>NC_090450.1:391074704-392275920 GCF_031143425.1 Pleurodeles waltl
CTGTGAGAAAGGGGTTATCTCCGTTTAACCACGACACTCCCTGAGATGTTTTATTCTCAAGTCCATGCATAAAGGCTGCCCCAAATCACCTTTTACTATTGTGTTTTTGGTGAGATGCTGCTAGTGAGCTGGTAAGGTTGGGACAACAGTTGTGATTTGTTGTAGGATAGGCATAGTCACCTACAAGCAAAAGTACTGTCATCCTTCAATCAGCAGTCTTGCCTAGAGCAAGTGTCCAAACTACGACAGTACCATCTTCTATTTTGAATGTATCATTAAGACTACATTAAGAGTAAGGCAGGGCTGTGTTTTGGCCCTGACCCTCTTCTCTCTCTCTTTATTAACGGCCTGGCAGAAACCCTTTAGTTCCCAAACAATGATGCTTCTGGGATCAGTGGTATGAAAATCCTGACACTGTTGTTTGCGGGCGATACCCTTATCTTCAAAACTCCCAGGGGCTTGCAAGAAATTCTGGGTGTTTTGCGTTCACCGCGGTCTAGAGTGGAATGCAAGCAAAACTAAGTACATGGTGTTTAATCCTTATACATCTGTACGACCTAGGATATGTGCTTACAACTCGCCACTTCAGCAAGTCTCATATTTTGTGTACGTGGGGGCGACCCTCTCTACTAATCTTAGCTCGAAGTTTGAAATAGCTGGAAGTGCTTTGAAATTGCAGCAAGAGTCTGGGGTAGTATTAAAGCTGACGAAGAAAATGAAGTCCATTGATCTATTGCTTCCACTAGAGCTATATAGGTTCAAGGCAAAAAGTTCAACCATGTATGGGGCTGAGTTATGGGGCCATTTGGCCATAAGCAAGCTTAAAGTAGTTAAGAGAACGTTTGTTAAGCAGCTAACCATCCTCCCATCTAGCACTCCAATGCTTCCTCTGCTGCTCGACCTGGGCCTGTACCCGATCTCTCTAACAGTGCAGATGAGACCCCTACTATTTTGGCATAGATTATGGACCACACCAGAGCTCGAATCCTACAGATCCCCTCTTTAAATAGTCCTGAGTATTGTTGGTCACTCGAGGATTGCATGACTTTCTTATATACAAAATATGTTGAAATCTCTTGCATTTGAAGCTCTGTGGGATAACCCCGAAAGCTCTCACACAATATCTAGGCAGTTAATTAAGGAGCATTGCAGGGTCTTTCTGTGGGGTGAAATAATCAAGAACTACAAAAGGGGAACCTATCTGATCAAGTTTTGAATAGTAATATTGTACCAGCATTTGAGCCCACATTTGATGTTATTCAGGGCTCCATTCCAAGACAGTTATATCTGAAATACAAATATGGAACACTTCCCACGCAAGAGTTTTTGACTAGCTGGAGTGGTAATAGTGCCTTAAGTAATGTTTGTCCAGCTTGTGGCAGTGCTCCTGAAACAATTTTGCACTTTGTATATTTTCGGAAGCCTATAGGTAGACAAGAAGGAAGTGCATTGTTCCAATGTGTAAGCTCCTTGGTGTAAGAACCCTTGGAATGGCCTTTAGGTTGCTACAAACTGATACACATGAGGTGGTTATCATTAGTTTAGCTACAATTTTGCATGCAACCTGTATAATTCGTACAAAGCAGCAAGCCAGAGATGCACTTTAGTCACATTTTAAGTGCTTGTGTTGATTTAGAGGAGATAAGAAAGGGTGCTATTATTTTTCAAGTGACCTTGGTGAATATTGTGTTTTAAGTCTTGTGACTTTGTAAATGGGAGCTTTTTGTTTTTAATTTGTTTTAGGAGTCAGATTTTATTAGAGCTAAGGAATATATTTTTGTACTTTTGTACTATGGATTGTGTGATATGCATTGTTTGAACTATTTGTGCCTTTATAGTTTCTCACCAAAATAAAGCTTATTACCTCTACTACCTATGGAGACATCGTACAGGTGGTGCTGAACGTTGTCCCAATATGGGAAAATGGCACCAGGACAAATTTCCTACGGTTGGCCAGATTTTAGATCCAGAACAGAAATATCTGTTGGAAGCAGGATTCAGTGTGATCCTTCTACTTTCCAGCACTTGTTACAGTTTTTGTGCATTCACAGTTAGGAGCTTGTGAATGTTTCTCAAGCTGGATGAGGGTGAATATATACATACTGACTGCAACTCATCCTTGTCCCATAGTGCGGTATTTCCCCATTTTTCTCCAGGGACACCACTATGGGGCTACTCATGGGGCAAGATGACTCAAGGAGTTAAATCCAGATGCAGATAGCACAATGCCTTTTTAAGTCTGGCGTAGAGACAGCTTGAGCTTTCCAGCTTCCTAAAAACAGTTATAAGAAAACTAGTCCACTTAAGTTCCAAAGCTGGTAGGCCATGCTGTGCTTTTATTTTTGCTGTTGTTTCATGCTTTTTTAATTTGTTTTTGAGACAGGACATTTTTTACTTACTTTTTATTAGCAAAATATGCATGCCACTTTTAGATTGCAGCAGTTTCACTTTTTATTTATTTTACACTTTTAATACTTAGCATGATTTCTCACTACCTTTCCAAACATACCCAGCAGGCCCACCCCACTTGTCACAGATCAGAAATTACCACTTAGACACATATAAGGGAAAGAGGAGTTAGCGCTGGTAGCAGTGAGAAATAGAGGCAGAGCAAGCCCCTGACAAATGACAGAAAACAATACAAAATATGGTAAAGAAAGATGTCCGGCTTTTAGCTTGTTAAAGAACAATAGTATGTTGAAGTATCCAACTTCTTAAAGAACAATGGCATGTTGATGAATCCTTCCTTTTTCTGTATGCCAAGGTCGTGTGTAGAAAGAGCTCGCCCCACACCATCTCCTGAAGTGGCAAGCCCAAGGGCTCTAGTGAGGCTGGGAGTGAACCTACGAAATGCCCTGTAGTTCACAAACAGGTGGGGCATGATAGAAGAAAGTTAGTTGTGCTTGTGCATTGAATAAAGGTTGCCGGGTTGGTAGTTTAGTGGACTAATGCTTCCACTGTAGAGGCCTGTGTTCGACCTCATGGTCACAGGTTCAAATGCCAGCGAGTCCACTCAGCCTTCCATCCGTTTAAGGTTAATAAAATAACTACCATTGAGGTGGCTAACAATAAACATCTGGTATTCAGTGCCTTGATACCTTCAGGTGATACATGCGCTTTACAAATACACATGGGGTGGGGAGTTTGGAGGGGGGGCTGTGGGGCAGTGTGTGTGTGTTTGTGTGTTACAAGTGCTCAAGCAGTTCAGCGCTGAATAATCATGGCCTACCTTCAGACTGACCCTAAGTTGTGCTCTTGTACTGCAAGGAAGCTGCAGCCTGAAGTAAGGCTGGGAAATTTCCCTCTAGCACGGTATCATGTACTCCGCCTAATGGAACACTATAGGAGGAGATGCGACTGCAGTAGTGAGGTGCTCTGTAGCAAAGTGAGTGCAGAACATATTCTCATAGTGTCAAAGCTTTCATGACTTTCAATTCTCAGGATTAACATTTTATCCTGTCTAGTTTTTCTGTTATGTCTTCAGGTACTTGTAGCCCTCTTTACTGCATTATAAAACCAGGATTACTCATACTGTAAGGCATGTTTTATGTCCTGTTTTCCCCCTGCCCATTCTCTGTTGGAGTTTTCAAGTTATACTGTGTTCACACAAAGGACATTTTACCATTTAATATTTTACAGCTACAGTCTCACCATTTCTGTTTGTTATGTATGTATGTTAATAGGAATCACTTCAGGATTCAAGACAGTCTGCCTGTGTTAGACATGGGGTCTATAGAGGGCAGTTGGTTTGCACCTTGTCCAAGTAGGGACCCTCACTCTAGTCAGTATAAGGGAGATACCCGCTCAGATAACCCCTGCTCACCCCCTTGGTAGCTTGGCACGAGCAGTCAGGCTTATCTCAGAAGCAATTTGTAAAGCATTTGCACATAACACACAGTAATAAGTGAAAACACTACATAAGGACACTACACCAGTTTTAGAAACATAGCCAATATATATCTGTGTAAAACAAGACCAAAACGATAAAAATCCAACATACAGTGCTAAAGATATGACTTTTGTAAGATTTATCTTAAAAATACAGTTCCTTGAAGTCGATAGCTCCACCTGGGGCTATCATGGTGTCGTGATCAACGAAACCAACAGTTCAGGCCAGTTGTGGACCAGCTACGGTGTCGGGATCCCGCAAACAGCGTCGTGATCCTCACGGTGAGCTCCGGAGAGCAGCGTCACTGGCGTCTCGGTGTCGGTTCCGGAATCGGTCCGGGAATTGTTGGGCCCTTGAAGTCACACGCGTACGGATCAAACTCTGGGCTGATGAAATAAGGAGCGCTGGCGTGGATGGCTTCAGGGCTGCAATGCGAAGCGGGACGATGCATCGTGCAGTGCCCACAGGTCCCGTGCAGGCAGCGGCTCAGTGATGGCATCCAGCGGCGTCGGTGAGACCAGGGCTGCGGGGTGAAGCGGAGTGGTGCGACGTGCGGTGCCACCAGGTCGCGGTGCAGGCAGCGTCGTCATCGTTAGGCTCAAGGCAGCGATGCGAGATGGGACGGTGCTTTGTGACCCTCATGAGCGGTGTCCACAGGCCACATGCAGGCCGGATGCCTGGTGACGATACTGGAGTCGATAATGCTGGCGTCGGTGAACCGGGGCTACGGTGTGGGACGGGACGATGCTTCATGTACCTTACAAGCATTGTCCATAGGCCACGGTGCAGGCAGCGACGCCGGTGTCAGCAGAAGGAGTGGTGCTGGGGCTGCCCAGGCTGCGGTGTGAGCAGGCAATGTCGAAGTGCGAGGCCCACAGGTTGCGGTGCGAGCAGCGGCTCGGTGAAGTCATCCGATGACAGCGTCGGTGAGACCAGGGTCACGGAGTGAAGCGGGGCAGTGCAACTCTGTGCGGCGTTGGCATGTCACGGTGCAGGCCAGCGGCGGTGAGGTGGTGGTTTCTTCTCTTGAGCACCACAAAACACACCATTCCCAGTGTTGCAGGTCGATGAAACTGAAGTCTTTGGTGTCCCTGAGACTTCCAAAAGGAGGCAAGCTCCACTCCAACCCCTTGGAGAACTTTCTCAAGCACGACACACAGCAAAGTTCACCCTTTGCACTCTTTTAAGGCAGAAGCAGCAACTGCAGGCCAGTTCAGCAAAGCAACACAGCAAAGGGACAGTACTCCTCCTCC
This sequence comes from Pleurodeles waltl, assembly GCF_031143425.1. NCBI lineage: Eukaryota > Metazoa > Chordata > Amphibia > Caudata > Salamandridae > Pleurodeles > Pleurodeles waltl. The sequence continues at coordinate 391,079,847 of NC_090450.1, forward strand.
AGCTCCTCAGCTCTTCTCCTTGCCAGAGGTTCCTCTTGATTCCAAAAAGATTCTAAAAGTCTGGGGTTTTGGGTCTTCTTATACCCTGTTCTGCCTTTGAAGTTGGCAAACTTCAAAGCAAAGTCTCAAGTGTTTGCAAGATCCTTCCTTGTCCAGGAAAGGCCCCAGACACACACCAGGGGGTCGGAGACTGCATTGTGTGAGGGCAGGCACAGTCCTTTCAGGTGAGAATGACCAGTAGTCCCTCCCCTCTAGCTCAGATGGCTCACCAGGATATGCAGGCTACACCTCCGCCCCCTTTTGTGTCACTGTCTAGAGACGTGCAAAACAGCCCAACTGTCAAATTGACCCAGACAGACAATCCACAAACAGCAGAGTCATAGAATGGTTTAAGCAAGAAAATGACTACTTTCTAAAAGTGGCATTCTCAAACAGACAATATAAAAACCAACTTCACTAAAAGTTGTATTTTTAAATTGTGTGTTCGGAGACCCTAAACTACAAATTTTTATCTGCTCTCAAAGGGAACTGCACTTTAAGGATATTTAAAGGCAGCCGCCATGTTGACCTATGAGAGAGAGAGGCCTAGCACAGTGAAAACCGAAATTGGCAGGATTTCACTGTTAGGACATATACAACACACTAGTATAGGTCCTACCTTAAACATACACTGCACCCTGCCCCTGGGGCTACCTAGGGCCTACCTTAGGGGGTGCCTGACATGTAGTATAAGGGAAGGTTTAGGCCTGACAAGTGGGTATGCTTGCCAAGTCGAATTGGCAATTTAAAACTGCGCACACAGACATTGCAGTTACAGGTCTGAGCCATGTTTACAGGGCTACAAATGTGGGTGGCACAGCCAGTGCTGCAGGCTCACTAGTAGCATTTGATTTACAGGCCCTGGGCACCTCTAGTGCACTTTACTAGGGACTTACTAGTAAATCAAATATGCCAATCATGAATAAACCAATCAACAGTACAATTTATACAGAGAGCATATGCACTTTAGCACTGTTTTAGCAGTGGTAAAGTGCCCAGAGTCCTAAAGCCAACAAAAACTGGTCAGACAAATTAGGAAGAAGGAGGCAAAAGGACTTGGGATGACCCTGCAAAAAAGGCCAGGTACAACAGCCTGTTTTATGTATTGGCAGAGAGGGTACTGTAGGAGGCTGGCCTGGCTTATAGTGGGTACCCTGTGGTACTCACACCCTGTGACAGGTCCAGTTATCCCTTATTAGTAGAATAGAGGTGTTTCTAGCAGGTTATAGCTTAAACTAAGAATGGAGCACACTTAGATGAGTAAATGGAATTGCATTTTCTAATCAAGTCCATTTAAATCCATAAAGTCCATAAAATCCTAAATTCTGCTGAAAAGTTTAGTGCATAACCATAATGTAATCAAGAAGAAAAGAGAACATATGTATATGGCAATGGTGTGTGATGTATCAGAAACTGTACTATTACAATTGTGCTTTTAATACAAAAATTACAAATGTATTATACATATAACAGAATGCCTACACGGAAGTGCGCTCGACATAGCCGGAAGGAAATCTAAATAAGGCTGTGCATTGTGTGAATATTTCACACTTGGGAACGGTACAATCGGAGTCGAAAGATAAATAAGTACAGTGCTGCTGCGTACAATTTGGCTAATTTAAGCCTGGAAAAGGGAAATTAATTCTTAAAGAGTACAGGAAAAAAAGCCTTGATGAAGTCCCATTTGGGAGGAAACACGTGTCGGCTGAATTGGATCATTAATCCACAAATTGATCTTCTACATCAGGTTTAATTGGATCATCAATCTACACATTGATTTTCTACATTGGATGATCAGAACTTTCAGTGCTACAAGTCAACGATTTGGACATTTTTTATTTGCTTTATGGACTCACTGGAGCATGATGCTTTGACGTTGTAGTTGCTGAAATACTATGGGCTTTGATTAGGCCAGAGGTTTTGGGTCAATTGTGGGTTATTTATGTTTGTTTTTGACTTAGTCATGGTATATATGTTTTTTTGTTTTTTTGTTCCTTACAATTCTTCTGTTATATATGTATAATACATTTGTATTTTTTGTATTAAAAGCACAATTGTAATAGTACAGTTTCTGATACATCACACACCATTGCCATATACATATGTTCTCTTTTCTTCTTGATTACATTATGGTTATGCACTAAACTTTTCAGCAGAATTTAGGATTTTATGGACTTGATTAGAAAATGCAATTCCATTTACACATCTAAGTGTGCTCCATTCTTAGTTTAAGCTACAATTTGGTGGTACAAGGTTTCTTGTTCCGTAATACATGTTTGACAACAGGCATGTTTAGAATGTGTTGAGCACCATTACCATACTCTATACTAATGGGAATGTGAGGCCTTCTAGCAGGGTTTTCTGTTGTTGTGTGAGTAAATAGGTTTCTAGCAGGTTAGGCTGATAGAAGGTAGCTATGGCAAAGCAGCTTAGGCTGAACTAGGAGACATGCAAAGCTCCTACTATACCACTTATATCATATGCACAATATCATAAGAAAACACAATACTCAGAGTTACTAAAAATAAAGGTACTTTTTTTTTTTTTTTGATAAAGACATTTTATTAAATTTTCGGGAAGAAAAAAGGTAAGTGATACAACATTTTAACAAGGAGCCAACGTGGCACCTGACATTAGTCCGTCCCGAGTCCCAGTTCCCAGGCATCACAATATAAGTAAGGTCAAACACTACTTAGGCATCCACTGCTGCCTCCCACTTCCCCCATATCTTGTCATATTTATTCGGGCATCCCCTGGCCTCGTATACCAATTTTTCACGTTGTGCACACCAGTCCATCCCCCGCCTCCACTTAGCCAGAGCTGGGGCACCCCTAGATTTCCAATCTGCCATTATATCCCTCTTAGCCACCAGGCATGCCACCCCAAGGAAGGTTCGGTCTGATCTTCTCAGCCCGGTGTCTCCCATGATCCCCAAAAGGCAGGGCAGTGGGTCCCTTTCTATGTTTTCCTGTAAGGCTCCCGAGACCTCCCGTAGGACCGTTCCCCAGTAGGTCACTATGACTGGGCACGTCCATACCATGTGAAAGAAGTCGGCTGCGGGGTTCATGCATCGCGGGCACTCCGCTGTAGGTTGGAGGCCCGCCCGGTGTAGTTTGGAGGGAGTGAGGTATGCTGTGTGGAGGTAAAAGGTCTGTACCAACCGGAAGCGGGAGGCCATTGATAGAGTACGGGGGGCCAACAGTGCTTCGTCCCAATCCATCTCTTCCATGGGGCCCACCCATCCCTCCCATCTCTGGCAGAGCCCCCCTAGGGAACAGGCGGTGTGAGTGATCAAAGTACGGTATACCTGGGAAACACCACCCCTACCCAGGTTCCCCATCAGTACCTTCGCTTCCATGGGGCTATATTCGGGTATGTTGTCTCCTACTTGCATGTGTACTAGTAGGGCGTGTCGGAGCTGGAGGTACTTATGAAATTGTGTCCTGTTTAAAGAGAAGAGTCTCTGTAGGTCCCCAAACGAACGCATGTGTGACCCTTCCCAAACATCACCCAGAGTGGAGATTCCTATACTGTCCCATTTCTGGAAACCCTCCAGGTTCACTGCTTCCTTTAGGTGCTTCCCGTGCCACAGTGGGGTCTGCTGGGTAAGGCGCCCCCACCACCCCGACAGTTTCTGGGCCGTCCGCCAACCCAACAAAATCACTTTAGTCACTTCTGGGATATCCCGGGAGATCGGGCCCCCATATAGGGTGTCAAAGATCCGCGGGTAGCCCAACGACCGGAGTTCCAACCGATACGCCGGGTCCGACCACCCACCCCCAACCCAGTCATTGATCACGAGTAGGTGCATTGCAAGGAGATAATAATGGATGTTGGACATGCCCAGTCCCCCGTCGTAAACATCTCTCTGACAGGTTTTCAGCGCTAGGCGTGGGCGGGTGTCGTTCCACAAGAATTGGCGTGCCAGTGAATCCATCTCACTAAACCATCTCTTAGGGATGGGATGAGGGAAGTTTTGCAATAAGTAGAGGACTCTGGGGAGGATCATCATCTTGTAGAGTGCTATTCTACCAAGCAGATTTAAGGGGAGGGTCTTCCAGCGTTGTAGGTCGGATCTAATTCTTTTGGTTAGCGGCGTCACGTTGAGCTCCCATGTCAGCTCAGGGAGTAATGAGATATGTATTCCCAAGTACTTAAAACTGTTCCTTCGCACTGGGATGGTGTGCTGCCAGTCCACACAGTCCCGGGAACAATGTAAGGGGACCAAGAGGGATTTATTAGGGTTTAGAATCAGACCCGAGGCCTCTGCGAAGAGGCTCAGAATTTGTAGGACGCGGGGACCGCTTTTAGCAGGGTTGGAAATGTACAGTAGGACGTCGTCTGCGTATAGCGCTATTCGGTCCTCTGGGCTGGCGGGCCAGGACCAGCCCTCGATCAAAGGATCTTCCCGTAGCAGTATCGCCAGGGGCTCTATTGTTAGTGCAAAGAGCAGTGGGGATAGCGGGCATCCTTGTCGGGTGCCGCGACCAATGGGAAACGGGTCGGAGACCACTCCATTCACTTGCACCCGGGCCGTCGGGTTAGAATAGAGGAGCCTCACCAGGCCTCGGAATTTAGGCCCGAACCCATTTCCATGCAGCACTTGGTCTAGGAAGGACCAATCCACTGTGTCAAAGGCTTTTTCAAAGTCAAGCAGGAGTAACGCCAGGGGGGTGTATGACAAGGTCTTGCGATGTGCTAACGCCAGATGTAATCGTCTAATGCAATGTCGGGTACTACGGGTAGGCATAAAACCGCATTGGTCAGGGTGAACCAGGGTGGGCATCACCTCCCTCAATCTGGATGCAAGGATCGTGGACAGCACTTTGATCTCTGTATTCAAAAGTGAAATGGGCCGGTATGCCGAGCAATGTCGCGACGGAGGTTGGGTCTTGGGGATCACTACAATTGTGGCTTGGTCGATCTCCTTGGGGAAACAACCCTGCCTTTCGGCTTCTTCGTACTTATTGAGCAAGTGGGGACCCAGAATGTCGCCGCATCTATTGTATAGCTCCGCAGGGAATCCATCCGGTCCCGGGGTCTTGCCCGGCGCCAGGTTAGCGATCGCGTTTGTGACCTCCGCGAGGTCGATAGATTCATCTAGTCTGTTCCTCATCGTAAGGGGAATTTTTGGAAGAGTTATGTCGTTTAGGAGGGGGGACTCTCTCTCGGCACTAGGTCGAGGGTGCTCTGCGTATAGGCGCGAGTAATAGGAAGCGAACCTTTGCGCGATTTCAATGGGTGTTTTGGAAAGCGAACCTGAGTCCTCCGCAATTTCAGGTATGACCCTGTTGGCTAGAGGGCGGGTGGCCAGCCAGTGTAGGATTTTCCCGTTTTTGTCCCCCCAGCCATATATTCGTGCTGCCGAGGCCCTCCAGATATGTTTTGCTGATTCTAATGTTATGTGTTTAATTTCTTCTCTAACCATAGTGAGCTGTCTTAAAATAGAGGCCGACGCTAAGGTCGTTTGTTGGCATTCCAGGGTTTGCGCCCTGGCCTCCAACTCAACCAGTTGTGAATCTCTGGCCCGCTCGCGTGAACGCAGGAGGTATTTGGCTTGTCCTCTGAGAGTAGCCTTGTAGGCTGCCCATATTGTACCTGGAGATCGGACTGATCCCACGTTCAGCTCGAAATATTGGGTAAGGTGGTTCCTGATCTACTGGGTATAGTCGTTGTCCTGTAGGAACCATGCGTTCAGGCGCCACATCGGGCGTCTAGTGGGGTCCGTACCGCCCAACCGGACACGCACTGGTGCATGATCTGAGACCCCGCGGGGCAGCAACTCCGCACCCGTAACGCTAGTAATGTCTAGGGCGGGCACAAATACGAGGTCTATTCTGGACTGTGTCGAGTGAGCAGCCGAGGTGTGTGTATAGCGGCGTTCCCTAGGATGCCAGATTCTCCATACCTCGCACAGGCCGAGGCTCTCAGCCCAGCTGTTAAGACTCGAGGCCCGGGCGGCTCTACTAGCAGTGATTTCGCCGGATACATCCAGACTAGGGTTGAGGACGGCGTTGAAGTCCCCTCCTAACAGGGTGATGCCCTGGGGGAGACCCGTTGCCACATGGCGGAGCGAAAGTAGGAATGCGTCAAGTCCTGCCGGAGGCCCGTACGCACATACCAGGTTTATCGGTGACCCGTGAAGAGTCCCCTTAACTACTACAAATCTGCCCTGGGGGTCGGATTGCGTGGCTGTAACCACCATGGGTAGTGAGCGGTGGAGAAGAATGGCCACCCCCCTGGATCCTCTAGAGAAGCCCGCATGAAACACCCTGTCGTACCCTCCTCGTGCGAGCATGGGACACTTGGTCCCAAGGAGGTGGGTTTCCTGTAGTAGGACTACTGAGGGGGAGTATCTGCGGAGAGTATTGAATACTGCAGATCTCTTGATCTTATCTAGTAGGCCATTTACATTCCATGAAATAATCTGGGTCAGTGAGGGCCGGGCGTGGGTTGCATGGGTGTTACATGGTTTTGAGTGCCTGTCTGTGGACCCCGGGACGACTGTTTTAAACACAACAATGAAATGTTAGAATAATAAAGAAAACTAATCAACATTTTACTATCTAAGCCCATTTTAAACTCTTTACCCCCCAACCACCCCCCTCCCCATACTCCCTCCCTGGAAGCATCTGTCGCCCAAATACCCAACCAGAACCTAACAGCCAGGAGGACTGTCGTTGGGGTGGAGTGGTGGACCCCTCCATTTAGTCGGATCAATTGCAATTTAGCGGACGTGGTTCAAGTTCAGCGCGGCTTGCGCTGAGGAATGGTAGCGCCAACCTCAGTGGTTCCTCCAGGATCTCAGGGCGTGCGCCGACGCCCAGGACCTCCTAATGTATCCCAATAGGGACCCAGTGGTTCAAGTCAGCCGAGCACCGGGGACTGGCTCAGGCGGTTGTCATCCGTGGCTTGTGTTGTGTCCCGGGGTCCCGGGGGTCCAGCTGGGGCTTTCTCGGTCTGCACATCGGAGTCGCGAGCCATCTCGTCGTTAATGGGAGTGCCCGAGTCTTTCTGCCTCCCTCTGCGGGATCTGGTGCGCCTCCGGCTCCTCCGGGGCTTCCCCACGAGGGGGGGGCCCTCGTGGGGGGTCCCCCCGACTAGTTTCAGGGGACCCCTCTGGGCCCCGAGGCCTTCCTCCGTTAGCCAGTCCCACGCATTCTCAGGAGATTCGAAAAAGTACGCTTTTCCGGCCATGAGGACCTTAAGTCTCGCGGGGAAGAGGAGCATGTATGAGAGCTGCATTGCTCTGAGCTTTTGCTTTACCTGCTCATATGATCGGCGGCGGGTCTGAACTTCTCGGGTGTAGTCTGGGAAGATCAGGATTTTATGATTCTCCCAATGGAGGTCTTCGGTGCGTCTGGCTTCTTTAAGGATATTGTCTCGGTCTTTAAAGTTAAAGAAGCGTGCAATCATCGGGCGTTTAGGGCCGCCCGGAGGGGGCCGCGGGGCAAGGGCCCTGTGTGCGTGCTCAACTGCGAACCAAGGTGAAAGAATTTGATCCGGCATCCAGGTGTTAATCCACTGCTCCAGAAACTCGGAGGCCTTATCTTCTTCCACGCCCTCAGGGAATCCCACAAAGCGCAGGTTGTTGCGCCTTGAACGGTTTTCTGCGTCTTCTGCGCGACGGTGCAGCTCACTAGTTCGAGTTTGTAGCTGGGCTACCCTGATTCTGAGATCGGATAATTCGTCTTCCGTCTGGGAGACGCGGGCTTCCACATCGGTTATTCGGCCCACCGCATTTCTGAGGTCCTGACGAAGAAGGCCCATGTCTTCTCGCACTTCCCCAATTTTGGTCTCTACGGCTACTTGCGATGATTGGATTGCAAGGAGGATGGCATTCACTCCATCCGGCGCGGGACCTCCACCAGTCGTGCCTCCTCCTCCCCGGGAACCCGCTGGTGTCGTGAACTGGTCGATCTTTTGCTGGGAGGCCGGGAGTTGTTTGTTTGCTTTGTCTTTCCCCATTTTGGCGTAGGAGACAAGGGTCAGTTTTGTAACTTCTTGGGGTGTTCCAGGTCGTGTCTCAGCAGTGCTTCTCTTATGCCGGCAAGTTTGTGTGGTCGCGGTCTTTTATTTGGGGCGCAAAGGACGTAAGTCCACTCCTCCCCCGGGGGAAGCTGGGTCGTCGGTGCAGCAGGGGGCCCAGGGGGGCCTACTCCGATGTGCCTGGGGCCTCGTCTAGTGGCCACCAGCTCAGGGTCGCTGAGGCGTGAGCCAAGGGCGCGGCGCCCCGGCTGCAGGTCCGCCGCCGCTCCAGCCGGACTGCTGGTCCCACGGCTGTTGTTGATGAGTATGTGTTGGTTGCGTTGCGACCGCGCAATCTGATAGGGCCCCAGGATTTTAATCTTATCTGTTCGGCTCAATCAACACCTATGAGGTGCTCTGCAGTAGGCACCACCTGTTCCGGGGCCCAGAAGGCAATCCGGATTGCCGGGCTCCCCTTTCTTTTGTGCCTCTTCCCCTGCCTTTTATTGTGGGTGTTTCATTTTCAGTGCCTGGGTCCCATCACATCTGTCTCCTCTCCAGCCTGCCCCGCGCTGCACTATTAAGGTGATCTTCGACGTTACAGAGCGAGGCTGAGTATATTTAAAGTTTACTAAGCTTAGGTGCTGAGTCAGACAGGGGGGCAGAGAATGTCTCAGTGGAGCGTCCGAGCCCCCTCTTGGCGCGTTTCTCAGAGACCAAGCTGGTTTGGTGTCTTGTTTACTGCTTATTCACCGTACACGGCCCACCGTGGACCCTTAAGCATCGGAGTTGTCTTCATTCAGGGGGGACAGGGGGGGCCTCATTACAGGGATGCTGCGTCTGTTCCCGTTCGGGCGGACCCCAGGGGGATCCCTCCCGGAGTGTCCCGGAGCCCGGGTCCTAGCTCCACTGTCGCCCTCGTGGCCTGCCGCACGTTGTTCACCTCACTTAGGAGCCCGGGGGGCCCCCACCGCAGGGGGCGCTCCCATCGCGGCTCCTTCGCCGCCCGGTTGGATCCGGCGGAGATCAGCTCTTCAAAGCGGCTCGGACGCCGCAACTCCCGCAGCCGGCTCCGCCGGACAGGCGCGCGGCGCAGCCCGGGACACCGGGAGCTCCGCTCACAGCTCGGGGCTGCGCGGTCCCCCACTCCACCGGGACCCGCGCTCCAGGCCCCAGCGCCGGCTCCCCCTCGCCAACGCCGCACCCCCGGTCCAAGCAGCTACGTCAAGGAGCAAGCAGCTCCGAGTCAGTTCTCCCGGGGGGTTCCGGCTCCGACGGCCATTTTCTTGCTCCTGCCGCGTCGCGCGAGCGGGGCTCCGTTTCGCCACCACTCACCACACTGGGACCCCAACTGGACGGGGAGATCACAGGGATGGTCAGCACGGCACCATTGGGTCGCTAAATCGCGGTAATCTCGGGCGGATGACGGAGGGGTCCAGAGCACTCTCAGAGTGCGACCGCCATCTTGACGCCCGAAGCCACGCCCCCGGTACTTTATTTTTATGACAGTATGCCACAAGTATCTCAGTGAGTACCCTCAGTAAGAAGGTAAGTAATATACACGAGTTATAGGTACACACACCCAAAACAGGTAAGTAAGAGTCAGAAAAGTAATGCAAACAGTGTAGAATTACAACAGGATGCAATAGGCAAACATAGGTCTAGGGGCAACACAAACGATATACTCCAAAAGTGGAATGCGAATCACGAATGGACCCCAGACCTATGGGAGCTTGTAGAGGGTCGCTGGGACTGTAAGAAAACAGTCAGGGTGTCCAAGATACCCCACCCCAAGACCCTGAAAAGTAGGAGTAAAGTACACCTACTACCCCAAAAGGACACAATAGTTGTGATAGGGGGATTCTGCAAGAACCACAAACACCAGCAAAGCACCGAAGACGGATTCCTGGACCTGAGGACCTGCAAGGCAAGGGGACCAAGTCCAAGAGTCGCGATAGTGTCCAGGGGGGGCAGGAGCCCAGGAAACCCCAGATGAAGGTACAAGGAAGCTGCCTCCGGATGGAAGAAGCTTAGGATTCTGCAACAACGAAGATAGCTAGGAACTTCTCCTTTGGATGGAAGATGTTCCACGGCGTGCTGAATGTTGCAGAAGTACCGCAAACAAGCTTTGCTAGCTGCAAGGGTCTCCGTAGAGGTTTTGGGTGCTGCTGGGGACCAGGATGTCGCCCCTTGGAGGAGGAGACAGAGGAGGTGCTCAGCAACTCAGAGAGCCCCCACAGAAGCAGCCACCACCCGCAGAAGTACCCGAACAGGCACTTCGATGATTTGTGAACCGGAGCTGGCTCAGAGTCACAAAGGAGGGTCCCATGACATCAGAGGCCAACTCAGAGGGTTGAGCACTGCAGGACGGAGTGTTGGGGACCCAGTGTAGGTTGTGCACGAAGGAAATCCTGGAGGAGTGCACAGGAGCCAGAGCAGCTGCAAATAACGCAGTACACAGGTTTGCAGTCTAGCGTGGGGAGGCAAGGACTTACCTCCACCAAACTTGGACTGAAGGATCACTGGACTGTGGGAGTCACTTGGATAGAGTTACTGTGTTCCAGGGACCAGGCTCGTCAGGATGAGAGGGGACCCAGAGGACCGGTGATGCAGTCTTTTGGTGCCTGCGTTAGCAGGTGGAAGATTCCGTCGACCCACTGGAGATTTCTTCTTGGCTTCCAGTGCAGGGTGAAGGCAGATGACCCCCAGAGCATGCACCACCAGGAAACAGTCGAGAAAGCCGGCAGGATGAGGTGCTACAATGTTGCTGGTAGTCGTCTTGCAACTTTGTTGCGGTTTTGCAGGCGTCCTGCAACAGTCAGTGGTCGATCCTTGGCAGAAGTCGAAGAGGGAAGTGCAGAGGAACTCTGGTGAGCTCTTGGATTCGTAATCTGAAGAATACCCCAGAGGAGAGACCCTAAATAGCCAGAAAAGGAGGTTTGGCTACCAAGAAAGGAGGATTGGCTACCAAGAAAGGTAAGAGCCTATCAGAGGGACGTCACCTGCTGGCACTGGCCACTCAGAGCAGTCCAGTGTGCCCCCAACACCTCTGTTTCCAAGATGGCAGAGGTCTGGGACACACTGGAGGAGCTCTGGGCACCTCCCCTGGGAGGTACTGGTCAGGGGAGTGGTCACTCCCCTTTCCTTTGTCCAGTTTCGCGCCAGATCAGGGCTGAGGGATCTCTGAACCGGTGAATACTGGCTTATGCAGAGATGGGCACCATCTGTGCCCATCAAAGCATTTCCAGAGGCTGGGGGAGGCTACTCCTCCCCAGCCCTTCACACCTATTTCCAAAGGGAGAGGGTGTAACACCCACTCTCAGAGGAAATCCTTTGTTCTGCCTTCCTGGGCCAGGGCTGCCTGGACCCCAGGAGGGCAGAATCCTGTCTGAGGGGTTGGCAGCAGCTGCAGTGGAAACCCCGGAAAGGCAGTTTGGCAGCACCCGGGTTCTGTACTAGAGGCACGGGGATCATGGAATCGTCCCCCCAATACTAGAATGGTATTGGGGTGACACCTTGGCTAGTGCCGGGGTGCCCACACACTAAGTAACTTTGCACCCAACCTTCACTAGGTGAAGGTTAGACATATAGGTGACTTATAAGTTACTTATGTGCAGTGAAAAATGGCTGTGAAATAGCGTGGACGTTATTTCACTCAGGCTGCAGTGACAGGCCTGTGTAAGAATTGTCTTAGCTCCCTATGGGTGGCAAAAGAAATGCTGCAGCCCATAGGGATCTCCTGGAACCCCAATACCCTGGGTACCTCAGTACCATATAACAAGGGAATTATATGGGTGTACCAGTGTGCCAATGAGAATTGGTAAATTTAGTCACTAGCCTGCAGTGACACATTTAGAAAGCAGAGAGAGCATAAACCCTGAGGTTCTGGTTAGCAGGGCCTCAGTGATACAGTTAGGCACCACACAGGGAACACATACAGGGCACATACTATAAGCACTGGGGTCCTGCCTTGCAGGATCCCAGTGACACAGGGGCTGAAACATACATACATACAGTGAAAATGGGAGTAACATGCCAGGCAAGATGGTACTTTCCTACAGGTACTCTTTCGCACCAGCAATGAAGTTCCTTCCCTGCCAAAATAGTGGTCTGATGCCAAATTAATTGCAGGTAGACCTTAAGTTTGGCCACAATGGAGACTACTTTATATCTGCTGTGGCTGAATTTCTCTGATGGCCCTAGGTAATAAGGGCCGTCAGAGACATGGCTACATGTCCTCCTGCCCAATTTAGATGGGTGGACATTTAGTCATTTTTACTGTTTCTAATGCAAGGTAAGATCTGGGTGTAAGGAACTGTAGCACCATTATAATGCTCCCTCTGCCATGAGAGAAACCTCCCATAGCAAAGGGAGCCTTATTTTTTTTTTATTTAAAAAATAAAAAACCCTTTCGGGAATTTCTAAGAATACTCTTTGATACAAGGCTGCGTCCTTCTGATGCAGCCCTCTAGCATAGAATAAAAAACACTGTCAGGAACCACTGTGAGGGCAGCTTCCTGCCAGTGCCTTTATAAATGACTACATGCTTGGTGGTCATTTATAATTTAGATGGGTAGCTTCTCCACCATGGGGATTAAGTAAATTACTAAATCCCCAAGGCGGACCCATGGGCCGTCAGTCTAGATATAAATCTGGGCCAGTGCATTGTAAATAATAGTGCAATTTGTTTAGGACTCTTCTAAATTCTGAGTATTCATGGCAACAAAATAATTATTTGTACCTTTCTATGTAAGTATTTAAGATTTTGTATCCTGCTGCACGGAAAGGTCCTTGCCAGAGTGCATCTTCTGGGGATGTTTATGCTATCTGGATAAAATTGTCACTTATTTAAATACTATTTAACCAATCACTTTTTGAAATGAGACCAGCTAACTTTTGTAAATTATTGATGGCAGTATTACACGTTTTGGGGAACAAGTTTGATAATATTTGATCTGGATACACATTTCCTTTTGTTAAAATCTACAAATATGAAGTAGCTGATTGATTATATATTAGTTCTCTCCAGGTTATTATAAAGATTATTTCCTGTCCTGGACTTTTGTATGCACCCCTGGTGAATTCTGGATTTCGTAGTCTTGTTTTGCTCCAATTGAACTAATTAGACTACCACACCTGAAACAATGATTTGTAGATGAAAAATTAGTATTGGACCTCTGTAATGACTTGAAGTGAAGTGATCACCCTATGAGGACTAGAATTCAGTGCAGTATGTACTTGCTAAAGTGTCCTCTGAAACAGGAGTACATTAAGTAGATGCTAAATCTGTTTCATATGAGAGGCTGAGGCCCAGGGTTCAACTAGTAGTTTTAAGGAACTACTTGACTTTGATTGACTAGTGAGGTGAGAGGGACAGTAGTAGCTGGCATTATACAAAAACAGAAAGGTGTGTAACTAGGCAAGTAGTGGGGAGAAATCAAGAACTACTGTACAGCGAAAGAAAAATGATCCAGACAAACAATGAAATTAGATTATTAAGGGGAGATGACCAGGGCGAGAGATTAATATTGTAAAAAACCTCAAGTCAATTTTTTTTATGTTGCCATTTCTAAGGGGTTGTGCCCTCCCAAAATAAAATCCTGGCTACGGGCCTGGGCAGAGACATTGTGCCCTTTAATGTCATATGGAGCCAGGAAGGCAATAAAGAAACTAATACTTGATCGACAGCTCTGGTCTCGCTTTTCAGTTTGGTCTTTGTTTTTAAAGTGTGCTCACGCTCATCCCACTTTGAGTTATCACCTGTTTTTGAGCGGATCCTGCTCTTTTCTTTTTCCTGTCGCTGCACCTTCTCTCCCGTCTCCACTTCTCTTTCCAGTACTGTTTGGTCTCCCCAGCTCTAGCATTCTAACCCCGCTGCACTCTTTGTCGATCCAGGCACCATCGCTCTCTTCTCATTTGCTCTCTTCTCAGTCCCTCCCCACAACATCCCAGGAGAGTTTCCTCTGGGCCACTGCAGCCTGTTTTTCTATTCCTGACACCTCTCCTACCCAACTGTCATGTATTCTGCAGTGGTTCATGCCTAAGAGGCCTTGGTTGACTTCAAAAAGAAGCAAGTGATTATGATAAATGTTAGAAATGGGGTTTCTGGTTGGCTAGGGTACTCACCTAAGCCAGGCAGAACCCACTCACTCTTGTCAGGGTCAGGGGTTTACGCACCCAAGATAACCCCTGCTTACCCCCCTTGGTAGCTTGGCATTAGCAGTCAGGCCTATCCCAGAGGCAATGTGTAAAGCGCTTGCACAACACACACAGGACACATGACACACTATCCCCACCACAAAGGAAACACAACACCAAGTTATATAAAAATAAACTGTATTGTACACAACATTATTAGACCAAATACAACTTGTCAGTAATACCCTGCTACCCAAGCAGTTGTCAGAACATTACACAGTACTGTTACTCCACAAAGCCCAGCAGTAGTCACATAAAACACAAAGTTTACTGATTATTCTGCAACATAAGCAGTAGTCAGGAAAACATTGTGAAGAAAATGCATGTGTTATGGCAAAAAGCCAGATCACCAAAATGCATAAGGTCACAGTAAACCTGTTAGTAAAAATGCACATGTCCTAGGGGACAGATGATCATTACTGATGAAGCATTATTAGGAATTCACCTCACATGGTGCAGCATAAAAAGCTCAGGGCATTATCATAGTGCACAACCCTACCATGATTACCCACAACGTGAAAGCATCCCCAAAGAACGTCCCTGGCAGGTAACAGGGTGGCCACGACCATATCATGGGGCACCGTCCCCAATGGCATATGTAGAGTAACACAAAGAGAATAAGGAGGTAACTGCCCAATGGTTCCCCTGATACACCTATACTGCGCTCTGGCCTGGGGTGCGCTCTGCTCCATCGGGAGCTAAAAGGGGGAAACTCAAGTGGCTAGGCCGGCACGAGTACCCCGTTGAGGTTCTCCTCCCTATTCTGCCAGGCGTTACTCTCTTGTGCATATTGCCCCCTACTTCGGGCTGGTTCTCCCTCCCAGATGTAACTGTGATCACACAAGCCGGGGGGGGGGGGGCAGGGGGAAATGGGGTTGTTAGCCTCCTGGCTATGGACCCCACCCAGCCTAGAATCTGGCCTCCCAGTCTCAGAATCGAAGGATGGGCTTCGGCAGGGGGATCCTTCCCCTCTGGCCCATGTCCTTCCCTTTGATGGCTCCTGGTGTGCGGCAGCCTCACGCAATCCACCCGGGTCGCAGCTGTGAATCCTTTGGCCAGCCGCTTCTACCTGTCCCCCTGGGGCACCGCAAAGAACTCTCCGGTGCTCCGGGGGTACTTCTCAACAGGCTCCTTCACTAGCGCACTTCCCTGCGCCCCCTCGGCTTCGCTTCTAACAAACCGCCCGGGTCTTGACGGTGGTTCCCTCCTCAGGCCACAGTGGGCGAAGCTCTCCTCATGCGCTTTAAGCCACAAAAACAGGACCTACAACTTCTTTTTGCAACTGTAGTGTGCACAAAGGAAAGCGCTCTTCCTGCACTGCCAATAAGGTGAAGAAAGAAGAAAACCACGCTTCCCTAACACTGAGAAAGTCGTACATAAAGCGCTCTTCTAGGGGTGCAGTGTAGGGGACAGGGGACTCAGCATCCAGCCCTTGGCGACAGTGAATGGGAGCACAAGGCAGTAGGGCTCCCAAAAGCAGGCCAGCATAAGGGATTGCAGTCAGTGGCAGTTCCTCCTAGTGACCCAGCAGGTCACAGGTCAGCACAACAGCAGCAGTCCAGTGCGGTTCCAGATTAATCCCTCCGGAAGCATGCTGGCCCTCATTATGAAATTTCCAGGAAGAGATAAAGTGGTGGAAATACTGTCAACAGGCCGGCAGTAATTACTGCCAAATTATGACCATGGTGGTGAGAACTTCCATAGACAGGCAATGTACCACATCATCCTCCAGGGCGTTAACACCATGCATGCCGGGGGTCGCCATCAACAGCCAGGCGGAAGACAAAATATCGCCCACCATATTATGACATAGGAAACCGCCAGGATTTACAGGGCGGTGCCAACACCATCAAAAGCCTGGCGGAAATAGAAGACAGAAAACGAAAGACTCACCAACATGTACACAGAGGACTCCGCCATCGCCATGGAACTGGAGCTTCAAGTCTTCACGATGCTCTTCTATGCCATGCTACACCTGGAACACCAAAGCTGACAAAGACTATGACGGTGACTACAGCCGCCTAGCACACAAGGGAGGTAGGGAGGAAAACGAGAGTGACACGCACAGCACACACCATTCACACACACACACACAACCAGCTGCAGACGTAAACCAATCGCACACGACACACGGCACAATAAAACAAGGAGCATGTTTCGGAAAAACTGAAAATTTATTAGCAAGGGAAAAGCCACCACATGAACCAAATATGTACAATTGTTCACAAAGGGGCAATGCCTAGTCCAAAGTACAAAGGGCCCACATGGCCACAGGGCACAGTCCAAGGCCCAACTTGTCTCCTGACAGCAACTGCACAGAACTCTGCAGGGTCATCATTTTGCAAGTGGGCAGGCACCTCAGTGGGATGGGGGCACCTCACACGAATTCAGGAACTTTCCCGCTGCGTCCGGAGGGGGCTCGATGCCCATTTCTCTGTGCTGGGAAGTGCAAGGCTACAGTCTCTCAGGTGGGTGACTTTCCCACTGCTTTTGGAGGGGGCTTCCTGTACTGCAGTCCCAGGAGGGTAGCCTACATGCCCTCTGCTGGAGGTGAGGGCTGCACTATGTCAGCAGATGAAGGTGCCTCCTGGGCAGCCTCTGCTGGAGGTGAGAGCTGCACTGTCTCAGCAGGTGAAGGTGCAGCCTCTGCAGGAAGAGTGGGCTGCACTTCCTCAGCTGGAGCTGAGGGCTCAGTGACCACTGGTGGTGGTAGTGTCATCCTGCCAGCCTCTGCTGGAGACGAGGGCTTCTTCCTCTTCATGGCAAACGTCGAGGGCTTCTTCATCTTCATGGTTGGAGGTGCGACCTCCTTCCCCTTCATGGCAGGAGTCAAGGGCTTCTTCCCCTTCATGGCAGGAGGTGCGGCCTCCTTCCACTTCATGGCAGGAGTCGCAAGCTTCTTCCCCTTCATGGCAGTGGCTGTGGGATCCTTACCGTTCCTGGCTGGTGGAGTGGGAACCATCACTGTCTTGCCTCCATGACTAAGAGGTACCTCCACTGTCCGCGGACAGTGGAGGTACCTCCTAGTTGGGCTGAGGTGCTGGGCTGGGTTGTTGGGACCCTGCTCTTACGGGCAGGATGGGAGGACGGGGGGGGGAGAGAAGAGCTCAAGTTGGGCAAGGAAAAGCTTCTTAGGGACGGTGGGGTGAAAAGAGGGAGGATGGATGGGAGTGGAGGTTGAGGGAGTTGTTGGAGGAGTATGTCTGCTGGATTTGGGTGTAGGTGAATGGGGAGTGTACTGATGTGAGGTGGGTGGCTGTTGGGTGTCTGAGTGCTTGAGTGTGTGACCTTTAGTGGGGGGACAGACAGGGTTGGAGAAGACACAGGGGATGCGTGCATGGATGTTGTGGAGGTATCTGCTAGTGAGGTGTGTGTGCTGCTTGGTGTGGGGATGCTGGTGGTGGCTGTTGAAGCAGTGCATGCAGGTGAGTGTTTGGACATGACTGTGTGGGAGGAGGAGGAGGAGAAGGAGGGAGAGACAGTGGAGGCAGTGCAGTGGCTGTGGCTGTGTTTGAACTGTCTGATGTTTGCATAAGTGCTTGTGTGTTGAAGTTTTGTGCCTGTGTTTGACTGTGTCACTCTTGTGTGTTGTCATGTGTGCATGCTCGTCTGTATGTGTGCATGGGATGGGTTGGAGTTGAAGAGATTGGGACTAGGAAGTGGTAGTTGGAGGGGGACGGTAGGGAAGGGTCAATGGCTGCCATCAGAGAGGAGGCCAGAGCCTCAATCTATCTCTGTTGGGCCGCCAATCCACTGTGGATGCCCACTGGGAATACATTGCAGTGCTGCACCTGGGGTGCCAGCCCCTGGATGGCATTCACGATGTTTGACTGCCCTACAGAGATGGATCTCAGGAGGTCAGTAGCCTCCTCACTCAGGGCAGCAGGGCTCACTGGGGCAGGACCTTAGGTGCCTGGGGCAAAGGAGATGCCCACACTCCTGGGTGAGCGGGCACGGGCAACTCACCGAGGGGCTACTGGGAGGGCAGTGCTGGTACAGGAGAGGTGGCTGTACCTGCAGCTGGGGTGGTCACAGAGGTGTCTGCCACCACCAGGGAGCTTCCATCAGAGGAGGTATCTGAGTCTGTGTTGTCGCCTCCTGTCTCTGCCGTGGTGCTCCCCTTGCCCTCCGTCCCACTGGTTCCCTCTGCGTAGGTGGACTCTGCCTCCTGGGTTCTGTGGGATGCAGCTCCCACGGTTGCCGCTGCCCCTGCTTCTCCACCAGATGATGCTAATGCACTCATGGACAGGGTGACAGAAGATAAAGAGGTGGGGGAGAGAAAGAGAACACTGGGTCAATTACTGCACCAACACAACAGTTGGCCTACACAGCACCGTCACACACAGGGACCAGGATGGAGCACAATGCATTGCACTGCCATTTATTTGGGTAGATGCCACAGCAAGATGAGAGCCAAACACCGCCAGTTGCATTCCTCCTGGGACCCAGTAAGCCCTGTCTGACATGGAATGCAATCTCGCTAGGTTACCTTGTTTTCCCTTTCAGAGATTACCCTGGAGCTGGATCCCGCTGCAATGTCTGGCCTGGCATTAAGGGGCACCCCTAACTGACACCCACCACCCGGATCCCATGCCACCTACAAACTATTGTTGTAACGGCCACTGTACTCACCCCTGTGTGGCTGCTGGGATGCCCTCAAGTGCCCGTCCAGCTCTGGGTGGGACAGCGCCAGTATGCGGGCCATCAGGGCAGTCAGGTTCCAACAGGCATGCCCTCCTCGTTAGGAGGCCATCCCCAGCTTTGTCTCTGCGGTCTTCCGTGCCCAGCGTCTCAGGTCATCCCACCGTTTCTGACAGTGGGTGCTCTGCCTGCCATAGACCCCCAAGGTCCGCACGTCCTTGGCGATGACATGCCATAATCCCCTCTTTTGATGGGCCCTGACCTGCAGAGGCGATACTGACAGGAGGACCCCCTTACACATACAATCCAGCCTGTCACACATATGGCCCACCAATCCGGTTTCCTTCACCATTAGCACACACATTGGCTGGTGCACCACATGACATCACCCCCCTGGATGACACGATGCTTGCACACACATCTGCATGCATCCTTCACACATGCATTGTGCCTAAGGTGTAATCACCTGTTGGTCTGGAGGCCCATACAGCAGTCCGTACCGAGGTAGGACCCATTCCACCAATCGCTCCAACTCCTCCAAAATGAAGACAGGGGCCCTTTCCCCAGTCACACGGGATATGGAAGGTTCCAGACACAGGTCACAATAGCAGACGCACTGTAGGTGTTTTCCTATTGAAGGTCAGGAAACAGGTGAGGAATCAGATAGAAAATGGCGGTCACGCCCGTGTTGTTGTACACGTCACCCCCGGCGCAGATCCCCATTGGCTACTATACTCCATAGAGCCCCATATTATCCAATGAGGAATTGTACGGCAGTGCAAGACTGCCTTCCACCACGACCCACAACGTCGGCGGAGTTACCTCACTTCCACCTGTCCCTACATACAGGACAGGTGGTTGCCATGTCATGGTGATGGACAACCATCAGATTAACCTTTACTGGGTCACTGTCTAGATTTGCACATACCTTGTCATTCCCACTGTCCCATCACATAAATGCAACATGTACACTGAGATTGTGGTTCCATTGTTCAAATTATGACAGCCTACTCACTCTTGTGTCCCATAGATACATACTGCTGCGGATGAATGGAATGAGAAGACAAACCCCTGTGTACAGACCCCTTATGGACTTGGCTACACTGGAGGACAGGTACATTATACTGACTTATAGACTGGACAGGGCCACAATCACAGAGCTGTGTGCCAAATTGGAGCCTGACCTGATATCAGCTATTTGTCATCCCACTGTGCAAGTGCTGCCAGTGCTCCATTTCGTGGCAACTGGTTCTTTCCAAGTGACAGTGGGCTTGGCAGCTGGAATGTCACAGCCAATATTTTCTATCGTGCTGGCAAGGGTCTTGTCTGCTCTGGTGAAACATATGTGCAGCTACATTGCTTTCCCCCAGGTGGAAGATTTGGCCACTGTGAAGGCTGGATTCTATGCAATGGGCCATATCCCCAATAGAATTGGGGCGATTGATGGTACACATATTGCGTTAGTGCCCCCCTGCCAGAACAAACAGGTGTTCTGGAATCTTAAGAGTTTCCACTCACTGAATGTGCAAATGGTGTGCCTGGCGGACTAGTACATCTCCCACGTCACTGCCAAGTATACTGAGTCGGCGCATGACGCCTTTGTCATGAGGAATAGCAGCATCCCAAATGTGATGGCCCAACTACAGAAGCACAGGGTGTGGCTAATAGTTGAGCCAGATCCCCTACCCACTGTATGTCAATGTATGCCTTCAGGTGTTCTCCCCATAGGATTGTGTAAGGCTAAATCTTGTCTCTCAATACTTGCAGGTGACTCTGGCTACCCAAACCTATCGTGGCTGCTGACCCCTATGAGGAATGCCAGGACGGGGGCTGAGGACCATTATAATGAGGGACATAGCGACCAAAAGAATAATCGAGCGGACATTAGGCCTCCTGAAAGCAAGGTTCAGGTGCCTCCATCTGACAGTTGGATCCCTGTACTACCCACCCAGAAAGGTGTGCCAGATAGTAGTGGCATGCTGCATGTTGCACAACCTGACCCTCCGACGACATGTGCCTTTTCTTCAGGAGGAGGGGACTGGAGATGACCCTGTGGCAGCAGTGGACCCTGAGGACAGTGAGGATGAGGAGGCAAAGGATGAGGCTGAGGACCAACGAACATCAGTTACACAACAATACTTCCAAGGACAAACAGGTGAGACAATGGGACTGACCATTACTCTGATTATTGATTTATCTGTGTGCCTGTGGCATGATGGCATTCACTTCCTTTGCATCTCAACGTACTGTCACCTATGGCGTCTCATTTTCCAGATGTTGGTGATATGACAACATTGTCCTGATCTGGCCCGTTGTGTCGTCGGATTGTTGGTAGGCCCCAAGGACATTGGGGAGTGCCTCCTGGAGAGTTGTTCCCTGGGCCTGTCTTCCCCCTGGTGCATGGCAGTCCTCCCAGTGTCCCTGTTGCCCTGTGCCCCTTTCCCCTGAACGGTGTGCCCACTGCCACTGACCCCAGATCCATGATTGTCTTGGGTAATAAGTGTGGACAGGGGTCCCTGTACAGGAGGGCAGACTGCTGATTGACGTGTCCTGGGGACAGAGGTGTGGGGACGCTAGGTGGGTGCTGTGGTGTTGGTAATTGATGGGGAGGCTCTGTGGTGGACTGTGAGTGGGCTGGGGTGACTGACTGACCAGTGGTGCCTGATGGGCCAGGTTGTTGATCCAGATCCTGAAGTCCAGAGTTACTGTCATCACTGGGGGCATCTTCTGTTGGGAGACTAGATAGTCATGGCACCTCCTCTCTACCGAGATTGGCTGGGGCACCTCTGGGGTTGTAAGTGATGTGTTATGCTTCATGCCTCTGGCACGTTGTACATCCCTATTTTCCCCTCTATTGTTGCTGTTGCCCTGCCACCTTTGTTTCTGTATGGTGGTGTATTGTGTGCTTGTTAGTTCTCAATGCTGTGCATGCTCTGGTGATCGGTGTCCATGCAGGGCTGGGAGGGCTGTCAATGCATTGGTATGGCATGCAGGGCTTGGCATTGTGGTTAGTCATATGTGTAGGTGCAGTGTGTGGGATGTAATGGAGTGAGGGTGAGGGGGCGTGATGGCATGCCGGAATGGGGCGTGATAAGTGTTAAATGTTGACTTAACAGTGACCATTCCTTTGGCTTCTCCAGCGAGTCTGTCAGGATGCAGTAATGCCAAGACTTGCTCCTCCCATGCTGTGAGATGTGGGGGAGGAGGTTGGGGTCCACCGGCAGTCATCTGTATGGGAAGCTGGTGCATTGCTTCCACGGAATGTACCTTCCCCTGTAGGTCGTTCCACCTCTTCCCGATGTCGTCCCTTGTTCTTAGATGCTGTCCCACGGCGTTCACCCTGTTAACGATTCTCCGCCATAGCGCCATCTTCCTTACAATGGCTCTACCCCTGAGTATTTCCTCAACCATGACCCGCAAATCCTCATCTGTGAAACAGGGGTGCCTTTGTGGCGCCATGGGTGTTGTGTGGTGTGTGTAAGTGTGTGGGTGTTGTGTGGTGTGATTGGGTGTGCGTAGTGGAGTGCGTGAGGGATGTATGTGTGGTTGTGTATATGTTGCAGTGGTATTGATGTCTGTCTGGTGGCAATGATTTGTATTCCTAAAGGGCTGTGGGTAATGTGGGTGTGTTTTTTATAGTGTTGTGGGTGGGTGTAGTGTGTGTATGGGTGTCAGGTGTGTGTTTTTTTAATTGGCCAATGTTGTGTAGTTTAGGATTTTGGTCTCCATTCTGGGCGCAGAGGTGTGCAAAGCCTATAGTTTACCGCCATTGAATGTCCACCGTGGTGATTTGTGGGTCATGATGTGGTGGGCGTTGTTCTTTTGGTGTAACGGTATGGGAGTTGGTACCGACAATTTACCACTGACCTTTGGACTGGCGGATTTGTGTATGTGGCTGTTTTCTGTCGGTTTCATGTGTGTGTGTCATAATATGCCGCAAGGATATTCGCCACCACAGCGGTATGTTGGCGGTCGTCAGTGTGGCGGTAAGCAGTTTTTACCGCCAATGTCATGAGGAGGGCATCTGTGTCCAAAAGTCTTTTCAGTGTCTCAAATTGTGTGGGAAAAACCCCTGTACTTATACTCAGTTTTGCAAACATTTAACAAAGAGGGGGAGAGGAGGTTCTAACCAGTTACAACTGGTTCAGGGAGTGTCCCCTCTCTCCTCCAGCACAGGCTCCAGACATCAGTTAGGGGTAAACAAGCCCTTTGTGTGAGGCCAGTACATAGCCTTTACAGATGCATGTGTGCCCTGCCTTCCCTTCTCTCAGCCCAGATAGACCATTCAAAATGCAGATGCACCTCTGTGACACCTCCACCCTCCCTGTGTACAGTCTGTCTGAAAAGTATACACAAGGCCCAACTGTCACTCTGCCCAGCAGTGGATTGGAGTCAAGCTGCAAAACGCAAGAGTCATAAGCACAGAGAAATGCTCACTTTCTAGAAGTGGCATTTCTATAATGGTAATACAAAATCCACCTACACCAGTAAGCAGCATTTCTCACTACCATTACAACCATACCAAACATGCCTATGCTATCCCTCATAAATCAGACAATACCCCCCTAGACACGAGGCAGGGCATTTCCAATGCAATCCTATGAGAAGGCAGCACTCACAGCAGTGAGAAACCAAATAGTCTGTTTGTCATTACCAGGATAGGCCACGCACCCAGGCACATATCCTGCCTTCTACATACACAGGGACACAGGACCCTGCCCATAGGGCTATCTAGGGCCTACCTTAGGAGTGACATACAGGTAGTAGAAGGGCAGTTCTGGGCTTGGCAAGTAAATTTTGATGCGAAGTCCCTGTGGCAATAAACTGTGCAGGCGGGCCCTGTGCCAGCAGGCCTGAGACAGGTTTGAAACGCTATTTCTGTGGGCGGCGCAAGCAGTGCTGCAGGCCCACTAGTAGCATTTAATTTACAGGCACTGGTTATAGAGATACCACTGTACAAAGGGACTTACCTGTAAATTAAATGCGCCAATTAGGTATAAGCCAATCATATCAGCTTTACAAGGGAGAGCACCTGCACTTTAGCGCTGATCAGCAGTGGTAAAGTGCTCAGAGTCCTTGAGCCAATAACAAGAGGTCAGGAAAAATAGGAGGAAGGAGGCAAAAAGTCTGGGGATGAACCTGCAAATAGGGCCAGGTCCAAAAATATATGCCCGTATTCCAAGCCATTTGGTTGATCCAATCTTTATATACGATTCTGCACGCTAATAAGGATTGTTATTTAAATGTAATTATTTTAAGGACATATTTGGGCGATTAATTTGAGGTTTTGTGAAATTAGATGCAACCAAATGAAATTAATTGAAATTAGACAATTAAAACACATAAATAATTGTGTTATTTCCCAACGCATGTGACCTTAAGGCTGACTTTGTTGTGATCCTGTGACCAAGAAGATGATGCTCGCTTAAGTATGTTTATTTTTATTGTGGGCAAATTGTGTGGCTCTTATAGTCAGTTTCTTGCATTTTTCATTGCACTAACTCTCGATTGCCAGCCTCTGCTCTTGCAGAGGTAAATTCTTGAAAATCGTAGGACTCATGATTACAGACTTGAGTGTTTTGGTGCCCTGGAATGCTATGGAATTTGTAGTAGTCCAGGCATACACTAAGATTTTCATGTGTTGTCCAGTGGGTTTTCTGACTGTAGTTCGCATGGTAGAAATATGTACATCAGTTTTTTTTCTTCCATGCAGAAGACGTGTATCTCTTTGGAGAAAGCCATATCTGTACCCCCAAATCGAACACAAGGGTGTAAGTTTGACTCTCCCATCCTGGAAAGGCACTTAGGTGGTCATTATGAACATGGCGGTAAACACCGCCCCGCCAGCGGTGGCAGTAACTACCGCCAACAGGCTGGCGGTCCAGACCGCCATATAATGAAGCAAATTAAAAACAAGTAGCACTCCATCCACACACCGCCATCTTTGTAGTCCTGATGAGGACGGAGAAGGCCACTCACAGACCGGCAGAAAGGTCCTACCCGCCCACCAAATAATGAAACACAAGACCGCCATCAGTTGCGGGGCAGGAACCTCCACCAGGCAAAGCGTGGCGGAAATGAACAATATAGAAGTACACACTCAAGGGAGGCACACAGATCACGCGACGCAGACATGGAGAGAGAGTTGGAAATAATGCCAGTGCTGCTCCTTGCCATATGTGACCAAAGATGGTGACGGTAAGTACTGTAGCCCCGTACCCATGGTAAGAATGGGCACAGTTACACATCCGCCCGACCCACCCGGCAACGCACTCCCAACCCCTCCCACGTCCCAAGCCAAACATGCCATAACAAAATGTACTTACCAGACACAAGGCAACACAGCTGCACCAAAGTACACACATGTGCACATCACCCCTCCATAGTGAAACGCTGTACAACGTCACCATATTGTGCCAACAGCACTACTGGGCACTGAAACTTTATTTGCAAAGACATTCCATCATGTCCAAATAAGGCCATTAGCCAGTCCATTACAAATAGCCTGAAGGGCCAAAACAGGCCGAACTTGACTCCCACATGTGCTTTGGTATGTTTGGTGTGTGCATGTTTGTGGTGGGAAGTGTGGTGCACGTGTTTGTCAGTTTGCTTTTTGTGTGTTGATCTGTGTGCATGGCTGTCTGTACGTGTGCTTGGGATGGGTGAAGGGAGTGGGATGCTGGAAGGGGTAGAGGTGGTGGGAGGGGGGACGGAAAGACCAGGGACACTGGCTGCTGTCAAAGAGGAGGCCAGAGCCTGAAAAGATCTCTGTAGGCCAGACATGGCACTGTGAATGCCTTCCAAGTATGCATTGCATTGCTGCATCTGGGATGCTAGCCCCTGGATGGCATTCACGATGGTTGTCTGTCCTATAGAGATGGTCCTCAGGAGGTCAATAGCCTCCTCCGTGAAGGCAGCAGGGCTGACTGGGCCTGGGGATGAGGTGCCTGGGGCAAAGGATATACCCACCCTCCTGGGTCAACGGGCATGGGCAACTGGATGGGGAGCAACTGGGAGGGCAGTGATGGCATGGGGGTGGCGGAAGATGGTATAGAATGGGTGTTCCCAGTAGGGTCCGCTACCAACAGGGAGCTCCCATCAGAGGAGGTGTCCGAGTCACTACCTCCAGTGGTAGTTGCCTCCCCTGTGGTACTCCCCTTGCCCTCCAACCCACTGGTCTCCTTGGCGTCCGTCGACTCTGCCTCCTTGGAACAATGGGCTGCTGCATCCCCACTCACCGGTGCCACTGCTCCCTCGCCAGATGATGCTGATTTACACAAAGGACTGAAGAGCACAGGGGTGGAGAGACAAAACAAGGGAGAACTTTGTCAAAACCTGAATATATGTACATCTCTGGTTCACACACACTCCCATCCAGGTCACACACTTCCACGCAGCACATACTACATATATCATGATTGTGACCCTTACTAGTGGCCATTACCCCAGAATACACCACGTAACCCACATGAAACACGGACCTGATACACTGTGTGAAGTACACCCATGATAGACCATGCCCAGCCAATGCACTTACAAGTCCATGAGGCCACAAAGCCTACCAGATGACAGAACGGGGACCCCCCATGGGCATATAGAGACTAGCCCTCAAACCATCCCAGGGACTTTGAGGGGGCAGAACTGCAGGAACACACCTGTCCAAGTGCCTGCCACTGAATGCATACATACCACAGCACCAACATACATCCATCAAAGCAGTATCACAACAGTGTTGGTACTCACCCCCTTGTGGCTGCTGTGCTGCCTTCAAGCACCCATCCAAATCCGGATAGGCCACTGCCAGTATGCGGGCCATTATGGGCTCAGGGACTGACAGGCACCCCTTTCTCGTTGGGAGGCATTTCCCAACTGGGCCTCTCCGGTCTTCCTGGTCCAGCGCCTCAAGTCCTCCCACTGCTTCCTGCAGTGGGTGCTCCTCCAGTTGTAGATCCCGAAGGTCCGCACCTCCTTGGCTATGGCTTGCCACAGGCCGTTCTTTTGATGGGCGCTGACCTGCATGGGACACACAGTGCAAAAAATTTGTGCACCGAATACAGATGACATGTCGTTCCATATGGAACAGCCATTGTTGAAAGGCATGTTTTCAACTCACATACAGTACATGCAAAGATCATGATTGGCCTAGGTTCCCTATTCACAACCATATGATCCAATGACCGGGTGCACAGCGATGAACACCGCCTTCCGCCATGACGACTAACGCCAGCGGAATGAAGTCACTTCCACTCTATCATACCTGGATGGCAGGAGGCTGCCATTTTGCTACCACCACGTCACCATAGCCAGGCCAGGGACCTCACCCAGGGCCTCAAATTCTGCTCCCTTACTCACTTGCTGACATGAGTGTATGATCCTCACATGTACACATTTTTGGAAGTGTGTCTACACTGGGATGCCATTATGGCAGAGTTAACTCAGCACACATTTGCCTTACGTGGTACTTCATACTTTGCGTTTGTGTGTATTAACTACGTGTCACACTTACAAAAATACAGTGACATCATGGGATACAAGTGTAAGTTGACACTCAGATTGTGTTCATTCCTCTCCCATAGGTACAGACCCATGTGGCGAGGGAGGGCCCCATCTGTATACAGACCCCTGGTTGATCTGGAAACTATGGAGGAACGTCACATCATTATCACCTACAGACCCAGTCGAGCTACTATCCATGACCTCTGTGCATTAATAGATCCTGTACTGAAACCGGCAAATCAAAATCAGCATGCCATCCCTACAACTGTGCAAGTGCTATCTGTACTCCATTTTTTGGCTACAGACTCATTTCAGGTGACCTTGGGATGGGTGCAGGGGTCTCCCAGCCATTGTTCAGCCTCATCTTGTCAAAATTCCTGGATGCCTATGTTCAACACTTGCAAACATATGTCCAGTTTCCCCAAAGGGCCGAACTTCCCACCATCAAATCTGGATATTACGCCTTTGCTAATATCCCCCATGTGATAGGTGCCATTGATGGAACCCACATTGCTCTCAAACCCCCGAGAGTGAATGAACAGGTGTACAGGAATCAGAAGAATCATCATTCCATGAATGTACAATTGGGGTGTACTGCCTACCAGTACATTTCATATGTCAATGCCAGGTTCCCAGGCTCAGTCCATGATTCCTTTGTCCTGAGAAACAGCAGTGTACTACACGTGATGGAACAACTACAAGGGGATAGAAGATGGCTCATAGGTGAGGGTGTATGACACTGGATCAGTACATAGCTGACAACCAAGCTATATGCAAGTAAAGTCAGTTTGTTAAGGTCCTGTTTTGCCCACTTTTGCTGGTGATTCTGGCTACCCCAACTTGCAATGGCTCCTGACAGCTGCGAGGAATCCCAGGACAGATGCAGAGAGGAATTATAATGAGGCCCATGGACGTACTAGGAGTGTGATTGAGCACACTATAAGACTCCTGAAGGCTAGATTTTGTTGCCTCCATCTCTCTGGGGTTCCCTGTGCTATGTCCCTGACAAGGTGTGTAAGATAGTGGTGGCCTGCTGCATGCTGCACAACTTGGCTGTGAGGAAAGCTATCCCCCTTCTGGAAGAGGAGGGTGCTGTCCAACCAGCCCAGCAACCTCAGAGAGGGAATAAGAGTGATGGTGAGTAAGAAGTGGGGGAAGATCTCAACTCCAGGGCCCAGCTAATCCGCCTATACTTCCAGTGACTCTAAGGTACTGTTCAATGATGCTGATGTATTCACTGCATAGTTTCAGTCTGACTCATTTAATTGGTACTGTGGTGTCTATAGTTAGTGACAATGCTAACTGATGACTGAAGTGGCATGTGTCAGGAGACCCAATATTATGTACAGTGTGACTTACTTCAGACACTACAACCCGTTGGATCCCCTCCTGCAATAAAGGTATAATAATGAAATTTACTGGCTAATGCATACACGCTCACAATTCACATCTCATATTGACGAGGGACATACGATTTGAGTGCATAGGTGTATTTATTGAACTGCAAAATATACATAAGTGTTGGGACAGTGAAAGGGAGGGGGCAGATGATGCACATATATACTCTGGTACATATGCTCAGCTGTTGGTAGCACTGTGTTTTGGTCCATGTGGCCATTGGAAGATGATGTGATGCCAGTGGCATGTCAACAGGGTAGGACAGTGGCACACAAGGGAGACAGTTCAGGGCAGAGTCACCTCCTAGCGCTGTGATTGGTCTTGGCTGGGCACGTTTGTGAAGCTGGAGCTGGGTTGCAGGGGTAGGGGTGCTGGTTTCCTGTGTGTCCTCTGCCAGTGCCACCAGTCCAGTAGATGCTGCAGATGTAGAGGGCAGAGCAGTGTCCTGACTAGTGGTGCAGCACCCCTGCAATGGAGGCCATGGTGGCATTGAGCTGCTTCCATTGCTCCATTGCCTCCTGGTGGTGTGCTACCAGCAGCCTCCGATTCTGCTCCAAGTTGGCCAGGATCTGGCCTGTCCTGGGTATGATGGTATGCTCCCAGGACCTCAGATATTACCTCCTAGTTTGCTGTATCTTATCCTTTGGTCACCCCCCTGGGCCCCCTGATGCCTTCCCACTGGCACTTGCCCCCTGTGCCTGTGTCCCCTGCACAGGTCTGGCAGTCCCACTTGCCGTTGGTCCTTCATCATCCTGCCTGTTGGTGGGTGGAGACTCTGGCCTCTGTACATGTGGGCCTGTACACTGGTGTGTGACACTGGTGTGTGATCGTTTGGACAGTGCTGATGATAATGGCTGTGTGGTCGGACTGCCAGGGGTATCCTGAGTGGGGCTGCTGGAGGGTGACAGTCCAGGACTGTGTAATGGGCCAGGGAGTTCCTCTATTTCCAGACATCCCTCTGCACTCTCCTGAGTTGGGACCTCTGTCTTCAGGTATGTCAGCGTGGCATGGGTGGTGGTGCCTGTGGGGGGGGGTGCCGGGAATGGACATGTGGGTGTCAGTTACTTTTTCGGCAATTGCTGCACTGCTCTGCCCTATTTGATGGTTATATTCCCCTGCCGTGGCAATCAAGGTCCCTTTGTGTACATTTCTTTGCATTTTATGTGGGGGTGGAGGAGTGGAGGTGCATTGTGGGTGCTGTAGTGCCACTGGGAATACGTGCAGGGGTAGGTGATTGTGCACAGGGGGCTGGATGGAGGTCTGTTTGTGGGATAGTGGGCATGCAGGGGAGTTGGATGTGGGTGTTGTGGACTTGGTAGGGGATGGGCTCCTGGTGGTAGTGAGAGGGGCGGGGTGATACATGCATTATAGGTGGGATGACTGTTAAGGTACTGTAGTTGACTTACCCGACTCCTGTGAGTCCAGTGAGGCCCTCCGGGTGCAGGATAGCCAGGACCTTCTCCTCCAAGTCGGTGTATTCGGGGAGAGTGGGTGTGGGACCCCCACCAGTCATCTGTACGCCAATGCTGTGCCTGAATGCCTTTGACCGAACCTTCCCACACAGGTCATTTCATCTCTTCCGGATGTCATCCCTTGGGCGTGGATGGTTTCCTACTGCGTTGACCTTGTTAACCTCCTCTGCCATAGCTCCATCTTCCTGGTCACGGGTGTCTGCTGCACCTGTGCCCTGAATAGGTGTTGCTCGACCCTGAGTATTTCATCCACCATGTTCCTTAGCTCCCTATCTGTGAAGCGGGGGTGCTTAGGGGTGCCATGGTGTGTGTTGTGGGTGTATTGGTGAGGGTGCTGTTGTGTGGTTGTGTGTGTGGCTTGTAAAGGTGTTTGGGGTTTGTATGTGTTTTGGTGGTGTATTTGTGTATGAAACTTGTGTGATGTTGGGTTCAGTGTATGTGTGTTGTCAGTCTCTATTGTGCTATTGGCGATGCAAAGGATTGTGGGGTATGTGTGAGTGTTTTATAGTGTTGTGGAAGTGTTTCAGGTGTGTGTATTCTCAAAGTTGCCAATGTGCGCTTTTGTTGTTGGTGGGTCCCATTCCTGGTCGTTTGGCATTCACTATCCGCCATGCTGATTTGTGCTTCATTATTTGATGGGCAGAGGATTTGCCTGCATGGTGATGGCAGGGTGGGATGTACTTTCCACCGTTATAGGCCCTGGCGGTGGGTGAAGGTTGCAGGATTTTTTGAGGTTTGACTTTCTGGTATCATTATTCCGTGGTGTGCAGTCTACCACCACTGGCAGTCTTCTGTTCACCGTCACCACGGCGGTCGACGGTGATTACCGCCAAGTTCATAATGAGGGCCTTAATCTTGCTCTTTGCAGGATTATTTTTCTAGGAATGAATGTGACCTCTAAAATGCTCACTAACATTTGCAGTACCCCCCCTCCCCCACTAGCAGATATGGCTCATGCCTCATTAGTCGTTACACAGTGACCCCAACAGAGAATTTGCCGCATGCCAGATTGTTTGCCGTTGTAACTGGGCTCTCTGTTAAGAAATATCCACTGATCTCAATCCTTTGAATAGGGATGAGGAGATCTCTAGCCCGCAGTCAGTTCCTTGCTCATGTAAGCATTCACTACTCACCTATAGGGCTCAGTCTTTTCCCTTTCTTGCTGTGCATATCCTCTATTCTATTCACCAACTGCCTTGATCTCTCATGAAATTCAGCAATTTGTGTGCAGTGATCCTCATAATGAAACTTGACTGGTCAATGTTCCACTCCTTGTTATTTGCTTGGCACTCTGTTTCATGCCACCAGCCCCAACATCTTGCAAACTACAGGATTACTGTAGGGTTACACAGGAAAAGACTGCCTTTTATCTAGTGTGTTTCATTACAGAAGGGCCATGCTGCATCAAACGTTTCTGCTTGCGTTGTTGTGTAAAGAGGTATTTGTAACCAGAGGCGTGTGCACCGTTTTGCATAATTTTTTATTTTTTTTTCTTAGCAGGCTTATGGTTTCCAGCAGTTTCCCGGTACCTACCCTCCTCCAGGAACTCAAATTATCTATGACGCAAATGGGCAAGCATATGCCATACCCTACCAATACCCATACCAAGGTAACTAGGTTTAACTTATATTTCTCCAGATTATGAGTACCGTTTTTGATAAGTAAGCCATAGAATCAGTTCAGTTGTTTGTGAGCTAAGGATTTAAGTATTCTTTCAAAGTAGATGGTGCTGCTGTCCTTTGAATAACATTTCTTTGCCATTTTCCTTGTCTTTCACAATCGGTTGTATCTGAAAGAGACTTCTAGCTGCAGATTCCTTACCTTAGAATTATCCCCAGGCAATCTAGAATTTTTTTTCATGAGCAGTACCCCAGCGCTCTGGTAGGTGGTGGTGTTTGGCTCGCATGGCGTTGTTGACATCGTCCATGCCAGAAGCGATGTGCGTGGTGCCTGTATAGGTGCCACCATATTGTTCTAACATCAGTTCTTTTCTTTCCATGGCATCAGCGCAGATCTGGGAAGGGATACCACTTAGTCATTTTTTGACTAAACTTTGTTGGACTTCTATCAAAGTCTTTTTGTGTTTTTTTTTTCTCCTGGTATGGCAGGATGTCCTCATGGAAGGCCGGCTTCAAGCCCTGCTGTGCCTGTCATGATTGATGTCGGTGACAGACCCACACCTTGTATGCCTTGGATGCCTCTGGCACAACCCGAAGGCCTGCCCCACTTGCCGCACCAGAAACCTGAAGGAATTGAGGGAGCGATCACCAAAAGTTTCTGGTGGCACGTTGTGCGATGCAGTGACGATTGAGGACTTGATTGAGAAGAAGGTCCCAGAAGCTGGCACAGAGGCCAAGATCCTCATCGCACTCTAAGTCACTTTGGTAAGTTGCGCCACTACAAGATGAAGTCGAAGAGATCTTTGACTTCAGCCCGTCTGTTGGGCAGTGAGAGGAGGCAGCGTCCACACTCGAGACCTGGCTTCACAGTGTAGCCAGCACCTGGGCAGTCTCCGCGCCTCCCAGAGGTTTTGGGACCCGGAGCACCCCCCCAACCCCCAGTTAAAAGAGTTCTATGAAGCCCTGGGCCTCATATTTAGACAGCCCATTTCCTCTGGTGCTTCTTCAGGCCCAAGGGTTTGGCATGAGGCCCCACTGTGTCGCGGCTCCAGCCCTGGTGCCATTTGGGCCCTTCAATCCATTCTTAGATCTGGACCGATGCTGGTAGTGCGATCTCAACCTTCCAGATGGGAAGGCGCCAGGAGCGTCACGAAGTTGACCAGCAGCGGAACCGCCCCCATTCTAATCCCTGACTCTGATACTAAGCTAGAGGTCTACTCCAACAGTAGCCATGCCCTCAGGTCAGAGCCTGAGCCCCATTCTTATGGGCTCGGACTCAGAGAGGAATGGAAGGGGTTGCTGGACCCCGATAAATACCAGCATTATGACACTTTGGACTGATGTGAGGATCAGGGTGAGGGCAGTGGGCTGGACACTTCTCCAGATACTGGCATGCTTCTGCCCAGTACCATGGCTACAGAGGAGGGCGCATTCTTCACAGGTATGGAGGTCCTGGACTTCAGCCTACGCTCAGTGGCAGACAAGACTAATGTCCTGACAGAAGTGCTTCAGCCTGGAGTGTCCCCATCAGAACTGCTTCTTCCTTTTAATGAGACATTCCTTGCATCCTGCATGGCACCTGGTCCAAGCCCAGCACCGGGGCTTCTGTAAACAGGATGATTGCACGCCGCCACTGTAGGAGGCTGGCCTGGCTTATTGATGGTACTTACACCTTGTGCCAGGCCCAGTTATCTCTTATTAGTAGATTAGTAGTGTTCTAGCAGCGTAGGCTGATAGAGGTAGCTATAGCAGAGCAACTTAGGCTGAACTAGGAGACATGTAAAGCTCCTACTATACCCCTCATGTCATATAGCACTATATCACAAGAAAACCCAATACTCAGAGTTACTAAAAATAAAAATACTTTAGTGACAATGTGCCAAAAATATCTCAGAGGATATACTCCCTTAGGAGATAAGTAAAATACACAAAATATACACACAAACCAAAATCAGGTAAGTAAACAGTTAGAAAAGTAGTGCAAACACTGTGGATTACAATAGGATGCAATAGGTCTAGGGACAACACAAACAATATACTAAGAAAGTGGAATGCGAACCACTTTGGGACCCCAGGCCTAGTGTAGTGTGTAGAGGATCGCTGGGAGTGTAAGGAAACACTAAGGGTGTCCAAGATACCCGACCCTAAGACCCTGAAAAGTAAGAGTAAAGTGACCCTACTTCCCCAGAAAGACACTAAAGTCGTGATAGGAGATTCTGCAAAGACCACAACAGACTGCAAAGCACTGAAGACGGATTTCTAGACCTGAGGACCTGTAAAGGAAGGGGACCAAGTCCAAGAGTCACGAAAGTGTCCAGGGGGCCAGTAGCCCACTAAACCCCAGATGAAGGTGAAGGTGCAAAATGGCTGCCTCCGGGTGGAAGAAGCTGAAGATTGTGCAACAACGGAAGGTGCCAGGAACTTCTCCTTTGCCCAGAAGATTTCCCACAGCGTGCTGGAGAATGCAGAGCTGTTGCTTTCAAGAAAGACCGCAAACAAGCCTTGGTCGCGGTTGAAGAAAATGGGTGCTGCCGAGCCCAGGATGGACCAGGAGGTCATCACTTGGAAGAGGAGACAGAGAGGGCCCTCAGCAACAAAGAGAGCCCACGCAGAAGAAGGAAGCACCCACAGAAGTACTTGAACACGGGTTCAAGAAAATTGAACACTGCGGTCGTCTCAACACTACACTAAAACACTACAAAAGAGGGTCCCACGAAGCTGGTGGTCAACTCAGAGAGTTGAGCAATGCAGGACGGAGTGCTGGGGACCTGGGCTAGGCTGTGCATGAAGGATTCCTTGCAAAATTGCACAGAAGCCCTAGCAGCTGCAGTTCACGCAGTACACAGGATTACTGTCTGGAGAGGGGAGGTAAGGACTTGCCTCCTCCAAATTTGGACAGCCCGGGTCACTTGGGTCCACCACCTGTGTTCCAAGGGCCACACTTGTCAGGAGGAGAGGGGTCCCAGAGTACTGGTGACGCTGCTGAAGTTTGGTGCCTGCTGGAGCAGGGGGAAGACTCCGTCAACCCACAGGAGATTTCTTTGTGGCTTCCAGTGCAGGGTGAAGGCAGACAGCCCCCAGGGCATGCACCACCAGGAAAGAGTCGAGAAAGCCAGAAGGATTAGGCGCTACAATGTCGCTGGTAGTCTTCTTGCTACTTTGTTGCAGTTTTGCAGGCGTCCTGGAGCAGTCAGCGGTTGATCCTTGGCAGAAGTCGAAGAGTGAGATGCAGAGGAACTCTGGTGAGCTCTTGCAAATCGTTTTCTGGGGAAAATCCCAGAGGATAGACCCTAAATAGCCCTCAGAGGAGGATTGGCCACCTAGAGAGGTAAGCACCTATCAGGAGGGGTCTCTGACGTCACCTACTGGCACTGGCCACTCAGAGGCCTCCATTGTGCCCCAACACCTCTGTATTCAAGATGGCAGAGGTCTGGGACACACTGGAGGAGCTCTGGGCACCACCCCAGGGGTGGTGATGGACAGAGGAGTGGTCACTCCCCTTTCCGTTGTCCAGGTTCGCACCAGAGCAGGGGCTGGGGGTTCCCTGAACCGGTGTAGACTGGTTTATGCAAGGAGGGCACCATCTTTGCCCTTCAAAGCATTTCCAGATGCAGAGAAAACCCCAGAGAGCTGGTTTGGCAGTACCCGTGGCCCATAGTGGAGCCCTCAGGATGCATGGGATTGGCACCCCAATACCAGATTTGGCATGGGGGACAATTCCATGATCTTAGACATGTTACATGGCCATATTTGGAGTTACCATTGTGAAGCTACATATAGGTATTGACCTATATGTAGTGCGCACGTGTAATGGTGTCCCCACACTCACAAAGTCCAGGGAAATTGCTCTGAACTATATAGGGGCACCTTGGCTAGTGCCAGGGTGCCCTCACCCTTAGTAACTTTGCACCTAACCTTCACCAAGTGAGGGTTAGACATATAGGTGACTTATAAGTTACCTAAGTGCAGTGTAAAATGGCTGTGAAATAACGTAGACGTTATTTCACTCAGGCTGCAGTGGCAGTCCTGTATAAGAATTGTCTGAGCTCTCTATGGGGGTGGCAAAATAAATGCTGCAGCCCATAGTGATCTCCTGGAACCCCAATACCATGGGTACCTAGGTACCATATACTAGGGGATTATAAGGGTGTTCCAGTGTGCCAATTATCATTGGTGAAAATGGTCACTAGCCTATAGTGACAATTTTAAAGGCGGAGAGAGCATAAGCACTGAGGTTCTGATTAGCAGTGCCTCAGTGACACAGTTAGTCACTACACAGGGACACACATTCAGGCCACAAATGATGGGCACTGGGGTCCTGGCTTGCAGGATCCTAGTGAGACAGGCAAAAACAAACTGACATACAAGTAAAAATGGGGGTAACATGCCAGGCAAGATGGTACTTTCCTACAGCCACCACCCTACTCCTGGGGTCCCATACTTCCATCACAACATCCCAACCCGGAGAGATTGGTGGCCCAAGCCTCCACCATCCACATAAATCCTGATATGTTCCGAACCACACCACCAGATTGGGAATCCAGGAGGCTAGACACTTTAGGGAAGAAAATATTCTCTTCCACCAGTCTGGCACTGCGGTCTGTGAACACCACATGCTTTTTGGGTCCCTATTCCCACACTGTTTGGGATACGGATGCGCAGATGCTGCTAATGGCCCCGAAGGGTGTCTGGGCTGTACTTTCCCAGGCTGTTGCTAATGGCCAGGATGCAGATACATTTACCATTCCGTGTGGACTAGACACAACCAACTCTCTTGGCAGAGCAATTTCATTGACAGTGGCTTTATGATGCCACACCTGGTTGAGTACAACTGGCTTTTCTATGGATATCCAAGTGTCACTTATCGACCTGCCCCAATGATGGCTCCCATCCCTTTGCAGGTGAGGCAGATGTAGCACTGGAACACTTTAAGGACAGCAGTGCCACGGCCAGATCCTTGGGCCTTTCCCTGGCCCCTCACCCCCGCAATCTGACTTTTGCTCCTTTCATGGCCATTGAAGGGGCTTCCAGCCGCATCTATACCCATACCTCTCATTCCCAGCTCTATGCATGCTTCCCAGCCTCTGGGTTTCCTGGGACACGGTACCTGAAGGAAGCTGGCTCTGTATATACTATACCAAATTTAGGTATAGCGTGCATAGAGTCTAGTGGGTCCCCAGAGGCTAAAATAGGTAATACTAATGCTCTCTTTTGTGCCAGTGTGGGCGAGCAGTTAGGCTTATAAGAGGGTAGTGCTAAGCATTTGTTTTACACACATAGTCAAGAAATGAGGCACACCCAATGATTAACTCATGGCCACTGTTTATGTAGCAAAAATGTATATTGTTACTTAATTGCTAGAACCAAAAGAATCTTTGTTGCAGGTAAGTACAGTTTCAAGAATGTATCACTTTCAAGTATTAAACGCATTTTGTTTGTAATTCACAGTTAAAACAGTTTTTGGTAAGTAATACTTTTCATCATCAAAAGTAGACAGTGACATTTTCATTTAATGCAATGCAGTCCTTGGGGGGGGGGGGGTGAAAGTACATACACAGTTTACAGGTAAGTATTCGAGTTACGGTCCCACTCTTTAGGGGTTAAAGTATCCACAAGGCAAAGTTTAGGAAGACATCAATGGTGCACCACCAGCAACACTGGGCTGGCCGAGTGCAGAGGTGAAACTTGGTGTTGGGCACCCAGTGGAATCCTATGGAGACAGGGAGCACTTGGAAGTGAACAGTTTGCAGGTAGGTATCCGCAGTTTCATGGCACGGGCCCTGGGGGGGTTTAGATCAGCACTGGAAGAGCAACAAGCCAGCACCAAACACACACCCACAGCATTGCGGGGGTGGCAGGGTGCAGGGTGTAAACACAGCATTGGGTGCCCAGTGCTGTTCAGTAGAAGTCTCTGGGTTCCCAAAGAAGCTGCAGGCTTGGTCCTGGGGGTTGGCTGAAGAAGACCAGAGGCTGGACAGATAAGTTGAGGCTCCTCTGGACGTCGATGGACCGTTGGTTGCGTTCCACAAATCCAGGGGCTAGGGGTGTAGAGTTACCTTTAGGCTTTGGGTATGTTTACCAGATCCAGTCACGGTCATCGTGGTCCTCTGGATTCAGGCTGCAGGCGTGGTGGTGGCCCGGTGGGGTCAGCCCAGGTTGGATTTGAGGGAAGAATTGCCTGGGGACTCTCTCTGGTCCGATGAGCCACCTGGACTCCGTCCGTGGGCGTTGGGTGCAGAGTGGGCAGGACTCGCGGGTCCGGAAGGTTCCGGGGTCCTATTTGGAGGTTTCTTTGTGGACAGGGCCGCTGTCCTTGGGAGAGTTTGGTCTTTAGGGAATAGATCGCTGGTCCTGCAGGATAAGTCGTCTTCTTATAGCACAAGTCTTGAAGCTGCAGACAGGCCGGTAAGGCTGGGGCCAAGTCAGTTGTCATCTGGAGTCTTCACTGCTGGTGAAGCTCTTCAGTCCTCCTTCTTTAGGCCACCAGCAATCTGAAGAGCAAGGTTCTGGGGTGCCCCTAAATACTAGATTTAGTAGCATTACAGGAGTCAGAGGGCAGTAGCCAACGGCTACTGACCCGGAGGGTGGCTACACCCCTCCTGTGCCCACTCCCTTTGGGGTGGGGGCACATACCTAACCCTATTGGCTTTCGACCGCCAAAAGAAGATGGAGAATTCTACCAGGGGGAGTTCACCTCAGCTCTGCACACCCTACGGGTGGTCCCAGCTCAGGTGGACACTCCTCCTGGTGTTTACTAATGTTCCCGCCGGACCTGCTGCCAAAAGTGGGTCTTGGTCCGGGTAGGGTGCGGGCATCTCCACTAGCTGGAGTGCCCTGAGGCAGCAGAACAAAAGCCAGGAGCCTTTGAGACTCACCACCAAGTGTTGCTGTTCCTGCATGGGAGGAGTGAAGCACCTCCACCTAGAGCAGGCTTTGCCCCTGACTCATGAGAGAACAAAGGCTGTCACCCCATGGGGTCAGAAACTCATCTGGTAGTGGCAGGCAGGTATAGACTAGTCAACCACACAATAGAGAGTTGGGTGAATTTCAGGGGGCATTTCTAAGATGCCCTTTGTGTGCATTTTACAATAAATCCAACACTGGCATCAGTGTAGGTTTTATGAGCAGAGAAGTTTGTTACGAAACTTCCCTGTCTTCAGTGAAGCCATCATGGAGCTGTGAAGTTCATAATGACAAACTCCCAGCCAATTTACTCAGTTTGGCTGTACTGCACTTACAGTGTCTAAGAATGGACTTATTCACAGTAGTGGGCATATTGCTCTTGTAGCTATACCCTTGGGTGTGGTATAGTGCACCCTGCCTTACGGTTGTGAGGCCTGCAAGAGGGGTGACTTACCTATGCCACAGGCAGTGGTTTGTGGGCATGGGACCCAAGGAGGGATGCCATGTCGACTTCACCTTTTTCTCCCTATCAAGACACCCAATCTGCAATGGCAGTGTGCATGTGTTTGGTGAGGGGTTTCTTAGAGTTGCATAATACATTCTGCAGCCTTTGGGGATCCTTTTTGTCCACAGGCCCTTGCTAGCACTGGCACCTTTTACAAGGGTCTTAGCTGTATGCCAGATATAGGGAAAGAACACATGTCCTGGGGCCCGGTTAGTATGATCCCAGCACACACTCAGTCAAGGTAGCATCAGACATCAGGCAAAAAGTGGGGCGGTAACCATGCCAAAAGGGGCTCTTTTCTACAGTACACACAGATTCCTTGGGTGAGGCAGCCAGCGGTCAGGTCATTCTAACACTCCATGGCAGTCCCAGCCTCCAACCCTCCTAATCTGCCTTCTTACCATCATGGACACCCAGTGGGCATCAGCATTCGCCGTCACATGCCCCGCTGGTAGTCCACAACATTGGACAGGTGAGTTTTGCAGCTCATTCCAATGGGCTACTCCCTCCCCTTTGTGACTATCCGTTCCCAAGTCACCAACTTACAACATGCCGACAGAGTATGAACTATCCCTTCTCCTCCTGGAAGTGATGGGTGTCTTGGCCAAGGAACTCATAGAGAGGATACCGAACACCAGAAGTAGGTTGTGGTTGCTATTCCTGACGCCCAAAAAGGACGGAAGCCTTTGTCCTATCCTAGACCTGCTCTCTCTCAATTTCTTTCTCAAAAAGGAGAAGTTCAAGATGCTCATGTTAGTTGAGGTCCTGTCTGCCATCGACTTGGGAGATGGGTTGGTAGCGTTGGGCTTGCAGGGCGCATACTTTTATATTCCTGTCCTGTCTGCCGACAGGCATTACCTGCGGTTCCAGGGGCCACAAGCACTTTTCATTTGCCGTGCTCTCGTTTGGCCTTACCAGCGCCCCTTGGGCTTTCACTAAGGTGATGGAGTTGATTGCACCTCATCTTCGCAGATCAGAGTTGCCAGTCTTCTCTTGTCTTGATGACTGGACGTTGATGGCGGGCTTACCCCAGGCTGTCATCTCCCACCTCCATACTACGGTGCACCATTTGCATTTGCTGGGGTTCACTGTCAACATGCTGAAATCAACCTTGCCTCCCTCTCAAACGTTCTGAACACTGCACTTTTGGGCTTATCCTCCTGAATGGGAAGAGTTTGGTATCCCAAGCTGTTGAGTATGACCATTGATCCTCCGATCAGGTTGCCCCTTCGGGAGGATCTTCTGTCACAGGAGCAGGGGAGGGTCCTCCACCCCAATCTGTCAACTCTTCGCCTTCTTGAGTGAATGGAGATTGACCAGTGGCACTTGACAGCTTTCGACCTTCCTGTAATATTATCTTGGCAGCCAAGTGTCCCTCCACCAAGAGTGTATATGCCTGCTGCTGGGGAAAATTTGTGACATGGTTTACCGAAAGACAGATTGAACCCCTTTCTGCCCCCCTTTTTTTAGGTTCTCCTTTTCATCCTTTCTCTTGCCCAGGAGGTCTCTTTTCATATGTGTGCTCCATTAGAGTCTTTGTACAATTGTCCAAACAGGCTTCTTACCATCAAGTTGGCATTTCTTGTGGCCATAACATCTGCCCGAAGAGTCACTGAACTTCAAGCTTTGTCTTCTCCGTACTTGAACACCTACCCAGAAGAACTTGTGATATGCAAGAGAGCTTCCTATCTACCAAAAGTGGCCACTCCCCTTCACATAGGCCAATCCATCACTACTTTTTACGCTCCACCAGATCCTTTTATGGTATGTCGCAGCGAAGAAGGGGCAAGCCATGCAGAACCAGACCATCTCCAGATGGATCATGCTCTGTATCAGGATCTGCTATCCATTGGCAAAAAAGCAATCCCCTGAGGCTTTGCCTGCTCACTCCACCAGAGCAAAAGCTGTGACCACTGTGTTAGCCTGCAAAGTTCCGGTCCTGGAAACCTGCCATGCTCCCTTGCACATGTTCACAAAGCACTACTGATTGGACAGTCAGGTCAGGTGAAGTAGGCATTTTGCCTGTTATATCCTACTGGACTTCCTTATGTGAAATTGGTTCACAGATCCACCTTTGGGGATAGTATTGCTTGTGTATCTATTCTAAGGTAAGTAATGCATGGCTAGAAGTCTCTATCAGATAAACAAGTTACTTCCCTTCGATAATGTTGTATCTGGTAGAGACTCTGTGTTGGGAGGCAACATGTTCTGGATGGCTGTGGCATGGCCCCAGCCAAGCAAAACCTACCACTCCTTTTAGGGGTGGGAGATTACACTCACTGTATAACCTGTGCTAACCCTTGGGTAGCTTAGCACTGAACACTCAGGTTTATTACAATGGCAATGTATAAATCACTGACACAGCACTCTCACATAATAAATATACTGAGCATAACAAAAGAGACTTTGCATGTATGGTAGGTAAACAAAGTTTGTATTTGACACAGACTTTAATTAGCACGCCGTAAACATCAAGACTTCTGGGCATATATCACACTTGGTAATAGTACTAGCATTACTAAGCCCAACCACGTTAAAATGACATCAGTAGCATGCACATTTGGGAGAAATCTTATGTCTCCACCCAGCAGCCTTATGCAGGGTGCTACATTGTCAGAACTAAGCCCACCCTTGCAATTAATATATTGCAATAACACACAGCTCTAGGATGCACCCCAGATCACAACGATATTAGGAATATGTAAACACAGATAATAACAATGCTTTTAGCAGCACCATGGGCCATGGCCACAAGGGTAGAACCAATGTTAAACAGAATACAGTTGACACGAAATCAACGTGTAAAGCAGCACCACTGGTCGATGCATTCACTAGCAGGCGGTCTTCATGCAGGCAGTCCCACACGCACACATTCAATCGGCACCGCTCTGCGGTGTTGCGGATAGAAGGCAGGTATGGAGCACACTTGCACACATACTTGCACCATAACACTGTGCAACTTATATCCCACAGGTCAGTTGTTAGCACATTGCAGACCTCGTGGCCCAAACCCTACTGCACCCGCTGTCTCACCCCGACTAACCCCCATCTATGGATTAGAAGGAGATGAACCCCCCCCTCAAGATTAGTCCAGTCTCGGCCAGTCACACTAAAATGAGGTCCCATGCAAAAAAGTGAGAGGTAGGTCACAGGACTTTTTTTTTGAGAAGCAGTTGACAGACAAATGGGGGTTGGCCACCACTCAGGAAGTTCACCCACCGGATGCGGACCAGAAGCGGCTGAGGGCAATAGTTCATTCAATTAAAGGATTACGTAATGTGCCTTCTGACAGCAACCCAGTTCTGCAAAGCAACTTGGGGGTCATAGGGTCATGGGGTGAGAAAGGGGGTCGCACAGTCTCTTGACACGCTTCTGATCACTCTTGGAAGTGTTCCTCCAGCCCAGTCAGTTACTCTCGCCACCCCGTTCGGGTCAATACTACCTGACACACACTGTTTTCAGGGGCTTGGTGAGGAGATGGCAGGTGGTTCGGCGCTCACAGGGCCCAAAAGGAATGATTGATGAAGAGGGGAATGTAGCAGGGAGCCTCTTGGAAGGTAGAGGCTCCCCATCAGGTACACATTGACCAGAGTTGCAGCCAGGCAATTCGGGTACAACATCTGGTGCACAATGATCCAAGTCGCACCTGACGATTCCGGCTTCACATACAATGATGAGTTGCTAATTTTGTTCCTCCCTGGAAATGAGGCATAACACGCAATGCACGTTCATACGAGCCTCACTAGACCATTCCAGTCACACACCATGGAGAGTTATAGATCCTGTGTCTCCCCGGAAGTTAGGCACAATGTCTGGTGCTTTTTGATACATGTCGACACCACACAGTTCTGATCGCTTACGATGAAGAGTTATTAATCCCGTGCCCCCGAGAAGTGAGGCACAATGCCTGGTGCACGTTGATACAATTCACACCAGACAGTTCCAATCACACACAATCGAACTGATGCAAATTCAGTCCCTTCCTGGAAATGAGGCACAATGACCGGTGCACGTTGATACGGTTCATACCAGACAGTTCCTGTCCCGCAGACAGGCACGAGTTCAGTGGTTCTGCACAGGGTAGAATGAGGCACTACTATGCAGTGGCCGGCACTGTAAATCTCAGGGGGAGGGAACGGGGAAATAGAAGAAAATTATAATTAAAATAAAAAAACTTACCTTTTCCTGCCACCGCCCGCCTCGCTCCTCTTCTAATGGTGTCATAGTAGTCCCTGGGACACCAGCACAGGCTCCCCATGCAATCCTGGCATTGCTCTTATGCTATGCTGCACATGAGAGAAGTGCCAAAATTGGTCTGCCGCTCAGGCAGTGCATGGGAGTCAGTGCAGTTTCTCCAAACTAGCTGTGCAACACAGCCGGATTGGAAAAACCTGAGTGTGCATGTCTGTTTGGCCGGCCTGAGATGGCTGGCCAAACAAACATGTGTACTTAAGTACACTCAGTGACTCCACTCTCCCTCCCTCTCCCCCGCCTCCCCAGCCCACCCTTACCTACACATATTGGCTAAGCCAGCTGAGGAAAAATAAAATGATAGTAAACTATTGTTTTATTTTTCAGCGG
The DNA here is from genome assembly GCF_031143425.1 of Pleurodeles waltl. Classification (NCBI taxonomy): domain Eukaryota; kingdom Metazoa; phylum Chordata; class Amphibia; order Caudata; family Salamandridae; genus Pleurodeles; species Pleurodeles waltl. The sequence continues at coordinate 391,123,667 of NC_090450.1, forward strand.
CTGGCTCTTAGCTAGGGGGGCATTGCTCCACCATTGTGATGGAGCTGCTTCTGCTACTGTGGTTACGCCCCCATCTCCGAGGGTCACAACCTGTGAATCGGACCCCGCTCACAATGAGAATGCAGTTGGCGTGACCCACAAGAGAGATTCAGCACGATCAACAAAGCAGGCCATGCGGGGTCCTGCAATCAGTGAATCCGCTTACCACAAAAAAAACGCTTATGTGTGCTGAGGCCCCTTGATGCAGGGCCACACTCTTCAGGTGCGGGCAATTCTTTTGGGGCTCTGCTCCAGGCAGTCAAGTCTCCAGACATGATTCTTACTTGCACGCTCACTCTGCGCTGTCTGTTGGAATGCAGCAGATGATATGGGCACTTATCAGAGCAACACTCTCCAGGTGTGACAAGCAGATGGTGTGGGTCCCTTGGGGCCGAGACCTCTACAAGAAAACAGGGGGCAAGTCGATAAGCTCTTGGAGAGCACACTTCGGGGTGCCACAAAGCAGCAGGCAGTCTGCCCAGGTCAGCCACGATTCAGGAAGGGGTGTGTGGTCCTTTCTAAGGGCAGTAATCTTGCGCACAAAAGATTCCTCTAGCAGTGTGCATCACGCAGTCCTGGCTCTCCGGTCCCACATCACTATAAGTGCATCTCTACCCTGCTGCAGTATGGCACCAGTAGTTATACTGTAGTGTGCATTTGAAGTTGGGGGTGGTTCAAAGGTGCTCTCTTTGAACCACAGATGTCTCCCCTAAATAAAGTCCTGTCTGCCATGGGGCCGTGGAATGCAGATCTTAATTGTTAGTGGGGCCATGATCTGACGCCCACAGGCCAAATGTCAAAACCTCTTCCTCCAATCTTCTCAGCAAGGCCCTCAAATGGCAGAGGTCTCTTGTTCCAGTTGCGTGCCCATTGTTTATAGCTGTTGCTAGGGAATGCACAGATGTGCTCCCTTAACCTCTGGTGTTGACTGGAACCAGGCATAAAGGCACACAATAGACTTTAAAGCAGAGAAGTACCTACTTTCCAGAAGTGGCATTTCTCAGCTGTTAATGACAAAACCACCCTTACCTTACCCTTACCTCACAAAGGGTTTTTCACTGTGAATCTAATAATAGGAACTGTCATGAGACTTCTCCACTGCAATCCACTATTCGGAGTAATTTCAATCATACTCCATGTTTGCCTGTGGGGAGAGCAACCCTCATTGATAGTGTAAACTCACATGGGTATTCTTCATTACAGTTAGAAACACCCTTGGGGCACGTGCAGACCCACAGGCCTGCAATGCCAGTCTTGACACGTTGAAGCGCCATTTATCACGTGCACACACACTGGGCTGCAGTGGCAGGCTCAGCTCATTGACACACCTTTGTGCGAGCACTCACACACTGGCCTGCAATGGCCGGCTCAACACATGTTTTGCAACACCCTTGGCTCAAGTGCACGCACACTGGCCTGCAATGGCAGGCTCAGCACGTTTTAAAACATCATTATGCAAGCCCCACATACTAGTTAGTGCCACTACCTAACATATGTAGGAAGGGCGCGTGCACTTTCACACTATACTTACAGTAGGACAGTGTCCAGGGCCCGAAGGTCACTAAAAAAGAATCAGCAAAACCTGTGTGAAGAGCTGATCTTCTAGGTAGGGAAAACCCACCTGGGGGTTCTACATTACCAGGACGTGAAATACCCATGTGTACCTGCCCTGCCTTCCACCTCCTCTGCCCTTCAGGGTGTGATCTAGGGCTAGCGTACGGCCCACTCAGGGTTGGCCAACGTGTGAGAAATGCCACCATAAGTGCAAGCGCAACTGTGCTTCTGATACTCATTTGACAGGCCATTCTGGTGGGTGGCACACTCAGTGCAGCACCCCACTAGTAGCCAGGACTGTACCCGCCCTGGGTATGTGGTATACCTTTATACAGGGCACTCCTGGGTACAGTAGCTCAACCAACCATGTAAGTGCCTGTTCCTGGCATGTGTAGGAAGGGTGCACACATTTTCCGACTGCAGTACAGTGGGAAAGTGCTCAGAGTACTAAGGCCACGCAGAGAGAGTCGGCAAAAGAAGGAAAAAGCAAAAACTTTCAGGATATTTCCATAAGAAGGGCCATGTCCAGCACTCTGTCTAGCCACATATTCCTTACCAACATACCCATCCTTCCAGCTCTGCTAACAGATTTCTAGGGACAGGGCTGTTACCCTTTCAGGGTCCTAGTTTTACCACATCAGTGGTCAGTGTCCTTTGCAGTCTGTGCTTCTGGCATAGAAAGTTGCAGAAAGAATCTGATGTCAGCACACAGGGGTGGCACCTGTATATGCACAGTGCACGTCATTTTCGGTGCGGATTATGCTGATGACACCACACATAACTGAAAGAGGCCGCCTACCAGTGCTCAGGGGAGTTGATCACCAAAAAAATTCCAGATCTAGTCTGATACCTGGGACCATTCTAAGGTAAGGAATCTGCGGCTAGATAGGGTCTGTACCAGATAAGTCATTACCAAAGGTAAGTAACTTGTTCTTAGCTAGCTGTTTTTATGAATTGTCATGTGGCTCTTTCTATCTTACATTAATGAGCGAGTAGGGCTGGAAAAACAGTTAGATAAAATAGTTCTCAATGCCAAAATAGAACTTCTGTGTGGCACTAGGGTCCATCATTCTTTGAAATGGTAGCATGTTGTACCTTTTACCTAAAGTGGATACAGTAGCATTTCTACTTCAGTTGACACATTGCCTGGCTTATGGGTTTGCATTCTGACCATAACCTAGTTTGCAAAGTTTTTAAATCCTTGAGCACAATTGAATATTTCTCCTAGTCACTTCTGCCTGAAGACTACTCACCTCTGATCTTCTCCAGGCACCAGATAGAATCTGGAAACTTGAAATAGCTCTCATCTGCTAATAGGAGATCCATCTGCTCTGGTATGACATTTGAAGTTGTAAAGGCATTCCCCATGCACACCGAAGCCAGTTCCTTTTTTCGACACCCTTACACGCAGTCAGGATTTACTCTCTGCTATGGATTTCTAGTCAAAAGTATCTATTTGCAATATTTTTGACATGATGTCTCCTCTAAAAAATTTCAGGGCTTAAGCGATGTTGATCCATTCACAAAGCAGTTTTTGCTCTCGGTACCCCACAACATCTGTCTGTGGTGCCTCCAGGTCATGCACAAAGTGTGACCTCATGCATGTTAAGGCTATTAAGGCTGTGGGCAAACGCCTGACCCATTACCGATTTCTATCCACGTTGCATGCAAACTCCAGCTCCAGCTCATTGTCGACCGGTAAGTCCTTGAATAAAGACAATAAAGACAGGCCCTTGAGGAAGAAACACAAGAAGCCTTTCAAGGGAGACTATTTAGCTTTGTGACAATGCTCACGATTGAGGGGGCAGGTCTTCCAGTTGATATGTTAATTCCTTGACTTTATCCTTAACATTGTCATCTGAGCCACTTTTGGTGGAGATGCATCCGGCACTGGATTTGACCCCAGTGCTGGCTCCAGGTCTAAAATAACTAACTCCGTTTGGAGAGTGTGCAGCTCCTGGCTTTGACCCTGGACCAACTGCAGTTTTTACCTAGGCTTTTCTGACGCTTTTCCATTTGATCTCAACTCCATCTGGTGTGCTTGCAGGCGCCAAGAAACCATTGGGGCCTCTGACCGGTCTTCTACTGGCAGCATTTTTCCTAGCATACGTCAACCCTATTCAGCCTCCTGATGCAGTTTCGCCACTGGCTCAACCTCTTCCTCCACTGGTTGCCCCACCACTGGCGCCAACTCCTACGTCACAGACACTTACTTTGGATTTGTTACAGAAAGTGACAAATTTACTGAAGACGAAGGCCATTATCCTAGTCAGATCCATATGTAGGGCACAACATTTATTGGAGGAGGAGTCTTGATACAGGCACTTGCCCCTTAACTGGTCTTATAGAAGTCTTGAGGAGCTTCTGACTCTGGTTCAGATCACTTTCAGATGTCCAACATCAAATAGTATGATGATGACAGCAGAAAGGCGGGCAGTCTTCTTCCTCTCTCTGGTCACAATTAGTGGTGACTGTTTAGCCCAGCAAATATTGTCTCATTCACAGCTGTGCCACGCTAGACAGTGGAGGGCCTTGAATTACCATAGGTGGTAGAGAAAAAAAGAAATCCTGCAGCTGCTAACTTCTGCCCTGAAGCCATTGCTTACCTTCAGTGAAGTGTTGCTGCTTCCAATGTTGGAAACCAGCTTCTGCACTTGCAGTGAACCACCATGTTGTGGCTGTCGTCCTGCTCCTGGGCACCTGAAGTGTTCGACTGCTTACTCCTCTCTGGCAAGTCTTATTGTTTAGGCTTTCTCTTGTTTGAAATAGAAATCTGACACTTTTCCCTCTATTCCTACAATCACTGAGTCAAAAAGGATTGTAATAAAAGAAAGGAAGATATTTTCGTAGGGAGCCTTGCCCTATATTCCACTAAGACGACTAAGAAGAACATATCCTCCAACTAGGCCTGGATACTGGCACAGTCAATAGGCTTTTCTGAGGCCCACCACTGGCATGTCTGAATACCTTCTATTGGCTTTTCGAAAGATGTCCAGCCCACCTTATAAGTGTGCCCTTTAATTGAACTTACCTTTTTGGCAAGAATTGCCTACTAGGCACTGGAGCACTTCTAGCAAGGTTGGACTATGGCCCAGTTCTTGTGACTGGCTTTTCTAGCTCTCCAGTTTCACCCAGCAGTACCACAGATTTGTAGCTATTCCCAGAGTCTGTCCTTTCAGTGGTCCCAACCCTCGCTGCTCATCCTGCACCCAAACCAGCTCTTTAACAGCTTTAGAGGGGATGGCGGCTCCTAAAGCTGTTGTGGGCTGCTTTCATCCCTCCCACAAAAGCTCTTTAACTTCCTTTTAAGAGAGTTCATACAGCCAGTTAGGGAAGGTGTCCTCTCATTTACCATACTGGCAGCCTATCACCATGGGCTGTTGGGTCCTCCAGATTGTTGAGCAAGATTATGCCCTTTCGTTGTAAGACGTACCTCCTCCCATCTCCCCTGATCTTTCTGTCATTTCAAACAATCATGTCCGCATTCTGAGGCAGGACATTCAGGGAGGTGCAAAGGGGCAAATGAATTAGTCTGAGATAATGAGATCAAGCAGGAATGTTACTCCTATTATTTTCTTGTTCCAGCTACGACAGTAGCCTTCATCCCATTCTGGATCTCTATTGCACTCCACCTCTTTTCCCTGTGAGGTACCCTCCTACTGAAGAAAGTTACAGGTTGATCCAGTCTATCTTTGTTTAGCTGTGAGAGTACGTACCTATGCCATTCTCTGAGATATCTGTCTGCACAATGAAGTATTAGAACAAGTCAGGGGCTTGAGCATGGGTACTGTGCACATGGCCTCCTTCAGGTTGTCAGAAGCTTTCTGGCATGCCTCTGTCAAGATCACCTGATGTGACTGCTTGTTGGGAGTCAGCTCTGTCAAGGGGGCAACAATGGTGCCATACCCCTTGACATATCTCCTGTAATAGCCAGTGAGACCCGAGAAGGTTCCCACTTCTTTCTGGGTTTGTAGGGGGTTCCCAAGCCAGAATAATTTCAGTTTTTGCTAGGAGGCTGCACCTTGCCTCCTCCTACTTGGTGACCCATGACCCCTACCCTATCTGGCATTTACTGATAGTCTGACCTGCCCTTTGCAGAGCCTCAAGCGCTTCCTTAGGGTGGCAAAGGTGATCATCCAGGTAGAAATGAAGAATGCAATGTCGTCCAGATAGGTGGCACTGAAGTTCTCTAATCCAGCCAGGTCCTGGTTCACCAACCTCTGGAAGGTGGCAGGGGTTTCTTCAACCCGAAAGGCATTACCTGGAACTGAAAGTGCCCCTTCTAGGGTAGAGAACACAGGCCTCTCTTTGGCCCCTCAGGTCAACAAAATCTGCCAGTACCCAGACGTTAAGTCGAATGTGCTGCAGAACATGTTAGTTCCTCGCTGACCTGTGAGCTCAGGAGGATGGGGTGTGTATGTCAGTCTTGGGGACCACAGTACAGTAGTCCACACAGTCCTAAGTTCAGGTAGAACACCTAAAGGGGCCGCCTTGGGGACCAACACCACTGGGCTGAACCAAGGGCTAATTTTGGACTCAATAACCTCTAACTGTGGCACCTTGGAGACCTTCTTCTTAATTCTGGCTCTCACCTTACAATCTGTAAATTGTATTCTTCACAGGCATGCTGCGCCCAGTATCACAAGTACACTGTGTAGTGAGTCATGGGGTAAGGGAGAATAAAGAGGCAAACTGCCCCAAGAACTGACAGCAGTATCCCTATTGGTCTAGAGTCAGGATAGGGGAGAGGCTGAAACCCTTCACTGACCCATCCTGCTCCTTATAAGAAAGGAGGTCAGTGAGATGTTCACTCTCCTGTTCCATCCCATTATCAGTGACTAGGAGAATGGTTAGCTCAGACTTCTCAAAGTAGGGCTTGTGGCGACTGACATGCATGACCCTCAAAAGATTCCTGGGAGTCTTGAAGTCCACCAGGTAGGTGACGTCACTCTTGCGCTCCTTCACCTCATATGGCCCAGATCAATGGTCTTGACCAGGCTGAAGCTCACACAGAGTGGCATTCCAATCATATCACAGTTTCATGTATTCCTGGCTGGCTTCCAGATTCTCCTGGGCGAGTTTCCGGAAGCGCGCTGTTGGGTTCCAGAGTGCCAGCATGTAGCTGACCACATCTTGGGGTGCTTTACCGGGAGCTTGCACTCAGTCTTTGTTCACCAACCTGAGAGGTCCTCTAACAGGGTATCCATACAGAAGTTAAAAAGGCTGAAGCTAACCCCCGTCTGTGGTACCCCCTGTAGGCAAACAAAAAGGAATGCAGGAGGACGTCCCACTTCCGCCTAATGGGTTCTGACAGACCCATTATCTTGCCCTTTAGTGTCCTGTTGAACTATTCAACAAGCCCATTAGTTGGGGGTGGTAAGGAGTGGAGAACTTATAAGTTACCTCACATTCTTTCCACATTGTCTTCACGTACCCAGGCATGAAGTTCGTAACCCGGTCTGACCACCACCTCCTTGGGGAATCCCAAATGAGTAAAGATTCCCATTAGTGCCCTGGAGACAGCGGGCGCAGTCACCGTCCTCAGAGGGATAGCCTCTGGTTAGTGGGTGGTATAGTCCAGCATTGTCCACAATGACCACGATTAACCTCTTTCCTACGGCTGTCTTGGTGTTCAAAGGCCCAATATTGTTGATGCCAATCCTTTCAAAGGGGGTGCCAATGACAGGAAAATGTTGCAGGGGAGCCTTGCACTTCCTTCCTGACTTGCCACTGCCCTGGCATATAGGACAGAATTTGCAGAATGTATCTGAGGCCTTCCTCATTTGAAGTCAGTAAAAGTGGGTAACAAGCCTGTCAAAAGTCTTGTTATGCCCCAAATTACCAGACAGTGGTACATCATGAGCCAGCTTTACTAGGAAGGCCCTGTAGCACTGAGGGCCAAGCAACAAACGGGTTGCATCAGGCTCACTATACAAGAGACCATTCTCCAGTAAATCAGGTAATCACCAGAGGTGTCACCAGCTGCCACGACCTGCTGCAGTAGGCCCACAAGAGTAGGGCATTTTTTATGCACTCTGCAGAACTCCTACCTGGTAGGACCTCCTTCCTTCTGTCAACTGGTCAGCTCTGGTAGGTTCCCCAGGCCAGCAACATCCTCCCCTGTAAGCTTCGGGGTGTCCCACTCGGGGTCAGCCTTCTCCCTAATCATGAGAGTTTCAGGAGCACATTCCCCACGGCCCTTGCTCCTTGCCCGTTCTCTTCTTGGCAGACTCATTGGTCATTCTTCCAAGCTCCAGGTCCTCCTGACTACCCTCCCCAGCTGCCATAATCTGTGTGGTCAGGCACATCCACTTAGGCAACCCAAACTTCTCCAAGTGGGACCTGAGTTCCACCTCCTTCCACTCAGTGTACTCCAGGTCATTGCCTAAAAGACAACCCACAGACAAGGACATACTCACAGCTACCCGCAAAGAAACTCAAAGGTAAGGTAACAAGAGCCACAGGATAGTGATTCTGACTATCAGAACTTGGTGGAATGCTTTAGGGACTACCTGCTCTGAGAAGGCCAGATGACATCTGATGGTTGTTGTGCTGGCTTCCCGATCTCTTTTAGAATCCACCCATTGATGGTGACCCACTACCTATATTTCTTAGTGTTGTTAGACACTAGGGCTCACTGCACCATCTCTCTGTCACCCAGGGTCACTAGGATAACTTCTACTCTGTCCCCAATACTATCTGGGAGAGTCTCCTCCCCAAGCGCTAAACTAGCCAGTCGCAGTGGCTGCCCACTGGTGGAAGGCTGTGCCCACTTGGGATACTTGGCATCACCCTTGAAATGCCCTTCCTGTTGACACTCATAACACTCGGGTGTGGCTTCCCTGAATAGTTATTGTCAGAGAACCATCTTTTCTTCTTCTCAGTTGGGGGATGGCAGTCCTGACCTGAGGAACTAGTTTGGTGGCCTCCAGAGAACTCCTTGTTTTTATCTCCCCTGCGTCTTCTGATGGGGTCCCTGTCCTCTCCTTAGGTGATGCCCCCAGATACCTTCTAAAGTACCCTGGTGCTGACCCAGTGGTCCGCCTCCTTAGTAAGCTCCCTGGGGTCAGAGAGCTTACTGTCAATCAAGTGTTGGTGCAGATCTGAAAAACAAAGTCTGAACATGTGCTGTTTTGCAATCCGATTGGAAAGCTCCTGGTAATCCTTTTCTCCCTTCACCCAACCATCCAGTGCATTGCAAAAGGAATCAACAGAATACACCCAAGTTTGTTGGGCCAGCTTCTGAAAGCCCCTAAACTTCTGCCTATATTTTTCTTAGGTCAGACCATACTTTCTGATAAGAGCTTCCTTCTTGCGGGGTATACCTCATTCTGTCCAGCTTTTCTAGGGCCAGTAGGATGTGCCCCTCCCCCTCTCTAGGGACATATATGCATTCGCAGACTACCCACCCCCAAATCCTGCTTAGGGATCTTGTGTATCTGTAAGGCAATCTCATAGGCCTCAAATCAATTGAAAGACGAAATCAAACACCAGACCTTTAGGAATATGAACCCTCCTGTCTCCAGAGAGCACTGAGGAAAGCTGCCATCATCACTGCTGGAATTTGCCTGCCTAGCTTTCAGGACCATCTCCTTATGACTCAGCTTGTGAGCCAGCATCAATTTCTTCTCATCAATGAGCAGTTTCTTTTGCTCTGCCTCCATGGCCAATCTCTTTTCATCCATTTTGAGTTTATCCACTCTTGCCTGTACTCCCTTTCCTTGTTAATCTCCTCTGGGGACAGGTTGAAGGAGGACACACTCTTCCCTGCATATGAAATTACCTCCAAACCTGGAAGCATATTGCCCCCTTCCTCAACCGGTTGCAGTTCGAGACCCTCCTGTGGGTCCTGCTTTGATCCTTTCTCACTCTACTCATCCTCTTGGTCATCATTAGTGGCTGGCAATTGATGGGCCTCTGCCCATGCTCTTATTGCTTTTTTGGAGTTCCCCTTTCGTGGTGCTCATTTTGGGAGGCAGTCCCCTTTCTTGACAAAAATCGTTCCGCTGTGCCACAGTGTAGGTCTCCAGGTTGGCAAACTCACATCTTTGCAGGTGAAATCTCAGACAAAAACAGCCAGGTCGATGAGTTTCAAAAAACAACAAAACAATTATGGAGAATTCAAAATTCAACATGGTGTTAGATGGGGCTGGTAGTGTACACCAAATCACTATATGGCACTGCACAAACACAAATCCTATCCTCACTACTGATCACCAAAGTGAAAAATTGGATTGTTGATTTATTTATGTGTGAGCCGTGGTCAAGCAACAACCATAACCCTTGTTTGGGTATGGCATACACCAAATTAACCTGTGCTCACCCTCTGGTAGCTGGGCACTGAGCAGTCAGGCTTAACTTGAAGACAATGTGTTATTATTTATGCAACACTTCAAACAGTAAAACAGTGAAAATACCACGCAAAAGGATCCCACACCAGGTTAGAAAAATACAACTTAATTCAATAAATAAAACAATACCAAAATTACAAAAATTCACTAGTTAGAATATAAGTTATAATTTGTTAATGAACAGACTGTAAAATAGAAGCAAACAGTACCAACAGGGATATTTGGTCATGCTATACCAGGACTAAGTCAAAAGTTCTGGCCAACCAGGATGGAATACAGGCTAATCACAGGGACCCAGTTAGGCCCACTGACCCAAAGTACCTTAAATCCTGGTTGTGGAGGGTTGTGTGGATCTGAAACAAAGATGTGTTGCGCAGCTGAGACAACGCCTTGGTTCCAAGATGTGGCAAGACTTGTTGCGTCCTTGTCGATGATCCCTTCAGGGCTTGCGATTCGAAGGCCTGTGCCAGGGATGCGTTGCGCAACTGAGGCTATCCGTCCAATGAGCACGGAGTCTGCAATGCGGAGCTGTAGCATCACCATTGAGGCTGTTGCCGACGAGGGATACAAGAACCTGCACTGTGGAAGCATCGTACTGCAGCAGGCCTGAAGGCGATACGTTAATCCTAAACTGCAGGGTGTAGCAGCGATGCAAGTCTGTTGCGTCGGCTCTGACAAACGCAGTAGCTGTGATGCATTAGTTCTGCTCCTGCAGCAGAGGATGCATCAGTTCCACTGGAACAAACACTTTTAGCCCACTTCCAAGGTTGCAGGAATGTGGTGGCACTACTTGCAGGGCAGACTCACAGATGGCAGAGTCCAGGTGCAGGTGAAGGAGCAGGATGGTTGGAAGTCGTTTATGTCTCAGAGACTTCAGATCAGGAGGCCAGCCAGCTAGCCCTTAGAGTCACTCTGGGGTATAGGTTGGAGAGATGCAGGTCCAGTCCTTCTCGCTCCCAGACAAGGCGGTTGCAGGCAGCAGGTCAGCAGAGCAGAGCAGCATCCTGCATAGTGGCAATCCTTCAGCAGCACAGCAGTCCATCTTCCTGGCAGAGTATCCACAGGTCCAGAAGTATACTGCAGTAGTGGTGTCAGAGGTCCAGTACTGATACCCAATTGTGCCTTTGAAGTTGGGGAGACTTCAAGACATGCCTTTGAAGTACACAGAGTCCCTGCACTTCCTGTCGAGGCTCCAGGGTCACTGCAGGGGGTTATGCAACCCTTTGTGTGTAGACAAGACACAGGTTATTCAGGTGTAAGTGAAGCTGTTCCCAGCTCCTGCATTCCATCCTGCCCAGGGTGGCCCATCAAGGCCCATATAAGCGCCCATTGTGTGTGGCTATCTTGGAGGAATACACAAAGCCCAGCTGTCACCCCATCCCAGACATGTGAGCAGAGACAGGCAACAGGCACCAGATGACTAAAGTAAGAAAGTGCAAGCTTTCTAAAACTAGCATTTTCAGAATTGAAATTTAAAATCCAACTTTCCCATAAACTGTGATTTTAAATTAAATTATGATTCCATAGACACCAAACTTGAAAATTCTATTGGTTCCCAATTGGAAGTTATACTTATAAAGAGTTATGCAGCAACTCCAATGTTATCCTGTTCGAGGGATAGGCCATGCAGTAGTGAAAAACTAATTTAGGAGTTTTCCCTGTCTAGGGCCTACTTTAAGGATGGCTTATGTGCATTAAAAAGGAAGGTTTGGGCCTGGCAAAGGTTTATTATGTCAGGTCGACGTGACTGTTTCAAACTGCACACAGAGGTTCTGCAATTGCAGTCCTGATATATTTTTACCTAAGTGTGTGTCACAATCTGTGCTGCAGGCCTTCTCATTGCATTTAATTTACAGGCCTTGGGCACTCATAGAGCACTTTACTAGGAACTTATAGGTAAAATAAATATGCCAATTGGAGATAAACCAATGTTACCATGTTTTAGGGAAAGTATCACAGCAAAAATGAAGTCAGTAAAAAGAGGAGGTCTGAAGGCAAAAAGTTAGGTGAAACCATGCCAAAAATGCCAGTTCTAACAATTCCCAACTTAAATTTCATCAGGTCTTGAATTTCACATATATCCATAAGCATATGGCATGCTGTATGACCAAAGAGCAGGGCACACAGCGCACACACTATACAGGTATCTACATGTAATTTTTCATTATCTAGTAGCAAGTAGCTTATTTACTGCTCCAAAAAAGATGCTGCCCCACCTCTCCTTCATTCGGCACCTAAGCAAAATCCTAATCACTGAACCAAAATTAAAATGGCAATTGCTTTATCTAGTTTGTGTGATTGTGCATAACAATCTATGTGTGATAGTATTTAATAACTGTGTGTTCTTCCTAACAGAATTTTGATCTGCTGTTCTTTTACAAAAAGATAGGGATGGTTATATGTGAGCATTGCATCCGTATCATTATTTCTAATAAAAGAGACAAAAGTATAATTAATTTTTAGTGCCCTTGATAGATACTTTCCATTATTTGTTTGATGTGTAAATGAATTATCCTACATTTAATGCATTAAGCAGTTATTGACTAGGTGAGGGATCATACTTCGAAATAACAAACTAGGTTCTCTACCACATCTCCTGCTGAATATCTAAATGGAATGCACTCTTCCCCAACTGATATTGTTGTATAGCATCTTCTTCCAGGGGTCTGTAGGAGGCTGGCCTGGCTTGTAGTGGGTACCAGAGTCACTTAAACTTTGTGCCAGGTCCAGTTATCCCTTATTAGTGTAGAAGAGGTGTTTCTAGCAGCTTAGGCTGATAGATGGTAGCTATGGCAAAGCAGCCTAGGCTGAACTAGGAGATGTGTAAAGCTCCTACTATACCACTGGTGTCATATGCACAATGTCATAAGAAAACACAATACACAGAAGTACTAAATATAAAGGTACTTTATTTTTATGACAATATGCCAAAAGTATCTCAGTGAGTACCCTCAGTATGAGGATAAGATATATACACAAGATATATGTACACAAACCAAAATTATGTAGGGAATAGCAAGAAAAGTAATGCAAGCAGTGTAGAATTACAGTAGATTGCAATAGGAGCACATAGGTACAGGGGCAACACAAACTATATACTCCAAAATTGGAATGCGAACCACGAATGGACCCCAAACCTATGTGAGTTTGTAGAGGGTCGCTGGGACTGTAAGAAAACAGTGAGGGTTAGAAAAATAGCCCACCCCAAGACCCTGAAAGGTAGGTGTAAAGTGCACCTACTACCCCCAGAGAGCACAGAAGTCGTGATAGGGGGATTCTGCAGGAAGAACAAACACCAGCAATGCAACAACAGTGGGTTTCCAGACCGGAGTACCTGTAAGACAAGGGGACCAAGTCCAATAGTCGTGACAGTGTCGAGAGTGGGCAGGAGCCCAGGAAATGCCAGCTGAGGGTGCAAGGAAGCTGCCACCTGTTGGAAGAAGCTTGGAGTTCTGCAAGAAAGAAGAGGATCAGGAACTTCTCCTTTGGAGGATGGATGTCCCACGTCGCGATGAAGCTTGCAGAGGTGTTCCCACACAGAAAGACCGCAAACAAGCCTTGCTAGCTGCAAGGGTCGCGGTAGAGGTTTTTGGGTGCTGCTGTGGCCCAGGAGGGACCAGGATGTCGCCACTTGGAGGAGGAGTCAAAGGGGGCGCCCAGCAACTCAGGGAACCCTCACAGAAGCAGGCAGCACCCGCAGAAGTACCTGAACAGGCACTTGGAAAAAAAGTGAACCGGAGTCCACCCGAAGTCACAAAAGGGAGTCCTCAAACGCCGGAGGACAACTCAGAAGGTTGTGCACTGCAGGAAGGAGTTTCGGGGACCCAGGCTTGGCTGTGCACAAAGGAAATCCTGGAAGAGTGCACAGGAGCCGGAGCAGCTGCAAATCACGCGGTACCCAGCAATCCAATCTAGCGTGGGGAGGCAAGGACTTACCTCCACCAATCTTGGACTGAAGAGTCACTGGACTGTGGGAGTCACTTGGACAGAGTTGCTGAGTTCCAGGGACCATGCTCGTTGTGCTGAGAGGGGACCCAGAGGACCAGTGATGCAGTCTTTTAGTGCCTGCGGTAGCAGGGGGAAGATTCAGAGCTCCTGGTGCAGAGAGGAGGCAGGCTACCCCCAGAGCATGCACCACCTGGAAACAGTCGTGAAAGCCGTCAGGATGAAGTGATACATGGTTGCTAGTAGCCGTCTTGCTACTTTGTTGCGGTTTTGCAGGCGTCCTGAGCAGTCAGCGATCGATCCTTTGGTAGAAGGTGAAGAGGGAGATGCAGAGGAACTCTGGTGAGCTCTTGCATTCGTTACCTGAAGAATTCCCCAAAGCAGAGACCCTAAATAGCCAGAAAAGGAGGTTTGGCTACTTAGAAAGGAGGCTTGGCTACTGAAAGAGGTAAGCACCTATCAGGAGGGGTCTCTGGTGCCACCTGCTGGCACTGGCCACTCAGAGCAGTCCAATGTGCCCCCAACACCTCTGTTTCCAAGTTGGCAGAGATCTGGGACACACTGGAGAAGCTCTGGGCACTTCCCCTGGGAGGTACTGGTCAGGGGAGTGGTCACTCCCCTTTCCTTTGTCCAGTTACGTGCCTGAGCAGGGCTGGGGGATCCCTGAACTGGCGTAGACTGGCTTATGCAGAGATGGGCACCATATGTGCCCATCAAAGCATTTCCAGAGGCTGGGGGAGGCTACTCCTCCCCAGCCCTTCACACCTATTTCCAAAGGGAGAGGGTGTAACACCCTCTCTCAGAGGAAATCCTTTGTTCTGCCTTCCTGGGACTGAGCTGCCCATACCCCAGGGGGCAGAAACCTGTCTAAGGAGTTGACAGCAGCAGCTGCAGTGGAAACCCCGGAAAGGCAGTTTGGCAGTACCCTGGTTCTGTGCTAGAGACCCAGGGGATCATGGAATTGTCCCCCTAATACCAGAATGGTATTGGGGTGACAATTCCATGATCTTAGACATTTTATATGGCCATGTTCGGAGTTACCATTGTGATGCTACACATAGGTAGTGACCTATGTGTAGTGCACACGTGTAATGGTGTCCCCGCACGCACAAAATTCTGGGAATTTGCCTTGAACAATGTGGGGTCACCTTGGCTAGTGCCAGGGTGCCCACACACTAAGTAACTTGGCACCTAACCTTCACCAAGTGAGGGTTAAACTTATAGGTGGCTTATAAGTTACTTATGTGCAATGAAAATGGCTGTGAAATAACGTGGACTTTATTTCACTCAGGCTGCAGTGGCAGTCCTGTGTAAGAATTGTCTGAGCTCCCTATGGGTGGCAAAAGAAATGCTGCAGCCCATAGGGATCTCCTGGAACCCCAATACCCTGGGTACCTATGTTCCATATACAAGGGAATTATATGGGTGTTCCAGCGTGCCAATGAGAATTGGTGAAGATGGTCACTAACCTGCAGTGACAATTGTGAAAGCAGAGAGAGCATAAACACTGAGGTTCTGGTTAGCAGAGCCTCAGTGATACAGTTAGGCACCACACAAGGAACACATACAGGGCATACATTATGAGCACTGGGGTCCTGCCTAGCAGGATCCCAGTGACACAAGGGCAAAAACAAACATACATACAGTGAAAATGGGGGTAACATGCCAGGCAAGATGGTACTTTCCTACAGTGCTGCCCTCTGACTTTGTTGAGAAGTGCTCTCCAAGGGCTTGGATTGAGCCTGCCTCCTGTTTTCTGAAGTCTCAGAGCCAAAAAGACTTAATCTCTTTAAGGAACTCCTTGTGCGCCGAAAGTCGACGCACGGCCTGCCGGAAACGACGCACAGCCTGCCTTGCAACAAGAAAATTGCTGCACTGCCAAACCGGAACGACGGGCCGACTTCCTGAGTGAAGAATCAAGGCAGCGCCTGGCTTGCGGCCAGAGAGTCGATGCACAGCCAACCGGATCGACGCAGAGCTGAGTCAGAACGAGGCAGCCCGACTACCCGAGTGAAGAATCAACACAGCGCCTGCCATGCAACAAAACATTTGCTGCATCGCCTACAAGATCGACGCAACACCTGTGACTTTGTCCCGCATGCCCAGGATTTCCCTGCATCGTCCCTGGATGTCAAAAAGAACCCTACATCACGGTGAGGAACCAAGACTGTGTGCTGGAAATCGATGCAAAGCCCCTTGTCGCGTGGAAGGAAATGACGAATCGTCTGTGCTGCACCGGAAATTCCGGCGCACACCCTATTTTTCCACACATCTCCTCCTCAGGGGTGTCCGTCCGTGTTATCTTTTAAGCAAAACAGGTACTTTGTGCAAACAAGAGACAACTGTTAATTTCAAAGATTTAAGACTCTTTTTAAACTTGCAAAAGTGATATCTCAGTCGTTATTGTTTTGACCTTAATTTAACCAGATAAATATCTTATTTTTTTCTAAACCTGTGTGATATATGTTTGTGGTGTTTTCACTGTGTTACTGTATGGTGTATTGCACACATACTTTACACATTGCCTTCTAAGTTAAGCCTGACAGCTCAGTGCCAAGCTACCAGAGTGTGGGCACAAGATAATTTGGATTATGTGTGATTTACCCTGACAAAGATTGTGGTCCCTGTTTGGACAAGGGTGTATACCTCTGCCAACTAGAGACCCCATTTCTAACAGGAACCAATACTTTTTTATTATTTATTTTGTATATTTCTATAGAAAAGACCTATCACCAGTGGTCAGTGTAGCACTTTGAAACAGAAACAAACCAACATGAGCTAGTGGGGTAGCATATGGTTGCTTGCATAAGCATGATACTGGTGGTGGCTGGGGTGTGTTGAGATTAGTTATTATTAAACATCACAAGATAGGGAGTAGGATTTCCAAATGTATATACAAGAGTACAGGAAAATATTTTTTCACAATATATATACATTTCCAATAGAATTAAGAGGGTATATCAACTGTCTGGCATTTGGAACCGAATATTTGATACAGGAGATCAGCGGAATAAATCAGCAGTCAGATTGCAGTGGGGGAAGGTGTTTGTCTGGGATTAGAGGGTGGGAGTGTAAAATCTGAAGAGGAGAGATTTAACATTGGATTTGAGGGCATTGGTTAGGTGTGGCTTCTGCCCAAGAAGAAATTTGCCTGGATTCCGAGCTCCCCTACACCCATAATCAACTTGGCTTTCCTCACTGCCTTCCGCTGCCGCTCCCAAACAGCAAGCCCAGAATCCGTGATCATAACATGTAGCGCTCCACTCACACTGCTTTCTGTGCTGAATTTCAGACCAACAGTGAAGTTCCCTGTGCAAAACGTGGCCCACCTGAGAGGATTGCAATTCCTGTCCTTAAAATGGCCACTGTGTGGACAAAACCACTCAACACATGGTCAGCCATGCACGCAGCCCATGTGGCCGGCGTCTCTGCTCCACCATACTCCATATACATACACCAACCTTCCACACATCCTGACATCTGAAGGGTACAATCTTCCTCCTTTTACAGTTGAATGTGTCTTTTCTCCAAGCAAATTAAGAAGCTAATAGCGTTTATTAACACAAACTTCCTGAACTAAATATGGGTTTGTGATCTCCATTCTGCAAAACTCTCTCGCGCTGCACCTTTGTATCTGCGCTGCTGTTTTGCTCTCTACAGTGCATGAACTGCATACATAAACCATCAAGACATAGGGCCTGATTACAACTTTGGAGGACGGTGTTAAACCGTCCCAAAAGTGGCGGATATACCACCTACCGTATTACGAGTCCATTATATCCTATGGAACTCGTAATACGGTAGGTGGTATATCCGTCACTTTTGGGACGGTTTAACACCGTCCTCCAAAGTTGTAATCAGGCCCATAGTGCCTTTCCCACAAAGAGAGGACTCTTTTCTCAACTACGACCTGATAATGTCTCTACTGGTCAACCACAGCCTGACCAAAAAAAATCCAAACAGGAACCTCTTACTACAGACTCCCCGATCAAACCAAAACGCAACTCAGACCCTATTCTGAATCTCATCATGCAGAAGCTTGAAACCCTTCATGTTCTGGCACAGTCTACAAAGGCAAGCACAGACATTATGCAAAACGGCCCCACATACATCAAGCAAGATATCCAGCAACTGAGAGGAAGAATGTCGGAAGCTGAGTCCTGAATAAGCATCCTCGAGGAGCACCAACAGATCTTATCCAAAGCGTTAACAGTTATAACGCTAAGGATGTGCAACTAGCAAGGAATTTCATAGACCTGGAAGATTGCCACAGAAGAGGACAACTCAACATTATCTAGCACCCTGAAGGCTCTGAAGACCAAGCCCTGTCCTCCTCTGCCTTTGTGAAAAAATGGATACCTCAGGTCCTAGGAATTAACTTTGAAAAGGAGTTTGAAATAACCCGTGCCGATAGGGTGCCAACCCATAACCCCTAAAGCATCTCCTATCTCAGAGCACTAATCTTCAGACCTCTTCCATACTCACATATGAAACAGATTATCTCCACATGAAAAAAGTACAGAACATCAGTTGGCTTGGTGCCTCTTTAGGCAAATCTCAAGGCTAAAATAAAGACACTTTAAGAAGAAGAAAAGCATTCTTGGCCAAGAGGAAATAACTGAAGGATGATGTACAATGCTCCTTCATTTTCTCTGCATGTTTGAAAACCATCTTCATTGACAATCATACACTCTTTGATGATTCCAAAGACTAGGACTCTCTCTTTGCTAGCATATATGACCGGAGCGTAGCTATTTAATTGTCTATTAGCATCTTTTCACCTGCGCACTTGCATGTTTCTCCACTCAGGGTGAGAGAGTAATTAGACACCTACTAAACTTCAGCATCTACTAACCTATAACCACCCTGGGAACAGCCACACTCTGACTCATCAAAACACATTAGCACTACCTTTCTTCCCCGTAAAATACTTACCACTTAAGAACTGCCAGCTTCTTACTCTAATTACTCCCATTGATATATAACTATAACTCTTCCTGACTACCACCATGCTAATACTCTAATCTACTAACATTCCTTCGTACACCACACTCCTGAAGGCACATGCAAACCAGTTAAATGTGATACATGCTCCCGCCATGATCCGCTCTTACTTTCCTCCTGTCCTCACACCTACAATAATCAAACATTCTCACTCCTTCCTCCATTATGGTATGAAATGAAGTATCCTAATAAGTGTCCAACCTTTCCTCATGGTCAAACTCCTCTTCCTGTTGTACAGTGTGATTTCACTCAGATTTAATTTTGTAATGTTGCATGCATGCTTGATCCTAGCTGTTGTTTGGTGTAACCTTTACCTGCATGCTACTTCCTATCTGTTACAACCATGTCATCTCTACATTGTGAACTTTACAGTACTTCCATCTCTCCTGGCTACTGAATGTCTTTGGATACTTCTGTCACATTTAAAGCATGAAGGTTCTTTTACAACTCATTAATGCTGCCCTTAACACCAGGGTAAATATGGTTATGTAACCTCAACTCTAGTATGGCATTTAGAAATAGATATTGGTTCTCGGCTCATACTGTTATTTAGGGTAAGCTCCTATTATCATTCATTATTATTTAATATGGTGTACCTCTCAAGCACTGTAGCTACTAGGCCTGTCTCCTCATGGCCTCCACCACCTGTCCGTATGTGTCTGCTTGGATGAGGTGGGCAAGAGTGGGTTTCTCCTTTTTTATGTTTTTATTTTTAATTCTATTCTACATCTCATCTTTCACTACCCTTTGCCCTTCTACCCCCCCTTCCTCTAACTCCCCAGTTACTATTTCCCCCTGTCAACCTTACCACTAACCGAGTGAACTCTCTCCCTTCCCCTCCTACACCTTGCACGGATTGTGGGCATCTCTCTCTCCACTTCTTACAGTCTTGCCTACTTGATCTATTACACACTCTACTGCCAGTCTCCTTAAATGCATAACAAAAAGCTCTTATCCCTCAACGTAAAAGGATTAAATCACGTAAACAAAAACTGACAAAACCCTTGACTACCTCCACAAACTAAAAGGTGATGTAATACTCATACAAGAAACAAAAGTTGACCTTAAATAAATCCTCTTACTACGTAAAAACTGGGTGAGTGATCTGACGTTGGGTACAGCCATTAACAAGAAAAATGATGTCATTACACTTGTCTCAAAAGCCTTCAGTGTACATTGTGAGAAAGTAGCCTCTTTCTAGCCTTGTTACCCCCACTTTTGGCCTGTTTGTGAGTGTATGCCAGGGTGTTTTCACTGTCTCACTGGGATCCTGCTAGCCAGGGCCCAGTGCTCATAGTGAAAACCCTATGTTTTCAGTATGTTTGTTATGTGTCACTGGGACCCTGCTAGTCAGGACCCCAGTGCTCATAAGTTTGTGGCCTATATGTGTGTGTTCCGTGTGTGGTGCCTAACTGTCTCACTGAGGCTCTGCTAATCAGAACCTCAGTGGTTATGCTCTCTCATTTCTTTCTAAATTGTCACTAACAGGCTAGTGACCAATTTTACCAATTTACATTGGCTTACTGGAACACCCTTATAATTCCATAGTATATGGTACTGAGGTACCCAGGGTATTGGGGTTCCAGGAGATCACTATGGGCTGCAGCATTTCTTTTGCCACCCATAGGGAGCTCTGACAATTCTTACACAGGCCTGCCACTGCAGCCTGAGTGAAATAACGTCCACGTTATTTCACAGCCATTTTACACTGCACTTAAGTAACTTATAAGTCACCTATATGTCTAACCTTTACCTGGTAAAGGTTAGGTGCAAAGTTACTTAGTGTGAGGGCACCCTGGCACTAGCCAAGGTGCCCCCACATTGTTCAGAGCCAATTCCCTGAACTTTGTGAGTGCGGGGACACCATTACACGCGTGCACTACATATAGGTCACTACCTATATGTAGCTTCACAATGGTAACTCCGAATATGGCCATGTAACATGTCTAAGATCATGGAATTGCCCCCTCTATGCCATCCTGGCATTGTTGGCACAATTCGATGATCCCAGTGGTCTGTAGCACAGACCCTGGTACGGCCAAACTGCCTTTTCTGGGGTTTCACTGCAGCTGCTGCTGCTGCCAACCCCTCAGACAGGTTTCTGCCCCCCTGGGGTCAAGCCAGGCTTGTCCCAGGATGGCAGAACAAAGGACTTCCTCTGAGAGAGGGTGTTACACCCTCTCCCTTTGGAAAATGGTGTGAAGGCGGGGGAGGAGTAGCCTCCCCCAGCCTCTGGAAATGCTTTCTTGGGCACAGATGTGCCCAATTCTGCATAAGCCAGTCTACACCGGTTCAGGGACCCCTTAGCCCTGCTCTGGCGCGAAACTGGACAAAGGAAAGGGGAGTGACCACTCCCCTGACCTGCACCTCCCCTGGGAGGTGTCCAGAGCTCCTCCAGTGTGCTCCAGACCTCTGCCATCTTGGAAACAGAGGTGCTGCTGGCACACTGGACTGCTCTGAGTGGCCAGTGCCACCAGGTGACGTCAGAGACTCCTGCTGATAGGCTCCTTCAGGTGTTAGTAGCCTATCCTCTCTCCTAAGTAGCCAAACCCTCTTTTCTGGCTATTTAGGGTCTCTGTCTGGGGAAATTTAGATAACGATTGCAAGAGCTCAGCCGAGTTCCTCTGCATCTCTCTCTTCACCTTCTGATAAGGAATCGACTGCTGACCGCGCTGGAAGCCTGCAAAACTGCAACAAAGTAGCTAAGACGACTACTGCAACTCTGTAACGCTGATCCTGCCGCCTTCTCGACTGTTTTCCTGTTTGTGCATGCTGTGGGGGTAGTCTGCCTCCTCTCTGCACCAGAAGCTCCGAAGAAATCTCCCGTGGGTCGACGGAATCTTCCCCCTGCAACCGCAGGCACCAAAAAGCTGCATTACCGGTCCCTTGGGTCTCCTCTCAGCACGACGAGCGAGGTCCCTCGAATCCAGCAACTCTGTCCAAGTGACTCCCACATTCCAGTGACTCTTCAGTCCAATTATGGTGGAGGTAAGTCCTTGCCTCACCTCGCTGGGCTGCATTGCTGGGAACCGCGACTTTTGCAGCTACTCCGGCCCCTGTGCACTTCCGGCGGAAATCCTTCGTGCACAGCCAAGCCTGGGTCCACGGCACTCTAACCTGCATTGCACGGCTTTCTAAGTTGGTCTCCGGCGACGTTGGACTCCTTTGTGTAACTTCGGGTGAGCACCGTTTCACGCATCCTCGTAGTGCCTGTTTCTGGCACTTCTCCGGGTGCTACCTGCTGCTGAGAGGGCTCCTTGTCTTGCTCGACGTCCCCTCTCTCTCCTGGTCCAATTTGCAACCTCCTGGTCCCTCCAGGGCCACAGCAGCGTCCAAAAACGCTAACCGCACAATTTGCAGCTAGCAAGGCTTCTTGGCGTTCTTTCGACGGGAAAACACTTCTGCACGACTCTCCACGGCGAGAGGGATCCGTCCACCAAAGGGGAAGTCTCTAGCCCTTTTCGTTCCTGCAGAAACCTCAGCTTCTTCTGTCCAGTAGAAGCTTCTTTGCACCCACAGCTGGCATTTCCTGGGCATATGCCCATCTCCGACTTGCTTGTGACTTTTGGACTTGGTCCCCTTGTTCCACAGGTACCCTAGATTGGAAATCCACAGTTGTTGCATTGTTGGTTTGTGTCTTTCCTGCATTATTCCTCTATCACGACTTCTTTGTCTTTTGGGGAACTTTAGTGCACTTTGCACTCACTTTTCAGGGTCTTGGGGAGGGCTAATTTTCTAACTCTCACTATTTTCTAATAGTCCCAGCGACCCTCTACAAGGTCACATAGGTTTGGGGTCCATTCGTGGTTCGCATTCCACTTTTGGAGTATATGGTTTGTGTTGCCCCTATCCCTATGTTTCCCCATTGCATCCTATTGTAACTATACATTGGTTGCACTGTTTTCTAAGACTATACTGCATATTTTTGCTATTGTGTATATATATCTTGTGTATATTTCCTATCCTCTCACTGAGGGTACACTCTAAGATACTTTGGCATATTGTCATAAAAATAAAGTACCTTTATTTTTAGTATAACTGTGTATTGTGTTTTCTTATGATATTGTGCAAGTGACACTTGTGGTACTGTAGTAGCTTCACACGTCTCCTAGTTCAGCCTAAGCTGCTCTGCTAAGCTACCATTATCTATCAGCCTAAGCTGCTAGACACCCTCTACACTAATAAGGGATAACTGGGCCTGGTGCAAGGTGCAAGTACCCCTTGGTACTCACTACAAGCCAGTCCAGCCTCCTACATACATATAATTTCCTTGGAAATGGACCTAGAAAGTAGATAGCTTGTAACTAGATTGAAAAAAAGATGATACTGAACTTTTTATATTGTGAATTTCTACGGCCCTAAAAATGATCATCCCGATTTCTGGATTCAAATGAACAAAAGAATTGCACTCATTCCTGACAAATCTAGATTAATCGTAGGTGGTGACTTTAGCCTTCCTTGGGATGGAATCCTCAACAGAAACTCCAGCTGTACGTTCAGGACCAACAAATCCTATAAGCAAATGCTTAGCCTCTGCAATACTCATAGACTGGAGAATGTATGGAGACTAGCTAACCCCATTGGTAAGGACTATACCATCTTCTCCCACCTCCACAACTCATTCTTTCATATCGGCTGCACCTATATTTAGGTAAGCTAGAACAAACACAAAAATCCTAGTGAGCAAACTATACAAACCCAGAAAGATGACATCTATTTCATCTAACTAAACTAAAATATAATACAATTCTAAGTAACAAATCACATATTGATGTCAGCAGAAACAAAGATATCTCATTCTGTGGCTGCAGTAAATCTGGTTAAGTACTAGCATCCTTCTGCAAACAAAACTACTGTTGACCAAAATAACTTCTGTTATCAATGATCAAGGTGCTCCCTCTATCAAAGTAGAAAATATTCTTGTCTCCTTTGAACAATTCTACTGAGATATCTACCCTGAAAGTAATCCCATTCCATACCAGACATTTCTACAATATCTCAATAAGCTCCCTATACTCAGATTGGATGAAAACGTCAAAGCCTTGCTTGATGAACTTATCTATAAACTAGAAATTGAAAAAGCCACTAAAACCCTTAACCCCTACGGTGCCCGGTACGAGCTGGTCTCGTCCTCGCACACTGTTCCCGTGTGCCGGGGACGAGACCAGAGCGTATGGCAAGGGATTGAAGGGAATCGCTTCTCCTTCCAGCCCCAACCCCCCCCCCCCCCACCCATCCTAGTGACGTCTGATGACATCAGAGCGCAAAACGTGTGCTGACCTCTTCCGAGGTCACCTCTGATAGTGCTGGAAGCTTCCCAGAAGAGAAATGCAAAAGCATTTCTCTTCCGACTGGGAGGTGGGGCGGGAGAGGCATGAAAGGAAAGGAAAGACCTTTCCTTTTCTTTCATGTCTCTCTCAGCATTTCTGCTGCCCGATTGCAATGCGAACGGGCAGCAGAAATGCCCACTAGACACCAGGGATTTTGTTTAAAAATATATTTATTTCAATAAGGGGAGTGACCCCGGGGCAGATTGGCCTATTGTTATTAGGCCGATCTGCCCCCGGGGGGGGGGGGGGAGAAACCTCTAGATGCCAGAGATATGTATTCTTATTTGTTTTTGGAGGAGGGGAGCAACCCCTTAGGCAAGGGTCGCTCCCCTGGGGCAAATCATTTTTAGGCCGTTTCTGCTCCCCTTGGGGGCAGATCGGCCTATTTTTATTAGGCCAATCTAAACCACTAGACATATTGGCCTATTATACTTAGGCCGATCTGCTCTGGGGGGAAGAAACCCCTAGACACCAGGGATATATATATTTTTGTTTACTTTATTTTTTTTATATATGTGGGTGAGGTACCATTTTTATCGTGAAACTTGGGGGATCGCTGGGTGGTAGGAAATTTGTGGCTCCTCTCAGATTTCAGAACTCTCTGTCACTGAAATTTGAGGAAAAGGTGTTTATTAGCCAAATCTTGAGGTTTGCAAAGGATTCTGGGTAACAGGACCTGGTGAGAGCCCCACAAGTCACCCCATCCTGGATTCCCCTTGGTGTCTAGTTTTTAAAAATGCACAGGTTTGGTAGGTTTTCCTAGGTGCTGGCTGAGCTAGATATAAAAAATCACAGCTATGTACTTTGCAAAAAACACATCAGTTTCCAATGTAAAAATGAGATGTGTCCATGTTGCGTTTCCTGTCCCATGCAAGTGAGGTACCATTTTTATCGGGAGACTTGGGGGGAACACAGAATAGCAGAACAAGTGTTATTTCCCCTTGCGTTTCTCTACATTTTTTCCTCCAAAATGTAAGACAGTGTGTAAAAAAGACGTCTATTTGAGAAATGCCCTGTAATTCACATGCTAGTATGGTGAACCCAGAATTCAGAGATGTGCAAATAACCACTGCTTCTCAACACCTTATCTTGTGCCCATTTTGGAAATACAAAGGTTTTCTTGGTAACTATTTTTCACTCTTTATATTTCACCATATGAATTGCTGTATACCCGGTATAGAATGAAAACCCCTTGCAAGGTGCAGCTGATTTATTGGCTCTGGGTACCTAGGGTTCTTGATGAACCTACAAGTTCTATATATTCCCGAAACCAGAAGAGTCCAACAGACTGAAGGATCTACATAAATGACCCCTTGCTGAATTCAGAATTTTATCTACTTTTCAGAAATGTTTAGCTTTCTCGGATCCAGCATTGGTTTCACACCCATTTCTGCCACTAACTGGAAGGAGGCTGAAAGCACAACCAATAGTAAAAATGGGGTATGTCCCAATAAAATGCCAAAATTGTGTTAAGAATTGGGTTTTCTGATTCAGATCTGCTTGTTCCTGAAAGCTGGGGAGATGGTGATTTTACCTCCTCAAACCCTTTGTTGATGCCATTTTCAGAGAAAAAAACACAAGCCGCCTTCTGCAGCCCTTTTTTCCAATTTTCTTTTGAGAATATGACATTTTCGCTACATTTTGGCTATTTTCTTGGTCTCCTTGAGGGGAACCCACAGAGTCTGGGTACCTCTAGAATCCCTAGGATGTTGGAAAAAAAGGACGCAAATTTGGGATGGGTAGCTTATGTGGACAAAAAGTTATGAGGGCCTAAGCGCAAACTGCCCCAAATAGCCAAAAAAAGGCCTGGCACCTGAGAGGGGAAAGGCCTGGCAGCGAAGGGGATAAATATGGTAAAGCTCCAGGATCCAACGGTTTCCTAGCCACCTTCTACCACACATGGGAATCTGTTCTAACTCACTCCCTCGAAGGACTTCTTTTCCCACTGTGCTAACTCTTGCAGTTAAGGGCACAGCTTTGGAGGCTACTTTTATGGTTATCCCAAAATATGGTAAGGACACATCTGATCCTAAAAAATACCTCCCAATGTCACTAATAAACACAGATTGCAAAATGTATACAGAAATCATCAGAATGAAGCCTATCATTAAAGCAAAAATAAACCCCTCCCAAAATAACTTAATTAAGAGTAGAGTCAGCGCAGACAACATCACACTATTTAGTCATGCTATTGAGAAAGCTCACACTCTCACAGAGTCGACTTGTGTGATAGCATTGGATTCCGAAAAGGCCATTGATAAGGTTTCTTGGTCTTGGAACTCTGGTGAGCTCTTGCATTCGTTATCTGGTGAGATACCCACAGGAGAGACCCTAAATTGCCCTCAGAGGAGGATTGGCTACAGACAAAGGTAAGCACCTATCAGGAGGGGTCTCTGATGTCACCTGCTGGCACTGGCCACTCAGAGCTGTCCATTGTGCCCTCACACCTCTGCATCCAAGAGGGCAGAGGTCTGGGACACACTGGAGGAGCTCTGGGCACCTCCCCTGGGAGGTGCTGGTCAGGGGAGTGGTCACCCCCCTTTCCTTTGTCTAGTTTTGCGCCAGAGCAGGGCTGGGGGGATCCCTGAACTGGTGTAGACTGGCTTTAGGCAAGGAGGGCACCATCTGTGCCCTTCAAAGAATTTCCAGAGGCCAGGAGAGGCTACTCCTCCCAGGCCCTTCACACCTATTTCCAAAGGGAGAGGGTGTAACACCCTCTCTCAGAGAAAATCCTTTGTTCTGCCTTCCTGAGACTGGGCTGCCCAGGCCCCAGGGGGGCAGAAATCTGTTTGAGGGGTTGACAGCAGCGGTAGCTGCTGAGGAAACCCCGGAAAGTCAGTTTGGCAGCATCCAGGCTCTATGCTGGAGACCCAGGGATGCATGATATTGTCCCCCCCAATACCAGAATGGTATATTGGGGTGACAATTCCATGATCCTAGACATGTTACATGGCCATGTTCGGAGTTACCATTGTGACGCTACATATAGGTATTGACCTATATGTAGTGCACGTGTGTAATGGTGTCC
Organism: Pleurodeles waltl; assembly: GCF_031143425.1. Lineage (NCBI taxonomy): Eukaryota > Metazoa > Chordata > Amphibia > Caudata > Salamandridae > Pleurodeles > Pleurodeles waltl. The sequence continues at coordinate 391,150,918 of NC_090450.1, forward strand.
CCGCACTCCCAAAGTCAGGGGAATTTGCCATGAACAATGTGGGGGCACACACTAAGTAACTATGCACCTAACCTTCACTAAGTGAGGGTTAGACATATAGGTGACTTATAAGTTACTTAAGTGCAGTGTAAAATGGCTGTGAAATAACATGGACGTTATTTCACTCAGGCTGCAGTGGCAGTCCTGTGTAAAAATTGTCTGAGCTCGCTATGGGTGGCAAAAGAAATGCTGCAGCCCATAGGTATCTCCTGGAACCCCAATACCCTGGGTACCTAGGTACCATATACTAGGAATTATAAGGGTGTTCCAGTGTGCCAATCAGAATTTGTAAAATTAGTCACTAGTCTGCAGTGACACTTTTAAAAGCAGAGAGAGCATAAACACTGACGTTCTGGTTAGCAGGGCCTCAGTGATACAGTTAGGCACCACACAGGGAACACATACAGGGCACACTTTATGAGCACTGGGGTCCTGACTAGCAGGATCCCAGTGACACATAGGCAAAAACAAACATACATACAGTTAAAATGGGGCTAACATGCCAGGCAAGATGGTACTTTCCTACACAACTCCCCCCCAAACGAGGGACAATAAGGCTAACCTTGCCCAGATGAGTCTTCATTGTCTAAGTGGAAAATCTGGAGAGTCCTTCTGCATTGGAGTGGGTACTCCCAGGTCTATGTTCCATTGTATAGTCCATTCCCTGTCGGGATATGGCCCACCTCAACAATTTAGGGTTTTCACCTTTCATTTGTTTTAGCCAACGTAGAGGTTTGTGGTCTGTCTGAACAATAAGGTGAGTACCAAACAGGTATAGTCTCAACTTTTCCAGTGCCCAGACCACAGCAAAGGCCTCCCTCTCCATGGCAGACCAACGCTTTTCTCTTGGGGTCAACCTCCTGCTGATACAAGCAACAGGTTGATCCTGGCCCTCAGTGTTAAGCTGTGATAGCACTGCCCCAACCCCCAATTGAGAAGCATCAGTGTGGACTATGTACATTTTGGAGTAGCAAGGGCTTTTTAGGACAGGTGCAGAGCACATGGCCTGTTTGAGCTTATCAAAAACTTTTTGACAGCTAGCTGTCCACAATACCTATTTAGGCATCGTTTTACTAGTGAGGTCATTAAGAGGAGCTGCAATGGAGCCATAATTCTTAATAAACCTCCTGTAGTACCCTGTGAGGCCTAAAAAGGCTCTCACCTGGGTTTGAGTTGTAGGGGGAGCCGATTCCATAATGGCCTGGATCTTCCCCTGTAGTGGTGAAATCTGTTCCCCACCTACCAGGTGGCCCAGATAAACTACTTTCCCCTGCCCTATCTGGCACTTTGAGGCCTTGATAATGAGGCCTGCCTTTTGCAGGGCCGCCAAAACTTTTCACAGGTGGACCAGGTGATCATCCCAGGTGGAACTAAAGACAGCTATATCATCCAGATATGCTGCACTAAAAGCTTCCAACCCTTGCAGGACTGTGTTCACCAACCTTTGAAAAGTGGGAGGTGCATTCTTCAGACCAAAGGGCATCACAGTGAATTGATAGTGCCATCCAATGGTTGAGAATGCCGTTTTAGGTTTTGCATCTTCTAATAGCTTAATCTGTCAATACCCTGCAGTTAAGTCAAATGTGCTCAAATACTTGGCAGAAGCCAGTGTATCAATCAGCTCATCTGCCCTGGGTATAGGGTGAGCATCTGTCTTGGTTACTTGGTTGAGCCCTCTATAGTCAACACAAAACCTCATCTCTCTTTTTCCATCCTTACTGTGAGGTTTAGCCCTTGGGCTTTCTGAAGGCTCAATCACTCCTAAGTCTAACATTTCCTGAACCTCTTGTTTAATGCAGTCCCTGACATAGTCAGTGTAGGAGGCTGGACTGGCTTGTAGTGAGTACCAAGGGGTACTTGCACCTTGCACCAGGCCCAGTTATCCCTTATTAGTGTATAGGGTGTCTAGCAGCTTAGGCTGATAGATAATGGTAGCTTAGCAGAGCAGCTCAGGCTGAACTAGGAGACGTGTGAAGCTACTACAGTACCACTTAGTGTCATATGCACAATATCATAAGAAAACACAATACACAGTTATACTAAATATAAAGGTACTTTATTTTTATGACAATATGCCAAAGTATCTTAGAGTGTACCCTCAGTGAGAGGATAGGAAATATACACAAGATATATATACACAATAGCAAAAATATGCAGTATAGTCTTAGAAAACAGTGCAAACAATGTATAGTTACAATAGGATGCAATGGGGAAACATAGGGATAGGGGCAACACAAACCATATACTCCAGAAGTGGAATGCGAACCACGAATGGACCCCAAACCTCTGTGACCTTGTAGAGGGTCGCTGGGACTATTAGAAAATAGTGAGAGTTAGAAAAATAACCCTCCCCAAGACCCTGAAAAGTGAGTGCAAAGTGCACTAAAGTTCCCCTAAGGACAAAATAGTCGTGTTAGAGGGAAAATGCAAGGAGAACACAAATCAGCAATGCAACAACGATGGATTCCTGACTGAGGGTACCTGTGGAACAAGGGGACCAAGTCCAAAAGTCACAAGCAGCTCGGAGATGGGCAGATGCCCAAGAAATGCCAGCGGTTGGTGCAAAGAAGCTCTTACTAGGCTGAAGAACTGTGAATACTGCAGGAACGACAAGGGCTAGAGACTTCCCCTTTGGAGGATGGATCCCCCACGCCTTGGAGAGTCGTGCAGAAGTGTTTTCCCGCCGGATGGACGCCAACAAGCCTTGCTACACGCAAATCGTGCGTTTGGCGTTTTTGGATGCTGCTGGGGCCCAGGAGGGACCAGGAGGTCGCAAATTGGACCTGCAGAGAGAGGGGACGTCGAGCAAGAGAAAGAGCCCTCACTGAAGCAGGTAGCACCCGGAGAAGTGCCAGAAACAGGCACTACGAGGATGCGTGAAACGGTGCTCGCCGAAGTTGCACAAAGGAGTCCCACGTCGCCGGAGACCAACTTAGAAAGTCGTGCAATGCAGGTAAGAGTGCCGTGGACCCAGGCTTGGCTGTGCACAAAGGATTTCCGCCGGAAGTGCACAGGGGCCGGAGTAGCTTGCAAAGTCGCGGTTCCCAGCAATGCAGCCCAGCGAGGTGAGGCAAGGACTTACCTCCACCAAACTTGGGCTGAAGAGTCACTGGACTGTGGGGGTCACTTGGACAGTGTCGCTGGATTCGAGGGACCTCGCTCGTCGTGCTGAGAGGAGAACCAAGGGACCGGTAATGCAGCTTTTTGGTGCCTGCGGTTGCAGGGGGAAGATTCCGTCGACCCACGGGAGATTTCTTCGGAGCTTCTGGTGCAGAGAGGAGGCAGACTACCCCCACAGCATGCACAAGCAGGAAAACAGTCGAGAAGGCGGCAGGATCAGCGTTACAGAGTTGCAGTAGTCGTCTTTGCTACTATGTTGCAGGTTTGCAGGCTTCCAGCGCGGTCAGCGGTCGATTCCTTATCAGAAGGTGAAGAGAGAGATGCAGAGGAACTCGGCTGAGCTCATGCATTCATTATCTAAAGTTTCCCCAGAGACAGAGACCCTAAATAGCCAGAAAAGAGGGTTTGGCTACCTAGGAGAGAGGAAAGGCTACTAACACCTGAAGGAGCCTATCAGCAGGAGTCTCTGACGTCACCTGGTGGCACTGGCCACTCAGAGCAGTCCAGTGTGCCAGCAGCACCTCTGTTTCCAAGATGGCAGAGGTCTGGAGCACACTGGAGGAGCTCTGGACACCTCCCAGGGGAGGTGCAGGTCAGGGGAGTGGTCACTCCCCTTTCCTTTGTCCAGTTTCGCGCCAGAGCAGGGGCTAAGGGGTCCCTGAACCGGTGTAGACTGGCTTATGCAGAATTGGGCACATCTGTGCCCAACAAAGCATTTCCAGAGGCTGGGGGATGCTACTCCTCCCCTGCCTTCACACCATTTTCCAAAGGGAGAGGGTGTCACACCCTCTCTCAGAGGAAGTTCTTTGTTCTGCCATCCTGGGCCAGGCCTGGCTGGACCCCAGGAGGGCAGCTGCCTGTCTGAGGGGTTGGCAGCAGCAGCAGCTGCAGAGAAACCCCAGGAAGGGCAGTCTGGCAGTACCAGGGTCTGTGCTACAGACCACTGGGATCATGGAATTGTACCAACAATGCCAGGATGGCATAGAGGGGGCAATTCCATGATCATAGACATGTTACATGGCCATATTCGGAGTTACCATGGTGAAGCTACATATAGGTAGTGACCTATATGTAGTGCACGCGTGTAATGGTGTCCCCGCACTCACAAAGTTCAGTGAATTGGCTCTGAACAATGTGGGGGCACCTTGGCTAGTGCCAGGGTGCCCTCACACTAAGTAACTTTGCACCTAACCTTTACCAGGTAAAGGTTAGACATATAGGTGACTTATAAGTTACTTAAGTGCAGTGTAAAATGGCTGTGAAATAACGTGGACGTTATTTCACTCAGGCTGCAGTGGCAGGCCTGTGTAAGAATTGTCAGAGCTCCCTATGGGTGGCAAAAGAAATGCTGCAGCCCATAGGGATCTCCTGGAACCCCAATACCCTGGGTACCTCAGTACCATATACTATGGAATTATAAGGGTGTTCCAGTAAGCCAATGTAAATTGGTAAAAATGGTCACTAGCCTGTCAGTGACAATTTGGAAAGAAATGAGAGAGCATAACCACTGAGGTTCTGATTAGCAGAGCCTCAGTGAGACAGTTAGGCACCACACAGGGAACATATACATGCACACCTATGAGCACTGGGGCCCTGTGTGACAGGGTCCCAGTGACACATACATATAGGCCACAAACCTATGAGCACTGGGGTCCTGACCAGCAGGATCCCAGTGACACATAACAAACATACTGAAAACATAGTGTTTTCACTATGAGCACTGGGACCTGGCTATCAGGATCCCAGTGAGACAGTGAAAACAGTGACAAACACCCTGACATACACTCACAAACAGGCCAAAAGTGGGGGTAACAAGGCTAGAAAGAGGCTACCTTCTCACAGTCAGGCTGCCTATAAATCTTACTTTTGACAGGTAAACTGTCTCCAGTGTTGATTGTATGCTCACACCAAGTAGTGGTACCTGGTATCAGTGAGAAGAGTTCAGAAAACTGACTTAAGAGATTTATACAGGTGTCTTTCTGATTAGCAGTAAGACAATCTGCAAGTACTGCTTCCTCCACTAAGCAATCAGCTTCAGTGGTGGAGAAGAGATCAGGGAGAGGGTCACTCTCTTCTTCCTGTCCCTCATCAGTTGCCATGAGCTGGGTGAGATCGGCCCTGTCCTATTAGGGTTTTAGGCGGTTGACATGGAGCACCCTAAGGGGAATCCTGGCAGTGCCCAGGTCTACCCAATAGGTAACCTCACCCTTCTTTTCAACAATGAGATGGGGTCTACTCCATTTGCCTTGGAGTGTTCTTGAGGCCACAGGCTCCAATACCCACACCTTCTGTCCTGGGTGGTTTTGGGTCAGGACAGCCTTCTGGTCATACCATTGCGTTTGGAGCTCTTGGCTGGCCTGAAGGTTTTTACTGGCCAAGTACATAATCCACAATGTCCTGTTTAGGAGCTTTTAAAGGTTGTTCCCAATCCTCCTTAACAAGAGCAAGGGGACCTCTCACAGGGTGCCCGAAGAGGAGTTCAAAGGGGCTAAAGCCCACTCCTTTTTGGGGTACCTCCCTGTAAGCAAAAAGAAGGCAAGGTAACAGGAAATCCCATCTCCTTATGAGTTTTTCAGGGAGTCCCCTTATCATACCTTTGAGAGTTTCATTACACCTCTCAATCAGACCATTTGTTTGTGGATGATAAGGAGTAGTGAACTTGTAAGTAACACCACACTCCTTCCACATAGCTTTGAGGTATGCAGACATGAAGTTACTACCTCTGTCTGACACCACTTCCTTAGGGAAGCCCACTCTGAAAAAGATCCCTAGGAGGGCCTTTGCTACTGCAGGAGCTGTAGTGGTCCTTAGGGGGATGGCTTCACGGTACCTGGTGGCATGGCCCACTACCACCAGGATAAACCTATTGCCTGAAGCTGTTGGAGGGTCAAGGGGGCCAACTATGTCAACCCCTGCCCTTTCAAAGGGCACCCCAACCACTGGAAGTGGTATTAAGGGGGCCTTTGGAGTGCCACCAGTCTTGCCACTGGCTTGGCAGATCACACAAGAGCGACAAAACTCTTATGTGTCCTCTGACATATGAGACCAGTGAAAAAGGGGAACAAGCCTGTCCCAAGTTTTACTTTGGCCCAAATGCCCAGCCAAGGGAATGTCATGTGCCAAGGTAAGGAGAAACTCGCTGTATTGCAAAGGAATGACCAATCTCCTGGCAGCTCCAGGTTTAGGGTCCCTTGACTCAGTATATAAAAGGTTGTCTTCCCAATACACCTTAGGGCTATCACTGACATCCCCATTCTGCTGCTTGACAGCCTGCTGTCTTAAACCCTCTAATGTGGGACAGGTCTGCTGTGCCACACTCAGCTCTTCCCTAGCAGGCCCCCCTGCACCCAAAAGCTCAGCAGTGTCTGCTGCCAGCTCATCTGGTGTAGGTTCTGCACAGGGAGAGGATTCCTCTTTCTCAAAAGGGGAATCTTCTGGTGAGGGCGGGATAGTGGGCAGGGATTTACCCTTCTTACCCCTAGCTTTTGGGAGCACTTGGTCCACAGTTCCAGGATCCAAGTTTCCCTGTCCTTTTTGCTTTTTGGCCTGAGCCCAGGAATGCCTAGCATTGCTGCATGAGCCTCCAACTCCACTTCAGCCCAAGCTGATGTCTCCAAATCATTGCCCAGTAAGCAATCTACAGGTAATTCAGTGGCTACCACAAATTTCTTTGGACCAGGTCCCCCGTCCCCGCCCCCGTTGAGATTCACAACAGCCATGGGGTGGCTAAGTGCGTTATTGTGAGAATCAGTCACTTGGTACTGCTGAGCAAGTAGGTGTTGATCAGGGTGAACCAGTTTCTCTATAAACATAGTTACACTGGCTCCTGTGTCCCTGTAGGCCTCAGCCTCAACACCATTAATTAGGGGTAGTTGCTTGTACTTACCCATATTAAGGGGAAAAGCAACCAAGGTGGCAAAGTCAATGCCACCATCAGAGACTAAAACAGCCTCTGTGGTCTCCCTAACAAGACCAACCCCAACTACACTGCCAATAGGGAGCCCAGCTACACCCTTGGAGTGGCTATTTGTAGTAGACTTACCACCACCACTGCTTTCACTAGGGGCACTAGAGGTTGGAGTTGGGGTTGTGGTGGTGGGAGGTATGGTGTTTTTCTTTGGACAAGTGGAATCACTTGCCCAATGGCCTTTTACTTTACATAAATAACACCAATGATTTTTCTGATTGTTAAAAGAGGATTTGGACTCCCCCAACCAAAGGATTTTTTGGGGCCTGATGAAGACTCAGAATGTTTTTTTATCATTTTCCCCACCCTTGTCAGAAGACTTACCATCCTTCTTCTTGCCATCCTTGTCACCCCCTGTATGAACGTTTCTGTTCACTCTTGTTCTGACCCATTTGTCTGCCTTCTTTCCCAATTCTTGGGGAGAGGTAGGATCTGAGTCTACCAACTACTGGTGCAACAAATCAGACACACAATTGTTCAAAATATGCTCTCTCAGGGTCAGATAATACATGCTTTCATAGTCAGTCACCTTACTGCCTTGTAACCAACCCTCCAAGGCCTTCACTGAACAGTCTACAAAGCCTGTCCAGTCTTGAGAGGACTCTTTTCTGGTGTCTCTGAACTTAATCATGTATTGTTCTGCGGTTAAGCCAAATCCATACAGGAGTGCATCCTTCAAAACTTTGTAGTTATTAGCATCACTTTCTCTGACAGTAAGGTTCCTATCCCTACCCAGTGAAAGATAGCCACAAGATAGCAGCCCACTGCCTTTGAGGGACCAACTGTACCATACAGGCCCTCTCAAGTGCAGCAAACCACTTGTTAATGTCATCCCCCTCCTTGTAAGGGAGAACTATCTTATGCAGGTTTCTGGAATCTTGCTCTCTAACAGGATTGCTATCAAAAACACTGCTGCTGCCACCACAGGGAACTAACCCCAATCTCTGCATTTCCTTCTCTACATCCAGAGATTCCCTGTCTAAGGCCAGCTGCTGATGTTTAAGCTTCAGCCTGGTCTCTTCCACCCTCAGTTTTCTGAGTTCCTTTTCCATTAAGTTATCCTTATGGTGGGAGGCTTGGGAATTGTGAGACACAGAGGAAATATGGGAATTGGCAGAGTGAGACCTGTCCCTAACTGGCTGGACCCTAGTAACCTGGCCCTTAGGAGTGAAAGATGCCCTACTAATGTGTGACCCCCCCTCCCACTACCAGTGTCACTAGGTGGCCTGCTAGCTGACAGGTTTTTGGAGGAACCCTCCCCAGCAACCTCAGGGGCCTCCTCTGGGTCTGACTGGGTACCCCCCCTCTTCTACCTCCTGTTAGTGGGATGGGCCAGGCTGGTTCTGGTCATTGTCTAGGAGAAGGCTGAAGAGAAAGTCTTTGGAAGGATTCTTGACAATGCTTAACACTCTTTCTATGCAGAGACCCCTCAAACATTTAAAGTTTAAACTCTCATATGTTGCCTGAACAACTGTGGGAGTAAGCTCTACTACAGACATGATAGAAAAGGTTTAGGACAGAGAGAAAACATTTTTGGAACTTTTGAAAGAACAGAGAAAAAAAAACGTTTTCAAACTTTTTGAAAACTTAAAAAAGTTTTCAGACCTTTTCAGAAACTTTATAGAAAGTTTTAGAGAAGGAAAGTTAAACTGTTTAGTTCAATGTGTATATCCTGAAGTATTTGGTATATGTTTTTCTTATGAAAAGCACCAATGACAAAGTGTTAAAGCAGTTACAAGTACTTATCCCACTGCTGCGCCACCAATGTAGGAGGCTGGCCTGGCTTATAGTTGGTACTCTTGTGGTACTTACACCTTGTGCCAGGTCCAGTTATCCCCTATTAGTAGATTAGAGGTGTTCTAGCAGCTTAGGCTGATAGAGGTAGATAGCAGAGCAGGTTAGGCTGAACTAGGAGACATGCAAAGCTCCTACTATACCACGTATATCACTTAGCACTATATCACAAGAAAACACAATACTCAGAGTTACTAAAAAGAAAAATACTTTATTTTAGTGACAATATGCCAAAAGTATCTCAGAGGATATACTCCCTTAGGAGGTAAGTAATATACACAAAATATACACACACAAATCAAATCAGATAAGTAAACAGAAAAGTAGTGCAAACTCTGTAGAACACAGTATAATGCAATAGGAGAAAATAGGCCAGGGGCAACACAAACCATATACTCCAAAAGTGGAATGCGAACCACGAATGGACCCCAGGCCTAGTGTAGTGTTTAGAGGGTCGCTGGAAGTGTAAGAAAACACTAAGGGTGTCCAAGATACCCCACCCAAGGCCATGAAAAGTTGGAGTAAAGTTACCCTACTACCCCAGAAAAAGAGTAAAGTCGAGATAGGGGATTCTGCAAGGACAACCACTGACTGCAAAGCACTGAAGACGGATTCCTGGACCTGAGGACCTGTAAAGGAAGGGGACCAAGTCCAAGAGTCACGCAAGTGTCCAGGGGGGCAGGAGTCCACTAAACCCCAGATGAAGGTGCAAAAGGGCTGCCTCTAGGTGTAAGAAGCTGAAGATTCAGCAACAACGGAAGGTGCCAGGAACTTCTCCTTTGGTCAGACAATGTCTGGAGGATGCAGAGTTGTTTCCACGCAGAAAGACCACAAACAAGCCTTGATAGCTGCAAGAGTCGCAGTTGAGGATTTTGGGTGCTGCCAGGGCCCAGGAAGGACCAGGAGGTTGCCCCTTGGAGGAGGAGACAGAGGGGACGCTCAGCAACACAGAGAGCCTACGCAGAAGCAGGCAGCACCCGCAGAAGCACCTGGACAGGCGCTCAGAAGATCTGAGGATGGCGGTCGTCTCAGCACAACAAAAGAGGATCCCAAGAAGTCGGAGTCCAACTCAGCGAGTTGGGCAATGCAGGAATGAGTGCTGGGGACCTGGGTTGTGTTGTGCACAAAGGAAGACTTGCTAAAGTGCACAGAAGCACTAGCAGCTGCAGTTCACACAGTACACAGGATTACTGTCTGGCAGGGGGAGGCAAGGACTTACCTCCACCAAATTTGGACAGAAGGGCCACTGGACTGTCGGTGACACTTGGATCCAGCTCATGTGTTCCAGGGACCACACTTGTCAGGATGAGAGGGGACCCAGAGGACCAGTCATGCAGGATTTTGGTGCCTGCGTTAGCAGGGGGAAGATTCTGTCGACCCACGGGAGATTTCTTCTTGGCTTCCAGTGCAGGGTGAAGGCAGACAGCCCTCAGAGCATGCACCACCAGGAAAGAGTCGAGAAAGCCGGCAGGATAAGGTGCTACAATGTTGCTGGTAGTCTTCTTGCTACTTTGTAGACTGACGTTTTAATTATTTTGCAATCTTTAGTGCTACAGAAATGAATTGTATGTACATAAAGAGATCATAGGAGATGGCTATTATATTTGATAGGACAGGGAATATGTGCACTTAAGTATATGTCATTACATTGCTGCATGAGCCTCCTTTCTTATTTCTTTGGATTTTCAGTATCTTTTGGCTTGATATTATTTTGTAATTTGCAGGTTGTCTGATATTTATTATCCTTTCAAATAATGATAGCTAAGGTAACAGTTAAAAGTATAGTGGCATAGTCTTTCAGTTTTGTCCTTTTAATGGTGATTGGGTTGTTGTATTTATTCTTTATGGTCGAAATGGCGAAACGTGTTGTCATTGTTGGAATAAAGTATGTTTCACTGTGACAGAGTGCTTGGAGTTATGTGGAATATATATATATATATATATATATATATATATATATATATATATATATATATATATATATATATGTATATCTTGCTCTCTCTCTCCTAGGGACTCCACCCCCCTGAGCCGTACTATGCCCAGAGGCCGCTAGGTCCCCTACTTAAAATAAAGAGGAAGCAGGCAAAGCAGCACCCCCTCCCTGAGCCATTATCAGTCACAGGGTCCCCATCCCCCAGTACCCGCATTACTTAAAGGTGGGAGCTCTGGGTGCCCACCCAGGGCACCCACTATACACAGGCTGGCAGCTGCAGGTGAGCCCCATGGCCCTAGCCAGCTCCCCACAAGATGGCTGCCACCACTTGTTGTTTGAGGTTGTGGAAGCCAATCATATCTCACTTTAAAATATGTCGGCTCCGCACATCCTATGTGGATTGAAGTATACACTTTTTAACCCTAATTTCTCTAAAACTACTGAATGAGTTTACACCAAAACACAAAAAGCTGTTTTTCAGGACCAAGCTCTAGCTTTCTATCAAGTTTGGTGTAAATCTGTTTAGCGGTTTGGGCTGTATCGGTGTCTTAAGTTCCTATGGAAAAATGAATGGGGAAAACGTGTTTTGGGATCCCACCCCCTTTGTTTCGGCTCCTGTTTATATATGGAAAATGTTACTTACCCAGTAGACATCTGTTCGTGGCATGTAGTGCTAGGGATTGACATGTTTTGCATAAGTCGGCCCTCTAGTGTTGGGCTCGGAGTGTAACACGTTGTTTTTCTTCGAAGAAGCTTTTTCGAGTCCCAAGATCGAGTGACTCCTGCTCTCGGTGATTGTGCGCATGGGCATTGAAGAAAAAAAGATGCCCATGCAGTGTATATAAATATTTACATAAAGAAAGTACTACAATGACCAAAAAAAATCCAAACAGGAACCTCTTACTACAGACTCCCCGATCAAACCAAAACGCAACTCAGACCCTATTCTGAATCTCATCATGCAGAAGCTTGAAACCCTTCATGTTCTGGCACAGTCTACAAAGGCCAGCACAGACATTATGCAAAACGGCCCCACATACATCAAGCAAGATATCCAGCAACTGAGAGGAAGAATGTCGGAAGCTGAGTCCTGAATAAGCATCCTCGAGGAGCACCAATAGATCTTATCCAAAGCGTTAACAGTTATAACGCTAAGGATGTGCAACTAGCAAGGAATTTCATAGACCTGGAAGATTGCCACAGAAGAGGACAACTCAACATTATCTAGCACCCTGAAGGCTCTGAAGACCAAGCCCTGTCCTCCTCTGCCTTTGTGAAAAAATGGATACCTCAGGTCCTAGGAATTAACTTTGAAAAGGAGTTTGAAATAACCCGTGCCGATAGGGTGCCAACCCATAACCCCTAAAGCATCTCCTATCTCAGAGCACTAATCTTCAGACCTCTTCCATACTCACATATGAAACAGATTATCTCCACATGAAAAAAGTACAGAACATCACTTGGCTTGGTGCCTCTTTAGGCAAATCTCAAGGCTAAAATAAAGACACTTTAAGAAGAAGAAAAGCATTCTTGGCCAAGAGAAAATAACTGAAGGAACTTGATGTACAATGCTCCTTCATTTTCTCTGCATGTTTGAAAACCATCTTCATTGACAATCATACACTCTTTGATGATTCCAAAGACTAGGACTCTCTCTTTGCTAGCATATATGACCGGAGCGTAGCTATTTAATTGTCTATTAGCATCTTTTCACCTGCGCACTTGTATGTTTCTCCACTCAGGGTGAGAGAGTAATTAGACACCTACTAAACTTCAGCATCTACTAACCTATAACCACCCTGGGAACAGCCACACTCTGACTCATCAAAACACATTAGCACTACCTTTCTTCCCCGTAAAATACTTACCACTTAAGAACTGCCAGCTTCTTACTCTAATTACTCCCATTGATATATAACTATAACTCTTCCTGACTACCACCATGCTAATACTCTAATCTACTAACATTCCTTCGCACACCACACTCCTAAAGGCACATGCAAACCAGTTAAATGTGATACATGCTCCCGCCATGATCCGCTCTTACTTTCCTCCTGTCCTCACACCTACAATAATCAAACATTCTCACTCCTTCCTCCATTATGGTATGGAATGAAGTATCCTAATAAGTGTCCAACCTTTCCTCATTGTCAAACTCCTCTTCCTGTTGTACAGTGTGATTTCACTCAGATTTAATTTTGTAATGTTGCATGCATGCTTGATCCTAGCTGTTGTTTGGTGTAACCTTTACCTGTATGCTACTTCCTATCTGTTACAACCATGTCATCTCTACATTGTGAACTTTACAGTACTTCCATCTCTCCTGGCAACTGAATGTCTTTGGATACTTCTGTCACATTTAAAGCATGAAGGTTCTTTTACAACTCATTAATGCTGCCCTTAACACCAGGGTAAATATTTTTATGTAACCTCAACTCTAGTATGGCATTTAGAAATAGATATTGGTTCTCGGCTCATACTGTTATTTAGGGTAAGCTCCTATTATCATTCATTATTATTTAATATGGTGTACCTCTCAAGCACTGTAGCTACTAGGCCTGTCTCCTCATGGCCTCCACCACCTGTCCGTATGTGTCTGCTTGGATGAGGTGGGCAAGAGTGGGTTTCTCCTTTTTTATGTTTTTATTTTTAATTCTATTCTACATCTCATCTTTCACTACCCTTTGCCCTTCTACCCCCCCCTCCTCTAACTCCCCAGTTACTATTTCCCCCTGTCAACCTTATCACTAACCGATTGTGGGCATCTCTCTCTCCACTTCTTACAGTCTTGCCTACTTGATCTATTACACACTCTACTGCCAGTCTCCTTAAATACATAACAAAAAGCTCCTATCCCTCAACGTAAAGGGATTAAATCACGTAAACAAAAACTGACAAAACCCTTGACTACCTCCACAAACTAAAAGGTGATGTAATACTCATACAAGAAACAAAAGTTGACCTTAAATAAATCCTCTTACTACGTAAAAACTGGGTGAGTGATCTGACGTGGGGTACAGCCATTAACAAGAAAAATGATGTCATTACACTTGTCTCAAAATCCTTCAGTGTACATATAATTTCCTTGGAAATTGACCTAGAAAGTAGATAGCTTGTAACTAGATTGAAAAAAAAGATGATACTGAACTTTTTATATTGTGAATTTCTACGGCCCTAAAAATGATCATCCCGATTTCTGGATTCAAATGAACAAAAGAATTGCACTCATTCCTGACAAATCTAGATTAATCGTAGGTGGTGACTTTAGCCTTCCTTGGGATGGAATCCTCAACAGAAACTCCAGCTGTACCTTCAGGACCAACAAATCCTATAAGCAAATGCTTAGCCTCTGCAATACTCATAGACTGGAAAATGTATGGAGACTAGCTAACCCCATTGGTAAGGACTATACCATCTTCTCCCACCTCCACAACTCATTCTTTCATATCAGCTGTACCTATATTTAGATAAGCTAGAACAAACACAAAAATCCTAGTGAGCAAACTATACAAACCCAGAAAGATGACATCTATTTCATCTAACTAAACTAAAATACAATAAAATTCTAAGTAACAAATCACATCTTGATGTCAGCAGAAACAAAGGTATCTCATTCTGTGGCTGCAGTAAATCTGGTTAAGTACTAGCATCCTTCTGCAAACAAAACTACTGTTGACCAAAATAACTTCTGTTATCAATGATCAAGGTGCTCCCTCTATCAAAGTAGAAAATATTCTTGTCTCCTTTGAACAATTCTACTGAGATATCTACCCTGAAAGTAATCCCATTCCATACCAGACATTTCTACAATATCTCAATAAGCTCCCTATACCCAGATTGGATGAAAACGTCAAAGCCTTGCTTGATGAACTTATCTATAAACTAGAAATTGAAAAAGCCACTAAAACCCTTAACCCCTACGGTGCCCGGTACGAGCTGGTCTCGTCCTCGCACACTGTTCCCGTGTGCCGGGGACGAGACCAGAGCATATGGCTAGGGATTGAAGGGAATCGCTTCTCCTTCCAGCCCCAACCCCCCCCCCCCACCCATCCTAGTGACGTCTGATGACATCAGAGCGCAAAACGTGTGCTGACCTCATCCGAGGTCACCTCTGATAGTGCTGGAAGCTTCCCAGAAGAGAAATGCAAAAGCATTTCTCTTCTGACTGGGAGGTGGGTCGGGAGAGGCATGAAAGGAAAGGAAAGACCTTTTCTTTCATGTCTCTCTCAGCATTTCTGCTGCCCGATTGCGATGCGAACGGGCAGCAGAAATGCCCACTAGATACCAGGGATTTTGTTTAAAAATATATTTATTTCAATAAGGGGAGTGACCCTGTGGGCAAGGGTCGCCCCATAGGGGGCAATTACTTTTAAGGCCTTTTCTGCCCCCCCCCGGGGCAGATTGGCCTATTGTTATTAGGCCGATCTGCCCCCAAGGGGGGGAGAGACCTCTAGACGCCAGAGATATGTATTCTTATTTGTTTTTGGAGGAGGGGAGCAACCCCTTAGGCAAGGGTCGCTCCCCTGGGGCAAATCATTTTTAGGCCGTTTCTGCTCCCCTTGGGGGCAGATCGGCCTATTTTTATTAGGCCAATCTAAACCACTAGACAGATTGGCCTATTATACTTAGGCCGATCTGCTCCGGGGGGAAGAAACCCCTAGACACCAGGGATATATATATTTTTGTTTACTTTATTTTTTTTTATATATGTGGGTGAGGTACCATTTTTATTGTGAGACTTGGGGGATCGCTGGGTGGTAGGAAATTTGTGGCTCCTCTCAGATTCCAGAACTCTCTGTCACTGAAATTTGAGGAAAAGGTGTTTATTAGCCAAATCTTGAGGTTTGCAAAGGATTCTGGGTAACAGGACCTGGTGAGAGCCCCACAAGTCACCCCATCCTGGATTCCCCTTGGTGTCTAGTTTTTAAAAATGCACAGGTGCTGGCTGAGCTAGATATAAAAAATCACAGCTATGTACTTTGCAAAAAACACATCAGTTTCCAATGTAAAAATGAGATGTGTCCATGTTGCGTTTCCTGTCCCATGCAAGTGAGGTACCATTTTTATCGGTAGACTTGGGGGGAACACAGAATAGCAGAACAAGTGTTATTTCCCCTTGCGTTTCTCTACATTTTTTCCTCCAAAATGTAAGACAGTGTGTAAAAAAGACGTCTATTTGAGAAATGCCCTGTAATTCACATGCTAGTATGGTGAACCCAGAATTCAGAGATGTGCAAATAACCACTGCTTCTCAACACCTTATCTTGTGCCCATTTTGGAAATACAAAGGTTTTCTTGATAACTATTTTTCACTCTTTATATTTCACCATATGAATTGCTGTATACCCGGTATAGAATGAAGACCCATTGCAAGGTGCAGCTGATTTATTGGCTCTGGGTACCTAGGGTTCTTGATGACCCTACAAGTTCTATATATTCCCGAAACCAGAAGAGTCCAACAGACTGAGGGATCTACATAAATGACCCCTTGCTGAATTCAGAATTTTATCTACTTTTCAGAAATGTTTAGCTTTCTGGGATCCAGCATTGGTTTCACACCCATTTCTGCCACTAACTGGAAGGAGGCTGAAAGCACAACCAATAGTAAAAATGGGGTATGTCCCAATAAAATGCAAAAATTGTGTTAAAAATTGGGTTTTCTGATTCAGGTCTGCCTGTTCCTGAAAGCTGGGGAGATGGTGATTTTACCTCCTCAAACCCTTTGTTGATGCCATTTTCAGGGAAAAAAACACAAGCCGCCTTCTGCAGCCCTTTTTTCCAATTTTCTTTTGAGAATATGACATTTTCGCTACATTTTGGCTATTTTCTTGGTCTCCTTGAGGGGAACCCACAGAGTCTGGGTACCTCTAGAATCCCTAGGATGTTGGAAAAAAAGGACGCAAATTTGGGATGGGTAGCTTATGTGGACAAAAAGTTATGAGGGCCTAAGCGCGAACTGCCCCAAATAGCCAAAAAAAGGCCTGGCACCTGAGAGGGGAAAGGCCTGGCAGCGAAGGGGATAAATCTGGTAAAGCTCCAGGATCCAACGGTTTCCTAGCCACCTTCTACCACACATGGGAATCTGTTCTAATTCACTCCCTCGAAGGACTTCTTTTCCCACTGTGCTAACGCTTGCAGTTAAGGGCACAGCTTTGGAGGCTACTTTTATGGTTATCCCAAAATATGGTAAGGACACATCTGATCCTAAAAAATACCTCCCAATGTCACTAATAAACACAGATTGCAAAATGTATACAGAAATCATCAGAATGAAGCCTATCATTAAAGCAAAAATAAACCCCTCCCAAAATAACTTCATTAAGAGTAGAGTCAGCGCAGACAACATCACACTATTTAGTCATGCTATTGAGAAAGCTCACACTCTCACAGAGTCGACTTGTGTGATAGCATTGGATTCCGAAAAGGCCATTGATAAGGTTTCTTGGTCTTGGAACTCTGGTGAGCTCTTGCATTCGTTATCTGGTGAGATACCCACAGGAGAGACCCTAAATTGCCCTCAGAGGAGGATTGGCTACAGACAAAGGTAAGCACCTATCAGGAGGGGTCTCTGATGTCACCTGCTGGCACTGGCCACTCAGAGCTGTCCATTGTGCCCTCACACCTCTGCATCCAAGAGGGCAGAGGTCTGGGACACACTGGAGGAGCTCTGGGCACCTCACCTGGGAGGTGCTGGTCAGGGGAGTGGTCACTCCCCTTTCCTTTGTCCAGTTTTGCGCCAGAGCAGGGCTGGGGGGATCCCTGAACTGGTGTAGTCTGGCTTTAGGCAAGGAGGGTACCATCTGTGCCCTTCAAAGCATTTCCAGAGGCAAGGAGAGGCTACTCCTCCCAGGCCCTTCACACCTATTTCCAAAGGGAGAGGGTGTAACACCCTCTCTCAGAGAAAATCCTTTGTTCTGCCTTCCTGAGACTGGGCTGCCCAGGCCCCAGGGGGGCAGAAATCTGTCTGAGGGGTTGACAGCAGCAGTAGCTGCAGAGGAAACCCCGGAAAGTCAGTTTGGCAGCATCCAGGCTCTATGCTGGAGACCCAGGGATGCATGGAATTGTGTCCCCCAGTACCAGAATGGTATATTGGGGTGACAATTCCATGATCCTAGACGTGTTACATGGCCATGTTCGGAGTTACCATTGTGACGCTACATATAGGTATTGACCTATATGTAGTGCACGTGTGTAATGGTGTCCCCGCACTCCCAAAGTCAGGGGAATTTGCCATGAACAATGTGGGGGCACACACTAAGTAACTATGCACCTAACCTTCACTAAGTGAGGGTTAGACATATAGGTGACTTATAAGTTACTTAAGTGCAGTGTAAAATGGCTGTGAAATAACATGGACGTTATTTCACTCAGGCTGCAGTGGCAGTCCTGTGTAAAAATTGTCTGAGCTCCCTATGGGTGGCAAAAGAAATGCTGCAGCCCATAGGTATCTCCTGGAACCCTAATACCCTGGGTACCTAGGTACCATATACTAGGAATTATAAGGGTGTTCCAGTGTGCCAATCAGAATTTGTAAAATTAGTCACTAGTCTGCAGTGACACTTTTAAAAGCAGAGAGAGCATAAACACTGACGTTCTGGTTAGCAGGGCCTCAGTGATACATTTAGGTACCACACAGGGAACACATACAGGGCACACTTTATGAGCACTGGGGTCCTGACTAGCAGGATCCCAGTGACACATAGGCAAAAACAAACATACATACAGTTAAAATGGGGCTAACATGCCAGGCAAGATGGTACTTTCCTACACAACTCCCCCCCAAACGAGGGACAATAAGGCTAACCTTGCCCAGATGAGTCTTCATTGTCTAAGTGGAAATATCTGGAGAGTCCATCTGCATTGGAGTGGGTACTCCCAGGTCTATGTTCCATTGTATAGTCCATTCCCTGTCGGGATATGGCCCACCTCAACAATTTAGGGTTTTCCCCTTTCATTTGTTTTAGCCAACGTAGAGGTTTGTGGTCTGTCTGAACAATAAGGTGAGTACCAAACAGGTATAGTCTCAACTTTTTCAGTGCCCAGACCACAGCAAAGGCCTCCCTCTCCATGGCAGACCAACGCTTTTCTCTCGGGGTCAACCTCCTGCTGATACAAGCAACAGGTTGATCCTGTCCCTCAGTATTAAGCTGTGATAGCACTGCCCCAACCCCCAATTGAGAAGCATCAGTGTGGACTATGTACATTTTGGAGTAGCAAGGGCTTTTTAGGACAGGTGCAGAGCACATGGCCTGTTTGAGCTTATCAAAAACTTTTTGACAGCTAGCTGTCCACAATACCTATTTAGGCATCGTTTTACTAGTGAGGTCATTAAGAGGAGCTGCAATGGAGCCATAATTCTTAATAAACCTCCTGTAGTACCCTGTGAGGCCTAAAAAGGCTCTCACCTGGGTTTGAGTTGTAGGGGGAGCCGATTCCATAATGGCCTGGATCTTCCCCTGTAGTGGTGAAATCTGTTCCCCACCTACCAGGTGGCCCAGATAAACTACTTTCCCCTGCCCTATCTGGCACTTTGAGGCCTTGATAATGAGGCCTGCCTTTTGCAGGGCCGCCAAAACATTTCACAGGTGGACCAGGTGATCATCCCAGGTGGAACTAAAGACAGCTATAGTATCCAGATATGCTGCACTAAAAGCTTCCAACCCTTGCAGGACTGTGTTCACCAACCTTTGAAAAGTGGCAGGTGCATTCTTCAGACCAAAGGGCATCACAGTGAATTGATAGTGCCCTCCAATGGTTGAGAATGCCGTTTTAGGTTTTGCATCTTCTGATAGCTTAATCTGTCAATACCCTGCAGTTAAGTCAAATGTGCTCAAATACTTGGCAGAAGCCAGTGTATCAATCAGCTCATCTGCCCTGAGTATAGGGTGAGCATCTGTCTTGGTTACTTGGTTGAGCCCTCTATAGTCAACACAAAACCTCATCTCTCTTTTTCCATCCTTACTGTGAGGTTTAGGAGCGAGCACCACTGGGCTAGCCCTTGGGCTTTCTGAAGGCTCAATCACTCCTAAGTCTAACATTTCCTGAACCTCTTGTTTAATGCAGTCCCTGACATAGTCAGGCTGCCTATAAATCTTACTTTTGACAGGTAAACTGTCTCCAGTGTTGATTGTATGCTCACACCAAGTAGTGGTACCTGGTATCAGTGAGAAGAGTTCAGAAAACTGACTTAAGAGATTTATACAGTTGTCTTTCTGATTAGCAGTAAGACAATCTGCAAGTACTACTTCCTCCACTAAGCAATCAGCTTCAGTGGTGGAGAAGAGATCAGGGAGAGGGTCACTCTCTTCTTCCTGTCCCTCATCAGTTGCCATGAGCTGGGTGAGATCGTCCATGTCCTATTAGGGTTTTAGGCGGTTGACATGGAGCACCCTCAGGGGAATTCTGGCAGTGCCCAGGTCTACCCAATAGGTAACCTCACCCTTCTTTTTAACAATGAGATGGGGTCTACTCCATTTGCCATGGAGTGTTCTTGAGGCCACAGGCTCCAATACCCACACCTTCTGTCCTGGGTGGTATTGGGTCAGGACAGCCTTCTGGTCATACCATTGCGTTTGGAGCTCTTGGCTGGCCTGAAGGTTTTTACTGGCCAAGTACATAATCCACAATGTCCTGTTTAGGAGCTTTTAAAGGTTGTTCCCAATCCTCCTTAACAAGAGCAAGGGGACCTCTCACAGGGTGCCCAAAGAGGAGTTCAAAGGGGCTAAAGCCCACTCCTTTTTGGGGTACCTCCCTGTAAGCAAAAAGAAGGCAAGGTACCAGGAAATCCCATCTCCTTATGAGTTTTTCAGGGAGTCCCCTTATCATACCTTTGAGAGTTTCATTACACCTCTCAATCAGACCATTTGTTTGTGGATGATAAGGAGTAGTGAACTTGTAAGTAACACCACACTCCTTCCACATAGCTTTGAGGTATGCAGACATGAAGTTACTACCTCTGTCTGACACCACTTCCTTAGGGAAGCCCACTCTGAAAAAGATCCCTAGGAGGGCCTTTGCTACTGCAGGAGCTGTAGTGGTCCTTAGGGGGATGGCTTCAGGGTACCTGGTGGCATGGCCCACTACCACCAGGATAAACCTATTGCCTGAAGCTGTTGGAGGGTCAAGGGGGCCAACTATGTCAACCCCAACCACTGGAAGTGGTATTAAGGGGGCCTTTGGAGTGCCACCAGTCTTGCCACTGGCTTGGCAGATCACACAAGAGCACCAAAACTCTTATGTGTCCTCTGACATATGAGACCAGTGAAAAAGGGGAACAAGCCTGTCCCAAGTTTTACTTTGGCCCAAAATGCCCAGCCAAGGGAATGTCATGTGCCAAGGTAAGGAGAAACTCGCTGTATTGCAAAGGAATTACCAATCTCCTGGCAGCTCCAGGTTTAGGGTCCCTTGACTCAGTATACAAGAGGTTGTCTTCCCAATACACCTTAGGGCTATCACTGACATCCCCATTCTGCTGCTTGACAGCTTGCTGTCTTAAACCCTCTAATGTGGGACAGGTCTGCTGTGCCACACTCAGCTCTTCCCTAGCAGGCCCCCCTGCACCCAAAAGCTCAGCAGTGTCTGCTGCCAGCTCATCTGGTGTAGGTTCTGCACAGGGAGAGGATTCTTCTTTCTCAAAAGGGGAATCTTCTGGTGAGGGAGGGATAGTGGGCAGGGATTTACCCTTCTTACCCCTTGCTTTTGGGAGCACTTGGTCCAGAGTTCCAGGATCCAAGTTTCCCTGTCCTTTTTGCTTTTTGGCCTGAGCCCTTGTCAAAGCAGAAATATGCCCAGGAATGCCTAGCATTGCTGCATGAGCCTCCAACTCCACTTCAGCCCAAGCTGATGTCTCCAAATCATTGCCTAGTAAGCAATCTACAGGTAATTCAGTGGCTACCACAACTTTCTTTGGACCAGTAAACCCCCCCCCCCCCCCCCCCCCCCCCCCTGTTGAGATTCACAACAGCCATGGGGTGGCTAAGTGCGTTATTGTGAGAATCAGTCACTTGGTACTGCTGAGCAAGTAGGCGTTGATCAGGGTGAACCAGTTTCTCTATAACCATAGTTACACTGGCTCCTGTGTCCCTGTAGGCCTCAGCCTCAACACCATTAATTAGGGGTAGTTGCTTGTACTTACCCATATTAAGGGGAAAAGCAACCAAGGTGGCAAAGTCAATGCCACCATCAGAGACTAAAACAGCCTCTGTGGTCTCCCTAACAAGACCAACCCCAACTACACTGCCAATAGTGAGCCCAGCTACACCCTTGGATTGGCTATTTGTAGTAGACTTCCCACCACCACTGCTTTCACTAGGGGCACTAGAGGTTGGAGTTGGGGTTGGGGTTGTGGTGGTGGGAGGTATGGTGTTTTTCTTTGGACAAGTGGAATCACTTGCCCAATGGCCTTTTACTTTACATAAATAACACCAATGATGTTTCTGATTGTTAGAAGAGGATTTGGACTCCCCCAACCAAAGGATTTTTTTGGGCCTGATGAAGACTCAGAATGTTTTTTATCATTTTCCCCACCCTTGTCAGAAGACTTACCATCCTTCTTCTTGCCACCCTTGTCACCCCCTGTATGAACGTTTCTGTTCACTCTTGTTCTGACCCATTTGTCTTCCTTCTTTCCCAATTCTTGGGGAGAGGTAAGATCTGAGTCTACCAACTACTGGTGCAACAAATCAGACACACAATTGTTCAAAATATGCTCTCTCAAGGTCAGATAATACAGGCTTTCATAGTCAGTCACCTTACTGCCTTGTAACCAACCCTCCAAGGCCTTCACTGAACAGTCTACAAAGCCTGTCCAGTCTTGAGAGGACTCTTTTCTGGTGTCTCTGAACTTAATCATGTATTGTTCTGCGGTTAAGCCAAATCCATCCAGGAGTGCATCCTTCAAAACTTTGTAGTTATTAGCATCACTTTCTCTGACAGTAAGGTTCCTATCCCTACCCAGTGAAAGATAGCCACAAGATAGCAGCCCACTGCCTTTGAGGGACCAACTGTACCATACAGGCCCTCTCAAGTGCAGCAAACCACTTGTTAATGTCATCCCCCTCCTTGTAAGGGAGAACTATCTTATGCAGGTTTCTGGAATCTTGCTCTCTAACAGGATTGCTATCAAAAACACTGCTGCTGCCACCACAGGGAACTAACCCCAATCTCTGCATTTCCTTCTCTACATCCAGAGATTCCCTGTCTAAGGCCAGCTGCTGATGTTTAAGCTTCAGCCTGGTCTCTTCCACCCTCAGTTTTCTGAGTTCCTTTTCCATTAAGTTATCCTTAGGGTGGGAGGCTTTGGAATTGTGAGACACAGAGGAAATATGGGAATTGGCAGAGTGAGACCTGTCCCTAACTGGCTGGACCCTAGTAACCTGGCCCTTAGGAGTGAAAGATGCCCTACTAATGTGTGACCCCCCCTCCCACTACCAGTGTCACTAGGTGGCCTGCTAGCTGACAGGTTTTTGGAGGAACCCTCCCCAGCAACCTCAAGGGCCTCCTCTGGGTCTGACTGGGTACCCCCCTCTTCTACCTCCTGTTCCTGGGATGGGCCAGGCTGGTTCTGGTCATTGTCAAGGAGAAGGCTGAAGAGAAAGTCTTTGGAAGGATTCTTGACAATGCTTAAAACTCTTTCTATGCAGAGACCCCTCAAACATTTAAAGTTTAAACTCTCATATGTTGCCTGAACAACTGTGGGAGTAAGCTCTACTGCAGACATGATAGAAAAGGTTTAGGACAGGGAGAAAACGTTTTTGGAACTTTTGAAAGAACAGAGAGAAAAAAACGTTTTCAAACTTTTTGAAAACTTTAAAACGTTTTCAGACCTTTTCAGAAACTTTATAGAAAGTTTTAGAGAAGGAAAGTTAAACTGTTTAGTTCAATGTGTATATCCTGAAGTATTTGGTATATGTTTTTCTTATGAAAAGCACCAATGACAAAGTGTTAAAGCAGTTACAAGTACTTATCCCACTGCTGCGCCACCAATGTAGGAGGCTGGCCTGGCTTATAGTTGGTACTCTTGTGGTACTTACACCTTGTGCCAGGTCCAGTTATCCCCTATTAGTAGATTAGAGGTGTTCTAGCAGCTTAGGCTGATAGAGGTAGCTATAGCAGAGCAGGTTAGGCTGAACTAGGAGACATGCAAAGCTCCTACTATACCACGTATATCACTTAGCACTATATCACAAGAAAACACAATACTCAGAGTTACTAAAAAGAAAAATACTTTATTTTAGTGACAATATGCCAAAAGTATCTCAGAGGATATACTCCCTTAGGAGGTAAGTAATATACACAAAATATACACACACAAATCAAATCAGATAAGTAAACAGAAAAGTAGTGCAAACTCTGTAGAACACAGTATAATGCAATAGGAGAAAATAGGCCAGGGGCAACACAAACCATATACTCCAAAAGTGGAATGCGAACCACGAATGGACCCCAGGCCTAGTGTAGTGTGTAGAGGGTCGCTGGAAGTGTAAGAAAACACTAAGGGTGTCCAAGATACCCCACCCAAGGCCATGAAAAGTAGGAGTAAAGTTACCCTACTACCCCAGAAAAAGAGTAAAGTCGAGATAGGGGATTCTGCAAGGACAACCACTGACTGCAAAGCACTGAAGACGGATTCCTGGACCTGAGGACCTGTAAAGGAAGGGGACCAAGTCCAAGAGTCACGCAAGTGTCCAGGGGGGCAGGAGTCCACTAAACCCCAGATGAAGGTGCAAAAGGGCTGCCTCTAGGTGTAAGAAGCCGAAGATTCAGCAACAACGGAAGGTGCCAGGAACTTCTCCTTTGGTCAGACAATGTCTTACGGCGTGCTGGAGGATACAGAGTTGTTTCCACGCAGAAAGACCACAAACAAGCCTTGATAGCTGCAAGAGTCGCAGTTGAGGATTTTGGGTGCTGCCAGGGCCCAGGAAGGACCAGGAGGTTGCCCCTTGGAGGGGGAGACAGAGGGGACGCTCAGCAACACAGAGAGCCTACGCAGAAGCAGGCAGCTCCCGCAGAAGCACCTGGACAGGCGCTCAGAAGATCTGAGGATGGCGGTCGTCTCAGCACAACAAAAGAGGATCCCAAGAAGTCGGAGTCCAACTCAGCGAGTTGGGCAATGCAGGAATGAGTGCTGGGGACCTGGGTTGTGTTGTGCACAAAGGAAGACTTGCTAAAGTGCACAGAAGCACTAGCAGCTGCAGTTCACACAGTACACAGGATTACTGTCTGGCATGGGGAGGCAAGGACTTACCTCCACCAAATTTGGACAGAAGGGCCACTGGACTGTCGGTGACACTTGGATCCAGCTCATGTGTTCCAGGGACCACACTTGTCAGGATGAGAGGGGACCCAGAGGACCAGTCATGCAGGATTTTGGTGCCTGCGTTAGCAGGGGGAAGATTCTGTCGACCCACGGGAGATTTCTTCTTGGCTTCCAGTGCAGGGTGAAGGCAGACAGCCCTCAGAGCATGCACCACCAGGAAAGAGTCGAGAAAGCCGGCAGGATAAGGTGCTACAATGTTGCTGGTAGTCTTCTTGCTACTTTGTAGACTGACGTTTTAATTATTTTGCAATCTTTAGTGCTACAGAAATGAATTGTATGTACATAAAGAGATCATAGGAGATGGCTATTATACAGGGAGTGCAGAATTATTAGGCAAATGAGTATTTTGACCACATCATCCTCTTTATGCATGTTGTCTTACTCCAAGCTGTATAGGCTCGAAAGCCTACTACCAATTAAGCATATTAGGTGATGTGCATCTCTGTAATGAGAAAGGGTGTGGTCTAATGACATCAACACCCTATATCAGGTGTGCATAATTATTAGGCAACTTCCTTTCCATTGGCAAAATGGGTCAAAAGAAGGACTTGACAGGCTCAGAAAAGTCAAAAATAGTGAGATATCTTGCAGAGGGATGCAGCACTCTTAAAATTGCAAGGCTTCTGAAGCGTGATCATCGAACAATCAAGCGTTTCATTCAAAATAGTCAACAGGGTCACAAGAAGCGTGTGGAAAAACCAAGGCGCAAAATAACTGCCCATGAACTGAGAAAAGTCAAGCGTGCAGCTGCCACGATGCCACTTGCCACCAGTTTGGCCATATTTCAGAGCTGCAACATCACTGGAGTGCCCAAAAGCACAAGGTGTGCAATACTCAGAGACATGGCCAAGGTAAGAAAGGCTGAAAGACGACCACCACTGAACAAGACACACAAGCTGAAACGTCAAGACTGGGCCAAGAAATATCTCAAGACTGATTTTTCTAAGGTTTTATGGACTGATGAAATGAGAGTGAGTCTTGATGGGCCAGATGGATGGGCCCGTGGCTGGATTGGTAAAGGGCAGAGAGCTCCAGTCCGACTCAGACGCCAGCAAGGTGGAGGTGGAGTACTGGTTTGGGCTGGTATCATCAAAGATGAGCTTGTGGGGCCTTTTCGGGTTGAGGATGGAGTCAAGCTCAACTCCCAGTCCTACTGCCAGTTCCTGGAAGACACCTTCTTCAAGCAGTGGTACAGGAAGAAGTCTGCATCCTTCAAGAAAAACATGATTTTCATGCAGGACAATGCTCCATCACACGCGTCCAAGTACTCCACAGCGTGGCTGGCAAGAAAGGGTATAAAAGAAGGAAATCTAATGACATGGCCTCCTTCTTCACCTGATCTGAACCCCATTGAGAACCTGTGGTCCATCATCAAATGTGAGATTTACAAGGAGGGAAAACAGTACACCTCTCTGAACAGTGTCTGGGAGGCTGTGGTTGCTGCTGCACGCAATGTTGATGGTGAACAGATCAAAACACTGACAGAATCCATGAATGGCAGGCTTTTGAGTGTCCTTGCAAAGAAAGGTGGCTATATTGGTCACTGATTTGTTTTTGTTTTGTTTTTGAATGTCAGAAATGTATATTTGTGAATGTTGAGATGTTATATTGGTTTCACTGGTAATGATAAATAATTGAAATGGGTATATATTTTTTTTTGCTAAGTTGCCTAATAATTGTGCACAGTGATAGTCACCTGCACACACAGATATCCCCCTAACATAGCTAAAACTAAAAACAAACTAAAAACTACTTCCAAAAATATTCAGTTTTGATATTAATGAGTTTTTTGGGTTCATTGAGAACATGGTTGTTGTTCAATAATAAAATTAATCCTCAAAAATACAATTTGCCTAATAATTCTGCACTCCCTGTATTTGATAGGACAGGGAATATGTGCACTTAAGTATATGTCATTACATTGCTGCATGAGCCTCCTTTCTTATTTCTTTGGATTTTCAGTATCTTTTGGCTTGATATTATTTTGTAATTTGCAGGTTGTGTCTGATATTTATTATCCTTTCAAATAATGATAGCTAAGGTAACAGTTAAAAGTATAGTGGCATAGTCTTTCAGTTTTGTCCTTTTAATGGTGATTGGGTTGTTGTATTTATTCTTTATGGTCGAAATGGCGAAACGTGTTGTCATTGTTGGAATAAAGTATGTTTCACTGTGACAGAGTGCTTGGAGTTATGTGGAATATATATATATATATATATATATATATATATATATATATATCTTGCTCTCTCTCTCCTATGGACTCCACCCCCCTGAGCCGTATTATGCCCAGAGGCCGCTTGGTCCCCTACTTAAAATAAAGAGGAAGCAGGCAAAGCAGCACCCCCTCCCTGAGCCATTATCAGTCACAGGGTCCCCATCCCCCAGTACCCGCATTACTTAAAGGTGGGAGCTCTGGGTGCCCACCCAGGGCGCCCACTATACACAGGCTGGCAGCTGCAGGTGAGCCCCATGGCCCTAGCCAGCTCCCCACATGTTGTGGGAACTGGCATTGCTCCCACCCACAGTGAGCAGCTACTTAAGTTGTAACCTCCGGGTGGGAGCCAAACTCAAGGCTGCTCCCAGCCGGCAGGAGCATTTTTAAAGCCCCCTTCGGCAGGGTCCAGACTCTGTATTTGCTTCACTATGAAGGGAGTTTTGAAAATGCTCCTGCAAGGCAGGAGCAAACACAAGCTTCCCTGCCCATGTCAGTTCGGGCATGGAAACTGCTGTTACTCAGGAGTGGCTCCCTGGGACACAGCAAGTGAGCCGTCCCCAAGGGTGGGGTCCTCAGGGCCTTTAGTGGCTCAGGGAGTGGGGCTGCACTGCCCTACTCCCTTTTTATTAGTTTAGCAGCCCTGGGGTATGGGTTCCCCGGGCCTTTAGAGGATCCTGGAGGGTGACCGTGCTGCCCACTCCCCTTAAAAACACACAGTGGGTGCTGGAGGATGAGATTGAATACGTGGTTGAAAATGGCCTGGGGAGGGGGGCTTCAAGCTCTCTCCCCTTCCAAAAACTTCATGCCTAAGTGATGGGGGTCCTGAAGGCAAAAGCGGCTCGGGGATGGGTCGGGACGCATGCCCCTTAAAAAAATAAATAGATGCGTCTTCTGAGGCCCAGGATGACCCTAGGGAGTATAAAAAAAATAGAAGCACAGGAGACTGCGCTTCCTTTTTTTTCAAAATGTTGCTATAAATCCTCTGTGACTTTGCTGCAAAGTTTAAAAAAAAAAAAAAAAAAAAAAAAAGGGTTTCGGTCCATAGGTGGTGTCCTCTGGGACCCCACTAACAGGCCTAGGAGGTCAGGGCATTCCTATCATACCCCATTATGTCTTTTATTTGAGTTGTTTTAGTACTCAGGACTGAGTCTTCAGTCCTAAGATGGCTGCCACCACTTCTTGTTTGAGGTTGTGGAAGCCAATCAGATCTCACTTTAAAATATGTCGGCTCCGCACATCCTATGTGGATTGAAGTATACACTTTTTAACCCTAATTTCTCTAAAACTACTGAATGAATTTACACCAAAACACAAAAAGCTGTTTTTCTGGACCAAGCTCTAGCTTTCTATCAAGTTTGGTGTAAATCTGTTCAGCGTTTTGGGCTGTATCGGTGTCTTAAGTTCCTATAGAAAAATGAATGGGGAAAACGTGTTTTGGGATTCCACCCCCTTTGTTTCGGCTCCTGTTTATATATGGAAAATGTTACTTACCCAGTAGACATCTGTTCGTGGCATGTAGTGCTAGGGATTGACATGTTTTGCATAAGTCGGCCCTCTAGTGTTGGGCTCGGAGTGTAACACGTTGTTTTTCTTCGAAGAAGCTTTTTTGAGTCGCAAGATCGAGTGACTCCTGCTCTCGGTGATTGTGCGCATGAGCATTGAAGAAAAAAAGATGCCCATGCAGTGTATATAAATATTTACATAAAGAAAGTACTACAATGACTACAGGCTTCCGGGGAGGAGGGAGGGCACACTTGGATCTGCAGCACTACATGGCACGAACAGAAGTCTACTGAGTAAGTAAAATTTTCTGTTCGATGGCATGTGTAGCTGCAGATACACATGCTTTGCACAGACTGAAAAGCAGTCCCCTCCCAAAATAAGCAGTGGCTAGCCTGTAGGAGTTGGTGTATTTTGAAATAGTGTTTTAAGTACTGCTTGACCAACATTTGCTTATTGGCGAGATAACACATCCACACAGTAGTGTTTAGTAAATGTGTGTGGTGTGGACCATGTGGCTGCTTTGCAAATGGTATTTATCCATTGGCTATTGGCTATTGAAGCTCCTTTCCTTCTAGTAGAATGTGCTTTAGGAGTTACTAATAGTTGTCTTTTAGCTTTAAGAAAGCAAGTTTGAATACACTTTACTATACATCTGCTTAATCATTGTTTTGAAATAGGATTACCCGTAAAAGGTTGTTGAAAGGCTACAAAAAGTTGCTAAGTTGTCGTGAAACCTTTTGTTCTATCTACATAATACATGAGAGCTCGTATGACATTAAGAGTGTGAAGAGCTTTCTCAGCAACTGAATCTGGCTGTGAAAAGAAGACTGGTAATTCTACTGACTGATTAATGTGAAATGGTGAAACTACTTTAGGTAGAAATTTTGGGTTAGTCCTAAGTGCTATTTTATTTTTGTGAATTTGGAAGAAAGGTTCTTCTAAAGTGAATGCCTGAATTTCACTAACGCTTCTTAAGGAAGTAATTGTTATTAGGAAACCAACCTTCCATGAGAGAAACTGAAGAGTTCAAGACTGCATGGGTTCAACAGGTGGACCCACAAGCCTTGTGAGCACGATGTTAAGATTCCATGCAGGAGCTGGTGGAGCTCTAGGTGGAATAATTCTTTTAAGGCGTTCCATAAAAACTTTTGTGCCAGGAATCCTAAAGAGAGAAGTGTGCTGTCAGATTTGTAGGTAAGCAGACATTGCTGTTACATGAATTCTGATAGATGAGTATGCAAGATTTGCTTTTTGTAAATGAAGCAAATAACAGAAATATCCTGTACTGACACTTTACGTGGATCAATGTTTTTGGTTTGTCAGTAATATACAAAACGTTTCCTTTTGGCTGCATAACATTGTCTGGTTGTAGGTTTGCGTGCTTCTTTTAGAAAGTCCATACATTCTGTTGGAATATGTAGATATCTAAACTCTATGAGTTCAGGAGCCAAATCACCAGGTTGAGCATACTGGAATTGGAATTCTTGATTTGACCTTTCTTTTGAGTCAATATATCCAGTCTGTTTGGGAGCTTGTGATGTGGTACTACAGACAAATCCAACAGTGTTGTGTACCACTGTTGACGTGCCCAGGTGGGAGCTATGACTATGATAGTGAGGGAGGTGTGATGGATCTTGTTGATTAGAAATGGAATTAGTGGGAGAGGGGGAAAAGCCTAAGCAAATATCCTTGACCAATTGATCCACAGAGCATTGCCCTTGGATCGAGGATGTGGGTACCTGGATACAAAGTTTGGGCATTTTGCATTTTCGGTTGCTGCGAAGAGGTCTATGTCTGGGGTTCCCCAAATGCGTAAGTACTGCTGAATCACCTGTGGGTGAATCTCCCATTCATGTTTTTTTTTCTTGCTGCATCCTGCTTAAGAGGTCCGCTAGTTGGCTGTGTATCCCTGGGATATACTCTGCTAGTAGTTGAATGTGATTGTGAATTGCCCATTTCCAAATTGTCTATGCTAGCAGGGACAATTGAGATGAGTGTTCCTCTCCCCCTTTTCTATTTTTGCAGATAATACATTGTGGTCATGTTGTCTTTCCTTATCAACACTGTTTTGTGCCTGATCTGTGGCTGGAAAGCTTTGAGTGCTAGGAACACTGCTAGCAATTCCAAATGATTTATGTAATAAGTTTGTTGAACAGAGCCCCATTCCCCTTATATGGTAAGGTTGTTGATATGGGCTCCCCAACCTATCATTGACGCATCGGTTGTGATTATGGTTTGTGGCACAGGGTCCTGTAATGGCCGCCCTTTTGATAAGTTGGTGTGATTCCACCATTGCAGAGAGTTGAACGTTTGGCGGTCTAACAACACTAGATCGTGAAGTTGACCGTGTGCCTGAGACCATTGTTGCAGAGACACTGTTGTAGGGGTCTAATGTTTAGACGTGCATTGGGTACTATTGCTATGCACAATGCCATCATTCCCAAATGTTTCATGATAAACCTTACTGATTGAGTGTTCAGAATTGCTCCCAGATACGGCTGTATTTGCACTAGTTACAGATGAGCTTTCTGGTTATTGTAATTTGTAGGTGTTGGACCTGGCCCTTTTATAGTGTCATTCCCCAGACTTTTTGCTTTTGCCTCCTTATTTTTCTGACCTTTGTTGGCTGACGTTTTGACTCTGAGCACGTTTTCACTGCTAACCAGTGCTAAAGTGCATGTGCTCTCTTACACATTTGGTATGATTGGATTATACCTGATTGGCATATTTAATTTACCTCCCCTTTTACTACATGTAAGTCACCCCTAAGGTACACACCCTAGCTAGCTCTTTGGGCAGGGTGCCATTGTAGGAAAGTACCATCTTGCCTGGCATGTTACCCCCATTTTTCACTGTATATATGTTGTTTTAGTTGTATGTGTCACTGGGACCCTGGTAACCCAGGGCCCCAGTGCTCATAAGTGTGCCTGAATGTGTTACCTGTGTAGTGACTAACTGTCTCACTGAGGCTCTGCTAATCAGAACCTCAGTGGTTATGCTCTCTCATTTCTTTCCAAATTGTCACTAACAGGCTAGTGACCATTTTTACCAATTTACATTGGCTTACTGGAACACCCTTATAATTCCCTAGTATATGGTACTGAGGTACCCAGGGTATTGGGGTTCCAGGAGATCCCTATGGGCTTCAGCATTTCTTTTGTCACCCATAGGGAGCTCTGACAATTCTTACACAGGCCTGCCACTGCAGCCTGAGTGAAATAACGTCCACGTTATTTCACAGCCATTTTACACTGCACTTAAGTAACTTATAAGTCACCTATATGTCTAACGTTTACCTGGTAAAGGTTAGGTGCAAAGTTACTTAGTGTGAGGGCACCCTGGCACTAGCCAAGGTGCCCCCACATTGTTCAGAGCCAATTCCCTGAACTTTGTGAGTGCGGGGACACCATTTCACGCGTGCACTACATATAGGTCACTACCTATATGTAGCTTCACAATGGTAACTCCGAATATGGCCATGTAACATGTCTATGATCATGGAATTGCCCCCTCTATGCCATCCTGGCATTGTTGGTACAATTCCGTGATCCCAGTGGTCTGTAGCACAGACCCTGGTACTGCCAAACTGCCCTTCCTGGGGTTTCACTGCAGCTGCTGCTGCTGCCAACCCCTCAGACAGGCATCTGCCCTCCTGGGGTCCAGCCAGGCCTGGCCCAGGATGGCAGAACAAAGAACTTCCTCTGAGAGAGGGTGTGACACCCTCTCCCTTTGGAAAATGGTGTGAAGGCAGGGGAGGAGTAGCCTCCCCCAGCCTCTGGAAATGCTTTGTTGGGCACAGAGGTGCCCAATTCTGCATAAGCCAGTCTACACCGGTTCAGGGACCCCTTAGCCCCTGCTCTGGCGCGAAACTGGACAAAGGAAAGGGGAGTGACCACTCCCCTGACCTCCCCTGGGAGGTGTCCAGAGCTCCTCCAGTGTGCTCCAGACCTCTGCCATCTTGGAAACAGAGGTGCTGCTGGCACACTGGACTGCTCTGAGTGGCCAGTGCCACCAGGTGACGTCAGAGACTCCTGCTGATAGGCTCCTTCAGGTGTTAGTAGCCTATCCTCTCTCCTAGGTAGCCAAACCCTCTTTTCTGGCTATTTAGGGTCTCTGTCTCTGGGGAAACTTCAGATAACGAATGCAAGAGCTCATCCGAGTTCCTCTGCATCTCTCTCTTCACCTTCTGATAAGGAATCGACTGCTGACCGCGCTGGAA
Source organism: Pleurodeles waltl (assembly GCF_031143425.1). Lineage (NCBI taxonomy): Eukaryota > Metazoa > Chordata > Amphibia > Caudata > Salamandridae > Pleurodeles > Pleurodeles waltl. Next base: position 391,184,031 of record NC_090450.1, read on the forward strand.
GCCTGCAAACCTGCAACATAGTAGCAAAGACGACTACTGCAACTCTGTAACGCTGATCCTGCCGCCTTCTCGACTGTTTTCCTGCTTGTGCATGCTGTGGGGGTAGCCTGCCTCCTCTCTGCACCAGAAGCTCCGAAGAAATCTCCCGTGGGTCGACGGAATCTTCCCCCTGCAACCGCAGGCACCAAAAAGCTGCATTACCGGTCCCTTGGGTCTCCTCTCAGCACGACGAGCGAGGTCCCTCGAATCCAGCGACTCTGTCCAAGTGACCCCCACAGTCCAGTGACTCTTCAGCCCAAGTTTGATGGAGGTAAGTCCTTGCCTCACCTCGCTGGGCTGCATTGCTGGGAACCGCGACTTTGCAGCTACTCCGGCCCCTGTGCAATGCCGGCGGAAATCCTTTGTGCACAGCCAAGCCTGGGTCCACGGCACTCTAACCTGCATTGCACGACTTTCTAAGTTGGTCTCCGGCGACGTGGGACTCCTTTGTGCAACTTCGGCGAGCACCGTTTCACGCATCCTCGTAGTGCCTGTTTCTGGCACTTCTCCGGGTGCTACCTGCTTCAGAGAGGGCTCCTTGTCTTGCTCGACGTTCCCTCTCTCTGCTGGTCCAATTTGCGACCTCCTGGTCCCTCCTGGGCCTCAGCAGCGTCCAAAAACGCTAACCGCACGATTTGCAGCTAGGAAGGCTTGTTGGCGTTCTTTCGGCGGGAAAACACTTCTGCACGACTCTCCACGGCGAGAGGGATCCGTCCACCAAAGGGGAAGTCTCTAGCCCTTTTCGTTCCTGCAGAAACCTCAGCTTCTTCTGTCCAGTAGAAGCTTCTTTGCACCTGCAGCTGGCATTTCCTGGGCATATGCCCATCTCCGACTTGCTTATGACTTTTGGACTTGGTCCCCTTGTTCCACAGGTACCCTAGATTGGAAATCCACAGTTGTTGCATTGTTGGTTTGTGTCTTTCCTGCATTATTCCTCTATCACGACTTCTTTGTCTTTGGGGGAACTTTAGTGCACTTTGCACTCACTTTTCAGGGTCTTGGGGAGGGTTATTTTTCTAACTCTCACTATTTTCTAATAGTCCCAGCGACCCTCTACAAGGTCACATAGGTTTGGGGTCCATTCGTGGTTCGCATTCCACTTTTGGAGTATATGGTTTGTGTTGCCCCTATCCCTATGTTTCCCCATTGGATCCTATTGTAACTATACATTGTTTGCACTGTTTTCTAAGACTATACTGCATATTTTTGCTATTGTGTATATATATCTTGTGTATATTTCCTATCCTCTCACTGAGGGTACACTCTAAGATACTTTGGCATATTGTCGTAAAAATAAAGTACCTTTATTTTTAGTATAACTGTGTATTGTGTTTTCTTATGATATTGTGCATATGACACTAGGTGGTACTGTGGTAGCTTCACACGTCTCCTAGTTCAGCCTAAGCTGCTCTGCTAAGCTACCATTATCTATCAGCCTAAGCTGCTAGACACCCTATACACTAATAAGGGATAACTGGGCCTGGTGCAAGGTGCAAGTACCCCTTGGTACTCACTACAAGCCAGTCCAGCCTCCTACATTGGTTGTGCAGTGGTGGGATAAGTGCTTTGAGACTACTTACCACTCTTGTCATTGTACTTTTCATAAGAGAAAAATATACAAAACAAGGTCAGTGTATATACACATAGCCAAAAAGTTTTGCATTTCCTCTTTTCACTCTTTTCTAAGTGCTGAAAAGTACTTCTAACTTTCTAAAAAGTTCTAAAAAGTTTTAAAAGTTTTTTTTCTCTGTCTTTCTAAAAGCTCTGACAAACTTTTTATCTTTTACTATCACTTTAACTCTCTCTAAAAATGTCTGGCACAGGCCAAAATGTTGATCTGTCCAAACTTGCATATGACAACCTTAGCTGGAAAAGAGCAAGGAGTCTCTGTATAGAGAGAGGTTTGAGTGTAGGGAAGAATCCTTCCTTGGAACTGTTACTTAACATGTTTAGAGAACAGGATAAGGCCATAGGTGCCTCATCTGTTGAAAAAGTACCTAATAGTTCCCAATCTGATTCAGGGACTCCCCCAGGAAAAGATTCAGGAAAGAAACTTCCTAGCCTGCCCATTACTAGACAGTCTAGCATAGTTGGTAATGATGATGAGCCACACCATACAAATAGTGTTGTCTCACATCATAGCAAAAGCATTTATTCTCACCATACTGGTAGTAATGTTTCTGTTAGCCAAGCTGTTAGGGTGGCTTCTGTAAGGGACAGGTCTCCTTCTGTTCATTCCCATCATACCTCTGTATCTAGGAATGTCCCTCCCACCAACCCTGATGACAGAATGTTAGAGAGGGAACTCAATAAGTTGAGGGTGGAACAAACCAGACTGAAGCTTAAAAAGCAACAGCTGGATTTGGATAGACAGTCTTTTGAACTAGAGAAGGAAAGACAGAAGTTGGGTTTAGATACCCATAGTGGCAGCAGCAGTATTCCCCATAGTCATCCTGTTAAAGAGCATGATTCCAGGAATCTGCACAAGATAGTTCCCCTTATAAGGAGGGGGATGACATTAACAAGTGGTTTGCTGCACTTGAGAGGGCCTGTGTTGTACAGGATGTCCCTCAAAGGCAGTGGGCTGCTATCCTATGGCTATCATTTAGTGGAAAAGGTAGGGATAGGCTCCTTACTTTGAAAGAAAATGATGCTAATAATTTCCAAGTTCTTAAGAATGCACTCCTGGATGGTTATGGCTTAACCACTGAACAGTACAGGATAAAGTTCAGAGAGACCAAAAAGGAGTCTTCACAAGACTGGGTTGATTTCATTGACCATTCAGTGAAGGCCTTGGAGGGGTGGTTACATGGCAGTAAAGTTACTGATTATGACAGCCTGTATAACTTAATCCTGAGAGAGCATATTCTTAATAATTGTGTGTCTGATTTGTTGCACCAGTACTTGGTGGACTCTGATCTGACCTCTCCCCAAGAATTGGGAAAGAAGGCAGACAAATGGGTCAGAACAAGAGTGAACAGAAAAGTTCATACAGGGGGTGACAAAGAGGGCAACAAAAAGAAGGATGGTAAGTCTTCAGACAAGGGTGGGGACAAATCTAAAAATGAGTCTTCATCAGGCCCACAAAAACACTCTGGTGGGGGTGGTGGGTCCAAATCCTCTTTTAATCAGAACAAGGAAAAGAAACCATGGTGCTATTTATGTAAAATAAAAGGCCATTGGACAACAGATCCCAGTTGTCCAAAGAAAGGCACCAATGCTCCTACCACTACAACCCCTACTGCTACACCTAGTGTCCCTACTAATAGCAGTGGTGGTGGGAGCAAACCTACTAATGGCCAATCCAAGGGAGTAGCTGGGCTCACTTTTGGTAATTTAGTTGGGGTTGGCCTTGTTAGGGAGGCCACAGAGGCTGTGTTAGTCTCTGGGGGGGCTATTGATTTAGCCACCTTAGTTGCTTGTCCCCTTAATATGGATAAGTACAAGTAGCTACCCCTAATAAATGGTGTTGAGGTTCAGGCCTACAGGGACACTGGTGCCATTGTGACTATGGTCATAGAGAAACTGGTCCACCCTGAACAACACCTACTTGGTCACCAGTACCAAGTAACCGATGCTCACAACAACACACTTAGCCACCCCATGGCTGTTGTAAATCTCAACTGGGGGGGGGTTACTGGTCCAAAGAAAGTTGTGGTAGCTTCAGATTTACCTGTAGACTGTCTATTAGGGAATGATTTGGAGACATCAGCTTGGTCAGATGTGGAGTTGGAGGCCCATGCAGCAATGCTGGGCATCCCAGGGCATATTTTTGCTTTGACAAGGGCTCAGGCCAAAAAGCAAAAAGGACAGGGAAGCTTGGATCCTGGAACAATGGACCAAGTGGTCCCTAAAGCTAGGGCTAGTAGAAGCAAACCACTTCCTACTATCCCTCCCTCTACAGTGGATTCTACTTCTGAGGAAGAAGAATTCCCTCCCTGTGCAGAACCTACACCAGAGGAGCTGGAAGCAGACACTGCTGAGCTTTTGGGTGAAGGGGGGCCTGCCAGAGAGGAGCTAAGTGTGGCACAGCAAACCTGTCCCACATTAGAGGGTCTCAGACAGCAAGCTGTCAAACAGGCTAATGGGGATGTCAGTGACTCTCACAGAGTTTACTGGGAGGACAACCTCTTGTACACTGAGCATAGGGATCCTAAACCTGGAGCTGCCAGGAGATTAGTGATTCCTCAGGAGTACAGAAAGTTCCTCCTAACACTGGCACATGACATTCCCTTAGCTGGGCATCTAGGACAAATGAAAACTTGGGACAGGCTTGTTCCCCTGTTTCATTGGCCTAGAATGTCTGAAGACACAGAGGAATTTTGTAAGTCCTGTGAAACCTGTCAAGCCAGTGGCAAGACAGGTGGCACCCCAAAGGCACCCCTTATCCCACTGCCTGTGGTTGGGGTTCCCTTTGAAAGGGTAGGGGTTGACATAGTTGGCCCCCTTGACCCTCCTACTGCTTCAGGCAATAGGTTTATCTTGGTGGTAGTGGACCATGCCACAAGATATCCTGAAGCTATTCCTTTAAGGACCACTACAGCACCTGCAGTGGCAAAGGCCCTCCTGGGAATATTTTCCAGGGTGGGCTTCCCAAAGGAAGTGGTATCAGACAGAGGAAGCAATTTCATGTCTGCATACTTAAAGGCCATGTGGAAGGAGTGTGGTGTAACGTACAAGTTCACAACACCCTATCATCCACAAACAATTGGACTGGTGGAGAGATTTAATAAAACTCTCAAAGGCATGATTATGGGTCTCCCTGAAAAACTCCGCAGGAGATGGGATATCCTTCTACCATGCCTCCTTTTTGCCTACAGGGAGGTACCCCAGAAAGGAGTGGGCTTCAGCCCCTTTGAACTTCTTTTTGGACACCCTGTTAGGGGTCCACTCACACTTGTAAAGGAGGGTTGGGAACAACCTTTAAAAACTCCTAAGCAGGATATTGTGGATTATGTACTTGGCCTCAGATCAAGGATGGCTGAGTACATGAAAAAGGCCAGTAAAAACCTTCAGGCCAGCCAAGAGCTCCAGAAGCAATGGCATGATCAGAAGGCTGTTTTGGTTCAGTACCAACCAGGGCAGAAAGTGTGGGTCTTGGAGCCTGTGGCCCCAAGAGCACTCCAAGATAAATGGAGTGGTCCCCACACAATTGTTGAAAAGAAGGGAGAAGTCACCTATTTAGTTGACTTAGGCACTGCCAGGAGTCCCCTTAGGGTGCTCCATGTCAACCGCCTGAAACCCTACTATGACAGGGCTGATCTCACCCTGCTCATGGCAACTGATGAGGGACAGGAAGAAGACAGTGATCCTCTACCTGATCTCTTCTCTTCCACAGAACAAGATGCTCTTGTGGAAGGTGTAGTTTTGGCTGATTGTCTCACTGCTGAGCAGAAAGACAATTGCATAAATCTCCTAGATCAATTCTCTGAACTCTTCTCTACTGTGCCAGGTACCACTTCTTGGTGTGAGCACACTATAGATACTGGAGACAGTTTACCTGTCAAAAGTAAGATCTATAGGCAGCCTGACCATGTCAGGGACTGCATAAACCAAGAGGTCCAGAAAATGTTAGAACTAGGAGTGGTTGAGCACTCTGACAGTCCATGGGCTTCTCCTGTGGTACTGGTACCAAAACCCCATTCCAAAGATGGAAAGAAGGAAATGCGGTTTTGTGTAGACTATAGAGGTCTCAACTTGGTAACCAAAACTGATGCTCACCCTATACCCAGGGCAGATGAGCTCATAGATACACTGGCATCTGCCAAGTATCTAAGCACTTTTGACTTGACTGCAGGGTATTGGCAGATCAAATTGTCAGAAGATGCTAAACCTAAGACTGCATTTTCTACCATTGGAGGACATTACCAGTTTACTGTAATGCCTTTTGGTTTGAAAAATGCACCTGCCACTTTTCAGAGGTTGGTGAACACAGTCCTGCAAGGGCTGGAAGCTTTCAGTGCAGCATATTTGGACGATATAGCTGTCTTTAGCTCCAGCTGGGATGATCACCTGGTCCACCTATGGAAAGTTTTGGAGGCCCTGCAAAAGGCAGGCCTCACTATCAAGGCTTCAAAGTGCCAGATAGGGCAGGGTAAGGTGGTTTATCTGGGACACCTTGTTGGTGGGGAACAGATTGCACCACTTCAGGGGAAAATCCAAACAATTATTGATTGGGTTCCCCCTACCACTCAGACTCAGGTGAGAGCCTTCCTAGGCCTCACTGGGTATTACAGGAGGTTCATTAAGAACTATGGCTCCATTGCAGCCCCTCTTAATGACCTCACATCGAAGAAAATGCCTAAAAAGGTATTATGGACAGCAAACTGTCAGAAAGCTTTTGAGGAGCTGAAGCAGGCCATGTGCTCTGCACCTGTCCTGAAAAGCCCTAGTTACTCTAAAAAATTCTATGTCCAAACTGATGCATCTGAATTAGGAGTAGGGGCAGTCCTATCACAACTTAATTCTGAGGGCCAGGATCAACCTGTTGCTTTTATTAGTAGGAGGTTGACCCCTAGAGAAAAGCGTTGGTCTGCCATTGAGAGGGAGGCCTTTGCTGTGGTCTGGGCTCTGAAGAAGTTGAGGCTATACCTGTTTGGCACTCACTTCATTGTTCAGACAGACCACAAACCTCTACTTTGGCTAAAACAAATGAAAGGTGAAAATCCTAAATTGTTGAGGTGGTCCATATCCCTACAGGGAATGTACTATGCAGTGGAACATAGACCTGGGAGTAGCCACTCCAATGCAGATGGACTCTCCAGATATTTCCACTTAGACAATGAAGACTCATCAGGTCATGGCTAGTCTTATTGTCCTTCGTTTGGGGGGGGGGGGGGTTGTGTAGGAAAGTACCATCTTGCCTGGCATGTTACCCCCATTTTTCACTGTATATATGTTGTTTTAGTTGTATGTGTCACTGGGACCCTGGTAACCCAGGGCCCCAGTGCTCATAAGTGTGCCTGAATGTGTTACCTGTGTAGTGACTAACTGTCTCACTGAGGCTCTGCTAATCAGAACCTCAGTGGTTATGCTCTCTCATTTCTTTCCAAATTGTCACTAACAGGCTAGTGACCATTTTTACCAATTTACATTGGCTTACTGGAACACCCTTATAATTCCCTAGTATATGGTACTGAGGTACCCAGGGTATTGGGGTTCCAGGAGATCCCTATGGGCTGCAGCATTTCTTTTGCCACCCATAGGGAGCTCTGACAATTCTTACACAGGCCTGCCACTGCAGCCTGAGTGAAGTAACGTCCACGTTATTTCACAGCCATTTTACACTGCACTTAAGTAACTTATAAGTCACCTATATGTCTAACCTTTACCTGGTAAAGGTTAGGTGCAAAGTTACTTAGTGTGAGGGCACCCTGGCACTAGCCAAGGTGCCCCCACATTGTTCAGAGCCAATTCCCTGAACTTTGTGAGTGCGGGGACACCATTACACGCGTGCACTACATATAGGTCACTACCTATATGTAGCTTCACAATGGTAACTCCGAATATGGCCATGTAACATGTCTATGATCATGGAATTGCCCCCTCTATGCCATCCTGGCATTGTTGGTACAATTCCATGATCCCAGTGGTCTGTAGCACAGACCCTGGTACTGCCAAACTGCCCTTCCTGGGGTTTCACTGCAGCTGCTGCTGCTGCCAACCCCTCAGACAGGCATCTGCCCTCCTGGGGTCCAGCCAGGCCTGGCCCAGGATGGCAGAACAAAGAACTTCCTCTGAGAGAGGGTGTGACACCCTCTCCCTTTGGAAAATGGTGTGAAGGCAGGGGAGGAGTAGCCTCCCCCAGCCTCTGGAAATGCTTTGTTGGGCACAGAGGTGCCCAATTCTGCATAAGCCAGTCTACACCGGTTCAGGGACCCCTTAGCCCCTGCTCTGGCGCGAAACTGGACAAAGGAAAGGGGAGTGACCACTCCCCTGACCTGCACCTCCCCTGGGAGGTGTCCAGAGCTCCTCCAGTGTGCTCCAGACCTCTGCCATCTTGGAAACAGAGGTGCTGCTGGCACACTGGACTGCTCTGAGTGGCCAGTGCCACCAGGTGACGTCAGAGACTCCTGCTGATAGGCTCCTTCAGGTGTTAGTAGCCTATCCTCTCTCCTAGGTAGCCAAACCCTCTTTTCTGGCTATTTAGGGTCTCTGTCTCTGGGGAAACTTCAGATAACGAATGCAAGAGCTCATCCGAGTTCCTCTGCATCTCTCTCTTCACCTTCTGATAAGGAATCGACTGCTGACCGCGCTGGAAGCCTGCAAACCTGCAACATAGTAGCAAAGACGACTACTGCAACTCTGTAACGCTGATCCTGCCGCCTTCTCGACTGTTTTCCTGCTTGTGCATGCTGTGGGGGTAGCCTGCCTCCTCTCTGCACCAGAAGCTCCGAAGAAATCTCCCGTGGGTCGACGGAATCTTCCCCCTGCAACCGCAGGCACCAAAAAGCTGCATTACCGGTCCCTTGGGTCTCCTCTCAGCACGACGAGCGAGGTCCCTCGAATCCAGCGACTCTGTCCAAGTGACCCCCACAGTCCAGTGACTCTTCAGCCCAAGTTTGGTGGAGGTAAGTCCTTGCCTCACCTCGCTGGGCTGCATTGCTGGGAACCGCGACTTTGCAGCTACTCCGGCCCCTGTGCACTTCCGGCGGAAATCCTTTGTGCACAGCCAAGCCTGGGTCCACGGCACTCTAACCTGCATTGCACGACTTTCTAAGTTGGTCTCCGGCAACGTGGGACTCCTTTGTGCAACTTCGGCGAGCACCGTTTCACGCATCCTCGTAGTGCCTGTTTCTGGCACTTCTCCGGTTGCTACCTGCTTCAGAGAGGGCTCCTTGTCTTGCTCGACGTCCCCTCTCTCTGCTGGTCCAATTTGCGACCTCCTGGTCCCTCCTGGGCCTCAGCAGCGTCCAAAAACGCTAACCGCACGATTTGCAGCTAGCAAGGCTTGTTAGCGTTCTTTCGGCGGGAAAACACTTCTGCACGACTCTCCACGGCGAGAGGGATCCGTCCACCAAAGGGGAAGTCTCTAGCCCTTTTCGTTCCTGCAGAAACCTCAGCTTCTTCTGTCCAGTAGAAGCTTCTTTGCACCCGCAGCTGGCATTTCCTGGGCATATGCCCATCTCCGACTTGCTTGTGACTTTTGGACTTGGTCCCCTTGTTCCACAGGTACCCTAGATTAGAAATCCACAGTTGTTGCATTGTTGGTTTGTGTCTTTCCTGCATTATTCCTCTATCACGACTTCTTTGTCTTTGGGGGAACTTTAGTGCACTTTGCACTCACTTTTCAGGGTCTTGGGGAGGGTTATTTTTCTAACTCTCACTATTTTCTAATAGTCCCAGCGACCCTCTACAAGGTCACATAGGTTTGGGGTCCATTCGTGGTTCGCATTCCACTTTTGGAGTATATGGTTTGTGTTGCCCCTATCCCTATGTTTCCCCTTTGCATCCTATTGTAACTATACATTGTTTGCACTGTTTTCTAAGACTATACTGCATATTTTTGCTATTGTGTATATATATCTTGTGTATATTTCCTATCCTCTCACTGAGGGTACACTCTAAGATACTTTGGCATATTGTCATAAAAATAAAGTACCTTTATTTTTAGTATAACTGTGTATTGTGTTTTCTTATGATATTGTGCATATGACACTAGGTGGTACTGTGGTAGTTTCACACGTCTCCTAGTTCAGCCTAAGCTGCTCTGCTAAGCTACCATTATCTATCAGCCTAAGCTGCTAGACACCCTATACACTAATAAGGGATAATTGGGCCTGGTGCAAGGTGCAAGTACCCCTTGGTACTCACTACAAGCCAGTCCAGCCTCCTACAGCCATGTATGTAGAAGGCAGGACATGTGCCATGTTGCGTGGCCTGTCCAGGTAGTGACAAACAGCCTAACTTGGTGTCTCACTGCTGTGAGGGCTGCCTCTCATAGGATTGCATTGGAAATGCCCTGCCTTAGGTGTAAGGGGTATTGTCTGATTTATGAGGGGTAGCGTAGGCATGTTTGGTATGGTTGTGACAGTGGTAAGAAATGCTGCTTACTAGTGTAGGTGTGTTTGTTATTACTATCACAGAAATGCCACTTCTAGAATGTGAGCATTTATCTGTGCTTATGACTTTGGTGTTTTTCAGCTTGTCTCCAGTCAACGTCTGGCTAGACTGACAGTTGGGCCTTTGTGCATACTTCTCAGACAGCCTGAACACAGGGAGGGTGGAGGTGACACAGAGGTGCATCTACATATTGTAAAGCCTTCCTGGGCTGAGAGAAGGGAGAGGCGGGGCACACCTGCATTTGTAAAGACTGGGCCCTGGCCTCACGTAATAGGGTTGTTAACACCCCACTGATGTTTGGAGCCTGTACTGAAAGGAGAGAGGGGGCACTCCCAGAACCAGTTGTAACTGACTGGAACCTCCTCTCCCTACCATTGAAAAACACTGTAAGAACTGACTATAAGTACAGGGGAATTTCCCCCACATTTTGAACATCCTTGGAACTTGAAACTACACAGAACATTGATGAATGGACTCAACCAGGAAACCACCTTGGACTGCTGCTGTTGTGCTGACCTGCCTGGTCACTAGGAGGAACTGCCACCATCTGCACCCCTTGTTCTGGCCTGTAGCTGGGCCCACCGGCCCTGTGCACCTTCTTGTTTTGGGTTTGCTTCCAGGGGCAGGGTGCTGTGGCCCCTCACCCCTCAAATCCTCTCTACAACTTTGCCCACAGCGTTTTCTCCAAAGTTGCTCTTTGTTATTTCTAAAGAAAATTCTCCGCCGTAGCCCAGACTGCTGATTCAAGCTAGCGCGGTGTGAAGCGCTTTATTTGGAGCCCCTAGCGCTCCCCCCGGCGCCTCTACCTGGAAAAATCACCGCCGCAGCCCGGGCGCCACATTCGGTACTGAGGCGTGAGGATCGCGCTGCCTCCAGTGCCCCGGGGCACTTCCTGAATCAAAAGAAAGGAGCTGGGCCGCTCCTATTGTGCCTCCGGGTGACGCGCGCGTTATGGAGCGCCCCCGGGGCACACGACAGCCCCAACCCTCAGAGCTGCCTCCCTCGAGGACGAGGGACCGCAGCAGTGCGGCTCGCGCACCAGATCGGGTGCGGCCGCAGAAGGGAGCAGACCAGGAGCCTCAACGGCCCCTGCTCCCTCTACCTCCTTTGGGCAGCCGCACCACGGACAAGGGTGGATGCCGCCCTAAACCAGCAGGACGCGGGGGAGAAAGGGAGTTCCCTTTCCCCCCGGTCCCTGCGCTAGGGGCAAGATCGCCCCGCCTACACTGAAACTTTGGCTTTTGGGCCCCCCTCCCCTCGGAGAGGGCCCCCAAAGATCCCCGGTCCCCGTAGGGGCCCGTCCTAACACGCAAGAGAGAGGGTGCTGTTCGCTCCTCTCCCTTACAGACACCGCGTGGCCCCCGTGTTGCGCAGAGGAGCGCCGAGGGCCCCCGTGTTCATCTCCAGGCACTGGAAGTGCCTTTTTCCACCAGCCAACAGGTACTCTCTAGAGACTCTAGGCTCTAGGAGCCTAATATAGATGTACAGATGTTTGCAATTGCATACCTGTTTACTGGTGATACATATATGTGCTAATGTTCCTTTTCTAGGCATGTCTAGCTGATATGTATGTATATGACTTGTGGTATATTCTCTAATGTTCCTTTCATGGGTATTTGGGAATTGTTCATGACAAGTGCATATACCTTTTTACTATACTTCCTGACTACTGCTTATGTTGCAGAATCCTGAGTACTTACGTGTTCTAATGTGACAACTGCATATTCGTGCAGAGTATTAGTAACTTGTGTAACCCTCTGACAACTGCTAAGGTAACAGGGTATTACTTACGTGTAATGTTGGTCTAATTATGTTTTGTGCAATACAGATTATTTTTACATAGCTCAGTGTTGTGTTTACTTTGTGGTGTACATTTTGCATCACATGTATTGTGTGTTGTGCAAACGCTTTACACTTTGCCTCCAACTTAAGCCTGACTGCTCGTGCCAAGCTACCAAGGGGGTGAGCAGGGATTATCTTGGACGTGTAACTCCCAAGCCCTGACTAGAGTGGGTAGGTTCTGCCTGGCTGGGGTACATACCCTAGCCAGCCAGAAACCCAATTTCTAACAGTAGGGTATCCACTGTGTACTGTGTGTGCGCTTTTGACAGGTTTGAATGGTGCTAGCTTTTATGAACCAGTCGTCCAGATAGGGAAATACATGTATATGTTGCCTTCTGAGGTATGCTGCAACCACTGCGAGGCATTTGGTGATTACCCTTGGTGCTGTTGTTACTCCAAAGGGTAGTACTTTGAACTGGTAGTGCTTGCCTGCTATCACAAATCTTAGACATTTGCGATGTGCTAGATGTATGGGAATGTGTACGTAAGCATCTTTTAGATCTAATGCTGTCATGTAGTCTTGTTTTTGTAGCAGGAGAATGACGTCCTGAAGAGTGACCATGTGGAAATGCTCTGATAGGATGTACTGATTGAGGGGTCTGAGATCCAGGATCGGTCTGAGAGTACCATCCTTTTTTGGTATAAGGAAATATAGAGAATATACTCCTGTACCTTGATGGGATATAGGTACCATCTCTTTTGTACCCTTAAGTAGAAGTGAGTGTACCTCTTGTTTTAAAAAATGTAGGTGTTCCAGAGAAAGCCTGTGTGAGCGAGGGGGAATGTTTGGTGGAGTAGAGATGAGTTCTAGGCAATAACCATTCTGGATACTTGACAGCACCCATTGATCTGTTGTAATGTGGTGCCATTGTTGGTAGAAATTTTCCAGTCTTCCTCCCACAGGAGATGTATAGTGAATGGGGATGTGCAGAAAGTCACTGTTCAGCTGAGGTGAAGGAACCTCTTGTGGTGGATTTACGTGTACATCTAAAGTTATTTCCCTTGTAAGAGCCTCTGAAAAACCTCTGGTGTAAAATTGTTGTCCTTGCTTGTGTTGGGATGTGGACGGCTCTGAGTTTGATGGTTTAAAACCACCTCTAAACTGGGGCCTACGAAAGGTTCCCAGAGTAGGGGTAGTTTAAAGGGCACCCATAGCCTTAGCTGTATCAGAGTATTTATTTAGTTTCTCTATGGTGATATCTACTTCTGGGCCAAATAGGTGTTGGTTATCAAAAGGCATATTGAGTACTGCCTGTTGTATTTCAGGTTTTAACCCTGAAGTTCTCAACCATGCGTTCCTTCTAATAATCACACTGGTGTTAATACCCCTTGCTGCCTTGTCTGCTGCATCTAAGGCAGATCTAATTTGGTTGTTTGAGATAGCCTGGCACTCCGTAACTATCTGCTGCACCCTTTTCTGGTGGAAGGTACTGTAAGGAGTCCTCCATATCCTCCCAATGAGGTCTATCGTATCTTGCTAAGAGAGCTTGAGAATCTGTATTTCTCCAGTGATTAGCAGCTTGAGTTGCAACTCTCTTCCCCACTGCATCAAACTTATGACTCTCCTTGTCTACGGGAGGAGCATCCCTTGTGGACTGGCTATTTGCCCTTTTCCTCGCTGCACTGACAACTATAGAGTCAGGAGGCAATTGTTGCGTACTAAAAAGTGGTTCTGAAGGTGCAGGTTTGTATTTTTTGTCTACCCTTGGTGAAATAACCCTAGACTTCAATGGCTCCCTGAAAATTTTGTCTGCATACTCCTTGTTAGTGGATGTTAATATGTTGAATAAAAAATCATCCTCAATGGGATCTGTATGCAACTGCACGTTGTGAAATGCAGCTGCCCTAGCTATAACCTGATTGTAGACAGTAGTATCTTCAGGTGGAGATGGCCTAGCTGGGTATGACTCACGATCATTGGATGGCATAGGGCTTGAATCATATAAATTCAATGGATCTGCGTTGTAATGAGTATCACCTAAATCATCCATGTAGGAGGCTGGACTGGCTTGTAGTGAGTACCAAGGGGTACTTGCACCTTGCACCAGGCCCAGTTATCCCTTATTAGTGTATAGGGTGTCTAGCAGCTTAGGCTGATAGATAATGGTAGCTTAGCAGAGCAGCTTAGGCTGAACTAGGAGACGTGTGAAGCTACTACAGTACCACTTAGTGTCATATGCACAATATCATAAGAAAACACAATACACAGTTATACTAAAAATAAAGGTACTTTATTTTTATGACAATATGCCAAAGTATCTCAGAGTGTACCCTCAGTGAGAGGATAGGAAATATACACAAGATATATATACACAATAGCAAAAATATGCAGTATAGTCTTAGAAAACAGTGCAAACAATGTATAGTTACAATAGGATGCAATGGGGAAGCATAGGGATAGGGGCAACACAAACCATATACTCCAATGCCCAGGAAATGCCAGCTGCGGGTGCAAAGAAGCTTCTACTGGACAGAAGAAGCTGTGGTTTCTGCAGGAACGAAAAGGTCTAGAGACTTCCCCTTTGGTGGACGGATACCTCTCGCCGTGGAGAGTCGTGCATAAGTGTTTTCCCGCCGAAAGAACGCCAACAAGCCTTGCTAGCTGCAAATCGTGCGGTTAGCGTTTTTGGACGCTGCTGTGGCCCTGGAGGGACCAGGAGGTCGCAAATTGGACCAGGAGAGAGAGGGGACGTCGAGCAAGACAAGGAGCCCTCTCAGCAGCAGGTAGCACCCGGAGAAGGGCCAGAAACAGGCACTACGAGGATGCGTGAAACGGTGCTCACCCGAAGTCGCACAAAGGAGTCCCAGATCGCCGGAGACCAACTTAGAAAGTCGTGCAATGCAGGTTAGAGTGCCGTGGACCCAGGCTTGGCTGTGCACAAAGGATTTCCGCCGGAAGTGCACAGGGGCCGGAGTAGCTGCAAAAGTCGCGGTTCCCAGCAATGCAGCCCAGCGAGGTGAGGCAAGGACTTACCTCCACCAAACTTGGACTGAAGAGTCACTGGACTGTGGGGGTCACTTGGACAGAGTCGCTGGATTCGAGGGACCTCGCTCGTCGTGCTGAGAGGAGACCCAAGGGACCGGTAATGCAGCTTTTTGGTGCCTGCGGTTGCAGGGGGAAGATTCCGTCGACCCACGGGAGATTTCTTCGGAGCTTCTGGTGCAGAGAGGAGGCAGACTACCCCCACAGCATGCACAAGCAGGAAAACAGTCGAGAAGGCGGCAGGATCAGCGTTACAGAGTTGCAGTAGTCGTCTTTGCTACTATGTTGCAGTTTTGCAGGCTTCCAGCGCGGTCAGCAGTCGATTCCTTATCAGAAGGTGAAGAGAGAGATGCAGATGAACTCGGTTGAGCTCATGCATTCGTTATCTAAAGTTTCCCCAGAGAAAGAGACCCTAAATAGCCAGAAAAGAGGGTTTGGCTACCTATGAGAGAGGATAGGCTAGCAACACCTGAAGGAGCCTATCACAAGGAGTCTCTGACGTCACCTGGTGGCACTGGCCACTCAGAACAGTCCAGTGTGCCAGCAGCACCTCTGTTTCCAAGATGGCAGAGGTCTGGAGCACACTGGAGGAGCTCTGGACACCTCCCAGGGGAGGTGCAGGTCAGGGGAGTGGTCACTCCCCTTTCCTTTGTCCAGTTTCGCGCCAGAGCAGGGCTAAGGGGTCCCCTGAACCGGTGTAGACTGGCTTATGCAGAATTGGGCACCTCTGTGCCCAACAAAGCATTTCCAGAGGCTGGGGGAGGCTACTCCTCCCCTGCCTTCACACCATTTTCCAAAGGGAGAGGGTGTCACACCCTCTCTCAGAGGAAGTTCTTTGTTCTGCCATCCTGGGCCAGGCCTGGCTGGACCCCAGGAGGGCAGATGCCTGTCTGAGGGGTTGGCAGCAGCAGCAGCTGCAGTGAAACCCCAGGAAGGGCAGTTTGGCAGTACCAGGGTCTGTGCTACAGACCACTGGGATCATGGGATTGTGCCAACTATGCCAGGATGGCATAGAGGGGGCAATTCCATGATCATAGACATGTTACATGGCCATATTCAGAGTTACCATTGTGAAGCTACATATAGGTAGTGACCTATATGTAGTGCACGCGTGTAATGGTGTCCCCGCACTCACAAAGTTCAGGGAATTGGCTCTGAACAATGTGGGGGCACCTTGGCTAGTGCCAGGGTGCCCTCACACTAAGTAACTTTGCACCTAACCTTTACCAGGTAAAGGTTAGACATATAGGTGACTTATAAGTTACTTAAGTGCAGTGTAAAATGGCTGTGAAATAACGTGGACGTTATTTCACTCAGGCTGCAGTGGCAGGCCTGTGTAAGAAGTGTCAGAGCTCCCTATGGGTGGCAAAAGAAATGCTGCAGCCCATAGGGATCTCCTGGAACCCCAATACCCTGGGTACCTCAGTACCATATACTAGGGAATTATAAGGGTGTTCCAGTAAGCCAATGTAAATTGGTAAAAATGGTCACTAGCCTGTTAGTGACAATTTGGAAAGAAATGAGAGAGCATAACCACTGAGGTTCTGATTAGCAGAGCCTCAGTGAGACAGTTAGTCACTACACAGGTAACACATTCAGGCACACTTATGAGCACTGGGGCCCTGGGTTACCAGGGTCCCAGTGACACATACAACTAAAACAACATATATACAGTGAAAAATGGGGGTAACATGCCAGGCAAGATGTTACTTTCCTACAATCCCCATGTGTAGAGATAGGGGATTCCAGTGTCCTTGTGTATGTGGATTTTGCGCTGTTTAGCGTCCATTATTTCTAGTATGGGCCTTATTTCCTAAGACTCCTCAGTAGTTGGAGCATATTTTCCACCCACAGGTTTCAGCTCCGAACGTTTGGAGACCAAATGTTTTAGTTGGGCTAAGAATGTCAGCTCCGAAGTCGATGGCAGTTTTTTTGACTCCGAGGTGGAAGTCCTGAAACAGATGTGGCACACTGTTTGTTCATCACTGACTGCACATTGGTCTTTTTCAGTGCAAAGTTGACAGTTGGTCATCCGCATGTGTTTTTCGGATCTGACCATGGCCGGCAAGCAGTGGTGGACCCAAAACGAGTGCTGACGTCTTTTTGGTTGTCTTTAGGTGATGGGAAGGGGCTGATGTACTCACATACTGCACCGGTGGAATCGATTGGCTGTCCCCATCCGAATCTCGGTCTGAATCAGAGTCTGTGATGGAAACTGCAGCCTGAGCTTGTTCTTCTCCGAAAATGTTGGGCGTTTGTTCCAACGACTTGGACGCCAGCTCCAACTGATGTGCTCTTCAGTCCCTAAGAGTTTTCTTCAAATTGAAGGATCAACACGTTTCACAGCTTTCCTCTCAGTGATCCGGAGAAAGACAAGAGGTTGCACACTGAGTGTTGGTCAGTGGATGGGAACTTAGCGTGACACTGAGGGCAAAAGCTAAATGGATTCCGTTCCATCAGCCTGACATTGTTCGACAACCACAAGTCGAAGTAGGCCCAAGAAGGGTGTGGTTGATCGAAAGGGCATTTAATCAACCCCAGCGATTACAATTGGATCGAATATAAGTGAGAAAACCCGATCGAAAACTATACCAACGTTTATAGACATTAGATATAAGTTCAGATAGTACCGAACTGAGATCTACCGAAGCGAGAGGAAACGTCTGAACCCGACGGCAGAAAGAAAACAATCTAACAAAGGACTCAATGCCCATACGCACTATCTCTGAGAGGAGGAGTCAATCGATCTTTTGACTCCTAAAAGCTTCTTCGAAGAAAAACAACTTGTACCTCGCCGAGCCCAACACTAGATGGCAGACGTATGCAAAGCATGTATATCTGCAGCTACACATGCCATCGAACATATATATATATATATATATATACATATATACAATAAAAAAAACAAAGGTTACAGGGGCGTCAGTTAGGAAACACAATTTTTAAAAAAACGTAGAAATTCACTGAAAAAAATTCAAAGGTTAAGGGACGTTATAGTTAGGTCCTGAATGCACTTCCACAAAACCAAAGAAATTAAGCGGTTATAATTTCCTGAGCTAACTATAACTTGCACCCCTATAATGCACTGCTTATGACATCACACATTAAATCACTCATGACCCAATCAGTGACATCACTGATGACATCGCAAATTACATCACTGATGATGTCATACATTATCTGTAAGTGGTTATATCTATGTATGACTGAAGGTGTGAGTGTTTGTATTGGTGCGTTAGTGGTTGAGTTAGTTTCTGTATGAAACCCTAAGTGGATGTGTTACTAGGTTACATATCAAATCAAATCATTAACATTTATAAAGCGCGCTACTCACCCGTGCGGGTCTCAAGGCACTAGGGGAAAAAAGGGGGGGTTATCGCTGCTCGAACAGCCAGGTCTTTAGGAGTCTCCGGAAAGCGGAGTGGTCCTGGGTGGTCCTGAGGCTGGTGGGGAGGGAGTTCCAGGTCTTGGCCGCCAGGAAGGAGAAAGATCTCCCACCCGCCGTGGAGCGGCGGATGCGAGGGACAGCAGCGAGTGCGAGGCCAGAGGAGCGGAGGAGGCGGGTGGGGACGTAGAAGCTGAGGCGTCTGTTGAGGTATTCCGGTCCCTTGTCGTGGAGGGCTTTGTGTGCGTGGGTGAGAAGTCGGAAGGTGATCCTTTTGCTGACTGGGAGCCAGTGCAGGTGTCTCAGGTGTGCGGAGATGTGGCGGCTGCGGGGTATGTCGAGGATGAGGCGGGCCGAGGTGTTTTGAATGCGTTGCAGGCGATTTTGGAGTTTGGCTGTGGTCCCGGCGTAGAGGGTGTTGCCGTAGTCCAGGCGGCTCGTGACGAGGGCGTGGGTCACGGTTTTTCTGGTGTCGGCGGGGATCCAGCGGAAGATCTTGCGGAGCATGCGGAGGGTGAGGAAGCAGGCGGAGGACACGGCGTTGACTTACTTGGTCATGGTGAGAAGAGGGTCCAAGATGAAGCCGAGGTTGCAGGCGTGGTCTGTGGGGGTCGGTGCGGTGCCGAGGGCCGTGGGCCATGAGGAGTCGTCCCAGGCGGACGGGGTGTTGCCGAGGATGAGGACTTCCGTTTTTTCAGAGTTCAGCTTTAGGCGGCTGAGCCTCATCCAATCTGCGACGTCCTTCATGCCCTCTTGTAGGTTGGTCTTGGCGCTGGCGGGGTCCTTGGTGAGGGACGTAGGAGGTGATGATGATGTCGTGTTTGAGTACGATGTTGGCGAGGGGGCTCATGTAGACATTGAAGAGTGTCGGGCTGAGTGATGAGCCTTGGGGTACGCCGCAGATGATCTCGGTGGGTTCTGAGCGAAATGGAGGGAGGTAAACTCTTTGGGAACGGTTTGAGAGGAAGGAGGTGATCCAGTCCAGGGCCTGGCCTTGGATTCCGGTGGAGCGGAGGCGGGTGATTAGGGTGCGGTGACAGACGGTGTCAAAGGCAGCCGAGAGGTCGAGCAGAATGAGGGCGACTGTTTCACCGTTGTCCATCAGGGTTCTGATGTCGTCAGTGACTGAGATGAGGGCGGTTTCAGTGCTGTGGTTGGTTCGGAATCCGGTTTGTGAGGGGTCGAGCAGGTTGTTGTCTTCCAGGAAGGTGGTCAGCTGTTTGTTGACGGTCTTCTCTATTACTTTGGCTGGGAAAGGCAGAAGAGAGATGGGGCGGAAGTTTTTCAGGTCGCTCGGGTCAGCCGTAGGTTTCTTTAGTAGGGCGTTGACTTCGGCGTGTTTCCAGCATTCGGGGAAGGTAGCAGAAGAAAAAGAAGAGTTGATGACGGTCTGGAGGTGCGGGGCGATGATGTCGTCGGCTTTGTTAAAGATGAAGTGCGGGCAGGGGTCCGAATGGGCGCCGGAGTGGATAGAGTTCATGATGGATTTGGTTTCTTCCGTGTTGATGTGGGACCAGTTGTTGAGGGTGATGGCCGTGGATGCCGGTTCAGTGGTGTTTGGTTGGGTCTGGTGTCTGAAGCTGTCGTGGAGGTCGCTAATCTTGCGATGGAAGAAAGTGGCGAGGGATTCGCACAGATCCTGTGAGGGTGTGTTGGCGTTGGCGCTGGGGTTGGGAACTCCTTGACGATGCTGAAGAGTTCTCTGCTGTTGTGTCTGTTTTTGTCCAGTCTGTCGGTGAAAAAGTTCCTTTTGGCGGTGCGGATCAGGTGGTGGTGTTCGCGGGTAGTGTTCTTGAGGACGGTCATGTTGTCAGCGGTGCGGTCCTTGCGCCAGGCTTTCTCAAGGGCACGACAAGTTTTCTTTGATTCTTTGAGGGTGTCAGAGAACCAGAGAGGTTTTTTGGTGTTGGTCTGTCGATGCGTGCGTTTGAGGGGAGCAAGGATGTCTGCGCAGTTGGAGATCCAGTTTGTGAGGTTGAGGGCTGCGTCGTTGGGGTCGGTGGTGAGGGTGGGTTGGTTGGCGGCGAGTGCGGAGAAGAGTTGCTCTTCGGGGATCTTGTTCCACTGTCGACGAGGGATGGGTTGGGTGCGGAGGTGGCGGGTCTCGCGTCGGAATGTGAAGTGGACGCAGCTGTGGTCGGTCCAGTGTAGGGCGGAGGCGTGGCTGAAGAAGACGTGTTTGCTGGCGGAGAAGATGGGGTCAAGCGTGTGTCCGGCGATGTGGGTGACGGTGTTCACCAGTTGTTTGAGGCCGAGGTTGGCAAGGTTGTCGAGCAGGGTGGTGTTGTTAGGGTCGTTGTTTTGTTCCAGATGGAAGTTGAGGTCACCTAGGAGGATGTAGTCCGGCGAGGGCGTGCGGGGAGATGAAGTCGGCGATGGCGTCGCTGAAAGGGGCGCGTGGCCCGGGAGGACGGTAGATGAGGGATCCTCTGAGGGTGGTCCTCGGATCGGTGCGAATCTGGAAATGCAGGTGTTCAGCGGCGAGAGGGGTGTCTTCGGTGGAGGTGGTGACGCTGATGGAGTCTTTGAAGACGATGGCGATACCTCCTCCTACCTGGTTGGTGCGGTCTTTTCTGGAGATCTTGTAGCCTTCGGGGATGGCAGTGGCGATGTCAGGGGCCGAGGAGGCGTTCATCCAGGTCTCCGTGATGAAGGCGACGTCCGGTGCTATGGAGTCCAGGAGGTCCCAGAGTTCAACGGCGTGTTTGTGGACGGAGCGAGCGTTGACTAGGATGCACTTGAGGTGGTTGATGGCGCGTGGGCTGGTGGTCATGGTTGTTGCGTGGTGGAAGGTGCGTTTGCAGAAGTTGCAGGCGAAGGGTCCATGGGTGCGTTTGGGGTGAGCTTGGAAGCAAGTGTTGGAGCGTCCTGGGTTGAGGGCGTGGAGGGTGGTGGGGTCGGAGCAGGTCAGCGGGGCTTGGGAGAGCTGGGGTCCAGGGGTCGTGGTGCTGGGCGCGGGACAGGCGCGGATGGGCGCAGGCGGGCTTGCCTCTGGCGCCGCTGCGCAGTCGCGCAGCGGCCGCCATATGAGGTAGGAGGGTGGGGAGGGGTCAGGTGGGTGCGAATGGGAGCTGGGGGCGGGGGCGTGCAGGAGGTCGCGGCGGGAAAGCGCGAGGGAGGGGGGACAGGTAGAGTGAGAAGAGCGGGGGGAGGGGGGTTTAAGGGTGGAGGGGGGTGAGTGTTAGGAGGTTTAGGAGATAAGGGAGAAAGATAGGAGTAGGGTTGAGAAGATAGGGGAGGGGGGTTGTAGAGGTGGGTGAGAGGTAGAGTGAGAGGATAGGAAGATAGGTAATAGAGGGGGTGAGGGAGGGGGGAGAGATAGAGAAATAGATAGAGAAAATAGATAGGGAAATCGATAGATAGAGAAATAGATAGAGAGATAGGAAGATAGGAGGAGGTGGAGAGTGAGGGAGTTAGATAGTGGGATAGAGAGATAGAGAGATAGGTAGATAGGAGGAGTGGGGGAGGTAGATAGTGAACGGGTTAAATAGGGGAGATAGAGAGGGGGATGCGAGTGGGGGAGGGGGATGAGGCAGGAGCAGGAGGGCAGGCGCGGGGAGAAGAGGACGGAGGAGGCAGAGGAGTCGAAGTCAGAAGACAAGAAGAACAGAAGACAAGAAGACAAGAAGAACAGAAGACAAGAAGAACAGAAGAACAGAAGACCGGAAGGAGAGAAGAAAGGAAGATCAGAAGACCGGAAGGAGAGAAGAAAGGAAGACCGTAAGAACACAGAAGAACACAGAAGAAGATACAGAAGACGATACAGAAGACGATACAGAAGAAGATACAGAAAACGAAAACCAGAGGGCAGAAGACCACAGAAGAAGATGAGGAAGAAGAGAAGTAGAGTGAAGACGGGGGAAAGAAGAGTACAGAAGAAAATTACAGACGAGGAGCGAGGAGGAAGAACAGAAGAACAGAGAAGAAGAAAAGAAGCAGGAGAGAGGGTGAGTAGCGCAGGGCAGAGCGAGGGGCTGGGAGGTGGGGGGTACTTACTGTGAGGTGGGTCTCAGGAACTCAGGAACCTGGAGGAGCTGCAGCGGCAGGGGGAGCAACCTACCCTTGGGTCAAGGGTCGCTACCACTGTCGCGCAGCGGCCGCCATATGAGGTAGGAGGGGGGGAGGGGTCAGGTGGGGGCGAATGGGAGCTGGGGGGCGGGGCGTGCAGGAGGTTGCAGCGGGAAAGCGCGAGGGAGGGGGGGACAGGTAGAGTGAGAAGAGTTGGGGGAGGTGGGTTTAAGGGTGGAGGGGGGGAGTGTTAGGAGGTTTAGGAGATAAGGGAGAAAGATAGGAGTAGGGTTGAGAAGATAGGGGAGGGGGGGTTGTAGAGGTGGGTGAGGGTGAGAGGTAGAGTGAGAGGATAGGAAGATAGGTAATAGAGGGGGTGAGGGGGGGAGAGATAGAGAAATAGATGGAGAAAATAGATAGGGAAATCGATAGATAGGGAAATAGATAGAGAGATAGGAAGATAGGAGGAGGTGGAGAGTGAGGGAGTTAGATAGTGGGATAGAGAGATAGAGAGATAGGTAGATAGGAGGAGTGGGGGAGGTAGATAGTGAACGGGTTAGATAGGGGAGATAGAGAGGGGGATGGGAGTGGGGGAGGGGGATGAGGCAGGAGCAGGAGGGCAGGCGCGGGGAGAAGAGGACGGAGGAGGCAGAGGAGCCGAAGTCAGAAGACAAGAAGAACAGAAGACAAGAAGAACAGAAGACAAGAAGAACAGAAGACCGGAAGGAGAGAAGAAAGGAAGATCAGAAGACCGGAAGGAGAGAAGAAAGGAAGACCGGAAGAACACAGAAGAACACAGAAGAACACAGAAGAAGATACAGAAGAAGATACAGAAAACGAAGAACAGAGGGCAGAAGACCACAGAAGAAGATGAGGAAGAAGAGAAGTAGAGTGAAGACGGGGGAAAGAAGAGTACAGAAGAAGATTACAGACGAGGAGCGAGGAGGAAGAACAGAAGAACAGAGAAGAAGAAAAGAAGCAGGAGCAGGAGAGAGGGTGAGTAGCGCAGGGCAGAGCGAGGGGCTGGGAGGTGGGGGGTACTTACTGTGAGGTGGGTCTCAGGAACTCAGGAACCTGGAGGAGCTGCAGCGGCAGGGGGAGCGACCTACCCTTGGGTCAAGGAATACAAGGAAGTGGCTGTGTGATAGTCTGTATTGGTACTGTGACTGAGTGTCTGATTAGCTGTATAGCTGAGAGAAAGGGTGTCTGTCTGCCTGTATGTTTCATCAACTGTGTTAATGTGTAACTCTCTCTGTTATTGAGAACATGGATGAGTGAACGTCTTCATAAGTGGCTGTACCCACAGATAAGTGGTTCTGTTACTTCTTGTGTGGTACAGTAAGTGTATGTGTGAGAAGGTATACACGTAAGAAAGAGGATTTGTTAGCAGCTGTATGGGTAATTATGTATGTGTGAGAGGTTTATTTGGGACTGAGTAGCCTTAATAGCGTCTTTATTAGTCAGTTAGTGGGTGATTTAGTGAGTGTATCAGTGAATGATTTTGGGGTTTTCTCTGCAGATACCACTGCTGCCAACCCTCAGACAGGTTTCTGCCCCCCAGGGCCTGGGCAGCCCAGTTCCAGGAAGGCAGAACAAAGGATTTCCTCTGAGAGAGGGTGTTACACCCTCTCCCTTTGGAAATAGGTGTTTAGGGCCTGAGAGGAGTAGCCTCTCCTGGCCTCTGGAAATGCTTTGAAGGGCACAGATGGTGCCCTCCTTGCATAAACTAGTCTACACCGGTTCAGGGATCCCCCAGCCCCTGCTCTGGCGCAAAACTGGAGAAAGGAAAGGGGAGTGACCATCTTGAATGCAGAGGTGTCCCACATCGTTCAGGGCAAATTCCCCGGACTTTGTGAGTGCGGGGACACCATTACACGTGTGCACTATACATAGGTCACTACCTATGTATAGCGTCACAATGGTAACTCCGAACATGGCCATGTAACATGTCTAAGATCATGGAATTGTCCCCCCAATACCATTCTGGTATTGGGGGGACAATTCCATGATCACCCGGGTCTCTAGCACAGAACCCGGGTACTGCCAATCTGCCATTCTGGGGTTTCCACTGCAGCTGCTGCCAACCCCTCAGACAGGATTCTGCCCTCCTGGGGTCTCGCCAGCCCCGGCCCAGGTTGGCAGAACAAAGGATTTCCCCTGAGAGAGGGTGTTACGCCCCCTCCCTTTGGAAATAGGTGTGATGGGCTGGGGAGGAGTAGCCTTCCCCAGCCTCTGGAAATGCTTTGATGGGCACAGATGGTGCCCATCTCTGCATACTCCATTCTACACCTGTTCAGGGATCCCCCAGCCCTGCTCTGGCGCAAAACTGGACAAAGGAAAGGGGAGTGACCACTCCCCTGACCAGTACCTCCCAGGGGAGGTGCCCAGGGCTCCCCCAGTGTGTCCCAGACCTCTGCCATCTTGGATTCAGAGATGTTGGGGGCACACTGGACTGCTCTGAGTGGCCAGTGCCAGCAGGTGACGTCAGACCCCATCTGATAGGCTCTTACCTCGCTTGGTAGCCAATGCTTCTTTCTTGGTAGCCAAACCTCCTTTTCTGGTTATTTAGGGTCTCTCCTCTGGGTTATTCTTCAGATAACGAATGCAAGAGCTCACCAGAGTTCCTCTGCACTTCCCTCTTCGACTTCTGCCAAGGATCGACCGCTGACTGCTCCAGGACACCTGCAAAACCGCAACAAAGTAGCAAGACGACTACCAGCACTTTTCTGGTAGTGCATGCTCTGAGGGCTGTCTGCCTTCACCCTGCAGTGGAAATCCCGAAGAAATCTCCAGTTGGTTGACGGAGTCTTCCCCCTGCTAACACAGGCACCAAACTTCTGCATCACCAGTCCTCTGGGTCCCCTCTCATCTCGACGAGCGTGGTCCATGGAACACAGGAGCTAGATCCAAGTGACTCCCACAGTCCAGTGATCTTCAGTCCATGTTTGGTGGAGGTAAGTCGATGCCTCCCCACGCTAGACTGCAAACCTGTGTACTGCGTGATTTGCACCTGCTCCGGCTTCTATGCACTTCTCCAAGGATTCCTTTGTGCACAGCCTAGCCTGGGTCCCCAGCAGATCCATCCTTCAGTGCTCAACCCTCTGACTTGGACTCCGACGTCTTGGGACCCTCCTCTGTGACTCTGAGTCAGCTCAGGTTCACAAATCTTCTAAGTGCCTGCTCCAATACTTCTGCGGGTGCTGCCTGCTTCTGTGGGGGCTCTCTGAGTTGCTGAGCGCCCCCTCTGTCTCCTCCTCCAAGGGGCAACATCCTGGTCCTTCTTGGTCCCCAGCAGCACCCACAAATCTCTACTGCGACCCTTGCAGCTAGCAAGGCTTGTTTGCGGTATTTCTGCATGGAAACACTTCTGCAACATCCAGCACGCCGTGGGACATCTTCCATCAGAGGAGAAGTTCCTAGCCCTTTTCGTTGTTGCAGAATCTTCTGCTTCTTCCACCCAGAGGCAGCCCTTTTGCACCTTCATCCGGGGTTTCCTGGGCTCCTGCCCCCCACCGGACACTATCGCGACTCTTGGACTTGGTCCCCTTGATTTGCAGGTCCTCAGGTCCAGGAATCCGTCTTCAGTGCTTTTCTGGTGTTTGTGGTTCTTGCAGAATCCCCCTGCCACGACTATTGTGTCCTTTTGGGGTAATAGGGGAACTTTACTCCTACTTTTCAGGGTC
This sequence comes from Pleurodeles waltl, assembly GCF_031143425.1. Classification (NCBI taxonomy): domain Eukaryota; kingdom Metazoa; phylum Chordata; class Amphibia; order Caudata; family Salamandridae; genus Pleurodeles; species Pleurodeles waltl. The sequence goes on from NC_090450.1 coordinate 391,210,033, forward strand.
TTGGGGTGGGGTATCTTGGACACCCTGACTGTTTTCTTACAGTCCCAGCGACCCTCTACAAGCTCCCATAGGTCTGGGGTCCATTTGTGATTCGCATTCCACTTTTGGAGTATATGGTTTGTGTTACCCCTAGATCTATGTTCACCTATTGCATCCTGTTGTGATTCTGTATTGTTTGCACTACTTTTCTTACTGTTACTTACCTGGTAACGTTACCTACTTTTCAGGGTCTTAGGGTGGGGTATTTTGGACGCCCTTAGTGTTTTCTTATACTCCCAGCGACCCTCTACACACTACACTAGGCCTGGGGTCCATTTGTGGTTCGCATACCACTTTTGGAGTATATGGTTTGTGTTGCCCCTAGGCCTATTGTCTCCTATTGCATTCTATTGTGTTCTACAGTGTTTGCACTACTTTTCTAACTGTTTACTTACTTGATTTTGGTTTGTGTGTATATTTTGTGTATTTTACTTACCTCCTAAGGGAGTATGGCCCTCATTCTGACCTTGGCGGGCGGCGGAGGCCGCCCGCCAAAGTCCCGCCGTCAGGTTACCGTTCCGCGGTCAAAAGACCGCGGCGGTAATTCTGATTTTCCCGCTGGGCTGGCGGGCGGTCGCCTTCAGACCGCCCGCCAGCCCAGCGGGAAAGAGGCTTCCACGATGAAGCCGGCTCGGAATCGAGCCGGCGGAGTGGAAGCTGTGCGACGGGTGCAGTTGCACCCGTCGCGTATTTCACTGTCTGCGCAGCAGACAGTGAAATACATGTAGGGGCCCTCTTACGGGGGCCCCTGCAATGCCCATGCCAGTGGCATGGGCACTGCAGGGGCCCCCAGGGGCCCCGCGACCCCCCCTACCGCCATCCGGATCCCGGCGGTCGGACCGCCGGGATCTGGATGGCGGTAGGGGGGGTCGGAATCCCCGCGGCGGTGCAGCAAGCTGCGCCGCCGTGGAGGATTCAATGGGGCGGCGGTACACTGGCGGGAGCCCGCCAGTGGTGCCGGTCCGACCGCGGCTTTACCGCCGCGGTCGGAATCCCCATTGGAGCACCGCCGGCCTGTCGGCGGTGCTCCCGCGGTCCTCCGCCCTGGCGGTCTTTGACCGCCAGGGTCAGAATGAGGGCCTATATCCTCTGAGATACTTTTGGCATATTGTCACTAAAATAAAGTACCTTTACTTTTAGTAACTCTGAGTATTGTGTTTTTTATGATATAGTGCTATATGATATAAGTGGTATGGTAGGAGCTTTGCATGTCTCCTAGTTCAGCCTAAGCTGCTCTGCTATAGCTACCTCTATCAGCCTAAGCTGGTAGAACAGTACTAATCTACTAATAAGGGATAACTGGACCTGGCACAAGGTGTAAGTACCACAAGGTCCCCACTATAAGCCAGGCGAGCCTCCTACAGGTCCAGTGTGCCAATCAGAATTGGTAAAAATGGTCAGTAGCCTGCAGTGACAATTTTAAAGGCAGAGAGAGCATAAGCACTGAGGTTCTGATTAGCAGAGCCTCAGTGACACAGTTGGGCACTACACAGGGAACACACATTCAGGCCACAACTATGAGCACTGGGGTCCTGGCTAGCAGGATCCCAGTGAGACATATAAAAGACACTGACAAACAGGGTTTTCACTATGAATACTGGGGCCCTGGCTAGCAGGATTCCAGTGAGACAGTAAGAACACTCTGACATACTCACAAACAGGCCAAATGTGGGGGGTAACAATGCTAGAAAGAGGCTACCTTCCTACACACAGTTTTATCGTAATTTATTTTACTACAAATATTACATCGATGTTATCAGTGATGTTATCAAAGATGTCACGAGTGCTGTAACTTGTGGGTAATTAACAGTTTTGTACGTTTAGGTTTGCCTTATATATGTCCATAGGTATTCCATCAGGACCAGGAGTTTTATTAGATGGACTTTTGTTTATAGAAGTGAATACCTCCGCGTGGGAGAATTGGATCATCACAGCCAGTGTATAATTTACAGGAGCACTTTTTTGGGTAAAGTAATCGGAGTGATAAACCCTTCTAAAGTGGTTTACCCATTCCTCCCGGCCTATGTAGAAGGTGACTTTGTTTGAAGCTGAACCTAGGAAGAGGCTGCCACGTACGGCCTTCCAGAAACCCTGCAAGTCTTTTACTTGGCAAGAGTATACCAGGGGTTCCCATTTCTTTTATTTCTCATCAGCCTTAATCTTCTTAAGTGCCTGGGTATAAGCTTTGCTGCAGACTAATTTCTTCCTGATCCCTAGAGGAGCATTTCAGTTCCATTCTCATCTTATTGTTGGCTTATCAAACAAGGAATTACTGCTCTTTATATTATTCCCAACAGTCTTCAGTAACAGCTCCTTGATATGTGAGTTTAAATCAGAAAAATTGCTTAACCTAACATTGGGACCTATATCTTCGTCCAAACAGGGATTGCTCGGCCCCCTACAGTCAGGACTTGGCCAGATAAATCAATAGTAAACACACTTTCCAAGTCATATGACACCAAGAAGGTGTATAAAAGATCCCCCCCAGTATTCGGATTCACCTTCAGGGTGTCATCAGTGATGTCATAGAACATTGTTTTGCAGGGGACTGGGTCTTAACCCACACCATGTGACACCTGTCGGCCTAATCCTGGTTTTATTCCAGCTAATTTGCAGTGACTCATCTCCACTCAAGAGCAGGGATGATTGGGTAACCGGGCGCATGACATAAATGACTCCTCAGGGAAATCGTGGTCACTCAGATCTCATCCGTTTCTCTCAGTTACATTAGTCTCATATATGCAAGGACAATCAGAGGCAGAGTAAAGGTCAATAATGTTTTATTGAAGCAACTGCATCTTAGATAATAAAGCATGTATTGCAATAACTAGGACGATGAAGCACAATAGGATTAAAATTGTGACAAGGAGAGTAAAACACAAAAATAATGCTACCACTGTGTCACTAAGATTGTTAAGGATAGTTCCTACCTATGTTAGAGCACAGCATGTTAAGCTATAATTCTGCCCTTCATGTTCCCCCTTGGAAGACATCATCCCCCATACCTGAGCAAGAGGCCTGTAGCCTACATAAGCATCTGCAGCGAAGCACTCAGGAGTCAGCATACAGTTATGGCATGGTTGTCTGGCTGGAATCTCCCTCCAAAGTACACGGGTCAAAGTAGTGATTTTATAATAAAACAGCTGATGTTCCAAGAAAGGATCCCCACGCAAGAGTGTTTATGTTTCTGTGAACATTGGAGACAAAGCGTACCACTTTTGCCGGCAACCTATCTTACTGCAGCCTTGAGAAAAGCACAGAGTAAAAGAAATGTCTTGTTTAAGAATGTAGTGCTGACCTAGGTGAAGAACAGCTAGGTAGAGAAAATAAAACAAGACCGCAAATGTGGCTACTGTTAGTTTTATTTTAGCTTTGTTATATTATTCTATCTAGGTTAAAGTACACAGCGGCAGGCCTAGTTTGCTAAAATAACGTGTCTAGAACTATAGCTAAAATCGCTGTACAACACCCCCTTGGCAGTTCAAAGGTGGTTCAAAGCCTAATTATGTGTAAAAGCTACTAAAATCCATTCCAAGGCATATATATGTGGGAATGTCAATATTGACAAATCAAAGACACGTGTGCATGTATTGAAAGGACAATTTAAAATGTTAATTGAGGTGTCAGGAAAAGCCGAATTTCAAAAGTCAGAGTCATTTTTAAAATCGCAATTGAATCCAGGATAATTGAAGACCGGAAATCTTCCACTTTGACAAATAGTAAAGTAGGCAATTCATTGCCAAGGAAAACCAAGGAGCATTTGTGCTCCAAAGATTGAGCTCCAGCCAAGGCAGCAGCATTCCATGGTGTGCCCAACAGTGAGTTCAGAGCTGCATGATCTACAAAGGGCAACTCATAAACAGCTTCCGGTCGCAGCCCAAGCAGAGCAAGCTGTTGGGAAATTGGAAGATAGGGCTAATGATCCATTAAGGGTAGTTGACATATGGGAGTCCTTCACAGAAAACCTTACTAAGCAATCTCCAGGGAGGGGCAGGTTTAGGGGGGCATACATGGGGCATAAAAAGAATATACTCATGCCACGGGAAATAGGATTGAGGCTATCGGGAGTGAATAGGCTTCAGAGACAATTACAGAATTATCCGACTAATGAATTAATTAAAAAAACTCTATGAAAAGAAAGGAAACTATTAAAGCGAGACATCTGGCTTTTTAAACAATCTAAGCAGGAAACATTATGGGCAAAATTACATTTTGCATCGCCACTGGTGATCTCCAGTCGGTTCTGGAGCTTGATTGACAACATTAAGAAAGGCCCCAGAGCCGCAAACATCACAGAGGAGGTATGGGTGGGATACTTGAAATTTCATTTTAAAGAAATATCCTGACAGACACCAGCCCAGCCCAACAGGAGACAACTGTGGATAATAGGGAGCCTGAGGAGCCTTTTACCTTTAGTCCTTTTGAAATAACTAAGATAAGAAAAAACATGCCGAGACTGTGTCCTTGGCCCTAACGGCCTACCACAGGCCCTATTTAAACAGTGTACATCAAGATGGGCGGCCTTCTTCGCCATAATGTTCAGCTATATTCTAGCAACAGGCCTGGCCCCAGACAGCTGAAAGGGCTTGATAATCCACCCCATTTATAAGGGAGGGGAAGGCTTCTTTACCTTCAAACTATCACACTTCTGGATGCTGACTTAAAATATTTTTCCATAGGAATCCTGCAGCACCTAGAATGGTGGGCTACGGATTAAGGCAGGCTCCCTATCAGCCAAACAGGCTACAGGGACACCCCTTCATATGTGTTTTGTGGATTTGACTGTACCCCAGAGATAAATTATGGATAAAACTACAGCAACGGGGGATACCGGGGAAGTTATTAAATGCCATTATCATGCTCTATTCTAACACTTCTGTTAAAATCAAATTGGGAGACGGCTCTTATTTATCCATCAAACCCACTGTTAGTCTGAAACAGGGCTGTGTACTAGCCCCGCTCCTTTTCAATCTGTTCATAGCAGATATATCTCCACCCCTGGATCAGCAGCCAGCCCACCCACCAAGTTTAGGGGTTGCCAAATATCCAACCTACTTTATGCTGATGATCTACTGCTGCTTATTAATTCTAGAGTAGGCTTACAGAAACTCTTGAATTACTTAGAAGGATATGTGCTGCTTAATGATTTAGAAATAAACTATTGGAAATCCAAAATAATCCCCCTTAATCTAAAACCTACCTTACGCCGAAAGTGGTATTTGAATGGTCAGCATATTGAGGAAGTAGTAGCATAAACATATCTAGGGGTCAGGATTGACTCTAAAGGCACATTTGCAGCCCACAAAGAAGTAATAAGACAGAAAGCACAGGCCCTAAACCGGGCATTCGGCTACTTGGCAAAGTCCATCCTTGGGTGGCCCTTAAAACCAATGACCATGGTTATGCGAGCGAAATTACTTCCGACCCTTGCATATGGGACAGAAATAATGAGGGAGGGCGGAGGCGGCCATACTAGATAAGTTATTGGTGAAATCGTATAAACAAGTCTTCCAACTACCTAGATCAGCCTTACTGGCCCAAGTCAAACTAGAGTTCTCACTAACAAAGCAATCATCTCGCCGCCAAGACCTGGAACACTCTCCCCACCATCCTACGACAGACCCAGGACCTGCTGGCCTTCAGAAGACTCCTCAAGACCTGGCTCTTCGACCAGTAGCACCCCCCCTCCCCAGCGCCTTGAGACCCTTGCGGGTATGTAGCGCGCTTTACAAATGCAGTGATTGATTGATTGATTAGCAAAACCGGCAACATTTGTAAATGGCTGTTATAACTTACATTTAGCCCCCACAGGGACTCTTGCAAATCTAGTCTGGCAGGAAATCAATCTTGAGAGGGGTAAAAAGAATTTTAAAGACTACTGGGAAAACAGCATAGCACGGGTGGAGGTGGGTGATCTGTGGGGTATCTCATTAACAGTGCCAGCTTTTAGAAAAGGAGTTAACAAATCAGCCAAAACCTTAAGCCGGTTAGAAGACTTGGAGGCCCTATCGAACCGATCTCATGGATTGTTGTTCTTCGATTCATATGCGTTGGATAAGGAATCTACTATCATGTCCTCCTCATTAGCATGAAAAACTAAGCAGACCCTCATACAGATGAGGTTGGGCGATCTACCAACCCTTGATTTCCTACCGAAATGGAAAAGAGAGGGAGGGATGCATGCACAGGCCTGCAGACAGTGTCATCAAACTAGGGAGACCCTAATCCATGTGGTCTGCAATTGTCCAGCTATGAGAAATCAAAGAAGGGAATTACTGAGAAGCAAGTTTAATACCCTAGGAGTCCGGTCCTGTGGGTCGGCTGTCATGACAGCTCTCAAACCAAGTAATGAAAAGCTAAATATCAGATGAATCCAGTTTCTGAGAATGTTTTCTGCTGGGGCGGCTCCTGCAAGCTCATCTAGCACCCTTTAGGCAAAGAAGGGAACTGTTCAGTCACATAACATCAGTATCCATCCTATAGACAATAGGTATCGACAATGTGTAAGGGTTTTGTTAATCTTGAATGCACCTTTAGACAATTTAAACAATAGGACGTTATACATCCTCATAGGGATGGTTGTGATTATGATCCCTTAAAACAGTAGGTTATATTTGTGTCCAGAATCGTATTTGGGTTTCCTTTGTTTTAATTATGAAGACCACTTTTTATTTTTTTGCTTTCAATTTATTGTTTGCACACTTTTTAGGTTAACTGATATCTGTAATTGTTTTTTTACATGTGTTTTTTATAGTTTTTATTAACTAATAAAGTATTTTTCTACCTACTTACCTACCCTCAACGTGCATGTCTGGTGATGAGCCCACAGCGTCCAATGAAAGCACCACTGCGTAGAAAGACAAACTTTCAGTGCACATTCAAAAGAGCACCATAGGCACCAAAACATGAGCTGCACACAATGCAAAACCGGTCTGAATGACAGAGACCAGTCACACTCCAGTTGCTCCAGGAGTGATGCTCCAAAGTACTGCATCATGCGTTCATGATACAGCTGTGCTGGTGGAAGCACTTTCAGTCGTCCTTGTTGCAACGGGACAGCCATTGCACAGAAAAAGTAGCAATAACAAAATGCCACCTATTATAGCCATAGTTATCAGAAATCCCCCGAAAATACTGGAGAATATTGAGGGGATGGCTGAAGGTATTAAGCCAAATATAGAGGAGAAAGTGTGAAAGAAACCAGAATGACAGCCTTAAAGAAATTTGCAATTCCAGTAGTACTGGACGCATTAAAAATCCGTCCCACGAGTTCACCAAAGTGTCCCGGAAAGTTAGTACTTAAAAGGGACTGTATCTCTGCTGATGACCTCGCAACCTGAAGTGCATAGGTCTTGCGTGCAGATGTAAGCACCACATGTTTTTGACGCAATAAAGCCTTAAGTCTGTTCGACTTGTCAAAATTCACATTTGAAGTAGCGATATGGGGCCAAATCTCAGCTACTTCCCTCTGTCGTGTAGGAGGAAAAAGTACATTCCTGCAGCATGCAACAATTTTGGAGAACAAAACAACATAAACTTTTCCGGCTCGCATCCCACACAGCTCTCACTATTGAGGAGGACATAGCTGCCATTCGAGAGCACCTGGAACACAGTTCTAATCAAGGGGGCTGGGACTCCCTTCAGATAACAAGCCAAGTTTGCTGCCGAGGCGCTACACGCCCCGTGCCCCATGTAAGGACAGATGTTTACAAACCATTGAATGGCTGACAGAAGTCCTGCATTCACTACCACTAAGAAAGACCTCTTTCATGCCACTGAGGCATTTGTACGAGAAGGGCAGCTCCTGCACCTTATGGATGTAACTATCTCCTAGCCTTTCATATCTGCCCACTGGAATGTGTTTTAAGCAGGATGCGAATTGAAGTGTTGAAATAGGCAGATTAATGACCCTGTGTATTAACCACTCAGCAGATGGTATTTCAGCCACAGTAAAAGGCAACTTTTCTAATTTCTCAATATTTGACATGACATAAGTTGCTTCTTTCTTAGCCATTAGTTGTTGTTGTCGTGTTAAATTAAATGTGGAAAATATAACCCTTGTGCTAACGTGTTGCCAGGGAACGCGAACAGCCTTCAGTGTTTGTAGTGTCCAACCTAACTGCATAATGGACCTTAGTTGACTCGGTCTGTGGTGTAAAGAGGACATGTTGCTTTGCACTACGTTGATTGCAGAAGAAACAATGTTGTTTAAGGTATGTATCCGGTTGGACATGGTATTAATCCCATTATCTACAACAGCTAATGCCCCCTGTAAGTTTTCCTCATCTATTTGCCTTAACCGGGCAGCAGCTTCTTGTTGAGAAAACTTCAAAATTTCATTATAGACTGCATATGAGAAGCGGTTTCTGCGTTGTTTTCTGGGGCCTAACAGGAAGGAAATCCTGTATGTCAGTGTTATTAGACAGGAGACTGAGGCGTTGTCTAACAGCATCTAGTGAGGAACTCTTCAATCATTGCTGGCATAGTTTCCCTACACTATATGTTGTTACTATACCCGCATGTTCAGATGACACATAGCGAGGGTCAGGTCTACTTGTTCTAAAACCCCCGTGGAGTTTACAAAATGTTTATGACACCCATTGCTATCTATTGGCCACAATAACCACCCACTAGGATGTACAAATTAAGCATTAAATGTGCTGTTTTAGACCCATTCATCAAGCTGATCTTCAGTTGCTTTTATATACTTTTGCCATTTGTAAAATTTAGCAGGGCCAGGAATACTGGGCACATTCAAATCCTTAATTTTTGCTAAGCCTATACAACTTGTCTGTTGTACAGTTTCATTGGAAAAATGCCATTTGAACGGGTATCAGGCATGCTCTAAACAAACTTCCTTTCCCCTTATTTGCCAATTTTCTGTTCCCCACACAATCTTTAAGTCAATCGACTTCAACCAATATTCATAGCCGTCTATAGCCAATGGGGAAACAAAGAAATCCGAAAAAAAGAATGTTGTATCTGTCAACAATATATGCACATTTTCCATGAATGGCAATTTGAAATATGACTCAGCCTTTTTAACATTGCACCCAGAAAAATATGCTATTTTTTTAGAATATGTTTTAGAACTCCATTGTGGTGGAGTTGGACAATGTTTCCATTGTGTTTAATTAAAAATTGTTTTCGGGTTACTTGCCCTTTAAATGAAATGGTGTCCATAATAATTATAACAAAACATGTCACCATATTTGTCTTTGGATTGATAAACATCCTCACTTTCAAACACAGTAAAATACTGTAATTCAGTCATCATAGAATCAACTGTTTTCACATCCCAGTCATCAGAAACAACTCCGGGTATTATTACATCGTTCATAGAAAGTTTAAACACATATGGTATTTGAATGACCTTCGTTGGGCCTGCACATCAAAAGTGACTTTATCCCAAACAATCCCATCAGGAATTGGTGTAGCGGAAATGTTCACGAAAGACAAGTCTCTGCGGACTTTGTGAGAAGAAAAATTGGGTTTTAGGACCTCATCCACCAGTTTAACTGTTGATCGTTCAGGAAGGTAATGACCATGTATCAGTAGAAAGAAAGTAATAACAAAGCCAATCCAAAGGAGGAAAGCTAATATAGTCAAGGAAAGCCGTTCCATGGCGAAAAAAAGTAATTTTTTTTTAAGCTAATTTATCAGCTTACATGTTTTTAGCAGTTCAGGTGTAGAAGAGGCAGATGAGTCTGAAAAGGTGTCAGTGATGTCAGCAAAGTATCCAGAAGCAGTTTGCGCAAAAACTGGAGCCGTATTGGATGGAGAACTGATAGGAGTCCCCCGCGGTAGTTCACTGTAAATGGCACCATCCATTTGTGTAGATGTAGAGTCAAATCGATTAGCAATTTCCGTGTTGCTTGTTGCAAAAGATGTTAGTGGAACTAATGCAAGATCATTTTCCATCCTTCCCAAACTTGGAGAGGTGTCAGCGTTGCTGATCAAAACTTGTAGAGGAACATCTTAACCAGTAGTGAGAGAGATTCAGGTACTACTAGTTGTTTCTCTTGGTCTGCTGTGCAGGATCGGCCACATGGTGTATCTTGGCGTTGTCGATGGAGACAAATCGGTTTTCTTTAGAGCCAGTCTGCGGTGGTAGACTAACAGTTCTGGTACCGTGTATTTCCAGGACTGGAACCGGAGCACAATAGGAAGGACCGAACTCCTTTTCACATGCTAGATCCCCAGCCTTTGGAATCCAGCCAGCAGATGTTATTGGTACATCCTTAATTCCTACGGAGGCAGCACTGGCAGAAGCGTTGTCTTCACTGAACTGTTGTAATTCCTGCAAGACAGTGACACGTTCATTTATGTCAAAAGGTGTTTCTGCTGCCTCCACGCCAGGACCATCAAGATCTGAAACATACATTTGAGTTCCAAACAGGCACTTGTATGAAGTACGACCCCCCCCCCCAAGGACCTTCTAGGCAGATTGTTAAGTTCTCTCTGGACTCCATACAGGTGATTAAGCCAACTACGACCTGTACCTAATACTCTTGCTGTTAAGGACTGCTTTAAATCTCGGTTTCGTCGCTCCACAACACTATTTCCCTCGGGATGAAATGGAGACAAGTAATGGAGTTCGACCCCTAATGAGACCATGGCGTCCATGAATGCCCTTGAGGCGAAAGCAGGGCCCTGGTCTGAGTGGAAAGCCGCAACTGCATATGTGCCTATAAAGACTTGTAAATCTTTAATAACCATCCAAGCGTCAGCCAAGCATTGTGGCCACACCCATAAAAATCTGGAGCTGGGGTCAACAGCGACTAAGATGTATTTGTATGCACTGGCCGGTGTTAGTGGACCACAATGCCCCAATTACACACATTGTAATGGTTTGTTTAAAATTAGGAGGGGTGTATGCGGTGGGCACTTGATGGTGGACCCCTAAATTTGTTGGTAGACATTACAGCAAAGTACAACCTGCTTGGTCTGTTTGTATAGATCTGGCCACCAATAACGAGCATGCAATAATGATATTGAAGCCGCCACACTAGCATTGGCAGAGGCAACTCCCTCATGCGCTGTTTTAATCAATTCTGATCTTAGGTCTTTATTGGGAATTACTCGAACTCCCATGCCTGGTATTTTTACTTCTGCGTCAAGGAAGCCTCCCATCTTGTAGGACTATTTAGCAGGGAATGCTTTTGGTAAGGATGTGCCTTGAGGCGTGGCTTTTATGGCAGCCCATATGTCATTGTCTGGTTTCGTCCTAGAACCAGTTACTGCAGCAACAGAATCCATAGCTACTACTGATTCGGCCGCTTCATCAGCCAGTGTATTTCCAGCAACGTATATTCCAACGCACTGGTGTCCAAGGGTATGTACAACATGGACATTTGGTAGCGTTTCCTTCAGATCTGCTACTTTCCCTCACAGAATTCTGTGTTTGATGGTGCTACCTTTAGAATCTCTGAACCCATTCTGGCACCAGTAATGCAGATATTCATTGAAGGACTGGACACAATAGTACGAATCACAGACAATCAGTGTTAAGTGGTCAGGATCCGTATGTTCCAGTGCCATCACCAGAGCCTTTAGCTCAGCTAGTTGTGCAGTGCAATCCCCTAGGGTTTGCTTAAAGGTATGTTGTGGATACAATTTACTACCCTCCATGTAGCCACTTACGACGGCGCAGGCAGTGGAGTATTGATGTTTTTGTGCCTATAGCAGGTTCTGCTGAGCCATTGGTGTACATGACTCCTTGATATTGATCAAAAGGCAATGTATTTGCCGGAACTGGGTATTCTAGTTCATACTGCAAAAATTCTTGAGTTTGTAACTTTGGGTCATAAATATGGTTGACACCAGTGGCTGTCAAAGACGTTGCCCATTGGATCCAACGTGGATGCAGTGCTTTAGCGTTTGGAACGCTGGCTTTGGTAACAGCCTCAAGAGCCGGAATCGGAAATACAACACTAATGCGTTTCCCCTGGGCTAGTGGTCTTTCTTTAATGACAGCCATCTGAACAGAGTTAGAATGTTCTCAGTGGGGGCAAAACGTTGTTCTGCTGCTGAATACAGATGTCATTTGTATGGAATCTGGACTGTCTCACCCTCGTTGAATGTTACATAGGTGAAACCAATGGTACCAGCAAAACTCTGATGACCAGATGTTTTGTGTGTAGGTGTTGTGCTGCAAGCATGTCTTGTTGCAATGATCTGAGAATGTGTGTGTGTTCGACTATCCAGAATTTACTGGAAAAGTCAGGACGTATCAAGTCATATAAAGGTTTTATGCGTGATGCGTAATCTGGAATGTAAGTTCTCCCAAAATGTAGGAAACCCAATAACAATTGGAGTTTTTTAATGGTATTTGGAAGTTGCAACTGTGCGCATTGTTCTAAGAATTGTGGCGCTAGGCTCTTTCCTTCACTTGATAAATCGTATCCCAGAAACAGGACACTAAAGAAGGCTATTGTTGTTTTTTTAAGTTAAATGTTACATAGGTGAAACCAATGGTACCAGCAAAACTCTGATGACCAGATGTTTTGTGTGTAGGTGTTGTGCTGCAAGCATGTCTTGTTGCAATGATCTGAGAATGTGTGTGTGTTCGACTATCCAGAATTTACTGGAAAAGTCAGGACGTATGGGCATGCTAGCTGGTGCAGCCACTGGCATGGCTCTGGGATCTCTGTTCTGGGTATTTTAGAAACCCTCAAGTAAATGTACTTTTCTGCCTTGGAAACTCCAAAGTCTTATTTATTGTGCGTGTGGGCTAGTAATACTTTTTCTAAAAGTAACCTCCCTCGGTTTGTAATTTCACTTGTGTCCTTTAACAGTGAAAAAATGTGCACTAGACCTTAGTATGGTGTGACATCTTAACTGTGGAATATATACTTTGCACAAGGGGAAATGTTTATTTGAAACATCTTTGATGAAGCAGTGTTGGAAAGGTTTACTGAGGCAACAGGCAGGCTTCCAGGTTTCTGACCTTTTGTTAGTCAGCAGCAATAATGGGCCCAGCACACCCCACCTTTCATAAAGATGTTGGGCAGTGAATTCTGTGGTTCAGTTAGAGATCTTCTGCATCCCAGGTATGCCTTACTCAGCTGAATCCAAGCAAAACAAAAATGTCTTGTTTGGCGAGATATGGTGGATCAGATGCTCGAGGTGCACCCAAGGGTGACGCAATCTAGACAGAACGTCAACAGCTCCTCCGCCGAGAGGAGGATAACCTCTTAAGCACACTGTTACTTCTGCTAAATAAAAAAGGAATGTACTACATTCTTGATCTTACCAGCCTTACTCTTTTTGTATTGGTGGGTTAGAAGGTGATGTGGTTGCTCATGTGACAGAGAGCGAATGCAAGATAAGTTTGGGCTTTACTGTGGCACAGACTTGGAGGCCCCCTCTCTACATGGGAGACTAATATTGCACCCCACATTTTCATTGTTTTGTATTTGTACAAATGCACTTTCAGTTGCTAAAATTGCAAGGGTTTAACATCCTCCTATGTTTTTACATCACTTCTGTGATAATTAGTGTTTGCCTGCAGGTCTACTGACTATTCCATAGAGCACAGTAATATAAAACTGTCAAAGGTAACCTTTGCAAGGTTTGCTTCATCCTGTATAAAACTCTGGGGTTGCAATGTAAAAGTTGCCCATTGGATCCAACGTGGATGCAGTGCTTTAGCGTTTGGAATGCTGGCTTTGGTAACAGCCTCAAGAGCTGGAATCGGAAATACAACACTAATGCGTTTCCCCTGGGCTAGTGGTCTTTCTTTAATGACAGCCATCTGAACAGAGTGAGAATTTTCTCAGTGGGGGCAAAACGTTGTTCTGCTGCTGAATACAGATGTGATTTGTATGCAATCTGGACTGTCTCACCCTCGTTGAATGTTACATAGGTGAAACCAATGGTACCAGCAAAACTCTGATGACCAGATGTTTTGTGTGTTGGTGTTGTGCTGCAAGCATGTCTTGTTGCAATGATCTGAGAATGTGTGTGTGTTCGACTATCCAGAATTTACTGGAAAAGTCAGGACGTATCAAGTCATATAAAGGTTTTATGCGTGATGCGTAATCTGGAATGTAAGTTCTCCCAAAATGTAGGAAACCCAATAACGATTGGAATTTTTTAATGGTATTTGGAGGTTGCAACTGTGCGCATTGTTCTAAGAATTGTGGCGCTAGGCTCTTTCCTTCACTTGATAAATCGTATCCCAGAAACAGGACACTAAAGAAGGCTATTGTTGTTTTTTTTAAGTTGAATACGTAGCCGAATTTGGCAAATCCCACAACAATGCGTGCTACCCATCTTAGATGTTGCAGTAATTCATCGTCCGTGTGGTAGATATCATCTACATAGGACAATGCCTCAGGGTCAATGTTGTGCAATATTGAAGTTACATGAGCCGCAAACAGTCCCGGACTGTTCTTATACCCCTATGGTAAATGACAGATTTTGTTCTGGGAGCCTAGTGTGCTGAAACTTGTTAGGTCTCTACTCCCAGGTGCTATATTTTGGCCGAAGAAACCATTCGAAATATCCACTGTTTTATATTTTTTGTGCACTCTGTTGTTCATAAGTGCTGTACTGTGTGAGTTTTGTATAGCATATGTGCGTGTATGACTGTTTAAATGTCTGTAGTCTGAGACTATTCTGTATGAATGGTCCAGTTTAGCTACAAGGACTGAAGGATTATTCATTGATGAGACACAGGGTTCGATTACGCCCTGGTACTCAAGTTGTGTGAGGATTTCCCTCACGGGTGATTTAGCATCATGTTTTATTGGATACTGGGGATTAGGTTGGGATTGATTTTTAACTGGAATTACATGATAGGGGGAATCTTCATCCCTTAATGCCTGGCGTCACTGCATATGGTTGCGCTTGGGCAGCACGTGCTAGGTTTGTATTTAATGTTTGCATTACAAACTGTACTAACCCTCTAATTTTCTGTTCTATAAGCTGGATGAACCTCAACAACAAATGTAACTGGACCCCCCTGGGCCATTAGGCCATGTGCCAGTAAATGTGCAGTAAGGGGGTGGTCACATATCGACTGCAATTGCTACCCGTTGCGGGTTCACCATGATAAATGGTAAATTGTGTTCAGAGAAAAGCACACCAAATGGGGATTATCCTTTTAGAGTTCAAGCTTGAACAACCTACAGCGTTAGTTAGGTACTTCCTACTTAGCTGAGGAGGAAAATCCTCAATACCACAGACCTCTCCATTAATAGTACTGAGGTGACTTTGCATTTAGTGAGACAGAGATACTCAGGAGGACCCGAAAATTAGTGGCTGACCAAATGTTGGCGGCGCCATGTCGCGTAGGTTCTCATTATCCTAATAAGACTACTGGATTTGGGCGGAAAAAACGCTTGTATTGCGGGGGACTGAGTCTTATCCCACACCATGTGACACCTGTCGGCCTAATCCTGGTTTTGTTCCGGCTAACTAGCAGTGCCTCATCTCTACTCAAGAGCAGGTATGATTGGGCCACCGGGCGCATGCCATAAATGACTCCTCAGGGAAATCGTAGTCACTCAGATCTCATCCGTTTCTCTCAGTTACATTAGTTTCACATATGCAAGGACAATCAGAGGCAGAGTAAGGTTCAATAAGGTTTTATTGAAGCAACAGCATCTTAGATAATAAAGCATGTTTTGCAATAACTAGGACGATGAAGCACAATAGGATTAAAATTGTGACAAGGAGAGTAAAACAGAAAAATAACGCTACCACTGTGTCACTAAGATTGTTAAGGTTAGTTATTACCTAGGCAATGTTAGAGCACAGCATGTTAAGCTCTAATTCTGCCCTTCAAGTCTCCCTGGGAAGACATCATCCCTCATACTTGAGCAAGAGGCCTGTAGCCTACATAAACAGCTGTAGCAAAGCAATCAGCATACAGTCGTGGTAATTTGGCTGGATCTCCCTTTAACATACATGGGTCAAAGTAGTGTTTTTTTTTTTTATAATAAAACAGCTGATGTTCCAAGAAATGGGCCCCCATGTAAGAGTGTGTATGTTTCTGTGAACATTGGAGACAAAGGGTACCACTTTTGCCGGAAACCTATCTTACTGCAGCGTTGAAAAAAGCACAGAGTGAAAGAAAAGTCTTGTTTAAGAACGCAGTGCTGACCTAGCGGAAGAACAGCTAGATAGAGAAAATAAAACAAGACCGCAAATGTGACTAATTGTAAAATAATATAACGAAGCTAAAATAAAACATATCTAGGTTAAAGTGCACACCAGAGGGCCTAGTTTGCTAAAATAATGTGTCTAGAACCATAGCTAAATGGCTACACCACAGGGGTATTCTGTGGGAAGGGGGTTCTTAGGGTTAGGGGTGGATAGGGATATTGGGTGGTAAGCATGTTTTTAGGGATTAGGAGTGGGTAGTAGTATGGGATGGTAAAGATAATTAAAAACAGGTTTTTTTGGGGGCGGTTTCTCTAATTTTACTCTTACGTTGTAAAGGCATTGCATGTTAATAGATGCGTGGTAAACACATGTTAAGCCATACATCCAAGTCATCCTAGTGGCTCTGCACAGAGCAAGGAGAGTGTGGTACCCAGAACTTCTGACCATGAGCATTTGTCCTTCAATTCATCTGCCCCTATGGAAGAATCTTCTTTTGCAGCAGCACGGCCACGTCTTGCACACGAGTCAGCACATCCTAAACCTCCGTGAATGGAGAATGAGTGGCAACAGTTGATTGCTTTTGATTTCCTTCTGAAATGATTGGTGGCATTCTGGTGGGCAAGGTACTCCTTCCCTAAGTCTTTGTATTAGGGTTTCTGGAATAATGTTGTTGCCTCGTATTCTTTCAATCATGTTTAACCCTTTCAAGCAAGTTTTTGAAACATCCTTCTGTTTTCTCAATGGAGTTTTCTGTGCAGAAATATCTGCTATAGGCTAGCTATCAAACTGCCTCCTGAAGGCATGCAGGTTCATTCCACCAGAGCAAAGGCTGCTACCAGTTTTGCTGGTGTGTGGTGTGCTAATCATGGTCATTTACCAGGCTTAAACATGGGCATTCATTCACATGCTGATGAAGCACTACTGTATGGATGACCAGGTCCAGCAGGACGGTATTTTGCCTGATCAGTCCTGCAGGATTTTCTGGTCTGAGCCATTCCAAAGACTCACCTACTGAGGAGGTACTGCTTTAGTATATATTCACAGGGTGAGGAATCTACAGCTAAAAGTCTGTGTCAGACTTTGCTGGAGACTCTCTTGCTGCAGATTCCTCACTTGACCCTCCTTCATCCCTGTTCTGTATAATAGACTCATATGATGCCAAATTTAAAAGAACTTGTCTGACACTGCGAACGGAGAACAGAGAGAAACTGCTGTCAGCGTGCGGAGGTGGTAGTGTTATAAGAGCCCCAACGTCACATCTGAAACTGACAGACTCAATCCGGAGCCGCATGACGCTGCCTGCCGATGCACAAGGAAATTGCTGTTACAGTTTCTGGATCCAGTTTGGTGCCTGGGGAAATTTACAAGGTGAGGAATCTGCAGTAAAAGACCGGCATTACAGAAGGTAAATAACTTGTTCTGTATTTCTATATGTTCAACTGGCAAATGCCATAAAGACATTTAGCTAGGAGGACAAGAAGAGCAAGATTGCCTTGATCCGTGATTTGGAATAAGCCATGTGGTACTTGGAACATATTGTAGGGAGAGAAGAAGCTGCAGGAGTAATTGGAGGCATGGATATGAACAAAAGGAAGGGAAATGGCCTGCTGTCAAAACATACATTGTCCTTCATGGTTTGGTAACATATCAACTTTGTCTTCCTTCTTCTCCTGGTGTGGCGGTGCCATTAACATCTAGCCCTCCCAAAGAAGCAGTCTTTTTGCCTGGCAGCTCGGGTGAAACAAGTCCGCCTTGAACTGTGGGAAAAACAGTAATATTTCTCATTTGCAGTTTAACTTCCTCTGGGACAGTGCCTTATACATGTTGGCCATACTTGATAGCAGCCAAGCATAAAGTACCTTTCTAGTATTACATGATTATTTGATTTACAGTACTTTATGGGCACGCTATCTTCTAGTTTTGTGTTTTGTCTAGCCAAAGTGCCTTTCTCAGTGCTGTTTCAGCTCATTTAAAAACTGACACAAATCTAAAAAGTTAAACTGTACAACTAACAGTTTTTTTCCATTTCTTTCTAGGGCCTTATAACCAGCCTCCAGTCAACCATGTTATCATCCGTGAGCGCTACCGTAATAATGATGGAGATCTTGCTATGGGCATGCTAGCTGGTGCAGCCACTGGCATGGCTCTGGGATCTCTGTTCTGGGTATTTTAGAAACCCTCGAGTAAATGTACTTTTCTGCCTTGGCAACTCCAAAGTCTTATTTATTGTGCGTGTGGGCTAGTAATACTTTTTCTAAAAGTAACCTCCCTCTGTTTGTAATTTCACTTGTGTCCTTTAACAGTGAAAAAATGTGCACTAGACCTTAGTATGGTGTGACATCTTAACTGTGGAATATATACTTCGCACAAGGGGAAATGTTTATTTGAAACATCTTTGATGAAGCAGTGTTGGAAAGGTTTACTAAGGCAACAGGCAGGCTTCCAGGTTTCTGACCTTTTGTTAGTCAGCAGCAATAATGGGCCCCAGCACACCCCACCTTTCATAAAGATGTTGTGCAGTGAATGCTGTGGTTCAGTTAGAGATCTTCTGCATCCCAGGTATGCCTTACTCAGCTGAATCCAAGCAAAACAAAAATGTCTTGTTTGGCGAGATGGTGGATCAGATGCTCGAGGTGCACCCAAGGGTGATGCAATCTAGACAGAACGTCAACAGCTCCTCCGCCGAGAGGAGGATAACCTCTTAAGCACACTGTTACTTCTGCTAAATAAAAAAGGAATGTACTACATTCTTGATCTTACCAGCCTTACTCTTTTTGTACTGGTGGGTTAGAAGGTGATGTGGTTGCTCATGTGACAGAGAGCGAATGCAAGCTAAGTTTGGGCTTTACTGTGGCACAGACTTGGAGGCCCCCTCTCTACATGGGAGACTAATATTGCACCCCACATTTTCATTGATTTGTATTTGCACAAATGCACTTTCAGTTGCTAAAATTGCAAGGGTTTAACATCCTCCTATGTTTTTACATCACTTCTGTGATAATTAGTGTTTGCCTGCAGGTCTACTGACTATTCCATAGAGCACAGTAATATAAAACTGTCAAAGGTAACCTTTGCAAGGTTTGCTTCATCCTGTATAAAACTCTGGGGTTGCAATGTAAAAGTGTGTGCGGGTGATTTGCAGGTTCTAGGGATCTACTATTTGGATTCAAATGTGTTTTCTATATTGATACTTAACTATGGCACTCTGGATGCTATGAGACCTTTCTCCTTAGCTTTGATCCGTTGATGATACAGCATTTCAATTGACAATTTTAAGCATTCCTGATTGTTTGATGTGGAAAAGAATTAAGGGCAGCTGAAGTAATTTGGACAGGATCACTCAGTGAGGCTCATGCTGCGAAGTATGGGGTGAAGCACTGGCATACCCCCTTTAATATGAACATAATATGGACTTTTATAAAACGATTAAAGGTGTGGTGTCTTTTGAGTATGTGTTTTCCTGCTTTGAAAGAGTACTCATGATAGCTAAATAGGAGTAATGGTTTCTTTAAGGCGAACTTGGAAGTAGAAAAATTAACAGCAACCTATTCATAGTTCACTCTTTTATAATGTATAGCATGCAGAGTCTGTGTTACCTGGTACTAATTTATACTTCTCGAAAAATAGGGAACATTAATCAATAAAAGTTTACCTTCAAATGTTGATGAGACGGATCTTTTAAATATTTGTGAGAACCGGTCCATGCTTCTTGTGATGCACTAAAATGTTCAGGAAAAGCTGCATTCCACTTAATTGGCTGCTACTTTGAATCAGCTATCTGCTAGTAAACAGTAATGTTTCTCTTGCAAGACACAGAGAATTTAAAAGGTTTGATTTGCACCTACCTTGGTTTCCTTACACAGTGTTTATCCACAAATCGTGCCATATGGATGGAATCATTTATTTTACTTAAATTATCGAAATTTTACTTTCAACCAAATTTCTCCAAAGTTGTTGTGAATTAAAGACAGTAAAATGGGCAAACAAACTTATTTTAAATACATGGTGTTATGTGCAAGTTCTGCATTGTACGATCTTGACTGATAACTGCTACCATAATAACTTGCTGGATGCATGGACCCGGGAGAACTTTTCATAGATGTATTGTCCATAGAATTGTCACACACTGTCAGTGATCTTCTTCCGTATGATGAGCAACTCCCTAAAGTAGCCTATAAGGGACTATGGCCCTCATTACAACCCTGGCGGTCAAAGACCGCCAGGGTTGAATTGACGATTGTACCGCCAACAGGCTGGCGGTACAGTTCACCATATTTTAATCGTGGCGGTAGCTTTGCTGTCACACCACCGGGACCGGTGGTTTTCTGCCATGGTTGTCCCGGCGGTTATAATCCGCCAGGGCAGCACTGCTTGTAGTGCTGCCCTGAGGATTATGACTCCCTTTCCCGCCAGCCTGTCCATGGCGGTCTTGGCTGGCGGGAAGGAGAGTCACAGGACACCTGGGGGCCCCTGCACTACCCATGCACTTAGCATGGACAGTGCAGGGTCCCCCAGGCAAAGCCCTGTCGCGATTTTCACTGTCTGCCTGGCAGACAGTTAAGAGCGCGACGGGTGCTGCTGCACCCGCCGAACCGCCACATTGCCGCTGGCTCCATTTGGAGCCGGCGGCAATGTTACGGCCCAGCGGGGATGTCCAAATGCGGCTGGCGGGTTTCCTATGTTTTTTCCTGGAAATCCTCTAATGAACCTTAATAAGTAGTTTCAAGCTTGCATTTCAGCATTTAATGTGCAAGAACGGTGTGAAAGAGAATGAAACAATGTAGTCTGATGGGCAAACATTGAAAGGTTAGAAAAGTTTCCTTCTTTTTTAAGAGTCCAGGAGCTTCCTATGATACACTGTACTGACAGTTACCTAAAAGTGTCAGTTCTTTTTGCTGGCTCATGTGAGTAGGAGTACATGTGAGGTCTTTTTACTAAAATTTTATAGCAAAACTTTTTTTTCATTTTCTCTCAACATCTTTAAGACTACTCTGTTGAATGAAGTCATTTTTAGGTCACGTCTACCCAACAGCCCAGCTGTCTAGTTGTGAAAGGCATATTGTATGCTCACCAAGAACAAACAATGGCTTGGAGCCTGCTCATTGGATTTCCTGTCACTGTCATTTGCTGCCTTCTTATTTGTGTCCCAGCTTGTCAATCCTAGGTTTGTCCCTTCCGTGGAGCATAGCGTATTTACCATCTATTTTGTACTGGCTGGCTTCTATGCTTCCACTGCTTGTTTTTCACACACTACTATTTTTGGTTAAACACTCCACAGGACTGCATGTGTATTCCTATTGTCTCACTAGTGTACTTGTCTTCCTTTTGCACTCTGTGTTGCTCAGTTTTGCCTGTGTGCTTCCTTCTTACCTGCTCCATGTTGCTCTCGCCTGTTGCTCCTCCTCCGTCCTTGATACTTATGTGCCCCTGCCTTCTGTGTTGCTTCCCCACGAGTCTGCTGCTTCTCTTTCCCAACCTCACCCTCTGTTTTGCTTCTATCCTCCTTTCTCTGTGTTGCTTCTCCCAACTCCATCCTCCTCTGTTGCTCATTGCTTCACTTCCTCACACCCCTGCATTGCTTCCCCCACCTGTACCCTCCCAATTATGCACATTTGTTATTTTTCTTTCTTTTTTTCTTATTTGCTGATTCAACTTGGATTGTCAAAAAGAAAAAAAAATGCTGCATCATTTGTAGACACACGCATGCGTGGTGCGCTTCCTTGCAAAATGATGCAGATAGTTGCATGATAGGTTTTTCTGCTTATTTGACCATCCTGCACAGCATCAGTGATGACATGACATAAAACTGTTGACAAAACCAGTAGGGCTGAAAAGCAAGACATGTTGCCTTTGCCAATACTTGTTTGCTTTTTTCTCACAGATTTCTACTTCAGAAATGCCTTTTCTTTTTAAGACTTGTCTATCCTATAGGAGTTAAAAAGACAGTCTCCGATTCCATAAGGTCTCTGTAGTGTATTGTGTCTGTCGGTCTCACACTCAGTCAGCGACTGTGACATCTGTTAAAAGAAATTGCCAAAATGTCTATGAAGGACCGAGAAAGCATCGGACTCAGGGGAATGAAGCAGAACATAAGAGCAAAGGAATAAAAACCTAAGAAAAGGCTAGAGAAGTCCTCTCATGCTTCCTTTGAAAGACAGCCTACTCCTGAGAAGGACACCATGGAAGAAGATCCAGAGGAAGGAGATCGAATGGAAACCATTTCTAAACGTCTTTCAGTATCGTCATTAAAGGTTTTGGCGTCAGGGTTAAGAGCATTGGCTTTGACCTGTTGTCCACCAAGGCCATGCTTTGACATCTATTTGTAATCAACATCATGGAGAGCATCGCAGACACTGGTAGTCTGAAAGACTCAGCGTCAAGATTCGGGGTCAGCATCCACAATTTGACACTGAAGACTGGCCACTGTCCTGCGTCATCAAATGCGTCTGTGATATTGCAACAAAACCAGTTTCGAATTCTAAAACGGTAAAATTCCCATCAATGATCAGCATAATTTCTCTTGATGTTAAATGTCACACCATAGCATTCTTTCCAAGTCCCTACCTTTAACGATGTCAACAAGGCTAAGAATGTCACCATCACCAATGACGGGTATTCTGTCCCATTGATAATATCTTTGGCTGCAGAATTGCCCTTACATTCACTGCAACTGGCATCACTTTATCAACAGTGTGTGCCCTGTGACATGACACTTAATTGTTCAACCTTGTCTTTAACTCTGACTCAAATTTTGCCTCTTCTAAGCAAACTGGACCTGGGTCCACTACCTTCCCCACTGATAAGGCAAAAAGTGTCATAGGAGGATCCACTTCAAGTTCCTTTATAACACTCTGAGCTGTTGCCTCCCAGGTTTTATCGAGACCAACATCAGTGTCTCCACTGTGCAAAAGTAGACCAACTACAACGTCTCCTTGCATATCTACAACCCCTTCTCATCGTACTGTGGAAAGGAGAAAAAGAAAGATTTTCTTCCAGATCCAAGTCTCGTATTTCAGACTCAGATGAAACTAATTCATCTTACAATTCAATCTCATTAGTCGCATCTCCATCTTGTGTCTCTCTCATCAACAATATTACAACCTTGTATGGGATCCTAGTCAGGAAAGCTTCTAAACTGAATATTGCCCTGTATTTTCCACAACTGGCATTTCATGTGATTCTAGAAACCTTACTGCGGAGGGCAGCTCTAAAACCCTTGCTACCTTTAGCACAAAGGTGCTGGACATTGCAGAGGAAGGTTTCCTTACGCCTATCAATATAAACGCTGCTACTTTGCACCTCTTGAAGACATACAAGGTGCCCCAACAAAATTCAGGCTTCCAAAACACTGAACTGATTTAGTTATATTAACCTTGGGCAGAAGGAGACCTGCTCAGCTTCAGAAACTACTGCTCTGCTAGATGGAGAAAGCAAACGTCTGGAAACTACTGGTGGAAAAGTATGTGATAAGCACTCTCATTAGGTATCGGAGGGAAATCTGCGTGGGCATGCGATCACTTATCGACTTGCCATAACATCAGTTAGATGACTTTCCTTAAATGCTGAATGACAATCCACTAGACTGTAACCAAATTATAAGTGCAGCAGGAGAATTGGCAACTACAGTATGCTGTCATAGTTTAGCTATTCACAGATCCTTCTTGCTCTGCCTTCCCACCTTGAAGCCGGAGACACAATTAAAACAAAGAACGTACAGTTTTCAGGGTCTACTTTGGGCAACACAAGGAGGAAGAGATGAAAAAGAGGAAGAATGAGGAAAAAACTCTTAAAGTAGTGGGCCTGGACGAAAGCAAAACGTTCTTCAAACAGCAATTCAAGGCAAAGATAAGAGGTATTACCAATGTAGGGCTCAATTTCCCAGTCCTTTTCAATTTCGGCAACAGTAATTACCCTAAGGACAGAGACACCAATACTAGAGAAGGTATTTGAAATGTGAATCGCCATCAACGAAACGTCCCACCTGCAGGGGAATAGACAGTGACGATCTTATACACCTCTTCCAGGGTGGGGAGTGTCGTCCTTGCATCCGCATAGCGGATTTAATACAGTAGGCAAATGAGTGCTAAATATGGTAGCTAATGGCCCCTTTCTATTTTTAAGTGCTATTCACCGACCATTTCTTCCAAAACCAACATTGAATCATCAGACCCATCCTCACAAAAGAAACACCAGTCCTATTAATAAGAGGAGTAATCAATTCAGATCTACTGGCTCAAGAGAGTCGAAGAGTTTACTGCAGGTATTTTTTGGCACAGAATGAAAGCTAAGAGGAGGAATATAGACCAATATTAGACCTACAGTTCACAACAAAAGAATTATCTTTGAAGAAAAGTTTTGCATGCTGGCATGCATCAGATCTATCTACGTCTGCGGCACGGTAATCAGTTGTGTCCATGAAATCTGCAAGTTGGATATTTTCACACGCCAGAAGCAAAGCCAACAGCAAAAGTCTCGATTAATTGTAGAAAACAACCACTAGAAGTACACAGTACTGCCTTTCAGCCTCAAATCTGTTCTTTGCACATTCTCAAAATATATGGCAGTAGTAACAGCCCATCTGCAACAGGAATGAATTCTCATCTACCCTTAGCTGAATGACGGACTATTAAAAGCTCACAGGAAAAAAGTGAAGCAGGATGTTGTGACAACTTTGAAACTACTGCTCATGTTGGGTCTATAGATCAGTCATCAAAAATCCAGCTCAACACCAGCGCAAAGACTATCTTTTCTGGGGGCAAAGTTGGACACCACAGGAAAAAGAGGGTTTCCTTCAAGGGAGAGAGTGTCATCTATAATGGACAAAAGCCGCATCCTGGAAAAACCTTCTATCCCAACACCAAAACAAATTTCAAACCACTTTATTTGTTTCACAGGTAGCCATAAAAGATACAAAAACAAAACATACATAAAATACAATACAGTCTCATAAATCAATCACTACTAAAATTCAGCAAAATACAGTACATTCTAGAAATACATTCCGTTGCCCTTGATGGGTGACGCTTCGAACTAAGAGCAGCTAAACTATACACTACCCAACGACTGATAGATTTCCACTGGGACTGTATCTTCTCAGACCACCTCCCCTAGCCAGGGAAAAACCCCTTCGCAGTGTTAAAAATAGTTATTGCACTAACCCTCCATTGATTTTCGGCATCTCACTGCAGGTTTGAAAAAGAAACAGACATCACAGCAAATATCATAATTGTTTAAAAACTGAAGAAAGATTAAAGCATTCCTGCATTTCCTGAGTGTCAAGGATTTTAAAATTTGCTTAATAAATAATTATTAAAAAAGGTTCGTTAAAATTCGCAAAAAAACATGAAATAAATCAGGGTCTGCTCCGACTGAGCATCACAGGGACAAGCCGAATCAGACATCCTCCAAAGGCCTTCCGTCTCTGAAAAGCTCATTAGGCGCCATACAGGTCCTACCCTGAAATTGATTATGTCTCCTAACGTGAAAACGTAGTATTCAAATATATGTGCTCCTCAGGCACAGAAAATGCAAGATAATCTTTGACTGATTTTTTACATATTTAGACTTCAGTCTTTTCAAATGACAAAACTCTGTAAAGCTTGAAGCTTCATCGGCGGTTTGATTTTTATTTTTTTATTTTTAAAGTACACGGTGGATCAAAGTGGCCCGATAAACTCAATTCTCTAAAATGTTTTTGGACATATGTTAACCAGGGAGTTGAGGAGCCAATTCTACAATGGAATTTCTGTTTACACTCACCGCAATGTTAGTCCAAACGTTGAGTCAGAGTAAGAGAGGGGCCAACTTCACCTTATCCAATATATACTGCAGGTTAAGTTGTGAATGAATAATGAAATGAGCAGGTATGCGGCAGATGCATAAAGTGCGAACAAATATGGTTTTCCTGGATCTGCAGATGGGCCGTCAAAATGCACAGAGCAATATAAATGATCAACAAGGGCAAAACAGTCCCCCTACCTGCAGCCTGAGGCACCCTGAATAATGCCCCACTGACCTACATAACGCCAGTCAAGGGTAGTGGATTTGCAGTTGCCAGGAGCATGCATTGTTAAAAACAATCAATAGAAAAATACCATAACTCATAGTGCTGTCGCCATTAATGTTGATACATTTTTCTTACTCGGCCCACATGCCCTAATGTGCAACTTCCCAAAATTGGTTATCAAGTCCAGTTCATCCGTAAAAAATGTAAAGTATCCCACCAATGTAGGCAGTGCCCTTGGAGTCTGTGCCATGAGTACCACATTGCCACGTCATCTGCTTAAAGTAACACCGGCAGTGGAACTCCAGACCATTAGGATGTCACTAGGGCACAAGTTGTTAATATAGATAAGAAAAAGAAGTGGGACCAGAATGCATCCCTGCCACACTCCTCACGCTAGGGGAAAGGAGTCAGACAGTTGTCTGGCTGGGCCATACCAGAACCTGGCTGCTAGGTTCTCATGCAGTGAGGACAGAAAATTTACCTCAACCCTAAGATCCAACAGCATCAGCCACAATTTAGTACAGTTGACGCAATCAAATGCTGTTGACAATGCCATAAGGGCCAGGTCCATAGGACAGCGCTTAGCATTAGTATACTTGCCAATAACCAGATTTATGTTTAAGCACTGTAGGAAAGTAGCCTCTTTCTAGCCTTGTTACCCCCACTTTTGGCCTGTTTGTGAGTATATGCCAGGGTGTTTTCACTGTCTCACTGGGATCCTGATAGCCAGGGCCCAGTGCTCATAGTGAAAACCCTGTGTTGTCAGTATGTTTGTTATGTGTCACTGGGACCCTGCTAGCCAGGACCCCAGTGCTCATAAGTTTGTGGCCTATATGTGTTCCCTCTGTGATGGCTAACTGTCTCACTGAGGCTCTGCTAACCAGAACCTCAGTGGTTATGCTCTCTGCTTTCCAAATTTGTCACTACAGGCTAGTGACTAAATTTACCAATTCACATTGTCATACTGGTACACCCATATCATTCCCTTGTATATGGTACTGAGGTACCCACGGTATTGGGGTTCCAGGAGATCCCTATGGGCTTAAGCATTTCTTTTGCCACCCATAGGGAGCTCTGACAATTCTTACACAGGCCTGCCACTGCAGCCTGCGTGAAATAACGTCCACGTTATTTCACAGCCATTTACCACTGCACTTACGTAACTCATAAGTGTGAGAAAGTAGCCTCTTTCTAGCCATGTTACCCCCACTTTTGGCCTGTTTGTGAGTATAAGTCAGGGTGTTTTCACTGTCTCACTGGGATCCTGCTAGCCAGGGCCCAGTGCTCATAGTGAAAACCCTATGTTTTCAGTATGTTTGTTATGTGTCACTGGGACCCTGCTAGTCAGGACCCCAGTGCTCATACGTTTGTGGCCTATATGTGTGTGTTCCCTGTGTAGTGCCTAACTGTCTCACTGAGGCTCTGCTAACCAGAACCTCAGTGGTTATGCTCTCTCACTTCTTTCAAATTGTCACTAACAGGCTAGTGACCAATTTTACCAATTTACATTGGCTTACTGGAACACCCTTATAATTCCCTAGTATATGGTACTAAGGTACCCAGGGTATTGGGGTTCCAGGAGATCCCTATGGACTGCAGCATTTCTTTTGCCACCCATAGGGAGCTCTGACAATTCTTACACAGGCCTGCCACTGCAGCCTGAGTGAAATAACGTCCACGTTATTTCACAGCCATTTTACACTGCACTTAAGTAACTTATAAGTCACCTATATGTCTAACCTTTACCTGGTAAAGGTTAGGTGCAAAGTTACTTAGTGTGAGGGCACCCTGGCACTAGCCAAGGTGCCCCCACATTGTTCAGAGCCAATTCCCTGAACTTTGTGAGTGCGGGGACACCATTACACACGTGCACTACATATAGGTCACTACCTATATGTAGCTTCACAATGGTAGCTCCGAATATGGCCATGTAACATGTCTATGATCATGGAATTGCCCCCCCTATGCCATCCTGGCATAGTTGGCACAATCCCATGATCCCAGTGGTCTGTAGCACAGACCCTGGTACTGCCAAACTGCCTTTCCTGGGGTTTCACTGCAGCTGCTGCTGCTGCCAACCCCTCAGACAGGTTTCTGCCCTCCTGGGGTCAAGCCAGGCTTGTCCCAGGATGGCAGAACAAAGGACTTCCTCTGAGAGAGGGTGTTACACCCTCTCCTTTTGGAAAATGGTGTGAAGGCAGGGGAGGAGTAGCCTCCCCCAGCCTCTGGAAATGCTTTCTTGGGCACAGATGTGCCCAATTCTGCATAAGCCAGTCTACACCGGTTCAGGGGACCCCTTAGCCCTGCTCTGGCGCGAAACTGGACAAAGGAAAGGGGAGTGACCACTCCCCTGACCTGCACCTCCCCTGGGAGGTGTCCAGAGCTCCTCCAGTGTGCTCCAGACCTCTGCCATCTTGGAAACAGAGGTGCTGCTGGCACACTGGACTGCTCTGAGTGGCCAGTGCCACCAGGTGACGTCAGAGACTCCTTGTGATAGGCTCCTTCAGGCGTTGCTAGCCTATCCTCTCTCCTAAGTAGCCAAACCCTCTTTTCTGGCTATTTAGGGTCTCTGTCTCTGGGGAAACTTTAGATAACGAATGCAAGAGCTCATCCGAGTTCCTCTGCATCTCTCTCTTCACCTTCTGCCAAGGAATCGACTGCTGACCGCGCTGGAAGCCTGCAAACCTGCAACAAAGTAGCTAAGACGACTACTGCAACTCAGTAACGCTGATCCTGGCGCCTTCTCGACTGTTTTCCTGGTGGTGCATGCTGTGGGGGTAGTCTGCCTCCTCTCTGCACTAGAAGCTCCGAAGAAATCTCCCGTGGGTCGACGGAATCTTCCCCCCGCAACCGCAGGCACCAAAAAGCTGCATTACCGGTCCCTTGGGTCTCCTCTCAGCACGACGAGCGAGGTCCCTCGAATCCAGCAACTCTGTCCAAGTGACTCCCACAGTCCAGTGACTCTTCAGTCCAAGTTTGGTGGAGGTAAGTCCTGGCCTCACCTCGCTAGACTGCATTGCTGGGAACCGCGACTTTTGCAGCTACTCCAGCCCCTGTGCACTTCCGGCGGAAATCCTTTGTGCACAGCCAAGCCTGGGTCCACGGCACTCTAACCTGCATTGCACGACTTTCTAAGTTGGTCTCCGGCGACGTGGGACTCCTTTGTGTAACTTCGGGTGAGCACCGTTTCACGCATCCTCGTAGTGCCTGTTTCTGGCACTTCTCCGGGTGCTACCT
The DNA here is from genome assembly GCF_031143425.1 of Pleurodeles waltl. NCBI lineage: Eukaryota > Metazoa > Chordata > Amphibia > Caudata > Salamandridae > Pleurodeles > Pleurodeles waltl. The sequence continues at coordinate 391,239,428 of NC_090450.1, forward strand.
GCTGCTGAGAGGGCTCCTTGTCTTGCTCGACGTCCCCTCTCTCTCCCAGTCCAATTTGCGACCTCCTGGTCCCTCCAGGGCCACAGCAGCGTCCAAAAACGCTAACCGCATGATTTGCAGCTAGCAAGGCTTGTTGGCGTTCTTTCGGCGGGAAAACACTTCTGCACGACTCTCCACGGCGAGAGGGGTCCGTCCACCAAAGGGGAAGTCTCTAGCCCTTTTCGTTCCTGCAGAAACCTCAGCTTCTTCTGTCCAGTAGAAGCTTCTTTGCATCCACAGCTGGCATTTCCTGGGCATATGCCCCTCTCCGACTTGCTTGTGACTTTTGGACTTGGTCCCCTTGTTCCACAGGTACCCTAGATTGGAAATCCACAGTTGTTGCATTGTTGGTTTGTGTCTTTCCTGCATTATTCCTCTATCACGACTTCTATGTCCTTGGGGGAACTTTAGTGCACTTTGCACTCACTTTTCAGGGTCTTGGGGAGGGCTAATTTTCTAACTCTCACTATTTTCTAATAGTCCCAGCGACCCTCTACAAGTTCACATAGGTTTGGGGTCCATTCGTGGTTCGCATTCCACTTTTGGAGTATATGGTTTGTGTTGCCCCTATCCCTATGTGTCCCCATTGCATCCTATTGTAACTCTACATTGTTTGCACTGTTTTCTAAGACTATACTGCATATTTTTGCTATGGTGTATATATATCTTGTGTATATTTCCTATCCTCTCACTGAGGGTACACTCTAAGAGACTTTGGCATATTGTCATAAAAATAAAGTACCTTTATTTTTAGTATAACTGTGTATTGTGTTTTCTTATGATATTGTGCAAGTGACACTTGTGGTACTGTAGTAGCTTCACACGTCTCCTAGTTCAGCCTAAGCTGCTCTGCTAAGCTACCATTATCTATCAGCCTAAGCTGCTAGACACCCTATACACTAATAAGGGATAACTGGGCCTGGTGCAAGGTGCAAGTACCCCTTGGTACTCACTACAAGCCAGTCCAGCCTCCTACATTATAAGTCACCTATATGTCTAACCTTCACCTGGTGAAGGTTGAGTGCAAAGTTACTTAGTGTGTGGGCACCCTGGCACTAGCCAAGGTGCCCCCACATCGCTCAGGGCAAATTCCCCGGACTTTGTGAGTGCGGGGACACCATTACATGCGTGCACTACACATAGGTCACTACCTATGTGTAGCGTCACAATGGTAACTCCGAACATGGCCATGTAACGTGTCTAAGATCATGGAATTGTCACCCCAAAACCATTCTGGTATTGGGGGACAATTCCATGATCCTCCGGGTCTCTAGCACAGCACCCGGGTGCTGCCAAACTGCCTTTCCGGGGTCTCCACTGCAGCTGCTGCTGCTGCCAACCCCTCAGACAGGTTTCTGCCCTCCTGGCAGCACTGGCCCAGGAAGGCAGAACAAAGGATTTCCTCTGAGAGAGGGTGTAACACCCTCTCCCTTTAGAAATAGGTGTGAGGGCTGGGGAGGAGTAGCCTCCCCCAGCCTCTGGAAATGCTTTGATGGGCACAGATGGTGCCCATCTCTGCATAAGCCAGTCTACACCGGTTTAGGGATCCCTCAGCCCTGCTCTGGTGCGAAACTGGACAAAGGAAAGGGGAGTGACCACTCCCCTGACCTGCAACTCCCAGGGGAGGTGCCCAGAGCTCCTCCAGTGTGTCCCAGACCTCTGCCATCTTGGAAACAGAGGTGTTGGGGGCACTGCTCTGAGTGGCCAGTGCCATCAGGTGACGTCAGAGGCTTGGTAGCCAATCCTCCTAACCTGGTAGCCAAACCTCCTTTTCTGGCTATTTAGGGTCTCTGCTTTGGGCAATTCTTTAGATAACGAATGCAAGAGCTCATCAGAGTTCCTCTGCATCTCCCTCTTCACCTTCTACCAAAGGATCGACCGCTGACTGCTCAGGACGCCTTCAAAACCGCAACAAAGTAGCAAGACGACTACCAGCAACATTGTAGCGCCTCATCCTGACGGCTTTCTCGACTGTTTCCAGGTGGTGCATGCTCTGGGGGGTAGCCTGCCTTCACCCTGCACCAGACGCTCGGAAGAAATCTCCAGTGGGTCGACGGAATCGTCCCCCTGCTAACGCAGGCACCAAAAGACTGCATCACTGGTCCTCTGGGTGCCCTCTCAGCCTTACGAGCGTAGTCCCTGGAACTCAGCAACTCTGTCCAAGTGACTCCCACAGTCCAGTGACTCTTCAGTCCAAGTTTGGTGGAGGTAAGTCCTTGCCTTCCCACGCTAGACTGCATTGCTGGGTACCACGTATTCTGCAGTTGCTCCGGCTCCTGTGCACTCTTCCCGGATTTCCTTTGTGCACAGCCAAGCCTGGGTCCCCGACACTCCTTCCTGCAGTGCAACACCTTCTGAGTTGTCTTCCGGCGTCGTGGGACTCCCTTTTGTGACTTCACGTGGACTCCGGTTCGCTTTCCTCCAAGTGCCTGTTCAGGTACTTCTGCGGGTGCTGCCTGCTTCTGTGAGGGCTCCCTGAGTTGCTGGGCGCCCCCTCTGTCTCATCCTCCAAGTGGCGACATCCTGGTCCGTCCTGGGCCACAGCAGCACCCAAAAACCTCTACTGCGACCCTTGCAGCTAGCAAGGCTTGTTTGCGGTCTTTCTGCGTGGGAACACCTTTGCAAGCTTCATCACGACGTGGGACATCCGTCTTTCAAAGGAGAAGTCCCTAGCTCTCTTCTTTCTTGCAGAACTCCAAGCTTCTTCCATCCGGTGGCAGCTTCCTTGCAACCTCAGCTGGCATTTCTTGGGCTCCTGCCCACTCTCGACACTGTTGCGACTATTGGACTTGGTCCCTTTGTCTTACAGGTACTCAGGTCCGGAAATCCACTGTTGTTGCATTGCTGGTGTTTGTTCTTCCTGCAGAATCCCCCATCACGACTTCTGTGCTCTCTGCGAGTAGTAGGTGCACTTTACACCTACCTTTCAGGGTCTTGGGGTGGGCTATTTTTCTAACCCTCACTGTTTTCTTACAGTCCCAGCGACCCTCTACAAGCTCACATAGGTTTGGTGTCCATTTGTGGTTCGCTTTCCACTTTTGGAGTATATGGTTTGTGTTGCCCCTATACCTATGTGCTCCTATTGCAATCTACTGTAATCCTACACTGTTTGCATTACTTTTCTTACTATTACTTACCTAAGTTTGGTTTGTGTACATATATCTTGTGTATATAACTTATCCTCATACTGAGGGTACTCACTGAGATACTTTTGACATATTGTCATAAAAATAAAGTACCTTTATTTTTTAGTAACTCTGTGTATTGTGTTTTCTTATGATATTGTGCATATGACACCAGTGGTATAGTAGGAGCTTTACATGTCTCCTAGTTCAGCCTAAGCTGCTTTGCCATAGCTTCCTTCTATCAGCCTAAGCTGCTAGAAACTCCTCTTCTACACTAATAAGGGATAACTGGACATGGCACAAGATGTAAGCACCTCTGGTACCCACTACAAGCCTGGCCAGCCTCCTACATTGGTTGTGCAGCGGTGGGATAAGAACTTGTAACTACTTACCACTTTGTCGTTGTGTACTTTTCATAAGAGAATAATATACAAAACAGTTCAGTGTATGTACACCTAACCAAAAAGTTTTGCTTTTCTCCTCTTAAACTTTTTAGAAAGTTCTGAAAAGTTTCTCTAAACTTCTAAAAGGTTTCTAAAAGTTAGAAAATGTTTTTTTCTCTTTTCTTTAAAAAGTTCTGAAACTTTTTCTTCCATCTCACTGTCTCTAAACCTTTTGCTATCATGTCTGTAGAAGACTCTACTCTTAAAATGGTCAATACAACTTATGACAATTTGAATTACAAGAGCCTAAGGAGTCTCTGCTTAGAGAGAGGTTTAGTGATAGGAAAGAACCTTACCGAAGAATTTCTATTTAACATGCTTATTGTGAATGATGAATCCCATGCAGGCACTTCAAATGAGACGTTAATAGAAGGTTCCCAATCTGACTCAGGGGATCTCCTTGAGGGAGGTAGGGAGGGTTCTAATCAGGATTTGCCCTCTAACAAGACACCCAATAATGTTGGCAGTAGTGGAGGTTCCCATCACAGTAGGGAAGTCTTTATTCCTAGAGGCCAAGTTGCTAGGGTTCAGTCAGTTAGGGACAGATCCCTCTCTGTTGTTTCCAATTTATCTTCTGTGTCCAAGCATTCCCAACCCACCCACCCTGAAGACAACATGTTAGAAAGGGAACTCAAAAAGTTGAGGGTTGAAGAGACCAGACTGAAGCTTAAACAGCAACAGCTGGCTTTAGATAGGGAATCCCTAGACATTGAGGAGAGACAGAGGTTGGGGTTAGGTCCCCATGGTGGCAGCAACAGCAGTATTCCTAATAGTAATCCTGTTAGAGAGCGTGATTCCAGGAATCTGCACAAGATAGTCCCCCCTTACAAGGAGGGGGATGACATCAACAAGTGGTTTGCTGCACTTGAGAGGGACTGTATGGTACAGGGGGTCCCTCAAAGGCAGTGGGCTGCTATATTGTTGCTATCTTTCACTGGAAAGGGTAGGGATAGGCTCCTTACTGTTAGAGAAAGTGATGCTAACAATTTTACAGTTTTGAAGGATGCACTCTTGGATGGATTTGGCTTAACCACTGAACAATCCAGGATTAAGTTCAGAGACACCAGAAAAGAGTCCTCACAAGACTGGACAGACCTTGTAGACTGTTCAGTGAAGGCCTTGGAGGGGTAGTTACATGGCAGTAAAGTATCTGACTATGAAAGGCTGTATAATCTTATTCTGAGAGAGCATATTATGAATAACTGTGTGTCTGACTTGTTACACCAATATCTAGTGGACTCAGATCTGACCTCTCCCCAAGAATTGGGAAAGAAGGTAGACAAATGGGTCAGAACAAGAGTGAACAGAAAAGTTCATACAGGGGGTGACAAGGATGGCAAGAAGAAAGATGGTGAGAAATCTCCGAATAAGCATTGGGGATAAGGGTAAAACCAAAGATCCTGCTTCACATCCTGAACACTCTTTAGGGGGTGGGGATAAGTCAAATTCCTCCTCTTCTTCACAACATAAACACATCAAAAAGCCTTGGTGCTATGTGTGTAAAAATAAAGGCCATTGGCAGGGGGATAAGTCCTGTCCAGGTAAACCCCCTGAGCCAACCACCACTAATACATCAAACTCTAGTGCCCCTAGCAGTAGTGGTAATAGTGGTGGGACTGCTGGCAACAGTCCAAGAAATGGTTAAGTTGGGTTCACTTATGGGTCCATCATAGAAGCTGGGGTAGTCAGTCCCAAGACAGTTTCTGTCACACCTAGTGACATTGGCCTTGCCACACTGGCTGCTTGTCCCCTTACAATGGATAAGTATAAGCAGACAGTTTCAATAAATGGTGTTGAGGCCCAGGCCTACAGGGACACAGGTGCCAGTATCACTTTGGTGACTGAAAACCTAGTGCCTCCTGAACAACACATCATTGGGCAACAGTACAAGATTATTGATGTCCATAACTCCACTAAGTTTCCTCCCTTAGCTATAGTTCAGCTTAGTTGGAGTGGAGTTACTGGCCCTAAGCAGGTGGTAGTGTCACCTAGCTTACCTGTAGACTGTCTCTTAGGTAACGACCTAGAGGCCCTTCAGGTTGGGGTGAAGTAGAGTTTTATACCCATGCAGCCATGCTGGGTATCCCTGAGGAATTGCTTCCTCTCATTTCTACTGAAATGAAAAAGCAAAGGAGAGGAACAGGCCTCAAAACTCAGGATCCTTCTCCAACAACAGGTAAAAAGGGCATCAAAGTATCCCCTACCCACCCTTCCATTCAGGATACCATTCCTGTGGTGGGAGAAACCTCTCCTGGGGTGGCACCTGTTCCAAGGGAATCATCAGCTGCCACAGCCGTACTCCCTGAGGTGGAAGTACCTCTCTGTGGGATAACTAATATTGGTGAGAAAAAGAGCACCATTTTAGTTAACATGGAGCATCCCTCCAACCCTCCCAGAGAAACCTTAGTGCAGAAACCCTGCACTGCCTCACAACACTTAGGACAGCAGCCCTGCCCTAGTGTGGAGCTCATAGGACAGCATCCCTGCCCTGCTCCAACTCAAGAGAAACAGCATCCCTGTTCTCTCTTACAGCCATATGGACAACGTTTTTGCCCAGCTATGGCTTTACTGAGACAGCATCCCTGTCTGGCATTTTCATCACTTGAAATAGGTCCAGTGGACAATTCCCACTGTTCTAAACTAAAACTTATTGATAGGAACTCTGAAAATATATCTTCACATTGTTAGCTAGCTAAAAAACTTCAAACAGGGTGGTTTACATCCCCACAGGGAACTAACCATATAGTGGATGATAAAGGGAGTAACCAGTCTATTGCAGAGCTACTCTCCACTTATCACCACTTAGACAATAAAGTCTCAACTGGCCAAGGTTAGCCTTATTGTCCTTCGTTTGGAGGAGGGGTTGTGTAGGAAAGTAGCCTCTTTCTAGCCTTGTTACCCCCACTTTTGGCCTGTTTGTGAGTATATGTCAGGGTGTTTTCACTGTCTCACTTGGATCCTGCTAGCCAGGACCCCAGTGCTCATAGGTTTGTGGCCTATATGTTTTACCTGTGTGATGCCTAACTGTCTCACCGAGGTTCTGCTAACCAGAACCTCAGTGGTTATGCTCTCTCTGCTTTCCAAATTTGTCACTACAGGCTAGTGACTAAATTTACCAATTCACATTGGCATACTGGTAAAGCCATATAATTCCCTTGTATATGGTACTGAGGTACCCAGGGTATTGGGGTTCCAGGAGATCCCTATGGGCTGCAGCATTTCTTTTGCCACTCATAGGGAGCTCTGACAATTCTTACACAGGCCTGCCACTGCAGCCAGCGTGAAATAACGTCCATGTTATTTCACAGCCATTTACCACTGCACTTAACTAACTTATAAGTCACCTATATGTCTAACCTTCACCTGGTGAAGGTTGGGTGCAAAGTTACTTAGTGTGTGGGCACCCTGGCACTAGCCAAGGTGCCCCCACATTGTTCAGGGCAAATTCCCCGGACTTTGTGAGTGTGCGGGGACACCATTACACATGTGCACTACACATAGGTTACTACCTAGGTGTAGCGTCACAATGGTAACTCCGAACATGGCCATGTAACATGTCTAAGATCATGGAATTGTCTCCCCAATACCATTCTGGTATTAGGGGGACAATTCCATGATCCCTGGTTCTCTAGCACAGCACCCGGGTACTGCCAAATTGCCTTTCCGGGGTCTCCACTGCAGCTGCTGCTGCTGCCAACCCCTCAGACAGGTTTATGCCCTCCTGGGGTCCAGGCAGCACTGGCCCAGGAAGGCACAACAAAGGATTTCCTCTGAGAGAGGGTGTAACACCCTCTCCCTTTGGAAATAGGTGTGAGGGCTGGGGAGGAGTAGCCTCCCCCAGCCTCTGGAAATGCTTTGATGGGCACAGATGGTGCCCATCTCTGCATAAGCCAGTCTACACTGGTTTAGGGATCCCCCAGCCCTGCTCTGGTGCGAAACTGGACAAAGGAAAGGGGAGTGACCACTCCCCTGACCTGCACGCCCTAGGGAGGTGCCCAGAGCTCCTCCAGTGTGTCCCAGACCTCTCCCAACTTGGAAACAGAGGTGTTGGGGACACACTGGACTGCTCCCAGTGGCCAGTGACATCAGGTGACGTCAGAGGCTCCTTCTGATGGGCTCTTACCTCTCTTGGTAGCCAATCCTCCTAACCTGGTAGCCAAACCTCCTTTTCTGGCTATTTTGGGTCTCTGCTATGGGGAATTCTTTAGATAACGAATGCAAGAGCTCATCAGAGTTCCTCTGCATCTCCCTCTTTACCTTCTACCAAAGGATCTACCGCTGACTGCTCAGGATGCCCGCAAAACCGCAACAAAGTAGCAAGACGACTACCAGCAACATTGTAGCGCCTCATCCTGCCGGATTTCTAGACTGTTTCCAGGTGGTGCATGCTCTGGGGGTAGCCTGCCTTCACCCTGCAACAGAAGCTCTGAAGAAATCTCCCGTGGGTCGACGGAATCTTCCCCCTGCTAACGCAGGCACCAAAAGACTGCATCACTGGTCCTCTGGGTCCCTCTCAGCCTGACGAGCGTGGTCCTTGGAACTCAGCAACTCTGTCCAAGTGACTCCCACAGTCCAGGGACTCTTCAGTCCAAGTTTGGTGGAGGTAAGTCCTTGCCTCCCCACGCTAGACTGCATTGTTGGTATACCGCATGGTTTGCAGCTGCTCCGGCTCCTGTGCACTCTTCCAGGATTTCGTTCGTGCTCAGCCAAGCCTGGGTCCCCGACACTCCTTCCTGCAGTGCACAACCATCTGAGTTGTCCTCTGGCGTCGTGGGACTCCCTTTTGTGACTTCGGGTGGACTCCGGTTCAATTTCCTTCCAAGTGCCTGTTCAGGTACTTCTGCGGGTGCTGCCTGCTTCTGTGAAGGCTCCCTGAGTTGCTGGGCGCCCCCTCTGTCTCATCCTCCAAGTGGCGACATCCTGGTCCCTCCTGGGGCACAGCAGCACCCAAAAACCTCTACTGCGACCCTTGCAGCTAGCAAGGCTTGTTTGCGGTCTTTCTGCGTGGGAAGCAAGCTTCATCGCGACGTGCGACATCCGTCTTCCAAAGGAGAAGTCCGTAGCTCTCTTCTTTCTTGCAGAACTCCAAGCTTCTTCCATCCAGTGGCAGCTTCCTTGCACCCTCAGCTGGCATTTCCTGGGCTCCTGTCCACTCTCGACACTGTTGCGACTATTGGACTTGGTCCCCTTGTCTTACAGGTACTCAGGTCCGGAAATCCACTGTTGTTACATTGTCTGGTGTTTGTTCTTCCTGCAGAATCCCCCTATCACGACTTCTGCGCTCTCGGGGGGTAGTAGGTGCACTTTACACCTACCTTTCAGGGACTTGGGGTGGGCTATTTTTCTTTAATTTGTGGTTCGCATTTCACTTTTGGAGTATATGGTTTGTGTTGCCCCTATACCTATGTGCTCCTATTGCAATCTACTGTAATTCTACACTGTTTGCATTACTTTTCTTACTATTATTTACCTAAGTTTGGTTTGTGTACATATATCTTGTGTATATAACTTATCCTCATACTGAGGGTACTCACTGAGATACTTTTGGCATAATGTCATAAAAATAAAGTACCTTTATTTTTAGTAACTCTGTGTATTGTGTTTTCTTATGATATTGTGCATATGACACAAGTGGTATAGTAGGAGCTTTACATGTCTCCTAGTTCAGCTTAAGCTGCTTTGCCATAGCAACCTTCTATCAGCCTAAGCTGCTAGAAACACCTCTTCTACACTAATAAGGGATAACTGGACCTGGCACAAGGTGTAAGTACCTCTGGTACCCACTACAAGCCAGGCCAGCCTCCTACAAGCACTGTATGCAGCCGCTGGCGAATCCCAAATTGGAAGGGGCACACAGCCTTGTTATGATTAGCCCATGTTTTCAGATTGCTGAAATCACTCTACCAGTGATCTTGACCAAGCTATTGATAAGGAGAATACAACAATGGCATTTGGGAGACCGTCAATCCCCTTTCTTAAAGATAGAGACTTTAGTGGAAAGAACCCAGGAACGTGGGACTCTCCTACACAAAGAGTTGTTGGAAACGTTTGTTAACATGGGCCCCAATACATCGGTTTTACATTTGTTGAGGTCCATTAGGACCCCATCCAGCCTGGTGCTTTCCTACATGGGCTTTGCCTAATGGCTTGGGTATATTCCTGGAGGGTAACCTCCAGAGTTACAGAGTGAAATAGTTTGAGCTTTAACGAGTCCCCTAAGCACTGTTTCTCCACAGAGTGGTATATGGCTCTGAAGAGATAACCCACTCAGATTTCAACAGAGTGGTTAAATCTGCTCCTGGATCTTTCAAATGCCACAGAAGCCTTAGACAATCCCTAGAGTGCTGTGAAATGGAAATAGACAAAGGCAATTGTTACACTGCATGCATAGCATTGTGATCCTCCACAAGCTGTCGCCAAAAATGCACATATATATAATTTGTAACTGAGCCCTGTCCATGCCCACTGAAGGACTCCAATAATGCCCAATCATTGCTAAACAATTCCATAAGGTCAAAGGGATCATTCTCAGCAATATACCCAATCAAATCTTCCCTCTACTGTCTGGTTTAGCCCACAGGAGAGCATAACACTCCTGACCCCGTACCAGTGTATTGTGGTTGACCGCCAACTTAGCATAAGAGTCCTTGCAGAGAGGATAGTTGTGCTGTGATATGTGTCTGGTCCCAATAGGCTTTAAATCTGCAAGGAAAGCAAATTAGCATTTGAAATTAGTACATACAGGATTAAAAAAATACTGTTATAATAATTAATTAAATAAACATAAAAAGCATTTAATTTGTCCTTAATAAGCAAGTCATGAAAGCAGAACTTTGTTTTCTAAAACTGAGACAATCACTTTTTGATTCAGCTTAACTCACACCAAAAGCCCCCCCCAACCCCCCATGCCTTTGCTCATCCTTTTATGGAGGGATTAGCAGGAAAAACAATTAAATCATATTTTACAACTAAAGTTAACTAATCATGATTAGAGATATAGGTGGTCATTACAACCCTGGTGGTCGGTGTTAAAGCGGCGGTAAAACCGCCAACAGGCCGCCAGTGAAAAAAAATGGAATCCCGACCGTGGCGGAAACCGCCAACATAGACAGCCACTTTAACACTCCGACCACCACGGTGGTACAAACAAGCACCGCGGCGATCACCGCCAACAGACAGGCAGAAGACAAGGTCCCGCCCACTGTATTACAACAGCCCAATCCGCCACCTTTTCCAGGGCGGATTCACCGTGAACAAAAACATGGAGGAAACAGGACTTTGAAGGGAAAACGCTCACCTCTACACACCCCATGAGGAATCAGGACACCATGGAACCCGAGCTCCAGATACTGCCATCCTTTATCTTCCTGCTTCTCTACCAGGAACAACAAAGACGGCGGCAAAGACCACGGTGAGTACTGCACCTATGACACAAGAGAGGGGAGAGGGAAAAAAGAGTGAAACACACACGCAACACTCCCACCCTCACCCACTACAACACACGCACAAGTACATGTTGATACATAACATTAACAACCCCCAACTCCCCCTGGAAGAAGGCAAGGACAAAAAGAAATGAGTTGAATGTTTGTAATCTATTCAAAAACAGTAATCAAAAATATATACATTCATATACATGTATTTATACTAGAAACAAATATATGCACCAAGAATACAAGCCCAAGGTATTCCACCATCATAGTCCGTGGACCACTGGGCCCAAAATGCATGGGCGAGGCCCACACAAGATACCCGATCAAAACGGAGAGAACACTGCTGGGGCATCAGATAGGAATACAACAGGCACCTCAGGGTGAAGGGGAGGGGGGGCACCTCAGCCGGATGAGTGCACGACGCCAGATCCACAAGGGGGCTCCATGCCCATTGATGTATCCTGGGGAGTGCAAAGCCACGGTCTCTCAAGTCTCTCCAGTGGGTGGTTTGCCCACTGCTTTATCCTCGGGAGTGCAAAGCCACAGTCTCTCAAGTTTCTCCAGTGGGTGGGTTGCCCACTGCTTTATCCTGGGTGTGCAAAGCCACAGTCTCTCAAGTCTTTCCAGTGGGTGGTTTGCCCACTGCTTTATCCTGGGGAGTGTAACGCCACAGTCTCTCAAGTCTCTCCAATGGGTGGGTTGCCCACTGCTTTATCCTGGGTAGTGCAAAGCCACAGTCTCTCAAGTGGATGCCTTTCTCCACTGATTCTGGAGGGGGCTTTGTCCCCAGAGTGCTTCATCCTGCCAAGGACAGAGGTAGTGGATGCCTTTTTCCACTGGTTCTGGAGGGGGCTTAGTGCCCCAAGTGGTTTATCCTGCCAAGGACTGAGGTAGTGGATGCCTTTCTCCACTGGTTCTGGAGGGGGCTTAGTGCCCAGAGTGCTTCATCCTGCCAAGGACTGAGGTAGTGGATTTCATCTATCTGCCATCCCACAGGAATCCCCCCTCTAGTGCAGGTGCTGTCAGTACTCCATTTCCTGGCAAGTGGTTCTTTTCAGACGACAGTGGCCATAGCATCAGGGATGTCCCAGCCTATGTTCTCCAACGTGTTGTCCAGAGTGTTGTCTGCCCTGCTGAAACACATGCGCAGCTACATCGTTTTCCCTCAGGTGGATAATTTGCCTACAGTGAAAGGTGACTTCTATGCCCGGAGACATATCCCCAACATCATAGGTGCCATTGATGGGACACATGTGGCCTTGGTACCCCCCACAGGAGTGAACAGGTGTACCGAAACAGGAAGAGTTACCATTCTATGAATGTGCAGATGGTGTGTTTGGCCGACCAGTACATCTCCCATGTGAATGCCAAATTTCCTGGCTCAGTGCATGATGTGACTAGGTGTCTGGGTCTGGGGATGTCCCTAAGAGTTAGTGTGTGTCTAACAGTTGTCCCTCACCATTTGCAGGTGACTCTGGTTACCCCAACCTGTCATGGCTACTGACCCCAGTGAGGAATCCCAGGACAAGGGCAGAGGAACGCTACAATGAGGCCCATGGCCAGACTAGGAGGATTATAGAGAGGACCTTCGGCCTCCTGAAGGCAGGTTCAGGTGCCTCCATACGACAGGTGGTTCCCTATTCTACTCACCAAAGAAGGTCTGCCATATCATTGTGGCCTGCTGCATGCTTCACAACTTGGCTTTGCGACAACAGGTGCCTTTTCTGCAGGAGGATGGGCCAGATGGAGGTCTTGTGGCAGCTATGGAGCCTGTGGACAGTGAAGACGAGGAAGCAGAAGAAGAGGACATAGACAACAGAAACACGGTGATCCAGCAATACTTCCAGTGAGACACAGGTAAGAAGGCAACACTGCCTGCTACATCTGATTTAATTCTTCTACCTCTCATCTATCTGTCATTTTCACCCAGTGTATGGACACTGAGTTGTCACTTTCCCTTTCGATTTCACAGATGTGGGTCTCATTGTGTGACCTCTGCTTTGTTTCCACATGGACTAGAGCTGTGTGACATAGGTATGTTGACATTACATTGGATATAGCATTTTGCCACTGTTATTGCTAATACACATTTTCGAAAGCACAGACTGACTCCAGATAGTTTTGTGATTCAAGGGTGTTTATTTAAGTGCTAAATAGTGGACGGGGTTGTAAAGTGGTCAGGGGTCATGGTGGAGGAATGTCCATGGCAGAGTCCAGTCTATTAGTCTCACGGGTGCATTGTCCAAAGGGGCATAGGAAGTGGATCTGGGGCAGTTGATGGATGGACAGGGTGACAAAGTGGGACAGAAGGATGACAATCAGGGTGGTCTCATTTCTTGGCGGGGGTCTTGGCATTGTTCTCTGTCTTTGTCCTGGATCTCAGGGACCGCTTGCGGGGTGGTTCTCCAGCTGCAGGGGGTGGGGTGCTGGTGTCGTGGTCCTGTGGCGGGGCCTCCTGTCTACTAGCGCTGGCGGAGGTGGTGGGCAGTTCATCGTCCAGGTTAGTGTCAGGGGACCCTTGTTGTGCCACAGTGTCACTCCTAGTGTTCACGGGTTCCTTCAGCACCCCTGCAATGGTTCCCAGGGTGGAAATAATGTATTTGAGTTCCTCCCTGAACCCCAAATACTGTTCCTCCTGCAGCCGCTGGGTCTCCTGAAACTTGGCAGTACCGTTGCCATCGTCTCCTGGGAATGGTGGTATGCTCCCATGATGTTGGAGAGGGCCTCGTGGAGAGTGGGTTCCCTGGGCCTGTCCTCCCCCTGTCGCACAACAGCCCTCCCAGTTCCCCTGTTTCCCTGGGCCTCTGTCCCCTGAACTGTGTGCCCACTACCACTGCCCCCAGGTCCCTGGTGTTGTAGGGGTGGTGGGTTAGCCTGGGTTCCCTGAAATGGTGGACACTGCTGCTTGACATGTCCTGGGGACAGAGGTATGGGCCCGCTGGGTGGGTGCTGTGCTGGTGTTTCCAGAGGGGGGAAGCTCTGTAGTGGCCTGTGCTGGTGTGAGGGGAACAGACTGTCCCGAGGTCCCAGATGGTCCGGGCTGGTCATCTAGATCCAGTTGGACAGAGCTGCTGTCATCCCTGTGGGCCTCTTCTGTGGGTGGAGTGGACATGTCTGGACCCTCCTGTCCGGTGATGTTGGGTAGGGGTTCTGCAGGGGTGTAAAACCATGATTATTGCATCTGTGTGTGCCATGGTGTGCAATGGGTGGGTGGCCCAGTACCCGAGTGCTTCCATTCTTGTGTGGGACCTTGTGTGATGATGGTTTAGGGGGGGTGTATGGGTATGCACAGTGGTCATGCTTTGGTGATGGGTGGCCATGCTTTGGTGTTACATGCAGGGCTTGGGTTTGGGATGTGTGGTCTCTGATATTGGGACATATGTGAGGAGTTGGAGTAATAGGGGTGAGGGTAGGGGTATGTGATAGCATGCAGGTGGGTGGGGGATGAAGTAGTTAAAGGTTTGACTTACCAGAGTCCATTCCTCCAGCTACTCCTGCGAGGCCCTCAGGATGCAGTATAGCCAAGAAATGCTCCTCCCATGTAGTGAGTTCTGGGGAAGGAGGTGGAGGTCCGCCGCCAGTCCTCTGAACCGCAATCTGGTGTCTTAAGACCACGGAACGCACCTTCCCCCGTAGGTCGTTCCTCCTCTTCCTGATGTCATCCCTAGTTCTTGGATGCTGCCCCACTGCGTTGACCCTGTCGATTCTTCACCATACCTCCATCTTCCTAGCTATGATGGTGTGCTGCACCTGTGATCCGAATAGTTGTGGCTCTACCCGGATGATTTCCTCCACCATGACCCTGAGCTCCTACTCAGAAACCCTGGGGTGTCTTTGCAGTGCCATGGGGTGGTGTGGGTGATGTGTGGTGTGGTGTGTGTTGTGATGTATGGGGTATTGTTTAGAGGTGTGTTGTATGAGGTGCGTGGATGTTGTGTGAGTGATGGTGTCAAGTGCCTATGGATGCTATTGTTCTTTCTGGTGGTGTCTCTCTCTGGCCTTCTGTCGCAGTTGTTGTCGTAAGGGTTTGTGGGTGATGTGGGTGGGTGTTTTATAGTGTATTGGGTGTGTGGGTGTGGTGTGTGTATGTGTATCAGGTGTGTGTATTTCAAATTGTCCAATGTGGTTGTGTTTTTGTAAATGTGTGTGTATTTTGAGCGTGGCGGTGTGTACCGCCAATGGAATACTGCGGTTGAAAGACCTCCGCGTGGATTCGTGGGTTGTGATAGTGTGGGCGTATTCCTGTTGGCGTGACGGTGTCGGTTTTGTTATCGCCAGTTTATCACTGACCTTTGGTGTGGAGGACTTGGGGGGGTGTCTAGATTTTGGCGGATTCCGAGCTGTGGGTCATAATGGTAGTGGTGGTATTCCGCAGCCACGGCGGTAAGCGTCAATGTTGTAATGACCCCCATAGTCCTTGAGCCTAGCAATGTTCCAACTCATCAAGGAAAAGAAACTCCTAGTACAGATGTAAATGGGACCCTTGATAAGGGCTCCATCACCCCCAGAGGTAATGATGGTGTGAGGTAGAGGGGAAAGAATTTGGTTGACATGTTGCAGACCAGCTGGGAGTCAGTCCACAGAGGACGATATGTCAAAACTGAGCACCCTACTATAAGGAGGGTGCAGAGTCTCCCTAGATGTGAGTGTAGCATTTGGGAGATTAAAGGGAATAGCTATTCACATAGTTATTTGTAGACAAAATTACAATGTGGGGGTAACGTGGTTGCAAGGTGGCAGAGCTAGGTAAATAGAAGTATCATAGTGAAACCACTGAAATGCTCCCCTCACCCTTCCCAGCTCAGAGGCCCAAACAAAAGACTTTGTACAAAAGAAGGAGTCCTAAAATTAACAATTACACAGTCCCCCTCAGCAGAGGCTGGGCCAGGCAAAATCCATCCAACTCTGCATGCCATCAAAATGGCATTAGTGAGGGCAAAGGAGAACCCTCTCAAGTGCATGAGCCAGTCCACAATGTTATGCAGCTCGTAGGAGTAGTCCACTTGCCCCTCACGCAAAGAAGGGACTCCAATAAGTATGGCCACGTGTGCGCACGCGGCCGGAGGAAGATTTATGTTGATCTGAGATTTGTTGGTACGTAGATCACTTCTAAGTTGCTCTCTCACATGCCCTTCCACACACAGATTGTTAGAAGAGCCGGTTCTACTAGACCCATTAGAAGAAGGAGGACACTGCCCTGAAGTCGGTTTTTCCCACAGGCCTTGATGTTGGCAAACTAATGGTGTATCGGCTTGTGTCCTGGTGCCCCTGAGGCCTATCACATTATTGAGCTGAAGGGTGGAGGTAAGGAGGCAATTAAATGAGAGTTACTGTGGTTCCATCTGGGTAACTGGACTGGCAGATTAGTGACACAGTTTGCAGTTGAATACATTTAGGGGGTCATTCTGACTCCCGCCGGGCGCGGTCACCGCGCGCCCGGCGGGAGCCGCCAAAATACCGTACCGCGGTCGGAAGACCGCGGCGGGTATTTTGAGTTTTCCCCTGGGCTGGCGGGCGGCCTCCAAAAGGCCGCCCGCCAGCCCAGGGGAAAACGACCTTCCCACCATGAAGCCGGCTCGTAATCGAGCCGGCGGAGTGGGAAGGTGCGACGGGTGCTACTGCACCCGTCGCGTATTTCACTGTCTGCTATGCAGACAGTGAAATACAAGCAGGGCCCTCTTACGGGGGCCCCTGCAGTGCCCATGCCATTGGCCCTCGACACCCCCTACCGCCATCCTGTTCCTGGCGGGCGAACCGCCAGGAACAGGATGGCGGTAGGGGGTGTCAGAATCCCCAAGGCGGCGCACCAGGATTCTGACGGGCAGCGGAAAACCGGCGGGAGACCGCCGGTTTTCCTGCACTGACCGCGGCCAAAGCGCCGCTGTCAGAATGCCCTGCGGGGCACCGCCGGTCTGTCGGCGGTGCTCCCGCCGACCCTGGCCCCGGCGGTCTGAGACCGCCGGGGTCAGAATGACCCCCTTAATCTGCTCAGTTCGAGAGGAAAGTTCCACATGAAGGACATCTTTGATTTTCCCACAACAAACTTCCATAAACTGGTCAAATCAGGATTGATCCATTAGTATGGTCCCTAGGACCACATCATGAGATGGGAGTGGAGTAGCAAAATCGGAACTGATAGGACAAAACCCGTAGCAAGAATTTGGCTCATCTGGGTCATCATGTCAGTCGCCTTATTATAGAAGTTTTGTGCTTACAGTGTGTTACCCGTTTTGTTCTCCTGATGGACAAAGGGGGAGAGCTATTGGTTTAGCTAGGGGCTAAAATATACTAGCCAGGAGTGCCCATGGGGTTAGTGACAGAGACTGGCTTGTTGAGGATAGACTGAGTCCTTGGGTTTGGACATCAGATTTGCCTGAGCGTACCTTGTTGGAGAATGCTGTGGGTGCCATGCCCACACTCAGCGAGAGTCACCTGTAGGAAAGTACCATCTTGCCTGGCATGTTACCGCCATTTTTACTTGTGTGTCAGTTTGTTTTTGCCTGACTCACTGGGATCCTGCTAGCCAGTACCCCAGTGCTCATAGTTTGTGGCCTGAATGTGTGTCCCTTTGTAGTGACTGTGTCACTGATGCTCTGCTAATCAGAACCTCAGTGTTTATGCTCTGTAAGTATTTAAAATTGTAACTATAGGCTAGTGACCATTTTCATCAGTTCTAATTGGCACACTGGACCCTTATAATTCCCTAGTATATGGTACCTCGGTACCCAGAGTATTGGGGTTCTAAGAGATCCATATGGGCTGCAGCATTTCTTTTACCACCCATAAAGGAGCTCAGACAATTCTTACACAGGACTGCCACTGCAGCCTGAGTGAAATAACGTCCACGTTATTTCACAGGCATTTTACACTGCACTTAAGTAACTTATAAGTCATCTATATGTCTATCCCTCACTTGGTGAAGGTTAGGTGCAAAGTTACTGAGTGTGAGGGCACCCTGGCACTAGCCCATGTGCCCCCACATAGGTCAGGGCAATTTTCCTGGACTTTGTGAGTGTGGGGACACCATTACATGCTTGCACTACATATAGGTCAATACCTATATGTAGCTTCACAATGGTAACTCCGAATATGGCCATGTAACATGTCTAAGATCATGGAATTGTCCCCCATGCCAAATCTGGTATTGGGGTGCCAATCCCATGCATCCCCGGGGCTCCAGCATGTACCCCGGGTACTGCCAAACTAGCTCTCTGGGGTTTTCACCGCAGCTACCGCTGCTGCCAACCCACAGACAGGCTTCTGCCCTCCTCGGATCGGGGCAGCCCAGTCCCAGGAAGGCAGAACAAAGGGTTTTCTCTGAGAGAGGGTGTTGCACCCTCTCCCTTTGGAAATAGGTGTTAAGGACCTGAGAGGTGTAGCCTCTCCTGGCCTCTGGAAATGCTTAGAAGGTCACAGATGGTGCCGTCCTTTCATAAACCAGTCTACACTGGTTCAGGGAACCCCCAGCCCTGCTCTGGCATGAAACTGGACAAAGGAAAGGGGAGTGTCAACTCCCCTGTCCATCACCACCCCAGGAGTTGTGCCCAGAGCTCCTCCAGTGTGTCCCAGACCTCTGCCATCTTGAATGCAGGGGTGTGAGGGCACAATGGAGGCCTCTGAGTGGCCAGTGCCAGCAGGTGACTTCAGAGACCCCTCCTGATAGGTGCTTACCGGACTAGGTGGCCAGTCCTCCACTGAGGGCTATATATGGTTTCTCCTGTGGGCTTTTCCTCAGATAATGAATGCACAGCCCAGGTCCCCAGCACTCCGTCCTGCATTGCTCAACTTGATGAGTTGACCACTGGCTTCGTGGGACCCTGCTTTTGAGGCAACCGCCGTGCTCAGTTTTCTTGAACCCGGTTTCAAGTACTACTGCGGGTGCTGCCTTCTTCTGTGTGAGCTCTCTGTGTTGCTGAGGGCCCCCTCTGTCTCCTCTTCCAAGTGGCGACCTCCTGGTCCTTCCTGGGCCCGGGTGTAGGAGGCTGGACTGGCTTGTAGTGAGTACCAAGGGGTACTTGCACCTTGCACCAGGCCCAGTTATCCCTTATTAGTGTATAGGGTGTCTAGCAGCTTAGGCTGATAGATAATGGTAGCTTAGCAGAGCAGCTTAGGCTGAACTAGGAGACGTGTGAAGCTACTACAGTACCACTTAGTGTCATATGCACAATATCATAAGAAAACACAATACACAGTTATACTAAAAATAAAGGTACTTTATTTTTATGACAATATGCCAAAGTATCTTAGAGTGTACCCTCAGTGAGAGGATAGGAAATATACACAAGATATATATACACAATAGCAAAAATATGCAGTATAGTCTTAGAAAACAGTGCAAACAATGTATAGTTACAATAGGATGCAATGGGGAAACATAGGGATAGGGGCAACACAAACCATATACTCCAGAAGTGGAATGCGAACCACGAATGGACCCCAAACCTATGTGACCTTGTAGAGGGTCGCTGGGACTATCAGAAAATAGTGAGAGTTAGAAAAATAACCCTCCCCAAGACCCTGAAAAGTGAGTGCAAAGTGCACCAAAGTTCCCCTAAGGACAAAATAGTCGTGTTAGAGGGAGAATGCAAGGAAAACACAAATCAGCAATGCAACAACGATGGATTCCTGTCTGAAGGTACCTGTGGAACAAGGGGACCAAGTCCAAAAGTCACAAGCAGCTCGGAGATGGGCAGATGCCCAAGAAATGCCAGCGGTTGGTGCAAAGAAGCTCTTACTAGGCTGAAGAACTGTGAATACTGCAGGAACGACAAGGGTTAGAGACTTCCCCTTTGGAGGACGGATCCCCCACGCCTTGGAGAGTCGTGCAGAAGTGTTTTCCCGCCGGAGGGACGCCAACAAGCCTTGCTACACGCAAATCGTGCGTTTGGCGTTTTTGGACGCTGCTGGGGCCCAGGAGGGACCAGAAGGTCGCAAATTGGACCTGCAGAGAGAGGGGACGTCGAGCAAGACAATGAGCCCTCACTGAAGCAGGTAGCACCCGGAGAAGTGCCAGAAACAGGCACTACGAGGATGCGTGAAACGGTGCTCGCCGAAGTTGCACAAAGGAGTCCCACGTCGCCGGAGACCAACTTAGAAAGTCGTGCAATGCAGGTTAGAGTGCCGTGGACCCAGGCTTGGCTGTGCACGAAGGATTTCCGCCGGAAGTGCACAGGGGCCGGAGTAGCTTGCAAAGTCGCGGTTCCCAGCAATGCAGCCCAGCGAGGTGAGGCAAGGACTTACCTCCACCAAACTTGGGCTGAAGAGTCACTGGACTGTGGGGGTCACTTGGACGGTGTCGCTGGATTCGAGGGACCTCGCTCGTTGTGCTGAGAGGAGACCCAAGGGACCGGAGATGCAGCTTTTTGGTGCCTGCGGTTGCAGGGGGAAGATTCCGTCGACCCACGGGAGATTTCTTCGGAGCTTCTGGTGCAGAGAGGAGGCAGACTACCCCCACAGCATGCACAAGCAGGAAAACAGTCGAGAAGGCGGCAGGATCAGCGTTACAGAGTTGCAGTAGTCGTCTTTGCTACTATGTTGCAGGTTTGCAGGCTTCCAGCGCGGTCAGCGGTCGATTCCTTATCAGAAGGTGAAGAGGGAGATGCAGAGGAACTCGGCTGAGCTCATGCATTCGTTATCTAAAGTTTCCCCAGAGACAGAGACCCTAAATAGCCAGAAAAGAGGGTTTGGCTACCTAGGAGAGAGGAAAGGCTACTAACACCTGAAGGAGCCTATCACAAGGAGTCTCTGACGTCACCTGGTGGCACTGGCCACTCAGAGCAGTCCAGTGTGCCAGCAGCACCTCTGTTTCCAAGATGGCAGAGGTCTGGAGCACACTGGAGGAGCTCTGGACACCTCCCAGGGGAGGTGCAGGTCAGGGGAGTGGTCACTCCCCTTTCCTTTGTCCAGTTTCGTGCCAGAGCAGGGGCTAAGGGGTCCCTGAACCGGTGTATACTGGCTTATGCAGAATTGGGCACATCTGTGCCCAACAAAGCATTTCCAGAGGCTGGGGGAGGCTACTCCTCCCCTGCCTTCACACCATTTTCCAAAGGGAGAGGGTGTCACACCCTCTCTCAGAGGAAGTTCTTTGTTCTGCCATCCTGGGCCAGGCCTGGCTGGACCCCAGGAGGGCAGCTGCCTGTCTGAGGGGTTGGCAGCAGCAGCAGCTGCAGAGAAACCCCAGGAAGGGCAGTCTGGCAGTACCAGGGTCTGTGCTACAGACCACTGGGATCATGGAAGTGTACCAACAATGCCAGGATGGCATAGAGGGGGCAATTCCATGATCATAGACATGTTACATGGCCATATTCGGAGTTACCATGGTGAAGCTACATATAGGTAGTGACCTATATGTAGTGCACGCGTGTAATGGTGTCCCCGCACTCACAAAGTTCAGTCAATTGGCTCTGAACAATGTGGGGGCACCTTGGCTAGTGCCAGGGTGCCCTCACACTAAGTAACTTTGCACCTAACCTTTACCAGGTAAAGGTTAGACATATAGGTGACTTATAAGTTACTTAAGTGCAGTGTAAAATGGCTGTGAAATAACGTGGACGTTATTTCACTCAGGCTGCAGTGGCAGGCCTGTGTAAGAATTGTCAGAGCTCCCTATGGGTGGCAAAAGAAATGCTGCAGCCCATAGGGATCTCCTGGAACCCCAATACCCTGGGTACCTCAGTACCATATACTAGGGAATTATAAGGGTGTTCCAGTAAGCCAATGTAAATTGGTAAAAATGGTCACTAGCCTGTCAGTGACAATTTGGAAAGAAATGAGAGAGCATAACCACTGAGGTTCTGGTTAGCAGAGCCTCAGTGAGACAGTTAGGCACCACACAGGGAACACATACATGCACACCTATGAGCACTGGGGTCCTGTGTGACAGGGTCCCAGTGACACATACATATAGGCCACAAACCTATGAGCACTGGGGTCCTGACCAGCAGGATCCCAGTGACACATAACAACCATACTGAAAACATGGTGTTTTCACTATGAGCACTGAGGCCTGGCTATCAGGATCACAGTGAGACAGTGAAAACAGTGACAAACACCCTGACATACACTCACAAACAGGCCAAAAGTGGGGGTAACAAGGCTAGAAAGAGGCTACCTTCTCACACAACCCCCCCCCCCAAACGAAGGACAATAAGGCTAACCTTGGCCAGTTGAGACTTTATTGTCTAAGTGGTGATAAGTAGAGAGTAGCTCTGCAATAGACTGGCTACTCCCTTTATCATCCACTATATGGTTACTTCCCTGTGGGGATGTAAACCACCCTGTTTGAAGTTTTTTAGCTAACCAACAATGTGAGGATGTATTTTCAGAGTTTCTATCAGTAAGTTTTAGTTTAGAGCAGTGGGAATTATCCACTGAACCTATTTGTAATGATGGAAATGCCAGACAGGGATGCTGTCTCAGTAAAGCCATAGCTGGGCAAAAACTTTGTCCATTTGGCTGGAAGAGAGAACAGGGATGCTGTTTCTCTTGAGTTGGAGCAGGGCAGGGATGCTGTCCTATGAGCTCCACACTAGGGCAGGGATGCTGTCCTAAGTGTTGTGAGGCAGTACAGGGTTTCTGCACTAAAGTTTCTCTGGGAGGGTTGGAGGGATGCTCCATGTTAACTAAAATGGTGCTCTTTTTGTCACCAATGTTAGTTATCCCACAGAGAGGTACTTCTACCTCAGGGAGTCCAGCTATGCCAGCTGATGATTCCCTTGGAACAGGTGCCACCCCAGGAGAGATTTCTCCCACCACAGGAATGGTATCCTGAATGGTAGGGTGGTTAGGGGATACTGTGATACCCTTTTTACCTGTTGATGGGGAGGGATCCTGAGTTTTCAGGCCTTCTCTCCTTTGCTTTTTCATTTCACTTGAAATGAGAGGGAACAATTCCTCAGGGATGCCCAGCATGGCTGCATGGGCATAAAACTCTACATCAGCCCAACCTGAGGCCTCTAGGTCATTACCTAAGAGACAGTCTACAGGTAAGCTAGGTGATACCACCACCTGCTTAGGGCCAGTAACTCCACCCCAACTAAACTGAATTATAGCTAAGGGAAGAAACTTAGTGGAGTTATGGACATCAATAATCTTATACTGTTGTCCAATGATGTGTTGTTCAGGAGGCACTAGGTTTTCAGTCACCAAAGTGAAACTGGCACCTGTGTCCCTGTAGGCCAAGGCCTCAACACCATTTATTGAAACTGTCTGCCTGTACTTATCCATTGTAAGGGGACAAGCAGCCAGTGTGGCAAGGCCAATGCCACTAGGTGTGACAGAAACTGTCTTGGGACTGATTACATCAGTTTCCACTATGGACCCATAAGTGAACCCAACTACACCCTTTGCTTGACTGTTGCCAGCAGTCCCACCACTAGTACCACTACTGCTAGGGGCACTAGAGCTTGATGTATTAGTGGTGGTAGGCTCAGGGGGTTTACCTGGACAGGACTTATCCCCTGGCCTATGGCCTCTGTTTTTACACACAAAGCACCAAGGCTTTTTAATGTGTTCAGGTTGGGAAGAAGAGGAAGAATTTGTTTTATCCCCACCCTCTGAAGAGTGTTTAAGATTTGAAGTGGGATCTTTGGTTTTACCCTTATCCCCATGCTTATCTTGAGATTTTTCACCATCTTTCTTCTTATTGCCATCTTTGTCACCCCCTGTATGAACTTTTCTGTTCACCCTTGTTCTGACCCATTTGTCTGCCTTCTTTCCCAATTCTTGGGGAGAGGTCAGATCAGAGTCTACCAGGTACTGGTGCAACAAATCAGACACACAATTATTAAGTATATGCTCTCTCAGGATTGTGTTATACAGGCTTTCATAATCAGTAACTTTACTGCCATGTAACCACCCCTCCAAGGCCTTCACTGAATGGTCAATGAAATCAACCCAGTCTTGTGAAGACTCCTTTTTGGTCTCTCTGAACTTTATCCTGTACTGTTCAGTGGTTAAGCCATAACCATCCAGGAGTGCATTCTTAAGAACTTGGAAATTGTTAGCATCATTTTCTTTTACAGTAAGGAGCCTATCCCTACCTTTTCCAGTAAATGATAGCCATAGGATAGCAGCCCACTGCTTTTGAGGGACATCCTGTACAGCACAGGCCCTCTCAAGTGCAGCAAACCACTTGTTAATGTCATCCCCCTCCTTGTAAGGGGGAACTATCTTGTGCAGATTCCTGGAATCATGCTCTTTTGCAGGATGACTATGGGGAATACTGCTGCTGCCACCATGGGTATCTAAACCCATCTTCTGTCTTTCCCTCTCTATTTCTAAAGACTGTCTATCCAAATCCAGCTGTTGCTTCTTGAGCTTCAGTCTGGTTTGCTCCACTCTCAATCTATTGAGCTCCCTTTCTAACAATCTGTCATCAGGGTGGGTGGGAGGGACATTTCTAGATACAGAGGTATGATGGGAATGAACAGAAGGAGACCTGTCCCTTACAAGGGGCACCCTAACAGCTTGGCTACCAGCATAATGTGAGAGCACATCATCAGTATGATGTGATTCAACCTCTGTACCAACTATGCTAGACTGTCTAGTAATGGGCAGGCTGAGAAGTTTCTTTCCTGAACCTTTTCCTGGGGGAGTCCCTGGATCAGATTGAGAACCATTAGCTACTTTTTCTACAGATTGGGCACTTATGGCCTTATCCTGTACTCTAAGCATATTAATTAACAGTTCTAAGGAAGGATTCTTCCCTACACTCAAACCTCTCTCTATGCAGAGACTCCTTGCTCCTTTCCAGCTAAGGTGATCATATGCAAGTTTGGACAGTTCAACTTTTTGGCCTGTGCCAGACATTTTTTTAGAGAGAGTTAAAGTGATAGACAAAGAGAAAAAAGTTTTCAGAACTTTTTGGAAAGACAGAAAAAAACTTTTTAAACTTTTAAGAACTTTTTGAAAGTTTAGAAGTACTTTTCAGCACTTAGAAAAGAGTGAAAAGAGGAAATGCAAAACTTTTTGGCTATGTGTATATACACTGACCTTGTTTTGTATATTTTTCTCTTATGAAAAGTACAATGACAAGAGTGGTAAGTAGTCTCAAAGCACTTATCCCACCGCTGCACAACCAACGTAGGAGGCTGGACTGGCTTGTAGTGAGTACCAAGGGGTACTTGCACCTTGCACCAGGCCCAGTTATCCCTTATTAGTGTATAGGGTGTCTAGCAGCTTAGGCTGATAGATAATGGTAGCTTAGCAGAGCAGCTTAGGCTGAACTAGGAGACGTGTGAAGCTACTACAGTACCACTTAGTGTCATATGCACAATACCATAAGAAAACACAATACACAGTTATACTAAAAATAAAGGTACTTTATTTTTATGACAATATGCCAAAGTATCTTAGAGTGTACCCTCAGTGAGAGGATAGGAAATATACACAAGATATATATACACAATAGCAAAAATATGCAGTATAGTCTTAGAAAACAGTGCAAACAATGTATAGTTACAATAGGATGCAATGGGGAAACATAGGGATAGGGGCAACACAAACCATATACTCCAGAAGTGGAATGCGAACCACGAATGGACCCCAAACCTATGTGACCTTGTAGAGGGTCGCTGGGACTATCAGAAAATAGTGAGAGTTAGAAAAATAACCCTCCCCAAGACCCTGAAAAGTGAGTGCAAAGTGCACCAAAGTTCCCCTAAGGACAAAATAGTCGTGTTAGAGGGAGAATGCAAGGAAAACACAAATCAGCAATGCAACAACGATGGATTCCTGTCTGAAGGTACCTGTGGAACAAGGGGACCAAGTCCAAAAGTCACAAGCAGCTCGGAGATGGGCAGATGCCCAAGAAATGCCAGCGGTTGGTGCAAAGAAGCTCTTACTAGGCTGAAGAACTGTGAATACTGCAGGAACGACAAGGGTTAGAGACTTCCCCTTTGGAGGACGGATCCCCCACGCCTTGGAGAGTCGTGCAGAAGTGTTTTCCCGCCGGAGGGACGCCAACAAGCCTTGCTACACGCAAATCGTGCGTTTGGCGTTTTTGGACGCTGCTGGGGCCCAGGAGGGACCAGAAGGTCGCAAATTGGACCTGCAGAGAGAGGGGACGTCGAGCAAGACAATGAGCCCTCACTGAAGCAGGTAGCACCCGGAGAAGTGCCAGAAACAGGCACTACGAGGATGCGTGAAACGGTGCTCGCCGAAGTTGCACAAAGGAGTCCCACGTCGCCGGAGACCAACTTAGAAAGTCGTGCAATGCAGGTTAGAGTGCCGTGGACCCAGGCTTGGCTGTGCACGAAGGATTTCCGCCGGAAGTGCACAGGGGCCGGAGTAGCTTGCAAAGTCGCGGTTCCCAGCAATGCAGCCCAGCGAGGTGAGGCAAGGACTTACCTCCACCAAACTTGGGCTGAAGAGTCACTGGACTGTGGGGGTCACTTGGACGGTGTCGCTGGATTCGAGGGACCTCGCTCGTTGTGCTGAGAGGAGACCCAAGGGACCGGAGATGCAGCTTTTTGGTGCCTGCGGTTGCAGGGGGAAGATTCCGTCGACCCACGGGAGATTTCTTCGGAGCTTCTGGTGCAGAGAGGAGGCAGACTACCCCCACAGCATGCACAAGCAGGAAAACAGTCGAGAAGGCGGCAGGATCAGCGTTACAGAGTTGCAGTAGTCGTCTTTGCTACTATGTTGCAGGTTTGCAGGCTTCCAGCGCGGTCAGCGGTCGATTCCTTATCAGAAGGTGAAGAGGGAGATGCAGAGGAACTCGGCTGAGCTCATGCATTCGTTATCTAAAGTTTCCCCAGAGACAGAGACCCTAAATAGCCAGAACAGAGGGTTTGGCTACCTAGGAGAGAGGAAAGGCTACTAACACCTGAAGGAGCCTATCACAAGGAGTCTCTGACGTCACCTGGTGGCACTGGCCACTCAGAGCAGTCCAGTGTGCCAGCAGCACCTCTGTTTCCAAGATGGCAGAGGTCTGGAGCACACTGGAGGAGCTCTGGACACCTCCCAGGGGAGGTGCAGGTCAGGGGAGTGGTCACTCCCCTTTCCTTTGTCCAGTTTCGTGCCAGAGCAGGGGCTAAGGGGTCCCTGAACCGGTGTATACTGGCTTATGCAGAATTGGGCACATCTGTGCCCAACAAAGCATTTCCAGAGGCTGGGGGAGGCTACTCCTCCCCTGCCTTCACACCATTTTCCAAAGGGAGAGGGTGTCACACCCTCTCTCAGAGGAAGTTCTTTGTTCTGCCATCCTGGGCCAGGCCTGGCTGGACCCCAGGAGGGCAGCTGCCTGTCTGAGGGGTTGGCAGCAGCAGCAGCTGCAGAGAAACCCCAGGAAGGGCAGTCTGGCAGTACCAGGGTCTGTGCTACAGACCACTGGGATCATGGAATTGTACCAACAATGCCAGGATGGCATAGAGGGGGCAATTCCATGATCATAGACATGTTACATGGCCATATTCGGAGTTACCATGGTGAAGCTACATATAGGTAGTGACCTATATGTAGTGCACGCGTGTAATGGTGTCCCCGCACTCACAAAGTTCAGTCAATTGGCTCTGAACAATGTGGGGGCACCTTGGCTAGTGCCAGGGTGCCCTCACACTAAGTAACTTTGCACCTAACCTTTACCAGGTAAAGGTTAGACATATAGGTGACTTATAAGTTACTTAAGTGCAGTGTAAAATGGCTGTGAAATAACGTGGACGTTATTTCACTCAGGCTGCAGTGGCAGGCCTGTGTAAGAATTGTCAGAGCTCCCTATGGGTGGCAAAAGAAATGCTGCAGCCCATAGGGATCTCCTGGAACCCCAATACCCTGGGTACCTCAGTACCATATACTAGGGAATTATAAGGGTGTTCCAGTAAGCCAATGTAAATTGGTAAAAATGGTCACTAGCCTGTCAGTGACAATTTGGAAAGAAATGAGAGAGCATAACCACTGAGGTTCTGGTTAGCAGAGCCTCAGTGAGACAGTTAGGCACCACACAGGGAACACATACATGCACACCTATGAGCACTGGGGTCCTGTGTGACAGGGTCCCAGTGACACATACATATAGGCCACAAACCTATGAGCACTGGGGTCCTGACCAGCAGGATCCCAGTGACACATAACAACCATACTGAAAACATGGTGTTTTCACTATGAGCACTGAGGCCTGGCTATCAGGATCACAGTGAGACAGTGAAAACAGTGACAAACACCCTGACATACACTCACAAACAGGCCAAAAGTGGGGGTAACAAGGCTAGAAAGAGGCTACCTTCTCACACAACCCCCCCCCCCCAAACGAAGGACAATAAGGCTAACCTTGGCCAGTTGAGACTTTATTGTCTAAGTGGTGATAAGTAGAGAGTAGCTCTGCAATAGACTGGCTACTCCCTTTATCATCCACTATATGGTTACTTCCCTGTGGGGATGTAAACCACCCTGTTTGAAGTTTTTTAGCTAACCAACAATGTGAGGATGTATTTTCAGAGTTTCTATCAGTAAGTTTTAGTTTAGAGCAGTGGGAATTATCCACTGAACCTATTTGTAATGATGGAAATGCCAGACAGGGATGCTGTCTCAGTAAAGCCATAGCTGGGCAAAAACTTTGTCCATTTGGCTGGAAGAGAGAACAGGGATGCTGTTTCTCTTGAGTTGGAGCAGGGCAGGGATGCTGTCCTATGAGCTCCACACTAGGGCAGGGATGCTGTCCTAAGTGTTGTGAGGCAGTACAGGGTTTCTGCACTAAAGTTTCTCTGGGAGGGTTGGAGGGATGCTCCATGTTAACTAAAATGGTGCTCTTTTTGTCACCAATGTTAGTTATCCCACAGAGAGGTACTTCTACCTCAGGGAGTCCAGCTATGCCAGCTGATGATTCCCTTGGAACAGGTGCCACCCCAGGAGAGATTTCTCCCACCACAGGAATGGTATCCTGAATGGTAGGGTGGTTAGGGGATACTGTGATACCCTTTTTACCTGTTGATGGGGAGGGATCCTGAGTTTTCAGGCCTTCTCTCCTTTGCTTTTTCATTTCACTTGAAATGAGAGGGAACAATTCCTCAGGGATGCCCAGCATGGCTGCATGGGCATAAAACTCTACATCAGCCCAACCTGAGGCCTCTAGGTCATTACCTAAGAGACAGTCTACAGGTAAGCTAGGTGATACCACCACCTGCTTAGGGCCAGTAACTCCACCCCAACTAAACTGAATTATAGCTAAGGGAAGAAACTTAGTGGAGTTATGGACATCAATAATCTTATACTGTTGTCCAATGATGTGTTGTTCAGGAGGCACTAGGTTTTCAGTCACCAAAGTGAAACTGGCACCTGTGTCCCTGTAGGCCAAGGCCTCAACACCATTTATTGAAACTGTCTGCCTGTACTTATCCATTGTAAGGGGACAAGCAGCCAGTGTGGCAAGGCCAATGCCACTAGGTGTGACAGAAACTGTCTTGGGACTGATTACATCAGTTTCCACTATGGACCCATAAGTGAACCCAACTACACCCTTTGCTTGACTGTTGCCAGCAGTCCCACCACTAGTACCACTACTGCTAGGGGCACTAGAGCTTGATGTATTAGTGGTGGTAGGCTCAGGGGGTTTACCTGGACAGGACTTATCCCCTGGCCTATGGCCTCTGTTTTTACACACAAAGCACCAAGGCTTTTTAATGTGTTCAGGTTGGGAAGAAGAGGAAGAATTTGTTTTATCCCCACCCTCTGAAGAGTGTTTAAGATTTGAAGTGGGATCTTTGGTTTTACCCTTATCCCCATGCTTATCTTGAGATTTTTCACCATCTTTCTTCTTATTGCCATCTTTGTCACCCCCTGTATGAACTTTTCTGTTCACCCTTGTTCTGACCCATTTGTCTGCCTTCTTTCCCAATTCTTGGGGAGAGGTCAGATCAGAGTCTACCAGGTACTGGTGCAACAAATCAGACACACAATTATTAAGTATATGCTCTCTCAGGATTGTGTTATACAGGCTTTCATAATCAGTAACTTTACTGCCATGTAACCACCCCTCCAAGGCCTTCACTGAATGGTCAATGAAATCAACCCAGTCTTGTGAAGACTCCTTTTTGGTCTCTCTGAACTTTATCCTGTACTGTTCAGTGGTTAAGCCATAACCATCCAGGAGTGCATTCTTAAGAACTTGGAAATTGTTAGCATCATTTTCTTTTACAGTAAGGAGCCTATCCCTACCTTTTCCAGTAAATGATAGCCATAGGATAGCAGCCCACTGCTTTTGAGGGACATCCTGTACAGCACAGGCCCTCTCAAGTGCAGCAAACCACTTGTTAATGTCATCCCCCTCCTTGTAAGGGGGAACTATCTTGTGCAGATTCCTGGAATCATGCTCTTTTGCAGGATGACTATGGGGAATACTGCTGCTGCCACCATGGGTATCTAAACCCATCTTCTGTCTTTCCCTCTCTATTTCTAAAGACTGTCTATCCAAATCCAGCTGTTGCTTCTTGAGCTTCAGTCTGGTTTGCTCCACTCTCAATCTATTGAGCTCCCTTTCTAACAATCTGTCATCAGGGTGGGTGGGAGGGACATTTCTAGATACAGAGGTATGATGGGAATGAACAGAAGGAGACCTGTCCCTTACAAGGGGCACCCTAACAGCTTGGCTACCAGCATAATGTGAGAGCACATCATCAGTATGATGTGATTCAACCTCTGTACCAACTATGCTAGACTGTCTAGTAATGGGCAGGCTGAGAAGTTTCTTTCCTGAACCTTTTCCTGGGGGAGTCCCTGGATCAGATTGAGAACCATTAGCTACTTTTTCTACAGATTGGGCACTTATGGCCTTATCCTGTACTCTAAGCATATTAATTAACAGTTCTAAGGAAGGATTCTTCCCTACACTCAAACCTCTCTCTATGCAGAGACTCCTTGCTCCTTTCCAGCTAAGGTGATCATATGCAAGTTTGGACAGTTCAACTTTTTGGCCTGTGCCAGACATTTTTTTAGAGAGAGTTAAAGTGATAGACAAAGAGAAAAAAGTTTTCAGAACTTTTTGAAAGACAGAAAAAACTTTTTAAACTTTTAAGAACTTTTTGAAAGTTTAGAAGTACTTTTCAGCACTTAGAAAAGAGTGAAAAGAGGAAATGCAAAACTTTTTGGCTATGTGTATATACACTGACCTTGTTTTGTATATTTTTCTCTTATGAAAAGTACAATGACAAGAGTGGTAAAGTAGTCTCAAAGCACTTATCCCACCGCTGCACAACCAACGTAGGAGGCTGGACTGGCTTGTAGTGAGTACCAAGGGGTACTTGCACCTTGCACCAGGCCCAGTTATCCCTTATTAGTGTATAGGGTGTCTAGCAGCTTAGGCTGATAGATAATGGTAGCTTAGCAGAGCAGCTTAGGCTGAACTAGGAGACGTGTGAAGCTACTACAGTACCACTTAGTGTCATATGCACAATACCATAAGAAAACACAATACACAGTTATACTAAAAATAAAGGTACTTTATTTTTATGACAATATGCCAAAGTATCTTAGAGTGTACCCTCAGTGAGAGGATAGGAAATATACACAAGATATATATACACAATAGCAAAAATATGCAGTATAGTCTTAGAAAACAGTGCAAACAATGTATAGTTACAATAGGATGCAATGGGGAAACATAGGGATAGGGGCAACACAAACCATATACTCCAGAAGTGGAATGCGAACCACGAATGGACCCCAACCTATGTGACCTTGTAGAGGGTCGCTGGGACTATCAGAAAATAGTGAGAGTTAGAAAAATAACCCTCCCCAAGACCCTGAAAAGTGAGTGCAAAGTGCACCAAAGTTCCCCTAAGGACAAAATAGTCGTGTTAGAGGGAGAATGCAAGGAAAACACAAATCAGCAATGCAACAACGATGGATTCCTGTCTGAAGGTACCTGTGGAACAAGGGGACCAAGTCCAAAAGTCACAAGCAGCTCGGAGATGGGCAGATGCCCAAGAAATGCCAGCGGTTGGTGCAAAGAAGCTCTTACTAGGCTGAAGAACTGTGAATACTGCAGGAACGACAAGGGTTAGAGACTTCCCCTTTGGAGGACGGATCCCCCACGCCTTGGAGAGTCGTGCAGAAGTGTTTTCCCGCCGGAGGGACGCCAACAAGCCTTGCTACACGCAAATCGTGCGTTTGGCGTTTTTGGACGCTGCTGGGGCCCAGGAGGGACCAGAAGGTCGCAAATTGGACCTGCAGAGAGAGGGGACGTCGAGCAAGACAATGAGCCCTCACTGAAGCAGGTAGCACCCGGAGAAGTGCCAGAAACAGGCACTACGAGGATGCGTGAAACGGTGCTCGCCGAAGTTGCACAAAGGAGTCCCACGTCGCCGGAGACCAACTTAGAAAGTCGTGCAATGCAGGTTAGAGTGCCGTGGACCCAGGCTTGGCTGTGCACGAAGGATTTCCGCCGGAAGTGCACAGGGGCCGGAGTAGCTTGCAAAGTCGCGGTTCCCAGCAATGCAGCCCAGCGAGGTGAGGCAAGGACTTACCTCCACCAAACTTGGGCTGAAGAGTCACTGGACTGTGGGGGTCACTTGGACGGTGTCGCTGGATTCGAGGGACCTCGCTCGTTGTGCTGAGAGGAGACCCAAGGGACCGGAGATGCAGCTTTTTGGTGCCTGCGGTTGCAGGGGGAAGATTCCGTCGACCCACGGGAGATTTCTTCGGAGCTTCTGGTGCAGAGAGGAGGCAGACTACCCCCACAGCATGCACAAGCAGGAAAACAGTCGAGAAGGCGGCAGGATCAGCGTTACAGAGTTGCAGTAGTCGTCTTTGCTACTATGTTGCAGGTTTGCAGGCTTCCAGCGCGGTCAGCGGTCGATTCCTTATCAGAAGGTGAAGAGGGAGATGCAGAGGAACTCGGCTGAGCTCATGCATTCGTTATCTAAAGTTTCCCCAGAGACAGAGACCCTAAATAGCCAGAACAGAGGGTTTGGCTACCTAGGAGAGAGGAAAGGCTACTAACACCTGAAGGAGCCTATCACAAGGAGTCTCTGACGTCACCTGGTGGCACTGGCCACTCAGAGCAGTCCAGTGTGCCAGCAGCACCTCTGTTTCCAAGATGGCAGAGGTCTGGAGCACACTGGAGGAGCTCTGGACACCTCCCAGGGGAGGTGCAGGTCAGGGGAGTGGTCACTCCCCTTTCCTTTGTCCAGTTTCGTGCCAGAGCAGGGGCTAAGGGGTCCCTGAACCGGTGTATACTGGCTTATGCAGAATTGGGCACATCTGTGCCCAACAAAGCATTTCCAGAGGCTGGGGGAGGCTACTCCTCCCCTGCCTTCACACCATTTTCCAAAGGGAGAGGGTGTCACACCCTCTCTCAGAGGAAGTTCTTTGTTCTGCCATCCTGGGCCAGGCCTGGCTGGACCCCAGGAGGGCAGCTGCCTGTCTGAGGGGTTGGCAGCAGCAGCAGCTGCAGAGAAACCCCAGGAAGGGCAGTCTGGCAGTACCAGGGTCTGTGCTACAGACCACTGGGATCATGGAATTGTACCAACAATGCCAGGATGGCATAGAGGGGGCAATTCCATGATCATAGACATGTTACATGGCCATATTCGGAGTTACCATGGTGAAGCTACATATAGGTAGTGACCTATATGTAGTGCACGCGTGTAATGGTGTCCCCGCACTCACAAAGTTCAGTCAATTGGCTCTGAACAATGTGGGGGCACCTTGGCTAGTGCCAGGGTGCCCTCACACTAAGTAACTTTGCACCTAACCTTTACCAGGTAAAGGTTAGACATATAGGTGACTTATAAGTTACTTAAGTGCAGTGTAAAATGGCTGTGAAATAACGTGGACGTTATTTCACTCAGGCTGCAGTGGCAGGCCTGTGTAAGAATTGTCAGAGCTCCCTATGGGTGGCAAAAGAAATGCTGCAGCCCATAGGGATCTCCTGGAACCCCAATACCCTGGGTACCTCAGTACCATATACTAGGGAATTATAAGGGTGTTCCAGTAAGCCAATGTAAATTGGTAAAAATGGTCACTAGCCTGTCAGTGACAATTTGGAAAGAAATGAGAGAGCATAACCACTGAGGTTCTGGTTAGCAGAGCCTCAGTGAGACAGTTAGGCACCACACAGGGAACACATACATGCACACCTATGAGCACTGGGGTCCTGTGTGACAGGGTCCCAGTGACACATACATATAGGCCACAAACCTATGAGCACTGGGGTCCTGACCAGCAGGATCCCAGTGACACATAACAACCATACTGAAAACATGGTGTTTTCACTATGAGCACTGAGGCCTGGCTATCAGGATCCCAGTGAGACAGTGAAAACAGTGACAAACACCCTGACATACACTCACAAACAGGCCAAAAGTGGGGGTAACAAGGCTAGAAAGAGGCTACCTTCTCACACCGGGCAGCACCCATTTTCTTCAACGGTGACCTTTGCATTTAACAAGGCTTGTTTGCAGTCTTTTTCCAAAGAAACAACTCTGCATCCTCCACCACTCTGTGGGGCATCTTCTGTGCAAAGGAGAAGTTCCTGGCACCTTCCGCTTCTTCCACCTGGAGGCAGCCATTTTGCACCTTCATCCGGGGTTTAGTGGGCTCTTGCTCCCCGGACACTTTCATGACTCTTGGACTTGGTCCCCTTCCTTTACAGGTCCTCAGGTCCAGGAATCCCTCTTTAGTGCTTTGCAGTCTTTTGTGGTCTTTGCAGAATCTCCTATCACGACTTTAGTGTGTTTCTGGGGAAGTAGGGTCACTTTACTCCTACTTTTCACGATCTTGGGGTGAGGTATCTTAGAAAACCTTAGTGTTTTCTTACACTCCCAGCGACCCTCTACACACTACACTAGGCCTGGGGTCCCTAAGTTGTTCGCATTCCTCTTTCTTAGTATATGGTTTGTGTTGCCCCTAGGCCTATTGTATCCTATTGTATTCTACAGTGTTTACAGTACTTTTCTAACTGTCTACTTACCTGATTTTGGTTTGTGTGTATATTTTGTGTAGTTTACTTACCTCCTAAGGGAGTATATCCTCCGAGATATTTTTGGCACATTGTCACTAAAATAAAATACCTTTATTTTTAGTAACACTGAGTACTGTGATTCCTATGATATAGTGCTATATGATATAATGGTATAGTAGAAGCTTTGCATGTCTCCTAGTTCAGCCTAAGCTGGTCTGCTATAGCTACCTCTATCAGCCTAAGCAGCTAGAACACTACTAATCTACCAATAAGGGATAACTGAACCTGGCACAAGGTGTAAGTACCATCAGCTATAAGCCAGGCCAGCCTCCTACATCGCCTTTCTGCAATTTCAATGCTAACTACCCCTCTTGCTGTCTCCAGAAAACGATCAATAGTGGTGAATTTCCCTGGAAGCGTGGGGGCTGGATGATCCCCAAGAGATTTTTTCTTTCCCTTCATCTCAACAACTTAGCCAGTAAATTAGCAACAATTCTAGACAATTAAAGCAAGGATATTGTTGGAATTAGCTCTCTACAGCCTCACCCCCAAACATTTTGCCTACCTCCTCCTACTTTTTTGCTGGGTTTTTGTTTGTTGGCCATAGGACTCTGCGCACTTTACCATTGCTAACCAGTGCTAAAGTGCTTGTGCTTGCTCGCTGAAATATGATTGAGTTGGTGTATACAAAATTGGCATATTTAATTTACATGTAAGTCCCTTATAGAGAGGTATACCATATACCCAGGGGCAGTAAATTAAATTCTACCAGTGGGCCTGCAGCACTTACTGTGCCACCCATTTAATTAGCACTTTAAAACATGTCCCAGGCCTGCCATTGCAAGCTGAAGGCAGTGTCCCACTGTCATGTCGACTTGGGATTTAAAACCCTTTTCCAAGCCTTAAACTCCCCGTTTATTACATTTACGTCACCCCTAAGGTAGGCTCTAGGTAGCCCATAGGGCAGGGTGGTATATAATTAAAATTAGGATGTGTACTTTAATTTTTGCATGGTCTACTAGTGGAAAACTCTCAAATTAATTTTTCTCTACTGTGAGGCCTGCAATTCCCGTAGGACAACATAGGGGATTCCTTATTATATTTAATAAGCTCTTATTCCTAAATCAGAGATGGTGAATATAACATGTTTGGTGGCTATGAACTTGCAATGATAAACACTCTTTAATGGTAAAGTTGGATTTATCATTACAAGTTTGAAAATGCCACTTTTAGAAAGTTGGCATTTTCCTTCCCTTAGCCCTCTGTGCCTGCAGCCTGCCTTAGGTCACATGACTGGGTGTAACTGACAGTTGAGACTTTGTGAATTCACCCCAGACAGTCACACAATAATAGGATTAGCTGAGCCTGAATGGTCCATTAACCGGCTTGATGGTTGTGGTGTGGGGAGTTAAGCACAGACCCACTTACATATTAATAGGCTGTGCTGGGCCACTACATAATAGGCTTAACGACCCTGTATTGTCAGTGCAGTCAGCTAGGAGCCACCCACTCTTCAGTTCACTACTGGACCTACGGAAGGACTGTCGGACTACTGCTGTACCTAGAAGAACTGCTTTGCTGCCTGGAGCCTGCCTTTAACCTTCGGAGGCCAGTCCTGCTGTGGAGCCCCACATCTTCTCCAGCTCCCAGGACTTCAGCAATGACTCCAAGGGCTAGTTTTGCTTATTTCCTGTTCAGAGCCACAGGGGCATAACAGGTTCAACTCTACAGGCTCTGGCATTCCAAGCTCTGCAACCACTAATTTATTATCAGCCAGAAGTACCTTTCAAGCATTAGAAAAATCACTTAAAAAAGAAACTTCCAAATGGTGAGAAGTAGCTTCTCTCAAAAAATATTTGGAGTATGATCGAATCCCACGAGGTCTTAGAATTCTGATCTTCCCACCTATTGATACCACCTCATCAGAACATCTACTAAAATGGGAAGCCAATCTCAAACTGGCATCTACTAATATGATCAAACAACTGATCGAAATATCGCAAGATGAATATGAAAAACACCGAACAGAAGTGGACAAACTGACCCAAAATATAGAGGAAGCCAACTGGGGTGAAATCACTACCAAAAATTATGCCATTCTCAATAATATAATTGACCGATATGAGGAAGATATCATCCAAAGAAAAAATCGTAAATTCAGAAGGGACCTCCATGACTACCAACAAGGAAGAGTTTACACCTTCCACAAAAAATATGATAATATCAAAGACTCTAATCCCTCCCTGGAGACACAGAGCTGTCCGGAAACTTTAACATCTTCAGATCTTGAATCCTCCGATGACACTGAAAGATGTTCATCAACACGGCCATTAGTAAATTTTTCAGAGGAAGCAAGGCGCTATCGCTTAGGAACCTTAAAAGATATACGAACAAAACCACCAGATACTATAATCGAAGCACCAAGTACATCAGGCATACAAACACGAGCCCGCAGCAGGAACATAAGACCCTAAAACCTGATACACAACTGACTGTTAATCTCTCTGATTTTGAGCTCTCTCCTATAGATCATCAAATCCTTAACCGAGGTCTATCTTTCTGTCCTACTAACTTTTGGAACATTACTCAAACCAAAATTGATTTCTTTAAATTCATACGTCACCTCAAACTTAAATCATTTTTTTCTACCATTCCTTCCTCTTCTCTTTCCCGTCCATCTCCTCCTCCACATAACACACGTGATCTCTCTATCCAAGACCTAGAAGATATTGGCCTTTTACGTAATTTGTCCAATATCGACGAACCCGACGTATCTCTTTCTCAGATAGCACAAGATTTGGACCTAGATACCTATAAATCTGATCCTTCTGATCTACGACCCAAATCCACCTTTACCCCTACCCTGCCGTCAGGGAACTCCATTGATCTGTTTTCGACAGCAGTACTAAAGGACCTGGATCGAGAGTACAAATACTACTGTGATAAACGAAAATATGCCCAATCTAACATCACTAAAGATCAATCATTAGCCATAAAATCTCTGAGCAATAACAACCACATAGTCATCAAAGAAGCTGACAAGGGCGGAAATATAGTTATTCTCAATGCTCACGATTATTTGCAGGAAGCCTATAGGCAACTACAGGATAGGAAGTGCTATAAATTACTGTCACACAACCCAACATCTGAAATCCAACAGAAACTATTTGATCTTTTGGAACATTGGCACTCCCTTGAAATTCTGTCCAGTTGGGAAAAAAATGCTTTATATTTACAATTTCCTACCATTCCTACTTTATACCTTCTTCCAAAAATACACAAAAAAGGCCATCCACCCAAAGGTAGACCAATAATATCAGGCATTAACTCTATTTGTTCACAATTGGGCACCTTAATTGATAAGGAATTACAGCCCTTTATGACAAATTTGTCTTCCTTTGTTAGAGACACAAAAGACATTCTACAAAAGCTACAAAACATCGATTGGCAATCTGACTACCTTCTGGTTACTATTGATGTTGTTAGTCTTTACAGGGAGTGCAGAATTATTAGGCAAGTTGTATTTTTGAGGATTAATTTTATTATTGAACAACAACCATGTTCTCAATGAACCCAAAAAACTCATTAATATCAAAGCTGAATATTTTTGGAAGTAGTTTTTAGTTTGTTTTTAGTTTTAGCTATGTTAGGGGGATATCTGTGTGTGCAGGTGACTATCACTGTGCATAATTATTAGGCAACTTAACAAAAAAAAATATATACCCATTTCAATTATTTATTATTACCAGTGAAACCAATATAACATCTCAACATTCACAAATATACATTTCTGACATTCAAAAACAAAACAAAAACAAATCAGTGACCAATATAGCCACCTTTCTTTGCAAGGACACTCAAAAGCCTGCCATCCATGGATTCTGTCAGTGTTTTGATCTGTTCACCATCAACATTGCGTGCAGCAGCAACCACAGCCTCCCAGACACTGTTCAGAGAGGTGTACTGTTTTCCCTCCTTGTAAATCTCACATTTGATGATGGACCACAGGTTCTCAATGGGGTTCAGATCAGGTGAACAAGGAGGCCATGTCATTAGATTTCCTTCTTTTATACCCTTTCTTGCCAGCCACGCTGTGGAGTACTTGGACGCGTGTGATGGAGCATTGTCCTGCATGAAAATCATGTTTTTCTTGAAGGATGCAGACTTCTTCTTGTACCACTGCTTGAAGAAGGTGTCTTCCAGGAACTGGCAGTAGGACTGGGAGTTGAGCTTGACTCCATCCTCAACCCGAAAAGGCCCCACAAGCTCATCTTTGATGATACCAGCCCAAACCAGTACTCCACCTCCACCTTGCTGGCGTCTGAGTCGGACTGGAGCTCTCTGCCCTTTACCAATCCAGCCACGGGCCCATCCATCTGGCCCATCAAGACTCACTCTCATTTCATCAGTCCATAAAACCTTAGAAAAATCAGTCTTGAGATATTTCTTGGCCCAGTCTTGACGTTTCAGCTTGTGTGTCTTGTTCAGTGGTGGTCGTCTTTCAGCCTTTCTTACCTTGGCCATGTCTCTGAGTATTGCACACCTTGTGCTTTTGGGCACTCCAGTGATGTTGCAGCTCTGAAATATGGCCAAACTGGTGGCAAGTGGCATCGTGGCAGCTGCACGCTTGACTTTTCTCAGTTCATGGGCAGTTATTTTGCGCCTTGGTTTTTCCACACGCTTCTTGCGACCCTGTTGACTATTTTGAATGAAACGCTTGATTGTTCGATGATCACGCTTCAGAAGCTTTGCAATTTTAAGAGTGCTGCATCCCTCTGCAAGATATCTCACTATTTTTGACTTTTCTGAGCCTGTCAAGTCCTTCTTTTGACCCATTTTGCCAAAGGAAAGGAAGTTGCCTAATAATTATGCACACCTGATATAGGGTGTTGATGTCATTAGACCACACCCCTTCTCATTACAGAGATGCACATCACCTAATATGCTTAATTGGTAGTAGGCTTTCGAGCCTATACAGCTTGGAGTAAGACAACATGCATAAAGAGGATGATGTGGTCAAAATACTCATTTGCCTAATAATTCTGCACTCCCTGTATACTTCTATAAAACATAGTGAAGGCTTAGAAGCTGTGAGAAGAGGTCTATCAACTAAATCAGTCAAATATTTAGAACGGAACTTGATGATTATGGAAATGCTGCAATTTTGCTTAGAAAACAACTATTTCCTTTTTGATGGCAATTTCTATTTACAACTCCAAGGTACTGCGATGGGGGCTAAATTTGCACCCCCATACGCCTGCATACTGATGGGTGCAGTAGAAAGTCATTGGCTATGGAATGATCTATCTGAACACTTGACGCAGCATATCATATTTTGGGGACGTTATATAGATGACATTTTACTGATCTGGCAAGGTCAGAACGAATTCTTAATCAATTCCTACAATCATTGGTCCCTAACAGATGGGGCATTGATATCACTTACCAAATTTTCAATTAATCGGTAGAATATCTGCATCTTTTGATCTTCATTGAGGATGGCAAGCTAAAAACTAAATTCTTTAGCAAAACGACAGCAGCAAATTAAATTTTACATGCCACCAGCTGTCACCCTCCCAGCATGATTCGGAATATTCCCCAGGGAGAATACAAAAGAGCCAGATTAAACTGTTCCACTAAACTTGATTACGACAACATCTCTATTCAAATGACTGAGAGATTATCAGACAGGGGATATAATCGTCAATCACTCAACATTACCAAGGACAAACTACGTGGAATAGACTGTAACAAGTTACTAAATAAATCCCAAACAGTCACCACGAAACCAGTCATCCTGTTCATTACCGAATTTCATAACGGTCATTCCAGAATTCGGAAACTTCTACGCAAACACTGGCACTTTCTACAAAATAACCCCTCTATCAACCAATACATAACCAATTATCCCCAAATTGGCTTCAGACGGGCTCCCAACCTAAGAGACAAACTTTGTTCTTCATTCTTTTACAACCAGCCTCCAACCACATTTCTACCTCCACTACCTAAGGGCTTTTTTACCTGTAGTAAAAGCTCGATTTGCAAATGGGGTCTCTCAAAAACTTCAACTACTTCTATCAGTGACCACAGTTTCATTATCAAAGACTCTATCAATTGCGAAAGTTCAAATGTTATCTATGCAATATGGTGCCCATGCCATCAGGCCTACATAGGCAGCACCATTTGTCCACTAAAAATACGCATTCAGGAACACTATCGCAACATTCAAAAACTAGAAATGAAAGCCCCATTGGTAGAACATTTCTCAGAATTTCATCCACATGAACGTTTCTTCACATTCTGTGGTCTTCGACGGATCAGACCAACCTCCCGAGGGGGCAACATCTCCCTACGCCTACGCAAGGAGGAAAGCAGACTCATCATCTGTTTTGACACAGTCAATAATGGACTAAACAAAGATTATGAGTGGCACTACTGGCTATTGTAATCACAGAAATACCTTTAATTAGATGTAACTTCTTTGGAAACTATGTACCGAGTCTGAACACAAAAACCTGATGTTAATTTTAATTTTCATATCTTATCTCTCTCTCTCACATAGATTATTGTGTCAGGACTCCATATCTTGCTCTGTGTGTTTTTTATCTACAGCTGTTACTAGTGAAAAATGCCTCCTCATACTATACAAAGTTAGCATTCAAAACATCACCAAGATGGTTTTCTTCCCAACCATATAATATTTCTTCCTTTTTTTCTTTTCCTTCAGTAAATATCTTTTTTCTTATAGTCATTAGAGCTCCCCGACCAATAAATTAGACGGGCGCCCCCCCGGGGACTCTCAAGATGGCGCCGCTTTTTTTCCGCATTCAACGAGAACCTTAGTCCTTTTTTCCTGTTTATACCACAGGAAAATGATCGCCGATCGCGTATAAAGACGCGTTAGAATACCGGCGCGTTTGCCTCACTATCAACATACCATTGCAGGCGACGGATTGGATCTCTGGTTACCACACTCTCCTCCCAAATATATACGGGTGAGTGCTCCTTTAGCGTCTCATCTACCGGAGGGTTTTATTATACTGTTCCGACTATCTCAAGTCATATTTTCCTTGCCGGCCGCGTTAAAGACGCGAAAATTTACCGGTGCGTCCTGTATCATTATAAATTAAGCACAGCAAGCGACGGTTTGACATTTGCTTAGCGCACTTTTTCTTTAAATATAAACGGGTGAATACACTTGTAGTTCTTTCACCCATTGGCAAGCTTAATCACGCTACCTCGTTAATTTCTAGCCACATTTCTCTTCTTAAGTTTTTTTTATAAATTATAGATCTAACTTTGAATCAGCTAACTACGATGATGTAACTTTCCTGGGTACACAATCCCTCGGGCATTTTATCTTGTTTGTTTGTTCGTTTGCTCCTTGTTTTTCTCTACTATTTTTGGAAAATGTTAGTATTGGATATGCTGTCATATATACAATACACTACAGATATAGTAATATTTATGTTTTTAGGATAATAGCTGACCTAATATTCACTTGAACGACTGCATAACAATTTCTTCAACATTGCCTACTATAAATGGTATGTCTCTTGTGCTATCTGTGTATAGTCACTATTTTCCTTTTTGAAACATTTTTACTTTTCACCATACTATTATAGGGTTTTCACTTGCATGTCGCCTATATATCTCAGATAACCTAAGTAACCTTTTTTGAAATGGTGGTTGTTTTTTTTTCTTGAATATCCATTTGAATACTAGTTAAATATGCATCATTATCACATCTGACAATCTTTCCTGTTATATTCGAATCACTTATGGAGTTTCTCTTATCACCCGGTTGATCACTTATTACAGGCCTATCCTGATATCCTTTCTAAAAAACTAAAAAAAACTTTAGAGACAGCATGATCGTCTATATATATTGTGTATCTCTTTATATATTGCGTTTTTCTTTTTCCTAACTTCTTGGGATTCCTTCTGCACAACTTTTTTGCACCACTTTCTTGGCTTCCCGGCATTTTTCTTAACATATTTATACTAGACCTCATTATACTATTTATACTATTATACTATACTATTATACTATTTAGTCTCATGTCATTTCTTTCTCTATCCAGCCTTGAGAAAGCCCTGGCCTACGCGCCGTTTGGGGCGAAACACGCGTCGGCTGACCTACGTTACAACACCCTGGACTTATGGACTTATGAGTATCTACATTTTGTCTCTGTGTTCCTTTCAAATAATTAAATAGACTTTGGAGCAATACTGATGAAAATCCTTTGCTTAATAATCATACCTTATCCTTATAAAGGATCCGGAGAAGTACAATCTTATCTATTTAGTGGGTACCTCACCACAATTTGACATACGTTTCGTTGTTGGAGGACTAGGGTCCATTGTCCTCTGGTGAAGTCCCAACACAACTATAAGGCATTTATCAGGGAGTCTTGTGGTTTTTGGACCCCTTTTCCCTGTTTTTCAGCATAACAGGTTCCCACCATCTTTAACCTGTACCTGGACCGAGCCCGATTGGGTCCTGAGCCCACAAGTGG
Source organism: Pleurodeles waltl (assembly GCF_031143425.1). NCBI lineage: Eukaryota > Metazoa > Chordata > Amphibia > Caudata > Salamandridae > Pleurodeles > Pleurodeles waltl. Next base: position 391,282,880 of record NC_090450.1, read on the forward strand.
TCTCCATCCACTCCTGGATCCTTGGTTATGGTGCTGAAAGTGGCCATTTTCTAAAACTGAGGGCTTGCTATTTTGAACCTTAAACTTAAAAAAAAAATCATAACTCTCGTTCTACGAATAAGATTTTGATGGTTTTGGTGTTAAATATTTCATTACAGTTTACTCTGTTTGCTCAGTTGGTCTGTATTGCTGTTTGTGTGCTGTATAAATAATTTCCACATTGCCTCTAAGTTTAGCCTTGCTTTTTTTTGTTACAAACTAGCCAGGGTTAAGCACAGGTTAATTAGTGACTTTTTGTGGTTTACACCATGCAGGGGATTGTGGCTGTTGCTCGACCTGGGCTCACACCCCAGTCAATCAACAACCCAATTTCTCAAAGACATGTATTGTATAATAAAAGCCAGGCAGTACCTTGATGGTGGATCGGGGGGGGGGGGTGAATGTTGGGCTGAGTTGGCCCAACTCAGCCTTCTCTGGGCTTTGAAGGGCATGGACAAGCCCTCTTCTATGGCCCGGGCTTCCGCCAGGCGCGCACCAGCTCTGTGGGAGACAAGTTCTCCTTTTAAAGCTCTTGCCTGGGGCTTAATGAAATGTGACTTTGTCTCCCTGTCACTTTGCCTACTCGTTAACAAAGTTATCCGGGCCCCCGCAGGATTGTAGTAACTCTTGCACTGCAGGAGACAAGATCTTCCTTTTCGCTGTGGGAGACAGGATCTCCAACATCAAAACAAATACCCTTCCTTCTAGGCTTTATGTGTTGAATCTCCTTTGTCCCGAATGCAAGGTGGCACAAGTTTCCTGCAGCAGTTCCTAGAGGACCAGTGGTGTCAGAAGAGGACAGATGATCTTAATTTTTGCAGCAAAACAATCCCTAGTATGGTGGTGCAAGAAACAAAATGTGCTCAAGGGAGTTATTTTTTCTGAAGAGCTACCATCAAAGAGCCTAGTGAAGGATGCTTTCCCGTCATGATGGAAGTTCATTTACAACATTTGGTGATATTTGTGGGATAGTGGATACTCAAGGAAGCCTCCTACCACATAAACTATCTGGAAATAAAAGTGGTCCACCTGGCTCGCAAGGCTTTTCTACAACCTGTGCAATTCAGATCAACAATCTAGATTCAGAAAGATAATACCACACCATGCATTATCTGAACAGCAAAGAGGCACCAGGTGGAGACTACTTGGAAGCACAGATGATCTGGCACTGGCCCCTGGCCAAGGAACTGACACTATCAATGGTGCACATTACAGGAACGATGAATCAGCAAGCGGACTTTCTCAGTCACTATTATAAAGAGCCTCACAAGTGAGTCCTGGTTGATGAAGACTTAAATGACATCTTTAAAAAGTGGGAACACTTTCTATAGACCTTTTCACAATGTCAGAAATAAAAGAGCAGGCTACCTGAACTGGGGTCACTAGGGATTGCCATTTTGATGATTTGGTCAAGACCATTTTTTTATGCATTTCCTCCAGTTCTATTATTCACGTCAGTAATACTGAACTGCAGAGGTATCAGCAAAAAGTGTATTAATTGTGCCAGCTTGGCTGAGGCAGTGGTGTGGTACCCAAACCTTTTGCAAATGTCCATTGAACCACACAGGTTCGGTATCTACAGACCAAGCTTCAGTAGCAAATTCACCCCCTGACTTCACCATCATAGAATTGGGCTGCATGACTCAAGTAAGACACTAAAGTCATTTGAATCTTCCAACGACCTGTATGGAAATATTGAAAGAAGTGAAACGTCTTCCAGAAGTCTGTTATTCCATGAAATATGAAATATCCCATCTGAATATGGTGGCAGGATAATAGCACAATCAAATCATCCGTCAGGAGGGCTTTAGTTTACCATGTCTGCTTTATTCAGCCTAAACCAAGCTTCAATTCAAATCATTATATCTTCCCTGGCAACTGTTACAGCCTGCAGAAAATCCCAAATGGAACAATGTTTTTTTTTTTAATGTTGTCCATTAAAGACTTCTTTGAACGACATACGAAAATGTTCCCTCTAATTAATCTCCCTTCTTCGATGCAGGAGTTAAACACTGTTCTGTCAAAGCAGGTCGGCTCCCCTTATGATCTGATACACAAGACTACATGGCAACGCATGTCCAAGAAGACAGCTTTCCCAATTACCAGAAACTCTGTTTGGAGAGTGAGGATGTTGCAAACCTCATCAGCAGTAGAGCCCTAACCTTTTTCCCTCTCTTAATAGGGTGATAATGAGATCACATCATTAATACATCCCAAAAGTTGTTTCTGACTTTCATATTAATGAAACTATTAATTTACCTATTTTTCCCCAAATCCTCCTCAGCTGCCGAAGTGACCTCTGTTCACAAGACATTAAAAGAGTTCTTCGCTTCTACCTAGGTAAAACAAAAGACCTGAGAATAATGCAATAAATCTCTGTTAATCATGGTCAAATCAGACACGATTTAGCCACATCCAAGCAATGTGTTTTGCTAGCTGGATATAATCCTATACCACGTTATGCTATCAGCTAGCAAACAACCTCTGCGAGTAAAGCTTAACGCTCATTCTACCAGAGGGGAAATAGCTACAGCAGCTTGGATCAAGAATCTACCAATTGCTGACATCTGTAAGGAAGCAACATGTTAATTGATCCACGCATTTATGAAACACTGTTGCTTACATTTGTACACACAGTCATATATTAAAATGGGCCAGGAAACCCAAAGAAATATATTCAAACAGCGAATCTCATTTTTTTGCCAAGCCATACTCTTTACTCTCAAGGTTAGTTTTCTTTCTGTTTTCTTCCTACTGCCTACCAGCCTCCTAGCTAACTAAATAAATTGCTTGCTACTTTATTCTAGTATTTATGACTATCAATTAAGGTCCTACAATGCAGAACAAAAGGTTACTTATAGTCCTACTTCTTCATTGAAGTCATAAAAGATCCATTCATTTCCCTGGCTGGGTACCGGTCGGCACTGCTAAGGAAATATTCACCTACCAATGTATGCCTATCAGACTGCATTTTTTTAATTCCTTTTTGTACACTTTACACCATTCTTGCATATTAAATGCTGCAATGCAGACTTGAAACTGCTCATTAAATTTTGTCTGTGGATTTCCAGGAAACATTGTAGACCCTCATAGGCTAATTTAGGGTGTTAGAAGATGGACACTGACCCCCTGTGTGACATTTCAATGGACAATAGATCTAAGAAAATTATTCCATGCTCCATTCATGTGGCAGGGAAATAGTCTAGCGCTTATGACGTCAATTAGGAATTCTATGAAGCAGAAATAGAACTAAAAGCAGATAGCCTTTTTTTATTTTGTTTTCCAACAAGGTGGGATTGGGCAGTTGGAGCCAACCTAGCGTGGAGTGAGTACTTCTGGGTTTAGCTTTGGATAAACTAATGAGACCTGCTAGTAGATTCCTATTGGGATATTCTATTGGCTAACATAAAATTATAGCGGTAAAGGGTTATGATTCTGTAGTCTTGCTCCTTGGTATGGTAAACTGTAGTACAAAAGTAATCCCTAGAAAACCCTGTACCACTCCTTTCAGATAGAGGCTAAAATGATGAATGTAGACTGATGCCTTGCCTCCCTGTGGTTGATGATACATCTGTCTGATGTGTCTCATAATCTGTGAAAGAGAAGTTGCCCAGTGAGCATAGTAGGGAATGGCTAGAATCCGTGAGGGGTTCAGTAGAGAATTTGTCCCTTCCAGCACACAGGAGGAGGAGCTGTAGATATAAGGCTGCAACTGCTTCTGATGGACACTTCTACCCATAGATTCTCCACCTTTTGATTGCTCACCTTCTGAATTTCCACAGGTGCCAGACTATATCCTGAAACTTTACAGTAGCTACCAGTATGCTATGTTGGGCTGTGAGACTCTAGTCCCTCTTCTGTACCTGACAGCTTTAAAATAGATAAGGTGCAACCCTATGTGTTTCAGGGTTTTCTTTTGCTTCACTGCCCTTCAAGATGCATCCAGAGCTCCCACTTCAGTATTTTACCATTATCTTCGAATCTAAAAATCTTCTAGCAATGTGCTGTATGGTCAGATCATCCCCGCTTGCCAAAGGTTCAGACTTCCCGCACTGTTGTACTTGTGTATGTGCTTCAAGCAGATATCCAACTTTGGATCCTCACAATGTCAGTTTTTGGTGCCTGGGCCTCAAGACCAACTCTGGCTCCTATGAGAAATGTGTCCTCATACTCTTTGAGACAATCAAGGAGAGGGAAGTCAAACATTACATGGTACAGGTCCACAAATAACTTGATTGCCCCCACTACATTTCTCCTTCATCAGGTGTATCTTCTGAGAGGGGGTGTTCTGTAGAGAATTCCTGTTACAAAAAAGAAAAAAACTAAATGGAAGCCCTGCACTTCCAGACATCACTCCCATTCTATGGATAGGTCTGCCAATCATTTTGGTCATTCCCCAATTCTGGCCATGATGTAGTCCACAGTGCCTGTTTTGGAGTAATTGCACCCATAGTAGCAATTGGCTGTTTTAGTTTGGTCTATGCTCAAGATCTGGAGGCCTACTCCTCTTTCCTCTGGAACACCATCTGGCCCTACAAAGCTTTCATGAACTTCGGCAGTTTGTCTGGGACTCTGGCCTCAACATCAGTTTTTCCTGCTTGGAGCCATCTCAAAGCTGCTTTGGCACAAACGTCTACTTCTGCTACTCTGTCAAATGCTCACTGGAGCAGTTAGCAGCACTGCATTCCACATACCTGGCGCAACTGATGGAGTCACCTTCTGTGCCTGAAACAAAACCCATTTTGGTTCACTCTAGGAAAAAGGTCACAGCTTCTTTTTAGAACGATTCTCTGTGTACACATCTACCACCCATGCAAAAGTTTGCTAGAGGACCTCTTCATTTCAGATTCCAGTGAAATGAAAATGGCCTCAGAGGTGCATCACACTGAGAATGTTATAGTGAGGTGGATCATGCACCCCCCAACACACAGATTCCTCTAGGTAAATGAGTGTCTATAAATTGTTCTTCAAACTACCAGTGGTCTGGAAACATCACCTGGATTTGAGATGGAAGATCCTGCTGGCTCTTCAGCTGAGATTGCTCCTTTTACATTGGGGATCTACAAAGCTGCTGAACGTCTGGAACTTTCTCTTCCGGTTGAAGAGTCAAGAGCTAACTTATAAACAGACATTGTATAGACAGCCTTTTCTTTGTCTGTGCCTCTCCTGACTTCATTGAGTTTCTATTGGATCTGGTGCTCGTGACTTGAAACAAATCATTGTTTACCTTGTCGGTAGATCACCAGGTTTCTGTGCACCAGAGCTGCACCCGAGGGATCAGAAGTTAGTTTCCGCCAACCATTCATTAGAGAGCATAGTGGTGCAGACTTCCTCCAAGCACAACCCCAATGCATTTCTTCATAACTATTAGAGTTTCCCATCCACTCCTCCTGACCAGTAGTCTAATCACAGCAGCTCTATTGTTCTAAAGTGTTCTGCTCGAGGAATCTATCTCTGGTGTTCTCAAATGCTGTTTGCCTGTTGGCATGTTACTCCTGTGCGCTTAAGGAGATGGCTGAATTGCAGCTGGACAGCCTGCTGGAATGCATGCTGGCTCATTTGCACTGTTAGCAAACAATGTTCAGTGTGTGGTCAAAGAAACTTTGAGAGCTGGGATAAATGCTGCAGACTCCGTAGCCAGGTCCATAGACACGGGCATCATCTTTTAGCAGCACATCTGACTGGGTGTGTTCCAGGTCTCTGCTTGTGATATCCACATGAAGCTTCAGGGTATATCCTTCAACGTTGCACAGCTTTTTGGTACCTAATCTTCTGGAATGCTTTAAACAGAGTAATGCCACGGCGCACCTGCATGGCTACTCCTCTCTGACACTTCAGTTCCATCACCAGTAGTGGATGTACACCGGCTTTTCAAGGGGCCAGTCCTTCAGCCAATTTTCTGGTGGCTTAAAGAACAGGCAACAGGTCTTGTCCTGTTCTTCCCTGGCTTCATAATTACATTAATTCACTAGTTGACCACAGGTATTCAGAGGGAGGACGTATACCACATTTTGCAGAAATTACTGGCCTGCTGGACCATTACTTCAGAATTTCCAGGTTGTGGAAAGAGGATATGCCCTCTCAGCCCAAGACAAGTGTCCTCATGTTTCCCTAGCTTGTTTGAATGTATCTCCAGATCATGCCTGGAGTTTGTCAAAGGAGGTGTTGACCCATCTAAACAAAGGGGTCATCAATGTAGTACCCGAGGCAGGGAAGGGCCAGAGATGTTATTCTTTATACTCCTTGGTTGTCTACTCCCAAGATCCTGACCTATTGGGTGCTGAATTCCTTCTTTCCCTCGACTTGGCGAATGCATATTTTCGTGTTCCGTTAGTGCTGTCACACAAGCAGCATCTTCACTTTGCAGTGTTCCCCTTTAGCCTTATATCTTCCCCTCATGTCTTTATGAAGGTCCTGTGATTGGTGTGGCTCACTTTCCCAGACAGGTATACACATGTTCCCATACCTTGACAACTGACTGTTGAAAGCAGGCGCGACTCAATTGCTGCTATACATCTGATAGAGACTTCTAGTTGCAGATTCCTTACCTTAGAATTTTCCCCCAGGCGTCAGACTGGATCCGGAGATTTTTCTTCGAGCAATACACTTGCACGTTGGCAGGTGTCATTGATTGACTCCGCGGGCATCGTTGGCGTCGTGGTCACTGTGTTGACATCGGGAGTAGTATATAGACGCCGCCCTCGTGCAGTGACATCAGTTCTTTTCTTTCCGCGCCACACACTGATCCGGAGAAGAGCTACCCTGGCTATTTTTTGGCTGAATTCAACCGTTTTATCGAGTTTTTTCTGTGCGACTTTGGTGCGTCGAGATGTCCCCGAAGACCGGGTTCAAGCCATGCAGATCCTCATCGGGTTTGTCTGTGGTGTCTTGAGCGCGACCACGACCCGAAATCGTGCTCCGAGTACCAGGCCATGCACCCGGAAACTTTAAGGGAGCGGTCCCTAAAGCTAATGGCGGCCCGGCAGTCTACTCCACGTAGGTCCCAGTCTCGTTCAAGAGGAAGGTCTTGAGATCGGTCACGGAGTCATCACCACTTGTCTTCTTCTAAATCCTCGGTTCAAGGTAAGATAAAGAAGAAGTTGAAGAAGTCCCATCGCTCTCCGACTCCGCCCCATCGCTCGGTTTTGAGCTCTCTCCTATAGATCATCAAATCCTTAACCGAGGTCTATCTTTCTGTCCTACTAACTTTTGGAACATTACTCAAACCAAAATTGATTTCTTTAAATTCATACGTCACCTCAAACTTAAATCATTTTTTTCTACCATTCCTTCCTCTTCTCTTTCCCGTCCATCTCCTCCTCCACATAACACACGTGATCTCTCTATCCAAGACCTAGAAGATATTGGCCTTTTACGTAATTTGTCCAATATCGACGAACCCGACGTATCTCTTTCTCAGATAGCACAAGATTTGGACCTAGATACCTATAAATCTGATCCTTCTGATCTACGACCCAAATCCACCTTTACCCCTACCCTGCCGTCAGGGAACTCCATTGATCTGTTTTCGACAGCAGTACTAAAGGACCTGGATCGAGAGTACAAATACTACTGTGATAAACGAAAATATGCCCAATCTAACATCACTAAAGATCAATCATTAGCCATAAAATCTCTGAGCAATAACAACCACATAGTCATCAAAGAAGCTGACAAGGGCGGAAATATAGTTATTCTCAATGCTCACGATTATTTGCAGGAAGCCTATAGGCAACTACAGGATAGGAAGTGCTATAAATTACTGTCACACAACCCAACATCTGAAATCCAACAGAAACTATTTGATCTTTTGGAACATTGGCACTCCCTTGAAATTCTGTCCAGTTGGGAAAAAAATGCTTTATATTTACAATTTCCTACCATTCCTACTTTATACCTTCTTCCAAAAATACACAAAAAAGGCCATCCACCCAAAGGTAGACCAATAATATCAGGCATTAACTCTATTTGTTCACAATTGGGCACCTTAATTGATAAGGAATTACAGCCCTTTATGACAAATTTGTCTTCCTTTGTTAGAGACACAAAAGACATTCTACAAAAGCTACAAAACATCGATTGGCAATCTGACTACCTTCTGGTTACTATTGATGTTGTTAGTCTTTATACTTCTATAAAACATAGTGAAGGCTTAGAAGCTGTGAGAAGAGGTCTATCAACTAAATCAGTCAAATATTTAGAACGGAACTTGATGATTATGGAAATGCTGCAATTTTGCTTAGAAAACAACTATTTCCTTTTTGATGGCAATTTCTATTTACAACTCCAAGGTACTGCGATGGGGGCTAAATTTGCACCCCCATACGCCTGCATACTGATGGGTGCAGTAGAAAGTCATTGGCTATGGAATGATCTATCTGAACACTTGACGCAGCATATCATATTTTGGGGACGTTATATAGATGACATTTTACTGATCTGGCAAGGTCAGAAGGAATTCTTAATCAATTCCTACAATCATTGGTCCCTAACAGATGGGGCATTGATATCACTTACCAAATTTTCAATTAATCGGTAAAATATCTGCATCTTTTGATCTTCATTGAGGATGGCAAGCTAAAAACTAAATTCTTTAGCAAAACGACAGCAGCAAATTAAATTTTACATGCCACCAGCTGTCACCCTCCCAGCATGATTCGGAATATTCCCCAGGGAGAATACAAAAGAGCCAGATTAAACTGTTCCACTAAACTTGATTACGACAACATCTCTATTCAAATGACTGAGAGATTATCAGACAGGGGATATAATCGTCAATCACTCAACATTACCAAGGACAAACTACGTGGAATAGACTGTAACAAGTTACTAAATAAATCCCAAACAGTCACCACGAAACCAGTCATCCTGTTCATTACCGAATTTCATAACGGTCATTCCAGAATTCGGAAACTTCTACGCAAACACTGGCACTTTCTACAAAATAACCCCTCTATCAACCAATACATAACCAATTATCCCCAAATTGGCTTCAGACGGGCTCCCAACCTAAGAGACAAACTTTGTTCTTCATTCTTTTACAACCAGCCTCCAACCACATTTCTACCTCCACTACCTAAGGGCTTTTTTACCTGTAGTAAAAGCTCGATTTGCAAATGGGGTCTCTCAAAAACTTCAACTACTTCTATCAGTGACCACAGTTTCATTATCAAAGACTCTATCAATTGCGAAAGTTCAAATGTTATCTATGCAATATGGTGCCCATGCCATCAGGCCTACATAGGCAGCACCATTTGTCCACTAAAAATACGCATTCAGGAACACTATCGCAACATTCAAAAACTAGAAATGAAAGCCCCATTGGTAGAACATTTCTCAGAATTTCATCCACATGAACGTTTCTTCACATTCTGTGGTCTTCGACGGATCAGACCAACCTCCCGAGGGGGCAACATCTCCCTACGCCTACGCAAGGAGGAAAGCAGACTCATCATCTGTTTTGACACAGTCAATAATGGACTAAACAAAGATTATGAGTGGCACTACTGGCTATTGTAATCACAGAAATACCTTTAATTAGATGTAACTTCTTTGGAAACTATGTACCGAGTCTGAACACAAAAACCTGATGTTAATTTTAATTTTCATATCTTATCTCTCTCTCTCACATAGATTATTGTGTCAGGACTCCATATCTTGCTCTGTGTGTTTTTTATCTACAGCTGTTACTAGTGAAAAATGCCTCCTCATACTATACAAAGTTAGCATTCAAAACATCACCAAGATGGTTTTCTTCCCAACCATATAATATTTCTTCCTTTTTTTCTTTTCCTTCAGTAAATATCTTTTTTCTTATAGTCATTAGAGCTCCCCGACCAATAAATTAGACGGGCGCCCCCCCGGGGACTCAAGATGGCGCCGCTTTTTTTCCGCATTCAACGAGAACCTTAGTCCTTTTTTCCTGTTTATACCACAGGAAAATGATCGCCGATCGCGTATAAAGACGTGTTAGAATACCGGCGCGTTTGCCTCACTATCAACATACCATTGCAGGCGACGGATTGGATCTCTGGTTACCACACTCTCCCCCCAAATATATACGGGTGAGTGCTCCTTTAGCGTCTCATCTACCGGAGGGTTTTATTATACTGTTCCGACTATCTCAAGTCATATTTTCCTTGCCGGCCGCGTTAAAGACGCGAAAATTTACCGGTGCGTCCTGTATCATTATAAATTAAGCACAGCAAGCGACGGTTTGACATTTGCTTAGCGCACTTTTTCTTTAAATATAAACGGGTGAATACACTTGTAGTTCTTTCACCCATTGGCAAGCTTAATCACGCTACCTCGTTAATTTCTAGCCACATTTCTCTTCTTAAGTTTTTTTTATAAATTATAGATCTAACTTTGAATCAGCTAACTACGATGATGTAACTTTCCTGGGTACACAATCCCTCGGGCATTTTATCTTGTTTGTTTGTTCGTTTGCTCCTTGTTTTTTTCTTCTATTTTTGGAAAATGTTAGTATTGGATATGCTGTCATATATACAATACACTACAGATATAGTAATATTTATGTTTTTAGGATAATAGCTGACCTAATATTCACTTGAACGACTGCATAACAATTTCTTCAACATTGCCTACTATAAATGGTATGTCTCTTGTGCTATCTGTGTATAGTCACTATTTTCCTTTTTGAAACATTTTTACTTTTCACCATACTATTATAGGGTTTTCACTTGCATGTCGCCTATATATCTCAGATAACCTAAGTAACCTTTTTTGAAATGGTGGTTGTTTTTTTTTCTTGAATATCCATTTGAATACTAGTTAAATATGCATAATTATCACATCTGACAATCTTTCCTGTTATATTCGAATCACTTATGGAGTTTCTCTTATTACCCGGTTGATCACTTATTACAGGCCTATCCTGATATCCTTTCTAAAAAACTAAAAAAAACTTTAGAGACAGCATGATCGTCTATATATATTGTGTATCTCTTTATATATTGCGTTTTTCTTTTTCCTAACTTCTTGGGATTCCTTCTGCACAACTTTTTTGCACCACTTTCTTGGCTTCCCGGCATTTTTCTTAACATATTTATACTAGACCTCATTATACTATTTATACTATTATACTATACTATTATACTATTTAGTCTCATGTCATTTCTTTCTCTATCCAGCCTTGAGAAAGCCCTGGCCTACGCGCCGTTTGGGGCGAAACACGCGTCGGCTGACCTACGTTACAACACCCTGGACTTATGGACTTATGAGTATCTACATTTTGTCTCTGTGTTCCTTTCAAATAATTAAATAGACTTTGGAGCAATACTGATGACTGATGAACATCCTTTGCTTAATAATCATACCTTATCCTTATAAAGGATCCGGAGAAGTACAATCTTATCTATTTAGTGGGTACCTCACCACAATTTGACATACGTTTCGTTGTTGGAGGACTAGGGTCCATTGTCCTCTGGTGAAGTCCCAACACAACTATAAGGCATTTATCAGGGAGTCTTGTGGTTTTTGGACCCCTTTTCCCTGTTTTTCAGCATAACAGGTTCCCACCATCTTTAACCTGTACCTGGACCGAGCCCGATTGGGTCCTGAGCCCACAAGTGGTCTCCATCCACTCCTGGATCCTTGGTTATGGTGCTGAAAGTGGCCATTTTCTAAAACTGAGGGCTTGCTATTTTGAACCTTAAACTTAAAAAAAAAATCATAACTCTCGTTCTACGAATAAGATTTTGATGGTTTTGGTGTTAAATATTTCATTACAGTTTACTCTGTTTGCTCAGTTGGTCTGTATTGCTGTTTGTGTGCTGTATAAATAATTTCCACATTGCCTCTAAGTTTAGCCTTGCTTTTTTTTGTTACAAACTAGCCAGGGTTAAGCACAGGTTAATTAGTGACTTTTTGTGGTTTACACCATGCAGGGGATTGTGGCTGTTGCGCGACCTGGGCTCACACCCCAGTCAATCAACAACCCAATTTCTCAAAGACATGTATTGTATAATAAAAGCCAGGCAGTACCTTGATGGTGGATCGGGGGGGGGGGGTGAATGTTGGGCTGAGTTGGCCCAACTCAGCCTTCTCTGGGCTTTGAAGGGCATGGACAAGCCCTCTTCTATGGCCCGGGCTTCCGCCAGGCGCGCACCAGCTCTGTGGGAGACAAGTTCTCCTTTTAAAGCTCTTGCCTGGGGCTTAATGAAATGTGACTTTGTCTCCCTGTCACTTTGCCTACTCGTTAACAAAGTTATCCGGGCCCCCGCAGGATTGTAGTAACTCTTGCACTGCAGGAGACAAGATCTTCCTTTTCGCTGTGGGAGACAGGATCTCCAACATCAAAACAAATACCCTTCCTTCTAGGCTTTATGTGTTGAATCTCCTTTGTCCCGAATGCAAGGTGGCACAAGTTTCCTGCAGCAGTTCCTAGAGGACCAGTGGTGTCAGAAGAGGACAGATGATCTTAATTTTTGCAGCAAAACAATCCCTAGTATGGTGGTGCAAGAAACAAAATGTGCTCAAGGGAGTTATTTTTTCTGAAGAGCTACCATCAAAGAGCCTAGTGAAGGATGCTTTCCCGTCATGATGGAAGTTCATTTACAACATTTGGTGATATTTGTGGGATAGTGGATACTCAAGGAAGCCTCCTACCACATAAACTATCTGGAAATAAAAGTGGTCCACCTGGCTCGCAAGGCTTTTCTACAACCTGTGCAATTCAGATCAACAATCTAGATTCAGAAAGATAATACCACACCATGCATTATCTGAACAGCAAAGAGGCACCAGGTGGAGACTACTTGGAAGCACAGATGATCTGGCACTGGCCCCTGGCCAAGGAACTGACACTATCAATGGTGCACATTACAGGAACGATGAATCAGCAAGCGGACTTTCTCAGTCACTATTATAAAGAGCCTCACAAGTGAGTCCTGGTTGATGAAGACTTAAATGACATCTTTAAAAAGTGGGAACACTTTCTATAGACCTTTTCACAATGTCAGAAATAAAAGAGCAGGCTACCTGAACTGGGGTCACTAGGGATTGCCATTTTGATGATTTGGTCAAGACCATTTTTTTATGCATTTCCTCCAGTTCTATTATTCACGTCAGTAATACTGAACTGCAGAGGTATCAGCAAAAAGTGTATTAATTGTGCCAGCTTGGCTGAGGCAGTGGTGTGGTACCCAAACCTTTTGCAAATGTCCATTGAACCACACAGGTTCGGTATCTACAGACCAAGCTTCAGTAGCAAATTCACCCCCTGACTTCACCATCATAGAATTGGGCTGCATGACTCAAGTAAGACACTAAAGTCATTTGAATCTTCCAACGACCTGTATGGAAATATTGAAAGAAGTGAAACGTCTTCCAGAAGTCTGTTATTCCATGAAATATGAAATATCCCATCTGAATATGGTGGCAGGATAATAGCACAATCAAATCATCCGTCAGGAGGGCTTTAGTTTACCATGTCTGCTTTATTCAGCCTAAACCAAGCTTCAATTCAAATCATTATATCTTCCCTGGCAACTGTTACAGCCTGCAGAAAATCCCAAATGGAACAATGTTTTTTTTTTTAATGTTGTCCATTAAAGACTTCTTTGAACGACATACGAAAATGTTCCCTCTAATTAATCTCCCTTCTTCGATGCAGGAGTTAAACACTGTTCTGTCAAAGCAGGTCGGCTCCCCTTATGATCTGATACACAAGACTACATGGCAACGCATGTCCAAGAAGACAGCTTTCCCAATTACCAGAAACTCTGTTTGGAGAGTGAGGATGTTGCAAACCTCATCAGCAGTAGAGCCCTAACCTTTTTCCCTCTCTTAATAGGGTGATAATGAGATCACATCATTAATACATCCCAAAAGTTGTTTCTGACTTTCATATTAATGAAACTATTAATTTACCTATTTTTCCCCAAATCCTCCTCAGCTGCCGAAGTGACCTCTGTTCACAAGACATTAAAAGAGTTCTTCGCTTCTACCTAGGTAAAACAAAAGACCTGAGAATAATGCAATAAATCTCTGTTAATCATGGTCAAATCAGACACGATTTAGCCACATCCAAGCAATGTGTTTTGCTAGCTGGATATAATCCTATACCACGTTATGCTATCAGCTAGCAAACAACCTCTGCGAGTAAAGCTTAACGCTCATTCTACCAGAGGGGAAATAGCTACAGCAGCTTGGATCAAGAATCTACCAATTGCTGACATCTGTAAGGAAGCAACATGTTAATTGATCCACGCATTTATGAAACACTGTTGCTTACATTTGTACACACAGTCATATATTAAAATGGGCCAGGAAACCCAAAGAAATATATTCAAACAGCGAATCTCATTTTTTTGCCAAGCCATACTCTTTACTCTCAAGGTTAGTTTTCTTTCTGTTTTCTTCCTACTGCCTACCAGCCTCCTAGCTAACTAAATAAATTGCTTGCTACTTTATTCTAGTATTTATGACTATCAATTAAGGTCCTACAATGCAGAACAAAAGGTTACTTATAGTCCTACTTCTTCATTGAAGTCATAAAAGATCCATTCATTTCCCTGGCTGGGTACCGGTCGGCACTGCTAAGGAAATATTCACCTACCAATGTATGCCTATCAGACTGCATTTTTTTAATTCCTTTTTGTACACTTTACACCATTCTTGCATATTAAATGCTGCAATGCAGACTTGAAACTGCTCATTAAATTTTGTCTGTGGATTTCCAGGAAACATTGTAGACCCTCATAGGCTAATTTAGGGTGTTAGAAGATGGACACTGACCCCCTGTGTGACATTTCAATGGACAATAGATCTAAGAAAATTATTCCATGCTCCATTCATGTGGCAGGGAAATAGTCTAGCGCTTATGACGTCAATTAGGAATTCTATGAAGCAGAAATAGAACTAAAAGCAGATAGCCTTTTTTTATTTTGTTTTCCAACAAGGTGGGATTGGGCAGTTGGAGCCAACCTAGCGTGGAGTGAGTACTTCTGGGTTTAGCTTTGGATAAACTAATGAGACCTGCTAGTAGATTCCTATTGGGATATTCTATTGGCTAACATAAAATTATAGCGGTAAAGGGTTATGATTCTGTAGTCTTGCTCCTTGGTATGGTAAACTGTAGTACAAAAGTAATCCCTAGAAAACCCTGTACCACTCCTTTCAGATAGAGGCTAAAATGATGAATGTAGACTGATGCCTTGCCTCCCTGTGGTTGATGATACATCTGTCTGATGTGTCTCATAATCTGTGAAAGAGAAGTTGCCCAGTGAGCATAGTAGGGAATGGCTAGAATCCGTGAGGGGTTCAGTAGAGAATTTGTCCCTTCCAGCACACAGGAGGAGGAGCTGTAGATATAAGGCTGCAACTGCTTCTGATGGACACTTCTACCCATAGATTCTCCACCTTTTGATTGCTCACCTTCTGAATTTCCACAGGTGCCAGACTATATCCTGAAACTTTACAGTAGCTACCAGTATGCTATGTTGGGCTGTGAGACTCTAGTCCCTCTTCTGTACCTGACAGCTTTAAAATAGATAAGGTGCAACCCTATGTGTTTCAGGGTTTTCTTTTGCTTCACTGCCCTTCAAGATGCATCCAGAGCTCCCACTTCAGTATTTTACCATTATCTTCGAATCTAAAAATCTTCTAGCAATGTGCTGTATGGTCAGATCATCCCCGCTTGCCAAAGGTTCAGACTTCCCGCACTGTTGTACTTGTGTATGTGCTTCAAGCAGATATCCAACTTTGGATCCTCACAATGTCAGTTTTTGGTGCCTGGGCCTCAAGACCAACTCTGGCTCCTATGAGAAATGTGTCCTCATACTCTTTGAGACAATCAAGGAGAGGGAAGTCAAACATTACATGGTACAGGTCCACAAATAACTTGATTGCCCCCACTACATTTCTCCTTCATCAGGTGTATCTTCTGAGAGGGGGTGTTCTGTAGAGAATTCCTGTTACAAAAAAGAAAAAAACTAAATGGAAGCCCTGCACTTCCAGACATCACTCCCATTCTATGGATAGGTCTGCCAATCATTTTGGTCATTCCCCAATTCTGGCCATGATGTAGTCCACAGTGCCTGTTTTGGAGTAATTGCACCCATAGTAGCAATTGGCTGTTTTAGTTTGGTCTATGCTCAAGATCTGGAGGCCTACTCCTCTTTCCTCTGGAACACCATCTGGCCCTACAAAGCTTTCATGAACTTCGGCAGTTTGTCTGGGACTCTGGCCTCAACATCAGTTTTTCCTGCTTGGAGCCATCTCAAAGCTGCTTTGGCACAAACGTCTACTTCTGCTACTCTGTCAAATGCTCACTGGAGCAGTTAGCAGCACTGCATTCCACATACCTGGCGCAACTGATGGAGTCACCTTCTGTGCCTGAAACAAAACCCATTTTGGTTCACTCTAGGAAAAAGGTCACAGCTTCTTTTTAGAACGATTCTCTGTGTACACATCTACCACCCATGCAAAAGTTTGCTAGAGGACCTCTTCATTTCAGATTCCAGTGAAATGAAAATGGCCTCAGAGGTGCATCACACTGAGAATGTTATAGTGAGGTGGATCATGCACCCCCCAACACACAGATTCCTCTAGGTAAATGAGTGTCTATAAATTGTTCTTCAAACTACCAGTGGTCTGGAAACATCACCTGGATTTGAGATGGAAGATCCTGCTGGCTCTTCAGCTGAGATTGCTCCTTTTACATTGGGGATCTACAAAGCTGCTGAACGTCTGGAACTTTCTCTTCCGGTTGAAGAGTCAAGAGCTAACTTATAAACAGACATTGTATAGACAGCCTTTTCTTTGTCTGTGCCTCTCCTGACTTCATTGAGTTTCTATTGGATCTGGTGCTCGTGACTTGAAACAAATCATTGTTTACCTTGTCGGTAGATCACCAGGTTTCTGTGCACCAGAGCTGCACCCGAGGGATCAGAAGTTAGTTTCCGCCAACCATTCATTAGAGAGCATAGTGGTGCAGACTTCCTCCAAGCACAACCCCAATGCATTTCTTCATAACTATTAGAGTTTCCCATCCACTCCTCCTGACCAGTAGTCTAATCACAGCAGCTCTATTGTTCTAAAGTGTTCTGCTCGAGGAATCTATCTCTGGTGTTCTCAAATGCTGTTTGCCTGTTGGCATGTTACTCCTGTGCGCTTAAGGAGATGGCTGAATTGCAGCTGGACAGCCTGCTGGAATGCATGCTGGCTCATTTGCACTGTTAGCAAACAATGTTCAGTGTGTGGTCAAAGAAACTTTGAGAGCTGGGATAAATGCTGCAGACTCCGTAGCCAGGTCCATAGACACGGGCATCATCTTTTAGCAGCACATCTGACTGGGTGTGTTCCAGGTCTCTGCTTGTGATATCCACATGAAGCTTCAGGGTATATCCTTCAACGTTGCACAGCTTTTTGGTACCTAATCTTCTGGAATGCTTTAAACAGAGTAATGCCACGGCGCACCTGCATGGCTACTCCTCTCTGACACTTCAGTTCCATCACCAGTAGTGGATGTACACCGGCTTTTCAAGGGGCCAGTCCTTCAGCCAATTTTCTGGTGGCTTAAAGAACAGGCAACAGGTCTTGTCCTGTTCTTCCCTGGCTTCATAATTACATTAATTCACTAGTTGACCACAGGTATTCAGAGGGAGGACGTAT
This sequence comes from Pleurodeles waltl, assembly GCF_031143425.1. Lineage (NCBI taxonomy): Eukaryota > Metazoa > Chordata > Amphibia > Caudata > Salamandridae > Pleurodeles > Pleurodeles waltl. Next base: position 391,300,556 of record NC_090450.1, read on the forward strand.
ACCACATTTTGCAGAAATTACTGGCCTGCTGGACCATTACTTCAGAATTTCCAGGTTGTGGAAAGAGGATATGCCCTCTCAGCCCAAGACAAGTGTCCTCATGTTTCCCTAGCTTGTTTGAATGTATCTCCAGATCATGCCTGGAGTTTGTCAAAGGAGGTGTTGACCCATCTAAACAAAGGGGTCATCAATGTAGTACCCGAGGCAGGGAAGGGCCAGAGATGTTATTCTTTATACTCCTTGGTTGTCTACTCCCAAGATCCTGACCTATTGGGTGCTGAATTCCTTCTTTCCCTCGACTTGGCGAATGCATATTTTCGTGTTCCGTTAGTGCTGTCACACAAGCAGCATCTTCACTTTGCAGTGTTCCCCTTTAGCCTTATATCTTCCCCTCATGTCTTTATGAAGGTCCTGTGATTGGTGTGGCTCACTTTCCCAGACAGGTATACACATGTTCCCATACCTTGACAACTGACTGTTGAAAGCAGGCGCGACTCAATTGCTGCTATACATCTGATAGAGACTTCTAGTTGCAGATTCCTTACCTTAGAATTTTCCCCCAGGCGTCAGACTGGATCCGGAGATTTTTCTTCGAGCAATACACTTGCACGTTGGCAGGTGTCATTGATTGACTCCGCGGGCATCGTTGGCGTCGTGGTCACTGTGTTGACATCGGGAGTAGTATATAGACGCCGCCCTCGTGCAGTGACATCAGTTCTTTTCTTTCCGCGCCACACACTGATCCGGAGAAGAGCTACCCTGGCTATTTTTTGGCTGAATTCAACCGTTTTATCGAGTTTTTTCTGTGCGACTTTGGTGCGTCGAGATGTCCCCGAAGACCGGGTTCAAGCCATGCAGATCCTCATCGGGTTTGTCTGTGGTGTCTTGAGCGCGACCACGACCCGAAATCGTGCTCCGAGTACCAGGCCATGCACCCGGAAACTTTAAGGGAGCGGTCCCTAAAGCTAATGGCGGCCCGGCAGTCTACTCCACGTAGGTCCCAGTCTCGTTCAAGAGGAAGGTCTTGAGATCGGTCACGGAGTCATCACCACTTGTCTTCTTCTAAATCCTCGGTTCAAGGTAAGATAAAGAAGAAGTTGAAGAAGTCCCATCGCTCTCCGACTCCGCCCCATCGCTCGGCTGACGCAACGCGGGAAGAGCGTCCACGCACTAGGCATCCGTCCTAGGAGCATGCATCTGGGTCGGTTCCGCGCTTCCCTGAGTTTCCGGGAGCAATCCCCGCCCAACATAAAGAGTTTTATGAGGCCATGTGCCTCAAATTTTGGCGGGCCGAACACGATACGTGCCTTCGGGCCCAAGGGGTTCAGCTGAGGGGCCTTCGGGGTCCGCGCTGGCGGCTTCGGCCCCGGCCACCGAGGTCACCTCTGGATCCGTACAAGGATCCGCACCGGCGCCAGTCGCACCCTTGAGACCTTCCCCGGCGCCGGGTCGATAATCGACACTCCCGACGTCAGTGGAGCCCACTATCGGTGTCGACCCGATTCTTATCCCCGACGACTCGGAGTCGGAGCGGAATCAACCTACGCCGCCTTCGGCTTTGATGGGGCTTATTCGCCCCAGGTCGGATTGACCCTTATGAATACCAAGATGACCCTACTATGGACTGGGCTCAGGAATTGGGCAAAGCCAGTGGTCTGGATACTTCTCCTGACGCTGGCATCCTGTCTCCTCCTACCATGGCTGCGGCAGAGGGAGCAACTTATGGTATGGTGGTCATTGGGGCACCTGAGGTCCTTGGTCTTGAGCTGCCCACTGTTGAGGTCAGGTCTGATCTCCTGATGAGGTGCTTCAGTCTGGGGCTTCTACTTCAGAACCCCTTTTGCCTTTTAATGAAGCCCTCACCGATGTACTATTGGGTACATGGTCCAAACCCAACACAGGGGCTCCTGTGAAAGGGACAATCGCATGCCGCCATCTGCCCGCTCCAAACTACCCTAAATTCCTGTCCCAACACTCCATGCCTGAGAGTCTTTTTATCCAGGCTTCCTCTTCTTCAGGCGCATTCCCTTCCGCACCCCCGGATGGGGAATCCAAAAGGCTGGAACAGTTTGGCAAGAAGTTGTTTCCTTCCTCCAGTCTCGCGCTGCGGTCTGTGAACACTGCATGCCTTTTGGGCCGCTATACCCACTCTTTGTGTGATACCGTTGTGCAAATCCTGCTACAGATACCGGAGGAGGCCCGTGCGATCGTCTCTCAACCTGTGAAGGATGGGAGAGATGCGGCAAAGTTTACAATCCGTTGTGAGCTGAACACGACCGACTCTCTGGGCAGATCGGTTGCTACGACAGTGGCCTTACGGCACCATGCCTGGTTACATACATCTGGTATTTCGGGGGATGTCCAACAGTCACTCATGGACATGCCCTTTGATGGCACCCATCTCTTCGAAGACAAAGCAGACTCGGCCTTGGAGAGATTCAAGGATTCCTGGGCTACGGCTTGGTCCCTCGGTCTTTCCTCAGCCCCTCGCCCACCACAGTCCGCTTTTCGCCCCTTTCGTGGTCACGGGAGGGGCTCCCTGTAGCGTCCTCTACACAACCACCGTGCCTCGCACACTGGTCAACCTATGCGTGGCCGAGGACGTGGAATCCTACGTGGCCGTGGGACAGAGAACCAGAGGTCTGTCCAGTCCACCTCTGCCCCCACTGCAGCCTCCAAACCCTCCTAGTCGTCCCCTCACTCCAGTCCAGTTGGTGGCAGGATTTGCCATCACCTGCCCCACTGGGAACATATCACCATGGACAGGTGGGTTTTTGTAGGAGGCTGGACTGGCTTGTAGTGAGTACCAAGGGGTACTTGCACCTTGCACCAGGCCCAGTTATCCCTTATTAGTGTATAGGGTGTCTAGCAGCTTAGGCTGATAGATAATGGTAGCTTAGCAGAGCAGCTTAGGCTGAACTAGGAGACGTGTGAAGCTACTACAGTACCACAAGTGTCACTTGCACAATATCATAGGGGCAACACAAACCATATACTCCAAAAGTGGAATGCGAACCACGAATGGACCCCAAACCTATGTGACCTTGTAGAGGGTCGCTGGGACTATTAGAAAATAGTGAGAGTTAGAAAATTAGCCCTCCCCAAGACCCTGAAAAGTGAGTGCAAAGTGCACTAAAGTTCCCCCAAGGACATAGAAGTCGTGATAGAGGAATAATGCAGGAAAGACACAAACCAACAATGCAACAACTGTGGATTTCCAATCTAGGGTACCTGTGGAACAAGGGGACCAAGTCCAAAAGTCACATGCAAGTCGGAGAGGGGCATATGCCCAGGAAATGCCAGCTGTGGATGCAAAGAAGCTTCTACTGGACAGAAGAAGCTGAGGTTTCTGCAGGAACGAAAAGGGCTAGAGACTTCCCCTTTGGTGGACGGATCCCTCTCGCCGTGGAGAGTCGTGCAGAAGTGTTTTCCCGCCGAAAGAACGCCAACAAGCCTTGCTAGCTGCAAATCGTGCGGTTAGCGTTTTTGGAGGCTGCTGTGGCCCTGGAGGGACCAGGAGGTCGAAAATTGGACCAGGAGAGAGAGGGGACGTCGAACAAGACAAGGAGCCCTCTCAGCAGCAGGTAGCACCCGGAGAAGTGCCAGAAACAGGCAATACGAGGATGCGTGAAACAGTGCTCACCCGAAGTTACACAAAGGAGTCCCACGTCGCCGGAGACCAACTTAGAAAGTCGTGCAATGCAGGTTAGAGTGCCGTGGACCCAGGCTTGGCTGTGCACAAAGGATTTCCGCCGGAAGTGCACAGGGGCCGGAGTAGCTGCAAAAGTCGCGGTTCCCAGCAATGCAGTCTAGCGAGGTGAGGCAAGGACTTACCTCCACCAAACTTGGACTGAAGAGTCACTGGACTGTGGGAGTCACTTGGACAGAGTTGCTGGATTCGAGGGACCTCGCTCGTCGTGCTGAGAGGAGACCCAAGGGACCGGTAATGCAGCTTTTTGGTGCCTGCGGTTGCAGGGGGAAGATTCTGTCGACTCACAGGAGATTTCTTCGGAGCTTCTAGTGCAGAGAGGAGGCAGACTACCCCCACAGCATGCACCACCAGGAAAACAGTTGAGAAGGCGGCAGGATCAGCGTTACAGAGTTGCAGTAGTCGTCTTAGCTACTTTGTTGCAGCTTTGCAGGCTTCCAGCGCGGTCAGCAGTCGATTCCTTGGCAGAAGGTGAAGAGAGAGATGCAGAGGAACTCGGATGAGCTCTTGCATTCGTTATCTAAAGTTTCCCCAGAGACAGAGACCCTAAATAGCCAGAAAAGAGGGTTTGGCTACTTAGGAGAGAGGATAGGCTAGCAACACCTGAAGGAGCCTATCACAAGGAGTCTCTGACGTCACCTGGTGGCACTGGCCACTCAGAGCAGTCCAGTGTGCCAGCAGCACCTCTGTTTCCAAGATGGCAGAGGTCTGGAGCACACTGGAGGAGCTCTGGACACCTCCCAGGGGAGGTGCAGGTCAGGGGAGTGGTCACTCCCCTTTCCTTTGTCCAGTTTCGCGCCAGAGCAGGGCTAAGGGGTCCCCTGAACCGGTGTAGACTGGCTTATGCAGAATTGGGCACATCTGTGCCCAAGAAAGCATTTCCAGAGGCTGGGGGAGGCTACTCCTCCCCTGCCTTCACACCATTTTCCAAAGGGAGAGGGTGTAACACCCTCTCTCAGAGGAAGTCCTTTGTTCTGCCATCCTGGGACAAGCCTGGCTTGACCCCAGGGGGGCAGAAACCTGTCTGAGGGGTTGGCAGCAGCAGCAGCTGCAGTGAAACCCCAGGAAAGGCAGTTTGGCAGTACCAGGGTCTGTGCTACAGACCACTGGGATCATGGGATTGTGCCAACTATGCCAGGATGGCATAGAGGGGGCAATTCCATGATCATAGACATGTTACATGGCCATTTTCGGAGTTACCATTGTGAAGCTACATATAGGTAGTGACCTATATGTAGTGCACGCGTGTAATGGTGTCCCCGCACTCGCAAAGTCCGGGGAATTGGCCCTGAACAATGTGGGGGCACCTTGGCTAGTGCCAGGGTGCCCTCACACTAAGTAACTTTGCACCTAACCTTTACCAGGTAAAGGTTAGACATATAGGTGACTTATAAGTTACTTAAGTGCAGTGTAAAATGGCTGTGAAATAACGTGGACGTTATTTCACTCAGGCTGCAGTGGCAGGCCTGTGTAAGAATTGTCAGAGCTCCCTATGGGTGGCAAAAGAAATGCTGCAGCCCATAGGGATCTCCTGGAACCCCAATACCCTGGGTATCTCAGTACCATATACTAGGGAATTATAAGGGTGTTCCAGTAAGCCAATGTAAATTGGTAAAATTGGTCACTAGCCTGTTAGTGACAATTTTGAAAGAAAATGAGAGAGCATAACCACTGAGGTTCTGGTTAGCAGAGCCTCAGTGAGACAGTTAGGCACCACACAGGGAACACATACATATAGGCCACAAACTTATGAGCACTGGGGTCCTGACTAGCAGGGTCCCAGTGACACATAACAAACTGTAGGAGGCTGGACTGGCTTGTAGTGAGTACCAAGGGGTACTTGCACCTTGCACCAGGCCCAGTTATCCCTTATTAGTGTATAGGGTGTCTAGCAGCTTAGGCTGATAGATAATGGTAGCTTAGCAGAGCAGCTTAGGCTGAACTAGGAGACGTGTGAAGCTACTACAGTACCACTTAGTGTCATATGCACAATATCATAAGAAAACACAATACACAGTTATACTAAAAATAAAGGTACTTTATTTTTATGACAATATGCCAAAGTATCTTAGAGTGTACCCTCAGTGAGAGGATAGGAAATGTACACAAGATATATATACACAATAGCAAAAATATGCAGTATAGTCTTAGAAAACAGTGCAAACAATGTATAGTTACAATAGGATGCAATGGGGAAACATAGGGATAGGGGCAACACAAACCATATACTCCAGAAGTGGAATGCGAACCACGAATGGACCCCAAACCTATGTGACCTTGTAGAGGGTCGCTGGGACTATTAGAAAATAGTGAGAGTTAGAAAAATAACCCTCCCCAAGACCCTGAAAAGTGAGTGCAAAGTGCACTAAAGTTCCCCTAAGGACAAAATAGTCGTGTTAGAGGAATAATGCAGGAAAGACACAAACCAGCAATGCAACAACTGTGGATTTGCAATCTAGGGTACCTGTGGAACAAGGGGACCAAGTCCAAAAGTCACAAGCAAGTCGGAGATGGGCAGATGCCCAGGAAATGCCAGCTGCGGGTGCAAAGAAGCTTCGACTGGACAGAAGAAGCTGAGGTTTCTGCAGGAACGAAAAGGGCTAGAGACTTCCCCTTTGGTGGACGGATCCCTCTCGCCTTGGAGAGTCGTGCAGAAGTGTTTTCCCGCCGGAAGGACGCCAACAAGCCTTGCTACACGCAAATCGTGTGTTTGGCGTTTTTGGACGCTGCTGGGGCCCAGGAGGGACCAGGAGGTCGCAAATTGGACCTGAAGAGAGAGGGGACGTCGAGCAAAACAAAGAGCCCTCACTGAAGCAGGTAGCACCCGGAGAAGTGCCAGAAACAGGCACTACGAGGATGCGTGAAACGGTGCTCGCCGAAGTTGCACAAAGGAGTCCCACGTCGCCGGAGACCAACTTAGAAAGTCGTGCAATGCAGGTTAGAGTGCCGTGGACCCAGGCTTGGCTGTGCACAAAGGATTTCCGCCGGAAGTGCACAGGGGCCGGAGTAGCTGCAAAGTCGCGGTTCCCAGCAATGCAGCCCAGCGAGGTGAGGCAAGGACTTACCTCCACCAAACTTGGGCTGAAGAGTCACTGGACTGTGGGGGTCACTTGGACAGAGTCGCTGGATTCGAGGGACCTCGCTCGTCGTGCTGAGAGGAGACCCAAGAGACCGGTAATGCAGCTTTTTGGTGCCTGCGGTTGCAGGGGGAAGATTCCGTCGACCCACGGGAGATTTCTTCGGAGCTTCTGGTGCAGAGAGGAGGCAGGCTACCCCCACAGCATGCACAAGCAGGAAAACAGTCGAGAAGGCGGCAGGATCAGCGTTACAGAGTTGCAGTAGTCGTCTTTGCTACTATGTTGCAGGTTTGCAGGCTTCCAGCGCGGTCAGCGGTCGTTTCCTTATCAGAAGGTGAAGAGAGAGATGCAGAGGAACTCGGCTGAGCTCATGCATTCGTTATCTAAAGTTTCCCCAGAGACAGAGACCCTAAATAGCCAGAAAAGAGGGTTTGGCTACCTAGGAGAGAGGAAAGGCTACTAACACCTGAAGGAGCCTATCAGCAGGAGTCTCTGACGTCACCTGGTGGCACTGGCCACTCAGAGCAGTCCAGTGTGCCAGCAGCACCTCTGTTTCCAAGATGGCAGAGGTCTGGAGCACACTGGAGGAGCTCTGGACACCTCCCAGGGGAGGTGCAGGTCAGGGGAGTGGTCACTCCCCTTTCCTTTGTCCAGTTTCGCGCCAGAGCAGGGGCTAAGGGGTCCCTGAACCGGTGTAGACTGGCTTATGCAGAATTGGGCACATCTGTGCCCAACAAAGCATTTCCAGAGGCTGGGGGAGGCTACTCCTCCCCTGCCTTCACACCATTTTCCAAAGGGAGAGGGTGTCACACCCTCTCTCAGAGGAAGTTCTTTGTTCTGCCATCCTGGGCCAGGCCTGGCTGGACCCCAGGAGGGCAGCTGCCTGTCTGAGGGGTTGGCAGCAGCAGCAGCTGCAGTGAAACCCCAGGAAGGGCAGTTTGGCAGTACCAGGGTCTGTGCTACAGACCACTGGGATCATGGGATTGTGCCAACTATGCCAGGATGGTATAGAGGGGGCAATTCCATGATCATAGACATGTTACATGGCCATATTCGGAGTTACCATGGTGAAGCTACATATAGGTAGTGACCTATATGTAGTGCACGCGTGTAATGGTGTCCCCGCACTCACAAAGTTCAGGGAATTGGCTCTGAACAATGTGGGGGCACCTTGGCTAGTGCCAGGGTGCCCTCACACTAAGTAACTTTGCACCTAACCTTTACCAGGTAAAGGTTAGACATATAGGTGACTTATAAGTTACTTAAGTGCAGTGTAAAATGGCTGTGAAATAACGTGGACGTTATTTCACTCAGGCTGCAGTGGCAGGCCTGTGTAAGAATTGTCAGAGCTCCCTATAGGTGGCAAAAGAAATGCTGCAGCCCATAGGGATCTCCTGGAACCCCAATACCCTGGGTACCTCAGTACCATATACTAGGGAATTATAAGGGTGTTCCAGTAAGCCAATGTAAATTGGTAAAAATGGTCACTAGTGACAATTTGGAAAGAAATGAGAGAGCATAACCACTGAGGTTCTGATTAGCAGAGCCTCAGTGAGACAGTTAGTCACTACACAGGTAACACATTCAGGCACACTTATGAGCACTGGGGCCCTGGGTTACCAGGGTCCCAGTGACACATACAACTAAAACAACATATATACAGTGAAAAATGGGGGTAACATGCCAGGCAAGGCAAGATGGTACTTTCCTACACAACCCCCCCCCCCCCAAATGAAGGACAATAAGACTAGCCATGACCTGATGAGTCTTCATTGTCTAAGTGGAAATATCTGGAGAGTCCATCTGCATTGGAGTGGCTACTCCCAGGTCTATGTTCCACTGTATAGTCCATTCCCTGTAGGGATATGGACCACCTCAACAATTTAGGATTTTCACCTTTCTTTTGTTTTAGCCAAAGTAGAGGTTTGTGGTCTGTCTGAACAATGAAGTGAGTGCCAAACAGGTATGGCCTCAACTTCTTCAGAGCCCAGACCACAGCAAAGGCCTCCCTCTCAATGGCAGACCAACGCTTTTCTCTAGGGGTCAACCTCCTACTAATAAAAGCAACAGGTTGATCCTGGCCCTCAGAATTAAGTTGTGATAGGACTGCCCCTACTCCTAATTCAGATGCATCAGTCTGGACATAGAATTTTTTAGAGTAACAAGGGCTTTTTAGGACAGGTGCAGAGCACATGGCCTGCTTCAGCTCCTCAAAAGCTTTCTGACAGCTTGCTGTCCATAATACCTTTTTAGGCATTTTCTTGGATGTGAGGTCATTAAGAGGGGCTGCAATGGAGCCATAGTTCTTAATGAACCTCCTGTAATACCCAGTGAGGCCTAGGAAGGCTCTCACCTGAGTCTGAGTGGTAGGGGGAACCCAATCAATAATAGTTTGGATTTTCCCCTGAAGTGGTGCAATCTGTTCCCCACCAACAAGGTGTCCCAGATAAACCACCTTACCCTGCCCTATCTGGCACTTTGAAGCCTTGATAGTGAGGCCTGCCTTTTGCAGGGCCTCCAAAACTTTCCATAGGTGGACCAGGTGATCATCCCAGCTGGAGCTAAAGACAGCTATATCGTCCAAATATGCTGCACTGAAAGCTTCCAGCCCTTGCAGGACTGTGTTCACCAACCTCTGAAAAGTGGCAGGTGCATTTTTCAAACCAAAAGGCATTACAGTAAACTGGTAATGTCCTCCAATGGTAGAAAATGCAGTCTTAGGTTTAGCATCTTCTGACAATTTGATCTGCCAATACCCTGCAGTCAAATCAAAAGTGCTTAGATACTTGGCAGATGCCAGTGTATCTATGAGCTCATCTGCCCTGGGTATAGGGTGAGCATCAGTTTTGGTTACCAAGTTGAGACCTCTATAGTCTACACAAAACCGCATTTCTTTCTTTCCATCTTTAGAATTGGGTTTTGGTACCAGTACCACAGGAGAAGCCCATGGACTGTCAGAGTGCTCAACCACTCCTAGTTCCAACATTTTCTGAACTTCTTGCTTTATGCAGTCCCTGACATGGTCAGGCTGCCTATAGATCTTACTTTTGACAGGTAAACTGTCTCCAGTATCTATAGTGTGCTCACACCAAGAAGTGGTGCCTGGCACAGTAGAGAAGAGTTCTGAAAATTGTCCTAGGAGATTTATGCAATTGTCTTTCTGCTCAGCAGTAAGACAATCAGCCAAAACTACACCTTCCACAAGAGCATCTTGATCTGTGGAAGAGAAGAGATCAGGTAGAGGATCACTATCTTCTTCCTGTCCCTCATCTGTTGCCATGAGCAGGGTGAGATCAGCCCTGTCATAGTAGGGTTTCAGGCGGTTGACATGGAGCACCCTAAGGGGACTCCTGGCAGTGCCTAAGTCAACCAAGTAGGTGACTTCACCCTTCTTTTCAACAATTGTGTGGGGACCACTCCATTTATCTTGGAGTGCTCTTGGGGCCACAGGCTCCAAGACCCACACTTTCTGCCCTGGTTGGTACTGAACCAAAACAGCCTTCTGATCATGCCATTGCTTCTGGAGCTCTTGGCTGGCCTGAAGGTTTTTACTGGCCTTTTTCATGTACTCAGCCATCCTTGATCTGAGGCCAAGTACATAGTCCACAATATCCTGCTTAGGAGCTTTTAAAGGTTGTTCCCAACCCTCCTTTACAAGTGTGAGTGGACCCCTAACAGGGTGTCCAAAAAGAAGTTCAAAGGGGCTGAAGCCCACTCCTTTCTGGGGTACCTCCCTGTAGGCAAAAAGGAGGCATGGTAGAAGGATATCCCATCTCCTGCGGAGTTTTTCAGGGAGACCCATAATCATGCCTTTGAGAGTTTTATTAAATCTCTCCACCAGTCCATTTGTTTGTGGATGATAGGGTGTTGTGAACTTGTACGTTACACCACACTCCTTCCACATGGCCTTTAAGTATGCAGACATGAAATTGCTTCCTCTGTCTGATACTACTTCCTTTGGGAAGCCCACCCTGGAAAATATTCCCAGGAGGGCCTTTGCCACTGCAGGAGCTGTAGTGGTCCTTAAAGGAATTGCTTCAGGATATCTTGTGGCATGGTCCACTACCACCAAGATAAACCTATTGCCTGAAGCAGGAGGAGGGTCAAGGGGGCCAACTATGTCCACCCCTACCCTTTCAAAGGGAACCCCAACCACAGGCAGTGGGATAAGGGGTGCCTTTGGTGTGCCACCTGTCTTGCCACTGGCTTGACAGGTTTCACAGGACTTACAAAATTCCTTTGTGTCCTCAGACATCCTAGGCCAATGAAACAGGGGAACAAGCCTGTCCCAAGTTTTCATTTGTCCTAGATGCCCAGCTAAGGGAATGTCATGTGCCAGTGTTAGGAGGAACTTTCTGTACTCCTGAGGAATCACTAATCTCCTGGCAGCTCCAGGTTTAGGATCCCTATGCTCAGTGTACAAGAGGTTGTCCTCCCAGTAAACTCTGTGAGCGTCACTGACATCCCCATTAGCCTGTTTGACAGCTTGCTGTCTGAGACCCTCTAATGTGGGACAGGTTTGCTGTGCCACACTCAGCTCCTCTCTGGCAGGCCCCCCTTCACCCAAAAGCTCAGCAGTGTCTGCTTCCAGCTCCTCTGGTGTAGGTTCTGCACAGGGAGGGAATTCTTCTTCCTCAGAAGTAGAATCCACTGTAGAGGGAGGGATAGTAGGAAGTGGTTTGCTTCTACTAGCCCTAGCTTTAGGGAGCACTTGGTCCATTGTTCCAGGATCCAAGCTTCCCTGTCCTTTTTGCTTTTTGGCCTGAGCCCTTGTCAAAGCAAAAATATGCCCTGGGATGCCCAGCATTGCTGCATGGGCCTCCAACTCCACATCTGACCAAGCTGATGTCTCCAAATCATTCCCTAATAGACAGTCTACAGGTAAATCTGAAGCTACCACAACTTTCTTTGGACCAGTTACCCCCCCCCCCAGTTGAGATTTACAACAGCCATGGGGTGGCTTTGTGTTATGTTGTGAGCATCGGTTACTTGGTACTGGTGTCCAAGTATGTGTTGTTCAGGGTGCACCAGTTTCTCAATCACCATTGTGACACTGGCACCTGTGTCCCTGTAGGCCTGGACCTCAACACCATTTATTAGGGTTAGTTGCTTGTACTTCTCCAAGTTATGGGGGCAAGCAACCAAAGTGGCTAAATCAATAGCCCCTTCAGAGACTAAAGTAGCCTCTGTGGTCTCCCTAATCAGACCAACCCCAACTAAATTACCAAAAGTGAGCCCAGCTACTCCCTTGGATTGGCTATTAGTAGGTTTGCTCCCACCACCACTGCTATTAGTAGGGACACTAGGTGTAGCAGTAGGGGTTGTAGTGGTAGGAGCTGTGGTGCCTTTCTTTGGACAACTGGGATCTGTTGTCCAATGGCCTTTTATTTTACATAAATAGCACCATGGTTTCTTTTCCTTGTTCTGATTAAAGGAGGATTTGGGCCCACCACCCCCACCAGAGTGTTTTTGTGGGCCTGATGAAGACTCATTTTTAGATTTGTCCCCACCCTTGTCAGAAGACTTACCATCCTTCTTTTTGTTGCCATCTTTGTCACCCCCTGTATGAACTTTTCTGTTCACTCTTGTTCTGACCCATTTGTCTGCCTTCTTTCCCAATTCTTGGGGAGAGGTCAGATCAGAGTCCACCAAGTACTGGTGCAACAAATCAGACACACAATTATTAAGAATATGCTCTCTCAGGATCAAGTTATACAGGCTGTCATAATCAGTAACTTTACTGCCATGTAACCACCCCTCCAAGGCCTTCACTGAATGGTCAATGAAATCAACCCAGTCTTGTGAAGACTCCTTTTTGGTCTCTCTGAACTTTATCCTGTACTGTTCAGTGGTTAAGCCATAACCATCCAGGAGTGCATTCTTAAGAACTTGGAAATTATTGGCATCATTTTATTTCACAGTAAGGAGCCTATCCCTACCTTTTCCACTAAATGATAGCCATAGGATAGCAGCCCACTGCCTTTGAGGGACATCCTGTACAACACAGGCCCTCTCAAGTGCAGCAAACCACTTGTTAATGTCATCCCCCTACTTATAAGGGGGAACTATCTTGTGCAGATTCCTGGAATCATGCTCTTTTGCAGGATGACTATGGGGAATATTGCTGCTGCCACCATGGGTATCTAAACCCAACTTCTGTCTTTCCTTCTCTAATTCAAAAGACTGTCTATCCAAATCCAGCTGTTGCTTTTTAAGCTTCAGTCTGGTTTGTTCCACCCTCAACTTATTGAGTTCCCTCTCTAACATTCTGTCATCAGGGTTGGTGGGAGGGACATTTCTAGAAACAGAGCTATGATGGGAATGAACAGAAGGAGACCTGTCCCTTACAGAAGCCAACTTAACAGCTTGGTTTACAGAAACATTACTACCAGTATGGTGAGAATAAATGCTTTTGCTATGATGTGAGACAACACTATTTCTTTGGTGTGGCTCATCATCATTACCATCTATGCTAGATTGTCTAGTAATGGGCAGGCTAGGAAGTTTCTTTCCTGAATCTTTTCCTGGGGGAGTCCCTGAATCAGATTGGGAACTATTAGGTACTTTTTCAACAGATGGGCCACCTCTGGCCTTATCCTGTTCTCTAAGCATGTTAATTAACAGTTCCAAGGCAGGATTCTTCCCTACACTCAAACCTCTCTATATACAGAGACTCCTTGCTCTTTTCCAGCTAAGGTTGTCATATGCAAGTTTGGACAGATCAACACTTTGGCCTGTGCCAGACATTTTTTAGAGAGAGTTAAAGTGATAGAGAAAGAGACAAAAGTTTTCAGAACTTTTTGGAAAGACAGAAAAAAAACTTTTTAAACTTTTAAGAACTTTTTGAAAGTTTAGGAGTACTTTTCAGCACTTAGAAAAGAGTGAAAAGAGGAAATGCAAAACTTTTTGGCTATGTGTATATACACTGACCTTGTTTTGTATATTTTTCTCTTATGAAAAGTACAATGACAAGAGTGGTAAGTAGTCTCAAGCACTTATCCCACCACTGCACAACCAATGTAGGAGGCTGGACTGGCTTGTAGTGAGTACCAAGGGGTACTTGCACCTTGCACCAGGCCCACTTATCCCTTATTAGTGTATAGGGTGTCTAGCAGCTTAGGCTGATAGATAATGGTAGCTTAGCAGAGCAGCTTAGGCTGAACTAGGAGACGTGTGAAGCTACTACAGTACCACTTAGTGTCATATGCACAATATCATAAGAAAACACAATACACAGTTATACTAAAAATAAAGGTACTTTATTTTTATGACAATATGCCAAAGTATCTTAGAGTGTACCCTCAGTGAGAGGATAGGAAATATACACAAGATATATATACACAATAGCAAAAATATGCAGTATAGTCTTAGAAAACAGTGCAAACAATGTATAGTTACAATAGGATGCAATGGGGAAACATAGGGATAGGGGCAACACAAACCATATACTCCAGAAGTGGAATGCGAACCACGAATGGACCCCAAACCTATGTGACCTTGTAGAGGGTCGCTGGGACTATTAGAAAATAGTGAGAGTTAGAAAAATAACCCTCCCCAAGACCCTGAAAAGTGAGTGCAAAGTGCACTAAAGTTCCCCTAAGGACAAAATAGTCGTGTTAGAGGAATAATGCAGGAAAGACACAAACCAGCAATGCAACAACTGTGGATTTGCAATCTAGGGTACCTGTGGAACAAGGGGACCAAGTCCAAAAGTCACAAGCAAGTCGGAGATGGGCAGATGCCCAGGAAATGCCAGCTGCGGGTGCAAAGAAGCTTCGACTGGACAGAAGAAGCTGAGGTTTCTGCAGGAACGAAAAGGGCTAGAGACTTCCCCTTTGGTGGACGGATCCCTCTCGCCTTGGAGAGTCGTGCAGAAGTGTTTTCCCGCCGGAAGGACGCCAACAAGCCTTGCTACACGCAAATCGTGTGTTTGGCGTTTTTGGACGCTGCTGGGGCCCAGGAGGGACCAGGAGGTCGCAAATTGGACCTGAAGAGAGAGGGGACGTCGAGCAAAACAAAGAGCCCTCACTGAAGCAGGTAGCACCCGGAGAAGTGCCAGAAACAGGCACTACGAGGATGCGTGAAACGGTGCTCGCCGAAGTTGCACAAAGGAGTCCCACGTCGCCGGAGACCAACTTAGAAAGTCGTGCAATGCAGGTTAGAGTGCCGTGGACCCAGGCTTGGCTGTGCACAAAGGATTTCCGCCGGAAGTGCACAGGGGCCGGAGTAGCTGCAAAGTCGCGGTTCCCAGCAATGCAGCCCAGCGAGGTGAGGCAAGGACTTACCTCCACCAAACTTGGGCTGAAGAGTCACTGGACTGTGGGGGTCACTTGGACAGAGTCGCTGGATTCGAGGGACCTCGCTCGTTGTGCTGAGAGGAGACCCAAGGGACCGGTAATGCAGCTTTTTGGTGCCTGCGGTTGCAGGGGGAAGATTCCGTCGACCCACGGGAGATTTCTTCGGAGCTTCTGGTGCAGAGAGGAGGCAGGCTACCCCCACAGCATGCACAAGCAGGAAAACAGTCGAGAAGGCGGCAGGATCAGCGTTACAGAGTTGCAGTAGTCGTCTTTGCTACTATGTTGCAGGTTTGCAGGCTTCCAGCGCGGTCAGCGGTCGTTTCCTTATCAGAAGGTGAAGAGAGAGATGCAGAGGAACTCGGCTGAGCTCATGCATTCGTTATCTAAAGTTTCCCCAGAGACAGAGACCCTAAATAGCCAGAAAAGAGGGTTTGGCTACCTAGGAGAGAGGAAAGGCTACTAACACCTGAAGGAGCCTATCAGCAGGAGTCTCTGACGTCACCTGGTGGCACTGGCCACTCAGAGCAGTCCAGTGTGCCAGCAGCACCTCTGTTTCCAAGATGGCAGAGGTCTGGAGCACACTGGAGGAGCTCTGGACACCTCCCAGGGGAGGTGCAGGTCAGGGGAGTGGTCACTCCCCTTTCCTTTGTCCAGTTTCGCGCCAGAGCAGGGGCTAAGGGGTCCCTGAACCGGTGTAGACTGGCTTATGCAGAATTGGGCACATCTGTGCCCAACAAAGCATTTCCAGAGGCTGGGGGAGGCTACTCCTCCCCTGCCTTCACACCATTTTCCAAAGGGAGAGGGTGTCACACCCTCTCTCAGAGGAAGTTCTTTGTTCTGCCATCCTGGGCCAGGCCTGGCTGGACCCCAGGAGGGCAGCTGCCTGTCTGAGGGGTTGGCAGCAGCAGCAGCTGCAGTGAAACCCCAGGAAGGGCAGTTTGGCAGTACCAGGGTCTGTGCTACAGACCACTGGGATCATGGGATTGTGCCAACTATGCCAGGATGGTATAGAGGGGGCAATTCCATGATCATAGACATGTTACATGGCCATATTCGGAGTTACCATGGTGAAGCTACATATAGGTAGTGACCTATATGTAGTGCACGCGTGTAATGGTGTCCCCGCACTCACAAAGTTCAGGGAATTGGCTCTGAACAATGTGGGGGCACCTTGGCTAGTGCCAGGGTGCCCTCACACTAAGTAACTTTGCACCTAACCTTTACCAGGTAAAGGTTAGACATATAGGTGACTTATAAGTTACTTAAGTGCAGTGTAAAATGGCTGTGAAATAACGTGGACGTTATTTCACTCAGGCTGCAGTGGCAGGCCTGTGTAAGAATTGTCAGAGCTCCCTATGGGTGGCAAAAGAAATGCTGCAGCCCATAGGGATCTCCTGGAACCCCAATACCCTGGGTACCTCAGTACCATATACTAGGGAATTATAAGGGTGTTCCAGTAAGCCAATTTAAATTGGTAAAAATGGTCACTAGCCTGTTAGTGACAATTTGGAAAGAAATGAGAGAGCATAACCACTGAGGTTCTGATTAGCAGAGCCTCAGTGAGACAGTTAGTCACTACACAGGTAACACATTCAGGCACACTTATGAGCACTGGGGCCCTGGGTTACCAGGGTCCCAGTGACACATACAACTAAAACAACATATATACAGTGAAAAATGGGGGTAACATGCCAGGCAAGATGGTACTTTCCTACACAAACATACTGAAAACATAGGGTTTTCACTATGAGCACTGGGCCCTGGCTAGCAGGATCCCAGTGAGACAGTGAAAACACCCTGACATACACTCACAAACAGGCCAAAAGTGGGGGTAACAAGGCTAGAAAGAGGCTACTTTCTCACTCCCCCCCCCCAAACGAAGGACAATAAGGCTAACCTTGGCCAGTTGAGACTTTATTGTCTAAGTGGTGATAAGTAGAGAGTAGCTCTGCAATAGACTGGTTACTCCCTTTATCATCCACTATATGGTTACTTCCCTGTGGGGATGTAAACCACCCTGTTTGAAGTTTTTTAGCTAAGCAACAATGTGAAGATGTATTTTCAGAGTTTCTATCAGTAAGTTTTAGTTTAGAGCAGTGGGAATTGTCCACTGAACCTATTTGTAGTGATGGAAATGCCAGACAGGGATGCTGTCTCAGAAAAGCCATAGCTGGGCAAAAACTTTGTCCATATGGCTGGAAGAGAGAACAGGGATGCTGTTTCTCTTGAGTTGGAGCAGGGCAGGGATGCTGTCCTATGAGCTCCACACTAGGGCAGGGATGCTGTCCTAAGTGTTGTGAGGCAGTGCAGGGTTTCTGCACTAAAGTTTCTCTGGGAGGGTTGGAGGGATGCTCCATGTTAACTAAAATGGTGCTCTTTTTCTCACCAATGTTAGTTATCCCACAGAGAGGTACTTCTACCTCAGTGAGTACAGCTTTGCCAGCTGATGTTTCCCTTGGAACAGGTGCCACCCCAGGAGAGGTTTCTCCCACCACAGGAATGGTATCCTGAATGGTAGGGTGGTTAGGGGATACTGTGATACCCTTTTTACCTGTTGATGGAGAGGCATCCTGAGTTTTCAGGCCTTCTCTCCTTTGCTTTTTCATTTCAGTAGAAATGAGAGGGAACAGTTCCTCAGGGATGCCCAGCATGGCTGCAGGGGCATAAAACTCTACATCAGCCCAACCTGAGGCCTCTAGGTCATTACCTAAGAGACAATCTACAGGTAAGCTAGGTGATACTACCACCTGCTTAGGGCCAGTAACTCCACCCCAACTAAACTGAATTATAGCTAAGGGAAGAAACTTAGTGGAGTTATGGACATCAATAATCTTATACTGTTGTCCAATGATGTGTTGATCAGGATGCACTAGGTTTTCAGTCACCAAAGTGATACTGGCACCTGTGTCCCTGTAGGCCAAGGCCTCAACACCATTTATTGAAACTGTCTGCCTGTACTTATCCATTGTAAGGGGACAAGCAGCCAGTGTGGCAAGGCCAATGCCACTAGGTGTGACAGAAACTGTCTTGGGACTGACTACCCCAGTTTCTACTATGGACCCATAAGTGAACCCAACTACACCCTTAACTTGACTGTTGCCAGCAGTCCCACCACTAGTACCACTACTGCTAGGGGCACTACAGCTTGATGTATTAGTGGTGGTAGGCTCAGGGGGTTTACCTGGACAGGACTTATCCCCTGGCCTATGGCCTCTATTTTTACACACAAAGCACCAAGGCTTTTTAAATTGTGTAGGTTGAGAAGAAGAGGAAGAATTTGTTTTATCCCCACCCCCTGAAGAGTGTTTAAGATTTGAAGTGGGATCTTTGGTTTTACCCTTATCCCCATACTTATCTTGAGATTTTTCACCATCTTTCTTCTTATTGTTTTCCTTGTCACCACCTGTATGAACTTTTCTGTTCCCCCTTGTTCTGACCCATTTGTCTGCCTTCTTTCCCAATTCTTGGGGAGAGGTCAGATCAGAGTCCACCAAGTACTGGTGCAACAAATCAGACACACAATTATTAAGAATATGCTCTCTCAGGATCAAGTTATACAGGCTGTCATAATCAGTAACTTTACTGCCATGTAACCACCCCTCCAAGGCCTTCACTGAATGGTCAATTAAATCAACCCAGTCTTGTGAAGACTCCTTTCTGGTCTCTCTGAACTTTATCCTGTATTGTTCAGTGGTTAAGCCATAACCATCCAGGAGTGCATTCTTAAGTACTGTAAAATTATTGGCATCACTTTCTTTCACAGTAAGGAGCCTATCCCTACCTTTTCCACTAAATGATAGCCATAGGATAGCAGCCCACTGCCTTTGAGGGACATCCTGTACAACACAGGCCCTCTCAAGTGCAGCAAACCACTTGTTAATGTCATCCCCCTCCTTATAAGGGGGAACTATCTTATGCAGATTCCTGGAATCATGCTCTTTTGCAGGATGACTATGGGGAATACTGCTGCTGCCACCATGGGTTTCTAAACCCAACTTCTGTCTTTCCTTCTCTAATTCTAAAGACTGTCTATCCAAATCCAGCTGTTGCTTTTTAAGCTTCAGTCTGGTTTGTTCCACCCTCAACTTACTGAGTTCCCTTTCTAACAATCTGTCATCAGGGTTGGTGGGAGGGACATTTCTAGATACAGAGGTATGATGGGAATGAACAGAAGGAGACCTGTCCCTTACAGAGGGCACCCTAACAGCTTGGCTGACAGTGTAATGTGAGAGCACATCATCTGTATGATGTGACTCCACCTCAGTACCAACTATGCTAGACTGTCTTGTAATGGGAAGGCTAAGAAGTTTCTTTCCTGAACCTTTTCCTGGGGGAGTCCCTGGATCAGATTGAGAACCATTAGCTACTTTTTCAACAGATGGGGCACCTTTAGCCTTATCCTGTTCTGTAAGCATATTAAGTAACAGTTCCAAGGAAGGATTCTTCCCTACACTCAAACCTCTCTCTATGCAGAGACTCCTTGCTCCTTTCCAGCTAAGGTGATCATATGCAATCTTAGACAGGTCAACATTTTGGCCTGTGCCAGACATTTTTAGAGAGAGTTAAAGTGATAGAAAAAGAGAAAAAAGTTTGTCAGAGCTTTTAGAAAGACAGAGAAAACACTTTTTAAACTTTTAAGAACTTTTTGAAAGTTTAGAAGTACTTTTCAGCACTTTAGAAAAGAGTGAAAAGAGGAAATGCAAAACTTTTTAGCTATGTGTATATACACTGAACTTGTTTTGTATATTTTTCTCTTATGAAAAGTACAATGACAAGAGTGGTAAGTAGTCTCAAAGCACTTATCCCAACGCTGCACAACCAATGTAGGAGGCTGGACTGGCTTGTAGTGAGTACCAAGGGGTACTTGCACCTTGCACCAGGCCCAGTTATCCCTTATTAGTGTACAGGGTGTCTAGCAGCTTAGGCTGATAGATAATGGTAGCTTAGCAGAGCAGCTTAGGCTGAACTAGGAGACGTGTGAAGCTACTACAGTACCACTTAGTGTCATATGCACAATATCACAAGAAAACACAATACACAGTTATACTAAAAATAAAGGTACTTTATTTTTATGACAATATGCCAAAGTATCTTAGAGTGTACCCTCAGTGAGAGGATAGGAAATATACACAAGATATATATACACAATAGCAAAAATATGCAGTATAGTCTTAGAAAACAGTGCAAACAATGTATAGTTACAATAGGATGCAATGGGGACACATAGGGATAGGGGCAACACAAACCATATACTCCAAAAGTGGAATGCGAACCACGAATGGACCCCAAACCTATGTGACCTTGTAGAGGGTCGCTGGGACTATTAGAAAATAGTGAGAGTTAGAAAAATAACCCTCCCCAAGACCCTGAAAAGTGAGTGCAAAGTGCACTAAAGTTCCCCTAAGGACAAAGAAGTCGTGATAGAGGAATAATGCAGGAAAGACACAAACCAACAATGCAACAACAATGGATTTCCAATCTAGGGTTCCTGTGGAACAAGGGGACCAAGTCCAAAAGTCACAAGCAAGTCGGAGATGGGCATATGCCCAGGAAATGCCAGCTGTGGATGCAAAGAAGCTTCTACTGGACAGAAGAAGCTGAGGTTTCTGCAGGAACGAAAAGGGCTAGAGACTTCCCCTTTGGTGGACGGATCCCTCTTGCCGTGGAGAGTCGTGCAGAAGTGTTTTCCCGCCGAAAGAACGCCAACAAGCCTTGCTAGCTGCAAATCGTGCGGTTAGCGTTTTTGGATGCTGCTGTGGCCCTGGAGGGACCAGGAGGTCGCAAATTGGACCAGGAGAGAGAGGAGACGTCGAGCAAGACAAGGAGCCCTCTCAGCAGCAGGTAGCACCCGGAGAAGTGCCAGAAACAGGCACTATGAGGATGCGTGAAACGGTGCTCACCCGAAGTTACACAAAGGAGTCCCACGTCGCCGGAGACCAACTTAGAAAGTCGTGCAATGCAGGTTAGAGTGCCGTGGACCCAGGCTTGGCTGTGCACAAAGGATTTCCGCCGGAAGTGCACGGAGGCCGGAGTAGCTGCAAAAGTCGCGGTTCCCAGCAATGCAGTCTAGCGATGTGAGGCAAGGACTTACCTCCACCAAACTTGGACTGAAGAATCACTGGACTGTGGGAGTCAATTGGACAGAGTTGCTGGATTCGAGGGACCTCGCTCGTCGTGCTGAGAGGAGACCCAAGGGACCGGTAATGCAGCTTTTTGGTGCCTGCGGTTGCAGGGGGAAGATTCCGTCGACCCACGGGAGATTTCTTCGGAGCTTCTAGTGCAGAGAAGAGGCAGACTACCCCCACAGCATGCACCACCAGGAAAACAGTCGAGAAGGCGGCAGGATCAGCGTTACAGAGTTGCAGTAGTCGTCTTTGCTACTTTGTTGCAGTGTTGCAGGCTTCCAGCGCGGTCAGCAGTCGATTCCTTGGCAGAAGGTGAAGAGAGAGATGCAGAGGAACTCGGATGAGCTCTTGCATTCGTTATCTACAGTTTCCCCAGAGACAGAGACCCTAAATAGCCAGAAAAGAGGGTTTGGCTACTTAGGAGAGAGGATAGGCTACTAACACCTGAAGGAGCCTATCAGAAGGAGTCTCTGACGTCACCTGGTGGCACTGGCCACTCAGAGCAGTCCAGTGTGCCAGCAGCACCTCTGTTTCCAAGATGGCAGAGGTCTGGAGCACACTGGAGGAGCTCTGGACACCTCCCAGGGGAGGTGCAGGTCAGGGGAGTGGTCACTCCCCTTTCCTTTGTCCAGTTTCGCGCCAGAGCAGGGCTAAGGGGTCCCCTGAACCGGTGTAGACTGGCTTATGCAGAATTGGGCACATCTGTGCCCAAGAAAGCATTTCCAGAGGCTGGGGGAGGCTACTCTTCCCCTGCCTTCACACCATTTTCCAAAGGGAGAGGGTGTAACACCCTCTCTCAGAGGAAGTCCTTTGTTCTGCCATCCTGGGACAAGCCTGGCTTGACCCCAGGGGGGCAGAAACCTGTCTGAGGGGTTGGCAGCAGCAGCAGCTGCAGTGAAACCCCAGGAAAGGCAGTTTGGCAGTACCAGGGTCTGTGCTACAGACCACTGGGATCATGGGATTGTGCCAACTATGCCAGGATGGCATAGAGGGGGCAATTCCATGATCATAGACATGTTACATGGCCATATTCGGAGTTACCATTGTGAAGCTACATATAGGTAGTGACCTATATGTAGTGCACGCGTGTAATGTTGTCCCCGCACTCGCAAAGTCCGGGGAATTGGCCCTGAACAATGTGGGGGCACCTTGGCTAGTGCCAGGGTGCCCTCACACTAAGTAACTTTGCACCTAACCTTTACCAGATAAAGGTTAGACATATAGGTGACTTATAAGTTACTTAAGTGCAGTGTAAAATGGCTGTGAAATAACGTGGACGTTATTTCACTCAGGCTGCAGTGGCAGGCCTGTGTAAGAATTGTCAGAGCTCCCTATGGGTGGCAAAAGAAATGATGCAGCCCATAGGGATCTCCTGGAACCCAATACCCTGGGTACCTCAGTACCATATACTAGGGAATTATAAGGGTGTTCAGGTAAGCCAATGTAAATTGGTAAAATTGGTCACTAGCCTGTTAGTGACAATTTTGAAAGAAAATGAGAGAGCATAACCACTGAGGTTCTGGTTAGCAGAGCCTCAGTGAGACAGTTAGGCACCACACAGGGAACACATACATATAGGCCACAAACTTATGAGCACTGGGGTCCTGACTAGCAGGGTCCCAGTGACACATAACAAACATACTGAAAACATAGGGTTTTCACTATGAGCACTGGGCCCTGGCTAGCAGGATCCCAGTGAGACAGTGAAAACACCCTAACATACACTCACAAACAGGCCAAAAGTGGGGGTAACAAGGCTAGAAAGAGGCTACTTTCTCACAGTTTTGCAGATCGTTTGAAAGGGCTACTCCCTCCCTTTCGAATCTGGGAAAACCACCCATGCCACCATCCATCAATCACCTTCCAGAGGATCATTTGGCGCTTCTCCGCCAGGAAGTCGCAGGTGTCTTGGCCAAGGGAGCTATAGAAACGGTCCCTTTGCCAGAAGTAGGTTGTGGTTGTTATTCCCGCTACTTTCTGATACCAAAGAAGGACAAGGGCTTACGTCCTATCCTAGACCTTCGGGACCTAAACTACTTCCTCAAGAAGGAGAAATGCAAAATGCTCACCTTGGCTCAGGTTCTGTCTGCCTTGGACCCAGGAGACTGGATGGTAGCGTTGGACTTTCAGGACGCTTATTCGCACATCCCCATCCTGCCTGCCCACAGACGTTACCTACGATTTGTGGTAGGTCACGAGCACTTTCAGTTTACTGTGCTCCCCTTCAGCCTTACCAGCTCCCCTCGGGTGTTCACGAAAGTGATGGCGGTGGTTGCAGCTCATCTGCGCGGGTTAGGGGTTTCAGTCTTCCCCTACCTCGATGAGTGGCTGTTGAAGGCAGACTTGCCCCAGAAAGTCGTCTCCCACCTTCAGACTACGGCGAACCTCCTGCACACGCTGGGGTTCACTATCAGCATGCCGAAGTCACACCTGACACCCTCAGTCGCTCCCTTTTATCGGAGCAGTTCTGGACATAGTGCCGTTTCGGGCTTATCCTCCCTAAAAACTAGTACAAGACATTCAGGCTATGATTCCAATCTTTCGGCCTCGGTCTTGGGTTTCGGTGAGACTGACTCTGAGGCTGATGGGCCTCATGGCCTCCTGCATCCTGCTAGTAACATATGCCAGATGGCATATGCATGCTCTGCAGTGGGACCTGAAGTTCCAGTGGACGTAGCATCAGAGGAATCTCTCCGACCTGGTCCAGGTCTCGGAGGGAACTGCGAAAGACCTGCAGTGGTGGCTTTTAAATCCAAATTGGGTCGACGGCAGATCCCTCTCCCTTCCCCAACCAGATCTCTCTCTATAGTGATAGATGCATCACTTCTGGGTTGGGGTGGCCACATGGGAGAGGCGGAGATCAGAGGCCTCTGGTCTCCGACTGAGTCGGGCTCCATATAAATCTGCTGGAGCTCCGGGTGATCAGGCTTGGGTTGAAAGCATTCCTTCCCTCTCTCAAAGGGTGTTCACGGACAATACTACCGCCATGTGGTACTCCAACAAACAGGGCGGAGTAGGGTCCTGGACCCTTTGTCAGGATGCACTACACCTCTGGACATGGCTGGAACATCAGGGCATTACCCTGATGGTTCAACATCTGGTGGGCTCCCTCAACGCCAGAGCGGACAAACTCAGTCGGCGATGCACAGCCGATCACAAATGGCGTCTCCATCCGGAAGTGGCGCAAGGTTTCTTTCAGCAGTGGGGAGAGCCTTGGTTAGATCTGTTCGCCTCCGCAGAGAACGTGCAATGTCAGCTGTTTTGCGCGTTGGAGTTTCCAAGGCGGCACTCGCTCGGAGACGCTTTTCCTCTCAAGTGGAACTCCGGCCTCCTTTACTCCCTTCCCGCCTATCCCTCTTCTGCCGAGAGTTCTCAAGAAAATCAGGAACAACCGGACCCAAATCATCTTGGTGGCTCCGGACTGGGCACGGACAGTATGGTATCCAGAGCTATTGAGCAAGTCCATCAATCCTCCACTCAGACTGCCTCTTTGGGTGGATCTGCTGTCACAGCAACAGCTCCACCTGAACCTGTCCAACCTCCGCCTTCATGCGTGGAGATTGAGCGGCACCAGTTGACAGCTTTTGCTTTTCCACCAAATGTTTGCAATGTTATCTTGGCAGCCAGGTGTCCATCCACCAAAACTGTACATGCCTGTCATTGGAATAAATTTGTGGCATGGTGTTCCAGCAAATCTGTTGATCCCCTTTCCTCCCCTCTATCCAAGGTTCTTCTGTTCATTCTTTCTGTGGCCCAGCAGGGCTCTGCTTTGAGCACCCTTAAAGGGTATTTATGTGCCATTTCAGCCTTTCTTAGGCTACCTGATCAGCACTCACTCTTTAAATCTCCTATTGTAAGTAGATTTCTCAAGGGCTCACCCATTTTTTTTTCTCCCACTCTATTTATCATGCCTCGGTAGGACCTTAATCTTGTACTTACTTATTTGATGTGTACTCCCTTTGAGCCAATGCATAATTGTCCCTTGCGGCTCCTCACCTTCAAAACTGTCTTTCTAGTCGCTATCACCTCTGCTCGTAGGGTAAGTGACCTTCAGGCCCTTTCCTTAAAATCTCCATACTTGTCTGTGCACCCTGACAAAGTCGCGTTGCGCACTAGGGCTTCCTTTCTTCCTAAGGTGGTTACACCCTTTCATGTAGGCTAGTCCATCACTCTGCCTATTTTCTACACACCACCACATCCTTTCCATGAGGAGAGACTCCACCGTCTAGACCCAAAAAGAGCATTGGCGTTCTACCTCAATTGTATTAAAGTTTTCTGGGTGGACAATCAACTCTTCGTTGGGTATATGGGTGTGAAAAAAGGGAAGGCGGTGCGAAAGTCTCTCGATGGGTGCTTCTTTGCATCAAAATGTGCTCCTGAAGGCTTGCATGCTCGTTCCACCATAGCAACTGCTGCTGCTTCCTCTGCGTTAGCACGCGGAGTTCCTGTCCTGGATATCTGCCAGGCAGCTACGTGGGTGTCCCTGCACACGTTTGCTAAGCACTACTGCCTGGACAGTCAGGTCCGTCGGGACGGCTATTTTTGTTGTTCGGTCCTGCAGGACTTCCTAGTATGATCTTGGTTCGCAGCCCACCACCGAGGATGGCATTGCTTGGGTATCTATTCTAAGGTAAGGAATCTGCAACTAGAAGTCTCTATCAGATGTACAAGGTAATGCAGCTTTTTGGTGCCTGCGGTTGCAGGGGGAAGATTCCGTCGACCCACGGGAGATTTCTTCGGAGCTTCTGGTGCAGAGAGGAGGCAGGCTACCCCCACAGCATGCACAAGCAGGAAAACAGTCGAGAAGGCGGCAGGATCAGCGTTACAGAGTTGCAGTAGTCGTCTTTGCTACTATGTTGCAGGTTTGCAGGCTTCCAGCGCGGTCAGCGGTCGTTTCCTTATCAGAAGGTGAAGAGAGAGATGCAGAGGAACTCGGCTGAGCTCATGCATTCGTTATCTAAAGTTTCCCCAGAGACAGAGACCCTAAATAGCCAGAAAAGAGGGTTTGGCTACCTAGGAGAGAGGAAAGGCTACTAACACCTGAAGGAGCCTATCAGCAGGAGTCTCTGACGTCACCTGGTGGCACTGGCCACTCAGAGCAGTCCAGTGTGCCAGCAGCACCTCTGTTTCCAAGATGGCAGAGGTCTGGAGCACACTGGAGGAGCTCTGGACACCTCCCAGGGGAGGTGCAGGTCAGGGGAGTGGTCACTCCCCTTTCCTTTGTCCAGTTTCGCGCCAGAGCAGGGGCTAAGGGGTCCCTGAACCGGTGTAGACTGGCTTATGCAGAATTGGGCACATCTGTGCCCAACAAAGCATTTCCAGAGGCTGGGGGAGGCTACTCCTCCCCTGCCTTCACACCATTTTCCAAAGGGAGAGGGTGTCACACCCTCTCTCAGAGGAAGTTCTTTGTTCTGCCATCCTGGGCCAGGCCTGGCTGGACCCCAGGAGGGCAGCTGCCTGTCTGAGGGGTTGGCAGCAGCAGCAGCTGCAGTGAAACCCCAGGAAGGGCAGTTTGGCAGTACCAGGGTCTGTGCTACAGACCACTGGGATCATGGGATTGTGCCAACTATGCCAGGATGGTATAGAGGGGGCAATTCCATGATCATAGACATGTTACATGGCCATATTCGGAGTTACCATGGTGAAGCTACATATAGGTAGTGACCTATATGTAGTGCACGCGTGTAATGGTGTCCCCGCACTCACAAAGTTCAGGGAATTGGCTCTGAACAATGTGGGGGCACCTTGGCTAGTGCCAGGGTGCCCTCACACTAAGTAACTTTGCACCTAACCTTTACCAGGTAAAGGTTAGACATATAGGTGACTTATAAGTTACTTAAGTGCAGTGTAAAATGGCTGTGAAATAACGTGGACGTTATTTCACTCAGGCTGCAGTGGCAGGCCTGTGTAAGAATTGTCAGAGCTCCCTATGGGTGGCAAAAGAAATGCTGCAGCCCATAGGGATCTCCTGGAACCCCAATACCCTGGGTACCTCAGTACCATATACTAGGGAATTATAAGGGTGTTCCAGTAAGCCAATTTAAATTGGTAAAAATGGTCACTAGCCTGTTAGTGACAATTTGGAAAGAAATGAGAGAGCATAACCACTGAGGTTCTGATTAGCAGAGCCTCAGTGAGACAGTTAGTCACTACACAGGTAACACATTCAGGCACACTTATGAGCACTGGGGCCCTGGGTTACCAGGGTCCCAGTGACACATACAACTAAAACAACATATATACAGTGAAAAATGGGGGTAACATGCCAGGCAAGATGGTACTTTCCTACACAAACATACTGAAAACATAGGGTTTTCACTATGAGCACTGGGCCCTGGCTAGCAGGATCCCAGTGAGACAGTGAAAACACCCTGACATACACTCACAAACAGGCCAAAAGTGGGGGTAACAAGGCTAGAAAGAGGCTACTTTCTCACCCCCCCCCCCCCCCAAACGAAGGACAATAAGGCTAACCTTGGCCAGTTGAGACTTTATTGTCTAAGTGGTGATAAGTAGAGAGTAGCTCTGCAATAGACTGGTTACTCCCTTTATCATCCACTATATGGTTACTTCCCTGTGGGGATGTAAACCACCCTGTTTGAAGTTTTTTAGCTCAGCAACAATGTGAAGATGTATTTTCAGAGTTTCTATCAGTAAGTTTTAGTTTAGAGCAGTGGGAATTGTCCACTGAACCTATTTGTAGTGATGGAAATGCCAGACAGGGATGCTGTCTCAGAAAAGCCATAGCTGGGCAAAAACTTTGTCCATATGGCTGGAAGAGAGAACAGGGATGCTGTTTCTCTTGAGTTGGAGCAGGGCAGGGATGCTGTCCTATGAGCTCCACACTAGGGCAGGGATGCTGTCCTAAGTGTTGTGAGGCAGTGCAGGGTTTCTGCACTAAAGTTTCTCTGGGAGGGTTGGAGGGATTTTCCATGTTAACTAAAATGGTGCTCTTTTTCTCACCAATGTTAGTTATCCCACAGAGAGGTACTTCTACCTCAGTGAGTACAGCTTTGCCAGCTGATGTTTCCCTTGGAACAGGTGCCACCCCAGGAGAGGTTTCTCCCACCACAGGAATGGTATCCTGAATGGTAGGGTGGTTAGGGGATACTGTGATACCCTTTTTACCTGTTGATGGAGAGGCATCCTGAGTTTTCAGGCCTTCTCTCCTTTGCTTTTTCATTTCAGTAGAAATGAGAGGGAACAGTTCCTCAGGGATGCCCAGCATGGCTGCAGGGGCATAAAACTCTACATCAGCCCAACCTGAGGCCTCTAGGTCATTACCTAAGAGACAATCTACAGGTAAGCTAGGTGATACTACCACCTGCTTAGGGCCAGTAACTCCACCCCAACTAAACTGAATTATAGCTAAGGGAAGAAACTTAGTGGAGTTATGGACATCAATAATCTTATACTGTTGTCCAATGATGTGTTGATCAGGATGCACTAGGTTTTCAGTCACCAAAGTGATACTGGCACCTGTGTCCCTGTAGGCCAAGGCCTCAACACCATTTATTGAAACTGTCTGCCTGTACTTATCCATTGTAAGGGGACAAGCAGCCAGTGTGGCAAGGCCAATGCCACTAGGTGTGACAGAAACTGTCTTGGGACTGACTACCCCAGTTTCTACTATGGACCCATAAGTGAACCCAACTACACCCTTAACTTGACTGTTGCCAGCAGTCCCACCACTAGTACCACTACTGCTAGGGGCACTACAGCTTGATGTATTAGTGGTGGTAGGCTCAGGGGGTTTACCTGGACAGGACTTATCCCCTGGCCTATGGCCTCTATTTTTACACACAAAGCACCAAGGCTTTTTAAATTGTGTAGGTTGAGAAGAAGAGGAAGAATTTGTTTTATCCCCACCCCCTGAAGAGTGTTTAAGATTTGAAGTGGGATCTTTGGTTTTACCCTTATCCCCATACTTATCTTGAGATTTTTCACCATCTTTCTTCTTATTGTTTTCCTTGTCACCACCTGTATGAACTTTTCTGTTCCCCCTTGTTCTGACCCATTTGTCTGCCTTCTTTCCCAATTCTTGGGGAGAGGTCAGATCAGAGTCCACCAAGTACTGGTGCAACAAATCAGACACACAATTATTAAGAATATGCTCTCTCAGGATCAAGTTATACAGGCTGTCATAATCAGTAACTTTACTGCCATGTAACCACCCCTCCAAGGCCTTCACTGAATGGTCAATTAAATCAACCCAGTCTTGTGAAGACTCCTTTCTGGTCTCTCTGAACTTTATCCTGTATTGTTCAGTGGTTAAGCCATAACCATCCAGGAGTGCATTCTTAAGTACTGTAAAATTATTGGCATCACTTTCTTTCACAGTAAGGAGCCTATCCCTACCTTTTCCACTAAATGATAGCCATAGGATAGCAGCCCACTGCCTTTGAGGGACATCCTGTACAACACAGGCCCTCTCAAGTGCAGCAAACCACTTGTTAATGTCATCCCCCTCCTTATAAGGGGGAACTATCTTATGCAGATTCCTGGAATCATGCTCTTTTGCAGGATGACTATGGGGAATACTGCTGCTGCCACCATGGGTTTCTAAACCCAACTTCTGTCTTTCCTTCTCTAATTCTAAAGACTGTCTATCCAAATCCAGCTGTTGCTTTTTAAGCTTCAGTCTGGTTTGTTCCACCCTCAACTTACTGAGTTCCCTTTCTAACAATCTGTCATCAGGGTTGGTGGGAGGGACATTTCTAGATACAGAGGTATGATGGGAATGAACAGAAGGAGACCTGTCCCTTACAGAGGGCACCCTAACAGCTTGGCTGACAGTGTAATGTGAGAGCACATCATCTGTATGATGTGACTCCACCTCAGTACCAACTATGCTAGACTGTCTTGTAATGGGAAGGCTAAGAAGTTTCTTTCCTGAACCTTTTCCTGGGGGAGTCCCTGGATCAGATTGAGAACCATTAGCTACTTTTTCAACAGATGGGGCACCTTTAGCCTTATCCTGTTCTGTAAGCATATTAAGTAACAGTTCCAAGGAAGGATTCTTCCCTACACTCAAACCTCTCTCTATGCAGAGACTCCTTGCTCCATTCCAGCTAAGGTGATCATATGCAATCTTAGACAGGTCAACATTTTGGCCTGTGCCAGACATTTTTAGAGAGAGTTAAAGTGATAGAAAAAGAGAAAAAAGTTTGTCAGAGCTTTTAGAAAGACAGAGAAAACACTTTTTAAACTTTTAAGAACTTTTTGAAAGTTTAGAAGTACTTTTCAGCACTTTAGAAAAGAGTGAAAAGAGGAAATGCAAAACTTTTTAGCTATGTGTATATACACTGAACTTGTTTTGTATATTTTTCTCTTATGAAAAGTACAATGACAAGAGTGGTAAGTAGTCTCAAAGCACTTATCCCAACGCTGCACAACCAATGTAGGAGGCTGGACTGGCTTGTAGTGAGTACCAAGGGGTACTTGCACCTTGCACCAGGCCCAGTTATCCCTTATTAGTGTACAGGGTGTCTAGCAGCTTAGGCTGATAGATAATGGTAGCTTAGCAGAGCAGCTTAGGCTGAACTAGGAGACGTGTGAAGCTACTACAGTACCACTTAGTGTCATATGCACAATATCACAAGAAAACACAATACACAGTTATACTAAAAATAAAGGTACTTTATTTTTATGACAATATGCCAAAGTATCTTAGAGTGTACCCTCAGTGAGAGGATAGGAAATATACACAAGATATATATACACAATAGCAAAAATATGCAGTATAGTCTTAGAAAACAGTGCAAACAATGTATAGTTACAATAGGATGCAATGGGGACACATAGGGATAGGGGCAACACAAACCATATACTCCAAAAGTGGAATGCGAACCACGAATGGACCCCAAACCTATGTGACCTTGTAGAGGGTCGCTGGGACTATTAGAAAATAGTGAGAGTTAGAAAAATAACCCTCCCCAAGACCCTGAAAAGTGAGTGCAAAGTGCACTAAAGTTCCCCTAAGGACAAAGAAGTCGTGATAGAGGAATAATGCAGGAAAGACACAAACCAACAATGCAACAACGATGGATTTCCAATCTAGGGTTCCTGTGGAACAAGGGGACCAAGTCCAAAAGTCACAAGCAAGTCGGAGATGGGCATATGCCCAGGAAATGCCAGCTGTGGATGCAAAGAAGCTTCTACTGGACAGAAGAAGCTGAGGTTTCTGCAGGAACGAAAAGGGCTAGAGACTTCCCCTTTGGTGGACGGATCCCTCTTGCCGTGGAGAGTCGTGCAGAAGTGTTTTCCCGCCGAAAGAACGCCAACAAGCCTTGCTAGCTGCAAATCGTGCGGTTAGCGTTTTTGGATGCTGCTGTGGCCCTGGAGGGACCAGGAGGTCGCAAATTGGACCAGGAGAGAGAGGAGACGTCGAGCAAGACAAGGAGCCCTCTCAGCAGCAGGTAGCACCCGGAGAAGTGCCAGAAACAGGCACTATGAGGATGCGTGAAACGGTGCTCACCCGAAGTTACACAAAGGAGTCCCACGTCGCCGGAGACCAACTTAGAAAGTCGTGCAATGCAGGTTAGAGTGCCGTGGACCCAGGCTTGGCTGTGCACAAAGGATTTCCGCCGGAAGTGCACGGAGGCCGGAGTAGCTGCAAAAGTCGCGGTTCCCAGCAATGCAGTCTAGCGATGTGAGGCAAGGACTTACCTCCACCAAACTTGGACTGAAGAATCACTGGACTGTGGGAGTCAATTGGACAGAGTTGCTGGATTCGAGGGACCTCGCTCGTCGTGCTGAGAGGAGACCCAAGGGACCGGTAATGCAGCTTTTTGGTGCCTGCGGTTGCAGGGGGAAGATTCCGTCGACCCACGGGAGATTTCTTCGGAGCTTCTAGTGCAGAGAAGAGGCAGACTACCCCCACAGCATGCACCACCAGGAAAACAGTCGAGAAGGCGGCAGGATCAGCGTTACAGAGTTGCAGTAGTCGTCTTTGCTACTTTGTTGCAGTGTTGCAGGCTTCCAGCGCGGTCAGCAGTCGATTCCTTGGCAGAAGGTGAAGAGAGAGATGCAGAGGAACTCGGATGAGCTCTTGCATTCGTTATCTACAGTTTCCCCAGAGACAGAGACCCTAAATAGCCAGAAAAGAGGGTTTGGCTACTTAGGAGAGAGGATAGGCTACTAACACCTGAAGGAGCCTATCAGAAGGAGTCTCTGACGTCACCTGGTGGCACTGGCCACTCAGAGCAGTCCAGTGTGCCAGCAGCACCTCTGTTTCCAAGATGGCAGAGGTCTGGAGCACACTGGAGGAGCTCTGGACACCTCCCAGGGGAGGTGCAGGTCAGGGGAGTGGTCACTCCCCTTTCCTTTGTCCAGTTTCGCGCCAGAGCAGGGCTAAGGGGTCCCCTGAACCGGTGTAGACTGGCTTATGCAGAATTGGGCACATCTGTGCCCAAGAAAGCATTTCCAGAGGCTGGGGGAGGCTACTCTTCCCCTGCCTTCACACCATTTTCCAAAGGGAGAGGGTGTAACACCCTCTCTCAGAGGAAGTCCTTTGTTCTGCCATCCTGGGACAAGCCTGGCTTGACCCCAGGGGGGCAGAAACCTGTCTGAGGGGTTGGCAGCAGCAGCAGCTGCAGTGAAACCCCAGGAAAGGCAGTTTGGCAGTACCAGGGTCTGTGCTACAGACCACTGGGATCATGGGATTGTGCCAACTATGCCAGGATGGCATAGAGGGGGCAATTCCATGATCATAGACATGTTACATGGCCATATTCGGAGTTACCATTGTGAAGCTACATATAGGTAGTGACCTATATGTAGTGCACGCGTGTAATGTTGTCCCCGCACTCGCAAAGTCCGGGGAATTGGCCCTGAACAATGTGGGGGCACCTTGGCTAGTGCCAGGGTGCCCTCACACTAAGTAACTTTGCACCTAACCTTTACCAGATAAAGGTTAGACATATAGGTGACTTATAAGTTACTTAAGTGCAGTGTAAAATGGCTGTGAAATAACGTGGACGTTATTTCACTCAGGCTGCAGTGGCAGGCCTGTGTAAGAATTGTCAGAGCTCCCTATGGGTGGCAAAAGAAATGATGCAGCCCATAGGGATCTCCTGGAACCCCAATACCCTGGGTACCTCAGTACCATATACTAGGGAATTATAAGGGTGTTCCAGTAAGCCAATGTAAATTGGTAAAATTGGTCACTAGCCTGTTAGTGACAATTTTGAAAGAAAATGAGAGAGCATAACCACTGAGGTTCTGGTTAGCAGAGCCTCAGTGAGACAGTTAGGCACCACACAGGGAACACATACATATAGGCCACAAACTTATGAGCACTGGGGTCCTGACTAGCAGGGTCCCAGTGACACATAACAAACATACTGAAAACATAGGGTTTTCACTATGAGCACTGGGCCCTGGCTAGCAGGATCCCAGTGAGACAGTGAAAACACCCTAACATACACTCACAAACAGGCCAAAAGTGGGGGTAACAAGGCTAGAAAGAGGCTACTTTCTCACAGTTTTGCAGATCGTTTGAAAGGGCTACTCCCTCCCTTTCGAATCTGGGAAAACCACCCATGCCACCATCCATCAATCACCTTCCAGAGGATCATTTGGCGCTTCTCCGCCAGGAAGTCGCAGGTGTCTTGGCCAAGGGAGCTATAGAAACGGTCCCTTTGCCAGAAGTAGGTTGTGGTTGTTATTCCCGCTACTTTCTGATACCAAAGAAGGACAAGGGCTTACGTCCTATCCTAGACCTTCGGGACCTAAACTACTTCCTCAAGAAGGAGAAATGCAAAATGCTCACCTTGGCTCAGGTTCTGTCTGCCTTGGACCCAGGAGACTGGATGGTAGCGTTGGACTTTCAGGACGCTTATTCGCACATCCCCATCCTGCCTGCCCACAGACGTTACCTACGATTTGTGGTAGGTCACGAGCACTTTCAGTTTACTGTGCTCCCCTTCAGCCTTACCAGCTCCCCTCGGGTGTTCACGAAAGTGATGGCGGTGGTTGCAGCTCATCTGCGCGGGTTAGGGGTTTCAGTCTTCCCCTACCTCGATGAGTGGCTGTTGAAGGCAGACTTGCCCCAGAAAGTCGTCTCCCACCTTCAGACTACGGCGAACCTCCTGCACACGCTGGGGTTCACTATCAGCATGCCGAAGTCACACCTGACACCCTCAGTCGCTCCCTTTTATCGGAGCAGTTCTGGACATAGTGCCGTTTCGGGCTTATCCTCCCTAAAAACTAGTACAAGACATTCAGGCTATGATTCCAATCTTTCGGCCTCGGTCTTGGGTTTCGGTGAGACTGACTCTGAGGCTGATGGGCCTCATGGCCTCCTGCATCCTGCTAGTAACATATGCCAGATGGCATATGCATGCTCTGCAGTGGGACCTGAAGTTCCAGTGGACGTAGCATCAGAGGAATCTCTCCGACCTGGTCCAGGTCTCGGAGGGAACTGCGAAAGACCTGCAGTGGTGGCTTTTAAATCCAAATTGGGTCGACGGCAGATCCCTCTCCCTTCCCCAACCAGATCTCTCTCTATAGTGATAGATGCATCACTTCTGGGTTGGGGTGGCCACATGGGAGAGGCGGAGATCAGAGGCCTCTGGTCTCCGACTGAGTCGGGCTCCATATAAATCTGCTGGAGCTCCGGGTGATCAGGCTTGGGTTGAAAGCATTCCTTCCCTCTCTCAAAGGGTGTTCACGGACAATACTACCGCCATGTGGTACTCCAACAAACAGGGCGGAGTAGGGTCCTGGACCCTTTGTCAGGATGCACTACACCTCTGGACATGGCTGGAACATCAGGGCATTACCCTGATGGTTCAACATCTGGTGGGCTCCCTCAACGCCAGAGTGGACAAACTCAGTCGGCGATGCACAGCCGATCACAAATGGCGTCTCCATCCGGAAGTGGCGCAAGGTTTCTTTCAGCAGTGGGGAGAGCCTTGGTTAGATCTGTTCGCCTCCGCAGAGAACGTGCAATGTCAGCTGTTTTGCGCGTTGGAGTTTCCAAGGCGGCACTCGCTCGAGACGCTTTTCCTCTCAAGTGGAACTCCGGCCTCCTTTACTCCCTTCCCGCCTATCCCTCTTCTGCCGAGAGTTCTCAAGAAAATCAGGAACAACCGGACCCAAATCATCTTGGTGGCTCCGGACTGGGCACGGACAGTATGGTATCCAGAGCTATTGAGCAAGTCCATCAATCCTCCACTCAGACTGCCTCTTTGGGTGGATCTGCTGTCACAGCAACAGCTCCACCTGAACCTGTCCAACCTCCGCCTTCATGCGTGGAGATTGAGCGGCACCAGTTGACAGCTTTTGCTTTTCCACCAAATGTCTGCAATGTTATCTTGGCAGCCAGGTGTCCATCCACCAAAACTGTACATGCCTGTCATTGGAATAAATTTGTGGCATGGTGTTCCAGCAAATCTGTTGATCCCCTTTCCTCCCCTCTATCCAAGGTTCTTCTGTTCATTCTTTCTGTGGCCCAGCAGGGCTCTGCTTTGAGCACCCTTAAAGGGTATTTATGTGCCATTTCAGCCTTTCTTAGGCTACCTGATCAGCACTCACTCTTTAAATCTCCTATTGTAAGTAGATTTCTCAAGGGCTCACCCATTTTTTTTTCTCCCACTCTATTTATCATGCCTCGGTAGGACCTTAATCTTGTACTTACTTATTTGATGTGTACTCCCTTTGAGCCAATGCATAATTGTCCCTTGCGGCTCCTCACCTTCAAAACTGTCTTTCTAGTCGCTATCACCTCTGCTCGTAGGGTAAGTGACCTTCAGGCCCTTTCCTTAAAATCTCCATACTTGTCTGTGCACCCTGACAAAGTCGCGTTGCGCACTAGGGCTTCCTTTCTTCCTAAGGTGGTTACACCCTTTCATGTAGGCTAGTCCATCACTCTGCCTATTTTCTACACACCACCACATCCTTTCCATGAGGAGAGACTCCACCGTCTAGACCCAAAAAGAGCATTGGCGTTCTACCTCAATTGTATTAAAGTTTTCTGGGTGGACAATCAACTCTTCGTTGGGTATATGGGTGTGAAAAAAGGGAAGGCGGTGCGAAAGTCTCTCGATGGGTGCTTCTTTGCATCAAAATGTGCTCCTGAAGGCTTGCATGCTCGTTCCACCATAGCAACTGCTGCTGCTTCCTCTGCGTTAGCACGCGGAGTTCCTGTCCTGGATATCTGCCAGGCAGCTACGTGGGTGTCCCTGCACACGTTTGCTAAGCACTACTGCCTGGACAGTCAGGTCCGTCGGGACGGCTATTTTTGTTGTTCGGTCCTGCAGGACTTCCTAGTATGATCTTGGTTCGCAGCCCACCACCGAGGATGGCATTGCTTGGGTATCTATTCTAAGGTAAGGAATCTGCAACTAGAAGTCTCTATCAGATGTACAAGTTACTTACCTTCAGTAACATAATATCTGGTAGAGACATATTCTAGTTGCAGATTCCTTACCGCCCACCCATCCTCCCCGCTTGCGAACTGATTTCTAGGGACAGGGCTTCCCCCTTTCAGGTCCTTAGCTCTGGCGCACCAATCTCAGTGTTCTTGGCGGCTCTGCGCTTTGGCTTGTCGTTCAAAGAAACTGACGTCACTGCGCGAGGGCGGCGTCTATATACTACTCCCAACGTCATCACGGTGACCACGGCGCCAATGACGCCCGCTGAGTTGACCGACGCCACCTGCCGACGCGCAAGTGTATTGCTCGAAGAAAAATCTCCAGATCCAGTCTAACGCCTGGGGGTAAATTCTAAGGTAAGGAATCTGCAACTAGAATATGTCTCTATCAGATATTTAGTTAACGAAGGTAAGTAACTTGTACCTCATGCAGAGCTTGAGATCTCTGCTGTTCCAAGTGGGTTTTCTATGACATCGCCAGGTTCTACATTCAGTCTGCTCTGTTCAGCATCTATATTTCATGGAGTGTTTATGGATACCCTTCCTGTGAAGACTTTTTCCCCTGGACAGCTAGTCATGGACATTCAGGTTGTAATCCTGATGTTTTAGCTAAGTGTTTGTCTTATATCTGTTGATGTCCTTGCCCTTTTGAGGCTACTGGCCTCCTCTATTCTGCAGCACTGTGGTTATTTATAGGAAAACGTTCAGATTGTTCTTGAGGTTTCCCCGGACCTGCAGGGGAGAGATGGTTTGAGACGGTCGGACCTGTTCAGTACTCCACCAACAATCAGGACAGTTGTGACTTACGTCCTCTCTTCTTTGTGGGGTAAATGGACAGCACAGAGGTAATTGCTCCCTTGCAGAGCAGGTGCACTGCATGAATATGCTCAAGTTTTGGCAAGTTCGTTGGCCCTCAGATGATACCTTCATAATGGGGGAAATATATCATTAATTTCATTGTTTACACAAGTACGATGTTGTGTACCAACAAGCAGGTAGCTTGGACACTTTCAAGGAAGTTGAAGTCCTGGACTATGTTGATCCTCACAATGTTTCTGCAACGGTGAGCCAACCTGCGGACTCTGAACTTGAAAGTAAAGTAGTTGAGTATCTCATTGATCATGAGTGGTGTTTCCATTTGAAGATGGCACTGTCAGTCTCTGAAGATAAGTAACTTTTTTTTGTTAGAGAGGGAGGGTGCAGGTCCCTGATTCACAGTGCCAACCAAAACAGTGTCAGAAAGTGTGCATGTTGTATGCAGAATATGCAAACCTTACATTTACAAGTTATAGTTCGGTGGCTTGAGTACATGGAAAGACATGTCTAGATGAATGTACGGTTATGGCCTGCATACCTAACAATATATATTTACTAATTTACTGCCATTTGGAAAGAGTAGAAGTTTTCTTATTGCTGCGAACAAAAACAAGGGATTCATTTAACAAAAATATGAATGGCGAGTGGGGAAGTGAGTTGCGGCCCAATAACAATTGAACAAACTCAAGTGAGAAAGTCAGCATGGGAGACTGATGACACAAAACATACATGGATTAATTCTGACACACATCACACCTGGTGGAATTCCCAAGGATGTGACACGAAGGGGCAAAGAAAGGAAACAAATTCAGACCGAGAAAAGACAGTATGTTGCCAGTGAGTGAATCTTTCAAATATACGGGCTGACATCATATGAAATAATCACACAGAGATGCACCATTTGGACGCTTATTAATACCAGAGTGATTTACGTTCGAGAACTACTCCTTTTTCAAACAAAATTACATTTTAACACTTCTATGGTGATTCTAATTCTTATCATGACTAATTGATAAGGCTACCGTACATGAAAGATTCAGCAGACATTTGCAGAGTCCAACATGGGATAATAAAACAAGGCTTTATTTAAAACGCATGCACATTTTCAAGTAAGGGTAATGCTTAAGTAAGTCTTAAGCAGACACAAAAACAAAGGGCATATGGTTAATAAAATGTGAAGGCACATATGAGCATTGACATTTCCACTGTATATATGCAAGCTTACGGCACATATGCAAGTAAGTTTAGTTTCTTATAGTTAAGCAGCAACTATGGAACACACAACCAACATTAAGGAGCACTAATACATTTTAAGGTGAAGCACATATCCCTAGTCATAAAGGAGGGGGTGGAGGGGCACTGAAATGATGTAATGCAGCTCTTCTGAGCCACACCGTTCATTCATTCCCGCTAACCAATTACTTCTAGGTGGATTCGATGTTGTAACGGCACCCCAGTCACTTCGCATTATTTTGCTAAACTATCAGGGGCAATCCGTGTCACCATGTCATTGATCATCAAGAGTGGGAGGTTTGCGAGTGATGTGAAGGAGCACACTATAGCATGTTGACAAGGAATTGTGAAACCCTTGCTTTCTTCCACACATGATCGTAGGAGGCTGGCTTGGCTTGTAGTGGGTACCAGACGTACTTACACCTTGTGCCAGGTCCAGTTATCCCTTATTAGTGTAGAAGAGGTGTTTCTAGCAGCTTAGACTGATAGAAGGGAGCTATGGCAAAGCAGCTTAGGCTGAAGTAGGAGACATGTAAAGCTCCTACTATACCACTGGTGTCATATGCACAATATCGTAAGAAAACACAATACACAGATATACTAAAAATAAAGGTACTTTATTTTTATAACAATATGCCAAAAGTATCTCAGTGAGTACCCTCAGTATGAGGATGAGAAATATACACAAGCTATATGTACACAAACCAAAATTATGCAGGTAATAGCAAGAAAAGTAATGCAAGCAGTGTAAAGTTACAGTAGATTGCAATAGGAGCACATAGGTATAGGGGCAACACAAACCATATACTCCAAAAGTGGAATGCGAACCACGAATGGACCCCAAACCTATGTGAGCTTGTAGAGGGTTGCTGGGACTGTAAGAAAACAGCGAGGGTTAGAAAAATAGCCCACCCCAAGACCCTGAAAGGTAGGTGTAAAGTGCACCTTCAACCCCCAGAGAGCACAGAAGTCGTGATAGGGGGATTCTGCAAGGAGAACAAACACCAGCAATGCAACAACAGTGGATTTCCGGACCTGAGTACCTGTAAGACAAGGGGACCAAGTCCAAGAGTCACGACAATGTCGAGAGTGGGCAGGAGCCCAGGAAATGCCAGCTGAAGGTGCAAGGAAGCTGCCACAGGGTGGAAGAACCTTGGTGTTCTGCAAGAACGAAGAGGACTAGGAACTTCCCCTTTGGAGGATGGATGTCCCACGTCGTGAAGAAGCTTGCAGAGGTGTTCCCACGCAGAAAGACCGCAAACAAGCCTTGCTAGCTGCAAAGGTCGCGGTTAGGGTTTTTGGATGCTGCTGTGGCCCAGGAGGGACCAGGATGTTGCCACTTGGATGAGGAGACAGAGGAGGCGCCCGGCAAGTCAGGGAGCCCTCACAGAAGCAGGCAGCACCCGCAGAAGTACCTGAACAGGCACTTAGAAGAAAAGTGAACCAGAGTCCACCCGAAGTCACAAAAGGGAGTCCCACGATGCCGGAAGACAACTCAGAAGGTTGTGCACTGCAGGTTAGAGTGTCGGGGACCCAGGCTTAGCTGTGCACAAAGGAAATCCTGGAAGAGTGCACAGGAGCCGGAGCAGCTGCAAATCACGCGGTACCCAGAAATGCAGTCTAGCGTGGGGAGGAAAGGACTTACCTCAGCCAAACTTGGACTGAAGAGTCACTGGACTGTGGGAGTCACTTGGACAGAGTTGCTGAGTTCCAGGGACCACGCTCGTCGTGCTGAGAGGGGACCCAGAGGACCAGTGATGCAGT
This sequence comes from Pleurodeles waltl, assembly GCF_031143425.1. Classification (NCBI taxonomy): domain Eukaryota; kingdom Metazoa; phylum Chordata; class Amphibia; order Caudata; family Salamandridae; genus Pleurodeles; species Pleurodeles waltl. The sequence continues at coordinate 391,340,953 of NC_090450.1, forward strand.
CTATTGGTGCCTGCGGTTGCAGGGGGAAGATTCCGTCGACGCACGGGAGATTTCTTCAGAGCTCCTGGTGCAGAGAGGAGGCAGGCTACCCCCAGAGCATGCACCACCTGGAAACAGTCGAGAAAGCCGGCAGGATGAAGCGATACAAGGTTGCTAGTAGTCGTCTTGCTACTTTTTTGCGGTTTTGTAAGCGTCCTGAGCAGTCAGCGGTCGATCCTTTGGCAGAAGGTGAAGAGGGAGATGCAGAGGAACTCTGGTGAGCTCTTGCATTCGTTATCTGGTGAGATCCCCAAAGCAGAGACCCTAAATAGCCAGAAAAGGAGGTTTGGCTACCTAGGAAGGAGGATTGGCTACCAAGAAAGGTAAGAGCCTATCAGAAGGAGCCTCTGACGTCACCTGCTGGCACTGGCCACTCAGAGCAGTCCAGTGTGCCACAGACACCTCTGTTTCCAAGAGGGCAAAGGTCTGGGACACATTGGAAGAGCTCTGGGCACCTCCTCTGGGAGGTGCAGGTCAGGGGAGTGGTCACTCCCCTTTCCTTTGTCCAGTTTTGTGCCAGAGCAGGGCTGGGGGATCCCTGAACCGGTGTAGACTGGCTTATGCAGAGATGGGCACCATCTGTGCCCATCAAAGCATTTCCAGAGGCTGGGGGAGGTTACTCCTCCCCAGCCTTCACACCTATTTCCAAAGGGAGAGGGTGACACCCTCTCTCAGAGGAAGTCCTTTGTTCTGCCTTCCTGGGCCAGGGCTGCCTGGACCCCAGGAGGGCAGAAACCTGTCTGAGGGGTTGGCAGCAGCTGCAGTGGAGACCCCGTAAAGGCAGTTTGGCAGTACCCGGGTTCTGTGCTAGAGACCCGGGGATCATGGAATTGTCCCCCCAATGCCAGAATGGCATTGGGGTGACAATTCCATGATCTTAGACATGTTACATGGCCATGTTCGGAGTTATCATTGTGACGCTGTACACAGGAAGTGACCTATGTACAGTGCACGCGTTTAATGGTGTCCCCGCACTCACAAAGTCCGGGGAATTTGCCCTGAACGATGTGGGGGCACCTTGGGTAGTGCCAGGGTGCCCACACACTAAGTAACTTTGCACCCAACCTTCACTAGGCGAAGGTTAGACATATAGGTGACTTATAAGTTATTTAAGTGCAGTGGTAAATGGCTGTGAAATAACGTGGACGTTATTTCACTCAGGCTGCACTGGCAGGCCTGTGTAAGAATTGTCAGATCTCCCTTTGAGTGGCAAAATAAAGGCTGCAGCCCATAGGGATCTCCTGGAACCCCAATACCCTGGGTACCTCAGTACCATATACTAGGGAATTATATGGGTGTACCAGTATGCCAATGTGAATTGGTAAATTTAGTCACTAGCCTGTTAGTGACAAATATGGAAAGCAGAGAGAGCATAACCACTGAGGTTCTGGTTAGCAGAGCCTCAGTGAGACAGTTAGTCATCACACAGGGAACATATACAGTGCACATACTTATGAGCACTGGGGCCCTGCATGGCAGGGTCCCAGTGACACATAGACTAAAACAACATATATACAGTGAATTATGGGGGTAACATGCCAGGCAAGATGGTACTTTCCTACAATCATCCTGTACATGGTTAGGGAATGAGAAATGGGGCTGACACCGCTAAGTGTTTGATCTTGTTCTAACGCTGTCCCTGCTAGGGTACCTGCTGCACTTCCTCGCAACTGGATATTTTCAGAGGATGAGTAAAATGACAACTTTAATTTTGCAGGTAATGCCATCAGGATTCCTATATTGTCCTAGCAAAAGTGCACAGCAGTACATCACCATGCCATATTTCATACTGGCAATGTGATGGACAGCAGTTTTCCAGCACTGCATTTTTTCCACAATTGCTTGGAGGATTTGATTACACATTTCTTAGTAGAGCTCCTGCAGACACATTAGATCACTCTGGAGGTAAGCTTTTGCACTCTAGAGAAGTAGTGTGAAAGATAATTTGGCATGTCTATTAAACAATATAGCATTATGTTGGGATGGTTATGTCACCTGCATGGTAGACTGGTGTCCTAAGGTCTTGTTTGGCCCTGTCACAACTCTAATCTAACATTTCCGCAGAGTCCTATTTCTGTATCTAGAAATGCCAGGGCCTGAACTCTTTCTGTGACCTGGAGCAGTGCATTAAATGCCCCCATAAGAGGGTGAAGGGCTATTCTGCAAGCCCTGGCTAAATTACATCAAGTGGTAATGGTAAATCGTATACCTAATAGAGATATCTAGCAGTATATTCCTTTCCTTAGAATATTCCCCAGGTGTCAGACTGGATCCAGAAATTTTCAAGCAGTACCACTGCATGCTGGTATGTGGCGTCGATTGGCTCCACAACGGTGGTGTTCGTGCCAGAAGTGATGTATGCAGTGCCTATATAGGCATCATCCCATTGTGCTGACATCAGTATTTTTCTTTCTGTGCCATTAGCCCAAATCGACAGAGACCTAACTCAGTCTATTTTTTTGGACTATGTTTTCAAGGTTTTGGCATCCCTTTTAGCAATTTTCTCTCCCAGTGTGCATAGTGATGTTCCCTAAAAAACCCTGTGGTTCCTGTCATAGACAAATGTCTGTGACAGACCCTCACTTAGTTTTCTTCTGGTGCCTGGAGCCTAGCCACAACTGCATGGTGTGCCATGACTACCGTGTCATGAATTGAAAGGCTGTTTAGGAGCATTCTCTGAATCTCCTGGTTCCCAATACCAGGTGACTCCACAGAGCTCCAGATCCCTGTCATGCGGAAGGTCCTGTGCCCATTTGCGGAGCAGTTTGTGGTGTTCATCGTCATACTCAAGTAAGTTCAACAAAAAAAACTAAAAAAATCCAAGAAATCAAGTGCTCTTTGACTTCATTGTGCCAGTCCAAGTCTTTGAACGAGGTGGGGGAACAGTGCCACCATTCTACATCTCGCTCCCACACGTCTGCAGCAGAGCTTGAGTGTGGGTCTGCTCCACGTGTCCCAGAAGTTTCCATAGTGATCTCGCCCCTTTTAAATAATTTTATGAGGTGATGAACCTCATAATTGAGCAGGCCAGCCCTCTGGAGTGCTTTGGGACAATACGGTTTTGACGGTCCCCCACTGGATTTCTGCAGGTGGGTTTGCCCTTGGCACTAGTCTGGCCTTTTGAATACAGATCAGCTCTGGTTGTAAGACCACAACCTTTCCTGGAGCCGGTCACAGCAATGTTCCTGATATCACTAACACATGTGTTATACGTATGCGGGCACAGATATGGAGCCAGACCAGCAACACTCAACGTTGACTCTGGTGCCTGCTGGAACTCAACCTTCTGAGTCTGAGCCAGATCCTTCATTTTTTACAGGCCCTATAGGGAGTATGATTAGGAGGGAGCTAAGGATCCTTATGGCTACCCTAACCCCTTGGAAGAGCCTGAAGAGAATTGGTATGAAGAACTATCAGTTGTCAGTAGTTTGGACACCTCCCCAAACACTGGTTTAATCTCTCCTCTAAATGTGGCTACAGAGGAAGGGGCCTCCTTTGTCATGGTGGTGAAGAGGTGGGCAGAGATCCTGCCCTAGGTGGCAGTCAAGACAAACGTCTTGACAGAGGTGCTTCAACTGGTAGTCATCCCCACAGAACCTCTCCTCCCATCTAATAAAGGCCTCACAGATGTCCTGCCTGGGGCATGGACCAAACCCTGCATAGGGGCACCTGTGCTGAGGACAATTGCCCACTGCCACCACCCAGCTTCTGGGGACCTAGCTTTACTTACCCTGAAGAACCTGGTCATCCAGTCCTCCACATCTTAAGTCAGCCCTGTTGCCTTCCTTACCACACCACCGAATAAAGAATCTAAGAGGCTAGACATCTTTGGCAAGAGGATGGTCTCTTCCGCCAGCCTTGCACTGCAGTTGGTGAACATTGTGTGCCTCTTTGCCTGGTATTCCCATGCTGTTTGGTATATTCACTTGTGCAAGTGCTGTCCACTGTCACGGAGGAGGCCCTGCCCATTCTGACTTAGGCAATTGCTGATGGCACAAATGCAGCAAAGTTCACCATAAGCTCTGGTCTGGATTCGACTAACTTGCAAGGCAGACTGATTTAACAACAAGGCAGATTTGGCGCTCAAACACCGTAAGAACAGCAGGGCCACTGCTCATTGGGACTCTCCATGGCCCGCGCCAGCCCCACTCTGCCTTTTGTGGCTATGGTAGCAGCTACCAATCGTGTCCATTCCAGCCCAGCCATCAAAACCAACAGGCTTCCTGGCCACTGCTGTGTCCCCACAAGAACAGTTAGACTCAAGGCCCGAGGTCTGCCTAGTCCAACACCCTCTGGCAACCAGAGCTTCCAAATCCCTTTAGTTTGTCCTCTCACCATCACAGGCAATTGGTCAGTGGCAGGATCCAGCCTCATCTGCACCGCTGGTAATTGATAACATTGAACAAATGGATACTCCAAATTGTTACACAGGGCTCCACTCTTCCATTTACCAAAACTCCACCGTCCATACCACCATCCTCATATTAGATGACAGAGGTTCACCTCTCCCTACTCTGTCAGGAAGTACAGGTTGTTTTGGCCAAAGGAGCCACAGAGAGGGTGCAAGCATCAGAAGTAGTACTGCATTTACCATAATGCAAAGGGGTGAACTGTGCTGGGATGTGAGGCAGTGTTCTCCCTTCTCTTTAAAAGGCTCCCTGAAGCCAGCAAACTGATGAATTCTGGAGATGCACCTGTGTGCCTTTGAATGGTACTGTGGCCTATGAAGATTTAGGCATCATTTCCAGCTACTCCAGATGACATTTCTCTGCTCTCTCCTGTAGGAAAGTACCATCTTGTCTGGCATGTTACCCCCCATTTTTACTTGTATCTATGTTTGTTTTTGCCTGTGTCACTGGGATCTTGCTAGCCAGGAGCCCAGTGCTCATAAAGTGTGCCCTGTATGTGTTCCCTGTGTGGTGCCTAACTGTATCACTGAGGCTCTGCTAACCAGAACCTCAGTGTTTATGCTCTCTCTGCTTTTAAAATTGTCACTGCAGGCTAGTAACTAATTTGACCAATTCTGATTAGCACACTGGAACACCCTTATAATTCCCTAGTATATGGTACCTAGGTACCCAGGGTATTGGGATTCCAGGAAATCCCTATGGGCTGCAGCATTTCTTTTGCCACCCATAGGGAGCTGAGACAATTCTTACACAAGACCGCCACTGCAGCCTGAGTGAAATAATGTCCACGTTATTTCACAGCTATTTTACTCTGCACTTAAGTAATTTATAAGTCACCTATATGTCTAACCTTCACTTAGTGGAGGTTAGGTGCAAAGTTACTTAGTGTGAGGGCACCCTGGCACTAGCCAAGGTGCCCCCACATTGTTCAGGGCAATTTCCCCCGACTTTGTGAGTGCAGGGACACCATTACACGCGTGCACTACATATAGGTCAATACCTATATGTAGCGTCAGAATGGTAACATCGAACATGGCCATGTAACATGCCTAGGATCATGGAATTGTCACCCCAATACCATTCTGGTATTGGGGGGACAATTCCATGCATCCCCGGGGCTCCAGCATAGATCAGGGGTACTGCCAAACTAACTTTCGGGGGTTTTCTATGCAGCTACCGCTGCTGCCAACCTTCAGACAGGTTACTGCCCCCCTGGGGCCTGGGCAGCCCAGTCCCAGGAAGGCAGAACAAAGGATTTCCTCTGAGAGAGGGTGTTACACCCTCTGCCTTTGGAAATAGGTGTTAAGGACCTGAGACCAGTAGCCTCTCCTGGCATCTGGAAATGCTTTGAAGGGCACAGATGGAGCTCTCCTTGCATAAGCCAGTCTACACCGGTTTAGGGATCCCCCAGCCCTACTCTGGTGCGAAACTGGACAAAGGAAAGGGGAGTGACCACTCCCCTGACCAGCACCTCGAAAGGGGGGTGCCCAGAGCTCCTCCAGTGTGTCCCACACCTCTGCCATCTTGGATGCAGAGGTGTGAGGGCACAATGGACAGCTCTGAGTGGCCAGTGCCAGCAGGTGATATCAGAGACCTCTCCTGATAGGTGCTTACCTTTCTCTGTAGCCAATCCTCCTCTGAGGGCTATTTAGGGTCTCTCCTGTAGGCATCTCACCAGATAACGAATGCAAGAGCTCACCAGAGTTCCTCTGCACTTCTCTCTTCAACTTCTGCCAAGGATCGACCGCTGACTGCTCCAGGACGCCTGCAAAACCGCAACAAAGTAGCAAGAAGACTACCAGCAACATTGTAGCACCTCATCCTGCTGGCTTTCTCGACTGTTTCCTGGTGGTGCATGTTCTGAGGGCTGTCTGCCTTCACCCTGCACTGAAAGCCAAGAAGAAATCTCCTGTGGGTCGACGGAATCTTTCCCCTGCTAATGCAGGCACCAAACTTCTGCATCACCGGTACTCTGGGTCCCCTCTGATCTTGACAAGCATGGTCCCTGGAACACAGGAGCTAGATCCAAGTGTCCCCGACAGTCCAGTGGCCCTTCTGTCCAAATTTCGTGCAGGTAAGTCCTTGCCGCCCCATGCCAGACAGTAATCCTGTGTTCTGCGAGAACTGCAGCTGCTAGGGCTTCTGTGCACTTTTGCAAGACTTCCTTTGTGCACAGCCTAGCCCAGGTGCCCAGCACTCTGTCCTGCATTGCCTAACTCGCTGAGTTGGGCTCCCACTTCGTGGGACCCTCTGTTGTTGTGCTGATTCGACCCTCGTGCACAGATCTTCTGAACGCCTGTTCTGGTGCTTCTGTGGGTGCTGTCTGCTTCTGCGTGGGCTCTCCGTGTTGCTGAGCGCCCCCCTCTGTCTCCTCCAAGGGGCGACCTCCTGGTCCTTCCTGGGCCCCGGCAGCACCCAAAATCCTCAAATGCGACTCTTGCAGCTAGCAAAGCTTGTTTGCAGTCTTTCTGCATGGAAACAACTCTGCAACCTCCAGCAGGCCGTGGGAGATCTTCTGACCAAAGGAGAAGTTTCTGGCACCTTCCGTTGTTGCAGAATCTTTGGCTTCTTCCACCCGGAGGCAGCCCTTTTGCAACTTCATCCGGGGTTTAGTGGGCTCCTGCCCCCCCCCCCCGGACACTTGTGTGACTCTTGGACTTGGTCCCCTTCCTTTACAGGTCCTCAGGTCCAGGAATCCGTCTTCAGTGCTTTGCAGTCAGTTGTGGTCTTTGCAGAATCCCCTATCTCGACTTTACTGTCTTTCTGGGGTAGTAGGGTAACTTTACTCCTACTTTTCAGGGTCTTGGGGTGGGGTATCTTGGACACCCTTAGTGTTTTCTTACACTCCCAGCGATCCTCTACACACTACACTAGGCCTGTGGTCCATTTGTAGTTCGCATTCCATTTTTGGAGTATGTGGTTTGTGTTGCACCTAGGCCTATTGTCTCCTATTGCATTCTATTGTGTTCTACAGTGTTTGGACTAGTTTTCTAACTGTTTACTTACCTGATTTTGGTTTGTGTGTATATTTTGTGTATATTACTTACCTCCTAAGTGAGGGTATCCTCTGGGATACTTTTGGCATATTGTCACTAAAATAAAGTACCTTTATTTTTAGTAACTCTGAGTATTGTGTTTTCTTGTGATATAGTGCTATGTGATATAAGTGGTATAGTAGGAGGTTTGCATGTCTCCTAGTTCAGCCTAAGCTGCTCTTCTATAGCTACCTCTATCAGTCTAAGCTGCTAGAACACTTCTAATCTACTAATAAGGGATAACTGGACCTGGCACAAGGTGTTAGCACCATCAGGTACCCACTATAAGCCAGGCCAGCCTCCTACTGATAAAGGACGAAATCCAGAAACATATACATGTGTCGAGATATATACAGCACTCTCTGCACCAATTTTGGGGAACAACTACAGTCAAATTTGAAGTAAATGCTAATTGTGTACCTCATTTCCCATAATGCAAAGGGACGGACTGTGCTGGGATGTGAGGCAGTGTGCTTCCAAAACTCCTACAGCATCAGAAGTAGGTCATGGTTCATATTGCAGCTACTTTCTGGTGCCCAAACGGGATGAAGGCCTCTGCCCTATATTAGACGTATGCCCTCTCAACTGCATCCCAAAGGAGAAATTTAAGATACTCACGTTAGCACAGTTCCTGTCTGCCCTGGTGTAGGAGGCTGGCCTGGCTTGTAGTGGGTACCAAGGGGTACTTATACTCTGTACCAGGTCCAGTTATCCCTTATTAGTGTAGAAGAGGTGTTTCTAGCAGCTTAGGCTGATAGAAGGTAGCTATAGAAGAGCAGCTTAGGCTGAACTAGGAGACATACAAAGCTCATACTATACCACTGGTGTCACATGCACAATATCATAAGAAAACACAATACACAGATATACTAAAAATAAAGGTACTTTATTTTTATGACAATATGCCAAAAGTATCTCAGTGAGTACCCTCAGTATGAGGATGCCAAATATACACAAGATATATGTACACAATACCAAAAATATGCAGTAATAGCAAAAGTAAGTAAGTAATGCAAGCAGTGTAAAGTTACAGTAGATTGCAATAGGAACACATAGGTATAGGGGCAACACAAACCATATACTCCAAAAGTGGAATGCGAACCACGAATGGACCCCAAACCTATGTGAGCTTGTAGAGGGTCGCTGGGGCTGTAAGAAAACAGTGAGGGTTAGAAACATAGCCCACCCCAAGACCCTGAAAAGTAGGTGTAAAGTGCACCTATATTCCCCAGAGAGCACAGAAGTCGTGATAGGGGAATTCTGCAAGGAAGACCAACACCAGCAAAGCAACCAAAGTGGATTTCCGGACGAGAGTACCTGTGGAACAAGGGGACCAAGTCCAAGAGTCGCAACAAAGTCAAGATTGGGCAGATGCCCAGGAAATGCCAGCTGAGGGTGCAAAGAAGCTGCCACCGGATGGTAGAAGCTGTGGATTCTGCAAGAACAAAGAAGGCTAGAAAATTCCCCTTTGGAGGATGGATGTCCCACGTCGTGAAGAAGCTTGCAGAGGTGTTCCCACGCAGAAAGGCCGCAAACAAGCCTTGCTAGCTGCAAGGGTCGCGGTTAGGGTTTTTGGGTGCTGCTGTGGCCCAGGAGGGACCAGGATGTCGCCACTTGGATGAGGAGACAGAGGGGGCACCCAGCAAGTCAGGGAGCCCTCACAGAAGCAGGCAGCACCTGCAGAAGTACCGGATCAGGCACTTGGAAGAGGAGTGAACCAGAGCTCACCCGAAGACACAAAAGGGAGTCCCACGACGCCGGAGGGCAACTCAGAAGGTTGTGCACTGCAGGTTAGAGTTTCGGGGACCCAGGCTTGGCTGTGCACGAAGGAAATCCTGGAAGAGTGCACAGGAGCCGGAGCAGCTGCAAATCACACGGTACCCAGCAATGCAGTCTAGCGTGGGGAGGCAAGGACTTACCTCCACCAAACTTGGACTGAAGAGTCACTGGACTGTGGGAGTCACTTGGACAGAGATGCTGAGTTCCAGGGACCCCGCTCGTCGTGCTGAGAGGGGACCCAGAGGACCGGTGATGCAGTCTTTTGTTGCCTGCGGTTGCAGGGGGAAGATTCCGTCGTCCCACGGGAGATTTCTTCAGAGCTACTGGTGCAGAAAGGAGGCAGGCTACCCCCAGAGCATGCACCACCAGGAAACAGTTGAGAAGGCGGCAGGAAAAGTGATACAAGGTTGCAGTAGTCGTCTTTGCTACTTTGTTGCGGTTTTGTAGGCGTCCTGAGCAGTCAGCGGTCGATCCTTTGGCAGAAGGTGAAGAGAGAGATGCAGAGGAACTCGGATGAGCACTTGCATTCGTTATCTAAAGAATTCTCCAAAGCAGAGACCCTAAATAGCCAGAAAAGGAGGTTTGGCTACCTAGGAAGGAGGATAAGCTAGTAACACAGGTAAGAGCCTATCAGAAAGAGTCTCTGACGTCACCTGATGGCACTGGCCACTCAGAGCAGTCCAGTGTGACAGCAACACCTCTGTTTCCAAGATGGCAGAGGTCTGGAGCACACTGGAGGAGCTCTGGGCACCTCCCCTGGGAAGTGCAGGTCAGGGGAGTGGTCATTCCCCTTTCCTTTGTCCAGTTTCGCACCAGAGCAGGGCTGGGGGATCCCTTAACCGGTGTAGGCTGGCTTATGCAGAGATGGGCACCATCTGTGCCCATCAAAACATTTCCCGAGGCTGGGGGAGGCTACTCCTCCCCAGCCCTGACACCTTTTTTCCAAAGGGAGAGGGTGTAACACCCTCTCTCTGAGGAGGTCCTTTGTTCTGCCTTCCTGGGCCAGGCCTGGCTGGACCCCAGAAGGGCAGAAACCTGTCTGAGGGGTTGGCAGCAGCAGCAGCTGCAGTGAAACCCCGGGAAAGGTAGTTTGGCAGTACCCGGGTCTGTGCTAGAGACTTGGGGGATCATGGAATTGTCTCCCCAATGCCAGAATGGCATTGGGGTTACAATTCCATGATCTTAGACATGTTACATGGCCATGTTCGGAGTTACCATTGTGATGCTATACATAGGTAGTGACCTATGGATAGTGCACGCGTGAAATGGTGTCCCCGCACTCACAAAGTCCAGGGAATTTGCCCTGAACGATGCCCACACACTAAGTAACTTAGCACCCAACCTTCACCAGGTGAAGGTTAGACATATAGGTGACTTATAAGTTACTTAAGTGCAGTGGTAAATGGCTGTGAAATAAAATGGACGTTATTTCACTCAGGCTTCAGTGGCAGGCCTGTGTAAGAATGGTCAGAGCTCCATACGGGTGGCAAAAGAAATGCTGCAGCCCATAGGGATCTCCTGGAACCCCAATACCCTGGGTACCTCAGTACCATATAGTAGGGAATTATAATGGTGTTCCAGTATGCCAATGTGAATTGGTGAAATTGGTTACTAGCCTGTTAGTGACAATTTAGAAAGCAGAGAGAGCATAACCACTGAGGTTCTGATTAGCAGAGCCTCAGTGAGACAGTCATTACACAGGGAACACATACAGGGCTCACTTATGAGCACTGGGGCCCTGGCTGGCAGGGTCCCAGTGACACATACACTAAAACAACATATATACAGTGAAATATGGGGGTAACATGCCAAGCAAGATGGTACTTTCCTACACCTGGCGACTGAATGGTAGCGTTGGACTGGCAGGATGCTTATTTTCACCTAGCCGTCCTGCTGGCCCACAGGCAATACCTGTGGTTCAAACCGGCCACAAGCACTTTCAGTCTGCTGTGCTCCCTTTCAGCCTTTTCTGTGCCCCTTAGCTGTTCACAAAGATGATGGCGCTTGTTGCACCCCATCTGCGGAGGTAAGGGGCTCCAGTCTTCCCCTCCCTTGATGACTGGCTGTTAAAGTCGAGCTCGCCCCAGGCAGTCGTCGTAGGAGGCTGGCCTGGCTTATAGTGAGTACCTTGTGGTACTTACACCTTGTGCCAGGTCTAGTTATCCCTTATTAGTAGACTAGAGGTGTTTCTAGCAGCTTAGGCTGACAGAAGGTAGCTATGGCAAAGCAGCTTAGGCTGAACTAGGAGAGATGCAAAGCTCCTACTATACCACTTATATCATATAGCACAATATCACAAGAAAACGCAATACTCAGAGTTACTATAAATAAAGGTAATTTATTTTGGTGACAATATGCCAAAGGTATCTCAGAGGATACCCTCACTTAGGAGGTAAGTAATATACACAAATTATATGTACACAAACCGAAATCAGGTAAGTAACAGTAAGAAAAGTAGTGCAAACAATGTAGAATCACAATAGGATGCAATAGGTAGAAATAGGCCTAGGGGCAACACAAACCATACACTCCAAAAGTGGAATGCGAACCACGAATGGACCCCAGGCCTAGTGTAGGTTATAGAGGATCGCTGGGACTGTTAAAAAACACTAAGGGTGTCCAAGATACCCAACCCCAAGACCGTGAAAAGTAGGAGTAAAGTTACCCTACTACCCCAGAAAGACAGTTTAGTTGAGATAGGGGATTCTGCAAGAACAACTGACTGCAAAACACTGAAGACGGATTCCTGGACCTGAGGACCTGTAAAGGAAGGGGACCCAGTCCAAGAGTCACGCAAGTGTTCAGGGGGGGAGGAGCCCACTAAACCCCAGATGAAGGTGCAAAAGGGCTGCCTCCGGGTGGAAGAAGCCGAAGATTCTGCAACAATGGAAGGTGCCAGGAACTTTTCCTTTGGTCAGAAGATGTCCCACGGCGTGCTGGAGGATGTAGAGTTGTTTCCATGCAGAAAGACCACAAACAAGCCTTGCTAGCTGCAAGAGTTACAGTTGAGGATTTTGGGTACTGATGGGGCCCAGGAAGGACCAGGATGTCGCCCCATGGAGGAGGAGACAGAGGGGGCGCTCAGCAACTCAGAGAGCCCCCGTAGAAGCAGGCAGCACCAGCAGAAGTACTGGAAAAGGCACTTAGAAGATATGAGGACAGCGGTCAACTCAGAGTCACAAAGGAGAGTCCCACGACATCGGAGTCCAACTCAGTGAGTTGGGCAATGCAGGACGGAGTGCTGGGGACCCAGGCTAGGTTGTGCACAAAGGAACCCTTGGAAAAGTGCACAAAAGCCGGAGCAGTACACAGGATTACTGTCTGGCTTGGGGAGGCAAGGACTTACCTCCACCAAATTTTGACAGAAGGGCCACTGGACTGTGGGAGACACTTGGACCCAGCTCCTGTGTTCCAGGGACCACGCTCGTCAGGATGAGAGGGGACCCAGAGGACCGGTGATGTAGACGTTTGGTGCCTGCGTTGGCAGAGGGAAGATTCCGTCAACCCACAGGAGATTTCTTCTTGGCTTCCAGTGCAGGGTGAAGGCAGACCGCCCTCAGAGCATGCACCACCAGGAAACAGTCGAGAAAGCCGGCAGGATGAGGCGCTACAATGTTGCTGGTAGTCGTCTTGCTACTTTGTTGCCGTTTTGCAGGCGTCCTGGAGCAGTCAGCGGTCGATCCTTAGCAGAAGTCGAAGAGGGAAGTGCAGAGAAACTCTGGTGAGCTCTTGCATTCGTTATCTGAGGAATAGCCCAGAGTAGAGGCCCTAAATAGCCCCAAAAGGAGGATTGGCTACTGAGAAAGGTAAGCACCTGTAAGGAGGGGTCTCTGACGTCACCTGCTGGCACTGGCCGCTCAGAGCTGTCCATTGTGCCCCAACACCTCTGTATCCAAGATGGCAGAGGTCTGGGACACACTGGAGGAGCTCTGGGCACCTCTCCTTGGGAGGTGCTGGTCAGAGGAGTGGTCACTCCCCTTTCCTTTGTCCAGTTTCGCACCAGAGCAGGGCTGGGGCATCCCTGAACCGGTGTGGATTGGCTTATGCAGAGATTTGCACCATCTGTGCCCATCAAAGCATTTCCAGAGGCTGGGGGAGGCAACTCCTCCCCAGCCCTTCACAACTATTTCCAAAGGGAGAGGGTGTAACACCCTCTCTCAGAGGAAATCCTTTTTTCTGCCTTCCTGGGACCAGGCTGCCCAGGCCCCAGGGGGGCAGAAACCTGCCTGAGGGGTTGGCAGCAGCAGCAGCTGCAGTGGAGACCCCGGAAAGGCAGTTTGGCAGTACCCGGGTTCTGTGCTAGAGACCCGGGGATGCATGGAATTGTCCCCCCAATAGCAGAATGGTATTGGTGTGACAATTCCATCATCCTAGACATGTTACATGGCCATGTTCGGAGTTACCATTGTGACGCTACATATAGGTAGTGACCTATATGTAGTGCACACGTGTAATGGTGTCTCCGCACTCACAACGTTGGGGGAATTTGCCCTGAACAATGTGGGGGCACCTTGGCTAGTGCCAGGGTGCCCACACACTAAGTAACTTGGCACCTAACCTTCACCAAGTGAGGGTTGGACATATAGATGACTTATAAGTTACTTATGTGGAGTGAAAAATGGCTGTGAAATAACGTGGACGTTATTTCACTCAGGCTGCAGTGGCAGTCCTGTGTAAGAATTGTCTGAGCTCCCTATGGGTGGCAAAAGAAATGCTGCAGCCCTTAGGGATCTCCTGGAACCCCAATACCCTGGGTACCTAGGTACCGTATACTAGGGAATTATAAGGGTGTTTCAGTATGCCAATGTAAATTGGTGAAATTGGTCACTAGCCTGTTAGTGACAATTTGGAAAGAAATGAGAGAGCATAACCACTGAGGTTCTGGATAGCAGAGCCTCAGTGAGACAGTTATTCATAACACAGGTAACACTTTGAGGCACACTTATGAGCACTGGGGCCCTGGCTAGCAGGGTCCCAGTGACACATTCAACTAAAACAACATATATACAGTGAAAAATGGGGGTAACATGCCAGGCAAGATGGTACTTTCCTACACCCCCCCCCCCCCCCCCCCAAAACGAAGGACAATAAGACTAGTCATTACCTGATGGGTCTTCATTGTGTAAGTGGAAATATCTGGAGAGTCCATCTGCATTGGAGTGGGTACTCCCAGGTCTATGTTCCACTGTATAGTCCATTCCCTGTAGGGATATGGACCACCTCAACAATTTAGGATTTTCACCTTTCATTTGTTTTAGCCAAAGTAGAGGTTTGTGGTCTGTCTGAACAATGAAGTGAGTGCCAAACAGGTATGGCCTCAACTTCTTCAGTGCCCAGACCACAGCAAAGGCCTCCCTCTCTATGGCAGACCAACGCTTTTCTCTACGGGTCAACCTCCTACTAATAAAAGCAACAGGTTGATCCTGGCCCTCAGAATTAATTTGTGATAGGACTGCCCCTACTCCTAATTCAGATGCATCAGTTTGGACATAGAATTTTGTAGAGTAACAAGGGCTTTTCAGGACAGGTGCAGAGCACATGGCCTGCTTCAGCTCCTCAAAAGCTTTCTGACAGTTTGCTGTCCATAATACCTTCTTAGGCATTTTCTTTGAAGTGAGGTCATTAAGAGGGGCTGCAATGGAGCCATAGTTCCTTATGAACCTCCTATAGTACCCAGTGAGGCCTAAAAAGGCTCTCACTTGAGACTGAGTAGTAGGGGGAACCCAATCAATAATTGTTTGGATTTTCCCCTGAAGTGGTGCAATCTGTTCTTCACCAACCAGGTGTCCCAGATAAACCACCTTTCCCTGCCCTATCTGGCACTTTGAAGCCTTGATAGTGAGGCCTGCCTTTTGCAGGGCCTCTAAAACTTTCCATAGGTGGACCAGGTGATCATCCCAACTGGAGCTAAAGACAGCTATATCGTCCAAATATGCTGCACTAAAAGCTTCCAGCCCTTGCAGGACTGTGTTCACCAACCTCTGAAAAGTGGCAGGTGCATTTTTCAATCCAAAAGGCATTACTGTGAATTGGTAATGGCCTCCAATGGTTGAAAATGCAGTTTTAGCTTTAGCATCTTCTTATAATTTGATCTGCCAATACCCTGCAGTCAAATCAAAAGTGCTTAGATACTTGGCAGATGCCAGTGTATCTATGAGCTCATCTACCCTGGGTATAGGGTGAGCGTCAGTTTTGGTTACCTGATTGAGACCTCTGTAGTCTACACAAAACCGCATTTCTTTCTTTCCATCCTTGGAATGAGGTTTTGGTACAAGTACCACAGGAGAGGCCCATGGACTTTCAGAGTGCTCAACCACTCCCAGTTCTAACATTTTCTGCACCTCTTGCTTTATGCAGTCTCTGACATGGTCAGGCTGCCTATAGATCTTACTTTTGACAGGCAAGCTGTCTCCAGTATCTATAGTGTGCTCACACCAAGAAGTGGTACCTGGCACAGTAGAGAAGAGTTCAGAAAACTGACCCAGGAGATTTATGCAGTGGTCTTTCTGCTCAGCAGTAAGACAATCTGCCAGTACAACACCTTCCACTAGAGCATCTTGTTCTGTGGAAGAGAAGAGATCAGGGAGAGGATCACTGTCTTCTTCCTGTCCCTCATCAGTTGCCATGAGCAGGGTGAGATCAGCCCTGCCATAGTAGGGTTTCAGGCGATTGACATGGAGTACCCTAAGGAGACTCCTGGCAGTGCCTAAGTCAACTAAGTAGGTGACTTCACCCTTTTTTTCAACAATTGTGTGAGGTCCACTCCATTTATCTTGGAGTGCTCTTGGGGCCACAGGCTCCAAGACCCACACTTTCTGCCCTGGTTGGTACTGAACCAAAACAGCCTTCTGGTCATGCCATTGCTTCTGAAGCTCTTGGCTGGCCTGAAGGTTTTTACTGGCCTTTTTCATGTACTCAGCCATCCTTGATCTGAGGCCAAGTACATAGTCCACTATGTCTTGCTTTGGAGCTTTTAAAGGTTGTTCCCAACCCTCCTTAACAAGTGTTAGAGGACCTCTCACAGGGTGTCCAAAAAAGAAGTTCAAAGGGGCTGAAGCCCACTACTTTCTGGGGTACCTCCCTGTAAGCAAAAAGGAGGCATGGTAAAAGGATATCCCATCTCCTGGGGAGTTTTTCAGGGAGTCCCATAATCATACCTTTGAGAGTTTTGTTAAATCTCTCCACCAGTCCATTTGTTTGTGGATGATAGGGTGTGGTGAACTTGTATGTCACCCCACACTCCTTCCACATGGCCTTTAAGTAAGCAGACATGAAATTGGTTCCCCTGTCTGATACCACCTCTTTTGGGAAGCCCACCCTGGAAAAGATTCCCAGGAGGGCCTTTGCCACTGCAGGAGCTGTAGTGGTCCTTAGATGAATTGCTTCAGGATATCTGGTGGCATGGTCCACTACTACCAAGATAAACCTATTGCCTGAAGCAGTAGGAGGGTCAAGGGGGCCAACTATGTCAACCCCTACCCTTTCAAAGGGAACCCCAACCACAGGCAGTGGAATAAGGGGTGCCTTTGGGGTGCTACCTGTCTTGCCACTGGCTTGACAGGTTTCACAGGACTTACAAAAATCTTTTGTGTCCTCAGACATTCTAGGCCAATAAAACAAGGGAACAAGCCTGTCCCAAGTTTTCATTTGCCCCAAATGTCCAGCAAGGGGAATGTCGTGAGCAAGAGTTAGGAGGAACTTTCTGTACTCCTGAGGAATCACCAATCTCCTGGCAGCTCCAGGTTTTGGATCCCTTGCTTCAGTGTACAAAAGGTTGTCCTCCCAGTAAACTCTGTGAGAGTCACTGACATCCCCATTTGCTTGTTTGACAGCTTGCTGTCTTAGACCCTCTAGTGTGGGACAGGTCTGCTGTGCCGCACTCAGCTCCTCCCTGGCAGGCCCCCCTTCACCCAAAAGCTCAGCAGTGTCTGCTTCCAGCTCCTCTGGTGTAGGTTCTGCACAGGGTGGAAATTCTTCTTCCTCAGAACAAGAATCCACTGTAGAGGGAGGGATAGTAGGTAGTGCTTTACTTCTACTAGCCCTAGCTTTAGGGAGTACTTGGTCCATTCTTCCAGGATCCAAGTCACCCTGTCCTTTTTGCTTTTTGGCCTGAGCCCTGGTCAAAGCAAAAATATGCCCTGGAATGCCCAGCATTGCTGCATGAGCCTCCAACTCCACTTCTGCCCAAGCTGTCGTCTCTAAATCATTCCCCAATAGACAGTCTACAGGTAAATCTGAGGCAACCACAACTTTCTTTGGGCCAGTAACCCCCCCCCAGTTGAGATTCACAACAGCCATGGGGTGGCTAAGGGAGTTGTTATGAGCATCGGTTACTTGGTACTGGTGACCAAGTAGATGTTGTTCAGGGTGGACCAGTTTCTCTATTACCATTGTAACACTGGCACCAGTGTCCCTGTAGGCCTGAACCTCAACACCATTTATTAGGGGTAGTTGCTTGTACTTATCCATGTTAAGGGGACAAGCAACCAAGGTGGCTAAATCAATAGCCCCCTCAGAGAGTAACACAGCCTCTGTGGTCTCCCTAATCAGACCAACCCCAACTAAATTACCAAAAGTGAGCCCAGCTACTCCCTTGGATTGGCTATTAGTAGGTTTGCTCCCACCACCACTGCTATTAGTAGGGACACTAGGTGTATCAGTAGGGGTTGTAGTGGTAGGAGGCTTGTTGCTTTTCTTTGGACAACTGGGATCTGTTGTCCAATGGCCTTTTATTTTACATAAATAGCACCACGGTTTATTTTCTTTGTTTTGATTGGAAGAGGATTTGGGCCCACCACCCCCACCAGAGTGTTTTTGTGGTCCTGATGAAGACTCATTTTTAGATTTGTCCCCACCCTTGTCAGAACACTTACCATCCTTCTTCTTATTGCCATCTTTGTCACCCCCTGTATGAACTTTTCTGTTCACCCTTGTTCTGACCCATTTGTCTGCCTTCTTTCCCAATTCTTGGGGAGAGGTCAGATCAGAGTCCACCAAGTACTGGTGCAACAAATCAGACACACAATTATTAAGAATATGCTCTCTCAGGATCAAGTTATACAGGCTTTCATAATCAGTAACTTTACTGCCATGTAACCACCCCTCCAAGGCCTTCACTGAATGGTCAACAAAATCAACCCAGTCTTGTGAAGACTCCTTTTTGGTCTCTCTGAACTCCATCCTGTACTGTTCAGTGGTTAAGCCATAACCATCCAGGAGTGCATTCTTAAGAACTGTAAAATTATTGGCATCACTTTCTTTCACAGTAAGGAGCCTATCCCTACCCTTTCCACTAAATGATAGCCATAGGATAGCAGCCCACTGCCTTTGAGGGACATCCTGTACAACACAGGCCCTCTCAAGTGCAGCAAACCACTTGTTAATGTCATCCCCCTCCTTATAAGGGGGAACTATCTTGTGCAGATTCCTGGAATCATGCTCTTTTGCAGGATGACTATGGGGAATACTGCTGCTGCCACCATGGGTTTCAAACCCAATTTTCTGTCTTTCTCTTTCAATTTCTAGGGACTGCCTATCTAAATCCAGCTGTTGCTTCTTGAGCTTCAGCCTGTATTCCTCCACTCTCAATCTATTGAGCTCCCTTTCTAACACTCTGTCATCAGGGTGGGTGGGAGGGATATGCCTAGAAACAGAGGTATGGTGAGAATGAACAGAAGGAGACCCATCCCTTACAGAAGGCATTCTAACAGCTTGGTTAACAGAAACATCACTTCTACTGTGGTAAGAAGGAATACTCTTGCTATGATGTGAGATAACACTATTAGTATGGTGTGACTCTACATCAGTACCAACTATGCTAGGCTGTCTAGTAATGGGCAGGCTAGGACGTTTCTTTCCTGACTCTTTTTCTAGGGGTGTCCCTGCATCAGATTGTGAACCATTAGCTACTTTTTCAACAGATGGGGCACCCCTGGCCTTATCCTGTTCTATAAGCATGTTAACCAACAGTTCTCTGGGGGGATTCTTCCCTACACTTAAACCTCTCTCTATGCAGAGACTCCTTGCTCCTTTCCAGCTAAGGTGATCATAAGCAAGTTTGGACAGATCAACAGTTTGGCCTGTGCCAGACATTTTAGACAGTGTTTAAGTGACAGAAAAAGAGAGAAAAAGTTTTTCAGAACTTTTGAAAAGACAGAAAAAAAACTTTTTAAGAACTTTTAGAAAGTTTAGAGGTACTTTTCAGCACTTAGAAAAAGAGTGAAAAGAGGAAATGCAAAACGTTTTGGTTAGGTGTACATACACTGAACTTGTTTTGTATATTTTTCTCGTATGAAAAGTACAGTGACAAAAGTGGTAAGTAGTTGCAAAGTACTTATCCCACCGCTGCACAACCAATGTAGGAGGCTGGACTGGCTTGTAGTGAGTACCAAGGGGTACTTACACCTTGCACCAGGCCCAGGTATCCCTTATTAGTGTGTAGGGCAGAGGTCTTCAAACTTTTTGATGCCTGGACCCCCTCTTAAAAAAATGTAGGTGTAAGGACCCCCTCCTGATAAAAATTTCTAGAACCTGGTACTCCTCATCATCAACAATAATAAACATCCCCATTTCACACAGCAAATCATTTTTACTGTGAGGAAATAATATTAAACAATGTTTCGCAAATCAAAGATCAGTGAGTGTGGGGGCGTGGTCAAGGGTGTGGCTAAAAACAAAGGTCCTCATTTATTAGGAATTGACATGGGGCAGAGCTGCAAGTCTTCTTGCTACACTGCCACATTCCAATACAAAAGGGCAGGAATGGACCGTATTTATGAAATCCAGTACATTTCTGTCCTATCCCCCTGCGCTGGCGCACAATTGCTGCCTAGTGCCAACATAGGCAGGATTGTATTTGTGCAGGAATGGGCACCTTCCTGCACAAAATCAATCCAGAAAGGCATTGTACCTCTTTCTACATGTGTGGCAGATAGCAGCACACATGGAAAGAGAAAAAAACAAGGAGAAATTAAAACATTTCTCCTCATTCTGCCTGCATAAGGTTTTGGTACTGCTGCAGTTTACGTGATTTTGTAAATCTCGGGCAGCGTCAAAATCCATCTGTGTTGCACAGGAACACCCACCACAACGCCCATGGAATGCCTCCTTGATGCAAAGTAAGGCAATGCAGTGACTTGCACTGCCTTGCCTTACTCCGTATCTACAAGGCCATTCAATCCACTCAGGGTGGTTTGAGTCAGCTCATAGGTACGATTGAGAGGCTTGTGATGTTGGAGCATCAAAAAAAAGTGATGCTCCAGCAGCGCAAGCCTCTCTTAAATAAACCCAAAATATTCTCTAAATTTGGTTACGTCTTTCACCGCCAGGTAGCTACATATAAAATAATAGCCAGCTGAAATGAAAAATAAATAAAATAAAGTTGTTACTCATTGGGAAATGCACTGTAGTGCATTATGAAACCTCTATTAGTTAATGCACTGCAGAGGTCTGTGTTTTACCAGAGAGCAACAGAACTAAATCTTTGTTAGTACAGTTGAGAATAGTGACTTGTGTATTTTTAGTGCCATGATGTCACAGCCTGTGACAGAAAGCACTGTGAATATATAAAAAGGCATTATTTTATACTTGCATTGCACACAGTATTAGATAGGCAACTACATAAAGGTTTATTATAAAACAGTGCTTCCAAAATGTGTATTCAAGTAATATCAGAGCATACGCAATACCTTTTTTTTTTAATAGCTGGCCCTTCAACACCTCCAGGTGAAGTAAGCGCTGTGTAACACAGCTCAGTTGTTAACTCTTTGCACTACCCCTCAAAAAAAAAAAGGTTTGTCCTCACAAAGCTTTGATCATTTAAAGCTGCTCCCAAGCACCTTTTACATTTGCAGATCAGCTAGTAGAGCACATTTGCTTTTCATTCAGGAAGCAGAAGCCCTGGGCTGAAAGTCTCCTTAGCTGTCTGTGAGGCTTTCGCAGCACAGGAGACTCAAATTAAAGTTCAGCTGAGGCATTTTAAGGATCAGCTGGGGGAATGTGCGACCCCCTTTCCAGGTCTCCACGGCCCCCCTGGGGGTCCCGACCCCCAGATTGAAGACCTCTGGTATAGGGTGTCTAGCAGCTTAGGCTGATAGATAATGGTAGCTTAGCAGAGCAGCTTAGGCTGAACTAGGAGACGAGTGAAGCTCCTACAGTACACCTAGTGTCACTTGCACAATATCATAAGAAAACACAATACACAGATATACTAAAAATAAAGGAATTTATTTTTATGACAATATGCCAAAGTATCTCAGAGTGTACCCTCAGTATGAGGATAGCCAATATACACAAGATATATGTACACAATACCAAAAGTATGCAGTATAGTCTTAGAAAACAGTGCAAACAATGTATAGTTACAATAGGATGCAATGGGGACACATAGGGATAGGGGCAACACAAACCATATACTCCAAAAGTGGAATGCGAACCACGAATGGACCCCAAACCTATTTGACCTTGTAGAGGGTCGCTGGGACTGTAAGAAAACAGTGAGGGTTAGAAAAATAGCCCACCCCAAGACCCTGAAAAGTGAGTGCAAACTGCACTAAAGTTCCCCAAAGGACATAGAAGTCGTGATAGGGGAAATCTGCAGGAAAGACACAAACCAGCAATGCAACAACGATTCCAGTCGAGGGTACCTGTGGAAAAAGGGGACCAAGTCTAAAAGTCACAAGCAAGTCGGAGATGGGCAGATGCCCAGGAAATCCCAGCTGTGGGTGCAAAGAAGCTGCTACTGGACAGTAGAAGCTGAGGATTCTGCAGGAACGACAAGGGCTAGAGACTTCCCCTTTGGAGGATGGATCCCACACGCCGTGGAGAGTTGTGCAGAAGTGTTTTCCTGAAGAAAGACCACCAACAAGCCTTGCTAGCTGCAAATCGTGCGATTAGGGTTTTTGGATGCTGCTGTGGCCCAGGAGGGACCAGGATGTCGCCAATTGCGTCTGGGGACAGAGGGGGCGTCGAGCAAGACAAGGATCCCTCTCAGAAGCAGGCAGCACCCGCAGAAGTGCCGAAACAGGCACTACGAAGAGGAGTGAAACGGTGCTCACCCGAAGTTGCACAAAGGAGTCCCACGCCGCCGGAGGACAACTTAGAAAGTCGTGCAATGCAGGTTAGAGTGCCGTGGACCCAGGCTTGGCTGTGCACAAAGGATTTCCGCCGGAAGTGCACAGAGGCTGGAGTAGCTGCAAAAGACGCGGTTCCCAGCAATGCAGTCTAGCGTGGGAGGCAAGGACTTCCCTCCACCAAACTTGGACTGAAGAGTCACTGGACTGTGGGAGTCACTTGGACAGAGTTGCTGGATTCAAGGGACCTCGCTCGTCGTGCTGAGAGGAGACCGGTGATGCAGTTCTTTGGTGCCTGCGGTAGCAGGGGGAAGATTCCGTCGACCCACGGGAGATTTCTTCGGAGCTTCTAGTGCAGAGAGGAGGCAGACTACCCCCACAGCATGCACCACCAGGAAAACAGTCGAGAAGGCGGCAGGATCAGCGTTTCAGAGTTGCAGTAGTCGTCTTTGCTACTTTGTTGCAGTTTTGCAGGCTTTCAGCGCGGTCAGCAGTCGATTCCTTGGCAGAAGGTGAAGAGAGAGATGCAGAGGAACTCTGATGAGCTCTTGCATTCGTTATCTAAGGAATTCCCCAAAGCAGAGACCCTAAATAGCCAGAAAAGAGGGTTTGGCTACTTAGGAGAGAGGATAGGCTAGCAACACCTGAAGGAGCCTATCAGAAGGAGTCTCTGACGTCACCTGCTGGCCCTGGCCACTCAGAGCAGTCCAGTGTGCCAGCAGCACCTCTGTTTCCAAGATGGCAGAGGTCTGGAGCACACTGGAGGAGCTCTGGGCACCTCCCAGGGGAGGTGCAGGTCAGGGGAGTGGTCACTCCCCTTTCCTTTGTCCAGTTTCACGCCAGAGCAGGGCTGAGGGGTCCCTGAACCGGTGTAGACTGGCTTATGCAGAAATGGGCACCATCTGTGCCCATGAAAGCATTTCCAGAGGCTGTGGGAGGCTACTCCTCCCCTGCCTTAACACCTTTTTCCAAAGGGAGAGGGTGTAACACCCTCTCTCTGAGGAAGTCCTTTGTTCTGCCTTCCTGGGCCAAGCCTGGCTGGACCCCAGGAGGGCAGAAACCTGTCTGAGGGGTTGGTAGCAGCAGCAGCTGCAGTGAAACCCCTGAAAAGGCAGTTTGGCAGTACCAGGGTCTGTGCTACAGACCAGTGGGATCATGGGATTGTGCCAACTATGCCAGGATGGAATAGAGGGGTCAATTCCATGATCATAGACATGTTACATGGCCATATTCGGAGTTACCATTGTGAAGCTACACATAGGTAGTGACCTATGTGTAGTGCACGCGTGTAATGGGGTTCCCGCACTCACAAAGTCCGGGGAATTTGCCCTGAACGATGTGGGGGCACCTTGGCTAGTGCCAGGGTGCCCACACACTAAGTAACTTAGCACCCAACCTTTACCAGGTAAAGGTTAGACATATAGGTGACTTATAAGTTACTTAAGTGCAGTGGTAAATGGCTGTGAAATAACGTGGACGTTTTTTCACTCAGGCTGCAGTGGCAGGCCTGTGTAAGAATTGTCAGAGCTCCCTACGGGTGGCAAAAGAAATGCTGCAGCCCATAGGGATCTTCTGGAACCCCAATACCCTGGGTACCTCAGTACCATATACTAGGGAATTATAAGGGTGTTCCAGTATGCCAATGTAAATTGGTGAAATTGGTCACTAGCCTGTTAGTGACAATTTGGAAAGAAATGAGAGAGCATAACCAATGAGGTTCCGGATAGCAGAGCCTCAGTGAGACAGTTAGTCATAACACAGGTAACACTTTCAGGCACACTTATGAGCACTGAGCCCTGGCTAGCAGGGTCCCAGTGACACATTCAACTAAAACAACATATATACAGTGAAAATGGGGGTAACATGCCAGGCAAGATGGTACTTTCCTACACACCACTTCTTTGAAAATATTGCCCTGTTCAGCTCTCCACTTTTAAGCAATTCAGCGCAGCAATTTCACTTATTGCGTTGTGTTAAATGTTTGTAAATGCTGGCCCCAATGTTTTGTTAACGTTTTAGTAAACGTGTCTAAGCCGATTACCATATTCACAGCTATGTAGTTATTATTTCTGTGTTGTGAATCAAGCCAGGGTCGAGTTTTATAGAGAATTCATGAAGTGATTGTTATGCTGGGCGCTGGAATGGGACATCTGCAGCCGGATAATTATACAGATATTCCATATTGCGATCAGTGAGGCTGCTAGCTGCAACAATTATGAGAAGTGGGCGCTGCTTTCCCTTGAAGGATTTTGTCCCGAAATACGTTTTTTGATATATTGATTGCAAGGCTTGTACCTTGCCTTACAGTGGTGGCACGCTGTCTACCAGTCAATTTCAGTCACGTTTGCTGCTTTATAGGTGGACATACACCTTTCCCAAACATGTCTCTAGTTAAATGATCATGTCATGGTTTATTAAAGTATTCCAAAGGTATTGATAATTCGTTTTACGTCCGAATCAAAGATTTTTAGTACTTAGATATTCCAGATACAATTTTTTTTAGGAAGAACATTATAAAAGATGTACATTGAGTGAAGTGTGGCTATGGAAGTTCCCTGTGTTTTGAGTAATTTTCTAAGGAGCTGGTTTGCGGTGATCAATGAGGATGTAGACAAATTAATTACCATAGCCTTCACCTAAATTTGTAGTATGAATGGATTTTTTCGTGGATAATACAATTTAGATCTTTACATTATTTTGTTAGTGACAGCTATATTAAGCACAGCCACTAGATGGCAGGAAACCACAGGCAACCGAAGTAGCTCCCAAAATAAAATATCAAACTGTATTGAAGTCCCTAACTTAAAAAATTGAGATGCTACTCGGATAAAGACCTACACAGTAACTGGCATTCTGAGAACGCCTGAATATAAAACTTTGAAGCATGAGGCTGATCAAATATACCAAAGTATCCTTGTAGTGCCATCCGTTCTTGACAACGGAACTTCTGGAATTCTTAGCTTTTTTCTGTTGTTGTATTTGTGGAGTGGTATAGTACTGACATCTGAGTGGAGCATGTCTGAACGTCTCTGAATATATTCCTGATTTTTGTCTTTTGAGCAGTGGTGGTCTACAAGATTTCGATAAGCTGCATCACAAGGCAGATAATGCACAGTGTACTCATTCACAACCTTAGGGAAGAGGGCGATAGCGGTAGGGCATAGTTAGAGTATGGCATATGTTCTGCGGGGAAGGGAAGGCCGCACTTGTTGCCTTCTGTGAGAGAAGGAAGTTTACTTTCCTACAGCCATGCTGTAACTGGTCCGTGAAAAAGCAAAGCTTGCACTGCTGCTATTTTGTGTGTCCTGTGATGGGAAATGTTGATGCTGCTGCCCTAGTTGTACCTATCCTATGAAGGACAGCATGCACTGATTCTGCTCAACGTGTACTTTTTCTATGAAAAAGTGTTGTTTGCGCTAATTGTAGGAGGCTGGCCTGGCTTATAGTGGGTACCTGATGGTACTTACACCTTGTGCCAGGTCCAGTTTTCCCTTATTAGTAGATTAGTAGTGTTCTATCATATAGCACTATATCATAAGAAACACAATACTCAGAGTTACTAAACATGAAAGTACTTTATTTTAATGACAATATGCCAAAAGTATCTCAGAGGATATTCTCCCTTAGGAGGTAAGTAAAATACACAAAGTATACACACAAACCAAAATCAGATAAGTAAACAGTTAGAAAAGTAGTGCAAACACTGTAGAACACAATAGAATGCAATAGGACACAATAGGCCTAGGTGCAACACAAACCATATACTCCAAAAGTGAAATGCGAACCACGAATGGACCCCAGGCCTAGTGTAGTGTGTAGAGGGTCGCTGGGAGTGTAAGAGAACACTAAGGGTGTCCAAGATACCCATCCAAGACCCTGAAAAGTAGGAGTAAAGTTACCCTACTAACCCAAAAAAGACAGTAAAGTCGAGATAGGGGATTCTGCAAAGGCAACAACTGACTGCAAAGCACTGAATATGGATTCCTGGACCTGAGGACCTGCAAAGGAAGGGGACCAAGTCCAAGAGTCACGCAAGTGTCCGAGGGGGCAGGAGCCCACTAAACCCCGGATGAAGGTGCAAAAGGGCTGCCTCTGGGTGGAAGAAGCCAAAGATTCTGCAACAATGGAAGGTGCCGGGAACTTCTCCTTTGGTCAGAAGATGTCCCATGGCGTGCTGGAGGATGCAGAGTTGTTTCCACGCAGAAAGACCGCAAACAAGCCTTGCTAGTTGCAAGAGTCATGGTTGAAGATAATGGGTGCTGCTCAGGCACAGGAAGGACCAGGAGGTAGCCCCTTGGAGGAGGAGACAGAGGGGCGCTCAGCAACAGAGAGAACCAACGCAGAACAGGCAGCACCCGCAGAAGCACTTGAACAGGTGTTCAAGAAATCTGAGCACGGCGGTCGTCTCAACACAACAAAAGAGGGTCCCACGAGGTCGGAGGTCAACTCAGCGAGTTGAGCAATGCAGGACGGAGTGCTGGGGACCTGGGCTGGGCTGTGCACAAAGGAATCCTTGCAAAAGTGCACAGAAGCACTAGCAGCTGCAGATCACGCAGTACACAGGATTACTGTCTGGCGTGGGCAGGCAAGGACTTACCTGACCAAATTTGGACATAAGGACCACTGGACTGTTGGGGTCACTTGGATCCAGCTCCTGTGTTCCAGGGACCATGCTCGTCAAGATGAGAAGGGACCCAGAGGATCGGTGATGCGGAAGTTTGGTGCCTGCATTAGCAGGGGGAAGATTCTGTCGACCCACAGGAGATTTCGTCTGGTGAAAATAGTCACTAGCCTGCAGTGACAGTTTTAAAAGCAGAGAGAGCATAAACACTGAGGTTCTGGTTAGCAGAGCCTCAGTGATACAGTTAGGCACCACACAGGGAACACATATAGGCCACAAACTATGAGCAGTGGGGTCCTGGCTAGCAGGATCCCAGTGACATGGGCAAAAACTTACTGACACACAAGTAAAAATGGGGGTAACATGCCAGGCAAGATGGTACTTTCCTACACTAAGGTTGCCCCATCTGATGAAAAAACAAAGGATAAAATGAATGCACTTGCACAACCTGCTCTAATAAACAGGGATTGTTTCTCAATTTTTGATGTTAGATACTTAACCTACAGTCCTGAGGAAGGTGCTTGACACCGCTGGGACAATACTTGAGTGCCAAACCATGTCCAAAGGAAAGAAAAGCACGATTATTTGCCAGAACCTCCTGTTTTTCATGCTGTGGTTGGAAGATACCAGCAAAAACATTTGTAATTCATCCGCACACAATTTTAAGAGGTCTGATAGTTTACGAGAAGGTGAACATAAATGTCAATATAAGGGACATAATATCACCCAAACTGGGGAATTCTTAACTAGGAGACTGTACAACCAATGAACACTAGCACTCTATGATGTGTCCCAGTGCTAGACGTGGAACTTACTGTGGAAGCTTACAGTACATGAATAAGTACACACATGTATGATACTTATATAAAATAATTTGGCTGTTTACGTCTACAGAGAGTAACTCTGACTTTCTCTCATGTCCTCTTTTTTTAAGGATTGTAACTAAAATAAACCATTTTTTTGATGAGTGGTCTGGTAAATGGGCTCGATTTTCTTCAGTTCTGGAATAACCAATACAAGGGGGATTGGTAACTCCGAGGTTGAGGAAAATCTGTCACATGTTGGACCCTAAGGGTCCACTAAGAATTGTGAAATTATAAGTAAAATCAGTAATTCTGGGTCCAATACCTCCAGTAGTTCCTTGTGTTTGTAGGAAAGTACCATCTTGCCTGGCATGTTACCCCCATTTTTCACTGTATATATGTTGTTTTAGTTGTATGTGTCACTGGGACCCTGTTCACCAGGGCCCCAGTGCTCATAAGTGTGCCTGAATGTGTTACCTGTGTAGTGACTAACTGTTTCACTGAGGCTCTGCTAATCAGAACCTCAGTGGTTATGCTCTCTCATTTCTTTCCAAATTGTCACTAACAGGCTAGTGACCAATTTTACCAATTTACATTGGCTTACTGGAACACCCTTATAATTCCCTAGTATATGGTACTGAGGTACCCAGGGTATTGGGGTTCCAGGAGATCCCTATGGGCTGCAGCATTTCTTTTGCCACCCATAGGGAGCTCTGACAATTCTTACACAGGCCTGCCACTGCAGCCTGAGTGAAATAACGTCCACGTTATTTCACAGCCATTTTACACTGCACTTAAGTAACTTATAAGTCACCTATATGTCTAACCTTTACCTGGTAAAGGTTATGTGCAAAGTTACTTAGTGTGAGGGCACCCTGGCACTAGCCAAGGTGCCCCCACATTGTTCAGAGCCAATTCCCTGAACTTTGTGAGTGCGGGGACACCATTACACGCGTGCACTACATATAGGTCAATACCTATATGTAGCTTCACAATGGTAACTCCGAATATGGCCATGTAACATGTCTAAGATCATGAAATTGCCCCCTCTATGCCATCCTGGCATTGTTGGCACAATTCGATGATCCCAGTGGTCTGTAGCACAGACCCTGGCACTGCCAAATTGCCTTTCCTGGGGTTTCACTGCAGCTGCTGCTGCTGCCAACCCCTCAGACAGGTTTCTGCCCTCCTGGGGTCAAGCCAGGCTTGTCCCAGGATGGCAGAACAAAGGACTTCCTCTGAGAGAGGGTGTTACACCCTCTCCCTTTGGAAAATGGTGTGAAGGCAGGGGAGGGGTAGCCTCCCCCAGCCTCTGGAAATGCTTTCTTGGGCACAGATGTGCCCAATTCTGCATAAGCCAGTCTACACCGGTTCAGGGACCCCTTAGCCCCTGCTCTGGCGCGAAACTGGACAAAGGAAAGGGGAGTGACCACTCCCCTGACCTGCACCTCCCATGGGAGGTGTCCAGAGCTCCTCCAGTGTGCTCCAGACCTCTGCCATCTTGGAAACAGAGGTGCTGCTGGCACACTGGACTGCTCTGAGTGGCCAGTGCCACCAGGTGATGTCAGAGACTCCTTGTGATAGGCTCCTTCAGGTGTTGCTAGCCTATCCTCTCTCCTAAGTAGCCAAACCCTCTTTTCTGGCTATTTAGGGTCTCTGTCTCTGGGGAAACTTTAGATAACGAATGCAAGAGCTCAGCCGAGTTCCTCTGCATCTCTCTCTTCACCTTCTGATAAGGAATCGACTGCTGAACGCGCTGGAAGCCTGCAAACCTGCAACTAAGTAGCTAAGACGACCTCTGCAACTCTGTAACGCTGATCCTGCTGCCTTCTCGACTGTTTTCCTGTCTGTGCATGCTGTGGGGGTATTCTGCCTCCTCTCTGCACCAGAAGCTCCGAAGAAATCTCCCGTGGGTCGACGGAATCTTCCCCCTGCAACCGCAGGCACCAAAAAGCTGCATTACCGGTCCCTTGGGTCTCCTCTCAGCACGACGAGCGAGGTCCCTCGAATCCAGCAACTCTGTCCAAGTGGCCCCCACAGTCCAGTGACTCTTCAGTCCAAGTTTGGTGGAGGTAAGTCCTTGCCTCACCTCGCTGGGCTGCATTGCTGGGAACCGTGACTTTTGCAGCTACTCCGGCCCCTGTGCACTTCCGGCGGAAATCCTTTGTGCACAGCCAAGCCTGGGTCCACGGCACTCTAACCTGCATTGCACGACTTTCTAAGTTGGTCTCCGGCGACGTGGGACTCCTTTGTGTAACTTCGGGTGAGCACTGTTTCACGCATCATCGTAGTGCCTGTTTCTGGCACTTCTCCGGGAGCTACCTGCTGCTGAGAGGGCTCCTTGTCTTTCTCGACGTCCCGTCTCTCTCCTGGTCCAATTTGCGACCTCCTGGTCCCTCCAGGGCCACAGCAGCGTCCAAAAACGTTAACCACACGATTTGCAGCTAGCAAGGCTTGTTGGCGTTCTTTTGGCGGGAAAACACTTCTGCACGACTCTCCACGGCGAGAGGGATCCGTCCACCAAAGGGGAAGTCTCTAGCCCTTTTCGTTCCTGCAGAAACTTCAGCTTCTTCTGTCCAGTAGAAGCTTCTTTGCACCCACAGCTGGCATTTCCTGGGCATATGCCCATCTCCGACTTGCTTGTGACTATGGACTTGGTCCCCTTGTTCCACAGGTACCCTAGATTGGAAATCCATCGTTGTTGCATTGTTGGTTTGTGTCTTTCCTGCATTATTCCTCTAACACAACTTCTTTGTCCTTAGGGGAACTTTAGTGCACTTTGCACTCACTTTTCAGGGTCTTGAGGAGGGCTAATTGTCTAACTCTCACTATTTTCTAATAGTCCCAGCGACCCTCTACAAGGTCACATAGGTTTGGGGTCCATTCGTGGTTCGCATTCCACTTTTGGAGTATATGGTTTGTGTTGCCCCTATCCCTATGTTTCCCCATTGCATCCTATTGTAACTATACATTGTTTGCACTGTTTTCTAAGACTATACTGCATATTTTTGCTATTGTGTATATATATCTTGTGTATATTTCCTATCCTCTCACTGAGGGTACACTCTAAGATACTTTGGCATATTGTCATAAAAATAAAGTACCTTTATTTTTAGTATAACTGTGTATTGTGTTTTCTTATGATATTGTGCAAGTGACACTTGTGGTACTGTAGTAGCTTCACACGTCTCCTAGTTCAGCCTAAGCTGCTCTGCTAAGCTACCATTATCTATCAGTCTAAGCTGCTAGACACCCTATACACTAATAAGGGATAACTGGGCCTGGTGCAAGGTGCAAGTACCCCTTGGTACTCACTACAAGCCAGTCCAGCCTCCTACATTGGTTGTGCAGTGGTGGGATAAGTGCTTTGAGACTACTTACCACTCTTGTCATTGTACTTTTCATAAGAGAAAAATATATAAAACAAGGTCAGTGTATATACACATAGCCAAAAAGTTTTGCATTTCCTCTTTTCACTCTTTTCTAAGTGCTGAAAAGTACTTCTAAACTTTCAAAAAGTTCTTAAAAGTTTTAAAAGTTTTTTTTTTCTATCTTTCTAAAAAGTTCTGAAAACTTTTTTCTCTTTTTCTATCACTTTAACTCTCTCTAAAAATGTCTGGCACAGGCCAAAATGTTGACCTGTCTAAGATTGCATATGATCACCTTAGCTGGAAAGGAGCAAGGAGTCTCTGCATAGAGAGAGGTTTGAGTGTAGGGAAGAATCCTTCCTTGGAACTGTTACTTAATATGCTTAGAGAACAGGATAAGGCTAAAAGTGCCCCATCTGTTGAAAAAGTAGCTAATGGTTCTCAATCTGATCCAGGGACTCCCCCAGGTAAAGGTTCAGGAAAGAAACTTCTTAGCCTTCCCATTACAAGACAGTCTAGCATAGTTGGTACTGAGGTGGAGTCACATCATACAGATGATGTGCTCTCACATTACACTGTCAGCCAAGCTGTTAGGGTGCCCTCTGTAAGGGACAGGTCTCCTTCTGTTCATTCCCATCATACCTCTGTATCTAAGAATGTCCCTCCCACCAACCCTGATGACAGAATGTTAGAGAGGGAACTCAATAAGTTGAGGGTGGAACAAACCAGACTGAAGCTTAAAAAGCAACAGCTGGATTTGGATAGACAGTCTTTTGAACTAGAGAAGGAAAGACAGAAGTTGGGTTTAGAAACCCATGGTGGCAGCAGCAGTATTCCCCATAGTCATCCTGCAAAAGAGCATGATTCCAGGAACCTGCACAAGATAGTTCCCCCTTATAAGGAGGGGGATGACATTAACAAGTGGTTTGCTGCACTTGAGAGGGCCTGTGTTGTACAGGATGTCCCTCAAAGGCAGTGGGATGCTATCCTATGGCTATCATTTAGTGGAAAAGGTAGGGATAGGCTCCTTACTGTGAAAGAAAATGATGCTAATAATTTCCAAGTTCTTAAGAATGCACTCCTGGATGGTTATGGCTTAACCACTGAACAATACAGGATAAAGTTCAGAGAGACCAAAAAGGAGTCTTCACAAGACTGGGTTGATTTCATTGACCATTCAGTGAAGGCCTTGGAGGGGTGGTTACATGGCAGTAAAGTTACTGATTATGACAGCCTGTATAACTTGATCCTGAGAGAGCATATTCTTAATAATTGTGTGTCTGATTTGTTGCACCAGTACTTGGTGGACTCTGATCTGACCTCTCCCCAAGAATTGGGAAAGAAGGCAGACAAATGGGTCAGAACAAGAGTGAACAGAAAAGTTCATACAGGGGGTGACAAAGATGGCAACAAAAAGAAGGATGGTAAGTCTTCTGACAAAGGTGGGGACAAAACTAAAACTGAGTCTTCATCAGGCCCACAAAAACACTCTGGTGGGGGTGGTGGGCCCAAATCCTCTTTTAATCAGAACAAGGAAAAGAAACCATGGTGCTATTTATGTAAAATAAAAGGCCATTGGACAACAGATCCCAGTTGTCCAAAGAAAGGCACCAATGCTCCTACCACTACAACCCCTACTGCTACCCCTAGTTGTAGGAAAGTACCATCTTGCCTGGCATGTTACCCCCATTTTTCACTGTATATATGTTGTTTTAGTTGTATGTGTCACTGGGACCCTGGTAACCCAGGGCCCCAGTGCTCATAAGTGTGCCTGTATGTGTTACCTGTGTAGTGACTAACTGTCTCACTGAGGCTCTGCTAATCAGAACCTCAGTGGTTATGCTCTCTCATTTCTTTCCAAATTGTCACTGACAGGCTAGTGACCATTTTTACCAATTTACATTGGCTTACTGGAACACCCTTATAATCCCCTAGTATATGGTACTGAGGTACCCAGGGTATTGGGGTTCCAGGAGATCCCTATGGGCTGCAGCATTTCTTTTGCCACCCATAGGGAGCTCTGACAATTCTTACACAGGCCTGCCACTGCAGCCTGAGTGAAATAACGTCCACGTTATTTCACAGCCATTTTACACTGCACTTAAGTAACTTATAAGTCACCTATATGTCTAACCTTTACCTGGTAAAGGTTAGGTGCAAAGTTACTTAGTGTGAGGGCACCCTGGCACTAGCCAAGGTGCCCCCACATTGTTCAGAGCCAATTCACTGAACTTTGTGAGTACGGGGACACCATTACACGCGTGCACTACATATAGGTCACTACCTATATGTAGCTTCACCATGGTAACTCCGAATATGGCCATGTAACATGTCTATGATCATGGAATTGCCCCCTCTATGCCATCCTGGCATTGTTGGTACAATTCCATAATCCCAGTGGTCTGTAGCACAGACCCTGGTACTGCCAGACTGCCCTTCCTGGGGTTTCTCTGCAGCTGCTGCTGCTGCCAACCCCTCAGACAGGCATCTGCCCTCCTGGGGTCCAGCCAGGCCTGGCCCAGGATGGCAGAACAAAGAACTTCCTCTGAGAGAGGGTGTGACACCCTCTCCCTTTGGAAAATGGTGTGAAGGCAGGGGAGGAGTAGCCTCCCCCAGCCTCTGGAAATGCTTTGTTGGGCACAGAGGTGCCCAATTCTGCATAAGCCAGTCTACACCGGTTCAGGGACCCCTTAGCCCCTGCTCTGGCGCGAAACTGGACAAAGGAAAGGGGAGTGACCACTCCCCTGACCTGCACCTCCCCTGGGAGGTGTCCAGAGCTCCTCCAGTGTGCTCCAGACCTCTGCCATCTTGGAAACAGAGGTGCTGCTGGCACACTGGACTGCTCTGAGTGGCCAGTGCCACCAGGTGACGTCAGAGACTCCTTGTGATAGGCTCCTTCAGGTGTTAGTAGCCTTTCCTCTCTCCTAGGTAGCCAAACCCTCTTTTCTGGCTATTTAGGGTCTCTGTCTCTGGGGAAACTTTAGATAACGAATGCATGAGCTCAGCCGAGTTCCTCTGCATCTCCCTCTTCACCTTCTGATAAGGAATCGACCGCTGACCGCGCTGGAAGCCTGCAAACCTGCAACATAGTAGCAAAGACGACTACTGCAACTCTGTAACGCTGATCCTGCCGCCTTCTCGACTGTTTTCCTGCTTGTGCATGCTGTGGGGGTAGTCTGCCTCCTCTCTGCACCAGAAGCTCCGAAGAAATCTCCCGTGGGTCGACGGAATCTTCCCCCTGCAACCGCAGGCACCAAAAAGCTGCATCTCCGGTCCCTTGGGTCTCCTCTCAGCACGACGAGCGAGGTCCCTCGAATCCAGCGACACCGTCCAAGTGACCCCCACAGTCCAGTGACTCTTCAGCCCAAGTTTGGTGGAGGTAAGTCCTTGCCTCACCTCGCTGGGCTGCATTGCTGGGAACCGCGACTTTGCAAGCTTCTCCGGCCCCTGTGCACTTCCGGCGGAAATCCTTCGTGCACAGCCAAGCCTGGGTCCACGGCACTCTAACCTGCATTGCACGACTTTCTAAGTTGGTCTCCGGCGACGTGGGACTCCTTTGTGCAACTTCGGCGAGCACCGTTTCACGCATCCTCGTAGTGCCTGTTTCTGGCACTTCTCCGGGTGCTACCTGCTTCAGTGAGGGCTCCTTGTCTTGCTCGACGTCCCCTCTCTCTGCAGGTCCAATTTGCGACCTCCTGGTCCCTCCTGGGCCCCAGCAGCGTCCAAAAACGCCAAACGCACGATTTGCGTGTAGCAAGGCTTGTTGGCGTCCATCCGGCGGGAAAACACTTCTGCACGACTCTCCAAGGCGTGGGGGATCCATCCTCCAAAGGGGAAGTCTCTAGCCCTTGTCGTTCCTGCAGTATTCACAGTTCTTCAGCCTAGTAAGAGCTTCTTTGCACCAACCGCTGGCATTTCTTGGGCATCTGCCCATCTCCGAGCTGCTTGTGACTTTTGGACTTGGTCCCCTTGTTCCACAGGTACCTTCAGACAGGAATCCATCGTTGTTGCATTGCTGATTTGTGTTTTCCTTGCATTCTCCCTCTAACACGACTATTTTGTCCTTAGGGGAACTTTGGTGCACTTTGCACTCACTTTTCAGGGTCTTGGGGTGGGTTATTTTGCTAACTCTCACTATTTTCTAATAGTCCCAGCGACCCTCTACAAGGTCACATAGGTTTGGGGTCCATTCGTGGTTCACATTCCACTTTTGGAGTATATGGTTTGTGTTGCCCCTATCCCTATGTTTCCCCATTGCATCCTATTGTAATTATACATTGTTTGCACTGTTTTCTAAGACTATACTGCATATTTTTGCTATTGTGTATATATATCTTGTGTATATTTCCTATCCTCTTACTGAGGGTACACTCTAAGATACTTTGGCATATTGTCATAAAAATAAAGTACCTTTATTTTTAGTATAACTGTGTATTGTGTTTTCTTATGATATTGTGCATATGACACTAAGTGGTACTGTAGTAGCTTCACACGTCTCCTAGTTCAGCCTGAGCTGCTTTGCTAAGCTACCATTATCTATCAGCCTAAGCTGCTAGACACCCTATACACTAATAAGGGATAACTGGGCCTGGTGCAAGGTGCAAGTACCCCTTGGTACTCACTACAAGCCAGTCCAGCCTCCTACATTGGTTGTGCAGTGGTGGGATAAGTGCTTTGAGACTACTTACCACTCTTGTCATTGTACTTTTCATAAGAGAAAAATATACAAAACAAGGTCAGTGTATATACACATAGCCAAAAAGTTTTGCATTTCCTCTTTTCACTCTTTTCTAAGTGCTGAAAAGTACTTCTAAACTTTCAAAAAGTCCTTAAAAGTTTAAAAAGTTTTTTTTTTCTGTCTTTCCAAAAAGTTCTGAAAACTTTTTTTCTCTTTGTCTATCACTTTAACTCTCTCTAAAAAATGTCTGGCACAGGCCAAAAAGTTGAACTGTCCAAACTTGCATATGATCACCTTAGCTGGAAAGGAGCAAGGAGTCTCTGCATAGAGAGAGGTTTGAGTGTAGGGAAGAATCCTTCTTTAGAACTGTTAATTAATATGCTTAGAGTACAGGATAAGGCCATAAGTGCCCAATCTGTAGAAAAAGTAGCTAATGGTTCTCAATCTGATCCAGGGACTCCCCCAGGAAAAGGTTCAGGAAAGAAACTTCTCAGCCTGCCCATTACTAGACAGTCTAGCATAGTTGGTACAGAGGTTGAATCACATCATACTGATGATGTGCTCTCACATTATACTGGTAGCCAAGCTGTTAGGGTGCCCTCTGTAAGGGACAGGTCTCCTTCTGTTCATTCCCATCATACCTCTGTATCTAGAAATGTCCCTCCCACCCACCCTGATGACAGATTGTTGGAAAGGGAGCTCAATAGATTGAGAGTGGAGCAAACCAGACTGAAGCTCAAGAAGCAACAGCTGGATTTGGATAGACAGTCTTTAGAAATAGAGAGGGAAAGACAGAAAATGGGTTTAGATACCCATGGTGGCAGCAGCAGTATTCCCCATAGTCATCCTGCAAAAGAGCATGATTCCAGGAATCTGCATAAGATAGTTCCCCCTTACAAGGAGGGGGATGACATTAACAAGTGGTTTGCTGCACTTGAGAGGGCCTGTGCTGTACAGGATGTCCCTCAAAGGCAGTGGGCTGCTATCCTATGGCTATCATTTACTGGAAAAGGTAGGGATAGGCTCCTTACTGTAAAAGAAAATGATGCTAACAATTTCCAAGTTCTTAAGAATGCACTCCTGGATGGTTATGGCTTAACCACTGAACAGTACAGGATCAAGTTCAGAGATACCAAAAAGGAGTCTTCACAAGACTGGGTTGATTTCATTGACCAGGCAGTGAAGGCCTTGGAGGGGTGGTTACATGGCAGTAAAGTTACTGATTATGACAGCCTGTATAACTTAATCCTGAGAGAGCATATTCTTAATAATTGTGTGTCTGATTTGTTACACCAGCACTTGGTGGACTCTGATCTGACCTCTCCCCAAGAATTGGGAAAGAAGGCAGACAAATGGGTCAGAACAAGAGTGAACAGAAAAGTTCATACAGGGGGTGACAAAGATGGCAACAAAAAGAAGGATGGTAAGTCTTCTGACAAGGGTGGGGACAAATCTAAAAATGAGTCTTCATCAGGCCCACAAAAACACTCTGGTGGGGGTGGTGGGCCCAAACCCTCCTCTAATCAGAACAAGGAAAAGAAACCATGGTGCTATTTATGTAAGATAAAAGGCCATTGGACAACAGATCCCAGTTGTCCAAAGAAAGGCACCACAGCTCCTACCACTACAACCCCTACTGCTACACCTAGGGTCCCTACTAATAGCAGTGGTGGTGGGAGCAAACCTACTAATAGCCAATCCAAGGGAGTAGCTGGGCTCACTTTTGGTAATTTAGTTGGGGTTGGTCTGATTAGGGAGACCACAGAGGCTACTTTAGTCTCTGAAGGGGCTATTGACTTAGCCACTTTGGTTGCTTGCCCCCATAACTTGGAGAAGTACAAGCAACTAACCCTAATAAATGGTGTTGAGGTCCAGGCCTACAGGGACACAGGTGCCAGTGTCACAATGGTGATTGAGAAACTGGTGCACCCTGAACAACACATACTTGGACACCAGTACCAAGTAACCGATGCTCACAACATAACACAAAGCCACCCCATGGCTGTTGTAAATCTCAACTGGGGGGGGGTATCTGGTCCAAAGAAAGTTGTGGTAGCTTCAGATTTACCTGTAGACTGTCTATTAGGGAACGATTTGGAGACATCAGCTTGGTCAGATGTGGAGTTGGAGGCCCATGCAGCAATGCTGGGCATCCCAGGGCATATTTTTGCTTTGACAAGGGCTCAGGCCAAAAAGCAAAAAGGACAGGGAAGCTTGGATCCTGGAACAATGGACCAAGTGCTCCCTAAAGCTAGGGCTAGTAGAAGCAAACCACTTCCTACTATCCCTCCCTCTACAGTGGATTCTAATTCTGAGGAAGAAGAATTCCCTCCCTGTGCAGAACCTACACCAGAGAAGCTGGAAGCAGACACTGCTGAGCTTTTGGGTGAAGGGGGGCCTGCCAGAGAGGAGCTGAGTGTGGCACAGCAAACCTGTCCCACATTAGAGGGTCTCAGACAGCAAGCTGTCAAACAGGCTAATGGGGATGTCAGTGACTCACACAGAGTTTACTGGGAGGACAACCTCTTGTACACTGAGCATAGGGATCCTAAACCTGGAGCTGCCAGGAGATTAGTGATTCCTCAGGAGTACAGAAAGTTCCTCCTAACACTGGCACATGACATTCCCTTAGCTGGGCACCTGGGTCAAATGAAAACTTGGGACAGATTGGTACCACTGTTTCATTGGCCTAGGATGTCTGAGGACACAAAAGAATTTTGTAAGTCCTGTGAAACCTGTCAAGCCAGTGGCAAGACAGGTGGCACTCCAAAGGCACCCCTTATCCCACTGCCTGTGGTTGGGGTTCCCTTTGAAAGGGTAGGGGTTGACATAGTTGGCCCCCTTGACCCTCCTACTGCTTCAGGCAATAGGTTTATCTTAGTGGTAGTGGACCATGCCACAAGGTATCCTGAAGCAATTCCTTTAAGGACCACTACAGCTCCTGCAGTGGCAAAAGCCCTCCTGGGAATATTTTCCAGGGTGGGCTTCCCAAAGGAAGTAGTATCAGACAGAGGAAGCAATTTCATGTCTGCATACTTAAAGGCCATGTGGAAGGAGTGTGGTGTAACTTACAAGTTCACAACACCCTATCATCCACAAACAAATGGACTGGTGGAGAGATTTAATAAAACTCTCAAAGGCATGATTATGGGACTCCCTGAAAAACTCCGCAGGAGATGGGATATCCTTCTACCATGCCTCCTTTTTGCCTACAGGGAGGTACCCCAGAAAGGAGTGGGCTTCAGCCCCTTTGAACTTCTTTTTGGACACCCTGTTAGGGGTCCACTCACACTTGTAAAGGAGGGTTGGGAACAACCTTTAAAAGCTCCTAAGCAGGATATTGTGGACTATGTACTTGGCCTCAGATCAAGGATGGCTGAGTACATGAAAAAGGCCAGTAAAAACCTTCAGGCCAGCCAAGAGCTCCAGAAGCAATGGCATGATCAGAAGGCTGTTTTGGTTCAGTACCAACCAGGGCAGAAAGTGTGGGTCTTGGAGCCTGTGGCCCCAAGAGCACTCCAAGATAAATGGAGTGGTCCACACACAATTGTTGAAAAGAAGGGTGAAGTCACCTACTTGGTTGACTTAGGCACTGCCAGGAGTCCCCTTAGGGTGCTCCATGTCAACCGCCTGAAACCCTACTATGACAGGGCTGATCTCACCCTGCTCATGGCAACAGATGAGGGACAGGAAGAAGACAGTGATCCTCTACCTGATCTCTTCTCTTCCACAGAACAAGATGCTCTTGTGGAAGGGGTAGTTTTGGCTGATTGTCTTACTGCTGAGCAGAAAGATAATTGCATAAATCTCCTAGGACAATTTTCAGAACTCTTCTCCATTGTGCCAGGCACCACTTCTTGG
This sequence comes from Pleurodeles waltl, assembly GCF_031143425.1. Classification (NCBI taxonomy): domain Eukaryota; kingdom Metazoa; phylum Chordata; class Amphibia; order Caudata; family Salamandridae; genus Pleurodeles; species Pleurodeles waltl. The sequence continues at coordinate 391,380,616 of NC_090450.1, forward strand.
TGTGAGCACACTATAGATACTGGAGACAGTTTACCTGTCAAAAGTAAGATCTATAGGCAGCCTGACCATGTCAGGGACTGCATAAAGCAAGAAGTTCAGAAGATGTTGGAACTAGGAGTGGTTGAGCACTCTGACAGTCCATGGGCTTCTCCTGTGGTACTGGTACCAAAACCCAATTCTAAAGATGGAAAGAAGGAAATGAGGTTTTGTGTAGACTATAGAGGTCTCAACTTGGTAACCAAAACAGATGCTCACCCTATACCCAGGGCAGATGAGCTAATAGATACACTGGCATCTGCCAAGTATCTAAGCACTTTTGACTTGACTGCAGGGTATTGGCAGATCAAAATGTCAGAAGATGCTAAACCTAAGACTGCATTTTCTACCATTGGAGGACATTACCAGTTTACTGTAATGCCTTTTGGTTTGAAAAATGCACCTGCCACTTTTCAGAGGTTGGTGAACACAGTCCTACAAGGGCTGGAAGCTTTCAGTGCAGCATATTTGGATGATATAGCTGTCTTTAGCTCCAGCTGGGATGATCACCTGGTCCACCTTTGGAAAGTTTTGGAGGCCCTGCAAAAGGCAGGCCTCACTATCAAGGCTTCAAAGTGCCAGATAGGGCAGGGTAAGGTGGTTTATCTGGGACACCTTGTTGGTGGGGAACAGATTGCACCACTTCAGGGGAAAATCCAAACTATTATTGATTGGATTCCCCCTACCACTCAGACTCAGGTGAGAGCCTTCCTAGGCCTCACTGGGTATTACAGGAGGTTCATTAAGAACTATGGCTCCATTGCAGCCCCTCTTAATGACCTCACATCCAAGAAAATGCCTAAAAAGGTATTATGGACAGCAAACTGTCAGAAAGCTTTTGAGGAGCTGAAGCAGGCCATGTGCTCTGCACCTGTCCTGAAAAGCCCTTGTTACTCTAAAAAATTCTATGTCCAAACTGATGCATCTGAATTAGGAGTAGGGGCAGTCCTATCACAACTTAATTCTGAGGGCCAGGATCAACCTGTTGCTTTTATTAGTAGAAGGTTGACCCCTAGAGAAAAGCGTTGGTCTGCCATTGAGAGGGAGGCCTTTGCTGTGGTCTGGGCTCTGAAGAAGTTGAGGCCATACCTGTTTGGCACTCACTTCATTGTTCAGACAGACCACAAACCTCTACTTTGGCTAAAACAAATGAAAGGTGAAAATCCTAAATTGTTGAGGTGGTCCATATCCCTACAGGGAATGGACTATACAGTGGAACATAGACCTGGGAGTAGCCACTCCAATGCAGATGGACTCTCCAGATATTTCCACTTAGACAATGAAGACTCATCAGGTAATGGCTAGTCTTATTGTCCTTCGTTTGGGGGGGGGTTGTGTAGGAAAGTACCATCTTGCCTGGCATGTTACCCCCATTTTTCACTGTATATATGTTGTTTTAGTTGTATGTGTCACTGGGACCCTGGTAACCCAGGGCCCCAGTGCTCATAAGTGTGCCTGTATGTGTTACCTGTGTAGTGACTAACTGTCTCACTGAGGCTCTGCTAATCAGAACCTCAGTGGTTATGCTCTCTCATTTCTTTCCAAATTGTCACTGACAGGCTAGTGACCATTTTTACCAATTTACATTGGCTTACTGGAACACCCTTATAATCCCCTAGTATATGGTACTGAGGTACCCAGGGTATTGGGGTTCCAGGAGATCCCTATGGGCTGCAGCATTTCTTTTGCCACCCATAGGGAGCTCTGACAATTCTTACACAGGCCTGCCACTGCAGCCTGAGTGAAATAACGTCCACGTTATTTCACAGCCATTTTACACTGCACTTAAGTAACTTATAAGTCACCTATATGTCTAACCTTTACCTGGTAAAGGTTAGGTGCAAAGTTACTTAGTGTGAGGGCACCCTGGCACTAGCCAAGGTGCCCCCACATTGTTCAGAGCCAATTCACTGAACTTTGTGAGTACGGGGACACCATTACACGCGTGCACTACATATAGGTCACTACCTATATGTAGCTTCACCATGGTAACTCCGAATATGGCCATGTAACATGTCTATGATCATGGAATTGCCCCCTCTATGCCATCCTGGCATTGTTGGTACAATTCCATAATCCCAGTGGTCTGTAGCACAGACCCTGGTACTGCCAGACTGCCCTTCCTGGGGTTTCTCTGCAGCTGCTGCTGCTGCCAACCCCTCAGACAGGCATCTGCCCTCCTGGGGTCCAGCCAGGCCTGGCCCAGGATGGCAGAACAAAGAACTTCCTCTGAGAGAGGGTGTGACACCCTCTCCCTTTGGAAAATGGTGTGAAGGCAGGGGAGGAGTAGCCTCCCCCAGCCTCTGGAAATGCTTTGTTGGGCACAGAGGTGCCCAATTCTGCATAAGCCAGTCTACACCGGTTCAGGGACCCCTTAGCCCCTGCTCTGGCGCGAAACTGGACAAAGGAAAGGGGAGTGACCACTCCCTTGACCTGCACCTCCCCTGGGAGGTGTCCAGAGCTCCTCCAGTGTGCTCCAGACCTCTGCCATCTTGGAAACAGAGGTGCTGCTGGCACACTGGACTGCTCTGAGTGGCCAGTGCCACCAGGTGACGTCAGAGACTCCTTGTGATAGGCTCCTTCAGGTGTTAGTAGCCTTTCCTCTCTCCTAGGTAGCCAAACCCTCTTTTCTGGCTATTTAGGGTCTCTGTCTCTGGGGAAACTTTAGATAACGAATGCATGAGCTCAGCCGAGTTCCTCTGCATCTCCCTCTTCACCTTCTGATAAGGAATCGACCGCTGACCGCGCTGGAAGCCTGCAAACCTGCAACATAGTAGCAAAGACGACTACTGCAACTCTGTAACGCTGATCCTGCCGCCTTCTCGACTGTTTTCCTGCTTGTGCATGCTGTGGGGGTAGTCTGCCTCCTCTCTGCACCAGAAGCTCCGAAGAAATCTCCCGTGGGTCGACGGAATCTTCCCCCTGCAACCGCAGGCACCAAAAAGCTGCATCTCCGGTCCCTTGGGTCTCCTCTCAGCACGACGAGCGAGGTCCCTCGAATCCAGCGACACCGTCCAAGTGACCCCCACAGTCCAGTGACTCTTCAGCCCAAGTTTGGTGGAGGTAAGTCCTTGCCTCACCTCGCTGGGCTGCATTGCTGGGAACCGCGACTTTGCAAGCTTCTCCGGCCCCTGTGCACTTCCGGCGGAAATCCTTCGTGCACAGCCAAGCCTGGGTCCACGGCACTCTAACCTGCATTGCACGACTTTCTAAGTTGGTCTCCGGCGACGTGGGACTCCTTTGTGCAACTTCGGCGAGCACCGTTTCACGCATCCTCGTAGTGCCTGTTTCTGGCACTTCTCCGGGTGCTACCTGCTTCAGTGAGGGCTCCTTGTCTTGCTCGACGTCCCCTCTCTCTGCAGGTCCAATTTGCGACCTCCTGGTCCCTCCTGGGCCCCAGCAGCGTCCAAAAACGCCAAACGCACGATTTGCGTGTAGCAAGGCTTGTTGGCGTCCATCCGGCGGGAAAACACTTCTGCACGACTCTCCAAGGCGTGGGGGATCCATCCTCCAAAGGGGAAGTCTCTAGCCCTTGTCGTTCCTGCAGTATTCACAGTTCTTCAGCCTAGTAAGAGCTTCTTTGCACCAACCGCTGGCATTTCTTGGGCATCTGCCCATCTCCGAGCTGCTTGTGACTTTTGGACTTGGTCCCCTTGTTCCACAGGTACCTTCAGACAGGAATCCATCGTTGTTGCATTGCTGATTTGTGTTTTCCTTGCATTCTCCCTCTAACACGACTATTTTGTCCTTAGGGGAACTTTGGTGCACTTTGCACTCACTTTTCAGGGTCTTGGGGTGGGTTATTTTGCTAACTCTCACTATTTTCTAATAGTCCCAGCGACCCTCTACAAGGTCACATAGGTTTGGGGTCCATTCGTGGTTCACATTCCACTTTTGGAGTATATGGTTTGTGTTGCCCCTATCCCTATGTTTCCCCATTGCATCCTATTGTAATTATACATTGTTTGCACTGTTTTCTAAGACTATACTGCATATTTTTGCTATTGTGTATATATATCTTGTGTATATTTCCTATCCTCTTACTGAGGGTACACTCTAAGATACTTTGGCATATTGTCATAAAAATAAAGTACCTTTATTTTTAGTATAACTGTGTATTGTGTTTTCTTATGATATTGTGCATATGACACTAAGTGGTACTGTAGTAGCTTCACACGTCTCCTAGTTCAGCCTGAGCTGCTTTGCTAAGCTACCATTATCTATCAGCCTAAGCTGCTAGACACCCTATACACTAATAAGGGATAACTGGGCCTGGTGCAAGGTGCAAGTACCCCTTGGTACTCACTACAAGCCAGTCCAGCCTCCTACACTAGTGTCCCTACTAATAGCAGTGGTGGTGGGAGCAAACCTACTAATAGCCAATCCAAGGGAGTAGCTGGGCTCACTATTGGTAACTTAGTTGGGGTTGGCCTTGTTAGGGAGGCCACAGAGGCTGTGTTAGTCTCTGAGGGGGCTATTGATTTAGCCACCTTAGTTGCTTGTCCCCTTAATATGGATAAGTACAAGCAACTACCCCTAATAAATGGTGTTGAGGTTCAGGCCTACAGGGACACTGGTGCCAGTGTGACTATAGTCATAGAGAAACTGGTCCACCCTGAACAACACCTACTTGGTCACCAGTACCAAGTAACCGATGCTCACAACAACACACTTAGCCACCCCATGGCTGTTGTTAATCTCAACTGGGGGGGGGTTACTGGTCCAAAGAAAGTTGTGGTAGCTTCAGATTTACCTGTAGACTGTCTATTAGGGAACGATTTGGAGACATCAGCTTGGTCAGATGTGGAGTTGGAGGCCCATGCAGCAATGCTGGGCATTCCAGGGCATATTTTTGCTTTGACAAGGGCTCAGGCCAAAAAGCAAAAAGGACAGGGAAGCTTGGATCCTGGAACAATGGACCAAGTGCTCCCTAAAGCTAGGGCTAGTAGAAGCAAACCACTTCCTACTATCCCTCCCTCTACAGTGGATTCAACTTCAGAGGAAGAAGAATTCCCTCCCTGTGCAGAACCTACACCAGAGGAGCTTCAAGCAGACACTGCTGAGCTTTTGGGTGAAGGGGGGCCTGCCAGAGAGGAGCTGAGTGTGGCACAGCAAACCTGTCCCACATTAGAGGGTCTCAGACAGCAAGCTGTCAAACAAGCTAATGGGGATGTCAGTGACTCTCACAGAGTTTACTGGGAGGACAACCTCTTGTACACTGAGCATAGGGATCCTAAACCTGGAGCTGCCAGGAGATTAGTGATTCCTCAGGAGTACAGAAAGTTCCTCCTAACCCTGGCACATGACATTCCCCTAGCTGGGCATCTTGGACAAATGAAACCTTGGGACAGGCTTGTTCCCCTGTTTCATTGGCCTAGAATGTCTGAGGACACAAAGGAATTTTGTAAGTCCTGTGAAACCTGTCAAGCCAGTGGCAAGACAGGTGGCACCCCAAAGGCACCCCTTATCCCACTGCCTGTGGTTGGGGTTCCCTTTGAAAGGGTAGGGGTTGACATAGTTGGCCCCCTTGACCCTCCTACTGCTTCAGGCAATAGGTTTATCTTGGTGGTAGTGGACCATGCCACAAGATACCCTGAAGCAATTCCTTTAAGGACCACTACAGCACCTGCAGTGGCAAAGGCCCTCCTGGGAATATTTTCTATGGTGGGCTTCCCAAAGGAAGTAGTATCAGACAGGGGAAGCAATTTCATGTCTGCATACTTAAAGGCCATGTGGAAGGAGTGTGGTGTAACTTACAAGTTCACTACACCCTATCATCCACAAACAAATGGACTGGTGGAGAGATTTAATAAAACTCTCAAAGGCATGATTATGGGTCTCCCTGAAAAACTCCGCAGGAGATGGGATATCCTTCTACCATGCCTCCTTTTTGCCTACAGGGAGGTACCCCAGAAAGGAGTGGGCTTCAGCCCCTTTGAACTTCTTTTTGGACACCCTGTTAGGGGTCCACTCACACTTGTAAAGGAGGGTTGGGAACAACCTTTAAAAGCTCCTAAGCAGGATATTGTGGATTATGTACTTGGCCTCAGATCAAGGATGGCTGAGTACATGAAAAAGGCCAGCAAAAACCTTCAGGCCAGCCAAGAGCTCCAGAAGCAATGGCATGACCAAAAGGCTGTTTTGGTTCAGTACCAACCAGGGCAGAAAGTGTGGGTCTTGGAGCCTGTGGCCCCAAGAGCACTCCAAGATAAATGGAGTGGAGCCCACACAATTGTTGAAAAGAAGGGAGAAGTCACCTATTTAGTGGACTTAGGCACTGCCAGGAGTCCCCTTAGGGTGCTCCATGTCAACCGCCTGAAACCCTACTATGACAGGGCTGATCTCACCCTGCTCATGGCAACAGATGAGGGACAGGAAGAAGACAGTGATCCTCTACCTGGTCTCTTCTCTTCCACAGAACAAGATGCTCTGGTGGAAGGTGTAGTTTTGGCTGATTGTCTTACTGCTGAGCAGAAAGACAATTGCATAAACCTCCTAGATCAATTCTCTGAACTCTTCTCTACTGTGCCAGGTACCACTTCTTGGTGTGAGCACACTATAGATACTGGAGACAGTTTACCTGTCAAAAGTAAGATCTATAGGCAGCCTGACCATGTCAGGGACTTCATAAAGCAAGAGGTCCAGAAAATGTTAGAACTAGGAGTGGTTGAGCACTCTGACAGTCCATGGGCTTCTCCTGTGGTACTGGTACCAAAACCCCATTCCAAAGATGGAAAGAAGGAAATGCGGTTTTGTGTAGACTATAGAGGTCTCAACTTGGTAACCAAAACTGATGCTCACCCTATACCCAGGGCAGATGAGCTCATAGATACACTGGCATCTGCCAAGTATCTAAGCACTTTTGACTTGACTGCAGGGTATTGGCAGATCAAATTGTCAGAAGATGCTAAACCTAAGACTGCATTTTGAACCATTGGAGGACATTACCAGTTTACAGTAATGCCTTTTGGTTTGAAGAATGCACCTGCCACTTTTCAGAGGTTGGTGAATACAGTTCTGCAAGGGCTGGAAGCTTTCAGTGCAGCATATTTGGACGATATAGCTGTCTTTAGCTCCAGCTGGGATGATCACCTGGTCCACCTATGGAAAGTTTTGGTGGCCCTGCAAAAGGCAGGCCTCACTATCAAGGCTTCAAAGTGCCAGATAGGGCAGGGTAAGGTGGTTTATCTGGGACACCTTGTTGGTGGGGAACAGATTGCACCACTACAGGGGAAAATCCAAACAATTATTGATTGGATTCCCCCTACCACTCAGACTCAGGTGAGAGCCTTCCTAGGCCTCACTGGGTATTACAGGAGGTTCATTAAGAACTATGGCTCCATTGCAGCCCCTCTTAATGACCTCACTTCCAAAAAGATGCCTAAAAAGGTATTATGGACAACAAACTGTCAGAAAGCTTTTGAGGAGCTGAAGCAGGCCATGTGCTCTGCACCTGTCCTGAAAAGCCCTTGTTACTCTAAAAAATTCAATGTCCAAACTGATGCATCTGAATTAGGAGTAGGGGCAGTCCTATCACAACTTAATTCTGAGGGCCAGGATCAACCTGTTGCTTTTATTAGTAGGAGGTTGACCCCTAGAGAAAAGCGTTGGTCTGCCATTGAGAGGGAGGCCTTTGCTGTGGTCTGGGCTCTGAAGAAGTTGAGGCCATACTTGTTTGGCACTCACTTCATTGTTCAGACAGACCACAAACCTCTACTTTGGCTAAAACAAATGAAAGGTGAAAATCCTAAATTGTTGAGGTGGTCCATATCCCTACAGGGAATGGACTATACAGTGGAACATAGACCTGGGAGTAGCCACTCCAATGCAGATGGACTCTCCAGATATTTCCACGTAGACAATGAAGACTCATCAGGTCATGGCTAGTCTTATTGTCCTTCGTTTGGGCGGGGGGTTGTGTAGGAAAGTACCATCTTGCCTGGCATGTTACCCCCATTTTTCACTGTATATATGTTGTTTTAGTTGTATGTGTCACTGGGACCCTGTTCACCAGGGCCCCAGTGCTCATAAGTGTGCCTGAATGTGTTACCTGTGTAGTGACTAACTGTCTCACTGAGGCTCTGCTAATCATAACCTCAGTGGTTATGCTCTCTCATTTCTTTCCAAATTGTCACTAACAGGCTAGTGACCAATTTTACCAATTTACATTGGCTTACTGGAACACCCTTATAATTCCCTAGTATATGGTACTGAGGTACCCAGGGTATTGGGGTTCCAGGAGATCCCTATGGGCTGCAGCATTTCTTTTGCCACCCATAGGGAGCTCTGACAATTCTTACACAGGCCTGCCACTGCAGCCTGAGTGAAATAACGTCCACGTTATTTCACAGCCATTTTACACTGCACTTAAGTAACTTATAAGTCACCTATATGTCTAACCTTTACCTGGTAAAGGTTAGGTGCAAAGTTACTTAGTGTGAGGGCACCCTGGCACTAGCCAAGGTGCCCCCACATTGTTCAGAGCCAATTCCCTGAACTTTGTGAGTGCGGGGACACCATTACATGCGTGCACTACATATAGGTCAATACCTATATGTAGCTTCACAATGGTAACTCCGAATATGGCCATGTAACATGTCTAAGATTATGGAATTGCCCCCTCTATGCCATCCTGGCATTGTTGGCACAATTCGATGATCCCACTGGTCTGTAGCACAGACCCTGGCACTGCCAAACTGCCTTTCCTGGGGTTTCACTGCAGCTGCTGCTGCTGCCAACCCCTCAGACAGGTTTCTGCCCTCCTGGGGTCAAGCCAGGCTTGTCCCAGGATGGCAGAACAAAGGACTTCCTCTGAGAGAGGGTGTTACACCCTCTCCCTTTGGAAAATGGTGTGAAGGCAGGGGAGGGGTAGCCTCCCCCAGCCTCTGGAAATTCTTTCTTGGGCACAGATGTGCCCAATTCTGCATAAGCCAGTCTACACCGGTTCAGGGACCCCTTAGCCCCTGCTCTGGCGCAAAACTGGACAAAGGAAAGGGGAGTGACCACTCCCCTGACCTGCACCTCCCATGGGAGGTGTCCAGAGCTCCTCCAGTGTGCTCCAGACCTCTGCCATCTTGGAAACAGAGGTGCTGCTGGCACACTGGACTGCTCTGAGTGGCCAGTGCCACCAGGTGACGTCAGAGACTCCTTGTGATAGGCTCCTTCAGGTGTTGCTAGCCTATCCTCTCTCCTAAGTAGCCAAACCCTCTTTTCTGGCTATTTAGGGTCTCTGTCTCTGGGGAAAGTTTAGATAACGAATGCAAGAGCTCAGCCGAGTTCCTCTGCATCTCTCTCTTCACCTTCTGATAAGGAATCGACTGCTGACCGCGCTGGAAGCCTGCAAACCTGCAACAAAGTAGCTAAGACGACTACTGCAACTCTGTAACGCTGATCCTGCCGCCTTCTCGACTGTTTTCCTGTCTGTGCATGCTGTGGGGGTATTCTGCCTCCTCTCTGCACCAGAAGCTCCGAAGAAATCTCCCGTGGGTCGACGGAATCTTCCCCCTGCAACCGCAGGCACCAAAAAGCTGCATTACCGGTCCCTTGGGTCTCCTCTCAGCAGGACGAGCGAGGTCTCTCGAATCCAGCAACTCTGTCCAAGTGGCCCCCACAGTCCAGTGACTCTTCAGTCCAAGTTTGGTGGAGGTAAGTGCTTGCCTCACCTCGCTGGGCTGCATTGCTGGGAACCGCGACTTTTGCAGCTACTCCGGCCCCTGTGCACTTCCGGCGGAAATCCTTTGTGCACAGCCAAGCCTGGGTCCACGGCACTCTAACCTGCATTGCACGACTTTCTAAGTTGGTCTCCGGCGACGTGGGACTCCTTTGTGTAACTTCGGGTGAGCACTGTTTCACGCATCCTCGTAGTGCCTGTTTCTGGCACTTCTCCGGGTGCTACCTGCTGCTGAGAGGGCCCTTGTCTTGCTCGACGTCCCCTCTCTCTCCTGGTCCAATTTGCGACCTCCTGGTTCCTCCAGGGCCACAGCAGCGTCCAAAAACGCTAACCGCACGATTTGCAGCTAGCAAGGCTTGTTGGCGTTCTTTCGGCGGGAAAACACTTCTGCACGACTCTCCACGGCGAGAGGGATCCGTCCACCAAAGGGGAAGTCTCTAGCCCTTTTCGTTCCTGCAGAAACTTCAGCTTCTTCTGTCCAGTAGAAGCTTCTTTGCACCCACAGCTGGCATTTCCTGGGCATATGCCCATCTCCGACTTGCTTGTGACTTTTGGACTTTGTCCCCTTGTTCCACAGGTACCCTAGATTGGAAATCCATCGTTGTTGCATTGTTGGTTTGTGTCTTTCCTGCATTATTCCTCTAACACTACTTCTTTGTCCTTAGGGGAACTTTAGTGCACTTTGCACTCACTTTTCAGGGTCTTGGGGAGGGCTAATTTTCTAACTCTCACTGAGGGTACACTCTAAGATACTTTGGCATATTGTCATAAAAATAAAGTACCTTTATTTTTAGTATAACTGTGTATTGTGTTTTCTTATGATATTGTGCAAGTGACACTTGTGGTACTGTAGTAGCTTCACACGTCTCCTAGTTCAGCCTAAGCTGCTCTGCTAAGCTACCATTATCTATCAGCCTAAGCTGCTAGACACCCTATACACTAATAAGGGATAACTGGGCCTGGTGCAAGGTGCAAGTACCCCTTGGTACTCACTACAAGCCAGTCCAGCCTCCTACAGTGTTCCTCCGTATTTTCACACAGAGTTCGCCTGATGTAAAGTGATCTGAGGCCTTCCCATGGATCTCATAATTCCAAAGGGTCAGTAATGGCATTACTTAGGGCCTAGAGTGTTAGCTAGTTATGTTGTGCCTCTTGCCTAAATGTGAGAGAACTGGATGATTGTCCTCCTGCAATTGCCACCTGTCCTTTACTTATTTTTTGTGATAGGGAAGAATGTTCAGATGCTGTCCTTGTTGTGCCTTTGTTGTGTTGTAATGCTTACTATACACTTTCCACTATAAGAAATACAAAATGATTCACATTGCCAATGATTGCCTTAATGTGTGATATGAATAAAAGACTGAACCCTTGCAAAATATATGAGACAATTTTACTTTTGGCTTTACATCTGAAACAAGCCATTTTTATGTCACACAGTTGTAGTATAAAGGGATACCTTCCATCAAAGGTTTGGCAGGTGCCCCGCCCCGTGATGACGTAGGCAATGATGTGGGTGCCCCGCCCTGTGCTGATGTAGGCACTGACATAGGTATAGGCGGGTCATGTGGGTCGTGACATCATGTGGTCACGTGTTAGTCATGTGCCAGTGTCCTAGCCCCTGTGTCTAGGTCGATGGGATGTGTAAAATGAGGGCCTTTGCTGGGGTGCAACCTGTTTCAGAGCCTAAGAGGACAAGTCTGGACATGTCAGACATTCAGGACCAAGTGGCTGCTTGGGGGCCTCCTCACAGTGCGGAGCATTGGGAGTGTAAGGCCAAACCTCCACACTGCTGGCTAATCCAAAAAGAGGGGCTGGGCAAGTGCTGCTTATGTTAGAACCAGACAATCAATTTAGAAATGCAAGCCTAAAACAGATGTAGCCCTAGGAGTTCCCAGACATGAGTTCAAAGGTGCTCAACATATGTCAAAGTATAAAGTGACCAGGAAATTTAAAAAAGTTTTGAAATAAACAGAAGACAAACAATGCAAGACTAAAACAGATGTAGCCCTAAGAGTTCCCAGACATGGCTTTAATGGTGCTCAACATATGTTAAAGTATAAAGTGACCAGGAAATTAAAACAAAAAAATTAAATAAACAGAAGACAAGCAATACAAGCCTAAAACAGATGTAGCCCTAAGAGTTTCCAGACATGGGTTCAAAGGTGCTCAACATGTGTCAAATTATAAAGTGAGCAGGCAATTAAAAAAGGTTTTGAAATAAACAGAAGACAAGCAATGCAGGCCCAAAACAGATGTAGACCTAAGAGTTCCCAGATATGGGTTAAAAATTGCTCAGCATATGTCAAAGTACAAAGTGACCAGGCAATTTAAAAACGTTTTTAAATAAACAGAAGACAAACAATGCAAACCTAAAACAGATGTAGCCCTAAAAGTTCCCAGACATGGCTTCAAAGATGCTCAACATATGTCAAAGTATAAAGCGACCAGTCAATTAAAAAAAGTTTTGAAATAGGCAGAAGACAAGAAATGGCCCCACTATACCAGATGTCTATCTCTAAGCCCAACCCTCCACAAAACGTTTGCATAATTAGCACAGTGAGGGCCATATAAAATCACCCCCATATTCACAGGGCTCTTTTTCTGAACTACATATTTAAAGTTTGCGTTGAGCCTGCGCTTCCAGAACCCCTCAAGGAGAAAAATATAAAGGGCAAATCACAGACTGGTGGTGTTACCCCTCTTCTACTTAAGGTCTGTAACTTTGTGGTGTCTGTATATGTTTTATTGTTGTTTAACATAGATGTTATCCCATGCCTTTTCAGCTATGATGTGTTTTGTATAGGTTATTTTGAGACATACATTTATATGGTGTTGAAACCGGTGTTTAATTTATAGAGGGGTACAGTATTTTTAAAGGTGCAAAAACATGGGGTTGAGGTAAAAATAGAAGTGTCTAAATTTATAGACCAATATACATGATGATTAAATGTTTTCTAATATTGTAATCCATGGCTATGCAGTTTAGACCCGTAAATTTTTTAACGCTGTTTTATAAAAAAAGGTTTATCAAACACTGTATGTTTTAAAAAGGTTATTAGCAGTGTCTACTTTAGGGTTGGTGGTGATGTAGACAGAATGGCACAGGTCTCAGGGGTCGCTATGTTTAGCAATAACTTATGAACCTAGCAATTTAAAAACACCTACTGAAAATTGTCTTTAGGAAACATTTATAATGTCAAGATACTGCATGTAATTAACGTTCAGGCCTGAGTTTTGTCTAGGGGCTGTTTTGATTCCCTATAAAGTAGCACAGAGGGTTAATATGGCGGCAGCAAAGAGCAGAACTATATTTGTGTGGGGACAAATGTGTGGTTTAGAAGACCGCCCGGTCCTAACAACCATGTGTGTAATAGGGGTCGGGGACCTTGGCAGCGCGAGTCTCGGATCCCCAACCGCCATTATACACATTACTGTTAGGACCGCATGGTCCTAACACCAATGTCTATAATGGCGGTTGGAGACCTGTGCCGCGTGAGGCTCGGATCCCTGACCGTCATTATGTACACGGGTTGTTAGGACCACGTGGTCCTAACAACCAATGCCAATATCGGTGGTCGGGGACCTGGGGCGCGTGAGGCTCGGATCCCCGACTGCCATTATACACATTATTGTTAGGACCGAATGGTCCTAACACCAATGCTTATAATGGTGGTCGGAAAACCTGGCCACGCAAGGGTCGGATCCCCAACCGTCATTATACGCATTATTGTTAGGACCCCATGGTCCTAACACCAGTGCCTATAATGGCGGTCAGGGACCCGGGCCACGTGAGGCTCGGATCCTCGACCATCATTATATACACTGGTTTTTAGGACAATGCGGTCCTAACAACCCATGCCTATATCGGTGGTCGGGGACCTGGGCCGCGCAAGGACTGGGACCCCGGACTCTGTTATAGACAGCCAGTGTCTATATCGGAGGTCGAGGCGGCCCGGATCCCCGGCCTCTATTATAAACATTATTGTCAGAATCGCGTTGGCCTAACACTAATTTTTATAATGGAGTATATTGGTGGTCGGGACCTGGGCTGCGCAAGGCCCGGGACCCTGGCCTTCGTTATAGACAGCCAGTGTCTATATCGGAAGTCAGGCGGCCCGGATCCCCAGCCTCTATTATAAACATTATTGTCAGAATCGCGTTTGTGAGAAAGTAGCCTCTTTCTAGCCTTTGTTACCCCCACTTTTGGCCTGTTTGTGAGTATATGTCAGGGTGTTTTCACTGTCTTACTGGGATCCTGCTAGCCAGGGCCCAGTGCTCATAGTGAATTCCCTATGTTTTCAGTATGTTTGTTATGTGTCACTGGGACCCTGCTAGCCAGGACCCCAGTGCTCATAAGTTTGTGGCCTATATGTATGTGTTCCCTGTGTGATGCCTAACTGTCTCACTGAGGCTCTGCTAACCAGAACCTCAGTGGTTATGCTCTCTCTGTGTACCAAAATTGTCACTAACAGGCTAGTGACCAATTTCGCCAATTCACATTGGCATACTGGAACACCCTTATAATTCCCTAGTATATTGTACTGAGGTACCCAGGGTATTGGGGTTCCAGGAGATCCCTATGGGCTGCAGCATTTCTTTTGCCACCCATAGGGAGTTCTGACAATTCTTACACAGGCCTGCCACTGCAGCCTGAGTGAAATAATGTCCACGTTATTTCACAGCCATTTACCACTGCACTTAAGTAACTTATAAGTCACCTCTATGTCTAACCTTTACCTGGTAAAGGTTGGGTGCTAAGTTACTTAGTGTGTGGGCACCCTGGCACTAGCCAAGTGCCCCCACATCGTTCAGGGCAAATTCCCCGGACTTTGTGAGTGCGGGGACACCATTTCATGCATGCACTAATAGGTCACTACCTATGTATAGCGTCACAATGGTAACTCCGAACATGGCCATGTAACATGTCTAAGATCATGGAATTGCCACCCCAATGCCATCCTGGCATTGGGGCGACAATTCCATGATCCCCCGAGTCTCTAGCACAGACCCGGGTACTGCCAAACTGCCTTTCCCGGGGTTTCACTGCAGCTGCTGCTGCCAACCCCTCAGACAGGTTTCTGCTCTCCTGGGGTCCAGCCAGGCTTGGCCCAGGAAGGCAGAACAAAGGACTTCCTCAGAGAGAGGGTGTTACACCCTCTCCCTTTGGAAAAAGGTGTCATGGCTGGGGAGGAGTAGCCTCCCCCAGCCTCTGGAAATGCTTTGATGGGCACAGATGCTGCCCATCTCTGCATAAGCCAGTCTACACCGGTTCAGGGATCCCCCAGCCCTGCTCTGGCGTCAAACTGGACAAAGGAAAGGGGAGTGACCACTCCCCTGACCTGCAACTCCCAGGGGAGGTGCCCAGAGCTCCTCCAGTGTGCTCCAGACCTCTGCCATCTTGGAAACAGAGGTGTTGCTGGCACACTGCACTGCTCTGAGTGGCCAGTGCCAGCAGGTGCAGTCAGAGACTCCTTCTGATAGGCCCTGTGTTGCTAGCCTATCCTCCTTCCTAGGTAGCCAAACCTCCTTTTCTGGCTATTTAGGGTCTCTGCTTTGGGGAATTCTTTAGATAATTAATGTAAGAGCTCATCAGAGTTCCTCTGCATCTCTCTCTTCACCTTCTGCCAAAGGATCAACCGCTGACTGACCAGGACGCCTGCAAAACCGCAACAAAGTAGCAAAGACGACTACTGCAACCTTGTACCGCTGATCCTGCCGCTTTCTCGCCTGTTTCCTGGTGGTGCATGCTCTGGGGGTAGCCTGCCTCCTTCTTGTACCAGGAGCTCTGAAGAAATCTCCCGTGGGTCGACGGAATCTTCCCCCTGCAACCGCAGGCAACAAAAGACTGCATCACCGGTCCTCTGGGTCCCCTCTCAGTATGACCAGCGTGGTCCCTGGAACTCAGCAACCCTGTCCAAGTGACTCCCAAGGTCCAGTGACTCTTCAGTCCAAGTTTGGTGGAGGTAAGTCCTTGCCTCCCCATGCTAGACTGCATTGCTGGGTACCGCGTGATTTGCAGCTGCTCCGGCTCCTGTGCACTCTTCCAGGATTTCCTTTGTGCACAGCCAAGCCTGGGTCCCTGACACTCTACCCTGCAGTGCAAAACCTTCTGAGTTGTCCTCCGGCGTCGTGGGATCTTCTTTTGTGACTTCGGGTGAGCTCCGGTTCACTCCTCTTCGTAGTGCCTGTTCCGGCACTTCTGCGGGTGCTGCCTGCTTCTGAGAGGGCTCCTTGTCTTGCTGGGCGCCCCCTCTGTCTCCTCACACAATTGGCGACATCCTGGTCCCTCCTGGGCCACAGCAGCATCCAAAAACCCTAACCGCGACCCTTGCAGCTAGCAAGGCTTGTTTGCAGTCTTTCTGCGTGGGAACACCTCTGCAAGCTTCTTCACGACATGGGGCATCCATCCTCCAAAGGGGAAGTTCCTAGTCCTCTTTGTTCTTGCAGAATCCACAGCTTCTACCATCCTGTGGCAGCTTGTTTGCATCCTCAGCTGGCATTTTCTGGGCATCTGCCTTTGTCGCGACACTTGGACTTGGTCCCCTTGTTCCACAGGTACTCGGATCTGGAAATCCACTGTTGTTGCTTTGCTGGTGTTGGTCTTCCTTGCAGAAACCCCTTATCACGACTTCTGTGCTCTCTGGGGGTTATAGGTGCACTTTACACCTACTTTTCAGGGTCTTGGGGTGGGCTATTTTTCTAACCCTCGCTGTTTTCTTACAGTCCCAGCGACCCTCTACAAGCTCACATAGGTTTGGGGTCCATTCGTGGTTCGCATTCCACTTTTGGAGTATATGGTTTGTGTTGCCCCTATACCTATGTGCTCCTTTTGTAATCTACTGTAACTTTACATTGCTTGCATTACTTCCTTTTGCTATTATCTGCATAATTTTGGTTTGTGTACATTTATCTTGTGTATATAACTTATCCTCATACTGAGATACTTTTGGCATATTGTCATAAAAATAAAGTACCTTTATTTTTAGTACTTCTGTGTATTGTGTTTTCTTATGATATTGTGCATATGACACCAGTGGTATAGTAGGAGCTTTACATGTCCCCTAGTTCAGCCTAAGCTGCTTTGCCATAGCTACCTTCTATCAGTCTAAGCTGCTAGAACACCTCTTCTACACTAATAAGAGATAACTGGACCTGGCACAAGGTGTAAGTACCTCTGGTACCCACTACAAGCCAGGCCAGCCTCCTACAGCGTCTCCACACTCCACAACCAGGACCTCTACCTGGGGGGGAACCTGTAGGAAGGTACTATCTTCCTCGGCACGTTACCCCTTTTTTAGGTCGAGCGTTAGCGTTCGGCCTGCTGTGTCCTAAAGTATACAATAGGGTCAGTTCCAGCATTTTGATTTGTTAGTTGCAGTGCCCTTCAAAAATCCTTGCTTGCTAGTGGTCAGTTCTGCCTCTTTGTCCTGCCTTTTCTCACTTTGGGAGCAGCACAAAGTACTGTGTAATTACGCTATGTCCTGTTTATCTCTTCTAGAAGGGACTTTTTTTGTCATTTGCTTGTTTCACCTCAACAGTGTAGATGCTTGTTCAGTCCCTCCTCCCCACCAGCTCCCTCTGTAAACATATACCAACATCAGGGGGAGGCTTTTCCAGGGCCAGCTCGCCCTCGCTCTCTTTATTTTCAGTCTGTGTGGAAAGAAAAGTCCACTCAGTAATTTACAAAGCTAGGAGCTCTAACTCGAGCAAACAAGAAAGCAATGCATTCCCCCACCCCACCCCCAGCTTTGTAAACTCCTAACCGGACTTTTCTTGCCACACAAATGAAAACAAAAACGCAGCGCAATCTTGTATGGCAAGAAAAGTCCGGTTAGGAGTTTACAACAGTAATAGCTCTAACTCGAGCAAATGCGTGACCCGTTGTATTGAAAATGCTCGTTAAATGCTCTGGGTTACGTCCGATTCTCTCATCTTCACAGGCTGCAGCAGCCCCTCCCCAACCTAGCACGACTATCAGACGGCCCCTCTCACACCCTCAATTACAATGGACAACCCTGACCTGACACAGCATGTGCTGCTCCTCCTTGGACCCCTCCTTAGGGCATGATAAGGAGGAGTCACCAGGGGAGACACTGCTTCTGAACAGCAGCGTTCATTCTCCCCTCCCAAGGACGATTAGTTGCTGCTATGCAGGAGTTCTCTCTTCGTTATCCAACTGAGTGACAACACCTGTATTCACTCTGGCCGGGAGAAATATCTCTTCTACACTACCTTAACAAATCCAGAAATAAATAGGAAGGCAAGCCCTCTTCTTGCACTTTTTTCACTTAATGAAGAGGCTCTGTCACTCTGTTAAGTGCCATCTGCAACATATTCGCCATGCCTTACAGGCAGAGTGTGGCCAGTCTTTTCTTTACTTTTGTCAAACCAGGGTCCCACAGAAAGTATTTGGGAGTTGTTGAAAAAAACAGATCTTTCATCATAGAATCAAAGAAACAACTTGCAAAATAAGGCCCCTTCTTACAATACAAGTGAAACTGAAAGAGACAGAGGTCTGTAGTTTAATGCTTAGGATGCAACAGTGAGTAATGTGCGCTCCTCTGGGATGTTTCCCTATGTTGAACAGGTTTTATTCTGCACACGCCTTGCTCACCCATTCTTTCCGTGGTCGATAAATGGATCATTAAGTTAATGACACCTCTTACAGTGCCATGAAATGCCAAAAAATGCTTTGGAATGCTTTTACAACAGCTCAAATTGTACGCACCTTTCCTCTTTTTATTATCTGTTTCTGGAATGCTCTGCTTTTGGACTCTGTTACATTGGTGTCTGCAACTCATTTCATTCTTCCACACAGAACACATCATCGTCCTTTTATCACATTTCCGGCACGATGTGCTGATTTTTTCCATTTAGTTGCCAATAATGGGCTCAAGCACTATCTCTTGGGGGCTAAGGCTTATTCATGGCACAAGTCTTAAAGAAAATAAGTGGGGAGGACTGACCAAGTTAGACACTATGCAAGTGACATCACGCCACATGACACCACAGCGTGTGAAATCGCAACTGGAATCACGGGTAGTGGCATCACAACCCATGACCTGACAGGAAATGACATCAGAAGAAGTGAGATCTGGTCTTAAGACCTCACGCATATGCTTACTGCAAGAAAGCAAAGCCTTAGTTAGGGGTCCCTTTGCCCGTTGTGGAACAAATGTTTTCTTCAGCTTGGGCCGAGTGTAAAGTGCAGAATAATTGTAAGTTTTCCTTTGAAAAGTGTGTGTTTTAGTGTTATTGCTGTTCTTTTTTATTTCTTTTTTTAAGACAAGAAAAAAAAGAGTGCAGAAAATAGAAAGTGGAAAATGAAATTAGCCTGTAATTGAGCTAAGACGTGCAGCACCTAGTGTCTGCGAGAGGCAAAATGCCTACAGCACCTGGTATTCCCAGGCGGTCTCCCATCCAAGTACTAACCAGGCCTGACCCTCCTTAGTTTCCGAGATCGGGCGCATTCAGGGTGGTATGACAATAGGCAGGAAAAGCTGCAGTTTCAGCTCTCTTCTGCTCACCAAGCCCACCGCCCAGAGCCTGCTGCTCTTAATCGCACCTGCACAGGCTCCCCTTGGGCAGTCGGATATGCGCTCACTGCCGGAGGCCCAATGCTCCAACCCACATGGAACACCATTTTTAGGGTCGAACCTGTGTCGCATGTGCTTGCGCATGCGTTTCGCTTGCGAGATGCATTAGTAGTTAGAAAAGGGCTTGGAGCCCCGCCCATGTCACGTCAGTGTCTTTCATTGGTTCGTGGGCTTTGCCTTTCAAAATCTGCTTGCTTTTATTAGCGAAAGGCATGCATACATCATGCCTTTCCGGTGGTTAGCCCTCCTCGAGCGCAGCGACCAAGTACTGAAAACATGCAAGGCTCTCTGTTTTCCGTCCGGTTTGTGGACTACTTTTTATCTTTTTTCACAGCGCAATCTCGCTTGGCAGAAGTTGAGCGCTTTGCATGACATCGGCCCTGTTACATAGGTAATTGCACTTTTGCCTGTTACGTAGATAATTTCACTTTTGCCGATAGGTTTAATGTGGCAAGAAAAGTCCTGTTAGGAGTTTACAACGGCTAATAGCTCTACTTGGAGAAATGCGAGACCTGTTGCATTGCAAATGGTTGTTTCCTGTATGTCAGTATGTTTTTGCCTGTCTCACTGGGATCGTGCTGGTCAGGATCCCAGTGCTCATAGTTATGGCCTTATGTGTGTGTCTGTGTAATGCTTAACTGTGTCACTGAGGCTCTGCTAATCAGAACTTCAGTGCTTATGCTCTCTCTGCTTTTAAATTTGTCACTATATGCTAGTGACTTCATTTACAAATTTCAATTGGCACACTGGACCCCCCCCCCTTATAAGTCCCTAGTATATGGTAGCTTGGTACCCAGGGCATTGGGGTTCCAGGAGATCCATATAGGCTGCAGCATTTCTTTTGCCACCCATGGGGAGCTCAGACAAACCCTTGCACATGCCTGACATTGCAGCCTGAGTGAAATAACGCACACGTTAGTTCACAGCCATTTTCACTGCACTTAAGTAACTTATAAGTCACCTATATGTCTAACCTTCATTTGCTGAAGGTTAGGTGCAAAGTTACTAAGTGTGAGGGCACCCTTGCACTAGCAAAGGTGCCCCCACATAGATCAGGGCCATTTCCCGGGACTTTGTGAGTGTGGCAACACCATTACACGCTTGCACTACATATGGGTCAATACCTATATGTAGCTTCACAATGGTAACTCCGAATATGGCCATGTAACATGTCTAAGATCATGGAACTGTCCCCCCATTCAAAATCTGGTGTTGGGAAGCCAATTCCATGCATCCTGGTGGCTCCACCATGGACCTCCAGTACTGCCAAACCAGCTCTCTGAGGCTTACACTGCAGGTACAGCTGCTGCCACCTCACAGACAGGGTTCTGCCTTCCTGGGGTCTGGGCAGCCCAGTCCCAGGAAGGCAAAACAAAGCATTTCATCTGAGAGCAGGGTGTTACACCCTCTCCCTTTGGAAATAGGTGTTACAGGCTGGGGAGGGGTAGCCTCCCCCAGCCTCTGGAAATGCTTTGAAGGGCACAGATGGTGCTCTCCTTGCATAAGCCAGTCTACACTGGTTCAGGGACCCCTTGTCCCCTGCTCTGGCATGAAACTGGACAAAGGAAAGGGAGTGACCACTCCCCTGTCCATCACCACCCTAGGGATGGTGCCCAGAGCTAAACCATTGTGTCCCAGACTTCAGCCATCTTGCTTAGCAAGGTGTGGGGGCATTCTGGAGGGGCTCTGAGTGGCCAGTGTCAGTAGGTGACATCAGAGACCCCTCCTAATAGGTCCATACCTGATATGGTAGCCAATCCCCCTCTCAGGGCTATTTAGGATCTCTCCTGTGGGTTCTCTTCAGATTCTGCTTGCAAGTTTCCTTCAGGAATCCTCTGCAACTACTTCAGCATCCTCTGACCTCGGATCAACCGCAGCCTGCTCCAACAAAACCCTGTAACTGCAACAAAGTGTCCACAAGAGATACTTTTCTTCTGCAACCTCAGCACCAAGTCAGCAACTGCAACAGTTTCCACGGTGTGCACACTGTGAGGACTCACTGTCTTCGTCCTGCACCAGAAGGGCCGAAGAAAAATGCACTCTTAGATGGTCTGGGCTTCACCACTGAACAGTACAGACTTAAGTTCAGAGGGACCAGAAAGGAGTCATCACAGGACTGGACAGACTTTGTAGACTGTTCTGTAAAGGCCATAGAAGGTTGGTTAAATGGCAATAAGGTGAGTAACTATGAACGCTTATATAACTTGATTCTGAGAGAGCATATTTTTAATAACTGTGTGTCTGACTTGTTGCTCCAGTATCTTGTGGACTCAGATCTGACTTCTCCCCAAGAATTGGGAAAGAAAGCAGACAAATGGGTCAGAACAGGGGTGAGCAGAAAAGCTCATACAAGTTGGACCCCGAATACTGCCAAATCAGCTCTCTGAGGCTTTCACTGCAGCTACAGCTGCTGCCACCTCACAGACAGGGTTCTGCCCTCCTGGGGTCTGAGCAGCTCAGGCTCAGGAAGGCAGAACAAAGCATTTCCTCTGGGAGCAGGGTGTTACACCCTCTCCCTTTGGAAATAGGTGTTACAGGCTGGGGATGGGTAGCTCCCCCAGCCTCTGGAAATGCTTTGAAGGGCACAGATAGTGCCCTCCTTGCATAAGCCAGTCTACACCAGTTCAGGGACCCCTTGTCCCCTGCTTTGGCATTAAACTGGACAAAGGAAAGGGGAGTGACCAATCCCCTGTCCATCAACACCCTAGGGGTGGTGTCCAGAACTCCGCAGTGTGTCCCAGACTTCAGCCATCTTGCTTTGCAAGGTGTGGGGGCATTCTGGAGGGCTCTGAGCGGCCAGTGTCAGTAGGTGACATCAGAGACCCCTCCTGATAGGTCCTTACCTGATAAGGTAGCCAATCCCCCTCTCAGGGCTGTTTAGGGTCTCTCCTGGGGGTTCCCTTCAGATTCTACTTGCAAGTTTCCATCAGGAATCCTCTGCAACTACTACTTTATCCTCTGACATCGGATCAACCGCCACCTGCTCCAGGAACTGCTGTAACAGCAACAAAGTATCCACAAGGGATACTTTTCTTGCAAAATGCAATTTTGTTGTAACCAAGGCTTGTTTGAGACTTCCAACACAAAATCATATCTGCATCCATCTTCACATCGTGGGACATCCATTGCATAATGCAGGAACCCACTGGCGTATTCCTAGGGTGCATTTCTGCAGTCTTAGTCCAACCGGAGACTCTTCTTTTGCACCTTTTTCTGGGTTGGCTGGGGCTTCTGTCTTTCCTGGAACTTCTTTTGACTTCTGGACTTGGTCCCCTTCTTTTGCAGGTCTTCAGGTCCAGGAATCCAGCAGTAGTTGTTTGCAGACTTGGTTGGTTATTGCATTCATTCCAATCACGAGGTGTAGTGTGTCCTAAGGAAACTTGCAGTACTTTACTCCTGCTTTTCTGGGCTATGGGGTGGGGTAATTTACTTACCTTTACTGTATTCTTACTCTCCAAGCGATTCTGCACACACTACACTTGCCTAGAGGGAAATTCGTGGTTCGCATTCCACTTTCTTAGTATGTGGTTTGTGTTGCCCCTAGACCTATTTTCTCCCATTGTATTCTATAGCAATTCCTATTGTTTGCACTATCCTATGTCTAATTACTTGCCTTATTTTGGTGTCCAGTGTATATAATGTGTATAATACTTACCTCCAGAAGGAGTATTGTCTCTAAGATATTTTTGGTACTGTGTCACCCAAATAAATACCTTTATTTTTGGTAACACTGAGTATTGTCTTTACTTGTGCACAAGTACTGTGTAGCTATGAGTGATATTGCATGCGCTTTGCATGTCTCCTAG
Source organism: Pleurodeles waltl (assembly GCF_031143425.1). NCBI lineage: Eukaryota > Metazoa > Chordata > Amphibia > Caudata > Salamandridae > Pleurodeles > Pleurodeles waltl. The sequence continues at coordinate 391,403,724 of NC_090450.1, forward strand.
TTCAGCCTAAGCTACTCTGCTATAGCTATCTCTCTCAGCCTAAGCTGCTAGAACACTACTACTTCACTAATAAGGGATAAATGGACCTGGTATAAGGTGTAAGTACCCCAGGTACTCACTACAAACTAGGCCACCCTCCTACACTTCTCATCTATCATCTCTACTTCTCATCCCTCAGATCTACTTCTCATCCATAATAGTTCATCCTTATGTCTCATCCATTCTTTTCATGCATCATCCATTGTCCCTATTTCCCACTTCTATTTCTCATCCATCATCCCTACGTTTTATCCATCATCTTTTACCACTGGTTCCTACTTCTCACCAGTTGTCACTACTTCTCATCCCTGCAACTTATCCTTTATCCCTATCTCTATTCCATTATAAATCATCTCTGTTTCTCATCCCTACTTCTCATGCATGATGGGGACGCGGGTTGCGCTGTTGGTTTGTCCTGACTCTCCTCACCTGGGGGCTGACATCGGAGCACCGGAGCTAAAGGGCAGGAGCCCTTTAAATTCTTCCTTTGCGCTCCCGCTCGCGGGGACGCGGGTTGCGCTGTTGGTTTGTCCTGACTCTCCTCACCTGGGGGCTGACATCGGAGCACCGGAGCTAAAGGGCAGGAGCCCTTTAAATTCTTCCTTTGCGCTCCCGCTCGCGGGGACGCGGGTTGCGCTGTTGGTTTGTCCTGACTCTCCTCACCTGGGGGCTGACATCGGAGCACCGGAGCTAAAGGGCAGGAGCCCTTTAAATTCTTCCTTTGCGCTCCCGCTCGCGGGACGCGCGCGGGTGCGCCCGGGCGAAGCCCGTGCCAAGGGCAGGCCCGTCCGTGCCCGTCAGAGGCCGAAGGAGGCCGGGCCACCCCTCTTGGTCCTAAGGCACGGCAATTGCCCCTTCTGCATAGGGAAGTACCCCAATCTCTCCTCTATATTGTGACATAGTACCATTCGCCAATGGGGAAGCGTAAGGCCAAAGACAGCCCGACTTTAGGCTCTGGCAAATCCAAAATACTCAAAATCAATAAGACTATGTTACCCCACACTAGCCATGTTGCCAAGGAAATAGACGATTTAATAGAAGAGGTAGAACAGATTCTAAACAACAGAAGAGAAGCCTAGTCGAAAGGGCTCAAAATCTGGCACGCTTATCCCATTTCTAACATCTAGTTCACACACTGTTGTTAACTCACATTCTGTCGCCTCATCTCACCAACCACTCCAACAGTCGTTGCCTTGTCAAGATCCCATTGCCCTCCTTACACCCTATTCTGAATTAGATGCTCCTAGAGCTTGCACACCTCACCCTTCAATTTTATGCTCTAATCGTTTTTCTCCGCTGGCATCCATTGATTCGGACAATCAGCAACCAGCCGTCTCAACTCTGCCATGTACAGTGAGTCCTCCTCTACAAAATGATCTGTTCACATTGGTGTGTAGCCTTAAGACTGAAGTTGGCGAGTTGAGAGCATTATTGCTTGAAATTACCACCCTTCTTAAAAACAAATATTCTTCCCTTATTAGCGAGCCTAACTCAAACCTTTTGCCTACCATGCATCCACCTGCAAAAGGCGTTTTATCAAACGGGCCTCTTTTGCCACTAGCTTGTGCTGCAGGTCCCATAGACGATCAGTGTCCTGCAAAACAGCTTACGTCCTCTTTTGGAAGAACTACTCCTCTCCTTCTTAATGTTCCCTTCAAATGGGATATTACCAAAGCTTCATACCACAATCATAAATTAATTAGCAACAACTACATATACATGTGCAATGTTCCACCTTTGCCTCCAAACGTGAGAGAAGACAAAGCCTCACTAACAAACAAGGTCTTGCACTGGGTGAGACATACCAGGGGTTGTGGTTCAATCATCCATGATGACATTGTATCTGTCGAACGATCTAATGGTTCCCCTGGTCTCTCTGGTCCTAGTGACTTTATAACACTTAGGCCCTCATTCTGACCTTGGCGGTCGGCGGAGAGGCGGCGGTCGGACCGCGAACAGACCGGCGGTATTAAAAATGGCATTCTGACCGCGGCGGTCCCCGCCGCGACCGACCGCCACTTCCCCACTCCGACAGCCACGGCGGTCATGACCGACGGGCTGGAGTCTGCGCACTCCGGTCCGGCGGTCGACCCAAGACCGCCAACGCTATCATGACCCTGCTTACCGCCGCGGTTTCTTGCGTTCGGGAACCGCCATGCGAACCATGGCGGTAGGCACTATCGGGGCCAGGGAATTCCTTCCCTGGCACTGATAGGGGTCTCCCCCACCCCCCACTGCCCCCCCGAGTCCTCCCCCCACACCCTCCACCCCCCTGCCACCCCCCAGAGGTGGTACGAACCCCCTCCCCACCCCCACCCCGACATGCACATACACGCACCCCGACATGCACACACCCCCAACATGCACATATACACACCCCCTACACACACACATACACAACGGGGACACATACCCGCACACATACATGCCGACATGCGCACCCGCCGAACTACACACATTGCCCATAGGCACAGCAGCAATCCCCGCCCGCATGCACGCACTCACACACCCCCTCTACACACTCACACGCACACCCCCATGCACGCACACATCACACAACACCCCCCCGCCCCCTCCCCTCACGGACGATCAACTTACCTTGTGCGTTGGTCCTCCGGGAGGCGACGGGAGCCATAGGGACGTGACCGCCAACAGAAGACCGCCAACAGAAGACCGCCACACAGAAATGTGGGTCGTAATTCTGGGGGCGGTTTTCTGCTGGCGTGGCGGTGGAGGTTGACCAGTCTCCACTTTCCCGCCGACCGCCAGTGTGGCTGCTGGCGGTATTCCGGCGGAACGCTCCCAGCGGTCGGAATACGCGCAGCGGCATACCGCCGCGGTCGGCGGTCTTTACCGCAGCGGTAACTCGGCGGTCTTGCGAAAAGACCGCCAAGGTCAGAATGAGGGCCTTAGTCTTAAAAGCCCACATTTGGTAGCAGGCCTCATGGAAATGGAAGCACGGTCTATACGCAGGAAGTCCTCAGCAATTACTCTTTCAGCTAGCTGTCCTATTGCTAGCTATATGTGTGTGAATCCTTCCACTAGATCAGCCAATTTGGTCCCGAACTATTCTACAACTACTCAAGATATAAGACCAACAGGCCATCAGGTCCAGAGAGATCCACTCCCTGATTTGGCCCCTAAGTCCTGTTTTGGCCCTGTTTCAAGGGCCCAACTAACCCATGATCCTGGGGCTACCTCGGATATTGACTGACTATGTCTCACCAACCTTTGCACAGCTACAGCAGCCATGAACTTTCCATCTAATTCACCTTGCCCAGGCTCTCTTCTTTTATCGGACCCACAACCTGGAACTATTAATAATACCACAAGTTTATTTAAGGCGAACCCCGTTGCCAGTTACGTCCAAGTTGATACTACCACGAACTCAAACATCTCTTGTGCCCAGCACACAGCAAAACTTTTGTCCTGGAATGTGGCTGGCATTAACAGCAAACTTGTTGACACTGAGTGGGGGGCATTCGTCGGAAATTTTAACGTCTGCATGTTCCAGGAAACATGGGCAACGCATTGTACATACAAACAAGGGTATAGCTCTTTTTTCAAGCCTGCTAAGCCATCTTTAGCTGGCAGGGCGGCATGGGGTTTAATCACATGGGTAAAATCTACAGAGGGGAGTGGTACAAAGGAGATATATGTGGATTCCCATGATATTTTGGCCGTTGCTATCTACCCAGCCTCAGGCTCTCCTGTCCTTTGTCTAAATATTTATAGCCGACCGGGACCCTCAAATCACCGATCTCCCACTGTCGAGCTATTGAATATCTTAATCTCAGACCTTTCCCTCAAATATCATATCATAATAGCTGGTGACTTTAACGTTCTACTTGAACTTAATGCAGATCACATAGAGGTCATGCAGTCTGAAGATAGTGTATGGAATATCCCTCCTCCTGCGACTTCTCATTCTACCCAGCAAAATTCATATAAACCATGCGTTAGGGCCTCACAGATAGTGGATCTCATGATATCCCATGGCCTTCGTTTGGGTAATGGCCGCTTTCCAGCGGACATTCCGGCCAGACCAACCTTCTTCAGGGGCTCATATAGCAACAAATTGGATTATATCCTCTTTGATTTAAGACTATGGCACCATATTCTAGACCTAGAGGTGGGCTTTCCCCATACTAGTGATCATGCTCCCCTCCAGATCACATACAAGAGACCTCTCCTAGTAGGGGTCGCATTTCCTCCTGTCTCCTCTACTGCTATGGAGCTGTCTAGTAATAGGCGTACAGTCAGGTGGGACTCCTTTGTGCAATCAAACAAGCTTCAAGGAAAATTGCGTGCCCTAACCTCTTCTCATCAGTTATTTGATACCAACCTTATTCTGGCTCCATTAGAAATATTGCCTCTCCATCTGGACCTTTTTGCCACTTTGAAAGAGCTGTTTACTAAACGTCCTAGGCCACTGACTATCTCCTGTATTCGACCACATACTAAATGGTTCAACAAGAGGTGTAGGGAGGCCAAAAATACTTTGGCCATCGCGCTAAGGACCAAGGACAGATCAGGCATCATCAATGCTAGACGCCATTATGCTTCTACTTGCAATAAAAGTAAACTCGAGTACGAAGAGGGGCTATGGAGCAATTTACTTGAGGCAGCTACCGTCCATGATTCCAAACGGTTCTGGCTCCTAGTTTCCTGTGGTGATCAGAACCGCGCATCTCACCTGGAGTCTTATATCCCTCCTGACATCTGGCTCTCCTACTTTAAGGAATTGTATGGACCATTGCTGGCAAGTCATATTCCTGACATAATTTCGGAGGAGCTAACAACTTTTGACGAGCCCATGTCTTTCTTGCCCCCTTTTACACTGAACGAAACTGTGTCGGCCATTGCAGCCCAGAAAGCAGCAAAAGCCCCTGGGATGGACGGGATCCCCTCTGATATGTTTAAAGTGGACCAGAATACCTGGGGCCATATATTAACAGACTTTCTAATGCCATCTTGATTAGCAGAATTTATCCTGACTCATGGAAAGAGGTGATCATAGTGCCCATCCATAAGAAAGGAGAGAGGAACAACCCGGGTAATTATAGACCTATCAGCCTCCTCGACAACCTTCAAAAACTTTTCTGTTATCAGTTGTTGAGCAGGCTGAACAAGTGGCTAGTTGAAAATCAAATCTTAAATCATCTACAAGCGGGCTTCAGAGAAAAAATTAGCACATTAGATCAGATATTTCGTTTTACTTCTATTAAATGGAAAGTTGTCGATGTTGACTTAGGCCACCTATATGTAGCATTTGTAGACCTAAAATCGGCCTTTGATCTAGTACCCCGCCACAAACTGTGGGAAGTTCTGTCTAAAATAGGAGTCCCGTGCTCTATTTGAAATATTATCAGGGATCTTTACACTGGCAACTATGGTAGAATTAGATGGGGCCCACAAGGTGAATTAACAGAAAAATTCCTTACTGCCCGAGGTGTAAGACAAGGTTGCGTTCTTGCCCCTACCTTATTCCTTCTCTTCATAAACGCATGCATCCCTTATCTTATGGAGTGCTCTAACGACTCGCCTAAAATAGGAGGGCAGAAGATCCCCTGCCTTCTTTTTGCCGATGACACCCTGCTGGTATCTCAAACAGCCACAGGCCTTTCAACCCTGCTTTCAAGATTCATTGACTATTGCAATGATTATGGGCTTGAAATTAACCGATTAAAAACCAAGTGCATGGTGTTTGGCGATAGGAAAGGCAGAATGAGACAACCTATTTATTTAGAGGGTGCCGCGCTGGAAAGAGTCAGCGACTTTGATTATTTAGGCCTGAAATTAGAAGACTCGCACAAGTGGCAGCGCCACATCCAGAAGGCAACTTTACGATTGCAACAGCGAGCGAGTGGCATTGCAAGATTTGCAGCTAGATCTCCTAGCTTTGCCATGACGCCCGCAGTAGAAATTTATAAACTACAAGCAAGAGGGGGAGCAATTTATGGAGCTGAACTGTGGGGCCACTGTTGCCTAGATGATTTGATAAAAGTGGAGAACTCTTTTTTAAGGTCACTGCTAAGAGTTCCTTCCAGTACCCCACTGCTCCCAATACGCATGGACCTAAATCTCCCTTCTATCAGCCAGATTGTTGCACTCAAGCCCCTGTTGTACTGGATTCGCTTATGGTCAACAGATTCTCTCGTCCATTATAGATGTGCGCTAGTTAACTTGATGGCCAACAACACTAGCTCCAAAATCAAGTGGTGTGCATATGTAGAAAGGACCCTCTCGCTTCTTGGTTTGGGGTCCTATTGGAAGGAACCATTATCTATCCCTAAGAACGCAACCCAGACACTAAAGGATGCTTTCTGGCTCCACGCTCAACTTTCCCAATTGTCTGCTGTCTCGCCATCATCCATGACGGGAAACTTTCTATATTTTAAATGCCATTATGAATTTGCCCAATATATGGATATAGTATCTTCTCCGTTTGCTCGTTCATTATACATCAGATTCAGGGTGGGCTCCCTTCCTTTGCGTTCCCTCACATATAAATGGTCTAATTTTAGTTGTTCTTCTAAGATGTGTCCGATGGGCTGTGCCAGAGAAGAATCAGTAACTCATATTCTCTTCCAATGCCCCGCATACTCCAAACAAAGAGCCCGTTGGATTATTCCTCTGTGCAGAAGTAAGGGTTTTAAAAACTGCTCGCTAGCTTTGAGAATTTTTAAATCTGATTCATCGGTTTTAGTGGTTTGTTGTTTGTCAAAATATTTAGATTCAATCTGGCGTATCAGACTGAACACGCTTAAAAAAGCAGAGGGAAATTTAACAATGAATGTGGCAAGCAACAATTGATGGACTTATCATTGTATGCACATATTACTTTTATTGGTTCAGACGTATTCCCTACCTGTTGTTTTTATCTCGTTTTGTTCTTAGATACTTTTTAAATAGAAACATCCTTTTTATCTGATATGGTTTGCCAGGCTTGTATATTATTCTTTTACCCACAATGTGTTTTTACGTATAACTATAAGGTGCGATTTTCCAGTAGGGAACTGTTTATGTGTAAATATTTCTCTCTTCTTTTTTCTCTCCTTTTTAATCTTTTATGACTTAAATTGTTTATCATGTAGCTTGCCGTTCCTTTTTTATGTGATGTGCTTTTATGGTATTTATATTTACCGAAATAAAGCTAATGATGATGATGATGATGATGATGTCTCATCCTACTTCTTATCTGTGTTCCTCAACTCTCATCCATCAACCCTACTTCTTATTCCTCATCCCTCATTCCTACAACACACTTTTTATAAGATAAATCAGCCTTATTAAAATCAGAAATAGAATAAACATATATTAACAATAATTAGTGTTAAACTCAAAGATAAACTTTAAGTATACAAAAAAATGCGAAAAAGAAGAATGCTGTTTAACATTTTGAAAGTATTGGGAGGTGAAAAAGGAAAAGGAAGAAGGGAGAGGAAAAGTGTTAAGGAGACAAGACCAATAAAGAGTAACACTACCTATTATAATTCTAGATAAATGTTAGTTATATTGAAATCATGCAGCAACATTTGAGATTAGGAGAACCAATGACAGAGAAAGTAAACATCTTATGGTGGCTTAAACGTTTCAGATAAAGTACATTTAGTAAATTTGCAAGCAACAATATCAAGATAAAAAGTTAAAGGCAACCAATATACATCTCTATCAATCAAAGGACAACACAGAGATGCATATGTAGTATCCAACCTATGATAATGACAAACATTATACCTTTATAGGAAATATTAGAGGATTGTTTCCAATTAAGAGTAACTTCTTGAAAGGCTAGAGCTAGCATGAGATCTAACAACCTCAAGTTATTAAAGTCTGAATCAATATCTTCTGATAGACTACCTAAAAAAGTGTGGATGGCGATAATTGGGAACTTAAATGAAAAATTTAGGGAAATTGGAGCCAAACTTTTTCCCAAAAGGATGCCGTAGGAGGGCATTTGAAAAGGATGTGCATGAGGTCGCCATTGGGGTGGTCACATATCCAACATTTTGAAGTAGTGGACATGGAAAAGTTAGGTATGGTGGAAGAGGTAAAATATAGTCCATGGTATAAAAAGAACAATGCTTGTGAAGTAGAAGCTGATCTAGAAATTTTATATGCCCTATCCCATATCTTATTCCAGAAAATAATATTCCCGGTACATCCCAAATCCACTTCCCATTGAGTCTCTACTCTAGACTTGGGCCTTGTCAGGAGAACAAAAAAATACGTAAATAGTTGATTCCTTGGGAAGAGAGGAAAGAATGGAAGATCAAAACGAGTACAATGGTGAAGAAGGTGAGAGAATTGGCAGTGAAAAAAAGACACCTAGAAGGATATTTATAAGGAGAAGGTACCTAGCCATAAAGGAACTAGGGAAATTAAATAATTGTTGGAGCTGTGAAAAATAAAGTAGAGTATCATTATAGCAGAAATCTTTGTCCCATGCAATGCCTTTTGTCTCTAAGACTTGCAAAATAATGTTTTTTTTTCTTTCTTGACAGCAATAAGTTTATTATGCCAAAAAGGAGAATGCAGAAAAGAAGTATGAGTTACAGTTTGTGATAAATGGTAAGTTCTTAGAAAAGCACAAGTATGTTTAAGAAGCCAGGAGGATATAATAGAGAAGAAAAAGGTAGAAGAAAAGAACATTCAGTATCCAACTATAAAGGGGTAAACAGAGATGTTGACAAAGGAATCTACCTGGAATGTTGCTGCAAACAAAAATATTTATGATAGAGTCGGAAGTCAGGAAAGTTAGCTCCACCGCCCTGTTTAGAATGGCTGAAATGACTGAGAGAAATTCTAGATTCCTTATGGCTAAAAAAAAAAAAACATTGATCATTTTGAATCGAGTTGTTTGAAAAAAGTAACATGTATAGGAACTAGAATCATAGATAAATATAAAGTATTATGGGAGAAATCATCATTTTGATGGAATCACGACTACCCTAACATAGGGGATTCCATGACAGTACAGTTCTATCAATCCTATCTAAGGAATCAGATATATTTGCACTAATGGAATCCCTAATGGAAAAGGAAAACCTACGTTTTAATCTTGGATGTATTTTAGTGAAAACCAGTGATACCAAATGATTGTCTAAAACATAATTTAGTTAGAAGGAGATTTTTAGTTTTATCCGAATTTATCTTATATCCTAAAACCGAAGAAAATTCAGCTATCTCTTGGAGTAGAGCATGTACCAAGAGTTCTGTATTAGAAATATATAAGAGTATGTCATGTGCATAGGCAGAAAGTTTCAAATGTTTATCACTATATTGGAATCCTTCAATTTTAATATGTTTCTAATATGGGATAAAAAGGGCCAAAACAAACAAAAGAGGGGATAATGGACAGCCTTGACAAGTGCTGTGACGTAATGAAAAATAATTAGAAATGTTCTCATTGACCAAGACAGATGCCATTGGGGATTGACAAAGCAAAGAAATAAATGAGATGATATGGGGACCGAAACAATGGCAGGATAAGGCTTTTAATAAAAAGGAGCAATCTTTAAGATCAGATGCTTTCTCAGCGTCTATGGAAATCGTCGCTAAAGAATATAAAAGAGTAGAGGCTTTGCTTAGTACATTAGAAAATGTTCTAGAATTATCAGAAGCAAGTCTACGTTTGACAAATCCAGATTGCTCCTTATTTATCTTTAAAGGCAAAAGGGGATCAAGACGCAAAGCAAACAATTTAGCAAAAACAAAAATACATTCTAGAATTATCAGAAGCAAGTCTACCTTTGACACATCTGGATTGGTCCTTATCTATCATTAAAGGCAAAAGTGGATCACGACGTAAAGTTAGCAATTTAGCAAAAATTGTGTAGTCCAACTTAACCAGAGAAATTTGTCTGTGGTTTTTACAAAAGATAGGGTCCTTTCCTTCTTTTGGGATTAGACAAATGTTAGCTTCTTGAAAAGTACCCTCTGCAGATCCTGAGTTTGAGACGAACTGAAAAGATGTAGAAGCATGGGAAGTAAAATATTTGAAAAGTGAAGGTAAAATTCCACAGTGAAACCATCCAGTCCAGAAGTATTCCCTTTCTTGAGGGAACGAATGGCTTGAAGAATCTCTGAAAAAGAAAAATCTGATTTGAGGGAAGAAAAATCAATTAGATTCCTGTCATGATTTTGAACTTCTTTTAAAACTCATCAACCTGAGAGATGCATGGCAGCAACTCAGGAGTATAGAGAGTTTGATTATACTTGACAAACTCAGCCAAGATTTAATTATCCTTGAAAACAGAATTACCTGTACCAGTGTTTATAGACTGCACTGTGTGGCGTTGTTTCTGATTTTTTAAGTAAGCTGTAAGAGGGCGACTCCTTTGACCTCCAGATAGTGTTTGTTGTTGTCCCCAGTGCAGCTCTTCCTGCTGCTGCCTCTGCTTAGGCAAAACTGAGATCCTGCCTGTCTCTCAGATCAAAATCCCACCTCTACACGCAGGCTCCTGACTGCGCCTTATCCCTTGTGGCCTAGTGGCCATCTGCTAGTAAATATCTTCTGTCTCTCTTTCTCCTGCCTTTTACTTCTGCTTTTACTTCTGCTTTTACTTCTATTTTTCACTTCTGTTTCTTTTACTGTCTCTGTTTCATTTTTCTCCCTCTTGCATTTTTCCCCATGCCACTGCTGCCCCTGCGGCCAAGCTCCCACGAAGCACCTTTCCTGTCCTCCACCTCCCATCTGACTGGACCCCTGTCTCCCTCCCCTTCTTAATAGCGGCCACAACGCTGTGAGAGGGCGACTCCTGGTCAGCGTTTTTTGTCCTCCCCAGTGCAGCTCCTCCTGCTCCTGCTGCTGCTGCTACCTCTGCTTGGGATGAACTGAGAGCCTGCCTGACTCTCAGTATGAGGACCACCTCCACCTGCAGGCTCCTGCCTGCGCCTCACCCCTGCTGGCCTAATGGTCATCGCAAGTATTTTCTGTCTCTCTTTACTTCCATTTTTCACTTCGGTTTCTTTTTCTGTTTCTTTTTCATTTTTCTCCCTCTTCAGTTTTTATCAGCGCTGCTGCTGCCCCTGCGACCCCACCCCCCCACTCCACGCAAAGCATTTTTCTCACCCTGCCGCCTCCCAGCTGACCAGATCCCCCTTCTCCCTCCCCTTCTGAATGGTGACCACAGAGCAGCCACGCAGCAGGCGAGCCACTGGCATGCCCAAGGTGCACCAAAGGCAAGCGCATCTGCGTCTGACCATGCCTGGACCACGCCCAGCACCACGGACCTTGCCCAGCACCACAGACCCTGGTTCTCACCCAATCTGCCGGTTTGACACCAGCACTCTACGCGCACTGAACCTGGGAAGTTCATCAGCCTGCCACCAAGCCGACCCCAGGAACACCCATGGACCTTTTCCTTGTTGCACCTGCTCCAGCACACTCTTAGGACCTCCCCATGATCCCACACCAAGCCAGGACAGCCACTTCAAGTGCATACTCCTCAACACACGCTCCCTTGTCAAACATGTGGTAAAAGTTTGGGACCTCCTCGACTCAACAGTCCCGGACATCGCCTTCTTCATGGAGACTTGGATCACCCCCATTGCTGCCCCAGACATCACCACGGCCATCCCAGACAATACAAAATTATCCACAAGGACACAACCAACCGACCTGGAGGAGGCATTGCCATAATCTACAAAAACAACTTCTGCCTGACTGCCACCATTGAGTCGCAGGCTCAGTCAACTCACGAGCACCTACATTTCCAGATCAGACCAACCCTAATACCTCCCTATATGACTGCCTCATCTACAGGCCACCTGGACCCCGACCCCAGTTCTGCGAAGACATTGCCGTCCTTGTCGATCCCCAAGCACTCCCCTCCTTCGACTATATCCTACTCGGCGACCTCAACTTCCACCTTGATACCCAGAATGACCCCAACACCTCAAACCTCCTTGACAACCTCACAACTTTCTGCCTCAAATAACTTGTCAACTTCCCCATCCACAGAGCCAGACACATTCTCAACCCCGTTTTCTCAGCAGGGGTAATCACCATCTCCCACACCTACTTACAGCATTGTACCAACCACAAGTGCGTCCACTTTACCTACACAAAGAACACTGCATGCCACTGAACCCACCATCCCCCCGGCAGATGCTGGGGCAAAGTCACAGAAGCACAGCTCACCAACGTTCTCAACCACTCACTTCCACCAGATGCAGCAGATGCAAATGAAGCCGCAAGCAACCTACACTGCTGGCTCTCAAACTGTGCCGACAACGTAGCCTCCCTAAGGAAAACAGCAGGCAATCGACAGAGCAAAACACGTAGTTTATGACAGACCTACAGGAATCCAAATGTTCCTGCAGATGACTGGAACGTAAATGGTGGATCGGCAAATCAACCCAAGACCCCACAGCCTACAAAAATACAGTCACCACGTGCCACCGGAACATCAGAGCCACCAAAAAAGCCACATTTCAAGCACGCCTCAGCACCAGCGCTCACAACAGCAAAGAGCACTTCGTCATTGTCAAAGAGTTCACAAATCCTGGGACAGACACCTCATCCATCCCTCCCTCCCAAGACCTCTGCAACAACCTTGCCACCTTCTTTCACCCTAAGATCCAGGACATATCTGAAGGCTTCAGGAACCAAATCCCACTCACCATCACAGACCTAACACCTCACCAGATACTGAACTCCTGGACCCCCATCACCAAAGGGGACACCCAAAGACTGATTAACTCCATCCACTCTTGAGCACCCTCAGATCTATGCCCTCATCACATCCTCAACCTGGCCAGCACTACCATAGCACCAGAACTCTGCTGAACTATCACCCAATCCTTCGAGACTGTCACGTTCCCCTCAGACTGAGAACACGCCAAAATCAGCCCACTGCAGACCCTAGGGAACTGAAGAACTTCAGGCTCATCTCTCTGCTCCCTTTCCCAGCCAAGGTAACGCAGGAAGCCGTCAACCAGGAACTTACCAAATTCCTCGAGACGCACCATAAACTAGACCCAACCCAGTCCAGATTCAGAAGCAACCACAGCACTGAAACCGCACTCTTAGTAGCCAACGATGACATACGCATCATACTGGACCGTGGAGGCATGGCTGCACTCATCCTCCTCGACGTCTCTGCCGCATTTGACAGTGTCTCCCACTCCACCCTCAGCCACAGACTACACGATGCTGACATCCGAGACAAAGTCCTGGACTGGATCAGTTCCTTCCTCACCGGAAGAACACAGATGGTCAGACTATCGCCGTTCATTTCAGAATCTAAAAAGACTTGCTGCGGAGCGCCCCAAGGATCTTCACTCAGCCCGCCGCTTTTCAACGTCTACATAGCCCTACTTGCCAAGATCACCAAACATGAGCTAAACAAAGTCTCCTACGCCATTCTCACTCAACTTATCCTCTCCCTGTCTGACGACTCTGCTCAAGCCAAGAGGAATTTCCACAACAGGAGGAGAGAAGTTGCCACCTGGATGGAGGCCAGCTGCCTCAAGCTCAACTCGGACAAGTCAGAGAGCCTTGTGATTGGCTCTCCCTCTTTTGCATAGAATAACTCCTGGTGGCCCACCACTCTGGGTAACTCCCCCACTGATCATGCGCACAGCCTGGGCATCATCCTGGACTCTTCTCTATTGATGACCCGCCAAGTCAAAGCTGTCTCTTTGTCATGCTTCCACATCCTCCGACTCCTGTGGATGATTTTCAAATGGGTTCCCCCCGACATGAGGAAGACAGTCACCCATGCACTCATCACCAGCAAACCGGATTAAGGCAACGCACTCTATGCTGGCATCACCAAGTAACTTCAATCAAGACTACACAGATTCCAGAATGCAGCAGCCAGACTCATCCTGGACATCTCCTGACACAGCTGCATCTTCTTCCACCTCAGAGATGTACACTGGCTCCCAGTCAACAAGCGCATCATATACAAACTCCTGATCCATACCTCAACCACCATCTCACCTTCTACATACTCAACAGACGTCTCCGTTCCTCCCAGCTTGCCCTTGTCGCCATCCCCAAGATCCAGAAAAGCACAGCAGGAGGAAGACCCTTCTCCTACCCAGCAGCGCGGACATTGAACGCACTACCGCTCAAGCTCAGACAGACAGCACCACTGAAGCACTTCAGAAAGGACCTCAAGACCTGGCTCTTCTACTGAGCAGCACACCCACATACAGCGCCTTGAGACCCTATGGTTGCTTAGCCAAGCTTTTACAAATCCCTAATTGATTGAATGATTGATTGAGTAGTCGTAGATATAATCTGAGAGGGTTTAGGAGAGGAGGAAGATGACGAAGACATCCTTGATGTAAAGAAAGTGGATGTTATAGGGCAATTATCTGGCTTAAAAAGCTGTGAGAAGTTATTAGTAGAGGGCGCCAACTAAAGTAGGAAAATTTTAGTTTTCTTTAATTTACCCATATAATGCAAAGAACTGCTATTAAAAAGCAGACGTAAAAGTTATAGGAGACAACCATCCAGAAGGAGTAGAGCACAATGCAATTTTGAGACTAAAAGAACTGAAAAGTCTCAGTAATTGCAATAAAAGAACGAGAGCAGACAGGAACTCAAATTATATGTTGTTGCAGCAAAGAGAGGTCCCAGCAGGTACAAGTGACATTTCCAGTGAGTACCAGCATCTTATAAACAATGTTCAAAAATAGGACCCCATATAGTAAGTGCAAGTCATATGTTACGTTAGGGCAAGAACATTCCCTTCAGTGAAGGAGCGCAGGTAATCCAGGTGCACCACTGTGACGGAAAGTCGAACAAAGTATTAACAGTCAATAATAAACGCAGAAGTGGCATCCAAATGAGGTACTTGTGCTAACCAATAGGTCCAGTATTATTGAGAAAAGCGCTCTGACATTATTAGTTGTTGAAACGGTTCCGGTGACGAAACTCGTCCGACGGTGAGCAGAGCAGAGCTCCCGAATTAGGTGCCCATCTTGGCTGGTGGGCAGACTCCGCCCCCTACCAACACATTTTTAACATTGTGACCGAACCTTTCACACTGATTTGTTGCCAATCAGAGTTTCTATTAGAACATTTGTTTTGATTTTAATGGACGGTAGCTGTAATTCAAATGCCTTAGCTGCCCTCCGAATCACCAGTGAAACTGAGGCACTTTGTTCCATTAGTGGCCCAAGTGGCTAGTCAAGCTCTGTCTCAGGAGAAGTATCAAGCCCACTGATCAAGGCACGAGAGGCAATCTGTATATTGAGAGGGGAGAAAGCAATCCCCATCATCATCATTATCAGTGTCTGGGGAGCACAATGCTCTGGCATTAGATCACAATCAGAACCAAATCAATGAGTGAGCTTCTGCTGATAGTTGTGATGTGGCAGAGGCACAAGATTAAAGTCAGGATGCACAAAAATTGTAGTACTTTTGTAATTTTGTAGTGTAATATTGGTCGGACTCAGGCTGACATCGGTTCATGGTCCGACAGTGACATTGGCACACGCTCATTTTGCCACTGGTGTCAGCATGGCAGGAACTAATGTGAATCTCATGGCTGGGGTAGGAGTCTGTACTGGTGTTGGTACAGGCCTGGTAGCAGGTCCAAAGTGGACAGCTGATACTTTGGTGGAACCCGCTGATGGTAATCCGTTGTGAGGCACTCTCGGTTCCATGGGACCTGAAGGTGGGCCCGAAGGCTGAAAGTGCACTGAAAAATTGCAGCAGGAACTCTTTGAAGGCTTTAATTTGCTGTGGGGTCAAAGACAAGCTTGGAAGTTCAGGGAGCATCAGAATCAACTGGTAATTTGCCTCTGTTGCTGGAGACCTCAAAGGAGTGTGACTTACATTGTGGCACCCTTGTGCCTCGCACCTCGTACTTTGTAGTCTGAGTGTCCAGATGGGAAAGAATCTGCTTCACCTTCTTATGCTTGCATTTAGACATGATTGACTTACTGAAGTACTATGAGCATGAAGTTGAATGGTTGTAAGAGGAGCCTCTGGACCAAGTAAGAACCTGCAATTTAGAGCTGGATCAGGACTTACATGAAGGCCTCGACTTTTTCTCCTGCTGAGTGACATAAATGTTTGCCTCCGGGTCATGGATCATCTTTGGGTGAATAAAGGCACACTTATCACATGTCTTGGAGCAGTGTCTAAAGCCCAGACTCCAGAGACACACCATGTGTGGGTCCATAACCCTCATCTGGTTCCTGCATTCGCTTACATTTTTGGTGGGGGCATCGTTCCCTAGCAGACTGTGAAACTGTTTTGGAAGTTGTTGGAAAACTGACAAAATCAGGATTGGAGCTCACGATCTATGTCAGAAGGTACAGAAAGAAAGTAACTGACATCAGCATGCAGGGGTGGCATTTAAATGCAGCTCTGTTCCGTACTTTGGGCTGTATGGAACCAATTCAGAGCTGCACAACACCATAGAGTGGTAGCATGGTTAAAGAAAAATTTACATATCAGTCTGGTGCTCTGGAAATTCTTGGGGCAAGGAATCTGCAGTTAGAAATATCCATGAGAACATCATTTATAATGTTTTATAGCACTTCAGTATATACTTATGAATATATTATACATCCCCCAATTTAAAAAAAGTCTTTGGAGTAGACCATCCCCTAAATCACCGTGTGGTGGTGGGGGTTGATTGTTGACGGAGCTTGCTTGTGCAACGTAGTATGAGAGCTGGTATGATAAAATTGTCTCAGGCTTTTTTTGGTTCCCTGTCTTCCCCTGTAGTTCTATATCATTCTATATCATGCTCCTCCATGCTATATACAAATGCATGATCATTGATTTTCCCAACTGTCCCTGGTGCGTCTGCACAAGACAAAATGCCATGTCGTATCGACTTCGGCCATTGCCGGTAGCTCCTTCCCTACAACTGCCTTTTCATCGACCTAATCTTGGCATTTATTGCTTGGTTTAAATGAACTTTTCAACAATATGTTAATATGTTAATGTCTTTTAAATATTTCAGTGCCCTCATAAATATGCATTGGTAGCTTTTGCAGACATTATTTGTATTCAGATGGTCTGGTTAGGAAATAGATCATGAGTAGTATACATTTTCCAGTGGATGTATCAGTCGACACAATATGCATTAAATCTGAGCGAAGTCAATGCTGCCAACAGAAGCAGGCTTGCATTTGTCAAATAGTTTGCCTCATGTCTACGTTTGGTCAAACCCCAATGAGTAAGATTCACGATAAAGAAAAGAAAAGGCAAACCTGTACTTTGAGTCTACATGTAACTGTTCCTCTATAATTTCGTAAATGAAACATATGAAAAAACATAATTAATTAACTCGTTTTGCATCAATATTTTAACAACACAGATTACCGAGAATGTATTTAGAACAGTGATGTAGTGTGCAACATCTTCCAAAACCTTACAGATCTGTGTTAGGAAAAAAGAAAAATGTTTTATTAAAAATGGTGCACAGAGTCTCACAATCTTCTAAAACTATGGGAGAGAAAATAGGAGAATGAGAGAAGGATGTGATAAAGTGATGAGACTAAAAAATGTAAGAAAGAAAATTATGAGAAAGTATGGGATACAATAGTGAGGATGCCCCACCATGGAACTCTTGGTCTGGTGGCCTTCAGACCTTGGAGCTACTCTCATCCCCAGTCCAGACGGCAAAAACTTTGGGATCGTCATCGATAACAAACTGGACAAGTCTGTCCAGGTCAATGCAGTCACCACATCCTGCTTCCATACTCTGAGAATGCTGAGAAAAATCTACAAATGGCTACTAAATTACTCCAGAAAGACTGTCATCCAAGACCTCAACACCAGCAGCTGGACTATGGAAAGTCTCACTACACAGGAACCAGAAAAACATCTCATGGGAAGACTGCAAACCATCCACAACGCAGCAGCCAGGCATGTCCTCAACCTCCCAAGAAGCACACTCATCAGACCTCACCTAAGGGAACTCCTGTGGCTCATGATACACAAGTGCACACAGTTCAAGCTCCTCACCCACACATGCAAAGCACTACACAACCCACCCTACCTGAACAGCTGCATACATTTCCATCAACCATTGAGGCACCTCCGCTTAGCTGGACTCTTACTAATATACATCTCTCATATTCACAGAAGCTGGATCAGAAGTCAAGCCTTTTCTTACATCACTCTAAAGCCGAGCTCCTAATACACATCAGAGCCTCCTCCTATCTTCTTCAATTCTGCAAGACGCTGAAGACTTGGAGTAAGCTCTCTCCCCTCTTCTGGGGCTAGCCTCTAACACCTGCACAGTGCCAGGATACCCCCAAGGGAGATAGTGCTCTCTACAAATGGGTATAACATAAGATGACACAACTGTTAGGAAGAGTAGTGTGCATGTGTATTGAGCTTGAGAGAGGTGAAAAAGATAGAGAGCAAGGAATCTGGTGACGGACAGAAAAGAGTATGTGAAAGAAAAGTGTGAGAAGTGTGATAGAGGACTGTATCCCAGATAGTGAAGGGTGGTGGAGCGGTGAGAAGTGAAAGTGTGAACATAATGCGTTTTGCTATAGGAATTGGGATGGATGATAAAAACAAGCATTGGCAAAACCAACAGGGCTGGCATTGGCTTACATGGATTTAGCTTTGTGAATGCTTGTTTTGTCATGGTATTTGTAAAGCTTTATCTTCGAAAAACTGGCAGGCCTTTCCCAATATACAGAAAAAACATTCACCAAAAAGCAAGAATAATTTTTTGGCTTCACAAAGCACACTTTGTCATAGCAGTCCCTTGTAGCAAAGGATAGTACTTAAGCCCTAAGTGGGCTGATCCCTTACCTTGTGCTGTATGCTTTAGTGAGCATTATAAAAATGTGAATGACACAACAGCAGACAAAGGGAGGAAGAGGGCTGGCTGAAACCTGCTACAACCAAGTATAATATATAGAATTTTAACAGAATGTGGTGTGGAAAAATGTACCTTGAACAAAGATGGCAAACAATTTTGTGATGCCCTTAGGTTTTTCCCGTGGATATAGAAATAGTACAAAGAGGAGAATGTAGGGGGGTGTAGGAGAGAGGTAAAGGTGATGAGAGAAAGGGAAAATCAAGAAGACTGTGACAGGAGATATGTATAATAAATTAATTTGGGTTACAAGAGTAGTGAATGAAGAGTGTGAGGGTCTTGAAAGTAAGAGAGAAGAGAGAAAAGACGAAATGGGGGTGAAACAAGAGGAACAGGGCCAGACTGGGGAACTAAAAGCAGCTCTGACAAAAATCCTCAAACCAGCCCACTCCCTTCCTCTTCCCATTCATCTATTCCCTCTCCCACACTTCTCTGTCTCACTCTTGAAGCCTAATGTGCCTAGTGTCATTATTCTTGGGGAGCTGCCTGCTGCAGTCTTTCTTGGGGAATTGGGGAAAAGGACAGAGGCTCTAGTAGCAGCCCCAGGAGTTCAAACTGGCTTCCAGTGGCTCTAGAACACCTGGAAAATCCTCAAAGGAATTAAAGAGCAGCCCAGACATGGTGAAAATGAAAAGAGCCTGAGAAGAGAGACAGAGAGAAATGTAAGACAAGAGGTAAGGGTAAGGGAAGAAAAAAGAGGAAAAGAAAGAGGAAAAGGAGGACATGAGAGGATTGATAGTGGTAGAGACCAGCTAGAGAAGAGTGAGAAAGGGGTTGTAGCTATAGAGAATGAAGGGGGCACATAGAGGGGAAAAACAATAGAGGTGGAGTGGTGTGTTTTTGTCATTTTGTCCTTAGATGGCCCTACTGGGTGCATGCCCCTTCTATCATATCATTCACACCATGAGTAGAGAAGGCCTTGTTAACGCGTCCCATTCTAATTAATTTATTCACTCTGGGACTCGTTTTAGGCCAATCAATCTTTTGACCCTGATTGAAGACACCTTAGGACGAGATAACTAATCAACATGTCAATCAATATGTCAATAACGTCATCAATAAGACTCGGAAACCACCATGACCTTTCAGTCATGAATAACCACACCAGTTTAGTATGATTTTGTGATGTTTATTCCCTATTGATTACAATTCTCCTTGTAAGTTTATTAATCTCAAAATCATGAAACACATCAGCATTGTCATAATATGGCAACTTGAATAAGATTTAATCAAAGCAAAGATCACAAACATTAGAACATAGCACGACGTCAACATGAATGAACCCCAACAGAGTATCATTAGTGCATCATTCAACAAAGCATTGAACCAGTCATTTGTCTATTTGTGTCCGCTTTAGTGAACCCCTTAACTAACCTCTAATTAGCATTGGCATGTTGGGCTTCATGCAAAACAGTTTGGTAACACCAATTTGGAAAACATCTAACTATGGTCTCTGTCAAAAGAAGCAGTTCGTACCTAGAAAGGAAAGGCAATCAGACAATTACAATTTCATCATCATATAGTTATCCTCCGTAATGGGTCAGCATACAGATTCAGTCTTCGTCCCCAGGACATCAGTTGATTCGCCACCAGCCAGGGAATTCAGCAAGATGGGTAAGAAGGGACACTTCCATCATAAGGAGGAGAAGTATATAACGGGCAAGGTAAGGCAAGGATGGTTTGAAGAACCAAACAGCAAAGTCTCTATGCAGAGTGACAAAGTGTCTGGGTCATAACAAAAGTTTGCAATGACATCTCCTAATGGCTCGTCGTGTCAAAGGTTTTTATCCCTTTTCCGTTGTACAGTCCCCTAATCTCTGATTGGATAGGGTTGGCACCCCTCCATCTTCATCCAATGCGTTTACAGTGTTAGTATCAAATTTTGTCACCCCATAACAGTTCTCACGTAGTTTATTGGTTCTTATGATTGACGTCTCCAGCGGGCAGAATGTCCACTTTGATTTCATACTCTCGTGATCCTCTCGCATCTTCAGTCAGTAGGTCCATTGTCTGTAGCGGTTCAGGCGACCTTGTATCTGTAACTAGTCTACAGTGTTGCATTCAGCAAAAGTGTTTCTTCTAGTAAGTCGAATTTCATGAGAACGGATCTACTACGGTTACACTCATCCTTTAGCTTTGGAAAAATACAAGTACATGTCCTTCAGCAAGTCAGCACACTGCACGTTAGAAAAACACATTTAATATGAAAACCGGGCAGCTAGGCCTCGACTCATGCTAACTAAAGTCCAATGATTTATTAGCAAATCCTTATGTATAACTCTTAATGTTAGTGTAAAATTATACTTTAACATCTCATTTTCATTATTATTAGTCAGTTTCATTAATCCCTATATTTATTGGGGGACACTCCCTGTGGGCACATTTCAAGCGCACGTTTAGAAAAAGCACATTAATACATTTTCTATGCGGCATTATTATGCATTAGTTCATAAACATTTCATGTTAATTTTGAGTATAGGTGCTACGCTCCCTCATCCACATCTCTGATGACACTTGTCATCACACAAAACTTTTCCCTTCACAACCTTTCACTTTCTTAGGCCATGCATTTAAATTTCTTCCCCCGTTTTGATTTTTCCCAAATTTCTTTGAACATTTTCTCCTTTTTCTTTTCCTCTTTTCTTCTATTGCATTTTGCCAATTTTCTTTTAATTCTCTTATTTTTTATTAAAAAAAAAAAATATTTGGATTGAATTTTCATTACAGATCTGAATACCTTATCTTTTGCATGCATTGGCAGGATTTGGATGATCTGATGTAACTTTTACATTCAAACAAAAACAAAATAAACACAACTTAGGTCTTATTGTTCCTTCCAGTATCTTTATCTGCGGTGTGTGGCTGGAGTATGGTGGCCCCTCGTGTGGCCGCTTAGTTGCCCTGTTCCCTGCTGGCTCTTACTTTCTTTGTTTGGAATAGTGTCGGATGCCGGTCTGGCTCCTATTTGTAATGTGTGCTGGGTTGGCGTTTGTTTTGTGTGTTCTGAGTGTTTGCTCTGCTCTAGTTAGCTGATGCAGGCAGTAGCGACTGTGGGAGGCGAGAAATAGTGTGTGCTGGTCTGGCGTTGTGTGTCACTGCAGATTACTTTATTGTGTTGGAAGTGGTCTGGTACTATCTGGTTGTGGCTAATGCTGTGATATTTCCCTATTCATGGTGGTTTCTCATCGTTTTTTGCCTCTAGTCTGGCTACTAACGTTTCCCAGGCTTCACATCCTGTGTGTTGTTGGCCCTCCCGCACTAATTTCCTTAGTACCTGATATTCTGTTCGGGACCAGCGTAGTGTCAGGGTGTGCCAGGTTTTCAAGTCGGGTGCTTTGGACGCTTTCCAATTCATGGCTATCAATCTTTTGTACATCACGTATGCTAGGTCTGCTAACTTATGTAGATGTCTATGGGGGTCATTACGACCCTGGCGGCCGGCGGTAAGGTGGCGGTAACACCGCCAACAGGCTGGCGGTGT
Source organism: Pleurodeles waltl (assembly GCF_031143425.1). Classification (NCBI taxonomy): domain Eukaryota; kingdom Metazoa; phylum Chordata; class Amphibia; order Caudata; family Salamandridae; genus Pleurodeles; species Pleurodeles waltl. The sequence continues at coordinate 391,426,065 of NC_090450.1, forward strand.
TCTGCCAGCAATAATAACTGTGGCGCAATAGCCATGGTCATACCGCCGGCCCCTCCAACTTACCTCCAGGTTTCCGCCTGGCAGTCATAATCCCCAACCGCCAGCCTGTCTGTGGCGGTAAACACTGCCATGGAAAGGCTGGCGGTAAGGGGACTTGGGGTACCCTCGGGGGCCCCTGCACTGCCCATGCACTTTGCATGGGCAGTGCAGGGGCCCCCAGGCATAGCCCGTCGCGCATTTCACTGCCCGAATTTCGGGCAGTGAAATGCGCGACGGGTGCTACTGCAAGACTGCTGAGGTTGTAATGACCCCCTATGTGTCTTATTTCTTGTTCTCAGCCCTAATAGACAGGACTTGGGATCAACTGCCAATGCAATACCCGTCAGTTCTGAGGTTACTTCCACCACTCCGCTCCTTTTGTACTTTGGGACACTCCCAGACCATATGCAAGAAATGTGCAGATGGGGCATTACATCTAGGGCAAATTGGGTCTAAACCTGCGAACATGCGTTTGATCCTGCCTGGTAATAGGTATGTTTGGTGTGTGTGGTTGAATTGTGTGTAACTGAATCTGGGGTTTCTTGACACCCCTCTGGTATGGTGCAGGACTTTCATCCAGTCCTCTTGGGGTATCGGGTCCGGCAGGACAGCGTTCCACCTATCCCTTATTTTCCCCAGGTTAGGATCAGGGGGCTTGTTCAGAGTTTTGTACAAGTTTGTCACTACTTTTATTGGATCGTCATATTGTAGCATATGATGTAGTGTGGGAGAGATTGCTGGTTCTTGGTCTCCCGCCGTCCATGTCTTTTTGATTGAGTGACATATTGCGTGGTAAGCTTGAAATTGCCCTGGACCTACTGCTGTAAGGGCTTGTATAGATTGGAATGTCATCAGTTTCCCTTCTTCAAAGCAGTCTCCTACCAGCTGTATGCCCGACTCTGCCCAGGTCGTTAGTGGGCACGATCCGGCCGCGGACCCAGGGACCCGCTCCAGAGGAATGAGCGGCAAGTAAGGAAGTGCTTTCTGTTCTTTTTGTACATACCTCTGCCAGCATGAGTGTGCCACCCCCATCAATGTGTTAACGGACGCGGCTTTGAGTGTTTTATTTGATAGCCATGTGAGCAGTGGTTCTCCCGGCAGACGCGCCAGCAGCCATTTGGATTCCGCCAGCGCAGGCCTATGGATCCAGTTTACTATCCACTGTAGCTGTGCAGCGGCGTAATAATGTTCGAAGTTGGGGGCTCCCAGCCCACCTGCACTAATTGGGCACTGCAGTGTGGAGAGTGCCACGCGCGCTCTAACCCCCTCCCCATATAAGCTGCAGTAGGACTGCGTTCAAGTTCCGAAAAAAACTCTTGGGGACACTGATGGGCAGTGCCGAAAAATAATATAGCAGCCTAGGCAATACCAGCATGTTTGCTATCGCCACCCTGCCCAGGGGCGACAGTGGTAGTTTATTCCAGAAGCGCAACGATCCCTTCATAGCGGTCAGTGCTCTCCCCAGATTGCCATCTCTAAGGTCCTCGGTTTTATGATATATGTGAACCCCTAGATACTTAAACGTGTCGAAGCACCACTTCAGTCGCCCCGCCAGGGCGTTTTCTCTTCTTGACTGGGACCAGCTCGTTAGTGGGTACGCACACGATTTTTCCCAGTTTACCACTAAGCCCGATATCCCTCCGTATTCGGACAATAGCTATATTACTAAGGGTATTGCCTCGCTCCCTACATATATTAAGGCGTCATCTGCATACAGTGATATAACGTGGTGTGTCCCATTTCTAATTATTCCCCATCTATCTTTCATTGCACGTATCCGAGTCGCTAGTGGTACTATCGCTATGGCGAATAACGGGGGGAGAGTGTTGCGTTTAGGGATAAATCCATTTTGGTCGTCATGTATCAAGGTGTGTATGATGGGTGCTAGCCTGTTGGCCAGTATTTTACCTAATATTTTACAGTCTAGATTTAGGAGCGAAAGTGGTCTATAAGATTTGACATCTGTGGGATCGTGCCCTTGCTTGGGGAGGACCACTATCATTGCCTCTCTTTGTGTTGGAGGCAGGATTTTATTGGACTATGCCTCGTTGAATACTTTCATCAGATGTGGCTTTAAACTTGACGAATAGGCAGAGTAGTATTTTATTGGATGGCCGTCTGTGCCTGGCGCTTTGTTCCTGGGCATCTGCGCTAGAGCTAACTCCAGCTCCCCAAATGACAGAGGAGCCTCAAATATCTCCCTATCTGCCTGTGTCAGCTGCGCTAGGGGCGAGCCTGCAAGGAAAAACTCAAGTTGTTGGGCTGTGCATCTCGTGCGACTGGTTTAAAGATTTGTGTAGTATTCCCTGAATGCCCCATTTATTTCTTCTTGCGTGGGGCCGTTGTGCCTGTGTCTACTCTTATAGCCCCTATGGGGGACCGCTGGCGGTCCTTGCGAAGGAGCCACGCTAGCAGCCTACCCGATCTGTCTCCCTCTGTTTGTAGACGCGTTAAGTGGTATTTGTGGTCATGGCGGCGTAAACGGGTGTCCCCTTCATTATATTTTGTGCGCGCTTCTTTCAGCCCTGTTTAGGGTATCTCATTACATGCCACTGCTATTTCCATTACTCTCAGTTCCTTTTCCAGTTTGCTGACCTCCGCATGTAGGATGCGTCTCACTCCCCAAGTGGTTGAGATGCAATGACCTCTTACTACTGCCTTATGTGCTTCCCATTCTGCTGCTCTTGAGTCTGTGGAGCCGCGAATGACGGAAGCACCGCCAACAGGCTGGCGGTGCTTCCTTGCCCATTCTGACCGCGGCGGTAATGCCGCAGTCAGAAAACCGGGGCCGGTGGTTTCCCGCCGGTTTTCCCCCGGCTGGGCGATTCCACCATGGGGATTCTGACCCCCTTACCGCCAGCCTGTTTCTGGCGGTTGTCACCGCCAGGAAGAGGCTGGCAATAACGGGTGTCTAGGGGCCCCTGGGGGCCCCTGCACTGCCCATGCCACTGGCATGGGCAGAGCAGGGGTCCCCTAACAGGGCCCCAGCCTGCTTTTCACTGTCTGCCTAGCAGACAGTGAAAAGTGCGACGGGTGCAACTGCACCCGTCGCACACCTGCAACACCGCCGGCTCCATTCGGAGCACACCTGCAACACCGCCGGCTCCATTCGGAGCCGGCTTCAGTGTTGCAGGCCGCCTTCCCGCTGGGCCGGCGGGCGCTAACAATGTTAGCGCCCGCCGGCCCGCCGGGAAGGTTGGAATGGCTGCAGTCGTCGACCGCCGCCCACCGGGGTCAGAATGACCCCCTCAGTGTTATGTTCAGTCCTTCTGCAAATGCCTGATCCTGGAGAGCTTCCACCTGTAAACGCCAGGTGGGGATTACTGTGCGTCTTCGGCCCCAGTTCAATGTTATTCTAAGCGGCGAGTGATCCGATAATGTCTTGGCTGAGTATTCTGCCCTGCTGACCAGAGCGCATATGTCTTGAGTTCCCCATATTATGTCTACTCTGGTATGTCCCTTGTGGGGTATTGAATAGAATGAGTATTCCCTTTGTTGTGGGTGTTTCAAGCGCCACAAGTCATGGAGTCTCATGTCGCCTGCCCAAGTCAGTAGAGGGCATCTAACAGTTCTGTTTGTTAACACTTTCAGGTGTATATGTGACCTGTCTAATACTGCGTTCGGTGTGCTATTAAAGTCCCCACCCCATATGGCCGGGGCATCAGGGTTTACCAGCAGTACTGGAGTGAGTGTGCCCAAGAATTCAGCTATCGCGCTGTTGGGGGGGTATATTCCAATTAACGCTAATTGTCTCCTGTCTAGCTGCCCCTCTATTGCCACATATCTGCCCCCTTGGTCAATCCTATGTGAGGTTTGAACGTATGGGACGCCACCTGCTATTCATACCATGCCTATAACCTGCCCCCCCCCATTTCCCGCGTATCTCCTGTAGATCCGACTCCAGTAAGTGAGTTTCTTGTAAAATAGCGATGTGTACTCCCTGACGTTTGAGGCATGCATGTACCCGAGATCTTTTGCTTGGTGCCCCAGGCCCCTCACGTTCCATGTAACTATGTCATATTGATATGCGGAGTGATTCGCATTTTGAGCCTTGTAGAGGTATGTGGTGTAACTGCTTGTGACACGCTCCAGGCCACCGTGCCCTTCTGGGCTCCACCCATTCCTGTTGGATATGTGATTAAGCCTGACAACCGCCGCAGTGTTCCCTGCATTTTGGATTTGGTAGTTTAACTATTACCCCCCCTCTTCCCACCCCAACTAGTTCCCTAACCCAACTGTGAACTCGTGTTAGTCTACTCAACATGTAAACCTGTATCCGTGTGGATATCTGTGAGGGAGCTATTCGGCATCCAGGTGTGGCTCTTGTATGGAGCTCACATCTTTTCACAGACCTGGTCTGCATGTGCCTGTGGGCGCCCCCGGAGTGTTTCCCCCCCCCCCAGATCGCATGCTCAATGACAGTAAACAATGTTCTCACTGAGGAGGTGCGGATTGTTCAAGAGATGACCGTAGGTGGAGGTTACATCCTCCATCGTGGAATTTCACACCCCTGTGCCCTGTGCCGTCTTTCCAATTTATCCCCCAGTTCAGTAGGAGAAACGGCTTGGTAGCTTGTATTTATAATGCATCCGCACATCTGGGGGTAAGCTTCGGGCCTTTTAACACTTCTGTTAACGGGGAGTCTGAGCTGGCCGAATCGGATTCCGGGCTGTCTGCAGGGAACAGCCGAAGTGCCTCGAAAGAGTTCTGTGTGTGCAGGGGAGTTTCTTTCAAAGCTTTTGCCCTTTCTTCTGCTGCCTGTTTTTCGGTAGGTTGTCCCTTAGGTCGCTTCTTGGAGCACTTCCGTGATGAGGAGATAAGCCATTCCTTCCCTTCACCGCGCCCTCCCAGGATCGTGCAAGGCCCTTGGCGTGTAGCCACGTCCAGGCGTCTTCTGGAGAAGTGAATACGTGTGTGCGATCATCTGATATCACTCTAAGTTTAGCAGGGAACAATAAAGCGTATTTAATATTATGCTCGCGGAGGCTTTGCTTGATGTTTGCGTAGGAATTACGTTGTCTCTGTACCTCCTGGGTGAAGTCTGGGTAAGCGTTGATGACTGATTCCTCATGTCTGAATGGGCCTTTGCTACAGAATTGCTGTAGTATTGCATCGCGGTCTCTATAATTTAAGAATCTGACTATCAGTGGTCTGGGTGGTTGGCCTGGAACCGGCGGCCTCCCCGGGACTCTAAGCGCCCTTTCCACGGAGAAGAACTTCGATGGGGTCCCATTCAGCACTTCTTTGATTAGCCATTGTTCTAGGAATACTTCCGTGCTCTGCTCCAGTAATTTTTCGGGGAACCCTTAAAAGCGTACGTTATTGCGGCGGGATCTGCCTTCTGCTTCTTCAGCCTGTCGCCATAAGATCTTCACCTCTGCGTCCAGGGGTTGGATTTGTTTTTGGTTATCCGAGGCCGTAGGGGTCAGTTAATTCAACACATCTTCTGCTGATTTCACTCTCTCTGCCAGTTTGCGGTGGTCCACTCTAAGTAAGTTAAAATCTTGCGATACCGTGTCTATTTTGTTTTCCAAGGACGATTTAGTGTCCATGATCGCCTGCAGTACTTTTTCAAATTGTGTAGAGTGGGCTTGGAGTGTGCTTTCCAATGACTGTAAGGCTGGTATTAACTGTTGACCACTGGATGCAGGTCCTTGTGTGTTTCGATCTTGGCTCTTCGCAGATTTAGATTTTCCGGCCATGTTGCTTCACTATTGGTCAACTTTCAAAGTGCAGAGCAACGTGGTTGTGTGCTACTTGGGCAGCAGATTTCACTCGCCCCCCTGCGCGGGTAATTCTTCAGTTTGGCGCAGTCCGGGCCGTCCGCGTTTCCCACCGAGTAGACCAGTCAGCGGCAACACAGGTCTCAGGTGTGTGCGTGCCAGTCACCTCCTCCAAATTGTTAGTGTCCTGGGTCTAGGACTCGTTTCCTCCAGCAGGCCCCCCAGCCGTCCCCTGTGTTTTGCGCTGTTTAAACCCTGGCGGGGCCGAAGAGAAAGGGGAAGCCGGGCGCAGCGACGAACGAAAGACATTAATAGGAGGGGGGAGATCTCCTGTCTCACTCACTCAGCTGGTTTCTTCACAGGGCCCGTGTGGTCCTCTCCCGCATTAGTTAGCAGGGAGCAGGAAGGAAAGTTTGCCGTTTGTGGTCCGGGGGCGAGCCTCTTCTGATTCCCTGATATCACCGCCGGGCCCGGGCGGAGACTCAACAACGCAGCGCGAACCGCAAGCACACGCGGCCGAGCCGACCTCCTCCTCTGTAATTTATTTTCTCGTTCCTCGAGCATCGGGCAGCGGCCCCAGAGTGGCGCACGTCTCCAGCGCTCTGCGTGCGTCCCGATCTTCAGCGCGCCAGAGTGCACACGGTACGGCCACAGCCCCCGCTCGGCGCGGGGGAGGGGGGAGGGGGAGAAAGGGGAAGAGAGGAGGCCGCGGTCCGTCCCGGGCTCCCCCGGTTGAGAGCCCCCCTCTTAAAACACCCACTCACTGCTCCCTCCTGCAGCGCGGCCAGGTTCGCAGGAAGCATCACGCTCCTCCCAGGCCTTCGCAGTCCTCAGCGGGCCCTCAGCACCGGAGCTGCATCGTGGAGCAGCCGCTGGCCACCGAGTAGTTATCCGCGGCGCCTCCCGGCTCCACAGCAGAGCGCCGACTCCCCGGGGCTGAATCCAGTGCCTTCGGGCGCCCAGCGCCACTCCGAGGGCAGCGTTTAGGATAATTTTGGGGAGCCCGGTGCGGCGCTCACACTTTAGGCGTCCTTCACGGCCGCCATTTTGGCTCCTCCTCTTCTTTTAATTCTCTTACTAATTTTGCATGATAACCATAGTCTGAATAAACAAGTTAGAACAATCAATATACCCCCTAATATTTTTGCAAGTGCCCTATTCCAAATACTACTAAACCAATTCCCTACTTTAGTAATTCCTTTTCCAACCTTTTCCCAAACTCCAGGTTGCTTCAGCTCCTTCAAATCTGCACTATCTCTTGTTAGGTTAGTAAGCATACCTCTAATCTTATTACTATTATCAGGAATAAATGCACAACAGTGGCGCTCATTAAGCATCTTACCGACTCTGCCACTCTTCGCTAAAAGAATGTCTAAAGGAAGCTGGTTTTGAAGAGTCATAGCCCTCTCCGCAGCAAGTTCAGTGCCCATCAGGAGTATAGCCCCCGTGAAGTTTGTCAGTATGTTATCCACAATAGTAGACAACTTTTGAATCTTTATGGAGTTTAAGATAACCCCCACTGAAGGAATTATGGCTCCAAATATGTCACCTCCGACAGCAGCCGCTGCCTCTCTCTTTTGTTTAGTATGATGTAATTCAGACATTTTAGGAAGTTGCTTTAAGTCATCAATTTGGTAGATCTTTGGGAAAACTATTCCCATACCATGCCTTTGGAAGACGGTAATAAGCATTAAGTCCACATATATAATAGATCCCAGGGATCGCTGGATCCTGTCCATTTAACATGAATGTCCATTTACTCTGAAACAAAAACACATGCCTGCATTCACTCGTTCCCACAAATAAAGTGTCATGATAAGATTTTGGCCTATATATACAAAGCCTTCCTACGTGTAATGCATCTATAGCTAATTTGCCCTGTGTCTTTATTGCACTATACGCATAATCATTTGCAAACGTTCGTTTTTCCAAACCCTTTTCTAGCCTTTCCTTTAATGCTTTTCTTCTATCATCAGTGTGATCTAAAAAGCTCTTTTCTACAGGCGTTGGTAAGCAGGCTAGATTATTGCTGTGCGCATAAGCTGTTCCAAATGTCAGTGTCGGCTGAAAGAAACCCCTAACTATTTTTATGTTAGGTTCTTTAGCTAATTTATTTAGAAACTCAATTACAGGCACAAAAGAAAACACTACATCTAGATTAGAATAGAAGTATTGAGCATGCTCTTGATCATAGAATCGCGTTAATAGCAAACTACAGCTTATTCCATATGTAAGTGGCAGACTATGGTAAGTAACCCCTCTTGTACTGACAAAGGAATCTTTGTGCACACATAGCAATTCTTTGCATCCATTGTGTCAGCTTACTCATTCAGCAAGCGATAGAAGACATTAGTAGATAGTTCCCTTTTTTAATTAGTTCCCTCACACAAGTACTTTGTATCCTGCTCAAACCTCTCCCATGGTGTTAGTGTAGCAGTTTCAGGAGTTGAAGCAGTGTTAATCGCACACTTATCCACCAATGGCATTCCCACAATCACACTTATAATTATTCTTGCACATACAATACCCAAAATAGCTCTCAACCAACCACACATCTTACCCCTATCATTATCTCTAGGGTTACTCATGATCTATAAAGAATCAGTGAGCAGAATAGGATAAAACAAACCATCAATTTGAGGTAGACCAAAAGCTCTTTTTTTTTTTTCTTTGTGCAAAGTCTCTTTCTCTTAGCAAGTATTTACAGCGTTTCACTCACTCCCAGGACCCTTTGTCAAATCAGCTTGTCATAATCGTTTTTTCAGAGTCAATTCAGGTTATCAGTCACATCTGGTGATTCATCAGTCTCTTTTCTCAGATTTCTTTCTTTATTCAATTTTCAAATTTTAACACAGTCTCTTTCTATGGTTGAGTTCAGGTGCCGTTGTATTGACCTGGAATTTCTCGATCAAATCAGAATGCCAAAAATTATTGTTGCCATTCAGCTGATGTTGCATATGCCCATTCAGGACCTGCGTATCTTCTGTTTGCAACTCTCTTTCTTTTCAGTTTGCGATCACCCTGTAACTCTCCTTCACTGAGATCTTCTTTCCTGGTTGTGCCAACTTCTTCCTCTATTGTTTCCTTAGGGATCACTTTCTCCTTTGCAGCTTGTGGCTCCGGCCAGTTATCTCCTTTAAGTGTTTTCTTTCCGCTTGGTCCTTCGGGATGTTGAACAGTGTCCTCCTCTTGTACTATGGTGTTTTCTCTTGATGGGTCTGCAAGTGGCTCAGGAGGAGTCTGAACACCCTGACCTCCTTCCACCTCACCTCCTTCGCCTTCAGGGTCAGTTATGGGCTCAACTTCAAACCTGTATCTGTCTGCTTCTGGGAGAACCTCTCTTTGTGCCTGTTCCCCTGTTACCTCACCTGAGATAGGCTCACTGTCACCCCTCTGGATCTTGTTTACTGTTTGAGTGATTAAGCCGTCCTCAGCGAGCTCTCCTTCAGTCTCAGTTCCCCTTTGATTACTCTCCGGCCCTGAGACTTCCTTCTCTACAGCTGTTGTTTTAGACACTTCAAGTTCCTCATCAGTTGGACACGTCACCTTCTTTCTGTGACTGGCATGTATCCAATTTGGAAGACCTGCACATTTCAAAACAGTAGTAGTTGTCAGTATTACTTGATATGGCCCCTTCCAACGTGACTCCAAACACGACTTCCTCACGTGTTTCTTGACAACAACAAAGTCACAGCTTTCAAGGTGTGACCTGGATCACTTATCAGTGCCAATGTGGTAGCCTCCACCTGGTGAGAGAAAGAGCGGACCACGTCAGCCAGACCCTTGCAGTAGTCCAACACCATATCATCCGAGATATTCACAAGAACATTTGCAGGCACTGTGGGCAATCTCATAGCTCTGCCCATAAGAATCTCATGAGGAGACAGTCCTGTTTTCTTGTCGGGTGTGTTTCTCATTTACATCAGCACTAAGGGTAATGCATCTGGCCATTTCAAATTGGTAGCTGCGCACATTTTTGCCATTCTCGACTTCAAGGTACCATTCATCTGCTCCACTAGTCCTGATGCTTCAGGGCGATAGCTACAATGAAACTTCTGTTCAATGGTCAATGCAGCACACAAGAGCTTAATCACCTCATTGTCGAAGTGTCTTCCCCTATCTGATTCTAAAGAGATCGGAAACCTGAAATGTGGTATTAACTCCATAAGCAGCAGCTTCGCTTCTGTGAGACTGTCATTCCTACGTGTAGGGTAAGCTTCAATCCAGTGACTGAAAATGCACACAATCACCAACACGTATCTCAGACCTCCACACACAGGCATCTCAATACAATCCATCTGCATTCTGCTAAATGGACCTCCTGCTCTCCCAACATGGATCAAATTCACCACGGTCCCTTTCCCAGCATTCATCTGCTGACAGATGATGCACCTGTGACAGATGACTTCTGCAGCTTGTCTGAATTTTGGATTGAACCAATGGATTTTGAATAACCTGATCATTGCGTCTTTCCCAACATGTGATTGACCATGGTAAAACCTCGTAAAATGTGACAAAAGACTGTTTGGCAAAACCATTTTACCCTCCTCTGAAACTCATAAGTCATCAGATCTCTGTACGCATTGCATTCTCTGCCAGGAAAGTTTCTCCTCTTTACTGGCACATCCCTGCAATGATTTTAGCTCATCCAGTGTGTCAACCACCCTTAATGCATACCCTGAGCATGTTTCATTTTCAGTTTCAGGTAACAATTCCAATTGGTCTTGAAACAATATACAGTTAAATGCACAGATCCTTGCGACTTGATCTGCATATCCATTTCCCGTTGACACAAAGTCTTGTGACTTAACATGAGCATTGCATTTCACCACGGCAATTTCAAGAGGTAACTGAATCGCATGCAACAAGTCCTTAATTTTCTCGCCATTTTTCACTGGTGAACCAGAAGAGGTCAGGAAACCCCTCTGTGACCACGACTGGCCAAAATCATGTACAATTCCAAATCCGTATCTGCTGTCAGTATAAATAGTGACTTTCAGGTTTTCAGCTGCGTGGCATGCTCTAGTAAGAGCAATTAATTCAGCCACCTGAGCAGATTATACTCTTTCGAGCCAGGAAGCTTCTAAGATATCAGTGATTGTACACACGGCATATCTAGCCCTCAGTACTCCTACTGCGTCTCTCAGGCATGAACCATCAACAAAGATAATGTAATCATTTTCTTCCAATTGGGTATCTTCAATATCAGGTCTCAGTTTGGGGCACAGATCTGTTACCTCAAGACAATCATGTTCTACCTCCTCAGCATCATCAATGTCTGCATTTTCAATAGGAAGTATAGTTGCCCGGTTTAACACAGTACTCCTTTTTATAGGATACATTCGGTAATCCTAGGATAATTGTTTCGTACTTAGTAAGTCTCGCATTTGTCATATGCTGCGTCGTGATTTGGGTCAACAGGATTTTAACTGAATGTGGGACCATTACTGTTAAAGGATGTCCCATCACTATACCCTCACACTGAGTGAGGCTTTGACCAACTGTTGCAACTGCACGCAAACAACCCAGTAAGGCTGATGCGACTGGGTCCAAAGTAGCTGAAAAATATGCTACTGGGCGGTTTGCATCTCCATGGACCTGTGTCAGGACAGACAAAGAACAAGCATCACGTTCATGACATAACAGTACAAAAGGCTTTGTGTAACCAGGCATACCTAAAGCTGGAGCTCTGCACATGCTTTCCCTCAGTTCCATGAATGCCTTTATCTCTTTCTCGGACATGGTTATGGCGCCCGGGCCATCCTGAATTTCCCTAACAGTCAATCTCACCAAAGGTTTAGAGATAATCGAGAAGTTGGGAATCCACTGACGACAGTAGCCCACCATTCCCAAAAACATCCTAACGTCTCTCTTAGTTGTCGGTGGATTCATCTGTAATATCGCTGTCACCCTTTCTTTGGATATTTTTCTCAACCCTTGCTCAATCAGGTGACCTAAGTACTTCACCTCTTTCTGGCAGTATTGCAGCTTCTTTGGGACACTTTGGCGGTCATTACAACATTGGCCGTAAAAGCCGCTTACCGCCGTGCAGAACACTGCCAACACACCGCCGCGCCCGCGGAAATCTGCCACGGTCATTATGACCCACAGCACGGAATCTGCCAAAATTCAGACACCCACACAAGTCCGCCACACCAAAGGCCAGTGATAAACTGGCGAATACAAAACCTCCACTGTCATGCCAACAGAAATACGCCCACACTATCACAACACATGAATCCACGCGCGGTCTTTCAACCGCGGTATTCCATTGGCGGTACACACCGCTGCGCTCAAAATACACACACATTTACAAAACACAGCCACATTGGACAATTCCAAATACACACACCTGATACACATACACACGCCACTCCCACACACCCTATACAATATAAAACACACACCCACATCACCCACAAACCCCTACGACCAGAATCACCGAGAGAAGACCAGAGAGAGACACCACCATCCCCAATACTAGCATCCACAGGCACACCAGACCATCACCCACGTAACTTCCACGCACCTCACACAACACACCACTACATATCAGCACACTTATCACCACACACACCACCCCACACATCACCCACACCACCCCATGGCACGGCAAAGACACCCCAGGTTCTTGGAGGATGAGCTCAGGGTCATGGTGGAGGAAATCGTCCGGGTAGAGGCACAGCTATTCGGATCACAGATCCAGCACACCTCCATTGCAGGGAGATGGAGCAATGGCGAAGAATAGTGGACAGGGTCAACGCAGTGGGACAGCACCCAAGAAATAGGGATGACATTAGAAAGAGGTGGAACGACCTACGGGGGAAGGTGCGTTCCGTGGTCTCAAGACACCACCTTGAAGTTCAGCGGACTGGCGGCGGACCCCCACCTCCTCCCCGACAACTAACAACATGGGAGGAGCAGGTCTTGCCAATTCTGCATCCAGAGGGCCTCGCAGGAGTAGCAGGAGGAATGGACTCTGGTAAGTCAAATCTTAACTATTACATCCCCCACCCTACCTGCATGCCATCACATAATCCCCCACCCTCACTCCCATCACTCCAACTCCTCACAAATGTCCCAATATCACAAACCACACATCCCAACACCAAGCCCTGCATGCAACTGCAAAGCATGGACAACCAACACCAAAGCATGCCCACTGCACAAACCCATACACCCCCCTAAACCATCATCACACAAGGTCCCACACAGGAATGCAAGCACTGGGGTACACGGTCACCCACCCATTGCACACCATGGCACACACAGTTGCAATAATCACACTTTTACACCCTTGCAGGACCCCTACCCAACGTCACCACACAGGAGGGTCCAGACATGTCCACACCACCAACAGAAGAGGCCCACAGTGATGACAGCAGCTCTGTCCAACTGGATCTAGATGACCAGCCCAGCCCATCGGGGACCTCGGGACAGTCGGTTCCCATCACACAGTCACAGGCCACTACAGAGCTTCCCCCCTCTGGAAACACCAGCACAGCACCCACCCAGCGGGCCCATACCTCTGTCCCCAGGACACGTCAATCAGCAGTGTGTCCACCACTACTGGGAACCCAGGCTAACCCACCACCCCAACACCAGGGACCTGGGGGCAGTGGGACACGGTTCAGGGGTCAGAGGCCCAGGAACACAGGGGAACTGGGAGGGATGCTGTGCGACAGGGGGAGGACCGGCCCAGGGAACCCACTCTCCACGAGGCCCTCTCCAACATCATGGGATCCTACCACCACTCCCAGGAGACGATGGCAACGGTACTGGCCAAGTTTCTGGAGACCCAGCGCCTGTAGGAGGAACAGTATTTGGGCTTCAGGGAGGAACTCAGAGCCATCAATTCCACCCTGGGCACCATCATAGGGGTGCTGAAGGAAGTACTCAATACCAGGAGGGACACTGTGGCACAACAAAGGGCCCCTGACACTAGCCTGGATGATGAACTGCCCACCACCCCGCCGGCGCTAGTGGACAGGAGGCACAGCCAGAGGACCACCACACCAGCACCCCACCCCCTGTAGAGGGAGAACCACCCTGCGAACGGACCCTGAGATCCAGGACAAAGACAGAGAACGATGCCAAGACCCCAGCCAAGAAATTAGACCACGCTGAATGTCAACTTTCTGTCCCACTTTGTCACCCTGTCCATCCTTAAACTACCCCAGCTCCACTTCCTATGCCCATTTGGGTAATGCACCTGTGAGACCAATAGACTGGACTCTGCCATGGACATACCTCCACCATTACCCCTCCCCATTTTGCAACTCCCTCCAATATTGAGCACTTAAATAAACACCCTTGAAGCACAAAACAATCTAGAGTCAGTCTGTGATTTTGAATTAGTGTATTATCAATTACTGTGGCAAAAAGCTCTTTCAATTGTAATGTCAACATACCTATGTCACACAGTTCTAGTCCATGAGGAATCAAAGCAGATGTCACACAGTGGGACCCACATCTGTGAAATCGTAAGGGAAAGTGACAATTCAGTGACCATACACTGGCTGAAAACCACAGACAGTAGAGAGGTAGTAGTGTTAAAGTACATGTAGTAGTCAGGTCTGTATTCTTACTGTGGTACTGAAAATTCTGGACCCGTGTTATAAACGTCGTCGTATCACAACGATTTTGGTATCAGCAGACCGGGAATGATTAGAATAGTATGCACAAGCATTGTATTCATATTCGGGTAACAAAATCACCTGAATATCAGAGTTTCCGTCCTGAACCCTCGTGTTCCATTTAAACGACAGCCATTTTATGATTGCCCTCACATAGGCCAATGTCTAATGCTGAAAACGAGTCTGAAGGACACGTACATCTTTGCTGACTCCTCTGTGACCTGGGCAAGCTGACTCCACTGCCTGAAGCCAAACCTGTTCGGCCAGTTTCTTTCCCAGTGGCCGAATGAGATTAGTATCAAGGCACAACACATCATAAACCTTTCATCACACACAAACCATGCCTAATCTTACACACACCTGTCCCTGTTTCTTCTTTATGACTTGCTTTACAAGGAGGAGGTGCCTGTTTATATTGGGGGTCCGTCGATATCTGATGGAAGTACTAAGCCTTGCCGGGTAATTGATTGAGGGCTGGACAAACTGGAATATGGGCTTGTCATCATAAACCTGCTACTTCTTTGCAGTGAAAATATGTGAATGGTCAACTGTAAAATAAGGAATGTTTGCCTAAAGCATAATATTTTGTATAAAAGAGAAGGTTGACTTTGCAAGAGGAGCAGTCTCCTGAGAATATACACTGTGTTGTACTTCTAGGATACCTGTTACTGGCTGCAGCCAATAAACAAGATCTTTGACTTCACCAAGAAGACTCTGTGTTTCTGTAGTCTGAAACAGGAAGGACTCGAAGTCTTAGGGTTTGTTCCCTGGCACCACTGGGTTCTGAAAAACCCAGTACTTCAGTTGGCGCCCAACGTGGGGCGATTTCAGCGGTACCAGTCCAAGCCAGAGGTTTGTGAGGAGCTTCGTGTGAAAATTCTGGAGGAAGGCCGCCACTTCATCGACCCCTGTATGTCGACGTGGTCCGAAAGTCTTTGCTGCGAGGTTCCCCGCTTCCCGACGGCTACGAAGGACTGCTGCCCTGACTATCGCCCTGTTTTGGACCCTTGATGATTTGGTAGAGCGAAACGATAAACGAGTCTTCTGGTGACGTCATCGATACCTCAGTTAAGTATAAGTGGAGCGTCTCCCAGTCCTTAGTTTGGTTCTTAGTTTGGGATCCCCTTGGGATCTTTGATTTGGAACTTGCAAGTACCAAAGCCGAGGGATTCCTGTATTCACGAGACTATCGTATTCGATAATCCTTTGAAGTTTGAAGCTAGACTAGAGAGCGAAGATGCCTGGTCTTAGCAGATATGGAAATTTGTTTTGTCTTGGTTATAATAGGGATTCCCGATTGGAGGACTCGTGTCCGGTTCCTCCGATTGGAACTCCAACCTATGAACTATATGTGAAACATGGCATAGGCCCCATCATATATAATGAAGTATGGATCCTATACACCAGGAAAGATGGAGTTTTAAAATGGCCCCAATATGGTAGTTTTGACACAGAGATTCTGAATAATCTGGAGGTTAAACTTTTTAAGAAGAAAGCCCGGCCGGCGATGTTTGACTCTTTCCGCCTATGGCGTAAGGAAGCCAAACAGAAGGAAATTAAATTAGCAAAGAGAAATAAGAAGGAAGAGGGTATCTCGATAATGCAAGCTGCCATGCAGTTTAAAGATGATGAAGAAGAACAGATGAATGAGCAGTTGCACAGGCAACGTAAAATGGTGACCGATAAATGTTATCCAGTTTTTCCGCTTCTTCAGCAAGATGCAGCAAAAGAACTTGAGAAAGATCCTTTAATGTCACACTTGTTGAGTTCGCCACCCCCTTATGCGCAGAATGCTACAGCACCTCCGCAACCTTTAGCTGTGCAACCTCCGGTTATTGTGCCTCAGGTTCTTCCACAGCCGCCAGCTCCTTTTCAGTTGGCTCCTACTACTATGGCGCAGCCCCTTCAAGGGCCGCCGACTTCGCTACCTGCTCCATCTGTACCTCCTGCGACTTTATGTACTACATCGACTGCCTCTTCTGGTGTTCTTCCTGATACTGCCTCTGCGTCTGCTTCTGCGTCTGCCTTGCCTCCCTCTGTTTTTCCTCCTGTTCTTTCATCAACTTCTCCTTCTGTCCGACAGAGAATGACAGATACTGTTGCCAGCCTTATATTTCCTCTCTTTGGGTCGTCTGGTGTGACCCCAGATTTGGAGCGTAAGCAGTCGCGTAGTCAACTGCCTAATTCTCAAGAGAGAGAAATGTTTGACCGTATGGCACGTAAATGGGTTGTTTACCCTTTAAGATACGATGTAGAGTCTGTTATGGATGTCTTCCGCCAATGGGAAGCACTGAAACAAAGATACGTTTTTGAGAAAATGTGTGCTTTCCTTTGTGAGGAATTGGAAGATAATGATTTGGAAACAAATCCGCCTGATTTGTGCCGTGTACGGTTTGAGTTTGCAAAGGGCACGATTGTGGGTTCGGATGTTGAGACAGCAGTTGCGACGTTGTTGTCCTTTAGGAATAAGGATCCTTCTCAGTCATTGTTCCAACATGACTCCTCTGTTAAAAAAAAGGTGCGACAGTACCCAATGAGAGAAGTCCCTCAGGTATGGAAGGACGCCGTTGCGGCTGATGTTGCTAATCAAATTGATGCTGTCCCAGCTCATTTTCAGCGTGTTTGGGTACATGTTCCGTGGAAGCGAGCTGAAGTTTTAGCCCTTAAGCAGACTTTGCCTGATCCCCGTAAAAACCCTGCAGGGTATTATAAGGAATTATCACAGACTGCAGACTCATGCATTATGAATTTAGCCGACATAGACATGTTATTTGGGAATGTTGTTCCACAGCCTTTGTGGGGATTGATTCGCCATACAGATCATGCACAAGAGTTAGGTGACTCATGGGCTAATATTAGTGCTGCAAATGATAGACAAGTTGGTGGTGCCAAGCCTGAGCCTTTGGTAGCAGAACTGCCTGCTAGGATCATTACTTACATGAAGACTTTAATGCCTGCGATGCGTGTGAATTGGGATAAATTGTCTGCGTGTAAGCAGAAGAAAGATGAAACAGTGTCTGATTTCTTCACTAGGTTTGAGGAAACGTTTATCGACCACAGTGGTCAAGATATGAGTACAGAAGGTGGTCAACGGTTGTTCGTCGACAAGTTTGTGCACAATTTGCTTGCCGAGCTGTGTAAGAAATTGAAGGATTCAGAGAGTTCTTGGGCCGTTTCCTCTTCAGCACAAATATTGGCTACTGCACAGTACTACGAAAATAGGGATAAAGATGAGAAGGATAGAGCAGACAAGAAAACTAAAGAATTAAAGACGAAGGTTCTTTTACAACAGGCGTATCCGCCACGTGGTGGTCAGAGTAACTATCAGCAACCTCAACAGTTCCAGAGAAACTGGCAAAGGTTCGAGTTTTCTCAACCACGTGTTCCTGTAGGTCCCAATCAGTGTTCATATTGTAAAGAAGAGGGTCATTTCAAGTATAGTTGTCCTATTTTGTTACAGTGTACGAATGGTGCTTCTGGCGCAAGAGGTCGAGGTGTTCAACAAGCTCCTAGAGGTAGAGGACGTGGAAGTTTTCCCCAGAACACGCGTTCCTTTCCGTCTCAAAACTCAATGAATAGTTTTGACCAGCAACATAACGCGCCTGGTAGGACGGCTCAGTACTATGCTGACGACTACTATGCAGAAGATGAGAACTTGGAAGGTAATAATTGCTAGGACAGCCATAGACGAAGAGAGGGAGTTTTTTTAGTTCCAGTGGATCAGAATGGACCTTATGTTAAGGTGATTACATCAGGTGTGTCAGAGCCTTTTCTGTTGGATACTGGTGCTACAAAGAGTTCTATTATGCACTCAAAACTCCCTGGCGCACCTTTGTCTGGCAAAATGAATGTTTCAGTAGGTTTTTCTGGTGCCCCGGTTAGAAACCCGATTTCTAGTCCTATGTCCCTTTCTGTTGGACCTTGTGAATTGGAAGCACCCCTTATTCTGACGACAGGTTGTGGTGAAAAGTTGTTAGGATTGGATTTGTTGAAAAGATTGTATGCAACATTATATTGTTCTCCTTCGGGAGTACAACTTACACTGGGTAGGAAAATGGTCTCTCCAATATATTTGTCAAAGGATAAACTTCCGACCGAATTGTCGTTTCTTCCTGATACCATTTGGGCTACTGGTCCTAATGACGTGGGTCTGTTGGAAATACCGCCTTATGTTGTGACATTGAAAGCCAATGTTAAATTACCACGCATTCAACAATACAAGATCTCTAGTGAAGGTGAAAAGGCGTTGCTAGCGATCATTTATGATTTAATTGAAAAAGATGTAATTGAAGAGACAAGAGGCAACGTTTGTAATAGTCCTGTTCTGCCTGTTTTGAAACGTACTGACCCCTCTAAGCCACCTGTTTACAGGCTCGTGATTGATCTTAGAGAGGTAAATAAAATAGTTGTGCCACAGTTTCCAGTTGTTCCTGATATCACTGCCATATTGACTATGATTCCAGCATCCGCCACCTGGTTTTCGATGATTGACTTAAAGAATGCTTTCTTCAGCATCCCGATTGCAAAGGAGAGCAGAGATATTTTTGGCTTCAGTTTAGGAGGCCGAAGTTTCCGCTTCAAACGCGCTCCTCAAGGCTACTGTGAAAGTCCATCAATATATAGTCAGGCTTTAAAAACACAGCTTGATGCAATTGTTTTACCCGACAGCGCTACCCTTATTCAGTACATTGATGATTTGCTAGTCGCTACAGATACTGAAGAGATTTGTAAAGAAGCCACCTTGTTGTTGTTGTGTCATTTGTCTGATTTACATCACAAAGTGTCCCTTTCAAAACTGCAATATTGTCGACAAGAAGTGACCTACTTAGGTCATCTCTTATCGAAGGAGGGAAGGAAACTGACCTCAGAAACAATTCAGGCAATTGCAAAATTGAGTGTGCCAAAGACACAGAGAGATGTACGTGCTTTCTTGGGCATTACATCATACTGCAGACAATGGATACCGATTTTTTCTTTGCTGGCCAAACCTTTGGTAGCATTGACCTATAAAGATACACCGAATCCCGTTCCGTGGTTTGAAGATTGTCAGAAAAGTTTTTCCGAATTGCGTAATGCATTGTGTTCGGCTCCTGTGTTGGGTACCCCCGACTACAGTAAGCCCTTTACACTGTATGTCCATGAGAAAGAGGGTTGTGCATTGTCAGTACTGACACAGTCTTTTGGAGACAAGCAGCGCCCATGCGCATATTTTTCGGCAACTTTGGATCCGGTAGCTAAAGCATTGCCGAGTTGCTTGAGAGCCACAGCGGCAGCAGCTGTTTCTATTCGACAGTCTGCTGGGTTAGTGATGAAAAATATGTTGATTGTTATGGTTCCACATGCAGTGGACACATTGTTAAACAGGACCAAGACACAGCATTTAACTAGTGCTCGATTGTCAGGTTACGAGTTGACACTGTTAGCGAGTCATGTGCACATAAAGAGGTGCAATACGTTGAATCCAGCCATGTTATTGCCAATTTCAGTAGAAACAGATGATGTTGAACAACATGATTGTTTTCTTAGGACAGAAGAAGAAACGAAAGGGAGAGTAGATCTTAAAGATACTCCTCTTCTAAAGTGTGATGGTACCTTATGGGTGGATGGTTCATGCTTCAAGCTTCCGAATGGTGATACGACTGCAGCATATGCTGTCACAACTTTGCATACGATTGTTGAAGCTGCACGTATACCACATAATTCAGCTCAAGCAGCAGAGCTGATTGCACTTACGAGAGCGTGTGCGTTATCGAAAGGGATGAAAGTGACCATATATACCGACAGCCAGTATGCGTTTGGTGTGGCCCATAGTTTTGGACGATTGTGGAAAGAACGTGGGTTCCTGACTTCGCATGGAACTAAAATTCAACATGGTCAGTTGGTGAATGAGCTTCTTGAGTCACTGACCTTGCCATTACAAGTTGCGATTGTGAAATGCAGTGCACACAAGAAGGTTACTGATGATGTCGGTCGTGGCAATGCATTTGCTGACGAAATCGCAAAAGAAACAGCAAAAGATGTGATGAATCGAATGTATGTTGCAGGCCCCGCAAGATGGGTTGGTGACGTTGGAATATGTGAAGATATGATAGAGGGCGTGAAGTCTATTCAAGCTGAAGCTTCAGAGAAAGAGTTGAGTGTGTGGAAAGAAAGTACGGGTAAATTGGATGAAAACGGTTGTTGGGTTGACTTGTCAGAACATCAGCGATGGTTGTTACCCGATGCGTATGTGCTTGCAGTGGTGACAATGGCTCATGGAATGGCCCATATCAGTGTGAAAGGGATTTGTAAGTTGTTGGCTCCAGTATGGCAAAATGCTGGAATTCCTAAATGTGCAGAGAATGTGGTCAAGAATTGCATGGTGTGTCTGAAATACAATCCTGGTAGGGGAACCCCAACTCCAGCTGGTCATTTTGCGCCTCCAACGTATCCGTTCGAGGTTTTGCAGCTAGATTTCATCCACATGGAAAGGTGCAACAATCTGAAATACGTACTTGTTGTTGTTTGTGCCTTTTCAAGATGGGTAGAAGCATATCCCTTAAAAGACAACACTGCCTTATCCACAGCTAAAGCCCTTGCCAAAGAATTCTTCCCTAGGTTTGGAATGCCGAGAATGGTCTGGAGTGATAATGGGAGCGAATTTGTGGGTCGAGTGATGAAAAAAGTATGTGAAGGGCTAGGTATCCAGCAAAAATTCCACGCTGCAAATCACCCCCAATCAGCTGGACTAGTAGAGTGCTATAATGGCACGCTAAAACTGAAGTTGGCAAAGATACAAGCGAGCTCTGGTCTTAAATGGCCTAACGCTCTGCCTTTAGCACTCCTATCAACAAGAATGACTGTGCATTCGTGAGTGGGACTTAGTCCCTATGAAATTGTGTTTGGCCGCCCGGCCAACATATGGGGAGTGCCAAGACCAACAAAATTCAGTGAGATCGAACACCCTGTACTGCTTGATTATTTGTATGAATTGACGGCTAAATTGCGTGTTCTACACCAACAGGTTCACAATACTCTGCCTCAGGTCTCTGTAGCTCCAGGACATCTTATCGATCCTGGATCATGGGTACTGGTCAAGAACTTCCAGCGGACAAAGAATGACCAGCCCCGTTGGACCTCGTCCTTCTCTCAACAAGATCAGCTGTTCGAGTGGAAGGGAAAAAGAACTGGATCCACGGCGTACACTGCAAGAAGGTCCCTTTTCCTCTACCGTACGACCGGTGGGTCCAGGAGGGGATCGCTGACTCTGAGACTGAGACTGTGCCTCATTTTTTGCCATTTAGCGATGCACGTGTAAAAGGAACAATTTCTGAACAAGAAAGTGACAATAATTTGCAAGAAGCTGTGCCACCGTCAATTCGATTGAACACTACAGAGCCTGAACTCTTGTTCCAGAACCAGACAGTACCTGGAAAAAGCCGTTATAATTTGAGACCAAGAACTAAGGACAAATAATTTTTTTCCCGTTCCTTTGCTATTTTTTGAAAGTGCGGCTCTCTCATCTGAGAAACTTTCTTATTTTTGTTTTTTTTTTCTTTTCAAACCGCCATCCGGGTTCAGCTGTATGGTCGTGGTTGCCCAAGTCTTTGGAGTGCAGCTGAAGACGTTAGGTCGACAGTTCTGGTCGGTCTAAGGGAGTTGCCCTAGACTGACAGAAGCATTCCCTAGCATAGAACACCCTACCACCACGAGCAGCAATTAGAGAGGATGGAGTTTTTCAAGAATGAGAGACCTGCCAGACAGATGGACTTTAAAGCCAGAAGGGGTATAATAATGACAAAGAAACGATTTTTGAAATTATGTATTTTCATGTTGCTTAGTGTAATGACGTTTTTAATAGGATATGTTTTATTCTCTTTTCAAGTGACATTTGCACCCATTACACAGCCCATACCTCCTTCTACTGTTTCCTCGCATTCTTTTCACCCCCTGCCTGAACACAAGTCTGCCAGAAGATTAGAATTTGTCAACAATTCATTCATTCAGCTTCTACACCAACACCAATTAGTAGTGAACACAACTAACTGTTGGGTGTGTGGTCTTATGCCTCATACTACTGATAAAGGTATCCCTTATCTGGTCCTGCCTTTCAGCCATAATGGTTCTGTATGGGCATATAGAACGGTGTTCATATACGCGTATGAAGCCAACCCCCTACGTTCTGTGAAAGATAATCCTAAGAATAGTGCTCTAGCTAAGGGTATAGTAGATATGATTAGGGAAGATATTTCCTATGAGACTATCCCGAGAGATGAGACACTAGCATATATTGGATGGAACATAACAGGATATGGAGTTACTCTGAGTGGGAACCAGCGAGCAAAGAGATCCTCCCCGATTTGGATTGTACCCCATCAGGGTCACCTATGTCTGCAAGGTAATGGCAAGAATCCCAGAGCTCAGTTAGGGAAAAGTATCTGCACTGAAACATATGTTTTTGCGTCTCAGACTTCTCCTTCGCTCTTAGCAGCTAAGGGTACCTATTTCATCTGCCATAATAGAGCCTATACATGGTTGCCTCCTGACTTCTCAGGCACATGTTTTGCTTCGTTCCTGTTACCTCCCACCTACACGGCCGCGGCAGATTACCATAAGACAAGGATAGTTAGAGGTGTCATAAGTAAAGAAGACACTACAGGACAAGAATTTGGAGATTTCGTAAAGGGTTTTCTGCCGTTTTGGGGCCCTATGGTTAACAGCAGGAACATAAGGCAATTGACAAGGGAGGTTGAATCCATGGTAGTTGAAACCGCCGGTGCCCTTGGTAATTTGACTGCTGAGCTCCAGTCGGATCGCCTCATGACTCTTCAGAACAGGGTCGCATTAGACGTCATACTTGCAGACCGAGGTGGGGTATGTAAAGTGATCCAATCAAGTTGCTGTGTTTTCATCCCAGATAACGCTCCGACAGTCTACCAGGCCATTTCCAAACTGCATAAGATCTCCGAATCTATTCATGTGGATAAAGGAGATTGGTAATTGATGGGGTGGTTCTGGGAGCTGATATCCGCCTGGGGATGGAAGACTCTGGTAGTCATCGGGATGATCTTAGCCATTATTTTCCTGTCCTGTCTGTGTGTACAGTGTGCTCCTGCAATATGTGGCCTCTGTGCTACATGGTGTGTAAGGAAACCTGTATCAAGGGACGAGCTAAGTAATAGGATGATGCTACAGCAACATCTCAACGACTTTATGAATATAGACCTGGACTCAGATTAGCGTGAGTATAGGTTATTGCCTATGTAAGGGCAAAAGGAGGGTCTGTGGTACAGAAAATTCTGGACCCGTGTTATAAACGTTGTCGTATCACAAGACCGGGAATGATTAGAATAGTATGCACAAGCATTGTATTCATATTCGGGTAACAAAATCACCTGAATATCAGAGTTTCCGTCCTGAACCCTCGTGTTCCATTTAAACGACAGCCATTTTATGATTGCCCTCACATAGGCCAATGTCTAATGCTGAAAACGAGTCTGAAGGCCACGTACATCTTTGCTGACTCCTCTGTGACCTGGGCAAGCTGACTCCACTGCCTGAAGCCAAACCTGTTCGGCCAGTTTCTTTCCCAGTGGCCGAATGAGATTAGTATCAAGGCACAACACATCATAAACCTTTCATCACACACAAAACATGCCTAATCTTACACACACCTGTCCCTGTTTCTTCTTTATGACTTGCTTTACAAGGAGGAGGTGCCCGTTTATATTGGGGGTCCGTCGATATCTGATGGAAGTACTAAGCCTTGCCGGGTAATTGATTGAGGGCTGGACAAACTGGAATATGGGCTTGTCATCATAAACCTGCTACTTCTTTGTAGTGAAAATATGTGAATGGTCAACTGTAAAATAAGGAATTTGCCTAAAGCATAATATTTTGTATAAAAGAGAAGGTTAACTTTGCAAGAGGAGCAGTCTCCTGAGAATATACACCGTGTTGTACTTCTAGGATACCTGTTACTGGCTGCAGCCAATAAACAAGATCTTTGACTTCACCAAGAAGACTCTGTGTTTCTGTAGTCTGAAACAGGAAGGACTCGAAGTCTTAGGGTGTGTTCCCTGGCACCACTGGGTTCTGAAAAACCCAGTACTTCATTACCTGTGTCTCACTGGAAATATTGCAGGATCACCGAGTCCTATTGTCGATGTCCTCTTCTTATGCTTCCTCGTCTTCACTGTCCACAGGCTCCGCAGCTGCAACACCGCCGCCATCTGGACCATCCTCCTGCAGAAAAGGCACCTGTCGTCGCAAAGCTAAGTTGTGAAGCATAAAGCAGGCCACGATGATCTGGCACACCTTCTTTGGTGAGTAGAATAGGGATCCACCTGTCATATGGAGGCCGAACCTGGCCTTCAGTAGGCCGAAGTTCCGCTCGATTATGGGCCTCATTGTAGCATTCCTCTGCCCTTGTCCTGGGATTCCTCACTGGGGTCAGTAGCCATGACAGGTTGGGGTAACCAGAGTCACCTGCAAATGGTGAGGGACAACTGTTAGACACACACTAACCTGTAGGGATAAGCCCAGACCCAGACAACCATTCCCACTGACTTGCTTCCAGGTGCTCACCTAATAGCCTCTGGAGTTGACCCATCACATAAGGCATGCTGCTATTCCGCAGGATGTAGGCATCATGCACTGAGCCAGGGAACTTGGCATTCACATGGGAGATGTACTGGTCTGCCAAACATACCATCTGCACATTCATAGAATGATTACTCTTCCAGTTTCTGTACACCTGTTCACTCCTGCGGGGGGACCAAAGCCACATGTGTCCCATCAATGGCACCTATGATGTTGGGGATATGTCCCAGGGCATAGAAATCACCTTTCACTGTAGGCAAATCCTCCACCTGAGGGAAAACGGTGTAGCTGCGCATGTGTTTCAGCAGGGCAGACAACACTCTGGACATAACATTGGAAAACATAGGCTGGGACATCCCTGATGCTATGGCCACTGTTGTTTGAAATGACCCACTTGCAAGGAAATGGAGCACTGACAGCACCTGCACCTGAGGGGGGATTCCTGTGGGATGGCGGATAGCTGACATCAGGTCTGGCTGCAGCTGGTTACACAGTTCCTGGATTGTGGCACGGTCAAGCCTGTATGTGATGATCACATGTCTTTCCTCCATTGTCGATAGGTCCACCAGTAGTCTGTACACCGGAGGATGCCGCCATCTCCTCACATGTCCCATCAGACGGTGCCTATGAAGGACAACAGCGAGCACAGAGTCAACCAACTCAGAGGTACGTACCCACAGCTTACACAGAACACGAATCATAATCGGAAAAGTGGCCTGAATGTGTGTTGAGTCTAGGCCTAGGTATGTGTGAAGCAGTTAAAAATGAAGCCATGTGGCCCCCTGAAATGGTGGCTGCCTGACCTCTAAAGTGGGACAATGGGATGTGAGGTAACTGCGCTGGCGTTGTACACCGTTGCGGTAGGCGGTCGAAGACTGCGGTGCAATGGTGCATTGGTTAACATTGGACCCTATGGGTCCCAGGAGCCAATGACGATTTACGCCAGTGGTGACGGTACGCATCGCCGCGGACGTGACCGCCATTTTCTATCTGTTCAATCACTCGATACCTGTAGTACACGCTACTCTACGGTCCTCCAGACAAACAGGTAAGTAGACTGGGAGCATGCTGTATGGGCTATGCCTGTGTGGAGAGGGGTGGATATAAGAAGGGGGGGTTAGAGTGTGGCATGCATGAAACGACGGTGAGTGCATGTGCCACATGGCAAGGTTAGGGATGGGGGCCAATGACTGTGACGGTGCAGGTGGTAATAAGTTTCTCTTGCCCCTGTATAAATCATCTAGGTCAGCGCCCACCAGAAAAAAGATATTTGGCGTGCCATCGCCAAGGACGTCCGGACCCTGGGGGTCTACCACAGATGGAGCACCCACTGCCGGAAAAGATAGGAGGACATTCACCGCTGGAGCAAGAAGACGGCGGAGGCTCAGCTGGGGTTGGCCTCCCAACGTGGGAGGGGTGCCCATCGCACCATGACCCCCCTGATGTTCAGGATCCTGGCGGTGGCGTACCCGGAGTTGGATGGGCGCTTGAGGGCATCACAGCAGCCACAAGGTGGTGAGTACACTCTCATCCTGCTGAATTTACGTGCAGTGGAGGGGTCTGGGTGGGGGAGGTGGGCTGTGGGTTTCCCTAGGCTAGGGTAAGTTTAGTAGGCAAGGTCCCTCCGTAAGGCAGGCCATGTGGCACCCCACCCCACCTCTGTAGAGTGCCAAGTACACCTAGTCATGCCCCTGTGTCATCCATGTGTGCAGATGTCATCCATAGCCTAGTAGGCCATTTCCCAGGGATTGAACAGTAAAGCCCAAGAGCGCGGCGTAGTGCAGGGGGCTTCTGTGTCTGTCGTGTCCGCCAACGGTAGCGGTAATGCATGCACTCAACATGTCTTTCTTCTGTCGTTCCCCCCCCTTTTTGTGGTCTCCCTGTTCTTGTGTGCATTAGCATCATCAGGCGGAGGAGCAGTGGCACCGGATCAGGAGGTAGCTGCATCCCACATGTCCATGGAGGGAAGACTTCGGACTCGGAGTTCACCAGTGGGACGGAGGGCAAGGGGAGCTCCACAGTGGGGACAGGAGCTGACACCAGCGACACGGACTCGTCCTCTGATGGGAGCTCCCTTGTGGTGGCGGCAACATCTGTGCCCCCCGCATTTACAGGTACAGCCGCTACACCCCCTACCAGCACCGCCCTCCCAGCAGCCCCTCAGCCTTCGCGTCACCTTCGCCCCAGGCACCTCAGCCCCTGCCCCAGTCACCCCTGCTGCCCTCAGTGAGGAGGCCATTGAACTCCTCAGGTCCCTCATTGTTGGGCAGTCTACCATTTTGAACGCAATCCAGGGTGTAGAAAGGCAGTTGCAACAAACCAATGCATTCCTGGCGGGCATTCATTCTGCTCAGGCGGCCCTTCAGCGAGATTTTCAGACTCTGGCCTCAGCACTGATGGCAGCCATTGTCCCTGTGTCTAGCCTCCCCCCTCCAACTTCCTCCACCCAGACCCAATCCCCTGTACCCCAGCCTTTCCCAAGCACACCTTCAGACCAGCATGCACACACGTCAACACACAATGGAAGCTCAGGCAAATATAAGCACCACACATCCCACAGGCACTCACGCAAGCATCACACACATGCAGACACACCAACATCCACTGCCTCCACTGTGTCCCCCTCCTCCTCGTCTCCCTCCTCCCTCCCAGTCTCGTCTACACTCACACCTGCATGCACTACATCTACAGCCACTACTGCCATCACCAGCACACCCACCACCACACCCCGCTCCCGTGCAGTCACCACCCCCACTACCATTCACACGTTCCCTGTGTCCTCTCCCAGTGTGTCTGTGACGCCACCTCCCAAGATACACAAACGCAGGCACACACCCACCCAACAGCCATCCACCTCATGAGAGCCTCCAGCGCATGCACCTTCACCCAAAGTCACCAAACGAACACCTCCTACAACCACAACCTCTTCCTCCACTCCCAAAAGCCCTCCAGCTACCCGTCCCAGTGTCTCCAAAAAACTTTTCCTGTCCAGCCTTGACCTCTTTCCCACACCTCCCCCACACCGTACGTCTCCTAGGTCCCGACTCTCCAGGTCCCAACCTAGCACCTCAGCCACAATATCTCCTGAACCAGTGGTGCCTGTAGTCACCGGACTCTGGAGTGCACCGGCCACCAGGGCAGCCAGTGTGGCACTGAGCCACAGCATGGACAGTCCCCCACCTGTCAAGCATCAGAAGTTGGCCAGTGCCCGGCGAGAGAGGGGGAAGACTCCAGCCACCAAAGCCGCTCCCAGGGGTCCCGGTGGGAGTGTGGAGTCAGCTGCGACACCTTCCAAGGTGGGGAAGGGCCACAAGAAACCAGGAAAGTCTGGGAAGAGCAGCACGGCGGAGGAGACCGCCATCATCCCCTCTGCCCAGGAGGCCACCACCATCATCATCCCCGCTGCCCAGGAGGCAACCGCCATCATCCCCGCTGCCCAGGAGGCCACCGCCATCATCATCCCTGCTGCCCAGAAGGCCACCGCAATCATCCCCGCTGCCCAGGAGGCCACCGCCATCATCATCCCCGCTGCCCAGGAGGCCACCGCCAGCACAAGCCCCGCTGGGCCAGAGAAGACCGCCAGCACAAGCCCCGCTGGGACAGAGAGGACTGCCAGCACAAGCCCCGCTGGGACAGAGAGGACTGCCAGCACAAGCCCCGCTGGGACAGAGAGGACCGCCAGCACATGCCCGCTGGGACAGAGAGGACCGCCAGCACATGCCCCGCTGGGACAGAGAGGACCGGCAGCAGCTGAGTCACTGCAAAGGAGCCCGCCACCTCAAGCACCGCTGAACAGGGCACCGCCGCTCTAGCACCGCTGAACATGGCACCGCCGCCTCAAGCACTGCTGAACAGGGCACTGCCGCCTCAAGCACCGCTGAACAGGGCCTGGCCGCCTCAAGCACCGCTGAACAGGGCACCGCTGCCTCAAGCACCGCTGAACAGGGCCCCGCCGCCTCAAGCACAGCTGAACAGGGCCCCGCCACCTCAAGCACCGCTGACCAGGGCCCCGCCGCCTCAAGCACCGCTGAACAGGGCACCGCCGCCTCAAGCACCGCTGGCCCATGAGCGCCAAGGGCACTGACGCTACTGAGTCAGTCACGAGCAGGATGTAACACTCTGGGCACAAGGCCCCCTCCAGAACCAGGGGAGACTGTTATCTACTTGAGAGACTGTGGCTTTGCACTCCCCAGGATGCAGCAGTGGGCAGCCCACCCACTGTAGAGTCTTGAGAGACTGTGGCTTTGCACTCCCCAGGATGCAGCAGTGGGCAACTCACCCACTGTAGAGACTTGAGAGACTGTGGCTTTGCACTCCCCAGGATGGAACAGTGGGCAAACCACCCACTGTAGAGACTTGAGAGACTGTGGCTTTGCACTCCCCAGGATGGAACAGTGGGCATGTGGCCCCCTCGTGGATTTGGCGTTCTGCACTCAACCGGCTGAGGTGCCCCCCCTTTCCCACCCCCTGAGGTGCCTGTTCCTCTCTGATGCCCCTGCAGTGTTCTCTCCGTCATGGTCGGGGATCTTGTGTGGGCCTTGCCCATACCGTGTGGGCCCAGTGTTCCATGGACTTCATTGGAGCACTACTTGGACTAATCTGCTTGGTGTATATTTTGGTTATGGTGTATATATATATTTTTGCGTACTTGATTTTAATATATTACAATGGTTACACTCATTTGCTTTTGTCTTTGCATTCTTCCGGGGGGTCTAGGGGGTGTAACTGTAATGTATCATGTTGCATTAGTGTGTGTGTTGTAGTGGGTGAGGGTGGGGGTGTTGTGTGTGTGTGTCCCTGTTTTTTCCCTCCCCCTCCCCTGTGTCGTAGGTGCAGTACTCACTGTTATCTTCGCCGCCGTTGTCCGTGCTCCTGGTAGAGGAGCAAGAAGATGAGGGCTGGAAATATGTGCAGCTCTGGTTCCATGGCATCCGGATTCCTCATCGGGTGTGTAGAAGTGAGCGTTTTCCCTTCGAAGTCCTGTTTCCGTCGTGTCTTTGTCCGCGGTGAATCCACCCCGGAAAAGGTGGCGGATTGGTAGGTTGTGATACTGTGGGCGGTACTTTGACTTCCGCCTGTCTGTTGGCGGTGACCGCCAAGCTGTTTGTCTGTACTGCCGTGGCGGTCGGAGTGTTAAAGTGGCTGTCTTTGTTGGCGGTTTCCGCCACAGTCGTAATTCCATTTTTTTTTTTACCGCCGGCCTGTTGGCTGTCTTACCGCTGCTTTAAAACCGTCCACCAGGGTTGTAATGACCACCTTTATGTCCATTCTTTCCCAAATGGTTCAGTAAGGCAATCGTGTCATACCTGCAGTCATCTTTTGTTCTGGACGGAATTAACAAATCATCAATATACTGTACTAGAGTCGTACTGAAAGGCAGTTCTAATGATTCCAAATCCTTCTTCAGTATCTGATTGAAGATGGAAGTTGATTCAGAAAACCCTTGAGGAACTGTAAACCTTGTCTAGGAATTTGAAACTAAAAAGAAATTGGATGTCCTCGTGAAGAGGCACCGAAAAGAATGCTTGAGACAGGTCCACAACTGTGAACCACTCTGCATCACACTGAACCTGAAACATGATCACAGCTGGATTTGGCACTATGAGGCCACATTTTACCACAATCTCATCAATTTTCCTCAGGTCTTGAACAATTCAAACTTTCCCACAAAGTTTTTTTGCACCCATTATTGGAGAATTACACGGGCTGCTCATCACTTCCTTTAGAACACCTTGCTTTATAAAGTCTGCAATTATCTGCGTCACCTGTATAAGGACATCTTGTGCCATGTGGTACTGCGGTCCCTGGGGAAACACTGCATTTGGCTTTACCTCTACTTTGACCGCTTCTACTCCTTTTATTAGTCCCACTTCTTTTCCTGTCAAGTCCCACACCGTTTCTGTCACTGTTCCCTGTAATTCGACTGGTAAGTCAGTCACTGTAAACATCAGGAGTAGGGTTATCAAAGGGTACTCTTCATTTGCGGTCTCAGTCTCTAACTCTGAGATCTGACCATCGTCCCCTTCATCATCACTGTTTGTCTGCACCTCAATCCCTTCATTGGAACAGGTAATCGAACACCTTGTTTTACACAGCAAGTCTCTTCCCAGTAGGGATACGGGATTCGAGTCACAGACTACAAATCTATGTAATCTCTGGAAAGTACCAATCTCGACTTGGACTGGATCTGTAATCGGATTTGTCAGGAACTGATTTGCTACTCCTACCACCCTTATGGTATGCCCGGAAATGTCAATTTCGGAACCTCTGCACTTCTGACTGTAGAGCGTGTAGCTCCTGTATCAACTAGGAACGAAACCTTATGACCCATCACCTTTCCTTCCACATAAGGTCCCCTCTGATCTACTTCTAGGGACGCTGCAAGCCTGCACTCCTCACTATCTGAACAATCATCCGACCATTCATCGTTTATTTCATCCTCACCACGCAATGGGAACTGCTGTACAGTGTTATTTGACTCATTGCTTGACCTGTGACCTGTTGAGGAAGCATCACCTATTGCTGTCCCATTGGAGCTAATGGTATCTGCATTTGCTGTCTAGGTACCATGGGAATCTGCTGTTGTGCCTGCTGCATTTGTGCTGGTTGAACACGTGGCATTTGCATTTGTTGCATGGGTTGGAGACCCTGCATCTGCACCATGTTATTCTGGAAATTCGGATTTTGGCCCCTCACTTTTGTACCCCTCACATTTTGAAATGTACCGATATCATTGCTTTGTTGAACAACACCATCCTGCACCACCATTGGGCATTCCCGCTTCCAGTGCCCCACGCCCCCGCACGCGTGACATGGTGACACCTTTTTCATCCCTTGACATCATTTTGAACCACAACAGTATTAATATCTGGACCATGGTTCACAAAACCTCCTCGACCTAGAGCTCTCGGTTGTGCCTGAAACACTCCGGTTCCCTGCGGTTGCTGCTGTACTATCTGCTGTATCCCATTTCCCTGCATCCCTGCCTGCGCTGCCTTAATCTGCATCACCATCACCTTCTCCTTCAACTTTCTCTGCTTCAATTCAATCTCGTCACTACAGTATTTCGCATACTGAAACACCTCATCAATCGGCTTTGCTTGCCAACAGATCAAATGATTCTTAATCATCTGGCTAAACTCTGGTCTCAGCCCTTCGACAAACCTGAAGACAAGGTGATTAATATCTTTCGGTTCTATGACCTCAGTGCCACTGTAGTGTTTGAATGCCTTCAGCAACCTCTCATAGTAAGCATGTATCAACTCTTTGCCCTCCTGTGATGTTCGATCAATTTTATGCCAATCAGTCACCTTTGGCGACACCTTCTACTTCAAAAATTCAATCACCTTATGATAATACCTCATCACTTCAGAAGACGGTGCTCCAGTAACCTTGTCCCTTGCTGGTTCCTCTGTCGGCCAATCCACACCTCTTTTGCACTCAAGCCATAAGTCAGCGGGAACTATAATCTCAAACAGGGTAATCAAGTCTTCCCAGAGACATTTCGCAAGCTTCACAAACCTGTCCGTTTTCTGGTACCATTCTATCGGCTTCTCCCTCAACCTGGGATAATTATTTGTGAATGACAGGATGTCACTCCTGGACCACGGTACATGGACTAAAACCCCTCCAGCCGTCTCTCTCATTGGTAACATCTTTATTGTCCCCGTGTCTGGTGCAGCTTTCGCCTGCTTTGATTCCGGGCCATCACCTTTCTCTTTATCTCTCTTCTTTGCCCATCTGCCTTCCCATTTCTCTAATGCCCACCAAATTTGAGCACTCTGCAGTATCTCTTTGAGGTGTGCCTTTATTCCAGTAGATCTCATATGATCGAAGTCTTTAGGTACAAAGTCTAACCTATAGCTCCTCTTCAAATGTTTAGTATTTTCTATGTCTATGCCGTATTTGTCCACCAAGTTTGCCAACCTCTGATGTACCTTGCTCTCTTCCTTGGTTATTTTGTGGCACAGATACCTCAATTCTGCTTCCGTGTATGATTCTAATCTGTTCACCCCCATTGTTCCTTCCACTATTTCTGTGGCTTCTACACCCTGTCTCACAAAATTCAGGTATTCTTCCCTTTCTGACCTCTCTGCGGTCACTGTAGTAGTCTGCGGAGTGTTGAGCTTATCTAACCACTCGTTCAATTGTTGCGCTGTTAAGCCTTGCAACGAGACATTTCCAGACTGCATCATTGGTGTCTGTGTCATATTTGTATTCATTACCTGTGGGGTTAGTGTTCCCAACCCTGCTTGCCTCATCATCTCCAAAGGAACCCCAATCGGACTAAAGTCCAACAAAGATCTAGACCTTTCAATTGTCTGTCCTCCCTGTGCCATTCCCTGCAAGTTTCCGGTAGACCCTCCTCCTATTGCCTCTTGTGTCATTACTCCCTGGTCACATATGCCAGGCTTTCCTTGCGCATACAGCGGTACTGGTGGACCAACAGTAATTGGCAATGATATAGCAGCTGGTGACTGTCCAATTCCCAAACCCTGTGGAGCATTAACTCCCATAGCTTGATTCATAATGGGTGCTGTAGCTATTGACTGTGGTCCTGCAACAGAAGTGTAACTCGGAACAACCTGTTGCTGTGGCTGGGGCAGCAATTGCGGAGTTGGCTCAATCTGCACTAACTTTGATTTCGTGTATACTGGATCAGGCGGCACCATCAAACTCGTAGTTGTTTCTAATACTGGAACATCAGGATAGAGCTTCTGAATCTGTAGTGGCTGCAACTGTATCTGTGTATCTGGCGCAGTGGGTACACTGACACCATTCTGTATCAAAACTGTATCACTTGTCTGCAATGTACTCGGGATTCCCTTATTTTGTGCCTGTTCTTCAGAACCCACACTAGTGCTGTGTACATTATCATTTATGGCATATGGTGGCATATGGTGGCAGGCGATCATGTAACAACTGATTAAGAATCTCTTCATCGTCTGAATCATCTACATCTGCCCAAGACCTCTGAGGCTCCTTTGGCTTACTAGAGCCCTTGTCTGTCTTACAAGTGGCTTTCTTTCCCTGTGTCTCATCTTCTTGGGTTATTGCCAGAAACATCTTAATTCCGTCAACCATTCCCCTTCTCCATCCCTTGGTCTCATTATCCCATTTAGCTTTCGATAAAGTCTTTTCTGCTCTTTTCATTCTCCTTATAAATTTCTGCTGCCTCTGTTGTATGGCCATTAAATCCCAGACCGATAATGCCTCATACTGAGCTTGTCTTGGGGGCGTTTTTTGCAAACTTAACATCAATCGCAAATTTTCAAAAATTCTTATATTAAACATTCTGTGTTCCGGAAATGCCAAACATCCCTCCTTCTCTGTCTATTTGCACCACTGCTTTAACCAAAGACATGGTGCTACTCCCTTCTCCTCCATTATGATATAAGCTGAAGTACCCTCAGGCGGCATAGGCTCCCCCACACTCGCTGTAATGTAAGTATCTCCCCTCAAAGCACACTTTAGAGCCTTGAAAAACTTAATTTTTGCGTCTTTTATTTTGTTTAGAACCTAATCAGGAAGTTACTTTAATCCCCAGAACACTCTTCGCCTACCTTCTCAACCAATTGCCTACCACGGATGGCTGCCAATCCGTGCACGACCCCTCTCAGCAACTGACCTATCCCAGACACTGCGGCTGACAAAGTCTTGCGGCTTGTCCTCCTCACACAAAACTAATGCAATATATCGCAAGCACCTTTAACAACAAAAACCCAAATTTGCCGGTTTACTACAGGAAGGGTAACACAATTGCTTCAGAACTTTACAGAGATTTCACTTGAAGCCTCGGCCGCTACTCTCTCCTTCTCAGCTCCTGCACTCGCAAGCAGAATTCGACCCGCAAATCCTACTCTCGACTTGTCAATGGTTTGTTCTAGTGCACTTTAGAACTTGCCAAAAGACGCAAAAATTAAGTTTTTCAAGGCTCTAAAGTGTCCATTGAAGGTTTCAATCACACAATTTGACTCAAACTCGACTTGTCAACTACGCCCGATTGACCTATTAAAACTGCACAAACTACAACATAAACCAAGTGTCTCCTACACTTGTCAATATACTCCGGAGTCTTAGACCATGCCGGGTCCGTACATCACCAACAACCACGTGGACAATTTTGAGCACAAAGCGCCACATTCACATGAAGTTCGCCGACTTCCCTACTCTCATACCATGGAGTATGCCCACTCCTACTAAAACAACATTATCTGACCTAAAACCACACAAATTTCACAAATCACCTGCAATATGCATAAGCTGAGCAAGGGCAAATCCTACACCATGCATACTAAAACACCGAGAACATACCCAACTCACTTAGGCAAGCTCCAAGATTCCGGGAAAGTCATGGGGAATTTAGAGACACATCATACCTCCAATTTGCATTATTTCGAAAAACACTTTTAAACAATGGTCCCTCGTCCTAGGGCCCCAAAGAGCCGTAACCGTCGCTCTGATACCAGAACTGTTAACGCGTCCTAATCTAGTTAATTTATTCACTCTGGGACTCGTTTTAGGCCAATGAATCTTTTGACCCTGATTGAAGACACATTAGGATGAGATAACTGATCAACATGTCAATCAATATGTCAATAACATCATCAATAAGACTCAGAAACCACCACAACCTTTCAGTCATGAATAACCACACCAGTTTAGTACGATTTTGTGATGTTTATTCCCTATTGATTACAATTCTAATAGTAAGTTTATTAGGGCCAGATGTAAAAAGGCTTTTGCGAGTCGCAAACGGCGAAAAACAGTTTGTGAGAAGCAAAAGCCTCTCTGGTATGCAGAAATGCATTTTGCGAGTCGGATCCGACTCGCAAAATGCATTTCCGACTCGCAAATAGGAAGGGGTGTTCCCTTCCTATTTGCGACTCGCAATGCTATGCAATTTCATTTGCGACCGCGAAAGCAGTCGCAAATGAAATCGCAGTTACCATCCACTTGAAGTGGATGGTAACCCAGTCGCAAACGGGAAGGGGTCCCCATGGGACCCCTTCCCCTTTGTGGATGGAAAAAAAAAAAAAATTCAGAGCAGGCAGTGGTCCAATGGACCACTACCTGCCCTGAAAAAAACCGAAACTAAAGGTTTTTTTTTTTTTTTTTTCAAGTGCAGCTCGTTTTCCTTTAAGGAAAACGGGCTGTAGATTGAAAAAAAAAAAAAACGGCTTTATTAAAAAGCAGTCACGGACATGGTGGTCTGCCGACTTCCCTACTCTCATACCGTGGAGTATGCCCACTCCTACTAAAACAACATTATCTGGCCTAAAACCACACAAATTTCACAAATCACCTGCAATATGCATAAGCTGAGCAAGGGCAAATCCTACACCATGCATACTAAAACACCGAGAACATACCCAACTCACTTAGGCAAGCTCCAAGATTCCGGGAAAGTCATGGGGAATTTAGAGACACATCATACCTCCAATTTGCATTATTTCGAAAAACACTTTTAAACAATGGTCCCTCGTCCTAGGGCCCCAAAGAGCCGTAACCGTCGCTCTGATACCAGAACTGTTAACGCGTCCTAATCTAGTTAATTTATTCACTCTGGGACTCGTTTTAGGCCAATGAATCTTTTGACCCTGATTGAAGACACATTAGGACGAGATAACTGATCAACATGTCAATCAATATGTCAATAACATCATCAATAAGACTCAGAAACCACCACAACCTTTCAGTCATGAATAACCACACCAGTTTAGTACGATTTTGTGATGTTTATTCCCTATTGATTACAATTCTAATAGTAAGTTTATTAGGGCCAGATGTAAAAAGGCTTTTGCGAGTCGCAAACGGTGAAAAACACAGTTTGTGAGAAGCAAAAGCCTCTCTGGTATGCAGAAATGCATTTTGCGAGTTGGATCCGACTCGCAAAATGCATTTCCGACTCGCAAATAGGAAGGGGTGTTCCCTTCCTATTTGCGACTCGCAATGCTATGCAATTTCATTTGCGACCGCGAAAGCAGTCGCAAATGAAATCGCAGTTACCATCCACTTGAAGTGGATGGTAACCCAGTCGCAAACGGGAAGGGGTCCCAATGGGACCCCTTCCCCTTTGTGGATGGAAAAAAAATATATAATTCAGAGCAGGCAGTGGTCCAATGGACCACTACCTGCCCTGAAAAAAACCGAAACTAAAGGTTTTTTTTTTTTTTTCAAGTGCAGCTCGTTTTCCTTTAAGGAAAACGGGCTGCAGATGAAAAAAAAAAAAAAAACGGCTTTATTAAAAAGCAGTCACGGACATGGTGGTCTGCTGACTCCAGCAGGCCACCATCCCCGTGAGTGCCCATACTCACAATGGGGTCGCAAACTGCGACCCACCTCATTAATATTAATGAGGTGGGTCTTTGCGACCCGGTTGCGAGTTGCAGAAGGTGCCTGAGACACCTTTCTGCATAGCAAATTGCGATTTGCAATGTGCGAGTCGCACGGACTCGCAAATTGCAAGTCGCAATTTGCAAGCTACCTACATCTGGCCCTTAGTCTCAAAATCATGAAACACATCAGCATTGTCATAATATGGCAACTCGAATAAGATTTAATCAAAGCAAAGTTCACAAACATTAGAGCATAGCACAACGTCAACATGAATTACCCCAGCAGAGTATCATTAGTGCATCATTCAACAAAGCATTGAACCAGTCATTTGTCTATTTGTGTCCGCTTTAGTGAACCCCTTAACTAACCTCAATTAGCATTGGCATGTGGGGCTTCATGCAAAACAGTTTGGTAACACCAATTTGGAAAACATCTAACTATGGTCTCTGTCAAAAGAAGCAGTTGGTACCTAGAAAGGAAAGGCAATCGGACAATTACAATTTCATCATCATAAAGTTACCCTCCGTAGTGGGTCAGCATACAGATTCAGTCTTCGTCCTCAGGACATCAGTTGATTTGCCATCAGCCAGGGAATTCAGCAAGATGGGTAAGAAGGGACACTTCAGAAGCATATAATGGGCAAGGTAAGGCAAGGATGGTTTGAAGAACCAAACAGCAAAGTCTCTATGCAGAGTGACAAAGTGTCTGGGTCATAACAAAAGTTTGCAATGACATCTCCTAATGGCTTCGCGTGTCAAAGGTTTTTATCCCTTTTCCGTTGTACAGTCCCCTAATCTCTGATTGGATTGGGTTGGCACCCCTCTATCTTCATCCAGTGGGTTCACAGTGTTAGTATCAAATTTTGTCACCCCATAACAGTTCTCACGTAGTTTATTGGTTCTTATGATTGATGTCTCCAGCGGGCAGATTGTCCGGTATGATTCCATACTCTTGTGGTCCTCTCGCATCTTCAGTCAGTAGGTCCATTATCTGTACCGGTTCAGGTGACCTTGTACCTGTAACTAGTCTACAGTGTTGCATTCAGCAAAAATGTATCTTCTAGTAAGTCGAATTTCATGAGAATGGATCTACTACGGTTACACTCATCCTTTAGCTTTGGAAAAATACAAGTACATGTCCTTCAGCAAGTCAGCACACTGCACGTTAGAAAAACACATTTAATATGAAAACCGGGCAGCTAGGCCTCGACTCATGCTAACTAAAGTCTAATGATTTATTAGCAAATCCTTATGTATAACTCTTAATATTAGAGTAAAATCATACTTTAACATCTCATTTTCATTATTATTAGTCAGTTTCATTAATCCCCATACTTATTGACGGCCACTCCCCGTGGGCACATTTCAAGCGCACGTTTAGCAAAAGCACATTAATACATTTTCTATGCGGCATTATTATGCATTAGTTCATAAACATTTCATGTTAATTTTGAGTATAGGTGCTACGCTCCCTCAGCCTCTTTATTGGTATAGAACGGGCCCAGACTTTGAGGCCTAACTTTTATTGACAAATTCAAGAGGCTGACATGAAACATCACCTAGGTGAGAATGGTGTCAGAACTTGAATATTCATTCACTCATCCAACTCTGCATTCATCTTACTGAGTTAAGTGCCTCCACATGTTTGTAATTTACTTGTCACTCGTGCCATAACAGTAGGTGTTCTGTGAGCAGTTAATGCCTGTACCAGTCTGCCCCACTGAAGCTGTTCTGTGAGGGATAGAAGGGTAGACTTCAGACAGACATTTGCTACTGCCATGATGTACATGTTCTGTAAGGAAGCATAGCTTGCACTGCTGGTGCTCCATATCTCTGTGTCCT
The DNA here is from genome assembly GCF_031143425.1 of Pleurodeles waltl. NCBI lineage: Eukaryota > Metazoa > Chordata > Amphibia > Caudata > Salamandridae > Pleurodeles > Pleurodeles waltl. Next base: position 391,465,224 of record NC_090450.1, read on the forward strand.
GTTATGGGGAAGGATGGAGTTGCTGCTGCACTACCTGTACCTGTCTTCCGAAGGAGGGAAGCTTGGACTTTTCTGCCCATGATGGATCTCTGCTGTTTTTCCTTTTATGATCAAATAAAAGCTGTATAGAATGTATTTGCATATCTTGCCATATGAAGTAGGTACTGTTTTTCAATATTTAATGTGAAAAACTGATCTCTATAGTCCCAAAGAGGGTGCCCGGCCTCTCTCACCCAGCAAAGAAATGTTGAGCAAGGTGGAAAAAATAGTAGAAAAAGTTTGTATTCAAAAGTTCACTTCAAAACGAAAAGTGGCAGGACTCACCTCTAAAAAGAAACAGGGTTCTCCATCGCGGATCATGTGATGGACGACTTTGCTAGATACAGCAACTAAGATCACACAATTTGCTACACTCTCCGGGAGCATCCAGCTATGGCTCCAACAGCTGAATATATTCATAAAGAAACATTGGATGAGCATGTGAATACATTCAACCAACTACACAGAGCAGATATTGAAACAGAGAGCAAAGAATTGTGCATCACAAAGGTGGTTTTATGTTCACATTTTTCAAATGCATGACATAATTGTTGCTGAGGATGATTTGCCACCGCCCTTTCATAGAAATTATATTACCCCCTTTTTCCCAAACGATAAACCAGCATTGGTTAATTTGTAAATACATGCTGGTGCTCAGAGCTTTCCTCTAAAACTCGCAGCTTCTGCAATTAAATGTGCGAGCACAGAATACTGAGGTTGTTATTATTAGTGTCTTTTGCTCGCAGTAAATGCCTGATGCAAAAAAACATAAGTGCCGGGTCCCAAAAATAAACACTGTAAACCAGACAGTTCATCAGCGGCGGCTTGCACCTTTTTATAGTGGTGGGGCGAGTGAAGTGCCCCACCACTTCGCAAAAAAAAAAAAATATATACACACCCTCCATCAAAAATTACCACGTAAACCACCCCTCCGCCCTACTATAACACAAACACTACACGTACATGCAGTACACCCTTACATGAACTACACACGTACATAACATTACACACATGCATTACACAAACATTACATGTTTAAAAAAAAAAAACTTACCCATGGGCTGCACGTCCTCCTCTGTGTGCTTTTGCTCTCCAATGCCAGAAGAGCTCCCCTTACCAATCTAGGGACTCGTATCATACTGTTAAGCAACATGAAAGAAGTGCCTGGACTGGATCCTGACTGGACGTTCCTTCAGTCCCTGAAGGCCTGTGTCTGGTCTCCACCCAGCTAGCTGGGTGGAGAGCTTCAAAGTGTGCAGGTCACTTTGGCCGGCGCAAAGCAGCCGGCCAAAATGACATGCACTCTTTGGAGAGTCCCTGCCAGGTACTGCTCCTGTCCTCTGAAGCAGGAAGCAGAGTCAGTTCTCTGTTGCCAGGAGCAGAAAACACGCCGAGCATATTTCTGGGCTGGTGCGCGCTGCAGGGAAAAAATAAAACGTGGCAGCATTGTCTTGTAGATGTTCCATTATTATCACTGGTAACAAACCTAGGACTGTTCTTTTACTCCTGTGGTATCACGTGTACATGTACTAGGTGTTCCCAAATGTAAAGGCTGACAACTATTGCCAATGTCCTATAGATTACATCTGTAGTCAGCTATTGAGGAGAGATTCAGACTGAGAAAATTCTCACTGCAGTACAGATCACCATTTGAAGGAGAGCCCCCTTTCACAGGGTAAAAAGATACCCAAGTTTGAAGCAGCTAGCATTCCTAATGTCTATGTCCTTCACCTGCACTAGGTGCAATGATCTTTCCATAGACGTCAAGGGACATGCAATCTGAGCACAGTGCAATAGTCAGAAATCAATACTTTTTGCAATATCCACGTGTAATACTACCAACTACTTGTATATTACTGATGAACAAGTACCAGACTATGTTCTATGCATAAGGTTTGTCGCAGCCCACAGTGTGTAATTGTTAGAAATTGTGTCTCTAGTTTGCAGAGGTGTGGGAAAGTACCATCTTGCCTGGCATGTTACCCCCATTTTTACTTGTGTGTCAGTTGTTTTTGCCTGTGTCACTGGGATCCTGCTAGCCAGGACCCCAGTGCTCATAGTTTGTGGCCTATATGTGTTCCCTGTGTGGTGCCTAACTGTATCACTGAGGCTCTGCTAACCAGAACCTCAGTGTTTATGCTCTCTCTGCTTTTCACAATTGTCACTGCAGGCTAGTGACCATTTTTACCAATTCTGATTGGCACACTGGAACACCCTTATAATTCCCTAGAATATGGTACCTAGGTACCCAGGGTATTGGGATTCCAGGAGATCCCTAGGGGCTGCAGCATTTCTTTTGCCACCCATAGGGAGCTCCGACAATTCTTACACAGGACTGCCACTGCAGCTGAGTAAAATAACGTCCACGTTATTTCACAGCCATTTTACACTGCACTTAAGTAACTTATAAGTCACCTATATGTCTAACCTTCACTTAGTGAAGGTTAGGTGCAAAGTTACTAAGTGTGAGGGCACCCTGGCAATAGCCAATTTACCCCCACACTGTCCACGGCAATTTCCCCGGACTTTGTGAGTGCGGGGACACCATTACATGTGTGCACTACATATAGGTCAATTTCTATATGTAGCTTCACAATGGTAACTCTGAATATGGCCAAGTGACATCTCTAAGATCATGGAATTGTCCCCCCACGGCAAATCTGGTATTGGGGTGGCAATCCCATGCATCCCCGGGGCTCCAGCATGGACCCTGGGTACTGCCAAACTAGCTCTCTGGGGTTTTCACTGCAGCTACCGCTGCTGCCAACCCACAGACAGGCTTCTGCCTTCCTGGGGTCTGGGCAGCCCAGTCCCAGGAAGGCAGAACAAAGGATTTCCTCTGAGAGAGGGTGTTAAACCCTCTCCCTTTGGAAATAGGTGTTAAGGGCTGGGGAGGAGTAGCCTCCCCCAGCCTCTGGAAATGCTTTGAAGGGCACAGATAGTGCCCTCCTTGCATAAGCCAGTCTACACCGGTTAAGGGATCCCCCAGCCCCTGCTCTGGCACGAAACTGGACAAAGGAAAGGGCAGTGACCACTCCCCTGTCCATCTCCACCCCAGGGGTGGTGCCCAGAGTTCTTCCAGTGAGTCCCAGACCTCTGCCATCTTGAATGCAGAGGTGTGAGGGCGCAGTGGAGGCCTCTGAGTGGCCAGTGCCAGCAGGTGATGTCACAGACCCCTCCTGATAGGTGCTTACCTGGTTAGGTGGCCAATCCTCCTCTGAGGACTATATAGGGTCTCTCCTGTGGGTTTCTCTTCAGATAATGAATGTAAGAGCTCACCAGAGTTCCTCTGCATCTCTCTCTTTGACTTCTGCCAAGGATTGACCGCTGTATGCTCCAGAACACCTGCAAAACCGCAACAAAGTAGCAAAACGACTACTAGCAACATTGTAGCGCCTAATCCTGCCGGCTTTCTTGACTGTTTCCTGGTGGTGCATGCTCTGAGGGCTGTCTGCCTTCACCCTGCACTGGAAGCCAAGAAGAAATCTCCCATGGATCGACAGAATCTTCCCCCTGCTAACTCAGTCACCAAACTTCTGCATCACCGGTCCTCTCGGTCCCCTCTCATCTTGATGCGCCTGGTCCCTGGAACATAGGAGCTAGATCCATGTGACCCCGACAGTACAGTGGTCCTTCTGTCTAAATTTGGTGGAGGTAAGACCTTGCCTCCCCACGCCAGACAGTAATCTTGTGTACTGCGTGATCTGCAGCTGCTAGGGCTTCTGTGCACTTTTGCATGGAATCCTTCATGCACAGCACAGCCCAGGTCCCCAGCAATATGTCCTGCATTGCTCAACTCGCTGAGTTGACCACTGACTTTGTGGGACCCTCTTTTGTTGTGTTGAGATGACCGCTGTGCTCAGATATCTTGAATGCCTGTTCAAGTGCTTCTGTGGGTGCTGCCTGCTTCTGCATGGGCACTCTGTGCTGCTGAGATCCCCCTCTGTCGCCTCCTCCAAGGGGCGACCTCCTGGTCCTTCCTGGGCCCAGGCAGCACCCATTTTCTTAACCACGACTCTTGCAGCTAGCAAGGCTTGTTTGTGGTCTCTCTGCATGGAAACAACTCTGTGTCCTCCAGCACACCGTGGGACATCTTCTGTGCAAAGAAGTTCCTGGCATCTTCCGTTGTTGCAGAATCTTCAGCTTCTTCCACCTGGAGGCAGCCCTTTTGCACCTTTAGTGGGCTCCTGCCCCCCCGGACACTTGCGTGACTCTTGGACTTGGTCCCCTTCCTTTACAGGTCCTCAGGTCCAGGAATCCATCTTCAATGCTTTGCAGTCAGTTGTTGCCTTTGCAGAATCCCCTATCACGACTTTAGTGTGTTTCTGGGGCAGTAGGGTAACTTTACTCCTACTTTTCAGGGTCTTGGGTTGGGGTATCTTGGACACCCTTAGTGTTTTCTAACGCTCCCAGCGACCCTCTACAAACTACACTAGGCCTTGGGCCCAGTCATGATTCGCATTCCACTTTTGGAGTATATGGTTTGTGTTGCCCCTAGGCCTACTGTGTCCTATTGCATTCTATTGTATTCTATAGTGTTTGTACTACTTTTCTAACTGTTTACTTACCTGGTTTTGGTTTATGTGTATATTTTGTGTATTTTACTTACCTCCTAAGGGAGTATATCCTGTGATATACTTTTGCCATATTGTCACTAAAATAAAGTACCTTAATTTTTAGTAACTCTGAGTATTGTGTTTCTTATGATTTAGTGCTATATGATATAAGTGGTATAGTAGGAGCTTTGCATGTCTCCTAGTTCAGCCTAAGCTGCTCTGCTATAGCTACCTCTATCAGCCTAAGCTGCTAGAACACTACTAATCTACTAATAAGGGATAACTGGACCTGGCACAAGGTGTAAGTACCATCAGGTACCTACTATAAGCCAGGCCAACCTCCTAAAAGAGGTAAACACCCTTGTCCAAATAGGTACCACAGTCCTGGTCAGAGTAAGTCATTACACGGCCACTAAATTATCCTGTGCTCACCCTCTGGTAGCTTGGCACAGAGCAGATAGGCTTACTGTAGAAGGCAATGTGGAAAGTATTTGTGCAATAACTCATACAGTAACACAGTGAAAACACCACAAAAAGTACTCCACACCAGTTTAGGAAAATAGATAATATTTATCTAAATAAAATAAGAGCAAAAGAAAAAAAAATCCAGTATGCACAAATCAAGATAGTACTTGTTAAAGGATTAAATGAGTCTCAATACCTAAGAATCAGTGGTTGAATCCTTATAAAACACAGTACCTGAAATGCGTCAAAAATAATGACGCATGGGGCCACCGCAGAGGAGATGCTTTGAAAAAAAGGCTCTGCATCTAATTTTCTAGTGTGGCACAGCTGATGCATTGTTTCTTTACACGCTGCAATATGATGTGTCAATTTCCAGGAGTGCTGCCTTGGTTCCTCACTGCGATGCGGGGATATTTTGACACCAAGGGATGATGCGTTGAAAATCATTGACACGCGGGTGGGAAGGAGCAGGCGCTGCATGGATCCGGTAGGCGATGCAGCATTTTTTCAGCCACCAGGCAGGCACTGTGTAGATTTCTGCAGGCGTTGTCTCGATTTTCCGATGCACATGGATTTTCTTCTCTTTGGTGAAGTCTTTGTGGCCCTGAGACTTCAAAACAGAAGGCAAGCTCAATCCAAGCCCTTGGAAAGCACTTGTGGGGAAGGCAGAGTCCTTCCAGCAGAGTCAGGGGCCAGGAGGCAGGAGGCAGGAGGCAGCAGGGCAACAAGCAGGGCAGCAGTCCTTCCAGCAAACCAGTCCAGGTGAGCCATTTGCGAAGCCAAGCAGTCCCTCTAACAGAGTCCAGTTGTAGATCCAGAAGTGTCTGATTTGGTGGAGTCAGAGACCTAGTATATATATACACCCAAAAGTACCTTTGAAGTGGGCGAAACTTCAAAGAGTGGATTTTAAGGGCACCAGTTCCTGTTTTAACCCATCCTTGTCTGCCAGGAGCCCTGTGGGGGGCTATCAGTCATTTGTGTGAGGGCAGGCTATTGGCCCTTGAAGTGTAAGTGAGAGCTCCTCCGCCCTTCCTGACCAGGGAAACCCATCTGTACTGTATGTAGATGAATGCAGATGCAGCTTAGTGTCCTCTGTTTATGGCTGTCTGGGTGGAATGCACAAGGGTAGCTGTCAACCAGCACAGACCAGACATGGATTGGAGACAGGCTGTAAGGCACAGATGTGCAGAGAAATGCCTACTTTCTAAAAGTGGCATTTTAAAAAAAAATAATGTAAAATCCAACTTCACTAGTAAGTAGGTTTTCTTACTACCATACCAACCATACCAAATTTGGTAAATCTATTCCTCTCATATCGGAATTTACCACTTAAAAGTATATAAGGGAATTTTCAATGCTGGCCTATGAAAGGAGGAGACTTCACAGTAGTGAAAAACTACTTTGGGAGTTTTTCACTACCAGGGCATGTAAAACGTATAAGTACATGTCCTGCCTTTTACCTACATAACACCCTGCCCTATGGGTTACCTAGGGCCTACCTTAGGGGTGATTTATGTGTAAGAAAAGGGGAATTTAAGGCTTAGCAAGTACTTTTAAATGCCAAGTCAAAGTGGCAGTGAAACTGCACACACAGGCCTGGCACTGGCAGACCTGAGACATGGTTAAGGGGCTACTTATGTGGGTGGCACAATCATGGCTGCAGGCCCACGAGTAGCATTTAATTTACAGGCCCTGGGCATATGCAGTGCACTTTAAAAGGGTCTTACAAGTAAATTAAGTATTCTAATTGGGTATGAGACAATGTTACCATGTGTTAAGGAGAGAGCACGTGCGGTTTGTCTAGTTAGCAGTGGTAAAGTGCCCAGAGTCCTAAAGCCAAAAAAAAAGAAGTCAGAAAACGAGGAGGAGGAAGGCAAAATGTTTGGGGTGACCCTTCAGAGAAGGCCATTTTCCAACAGTAATGGACAGAAATATTCTGCTGCTTGAGTTATAGTTCAGGCATTGAGACTTCCTGGCATGTAGACTCACACTAACACTATGATTATAAAACCAACATTGTTAAAATTCAAGTCATCACGTTAAAAGTTGATCTGTTGGTTTCCTCACTTCCAGTGTTGGATTCCACTTTCTTCATGCGAGGCTACAATGTACACCTGCCGCATTAGTGCCTAAATGGAATCAGCGATTTGAACAGCAAACTAGTAAAAGTCAAATATTTTTGTGGTAAAGTGGCCTTACTATAGGACAAACAATCATTGATCAACGTACAGCGTACAATAATCATATAAGTGAAGGGATTCATGTTAAAATGAACAGTCTGGCTGATTAAGCAGCAATGACAGTGGTGCAACCCTACCAGGTAGCTGTGGTGACTCAATTTCAGTCTAAGATCAATGCAGACATCTTGATGGTGATACAGTTAACATTAAATGGTAAAAACACCCCTTAAGATTTCCCTGTTATACACTTCTATAGTCTTACTAAATATAATGACCCCACTGGTTAATGTAGCAGAGACAGGGGAATGGAATGTCCCCAAAAAGGCTGCTGATGAGGGAATGGAACCTGCCTATGCCAACATCAAGGTTACATTAGCAATGCTACAGCAATGAAATGGGTGGTTCGACATGCCAAAAGCAACAAAGATGTATATACAGCAGAGTACTATTTGTCATCAAATAAAGCAGTCTACCGATGTGGTATCAGATCAGCCCTCTAGTATTGTTCATCTCAAACCCTGCCAATAAGTACAAAAACAAACTTGCTGTGGTTCGTTCATGCTCTGGTTTCTTATGAATATGGCCACAAAAGCCTTGCACTGCTTGAGCACTCAGTCAGTGAATACAATCTTAATTAAACCATAAAAGATACCAATAGTAGTAATAGTTAATATTAAAAAGATTAATTGATACATTGTCTAAAAGAAAACGTCGTAGGCAATTGTCTCCAATAATATCGACTTGGCACGTTATCAAATTTACAAAAAATAATATAATGAATGGTACACTGATTAGAGCTACCGTCACACAGACATCATGGAGGATCCTTAGATCACTCACCCATTTTGTGAAAAGCGGCCAAAAATAACCTGTATTAAGAATTAAACGTCTAAACGTATAACTCATAAAGCAAGATGGGAATGAGATGATCACCTAATTATGCGTGCTCTGACCTTTAAATAACAGATATATTTCCAGTTCATTAATATATAAACTGAACAAAAAAGGAGCAGGGGCATACCCCTGCCTCACTGCCCTAAGTACAGTCTCTATTTGGATCAAAACACCCTGGCAGTAACATACATATACATTCTCTCAAAAAATCGACTAAGATTTGATCCACCCTCATAGTGAACATAAATAAATGACCATGGATCACACAGTTGAAAGCACTGCTCAGATCCAGAAAGCTAAGTGCACCGACCTTTCCTTTGCCATGGTACATTTACCAATTAGTAAGTGCAATCTTAGATACTGTCTAACAGTGCTCGAACTTTCCTAAATCCGAACTGGACACCCCTCAGGACAAAGTTCTTTTCCACCAAGCTTTCCAATTTGGCCAGTAGTATTCGTCCTAAAACCTTGACAAAGGAATCTAAAAATGAAATTGCATAATAGCATTTGGGTTCTGCTCTGTTCCCCTCTTTTAAAAATGGGTACATAATAGACTCAGACCATGAACTAAACAGGCCACCCTTCGCAACTGCTCTTAAAAACATTTATCAAAACAGGCGACTAGAGATCAGCATTTCACTTAAACAGATTCAACGAGACTCCCTCAGGGACAGGGACTTTGCCACTCCAACTGATCTTATTTGCTAAAGAAACATTGTCATAATCAAACAGTAATGGCTTGCTCATATGGTCATCTGGCAAATAAATGAGATCTCTAAGGACTCTTCCTGATGGAACCTGGAAATAAATTCCTCCGAAATAATCAACCTATTTGTTAGCTGTAATCTTTACTTCAAGAGAGGGTGCTGGAGCTTCTTTAAAATAGAATTAATGCTCTTCCAAAGGCACTTTACTCCCACTGGCCTCTACTAGAGTAACTCAGGCATTCCTTCTTATTGTTTTTTGTGCCTGAAGGAATCTTTTATTGCTTCTTCAACATCTTTATGATTTATCTCTATGGCTCGGATACGTGGCAAGGCCAATCCACAGATTTCTATGCTCATGTGAACATGCCCGGCCAAATCAAGCAGGGTGGTTGTCCCTCACAAAGCATTTATGGCTTGTCATTAACCTCTTAGTGGCTCTAGATAGCATCACAAGCACACTTAATAGCTCTCTCCTATGACCCATGTTGTAGACAATTCATACAACCCTGATAATTCTGATGTATTAAGTCCACAAGTAAAGGATCAATATTAGCAGTGCACTATCTCATCATGAGTCTTTTCTACCTAGCCACCTTAATGTCCTCAATTAGATCATGTGTTTTAACCACCACGAAACCCACTAGGGCCTAACTAGTAAAGAATTATGGTCATCAGAGCAATATGAGAGACTAATAAAATCAAAAGCGATAGATCGCAGATTATCTATGAGTAGGATAAAATCTATAGTGCTAGCCCTAACCGGACCAGAAAACATCAATGCATGTAGAACATATGCAGGCAGGGGGCCGACATGATGTGCTAAAAAGAAATAGTGTTTGATAAAAAAATGGTTAATGTCACCCCATACTGATCAAGAGAAAAAAGGACTGATTCTCCCCAAATGAGTCAACCATGCCACAAATCTGTTTGGGTGGCAAAAGCAGAGGTGTGCATTTACATCACCCGCCCAAATAATGTGTACATCCTTGTTATTAGTTTATAGATGCCCCCAAATATTTATCCGAAGTTTGATTATTATAGAAATAATGTATCACCAGTAGAACAAAACACCCGAAAAAGCTCTAGCCATGAATCAGACCAGGAACTCAATACTTCCCCAGGGAACAAAAGTGAAAAGGAGTGCATGCGAGTGAAATGTTAAATAGCCATCTACATTAAACGTATACAAAGTCCAAGTCTCTTGGAAATAAAGAAGATTATGCTGCCCAACGAAAGAAATCGAGTCAGGGTTATCCAATTGTGCTGCAGTCCCTGCAACATTCGTTCTGTGTTTTCTTGTCTATCTGATTCGGTGCAGTAGAGACCCTCACAGAAGCATCTGTATTCCTCTTATGGCATACAAATAGATAAATATGGTAATTCGTAGAGATTGACTCACAAGTGCCCATACAGGTGTCACTTTGGGGTAGAATAAGTCAATCAATCTCATCCAATAAGTCAAGTGGGGGAAAATTATTATAGGTTGTAACGTAAATTTATTATGATTCCCCATGAAACGTCTTATTAATACGACTCTGCAAGTGTTGCCTGCCTGCAAAAAGACCCAGGGGTACTGCTAAAATGTTACTCAAGCCAGGGAAAGGATGCTTTAATCTACGCAATAAGTTCCCCACAGTGGTGGAAGATCTACATTTCACCACTTCGCAGTCACAAATGTGGGGACTTGTGGCCATGGCCTACCTCAACCACCCTTCTCACCCTAATTATTTCAAAATACAGACGACGGGTGTTACCCACCTGTTTAGGCAGCCATTACAATGTCGCGTTGGCTCTCGTTATCCTAAATTAGACTACTAGATATTTGGGTATCAGGGTCGTTCTCAGTGTGGGGGACTAAGTCTATCCCACGGAGAAGGATCCCTGTCACCCTCAATCCGGTTTTGCTCCGGCTAACTAGCAGTGCCTCATCTCTCCCAAAGGGAAGGGATGATTGGGCAGCCGAGCGCATGACATCTTAGAGCTTCTCAGGGAAGTCGTGGTCACTCAGATCCAAACCAGCTCTCTCATACAAAGTGTGGTCTCATATACATATGACAAAGGCAGTTTAAGTTTTATAGATTGATTTAATAAAACAACTGCATTTTAGATAATAAGGCGTGAGCCGCAATAACCAGAACCATACAACACTGTAGTATTGAAATAGTAACGAGGAGGGTGAAACATAGAAATAACGCTATCATAGTGTTAACAGGTTACGTTCTCTCTACTAAGTTCTATTTTGAGCACAGCATGTTAAGCTCTAAGCTTGCCTTTCAGATTCCCCGGAAGGACATCGACCCTCATACCTGAGCAAAGGCCTGTGATCTGGATCAGCATCTGCAACAGGGTAGTCAGCGTCTAGTTGTGGTTCCCTGGTCGGAATCTCCCTCTTCCTTGTACTAGGACTAGGAAGTGTTTTTAACACTAACATGTCGATGTGCTAAGAAACGTCCCTACGTAAGAATGTGTATCGTCTACGACCCCAAAAGACTAAACTCCTACCACGTCTATCGGCAATGTACCAGACTGTATCCTAGACTGAAGCACAGAGTGAGCAAGAATGTATTATTTGAGAACTCAAGCGCTGAAGTAGGCTAAACAGTGTGATATAAAAAAATAAAACAAGACCGTGAAACTGGTTATTGAAAAATAACAGTGCAAGGCTGAATAAAATGCATCTAGGGCAAAGTGCACAGAGGCCTAATACTTTAAGCAAACGCGCAAAGGCTATATTAAAAATGGCTACACTACACCCTCCCCTTGTTGGTAGAAAGTGGTTTTAATCAAAGCTTAAAAAATGCCCTATATAAAAAATCTGCAAAAACTTGTATTTCGACAAGTCAAGAGGACAGCAAAGCACAAGAAACCTAAATTTAAAATTAAGCATGTGACTTAAGAGCCAAATTCATATAACAATGTCAATTTAGAACAAATCCAATTCAAACGGTGGTCACGGAAAGCAGGATATTCTCCACTTCGGCAGATGACAAGACCGGAAAATCCACGCCATATACTATCAAGGAGCAGGTGTGTTCCAAAGCCTCAGAATCATCCAAGGTGGCATCCCGTGCAGGGCCTGTGAACGAGTTAATATCAACTTCCTCCAGGAAGAGTATCTCGTAATCAGCCTCACGAAGCAAATGCAGCTGCAGTGCGCATGTCTGGGAATGAGCCCTCACCGGGAACATCAACAGATCAACATCAACCACTGGGGGGCGCTGCTGTGAGAGACAGATGTCTAATGCATGTTCAAATGAGCACCAATGGCACCGAAACATGGGCTGCACACAATCCAAAACTGGTCTGAATGACAGAGACCAGCCACACTCCAAATGTTCCAGGAGTGTTGCTCCGAAGTGCTGCATCATGCGTTCATGACACAGCTGCGCTGATGGGAGCGCCCACATTCGCTCTTGTTGCGGCGGGACAGCCATTGCGGAAAAACAACAGCAACAGCAGAACGCCAGCCAATAAAGCCAAAGTTATCGGAAATCCTCCAAAAATGCTTCCGAAAATAGAATGAATAGCCGAAGGTATCAAACCGAATATGGAAGAGAAGGTGTGAGCAAAACCAACACCTATGGCTTTGAAAAAATGTGCTAGTCCAGCTGTGCTGGACGCATTAAATATACCTCCCAAGAGTTCACCAAAGTGGCTCGGAAAGTTGGTATTTAACAGGGACTGTAGTTCCGCTGATGACCTTGCCACCTGAAGTGCGTAGGTCTTGCGCGCAGATGTAAGGGCCACATGCTTTTGAAACAATAAAGCCTTTAGTCGACTCAACTTGTCGAAATTCACCTTGGAAGTAGCAATGTGAGGCCAGATATCTGCCACCTCCCTTAATTTAGTGGGGGGAAACAACACATTCCCGCAGCAAGTAACGACCTTGGTGACGAAACAACGTAAACTATTCCGGCCCGCATGCCACAACAGTCTTCACTATTGAGGAGGACGTAGCTGCCGTTTGAAAGCACCTGGAATGTGTTTTTAATCAAGAGGACCGGAGCTCCCTTCAGATAGCAAGCCAAACTCGCAAACGAGGCATTACATGCCCCATGCAAGGACAGCTGCTTACAAACCATTGAATGGCTGACTGAAGTCTCGCATTCACTACCGCTAAGAAAAACCTCTCTCATGCCATTAAAACATCTGTACAAGAAGGGAAGTTCCCACACCTCATGTATATAACTGTCTCCCAACTTTTCATATCTGCCGAGTGGAACATGTTTTAAACAAGAAGTGAATTGCAGTGTAGAAATAGGCAGATTAATAACCCCTTGTATCAACCATTCAGCTGAGGGAATCTCTGCCACGCTAAAAGGCAATCTTTCCAATTTTTCAATGTTTAACATAACATAAGTCGCCTCCTTTTTTGCCATCAGTTGTTGTTGACTTGTCAAATTAAAGGAAAAAAATATCTCCCTGGCTCTGATGTGCTGCCACGGAACGCGACCCACCTTCAGTGTCTGAAGTGTCCAACCCAACTGCATAATGGACCTCGTTTGACTTTGTCCATGATATAATGAAGACATGTCAGATCGGATAATGTCTACAGCAGAAGAAATAATGTTGTCAATGGTATACATACGGTCGGACAGGGTGTGAATTCCATTATCTACAACAGATAATGCCTGTTTCAAATTTTCCTGATCTATCTGCCTTAACCGGGCCGCAGCCTCTTTGTTGCGAAAGTTTCCGTATTTCATTGTATACTTCGTATAAAAAACGTTTCCTACGGGGTGTCTTTGGGCCTGACAAAAAATCTTGTAAGTCAGTGTTATTAGACAGGAGCGTGAGATGTGTCTTAACTGCATCTAGCGTGGATGATTTTAACCATTGTTGACATAATTTTCCCACGCTATATGTAGTAATAATTTCAGCATGTTCAGGTGATATGTAGCGAGGATCTGCCCTACTTGTCCTGAAACCCCCCGAGGAGGTGACAAAACGTTGATGACACCCGTTGGTGTCGATAGGCCACAATAACCACCCGCCCGGACGTGACAATGAAGTGTTAAAAGTACCATTCTGGACCCACTCTGTAAATTCACCAAAAGTGGCATTGATATATTTCTGCCAATCCTTCATTTTGGCAGGGACAGGTATGCCAGGCATATTCAATTCTCTAATCGTCGCTAAGCCCAAACAGCTAGTCTGCTGCACAGTGTCATTTAAAAAAATAATTTGGACAGCAATGAGACATGCTCTAAACAATGTGTCTCTACCCTGTATCTGCCAATGTTTTGTTCCCCAAACACTTTTTAAATCAACATTTTTTGACCAATATTCATAGCTCTCAATCGACAGTCGGGAAACAAAAGAATCTGAGTATAGGAATTTCGTATTAGTCAACAACATTTGCTTATCTGTATACGGAGTTAATTTAAAATAATAAGACTTGGCATTCATTTGATGATGCCCAGAAAAATACGCAAATTTATCAGAATATGTTTTAGAACTCCCTTGCGGAGGAGTCGGGCAATGCTCCCATTGCGTGTAGTCAAATATTGTCTTTGGACTACTGGCTTTATGAATAAAGTAATGCCCATAATAATTGTAACAAAACATGTTACCATAATTATCTTTAAACTGGTAAACATCTTCATTCTCATAGACAGTATAATATTGAAACTCAGTCATCATGGAATCAACTGTCTTCACGTCCCAATCATCAGATACAATGTCTGGTATTAAAATATCATTCATTGATAACTTTAGAACATACGGTATTTGAATTATCTCAGTGGGACCGTATATATCAAACATTACTTTATCCCACACAATCCCATCTGGAAATGGCACTGCAGAAATGTTCACAAAGGACAAGTCTCTTCTAACCTTATGCGATGAAAAATGTGGCTTCAACACCTCCTCCACCTGTTCAACCGTTGATCTCTCAGGAACAAAATGACCATGTATTAACAGAAAAAAGGTAACGACAAACCCTATCCACAGAAAAAAAACTGTCATAGTCATGAAAAGCCACAGATAGTTCCAAGGAAAAACAAAATACGTAACCTTAAGCCAATAAAGCAGCTTACGTGGACCTGGATCAGGTGTTGAAGAGGACAAAGAGTCCGATAGACCATCGTCGTCGTTGGCAAAGCAACCGGAGGCAGTTCTTGCAAAAGGTGCCGCCATATACAAAGGAGTAGTATGTGTCTCTCACGGTGGCACTCTGTAGATAACACCACCAGCAACATCAGCAGTCACAGTGACTCGATCAAATGTTTCCAAATTATTCGTTGTCAGTGGAACTATCGCAAGATCATCTTCCACCCTCCCCAAGCTCGGAGAGGCAACAGCGTTGGTGTAAATCACTTGGAGCGGAACATCTTCCCCAGTAGTGAGAGGGATTCGGGAACTACTGGGCATTCCACTTGGTCTGCTGTGCAGAATCGGCCACATGTTGTAACTTGACATTGTCGATGGAGACAAAGCGATTTTCTTTGGCACCTGGCAACGGTGGTAAAATAACAGTTCTTGTTCCGTGTATTCCCAGCACAGGGACTGGTGCTCGATAAGAAGGGCCAAATTATTTTTTTACTGCGACCTTTTCACGTACAAGATCCCCAACTCTGGGAATCCAACCAGTAGGCGTTACTGGCACATCCTTAATTCCTGTGGAGGCA
Organism: Pleurodeles waltl; assembly: GCF_031143425.1. Classification (NCBI taxonomy): domain Eukaryota; kingdom Metazoa; phylum Chordata; class Amphibia; order Caudata; family Salamandridae; genus Pleurodeles; species Pleurodeles waltl. Next base: position 391,480,697 of record NC_090450.1, read on the forward strand.
GCACTTGTAGAAGAAGTTATCTTCACGGAACTGTTGTAACTCCTGCAAAACAGTGACACAATCATTTATGTCAAAAGGCGTTTCCGCCGCCTCCACACCAGGACCATCTAGATCTGGAACAAACATTTGTGTTCCGAATAGGCACTCATATGAAGTACGACCCCCCCAGGGACCTTCTAGGCAAGTTATTTAGTGCTCTCTGTACTCCATAGAGGTGGGTTAGCCAACTATGACCTGTACCTAAGACTCTAGCCAGTAAGGATTGCTTTAAATCACGATTTAAACGCTCCACGACAGAAATTCCCTCGGAATGAAATGGAGACGAGAACTGGAGCTGGACCCCAATGAAGCCATGGCGTTCCTGAATGCCCTTGAGGCAAAAGCAGGGCCCTGGTCCGAATGGAATGCCGCAACTGCATATGTACCGACAAAGATATGCAAATCTTTAATAACAGCTCGAGCGTCGGCCGAGCGCTGGGGCCATACCCACAAAAATCTGGAGCAAGAATCTACAGCCACCAATATATATTTCTATGCACTGTCTGGTGTCAGTGGACCACAATGGTCCAAGTACACACATTGTAATGGTCTATTTGATATTAAGAGGGGCGTCTGCGACGGGCGCTTAGCCGTTGAAACTTTAATTTGTTGACAGATGTCACAACAAAGGACATACTGCTTCGTCTCCTTATAGAGACCAGGCCACCAGTAACGGGCCTGTAATAGTGAAATGGTGGCAGCCATGCCAGCATGTGCAGATGCTGCCCCCTCATGCGCTGCATTAATCAATTGAGGTCTTACAACTTTATTGGGGATCTCGCGTACGCCTATGCCTGGGATTTTAACCTCAGCATTCAGCATACTTCCCATTAAGTATTGATATTTATTTGGAAATCCCTTAGGATAAGGCGTGCCATCAACCGTAGTTTTTATGGCAGCCAGTATCTCTGTGTCTGGTTTGGAACTCGAACGAGTAACTGCGGCCACAGTGCCAACTGCCACTGCCGATTTTGCGGCTTCATCAGCCAAAGTATTCCCAGCAACGTGTATTCCAACGGGCTGGTGTCCAAGAGTATGCACAACACGGACTTTAGGCAGCGTCTCCTTCAGGTCTGCTACCTTCCCCCACAGAAGTCTGTGCTTTATGGTGTTGCCCTTTGAATCTCTGAACCCATTCAACCGCCAGTACTGTAGATATTCATTAAAAGACTGGACACAATAATATGAATCACAAACAATCAGTGTAAACTGTGCCGGATCCACATGTTCCAGGGCCAACAATAGAGCTTTAAGCTCAGCCAATTGTGCCGTACAGTCCCCTAAGGTTTGTGTATAAGTATGTTGGGGGCAGAATTTCTCCCCCTCCATATGGCCGCTCACTACTGCACATGCAGCAGAATATTGGTGTTTTGGCCCCACCGCTGGTTGCGCAGAGCCATCGGTGTACATGACTACTTGATACTGATCAATAGGCAACGTGTCAGCGGGAACTGGGTATTCAATTTCATATTGTAGAAATTCCTGTGTCTGCAGCTTTGGGTCAAAAATTTAATCTACATCAGTGGCTGTTAAAGACGTAGCCCATTGTATCCATCGCAGGTGTAATACTTTCGCGTTAGGAACACTCGCTTTCGTAACAGCCTCTAGGGACGGAATGGGGAAACGGCTATAATGCGTTTACCCTGGGCAAGAGGTCGTTCTTTAATAACAGCCATCTGTATAGCAGTGAGAATTTTCTCTGTTGGTGCAAATCGTTGTTCTGCAGTAGAATATAAGTGAGACTTGTATCCTATCAGGACTGTCTCACCTTCATTAAAGGTGACATACGTAAACCCAATGGCCCCAGCTATTACCCTGATGACCAAATGTGTCTTATTGTGCCGCGTATGTAAATGCTTTGCAGCAAGAAGATCTGTTTGCAATTCTCGAAGAGTATGTGTATGCTCGATTGTCCAAAATCTGCTCAAAAAATCTGGACGTATTTGTATAATGGTTTTATGCGAGTAGCATAATCAGGAATGTAAGTTCTGCCAAAATTTAGAAATCCCAATGTAGGAAAGTACCATCTTACCTGGCATGTTACCCCCATTTTTCACTGTATATATGTTGTTTTAGTTGTATGTGTCACTGGGACCCTGTTCACCAGGGCCCCAGTGCTCATAAGTGTGCCTGAATGTGTTACCTGTGTAGTGACTAACTGTCTCACTGAGGCTCTGCTAATCAGAACCTCAGTGGTTATGCTCTCTCATTTCTTTCCAAATTGTCACTAACAGGCTAGTGACCAATTTTACCAATTTACATTGGCTTACTGGAACACCCTTATAATTCCCTAGTATATGGTACTGAGGTACCCAGGGTATTGGGGTTCCAGGAGATCCCTATGGGCTGCAGCATTTCTTTTGCCACCCATAGGGAGCTCTGACAATTCTTACACAGGCCTGCCACAGCAGCCTGAGTGAAATAACGTCCACGTTATTTCACAGCCATTTTACACTGCACTTAAGTAACTTATAAGTCACCTATATGTCTAACCTTTACCTGGTAAAGGTTAGGTGCAAAGTTGCTTAGTGTGAGGGCACCCTGGCACTAGCCAAGGTACCCCCACATTGTTCAGGGCCAATTCCCCGGACTTTGTGAGTGCGGGGACACCATTACACGTGTGCACTACATATAGGTCACTACCTATATGTAGCTTCACAATGGTAACTCCGAATATGGCCATGTAACATGTCTATGATCATGGAATTGCCCCCTCTATGCCATCCTGGCATAGTTGGCACAATCCCATGATCCCAGTGGTCTGTAGCACAGACCCTGGTACTGCCAAACTGCCTTTCCTGGGGTTTCACTGCAGCTGCTGCTGCTGCCAACCCCTCAGACAGGTTTCTGCCCTCCTGGGGTCAAGCCAGGCTTGTCCCAGGATGGCAGAACAAAGGACTTCCTCTGAGAGAGGGTGTTACACCCTCTCCCTTTGGAAAATGGTGTGAAGGCAGGGGAGGAGCAGCCTCCCCCAGCCTCTGGAAATGCTTTCCTGGGCACAGATGTGCCCAATTCTGCATAAGCCAGTCTACACCGGTTCAGGGGACCCCTTAGCCCTGCTCTGGCGCAAAACTGGACAAAGGAAAGGGGAGTGACCACTCCCCTGACCTGCACCTCCCCTGGGAGGTGTCCAGAGCTCCTCCAGTGTGCTCCAGACCTCTGCCATCTTGGAAACAGAGGTGCTGCTGGCACACTGGACTGCTCTGAGTGGCCAGTGCCACCAGGTGACGTCAGAGACTCCTTGTGATAGGCTCCTTCAGGTGTTGCTAGCCTATCCTCTCTCCTAAGTAGCCAAACCCTCTTTTCTGGCTATTTAGGGTCTCTGTCTCTGGGGAAACTTTAGATAACGAATGCAAGAGCTCATCCGAGTTCCTCTGCATCTCTCTCTTCACCTTCTGCCAAGGAATCGACTGCTGACCACGCTGGAAGCCTGCAACACTGCAACAAAGAAGCAAAGACGACTACTGCAACTCTGTAACGCTGATCCTGCCGCCTTCTCGACTGTTTTCCTGGTGGTGCATGCTGTGGGGGTAGTCTGCCTCCTCTCTGCACTAGAAGCTCCGAAGAAATCTCCTGTGGGTCGACGGAATCTTCCCCCTGCAACCGCAGGCACCAAAAAGCTGCATTACCGTTCCCATGGGTCTCCTCTCAGCACGACGAGCGAGGTCCCTCAAATCCAGCAACTCTGTCCAAGTGACTCCCACAATCCAGTGACTCTTCAGTCCAAGTTTGGTGGAGGTAAGTCCTTGCCTCACCTCGCTAGACTGCATTGCTGGGTACCGCGACTTTTGCAGCTACTCCGGCCCCTGTGCACTTCCGGTGGAAATCCTTCGTGCACAGCCAAGCCTGGGTCCACAGCACTCTAACCTGCATTGCACGACTTTCTAAGTTGGTCTCCGGCGACGTGGGACTCCTTTGTGTAACTTCGGGTGAGCACCGTTTCACGCATCCTTGTAGTGCCTGTTTCTGGCACTTCGCCGGGTGCTACCTGCTGCTGAGAGGGCTCCTTGTCTTGCTCGACATCCCCTCTCTCTCCTGGTCCAATTTGCAACCTCCTGGTCCCTCCATGGCCACAGCAGCGTCCAAAAATGCTTACCGAACGATTTGCAGCTAGCAAGGCTTGTTGGCGTTCTTCGGCGGGAAAACACTTCTGCACGACTCTCCACGGCAAGCGGGATCCGTCCACCAAAGGGGAAGTCTCTAGCGCTTTTCGTTCCTGCAGAAACCTCAGCTTCTTCCGTCCAGTAGAAGCTTCTTTGCATCCACAGTTGGCATTTCCTGGGCATATGCCCATCTCCGACTTGCTTGTGACTTTTGGACTTGGTCCCCTTGTTCCACAGGTACCCTAGATTGGAAATCCACAGTTGTTGCATTGTTGGTTTGTGTCTTTCCTGCATTATTCCTCTAACACGACTTCTTTGTCCTTAGGGGAACTTTAGTGCACTTTGCACTCACTTTTCAGGGTCTTGGGGAGGGTTATTTTTCTAACTCTCACTATTTTGTAATAGTCCCAGCGACCCTCTACAAGGTCACATAGGTTTGGGGTCCATTCGTGGTTCGCATTCCACTTTTGGAGTATATGGTTTGTGTTGCCCCTATCCCTATGTGTCCCCATTGCATCCTATAGTAACTATACATTGTTTGCACTGTTTTCTAAGACTATACTGCATATTTTTGCTATTGTGTATATATATCTTGTGTATATTTCCTATCCTCTTACTGAGGGTACACTCTAAGATACTTTGGCATATTGTCATAAAAATAAAGTACCTTTATTTTTAGTATAACTGTGTATTGTGTTTTCTTATGATATTGTGCAAGTGACACTTGTGGTACTGTAGTAGCTTCACACGTCTCCTAGTTCAGCCTAAGCTGCTCTGCTAAGCTACCATTATCTATCAGCCTAAGCTGCTAGACACCCTATACACTAATAAGGGATAACTAGGCCTGGTGCAAGGTGCAAGTACCCCTTGGTACTCACTACAAGCCACTCCAGCCTCCTACACCCAACAATGATTGGAGTTTCTTAATCGTATTAGGAAGTTGTAATTGTGCACATTTCTCTAAAAATTGTGGCGCTAAGCTCTTACCTTCGTTCGACAGCTCATATCCCAAGAAGATGACGCTGAGGAAGGCAATTTTTGACTTTTTGAAGTTAAATTTGTAGCCAATTTTGGCACACCCTACAACAATGCGGGCTACCCGTCTTAAATGTTGGAGTAACTCATCATCTGTGAGATATATATCATCTACATATGACAATGCTTCAGGGTCCAACTCGTGCAATATTTCAGTCACATGAGCCGAAAACAGTCCTGGGCTATTCTTATACCCCTGAGGCAAACAACATAATTTTTTCTGAGAGCCTAACGCTCTGAAGCTTGTAAGATCCCTACTTTCGGGTGCTATATTCTGGCAGAAAAAAACATTCGAGATGTCCAAAGTTGTTTTGTACTTTTTCCGCACAATGTTATTCATTAGTGCTGCGCTATGTGAATTTTGTATAGCATATGTACGTGTATGTCCGTTCAAATGTCTGTAGTCCAACACTATTCTATATGAATGGTCCGGTTTAGCTACAGGAAATAAGGGATTATTCATCGGTGAGACACAGGGTTCAATCACTCCCTGGTACTCCAATTGTGTAAGTATTTCCCTCACCGGTGCCCTCGCTTCATGTTTTATTGGATATTGTGGTTGTGGCTGAGGTTCGCCTTTAATCGGAATTACATGATATGGGGAATCCCTATCCCACCCCACGTGATTAATATATGAGGCAGGTGCTTGTGCTAGAACCCATTTGATGCTATAGGACTCTGTGAGTCCCCCTGGAACAAGTGGCGAGAATGAAGGTTTAATAACCTCCTCCCCTAACGGGCAAGTGCGAACAAAGTCAGGCGGCCAATCTTGTTCAGCCAGCAAAATGTCATATATCTTGACTACACGATCCCAAAAGATTGCGTTTATAGTGCGTTCAATGTCTCCTTCCAATTGTAAAGTCACTGTATATACCTTATCGGGATCAGAGACACGCATATCTGCTGTTTCGACTTGTATGAAGTCATCAGTTGCTTTCACCTCCAGATGCTCTAGAAGATTCCGGCGAACTATTGTGACCTCTGCCGCACTGTCTAACAGTGCCAGTGCCCATGTCTTGTTCTTCAAAAGAACTCTCTTCCTGTGTGGCATGTCTAACGGAGACAGCCGCCACTTTTTTCTTTTTAAACTGTTGTTTTTGTTGTATCGGTTTCTCTTCCTTCTTGACGGAAACCTCTGAAGAGTGCTGTGATTCTTGTCTTGGTTTCACGTACTCTGTTCTCCCCTCTCACTGCCCACCTCTCTCATTTCTCTTTTCCGATGAGTCCTGAAAGGAACGAGATTGGCGTGTATCAGTGTATTGATATCTATCAGGTGTTTTCAAATTATCCCTATTTCTGAGATTATACCTAGTCTGCGGGGTCTCCGGTCGCAGAGATTCTCCCCTTTCTTTTTTAGGTGTCTGTTGTTTTTTTCTCCAAGCGCTTTTTATTACCCTCAGGTTGCTGTTTAGAATTATCTTTACTAATTTTTCCTTGAAACTGTGGTTTCTGTGGTCTAGCCCCTAGGCTATCTCGACCGATACTGGAATATGTTTCCGCTATTATTTTAGGCAGTTCCCGCTCCTGATCTAGTTGCGGGACGTCACGAAGACGCATACGCACTGCTAGTGCCACTGCCTCCCCTTTTAGATTACTTAATATTATTGTGGAAACCGTGGCAAAATTGCCCATCAGTTGCATTCCCAAATCTAAGGCTGGGGCAGCCCCATTTTCATCCTGTATTTGTTTAAGCACTTCCGGTAAATTAGCCAATGTTGGTGTACCGTGTGCTGTTGTGTAGAGCGCGGCAAACACCGTGCCCCATGTATTACAATGTTCCACTTTGGGAACCATTCCAAACGGTAAACACATTGTTAATATCTTATGTTTATCCTGAGGTCCCGTATGGGGAAATACTGCCTCCAGCGTATTAATTTTTTGCGCCAGCCAAAATGGAGTCTCTTCCCGTTTGGCTGGAACCTTACCCATGATAGAGTGTACAGTCGCTGGGTTTATACCTGGAGCGACTGCATGTTGTTGAGCTGGAGCAGCACGCACTGGGTTTGTGTTTAGTGTCTGCATCACAAATTGTACTAAGCGTCTATATGTAGCCGTTAAGTCTGTATATAAACCACAAACTTCAGCCACCGCCATGTTTGCAACCGCTGGATGTGGTGTATTGTGCCCAATAAAGGCCAGGTCGGACCATCATTACTAAGTGGACCTAACCTAACTGGTAATATTGTATGTGGTAGGGCGCCATCAAGCCAATTGTTATGTTCTTGATAAGATAGAGGTATCTCTAAATATGCGTACGCCCTGTACTGGCCAGGCGCGTTCGCGATCGTATAGGTGTGAAATGTATGTGAATTCCCATCAGCTGCTGGAAATGGGACCCAGGAGTAAAAAAGTTCTGTTCTATAGGCTGCATGGGCGGCCACCACAAATGTGTCTGGACCCCCCTGGTTCGTAAGACCATGTGCAAGTAAATGCACTGTGAGCGGTTGCCTCATATTGAGAGCTATTTGTATTACCTGGGGATTCGCCATTTATAAAAACAGCGATGGTTCAGAGAAGGCACACCAAAAATGGGTCTTTCCTTTTAAGGTTCAAGTTTGAACAACCGTCCGCTATAACTAGGATTCACCTATATATCGCGGTGGTGGAAGTCCTCAGTGCCACGGACGTCTCCGTTAAAGGAACCGAGGAATCATTGTAATATATGAGACCAAGAGAGACAGGTGGACCCGAAAATTAGAGCCAGACCAAACGTTGGCGGAGCCATGTCGCGTTGGCTCTCATTATCCTAAATGAGACTAGTGGATATTTGGGTATCAGGGTCGTTCTCAGTGTGGGGGACTAAGTCTATCCCACGGAGAAGGATCAACCCGGTTTTGCTCCGGCTAACTAGCAGTGCCTCATCTCTCCCAAAGGGAAGGGATGATTGGGCAGCCGAGCGCATGGCATCTTAGAGCTTCTCAGGGAAGTCGTGGTCACTCAGATCCAAACCAGCTCTCTCATACAAAGTGTGGTCTCATATACAAATGACAAAGGCAGTTTAAGTTTTATAGATTGATTTAATAAAACGACTGCATTTTAGATAATAAGGCGTGAGCCACAATAACCAGAACCATACAACACAGTAGGATTGAAATAGTAACGAGGAGAGTGAAACATAGAAATAACGCTATCATAGTGTTAACAGGTTACGTTCTCTCTACTAAGTTCTATTTTGAGCACAGCATGTTAAGCTCTAAGCTTGCCTTTCAGGTTCCCCGGAAGGACATCAACCCTCATACCTGAGCAAAGGCCTGTGATCTGGATCAGCATCTGCAAAAGGGCAGTCAGCGTCTAGTTGTGGTTCCCTGGTCGGAATCTCCCTGTTCCTTGTATTAGGACTAGGAAGTGTTTTTATAACTAATATGTCGATGTGCTAAGAAACGCCCCTACGTAAGAATGTGTATCGTCTATGACCCCAAAAGACTAAACTCCTACCACGTCTATCGGCAATGTACCAGACTGTATCCTTGACTGAAGCACAGAGTGAGCAAGAATGTATTATTTGAGAACTCAAGCGCTGAAGTAGGCTAAACAGTGTGATATAAAAAAATAAAACAAGACCGTGAAACTGGTTATTGAAAAATAACAGTGCGAGGCTGAATAAAATGCATCTAGGGGAAAGTGCACAGAGGCCTAATACTTTAAGCAAACGCGCAAAGGCTATATTAAAAATGGCTACACTACAACAATACCTTATTTTTCAACTAATGCCAGTCTTCCAACTGATCACCCCTTAAGAATGGAAAATCTTTGAGACTGAGGACATAAAATTAAATCTCTGGACGTTAGTGCAACATGACAGAAGTAGAGGCGAAATAAGGTATCGTCTCCCGAGGTGGGTGTCATGTAATAAGTCTCAACGAAGGTTTGCAAACCGACAGGATATTAGGATCGCGGACTGCCATTCTTACCTGTGGTGGATGTAATAAATTTGACACCGGAATCACAATGTCATTCACCCTTTTTGTCCCTTCCTTCCCGAAATTGCTCGACGGTTCGGTCCTGTGCCACACGTTCGGATCGTGCCATCCACATCAGCACAGCAGACCTTAAATCAGTATTGTTTTCATTGACAATCCGAACCTTCCTTTTCAGATCATTTACGGAATCAGCAACATCAACAGGGTAGGTTCAAACTCCTCTATATTGAGGAAGGAGTCTAACATAACATTGATAGCCTTGTCAGCATACCGAAGGCAAGTATTCACCGAGTCTGACAGAGACTGTTGTAATGCAGTGAGTAGACTTTAAGACTTTAGGGTTGTTCAATGGCAGTTGAAGCTGGTATGGACAGCAAATAGCCACCCAGATAGAACATCAGTGCTGAATGCCTCTGGCACTGCACACTGAGACACCTCAAGTCTCTCAATAGTGTTCAGTGGCGGCTCCTCTAATATGGCGGAGGCGCGTCACCCCACCAGTAGCTGCAGCTTCAAAACTTGAAAAATAAAACAATAATAAACCATGTTTATTATCATTTTATTTTTCTAGGGGGTGGGGCCATGGGGGATGACAGGCACGAGGGATAGTGGTGTGCACTGTTGTCAGTGCACATGTGGGTTTGAACAGCTGTCTCAGAATGGCTAAACCAACATGAGCACTAAGCTGTCTCCAACCAGAGCCTTGCCAGGTTGGAGACAGCAGGAACAGGCTCTCAGTCTGTCTTGGATCGCAAATCAAGGGCGCTCAGGTCAATCCTGATGCTGCTGTCATGCTGCCAGCAACATGAAAGCAGCGTTAGGATTGGTCGCAGGGCCGTCTGAGAGCCTATGCCTACAGTAGAGCCAGAAGAGCGGCGATGTGGCGGGCATTGAGGTAAGTGGTTTTTTCGTTTTGTAAACCCCCCCCACCTCAACCCCACCACTTTTCTCCAACACCTTAACAAGTCTGTTATTAGTCATACCCATAGCATTTTAACCTAGCATTGGCAAAGTCAATAACGTCCATGTTATTTCACAGCCATTTTACACTGCACTTAAGTAACTTATAAGTCACCTATATTTCTAACCCTCACTTAGTGAAGGTTAGGTGCAAAGTTATTTAGTGTGAGGGCACCCTGGCACTAGCCAAGGTGCCCCCACATTGTTCAGGGCAAATTCCCCAGACTTTGTGAGTGCAGGGACACCATTACATGGGTGAATTACATATAGGTCAATACCTATAAGTAGCGTCACAATAGTAACTCCGAACATGGCCATGTAACATGTCTAGGATCATGGAAATGTCACCCCAATACCATTCTGGTGTTGGGGGGACAATCCCATGCATCCCCGGAGCTCCAGCATAGAGCCCGGGTACTGACAAACTAACTCTCTGGGGTTTTCTCTGCAGCCACTGCTGCTGCCAACCCTAAGACAGGTTTCTGCCCCCCTGGGGCCTGGGCAGCCCAGTCCCAGGAAGGCAAAACAAGGATTTCCTCTGAGAGAGGGTGTTACACCATCTCCCTTTGGAAATAGGTGTTAAGGGCCTGGGAGGAGTAGCCTCTCCTGGCCTCTGGAAAAGGTTTGAAGGGCACAGATGGTGCCCTCCTTGCATAAGCCAGGCTACACCAGTTCAGGGATTCCCCCAGCCCTGCTCTGGCGCAAAACTGGCCAAAGGAAAGGGGAGTGACAAACCCCCTTGACCAGCACCTCCTCAGAGGAGGTGCCCAGAGCTCCTCCAGTGTGTACCAGACCTCTGCCTTTTTGAATGCAGAGGTGTGAGGGCACAATGGAGACCTCTGAGTGGCCAGTGCCAGCAGGTGACGTTAGAGACCCCCTTTTTCAAGATGGCGTTCGATTAAGATGCGCATTCTGCAATTCGCTGCCGTTCTTCCCCGAAGGGCACTTTTCCAAGGTATTCGGATCAATGACCATAATGATGTGCTGTATAACCATGAATATTATACTGCCTTGAGTAGCCCCTGGTGGAATCACCGTAGGGGGCTGTAGGAGGCTGGACTGGCTTGTAGTGAGTACCAAGGGGTACTTGCACCTTGCACCAGGCCCAGTTATCCCTTATTAGTGTATAGGGTGTCTAGCAGCTTAGGCTGATAGATAATGGTAGCTTAGCAGAGCAGCTTAGGCTGAACTAGGAGACGTGTGAAGCTACTACAGTACCACTTAGTGTCATATGCACAATATCATAAGAAAACACAATACACAGTTATACTAAAAATAAAGGTACTTTATTTTTATGACAATATGCCAAAGTATCTTAGAGTGTACCCTCAGTGAGAGGATAGGAAATATACACAAGATATATATACACAATAACAAAAATATGCAGTATAGTCTTAGAAAACAGTGCAAACAATGTATAGTTACAATAGGATGCAATGGGGAAACATAGGGATAGGGGCAACACAAACCATATACTCCAAAAGTGGAATGCGAACCACGAATGGACCCCAAACCTATGTGACCTTGTAGAGGGTCGCTGGGACTATTAGAAAATAGTGAGAGTTAGAAAAATAACCCTCCCCAAGACCCTGAAAAGTGAGTGCAAAGTGCACTAAAGTTCCCCTAAGGACAAAGTAGTCGTGTTAGAGGAATAATGCAGGAAAGACACAAACCAGCAATGCAACAACTGTGGATTTCCAATCTAGGGTACCTGTGGAACAAGGGGACCAAGTCCAAAAGTCACAAGCAAGTCGGAGATGGGCAGATGCCCAGGAAATGCCAGCTGCGGGTGCAAAGAAGCTTCTACTGGACAGAAGAAGCTGAAGTTTCTGCAGGAACGAAAAGGGCTAGAGACTTCCCCTTTGGTGGACGGATCCCTCTCGCCTTGGAGAGTCGTGCAGAAGTGATTTCCCGCCGGAAGGACGCTAACAAGCCTTGCTAGCTGCAAATCGTGCGGTTAGCGTTTTTGGACGCTGCTGGGGCCCAGGAGGGACCAGAAGGTCGCAAATTGGACCTGAAGAGAGAGGGGACGTAGAGCAAGACAAAGAGCCCTCACTGAAGCAGGTAGCACCCGGAGAAGTGCCAGAAACAGGCACTACGAGGATGCGTGAAATGGTGCTCGCCAAAGTTGCACAAAGGAGTCCCACGTCGCCGGAGACCAACTTAGAAAGTCGTGCAATGCAGGTTAAAGTGCCGTGGACCCAGGCTTGGCTGTGCACAAAGGATTTCCGCCGGAAGTGCACAGGGGCCGGAGTAGCTGCAAAGTCGCGGTTCCCAGCAATGCAGCCCAGCGAGATGAGACAAGGACTTACCTCCACCAAACTTGGGCTGAAGAGTCACTGGACTGTGGGGGTCACTTGGACAGAGTCGCTGGATTCGAGGGACCTCGCTCGTCGTGCTGAGAGGAGACCCAAGTGACCGGTAATGCAGCTTTTTGGTGCCTGCGGTTGCAGGGGGAAGATTCCGTCGACCCACGGGAGATTTCTTCGGAGCTTCTGGTGCAGAGAGGAGGCAGACTACCCCCACAGCATGCACAAGCAGGAAAACAGTCGAGAAGGCGGCAGGATCAGCGTTACAGAGTTGCAGTAGTCGTCTTTGCTACTATGTTGCAGGTTTGCAGGCTTCCAGCGCGGTCAGCAGTCGGTTCCTTATCAGAAGGTGAAGAGAGAGATGCAGAGGAACTCGGATGAGCTCTTGCATTCGTTATCTAAAGTTTCCCCAGAGACAGAGACCCTAAATAGCCAGAAAAGAGGGTTTGGCTACCTAGGAGAGAGGATAGGCTGCTAACACCTGAAGGAGCCTATCAGCAGGAGTCTCTGACGTCACCTGGTGGCACTGGCCACTCAGAGCAGTCCAGTGTGCCAGCAGCACCTCTGTTTCCAAGATGGCAGAGGTCTGGAGCACACTGGAGGAGCTCTGGACACCTCCCAGGGGAGGTGCAGGTCAGGGGAGTGGTCACTCCCCTTTCCTTTGTCCAGTTTCGCGCCAGAGCAGGGGCTAAGGGGTCCCTGAACCGGTGTAGACTGGCTTATGCAGAATTGGGCACCTCTGTGCCCAACAAAGCATTTCCAGAGGCTGGGGGAGGCTACTCCTCCCCTGCCTTCACACCATTTTCCAAAGGGAGAGGGTGTCACACCCTCTCTCAGAAGAAGTTCTTTGTTCTGCCATCCTGGGCCAGGCCTGGCTGGACCCCAGGAGGGCAGATGCCTGTCTGAGGGGTTGGCAGCAGCAGCAGCTGCAGTGAAACCCCAGGAAGGGCAGTTTGGCAGTACCAGGGTCTGTGCTACAGACCACTGGGATCATGGGATTGTGCCAACTATGCCAGGATGGCATAGAGGGGGCAATTCCATGATCATAGACATGTTACATGGCCATATTCGGAGTTACCATTGTGAAGCTACATATAGGTAGTGACCTATATGTAGTGCACGCGTGTAATGGTGTCCCCGCACTCACAAAGTTCAGGGAATTGGCCCTGAACAATGTGGGGGCACCTTGGCTAGTGCCAGGGTGCCCTCACACTAAGTAACTTTGCACCTAACCTTTACCAGGTAAAGGTTAGACATATAGGTGACTTATAAGTTACTTAAGTGCAGTGTAAAATGGCTGTGAAATAACGTGGACGTTATTTCACTCAGGCTGCAGTGGCAGGCCTGTGTAAGAATTGTCAGAGCTCCCTATGGGTGGCAAAAGAAATGCTGTAGCCCATAGGGATCTCCTGGAACCCCAATACCCTGGGTACCTCAGTACCATATACTAGAATTATAAGGGTGTTCCAGTAAGCCAATGTAAATTGGTAAAATTGGTCACTAGCCTGTTAGTGACAATTTGAAAGTAATGAGAGAGCATAACCACTGAGGTTCTGGTTAGCAGAGCCTCAGTGAGACAGTTAGGCACCACACAGGGAACATATACATGCACACCTATGAGCACTGGGGCCCTGTGTGACAGGGTCCCAGTGACACATACATATAGGCCACAAACCTATGAGCACTGGGGTCCTGACCAGCAGGATCCCAGTGACACATAACAAACATACTGAAAACATAGTGTTTTCACTATGAGCACTGAGGCCTGTCTATCAGGATCCCAGTGAGACAGTGAAAACAGTGACAAACATCCTGACATACACTCACAAACAGGCCAAAAGTGGGGGTAACAAGGCTAGAAAGAGGCTACTTTCTCACACAACCCCCCCCCCCAAACGAAGGACAATAAGGCTAACCTTGGCCAGTTGAGACTTTATTGTCTAAGTGGTGATAAGTAGAGAGTAGCTCTGCAATAGACTGGTTACTCCCTTTATCATCCACTATATGTTTACTTCCCTGTGGGGATGTAAACCACCCTGTTTGAAGTTTTTTAGCTAAGCAACAATGTGAAGATGTATTTTCAGAGTTTCTATCAGTAAGTTTTAGTTTAGAGTAGTGGGAATTGTCCACCGAACCTATTTGTAGTGATGGAAATGCCAGACAGGGATGCTGTCTCAGAAAAGCCATAGCTGGGCAAAAACTTTGTCCATCTGGCTGGAAGAGAGAACAGGGATGCTGTTTCTCTTGAGTTGGAGCAGGGCAGGGATGCTGTCCTATGAGCTCCACACTAGGGCAGGGATGCTGTCCTAAGTGTTGTGAGGTAGTGCAGGGTTTCTGCACTAAAGTTTCTCTGGGAGGGTTGGAGGGATGCTCCATGTTAACTAAAATGGTGCTGTTTTTCTCACCAATGTTAGTTATCCCACAGAGAGGTACTTCCACCTCAGGGAGTCCAGCTTTGCCAGCTGATGATTCCCTTGGAACAGGTGCCACCCCAGGAGAGGTTTCTCCCACCACAGGAATAGTATCCTGAATGGTAGGGTGGTTAGGGGATACTGTGATACCCTTTTTACCTGTTGATGGAGAGGGATCCTGAGTTTTCAGGCCTTCTCTCCTTTGCTTTTTCATTTCACTTGAAATGAGAGGGAACAATTCCTCAGGGATGCCCAGCATGGCTGCATGGGCATAAAACTCTACATCAGCCCAACCTGAGGCCTCTAGGTCATTACCTAAGAGACAGTCTACAGGTAAGCTAGGTGATACCACCACCTGCTTAGGGCCAGTAACTCCACCCCAACTAAACTGAATTATAGCTAAGGGAAGAAACTTAGTGGAGTTATGGACATCAATAATCTTATACTGTTGTCCAATGATGTGTTGATCAGGGTGCACTAGGTTTTCAGTCACCAAAGTGAAACTGGCACCTGTGTCCCTGTAGGCCAAGGCCTCAACACCATTTATTGAAACTGTCTGCCTGTACTTATCCATTGTAAGGGGACAAGCAGCCAGTGTGGCAAGGCCAATGCCACTAGGTGTGACAGAAACTGTCTTGGGAGTGACTACCCCAGTTTCTACTATGGACCCAAAAGTGAACCCAACTACACCCTTAACTTGACTGTTGCCAGCAGTCCCACCACTAGTACCACTACTGCTAGGGGCACTAGAGCTTGATGTATTAGTGGTGGTAGGCTCAGGGGGTTTAGCTGGATAGGACTTATCCCCTGGCCTATGGCCTCTATTTTTACACACAAAGCACCAAGGCTTTTTAATGTGTGTGGGTTGAGAAGAAGACGAAGAATTAGTTTTATCCCCACCCTCTGAAGAGTGTTTAAGATTTGAAGTGGGATCTTTGGTTTTACCCTTATCCCCATGCTTATCTTGAGATTTTTCACCATCTTTCTTCTTATTGCCATCTTTGTCACCCCCTGTATGAACTTTTCTGTTCACCCTTGTTCTGACCCATTTGTCTGCCTTCTTTCCCAATTCTTGGGGAGAGGTCAGATCAGAGTCTACCAGGTACTGGTGCAACAAATCAGACACACAATTATTAAGTATATGCTCTCTCAGGATTGTGTTATACAGGCTTTCATAATCAGTAACTTTACTGCCATGTAACCACCCCTCCAAGGCCTTCACTGAATGGTCAATGAAATCAACCCAGTCTTGTGAAGACTCCTTTTTGGTCTCTCTGAACTTTATCCTGTACTGTTCAGTGGTTAAGCCATAACCATCCAGGAGTGCATTCTTAAGAACTGTAAAGTTATTGGCATCATTTTCTTTCACAGTAAGGAGCCTATCCCTACCTTTTCCACTAAATGATAGCCATAGGATAGCAGCCCACTGCCTTTGAGGGACATCCTGTACAACACAGGCCCTCTCAAGTGCAGCAAACCACTTGTTAATGTCATCCCCCTCCTTATAAGGGGGAACTATCTTGTGCAGATTCCTGGAATCATGCTCTTTTGCAGGATGACTATGGGGAATACTGCTGCTGCCACCATGGGTATCTAAACCCAACTTCTGTCTTTCCTTCTCTAATTCAAAAGACTGTCTATCCAAATCCAGCTGTTGCTTTTTAAGCTTCAGTCTGGTTTGTTCCACCCTCAACTTATTGAGTTCCCTCTCTAACATTCTGTCATCAGGGTTGGTGGGAGGGACATTTCTAGAAACAGAGCTATGATGGGAATGAACAGAAGGAGACCTGTCCCTTACAGAAGCCACCCTAACAGCTTGGTTTACAGAAACATTACTACCAGTATGGTGAGAATAAATGCTTTTGCTATGATGTGAGACAACACTATTTATTTGGTGTGGCTCATCATCATTACCATCTATGCTAGATTGTCTAGTAATGGGCAGGCTAGGAAGTTTCTTTCCTGAATCTTTTCCTGGGGGAGTCCCTGAATCAGATTGAGAACTATTAGGTACTTTTTCAACAGATGGGGCACCTATGGCCTTATCCTGTTCTCTAAGCATGTTAAGTAACAGTTCCAAGGAAGGATTTTTCCCTACACTTAAACCTCTCTCTATACAGAGACTCCTTGCTCTTTTCCAGCTAAGGTTGTCATATGCAAGTTTGGACAGATCAACACTTTGGCCTGTGCCAGACATTTTTAGAGAGAGTTAAAGTGATAGAAAAAGAGAAAAACGTTTTCAGAACTTTTTGGAAAGACAGAAAAAACTTTTTGAACTTTTAAGAACTTTTTGAAAGTTTAGAAGTACTTTTCAGCACTTAGAAAAGAGTGAAAAGAGGAAATGCAAAACTTTTTGGCTATGTGTATATACACTGACCTTGTTTTGTATATTTTTCTCTTATGAAAAGTACAATGACAAGAGTGGTAAGTAGTCTCAAAGCACTTATCCCACCACTGCACAACCAATGTAGGAGGCTGGACTGGCTTGTAGTGAGTACCAAGGGGTACTTGCACCTTGCACCAGGCCCAGTTATCCCTTATTAGTGTATAGGGTGTCTAGCAGCTTAGGCTGATAGATAATGGTAGCTTAGCAGAGCAGCTTAGGCTGAACTAGGAGACGTGTGAAGCTACTACAGTACCACTTAGTGTCATATGCACAATATCATAAGAAAACACAATACACAGTTATACTAAAAATAAAGGTACTTTATTTTTATGACAATATGCCAAAGTATCTTAGAGTGTACCCTCAGTGAGAGGATAGGAAATATACACAAGATATATATACACAATAGCAAAAATATGCAGTATAGTCTTAGAAAACAGTGCAAACAATGTATAGTTACAATAGGATGCAATGGGGAAACATAGGGATAGGGGCAACACAAACCATATACTCCAAAAGTGGAATGCGAACCACGAATGGACCCCAAACCTATGTGACCTTGTAGAGGGTCGCTGGGACTATTAGAAAATAGTGAGAGTTAGAAAAATAACCCTCCCCAAGACCCTGAAAAGTGAGTGCAAAGTGCACTAAAGTTCCCCTAAGGACAAAGTAGTCGTGTTAGAGGAATAATGCAGGAAAGACACAAACCAGCAATGCAACAACTGTGGATTTCCAATCTAGGGTACCTGTGGAACAAGGGGACCAAGTCCAAAAGTCACAAGCAAGTCGGAGATGGGCAGATGCCCAGGAAATGCCAGCTGCGGGTGCAAAGAAGCTTCTACTGGACAGAAGAAGCTGAGGTTTCTACAGGAACGAAAAGGGCTAGAGACTTTCCCTTTGGTGGACGGATCCCTCTCGCCTTGGAGAGTCGTGCAGAAGTGTTTTCTCGCCGGAAGGACGCTAACAAGCCTTGCTAGCTGCAAATCGTGCGGTTAGCGTTTTTGGACGCTGCTGGGGCCCAGGAGGGACCAGGAGGTCGCAAATTGGACCTGAAGAGAGAGGGGACGTCGCGCAAGACAAAGAGCCCTCACTGAAGCAGGTAGCACCCAGAGAAATGCCAGAAACAGGCACTACAAAGATGCATGAAACGGTGCTCGCCGAAGTTGCACAAAGGAGTCCCACGTCGCCGGAGACCAACTTAGAAAGTCGTGCAATGCAGGTTAGAGTGCCGTGGACCCAGGCTTGGCTGTGCACAAAGGATTTCCGCCGGAAGTGCACAGGGGCCGGAGTAGCTGCAAAGTCGCGGTTCCCAGCAATGCAGCCCAGCGAGGTGAGGCAAGGACTTACCTCCACCAAACTTGGGCTGAAGAGTCACTGGACTGTGGAGGTCACTTGGACAGAGTCGCTGGATTCGAGGGACCTCGCTCGTCGTGCTGAGAGGAGACCCAAGGGACCGGTAATGCAGCTTTTTGGTGCCTGCGGTTGCAGGGGGAAGATTCCGTCGACCCACGGGAGATTTCTTCTGAGCTTCTGGTGCAGAGAGGAGGCAGACTACCCCCACAGCATGCACAAGCAGGAAAACAGTCGAGAAGGCGGCAGGATCAGCGTTACAGAGTTGCAGTAGTCGTCTTTGCTACTATGTTGCAGGTTTGCAGGCTTCCAGCGCGGTCAGCAGTCGGTTCCTTATCAGAAGGTGAAGAGAGAGATGCAGAGGAACTCGGATGAGCTCTTGCATTCGTTATCTAAAGTTTCCCCAGAGACAGAGACCCTAAATAGCCAGAAAAGAGGGTTTGGCTACCTAGGAGAGAGGATAGGCTACTAACACCTGAAGGAGCCTATCAGCAGGAGTCTCTGACGTCACCTGGTGGCACTGGCCACTCAGAGCAGTCCAGTGTGCCAGCAGCACCTCTGTTTCCAAGATGGCAGAGGTCTGGAGCACACTGGAGGAGCTCTGGACACCTCCCAGGGGAGGTGCAGGTCAGGGGAGTGGTCACTCCCCTTTCCTTTGTCCAGTTTCGCGCCAGAGCAGGGGCTAAGGGGTCCCTGAACCGGTGTAGACTGGCTTATGCAGAATTGGGCACCTCTGTGCCCAACAAAGCATTTCCAGAGGCTGGGGGAGGCTACTCCTCCCCTGCCTTCACACCATTTTCCAAAGGGAGAGGGTGTCACACCCTCTCTCAGAGGAAGTTCTTTGTTCTGCCATCCTGGGCCAGGCCTGGCTGGACCCCAGGAGGGCAGATGCCTGTCTGAGGGGTTGGCAGCAGCAGCAGCTGCAGTGAAACCCCAGGAAGGGCAGTTTGGCAGTACCAGGGTCTGTGCTACAGACCACTGGGATCATGGGATTGTGCCAACTATGCCAGGATGGCATAGAGGGGGCAATTCCATGATCATAGACATGTTACATGGCCATATTCGGAGTTACCATTGTGAAGCTACATATAGGTAGTGACCTATATGTAGTGCACGCGTGTAATGGTGTCCCCGCACTCACAAAGTTCAGGGAATTGGCCCTGAACAATGTGGGGGCACCTTGGCTAGTGCCAGGGTGCCCTCACACTAAGTAACTTTGCACCTAACCTTTACCAGGTAAAGGTTAGACATATAGGTGACTTATAAGTTACTTAAGTGCAGTGTAAAATGGCTGTGAAATAACGTGGACGTTATTTCACTCAGGCTGCAGTGGCAGGCCTGTGTAAGAATTGTCAGAGCTCCCTATGGGTGGCAAAAGAAATGCTGCAGCCCATAGGGATCTCCTGGAACCCCAATACCCTGGGTACCTCAGTACCATATACTAGGGAATTATAAGGGTGTTCCAGTAAGCCAATGTAAATTGGTAAAATTGGTCACTAGCCTGTTAGTGACAATTTGAAAGTAATGAGAGAGCATAACCACTGAGGTTCTGGTTAGCAGAGCCTCAGTGAGACAGTTAGGCACCACACAGGGAACATATACATGCACACCTATGAGCACTGGGGCCCTGTGTGACAGGGTCCCAGTGACACATACATATAGGCCACAAACCTATGAGCACTGGGGTCCTGACCAGCAGGATCCCAGTGACACATAACAAACATACTGAAAACATAGTGTTTTCACTATGAGCACTGAGGCCTGTCTATCAGGATCCCAGTGAGACAGTGAAAACAGTGACAAACATCCTGACATACACTCACAAACAGGCCAAAAGTGGGGGTAACAAGGCTAGAAAGAGGCTACTTTCTCACAGGGACGAAACACGTGTCGGCTGCTGCAACTGTCTTACATTCATTCAACTTCCTGGATATATTTATGCATCAATGACTGGTTTTCTTTGGCTCAATTTCCGTCTACTGCACTTGAATGGATTCATGAACTTATAAATAAAGACTGTGCACACTAAACTCATCTACGTGGGTTCTCATTCCTTCATACGGTTTGGACGTCAGAGACCCCTCCAGATAGGTGCTTACCTCTCTCTGTAGCGAATCCTCCTCTGAGGGCTATTTAGGGTCTCTCCTGTGGGTTTCTCATCAGATAACGAATGCAAGAGCTCACCAGAGTTCCTCTCCACTTCTCTCTTCGACTTCTGTCAAGGATCGACCAATGACTGCTCCAGGACGCCTGCAAAACCGCAACAAAGTAGCAAGTATACTACCAGCAACAGTGTAGCGCCTCATCCTGCCGGCTTTCTCAACTGTTTCCTGGTGGTGCATGCTCTGAGGGCTGTCTGCCTTCACCCTGCACTGGAAGCCAAGAAGAAATCTCCAGTGGGTCGACGGAATCTTCCCCCTACTAACGCAGGCACCGAACTTCTGCGTCACCTGTCCTCTGGGTCCCCTCTCATCTTGACGAGCATGGTCCCTGGAACATAGGAGCTGGATCCAAGTGTCCCCGACAGTCCAGTCGCCCTTCTGTCCAAATTTGGTGGAGGTAAGACCTTGCCTCCCCACGCCAGACAGTAATCCTGTGTACTGCGTGAACTGCAGCTGCTAGGGCTTCTGTGCACTTTTGCAAGACTTCCTTTGTGCACAGCATATCCCAGGTCCCCAGCACTCTGTCCTGCATTGCCGAACTCGCTGAGTTGGACGCCGACTTCGTGGGACCCTCTTTTGTTGTGCTGAGATGACTGCCATGCTCAGGTCTTCTGAACACCTGTTCAGTTGCTTTTGCGGGTGTTGCCTGCTTCTGCGTGGGCTCTCTGTATTGCTGAGAGCCCCCTCTGTCTCTTCCTCCAAGGGGTGACCTCCTGGTCCTTCCTGGGCACTGACAGCACCCAAAACCTTCAACCGCGACTCTTGCAGCTAGCAAGGCTAGTTTGCGGTATTTCTGTGTGGAAATAACTCTGCATTCTCCAGCACACTGTGGGACATCTTCTGACCAAAGAAGAAGTTCCTGGCACCTTCCGTCGTTGCAGAATCTTTGGCTTCTTCCACCCGGAGTCAGCCCCTTTGCACCTTCATGCGAGGTTTAGTGGGCTCCTGCTCCCTCTGGGCACTTGCATGACTCTTGGACTTGGTCCCCTTCCTCTGCAGGTCCTCAGGTCCAGGAATCCGTCTTCAGTGCTTTGCAGTCAGTTGTTGTCTTTGCAGAATCCCATATCTCGACTTTACTGTCTTTCTGGGGTAGTAGGGTAACTTTACTCCTACTTTTCAGGGTCTTGTGGTGGGGTATCTTGGACACTGTTAGTGTTTTCTTACACTACCAGCGACCATCTACACACTACACTAGGCTTGGGATTCATTTGTGGTTCGCATTCCACTTTTGAAGTATATGGTTTGTGTTGCCCCTAGGCCTATTGTCTCCTATTGCATTCTATTGTGCTCTACAGTGTTTGCACTACTTTTCTAACTGTTTACTTACCTGATTTTGGTTTGTGTGTATATTTTGTGTATTTTACTTACCTCCTAATGGAGTATATCCTGTGAGATACTTTTGGCATATTGTCACTAAAATAAAGGGGGTGATTCTAACCCTGGCGGTCGGTGTTAAAGCGGCGGCCAACCCGCCAACAGGCTGGCGGTAAAAGAAATGGGATTCTGAGCCTGGCGGGAACCGCCAACACAGACAGCCACCTTAACACTCCGACCGCCACGGCGGTACAAACAAACAGCGCAGCGGTCACCGCCAACAGACAGGCGGGAGACAATGTACCGCCCACACTATTCCAACTCACCAATACGCCACCTTTTCCGGGACGGGAGCACCGCCGATAAAAACACGGCGGAAACAGACTACGGACGGGAAAACGCTCACCACTACGCACTCCAGGAGGAAGGAGGACAGCATGGAACCCGAATTAAACATCCTACCTGCTCTCGTCTACCTTCTCATCTACCACGAGTACGAACTCCGGCGCAGACGACAACGGTGAGTACTGCACCTACGACACACGGGAGGGGGAGGACGAAAGGTCACGGGCACACACATATGCGACCCCCCCCCCCCCAACTATGTACTCACCAATGCAGAGCACCAAGTCACAGTGACACCACCCAAACACCCCAGAAAAATGCCAGGACATAATCATATTTGGAATAAATATTTATGTACCAAAAAGCTCCAGAAAATTAGCGTACAACCATGAAAGATATCCACAACAAAACTAATGACATACACATCAGTGTATAACTGAAGTAACAAGTCCTGCACATCCTACGAATTCAGCATGTCCGTGGGCCAAAGTCTTGAGAAACAAGGGCAAAGCCCACACAGGAGACCTGAGTCCTTTGGAGAGAACACTGCAGGGGCATCAGATGTAAAAACTACAGGCACCTCAGGGGGAAGGGAAGGGGGGGGCACCACAGCCACATGAGTATACGACGCCAGATCCACGAGGAGCCACCATGCCCACTGGACCATCCTGGGGAGTGCAAAGCCACAGTCTCTCAATGTCTCTACAGTGGGTGGGCTGCCCACTGGACCATCCTGGGGAGTGCAAAGCCACAGTCTCTCAATGTCTCTACAGTGGGTGGGCTGCCCACTGGACCATCCTGGGGAGTGCAAAGCCACAGTCTCTCAATGTCTCTACAGTGGGTGGGCTGCCCACTGGACCATCCTGGGGAGTGCAAAGCCACAGTCTCTCAATGTCTCTACAGTTGGTGGGCTGCCCACTGGACCATCCTGGGGAGTGCAAAGCCACAGTCCATCAGGTGGATGACAGTCTCCACTGGTCAAGGAGGAGGCATGGTGGGCACAGTGAAACATAAACGGTGCTTGAGACGGCGGTGCCCAGCGGAGCGGTGCTTGAGACGGCGGGGCCCAGCGGAGCGGTGCTTGAGAGGAAGGGCCCAGCGGAGCGGTGCTTGAGAGGAAGGGCCCAGCGGAGCGGTGCTTGAGAGGAAGGGCCCAGCGGAGCGGTGCTTGAGACGGCGGTGCCCAGCGGAGCGGTGCTTGAGACGGCGGGGCCCAGCGGAGCGGTGCTTGAGAGGAAGGGCCCAGCGGAGCGGTGCTTGAGAGGAAGGGCCCAGCGGAGCGGTGCTTGAGAGGAAGGGCCCAGCGGAGCGGTGCTTGAGACGGCGGTGCCCAGCGGAGCGGTGCTTGAGACGGCGGTGCCCAGCGGAGCGGTGCTTGAGACGGCGGGGCCCAGCGGAGCGGTGCTTGAGAGGAAGGGCCCAGCGGAGCGGTGCTTGAGAGGAAGGGCCCAGCGGAGCGGTGCTTGAGAGGAAGGGCCCAGCGGAGCGGTGCTTGAGACGGCGGTGCCCAGCGGAGCGGTGCTTGAGACGGCGGGGCCCAGCGGAGCGGTGCTTGAGAGGAAGGGCCCAGCGGAGCGGTGCTTGAGAGGAAGGGCCCAGCGGAGCGGTGCTTGAGACGGCGGTGCCCAGCGGAGCGGTGCTTGAGACGGCGGTGCCCAGCGGAGCGGTGCTTGAGACGGCGGGGCCCAGCGGAGCGGTGCTTGAGAGGAAGGGCCCAGCGGAGCGGTGCTTGAGACGGCGGTGCCCAGCGGAGCGGTGCTTGAGACGGCGGTGCCCAGCGGAGCGGTGCTTGAGACGGCGGGGCCCAGCGGAGCGGTGCTTGAGAGGAAGGGCCCAGCGGAGCGGTGCTTGAGAGGAAGGGCCCAGCGGAGCGGTGCCTCAGAGGAAGGGCCCAGCGGAGCGGTGCTTGAGATGGCGGGGCCCTGTTCAGCGGTGCTCTTCTCCACGGCGGGGCCCGGTTCAGCGGTGCCTATCTCCACGGCGGGGCCCTGTTCAGCGGTGCTCTTCTGCACCGCGGGCCCTGTTCAGCGGTGCTCTTCTGCACCGCGGGCCCTGTTCAGCGGTGCTCTTCTCCACGGCGGGGCCCTGTTCAGCGGTGCTCTTCTGCATGGCGGGCCCTGTTCAGCGGTGCCTATCTTCACGGCGGGGCCCTGTTCAGCGGTGCTCTTCTGCACCGCGGGCCCTGTTCAGCGGTGCTCTTCTCCACGGCGGGGCCCTGTTCAGCGGTGCTCTTCTCCACGGCGGGGCCCTGTTCAGCGGTGCTCTTCTCCACGGCGGGGCCCTGTTCAGCGGTGCTCATCTCCACGGCGGGGCCCGGTTCAGCGGTGCTCTTCTGCACCGCGGGCCCTGTTCAGCGGTGCTCTTCTCCACGGCGGGGCCCTGTTCAGCGGTGCTCTTCTCCACGGCGGGGCCCTGTTCAGCGGTGCTCTTCTGCATGGCGGGCCCTGTTCAGCGGTGCCTATCTTCACGGCGGGGCCCTGTTCAGCTGTGCTCTTCTGCACCGCGGGCCCTGTTCAGCGGTGCTCTTCTCCACGGCGGGGCCCTGTTCAGCGGTGCTCTTCTCCACGGCGGGCCCTGTTCAGCGGTGCTCTTCTGCACCGCGGGCCCTGTTCAACGGTGCTCTTCTCCACGGCGGGGCACTGTTCAGCGGTGCTCTTCTCCACGGTGGGGCCCTGTTCAGCGGTGCTCATCTCCACGGCGGGGCCCGGTTCAGCGGTGCTCTTCTGCACCGCGGGCCCTGTTCAGCGGTGCTCATCCAGCAGGTCAAGGGAGCCAGACCTGGCCTGGACTCCCTGCTCAGTCGCCCTCGGACCGTGACGTTTCTGGACCCTTCGGGGACGGACTCCTGGCCTCCTTAGTGTCCTCCTTCCCAGCTGGGATGTGGCATGTGGGGTCCACCTTCTCCGCGCTCCTGCTGCCCTTCCGCTCCTTTGATGGGGCTCTCGGGCCCTTGCCTCCCCTAGATGGTGTGGGTGGTGAAGTGGCCGCACATTGCTCCTTGGGGTCAGCCCTGTCGGTCCTCGCACGGCGGTCCTTGTTTTTGCGGGTCCTCTTGCCGGGGGGGGGGGGGGCTGGACGTGTCCTTGCTGCTGATCGATGTGTCACTGCTTGCAAAGGGTGGGCTCCAGAACCCAGGCACAACAGTGACACCCGAAGCTGGGCTGGTGGTGGCTGCGGTGCTCTTGGGACTCTTTGAAGATGGATGGGGGAGGTCATCGGGGGGAAAGAGGTTAAGGTTAGCCAGGAAAAGTTTTTTAGGGCCAAGGTAAAGGGTAGGAGAAGTGGAGATGGAAGTGGAGGTAGAGGAGGTGGTTGTAGGAGAGTCAGGTGTGCTGTCATTGGGTGAAGGTGCTGGTGCTGTAGGCTGTCGTGAGGTGGATGGCTGTTGGGTGGGTGGCTGCCTGCCTTTGTGTGTCTTGGAAGAGGGGGTGACAGACACAGTGGGAGAGGACACAGGGGACGTGTACATGGCAGTGGGGGTGGTGACTGCACGAGTGTGGACTGTACTGGAGGGTGAGGTGGTGATGGAAGCACTGGCTGATGTTGGGGTGCATGCAGGTTTGAGTGTAGACGTCACAGGGAGGGAGGAGGGAGACGAGGAGGAGGGGGACACAGGGGTGGCAGTGGCTGTTGGCATGTCTGCATCTGGGTGTTGCTCGGGTGAGTGTTTGCGGGATCTGTGGTGCTTGTGTTTGGATGAGCTGCTCTTGGGTGTTGAGGTGTGTGCAGGCTGGTCTGATGGTGTGGATGGGATAGGCTGAGGAACAGGAGACAGAGACAGGCTGGAGGCAGTCAGAAGAGGGAGGCTGGAAACAGGGACAATGGCTGCCGTCAGTGCTGAGGCCAGAGCAGTGAACGCTCGTTGATGGGCAGCCTGACCCGAATGAATGCCCTCCAGGTACGCATTGCTCTGTTGCACCTCCCTTTGCACACCCTGGATGGCATTCAAAAGGGTCGTCTGCCCAACAATGAGCGTCCTTACCAGGTCAATGAGCTCCGCACTGAGGGCAGCAGGGGCAGCAGGGGCTGAGGTGCCTGGGGCGAAGGAGACGCGCGCCTTCCTGGGCGAACCGGCACGGAGCGAAGACTGAGGGGCTGCTGGGAGGGCGGGGCTGGTGTGCTGGGTGGCGGCTGTACCTGTAGAGGCGGGGGACACGGATGTTGCCGCCACCCCTAGGGAGCTCCCATCCGAGGACGTGTCGCTTTCGCTGCTCTCACCAGCGGTCTCCGTCGTGGTGCTCCCCTCGCCCTCCGGATCACTGGTGCCCTCGGTGTCTGTTCCTGGGCCCACCGGGGCCTTGTGTCCTGCAGCTCCCTCGTGCTCCGATGCCATATCTCCTCCGCCTGATGATGCTAATGCACACATGCACAAGAAGATGAATAGAAAGGGTGGGGGGAGAAAAAAGAAGACCAGGTTGAGTGCATGCAATGTCAACACCGTTGGCGGAGAGGACAGACACAGGTGCCTAATGCACTAAGCCGCGCATTCGGGGTACACTACTCAGTACTACTGACTAAGACAACAGGCCAAGAGACGTCAAACGCGCACATGGGAGATGCTGGACCTTCAATGGCTGTACTTGTCACCCTACAGAGGTGGGGGCCGGGGGCACAGGGCCATGCCTAAGGGAGAGGACTACACTACAGAAAGCGCCCTGGCCTAATGTCACCCACAGCCCTCCTCCCCCACCCAGACGCCTCCACTGCGCAGAAAGATAGGAGAATGTGCTGATACTCACCCCCTTGTGTCTGCTGTGATGTCTTAAAGCGCCCATCCAATTCAGGGTAGGCCACCGCCAGGATCCGGGACATCAGGGGGGTCATGGTGCGACTGGCACCCCTCCTAGGTTGGGAGGCCATCCCCAGCAGTGTTTCTGCGGTCTTCCTTGTTCCGCGACGGATGTCCTCCCACCTCTTGCAGCAGTGGGTGCCCCGTCTGTTATGGACCCCCAAGGTCCGGACTTCCTTGGCGATGGCACGCCAAATCTCGATCTTCTGATGGGCGCTGACCTATTAGACATGTACAGGGTGGAAAGGAGGAAATCATCAATGACCTGCATGTTAGATGTAATTGGCCCCCACCCACCCACTTTGCCATATGGCACATGCTCTCATCTGTCGGGCGTTGCACTCCTCATTCGCCCCCCACCCCACCAACTTACATCCACCCCAATCCACACAGGCATAGCCCATTCCATTAGCACCCGGTGTACTCACTTGTTGGTCTGGAGGACCGTAGAGTAGCGCATACTGGGGGAGGACCCCATCCACGAGCTTATCCAACTCTTCAGACGTGAAGGCAGGGGCCCTTTCCCCAGTCGCAGCAGCCATTGTATCTTCCAGACCGAGGTCACAGCAGCACTTGCAGTATAGGTCCTCTCCTGTGGATGATCAGGTCTCGAGTGATTAAGCAGATAGAAAATGGCGGTCACGCCCGCGGCGGTGCGTACCGCGGCGGTGCGTACCGCGACCGCCGGCGCACTTCGTCATTGGCTCCTGAAACCCATAGGCTTCAATGCTAACCAATGCGGCTTTGCGCCGCGGTCTTCGACCGCCTACCGCCACGGTGTGCCCCGCCAGCGCATTGACCTCACATCCCATTGTCCCACTTCACAGGTCAGGCAGCCGCCATTTCAAGGGCCCACATGGCTTAATTTTGACTGCGACACACAGGCCTAGGCCTTGCATTGCCACACATACACGCCTTTCAACCCATTGCCATTCTTTAACTGTGCAAGCTGTCTGTACGTACCTGTGGTTTGCCTGACTCTGTGCTCCATGTTGTCCTTCCTAGGCACCGTCCGCTGGGACTTGCGATGAGAAGGAGGAATCCTCGCGTGTACCGACCGCTGGTGGACCTGTCGACAATGGAAGAACGCCATATAATACTTCGATACAGACTTGACCGTGCCACTATCCATGAACTGTGTGCCCAGCTGGAGCCAGCCCTGATGTCCCCCATCCGCCAACCCACAGGGATTCCCCCTCTGGTGCAGGTTTTGTCAGTCCTCCATTTTTTGGCCAGTGGGTCATTCCAGACCACAGTGGCCATGTCATCTGGAATGTCTCAGCCTATGTTTTCTAAGATTTTGAGCAGAGTGTTGTCTGCCCTGATGAAACTCATGCGGAGCTACATCATTTTCCCCGAGGAGGGTGACTTGCCTACAGTGAAGGGTGATTTCTATGCCCTTGGACATATCCCCAACATCATTGGTGCCATTGATGGGACCCATGTGGCTTTGGTACCCCCAAAAGACGATGAGCAGGTGTACCGAAACAGAAAAAATTATCATTCGATGAATGTCCAGGTGGTCTGTTTGGCTGACCAGTACATCTCCCATGTAAATGCCAAGTTCCCAGGGTCAGTGCATGACGCGTATGTGATGCGAAATAGCAGCATCCCCTATGTGATGGAGCAGCTACAGAGACAACGTGTGTGGCTAATAGGTGACTCTGGTTACCCCAACCTGCCGTGGCTACTGACCCCAGTAAGGAATCCCCGGACAAGGGCAGAGGAACGCTACAATGAGGCCCATGGGCGTACTAGGAGGGTGATTGAGCGAACCTTTGGCCTCCTGAAGGCCAGGTTTAGGTGCCTGCATATGACAGGTGGATCCCTAATGTACTCACCAAAGAAGGTGTGCCATATCATCGTGGCGTGCTGTATGCTTCACAACCTGGCTTTGCGACGCCAGGTGCCTTTCCTGCAGGAGGATGGTCCAGATGGTGGTGTTGTAGAAGCCGTGGAGCCTGTGGAGAGTGAAGAGGAGGAAGACTCAGAGGACGACACAGACAATAGGGACAGAGTGATACAACAGTATTTCCAGTAACACCCAGGTAAGAATCACCCACGCCATTTCACAATTGCTTATAGCCTCCTGCATCTGTACTTTCTGTAGTTCCCCACAGATGTTTTTCATTGATTTTTGCCTTTCCCTTCCCTTCTCAGTGCTGTCTGACTCAGTACCTGACTTCTGCTTGGTTCGCCCATGAAATACAGCGTATTGACATTGGTATGTTGTCATGACTAATTGACAGAACAGAAATCGAACAGTAATATGTAATACATTTGTCAATAATACAGCATGACTCAAAACAGATTTGTGTGCAAAATGTGATTTATTTACAGTGCTAGATTTCGGTACATGTGATTCTAAGGGTGATGGGTGGGGGTGGAGGAATATCCATGGCAGAGTCCAGTTCTCAGTCTCACAGGTGCATTGTCCTTTTGCCTGTGGAAGGATGAAGCATAGGCAGTTCATGGTTGGACAGGGTGGCAATGTGGGACAGTGGGAAGACTTGAGGGGGTATGTCCTGCAGGCGGGGGTATTGACATCCTACTCTGTCTTTTTCTTTGGTCTCAGGCTCCTCTTACGGGGTGGTTGTTCTTCAGCAGGAGGTGGGGTTCTGGGGGGCTGTCGAGGTGTTGGGACCTCCTGTCCACTAGCGCCGGCGGAGGTGGTAGGCTGTTCCTGGTCCGGGCTAGTGACAGGGGCCCTGTGTGGTGCACCATGGTCCCGCAACGCGTCCTCTATCCTGTGGAGGGCCAGGACGATGGTCCCCATTGCGGTCCCGATGATTCTCAGCTCCTCCCTGAACCCCATGTAGCGTTCCTCCTGCTGTGCCTGGATCTCAGTGAACCTGGCCAGTACCGTCGCCATCGTTTCTTGGGAGTGGTGGTATGCCCCCATGATGGTGGTGAGGGCCTCTTGGAGAGTGGGTTCCCTGGGCCTCTCCTCCCCCCCCTGTCGCACAGCAGCCCTCCGAGCTGCCCGGTTTCCCCCGGCCTCTGTCCCCTGGACGGTGTGCCCGCTACCACTGCCCCCAGGTCCCTGTTGTTGTTGGGGTGTTGGGTTAGCCTGGGTGCCCTGTAGTGGCAGACACACCGCTGATTGAGCTGTCCTAGAGACAGAGGCATGGGCCCGCTGGGTGGGAGCTGTGCTGGTGTCGGCAGAGGGGGTCGGGTCTGGTGTGGCCTGTGGCTGCCTGAGGGGAACCGACTGCCCAGAGGTCCCCGATGGTCCGGGCTGGTCATCAGGTTCACTGTCGACAGAGCTGCTATCCTCAGTGTGGGCCTGTTCCGGTGGTGGGATGGACACTTCTGGACCCTCCTGGCTGGTGTGTTGTCGTTCGGGTCCTGCATGGGGTAAGAGAGTTTGGTTATTATTTCTGTGTGTGCAATAGCATGCGTGTTGTGGGTGCCCTTGTCCCCCAGTGCAGGCATTCCCTGGAGGGAGGTGTTGTGAGGGTATTTAGTGGGGGGGAGGGGTTAGTGCAGTGGTCATGCTTAGGTGATGGGTGCCCATGATTTGTGTTGGCATGCAGGAGTTGGTGTTGGGATGGGTGGGTTGTTGTAGGAGGCTGGACTGGCTTGTAGTGAGTACCAAGGGGTACTTGCACCTTGCACCAGGCCCAGTTATCCCTTATTAGTGTATAGGGTGTCTAGCAGCTTAGGCTGATAGATAATGGTAGCTTAGCAGAGCAGCTTAGGCTGAACTAGGAGACGTGTGAAGCTACTACAGTACCACTTAGTGTCATATGCACAATATCATAAGAAAACACAATACACAGTTATACTAAAAATAAAGGTACTTTATTTTTATGACAATATGCCAAAGTATCTTAGAGTGTACCCTCAGTGAGAGGATAGGAAATATACACAAGATATATATACACAATAGCAAAAATATGCAGTATAGTCTTAGAAAACAGTGCAAACAATGTATAGTTACAATAGGATGCAATGGGGAAACATAGGGATAGGGGCAACACAAACCATATACTCCAAAAGTGGAATGTGAACCACGAATGGACCCCAAACCTATGTGACCTTGTAGAGGGTCGCTGGGACTATTAGAAAATAGTGAGAGTTAGAAAAATAACCCTCCCCAAGACCCTGAAAAGTGAGTGCAAAGTGCACTAAAGTTCCCCTAAGGACAAAATAGTCGTGTTAGAGGGAAAATGCAAGGAAAACACAAATCAGCAATGCAACAACGATGGATTCCTGACTGAGGGTACCTGTGGAACAAGGGGACCAAGTCCAAAAGTCACAAGCAGCTCGGAGATGGGCAGATGCCCAAGAAATGCCAGCGGTTGGTGCAAAGAAGCTCTTACTAGGCTGAAGAACTGTGAATACTGCAGGAACGACAAGGGCTAGAGACTTCCTCTTTGGAGGATGGATCCGCCACGCCTTGGAGAGTCGTGCAGAAGTGTTTTTCCGCCGGATGGACGCCAACAAGCCTTGCTACACGCAAATCGTGCGTTTGGCGTTTTTGGACGCTGCTGGGGCCCAGGAGAGACCATGAGGTCGCAAATTGGACCTGCAGAGAGAGGGGACGTCGAGCAAGACAAAGAGCCCTCACTGAAGCAGGTAGCACCCGGAGAAGTGCCAGAAACAGGCACTACGAGGATGCGTGAAACGGTGCTCGCCGAAGTTGCACAAAGGAGTCCCACGTCGCCGGAGACCAACTTAGAAAGTCGTGCAATGCAGGTTAGAGTGCCGTGGACCCAGGCTTGGCTGTGCACGAAGGATTTCCGCCGGAAGTGCACAGGGGCCGGAGTAGCTTGCAAAGTCGCGGTTCCCAGCAATGCAGCCCAGCGAGGTGAGGCAAGGACTTACCTCCACCGAACTTGGGCTGAAGAGTCACTGGACTGTGGGGGTCACTTGGACGGTGTTGCTGGATTCGAGGGACCTCGCTCGTCGTGCTGAGAGGAGACCCAAGGGACCGGAGATGCAGCTTTTTGGTGCCTGCGGTTGCAGGGGGAAGATTCCGTCGACCCACGGGAGATTTCTTCGGAGCTTCTGGTGCAGAGAGGAGGCAGACTACCCCCACAGCATGCACAAGCAGGAAAACAGTCGAGAAGGCGGCAGGATCAGCGTTACAGAGTTGCAGTAGTCGTCTTTGCTACTATGTTGCAGGTTTGCAGGCTTCCAGCGCGGTCAGCGGTCGATTCCTTATCAGAAGGTGAAGAGGGAGATGCAGAGGAACTCGGCTGAGCTCATGCATTCGTTATCTAAAGTTTCCCCAGAGACAGAGACCCTAAATAGCCAGAAAAGAGGGTTTGGCTACCTAGGAGAGAGTAAAGGCTACTAACACCTGAAGGAGCCTATCAGCAGGAGTCTCTGACGTCACCTGGTGGCACTGGCCACTCAGAGCAGTCCAGTGTGCCAGCAGCACCTCTGTTTCCAAGATGGCAGAGGTCTGGAGCACACTGGAGGAGCTCTGGACACCTCCCAGGGGAGGTGCAGGTCAGGGGAGTAGTCACTCCCCTTTCCTTTGTCCAGTTTCGCGCCAGAGCAGGGGCTAAGGGGTCCCTGAACCGGTGTAGACTGGCTTATGCAGAATTGGGCACATCTGTGCCCAACAAAGCATTTCCAGAGGCTGGGGGAGGCTACTCCTCCCCTGCCTTCACACCATTTTCCAAAGGGAGAGGGTGTCACACCCTCTCTTAGAGGAAGTTCTTTGTTCTGCCATCCTGGGCCAGGCCTGGCTGGACCCCAGGAGGGCAGCTGCCTGTCTGAGGGGTTGGCAGCAGCAGCAGCTGCAGTGAAACCCCAGGAAGGGCAGTTTGGCAGTACCAGGGTCTGTGCTACAGACCACTGGGATCATGGAATTGTACCAACAATGCCAGGATGGCATAGAGGGGGCAATTCCATGATCATAGACATGTTACATGGCCATATTCGGAGTTACCATGGTGAAGCTACATATAGGTAGTGACCTATATGTAGTGCACGCGTGTAATGGTGTCCCCGCACTCACAAAGTTCAGGGAATTGGCTCTGAACAATGTGGGGGCACCTTGGCTAGCGCCAGGGTGCCCTCACACTAAGTAACTTTGCACCTAACCTTTACCAGGTAAAGGTTAGACATATAGGTGACTTATAAGTTACTTAAGTGCAGTGTAAAATGGCTGTGAAATAACGTGGACGTTATTTCACTCAGGCTGCAGTGGCAGGCCTGTGTAAGAATTGTCAGAGCTCCCTATGGGTGGCAAAAGAAATGCTGCAGCCCATAGGGATCTCCTGGAACCCCAATACCCTGGGTACCTCAGTACCATATACTAGGGAATTATAAGGGTGTTCCAGTAAGCCAATGTAAATTGGTAAAAATGGTCACTAGCCTGTCAGTGACAATTTGAAAGTAATGAGAGAGCATAACCACTGAGGTTCTGGTTAGCAGAGCCTCAGTGAGACAGTTAGGCACCACACAGGGAACATATACATGCACACCTATGAGCACTGGGGCCCTGTGTGACAGGGTCCCAGTGACGCATACATATAGGCCACAAACTTATGAGCACTGGGGTCCTGACCAGCAGGATCCCAGTGACACATAACAAACATACTGAAAACATAGTGTTTTCACTATGAGCACTGAGGCCTGGCTATCAGGATCCCAGTGAGACAGTGAAAACAGTGACAAACACTCTGACATACACTCACAAACAGGCCAAAAGTGGGGGTAACAAGGCTAGAAAGAGGCTACCTTCTCACACAACCCCCCCCCAAACGAAGGACAATAAGGCTAACCTTGGCCAGTTGAGACTTTATTGTCTAAGTGGTGATAAGTAGAGAGTAGCTCTGCAATAGACTGGTTACTCCCTTTATCATCCACTATATGGTTACTTCCCTGTGGGGATGTAAACCACCCTGTTTGAAGTTTTTTAGCTAACCAACAATGTGAAGATGTATTTTCAGAGTTTCTATCAGTAAGTTTTAGTTTAGAGCAGTGGGAATTATCCACTGAACCTATTTGTAATGATGGAAATGCCAGACAGGGATGCTGTCTCAGTAAAGCCATAGCTGGGCAAAAACTTTGTCCATTTGGCTGGAAGAGAGAACAGGGATGCTGTTTCTCTTGAGTTGGAGCAGGGCAGGGATGCTGTCCTATGAGCTCCACACTAGGGCAGGGATGCTGTCCTAAGTGTTGTGAGGTAGTGCAGGGTTTCTGCACTAAAGTTTCTCTGGGAGGGTTGGAGGGATGCTCCATGTTAACTAAAATGGTGCTGTTTTTCTCACCAATGTTAGTTATCCCACAGAGAGGTACTTCCACCTCAGGGAGTCCAGCTTTTCCAGCTGATGATTCCCTTGGAACAGGTGCCACCCCAGGAGAGGTTTCTCCCACCACAGGAATAGTATCCTGAATGGTAGGGTGGTTAGGGGATACTGTGATACCCTTTTTACCTGTTGATGGAGAGGGATCCTGAGTTTTCAGGCCTTCTCTCCTTTGCTTTTTCATTTCATTTGAAATGAGAGGGAACAATTCCTCAGGGATGCCCAGCATGGCTGCATGGGCATAAAACTCTACATCAGCCCAACCTGAGGCCTCTAGGTCATTACCTAAGAGACAGTCTACAGGTAAGCTAGGTGATACCACCACCTGCTTAGGGCCAGTAACTCCACCCCAACTAAACTGAATTATAGCTAAGGGAAGAAACTTAGTGGAGTTATGGACATCAATAATCTTATACTGTTGTCCAATGATGTGTTGTTCAGGAGGCACTAGGTTTTCAGTCACCAAAGTGAAACTGGCACCTGTGTCCCTGTAGGCCAAGGCCTCAACACCATTTATTGAAACTGTCTGCCTGTACTTATCCATTGTAAGGGGACAAGCAGCCAGTGTGGCAAGGCCAATGCCACTAGGTGTGACAGAAACTGTCTTGGGACTGATTACATCAGTTTCCACTATGGACCCATAAGTGAACCCAACTACACCCTTTGCTTGACTGTTGCCAGCAGTCCCACCACTAGTACCACTACTGCTAGGGGCACTAGAGCTTGATGTATTAGTGGTGGTAGGCTCAGGGGGTTTACCTGGACAGGACTTATCCCCTGGCCTATGGCCTCTGTTTTTACACACAAAGCACCAAGGCTTTTTAATGTGTGCAGGTTGGGAAGAAGAGGAAGAATTTGTTTTATCCCCACCCTCTGAAGAGTGTTTAAGATTTGAAGTGGGATCTTTGGTTTTACCCTTATCCCCATGCTTATCTTGAGATTTTTCACCATCTTTCTTCTTATTGCCATCTTTGTCACCCCCTGTATGAACTTTTCTGTTCACCCTTGTTCTGACCCATTTGTCTGCCTTCTTTCCCAATTCTTGGGGAGAGGTCAGATCAGAGTCTACCAGGTACTGGTGCAACAAATCAGACACACAATTATTAAGTATATGCTCTCTCAGGATTGTGTTATACAGGCTTTCATAATCAGTAACTTTACTGCCATGTAACCACCCCTCCAAGGCCTTCACTGCCTGGTCAATGAAATCAACCCAGTCTTGTGAAGACTCCTTTTTGGTCTCTCTGAACTTTATCCTGTACTGTTCAGTGGTTAAGCCATAACCATCCAGGAGTGCATTCTTAAGAACTTGGAAATTATTGGCATCATTTTCTTTCACTGTAAGGAGCCTATCCCTACCTTTTCCACTAAATGATAGCCATAGGATAGCAGCCCACTGCTTTTGAGGGACATCCTGTACAGCACAGGCCCTCTCAAGTGCAGCAAACCACTTGTTAATGTCATCCCCCTCCTTATAAGGGGGAACTATCTTGTGCAGATTCCTGGAATCATGCTCTTTTGCAGGATGACTATGGGGAATACTGCTGCTGCCACCATGGGTATCTAAACCCATTTTCTGTCTTTCCCTCTCTATTTCTAAAGACTGTCTATCCAAATCCAGCTGTTGCTTCTTGAGCTTCAGTCTGGTTTGTTCCACTCTCAATCTATTGAGCTCCCTTTCTAACAATCTGTCATCAGGGTGGGTGGGAGGGACATTTCTAGATACAGAGGTATGACGGGAATGAACAGAAGGAGACCTGTCCCTTACCAAGGGCACCCTAACAGCTTGGCTACCAGCATAATGTGAGAGCACATCATCAGTATGATGTGATTCAACCTCTGTACCAACTATGCTGGACTGTCTAGTAATGGGCAGGCTGAGAAGTTTCTTTCCTGAACCTTTTCCTGGGGGAGTCCCTGGATCAGATTGAGAACCATTAGCTACTTTTTCTACAGATTGGGCACTTATGGCCTTATCCTGTACTCTAAGCATATTAATTAACAGTTCTAAGGAAGGATTCTTCCCTACACTCAAACCTCTCTCTATGCAGAGACTCCTTGCTCCTTTCCAGCTAAGGTGATCATATGCAAGTTTGGACAGTTCAACTTTTTGGCCTGTGCCAGACATTTTTAGAGAGAGTTAAAGTGATAGACAAAGAGAAAAAAGTTTTCAGAACTTTTTGGAAAGACAGAAAAAAAACTTTTTAAACTTTTAAGAACTTTTTGAAAGTTTAGAAGTACTTTTCAGCACTTAGAAAAGAGTGAAAAGAGGAAATGCAAAACTTTTTGGCTATGTGTATATACACTGACCTTGTTTTGTATATTTTTCTCTTATGAAAAGTACAATGACAAGAGTGGTAAGTAGTCTCAAAGCACTTATCCCACCGCTGCACAACCAATGTAGGAGGCTGGACTGGCTTGTAGTGAGTACCAAGGGGTACTTGCACCTTGCACCAGGCCCAGTTATCCCTTATTAGTGTATAGGGTGTCTAGCAGCTTAGGCTGATAGATAATGGTAGCTTAGCAGAGCAGCTTAGGCTGAACTAGGAGACGTGTGAAGCTACTACAGTACCACTTAGTGTCATATGCACAATATCATAAGAAAACACAATACACAGTTATACTAAAAATAAAGGTACTTTATTTTTATGACAATATGCCAAAGTATCTTAGAGTGTACCCTCAGTGAGAGGATAGGAAATATACACAAGATATATATACACAATAGCAAAAATATGCAGTATAGTCTTAGAAAACAGTGCAAACAATGTATAGTTACAATAGGATGCAATGGGGAAACATAGGGATAGGGGCAACACAAACCATATACTCCAAAAGTGGAATGTGAACCACGAATGGACCCCAAACCTATGTGACCTTGTAGAGGGTCGCTGGGACTATTAGAAAATAGTGAGAGTTAGAAAAATAACCCTCCCCAAGACCCTGAAAAGTGAGTGCAAAGTGCACTAAAGTTCCCCTAAGGACAAAATAGTCGTGTTAGAGGGAAAATGCAAGGAAAACACAAATCAGCAATGCAACAACGATGGATTCCTGACTGAGGGTACCTGTGGAACAAGGGGACCAAGTCCAAAAGTCACAAGCAGCTCGGAGATGGGCAGATGCCCAAGAAATGCCAGCGGTTGGAGCAAAGAAGCTCTTACTAGGCTGAAGAACTGTGAATACTGCAGGAACGACAAGGGCTAGAGACTTCCTCTTTGGAGGATGGATCCGCCACGCCTTGGAGAGTCGTGCAGAAGTGTTTTCCCGCCGGATGGACGCCAACAAGCCTTGCTACACGCAAATCGTGCGTTTGGCGTTTTTGGACGCTGCTGGGCCCCAGGAGAGACCAGGAGGTCGCAAATTGGACCTGCAGAGAGAGGGGACATCGAGCAAGACAAAGAGCCCTCACTGAAGCAGGTAGCACCCGGAGAAGTGCCAGAAACAGGCACTACGAGGATGCGTGAAACGGTGCTCGCCGAAGTTGCACAAAGGAGTCCCACGTCGCCGGAGACCAACTTAGAAAGTCGTGCAATGCAGGTTAGAGTGCCGTGGACCCAGGCTTGGCTGTGCACGAAGGATTTCCGCCGGAAGTGCACAGGGGCCGGAGTAGCTTGCAAAGTCGCGGTTCCCAGCAATGCAGCCCAGCGAGGTGAGGCAAGGACTTACCTCCACCGAACTTGGGCTGAAGAGTCACTGGACTGTGGGGGTCACTTGGACGGTGTCGCTGGATTCGAGGGACCTCGCTCGTCGTGCTGAGAGGAGACCCAAGGGACCGGAGATGCAGCTTTTTGGTGCCTGCGGTTGCAGGGGGAAGATTCCGTCGACCCACGGGAGATTTCTTCGGAGCTTCTGGTGCAGAGAGGAGGCAGACTACCCCCACAGCATGCACAAGCAGGAAAACAGTCGAGAAGGCGGCAGGATCAGCGTTACAGAGTTGCAGTAGTCGTCTTTGCTACTATGTTGCAGGTTTGCAGGCTTCCAGCGCGGTCAGCGGTCGATTCCTTATCAGAAGGTGAAGAGGGAGATGCAGAGGAACTCGGCTGAGCTCATGCATTCGTTATCTAAAGTTTCCCCAGAGACAGAGACCCTAAATAGCCAGAAAAGAGGGTTTGGCTAACTAGGAGAGAGTAAAGGCTACTAACACCTGAAGGAGCCTATCAGCAGGAGTCTCTGACGTCACCTGGTGGCACTGGCCACTCAGAGCAGTCCAGTGTGCCAGCAGCACCTCTGTTTCCAAGATGGCAGAGGTCTGGAGCACACTGGAGGAGCTCTGGACACCTCCCAGGGGAGGTGCAGGTCAGGGGAGTAGTCACTCCCCTTTCCTTTGTCCAGTTTCGCGCCAGAGCAGGGGCTAAGGGGTCCCTGAACCGGTGTAGACTGGCTTATGCAGAATTGGGCACATCTGTGCCCAACAAAGCATTTCCAGAGGCTGGGGGAGGCTACTCCTCCCCTGCCTTCACACCATTTTCCAAAGGGAGAGGGTGTCACACCCTCTCTTAGAGGAAGTTCTTTGTTCTGCCATCCTGGGCCAGGCCTGGCTGGACCCCAGGAGGGCAGCTGCCTGTCTGAGGGGTTGGCAGCAGCAGCAGCTGCAGTGAAACCCCAGGAAGGGCAGTTTGGCAGTACCAGGGTCTGTGCTACAGACCACTGGGATCATGGAATTGTACCAACAATGCCAGGATGGCATAGAGGGGGCAATTCCATGATCATAGACATGTTACATGGCCATATTCGGAGTTACCATGGTGAAGCTACATATAGGTAGTGACCTATATGTAGTGCACGCGTGTAATGGTGTCCCCGCACTCACAAAGTTCAGGGAATTGGCTCTGAACAATGTGGGGGCACCTTGGCTAGCGCCAGGGTGCCCTCACACTAAGTAACTTTGCACCTAACCTTTACCAGGTAAAGGTTAGACATATAGGTGACTTATAAGTTACTTAAGTGCAGTGTAAAATGGCTGTGAAATAACGTGGACGTTATTTCACTCAGGCTGCAGTGGCAGGCCTGTGTAAGAATTGTCAGAGCTCCCTATGGGTGGCAAAAGAAATGCTGCAGCCCATAGGGATCTCCTGGAACCCCAATACCCTGGTACCTCAGTACCATATACTAGGGAATTATAAGGGTGTTCCAGTAAGCCAATGTAAATTGGTAAAAATGGTCACTAGCCTGTCAGTGACAATTTGAAAGTAATGAGAGAGCATAACCACTGAGGTTCTGGTTAGCAGAGCCTCAGTGAGACAGTTAGGCACCACACAGGGAACATATACATGCACACCTATGAGCACTGGGGCCCTGTGTGACAGGGTCCCAGTGACGCATACATATAGGCCACAAACTTATGAGCACTGGGGTCCTGACCAGCAGGATCCCAGTGACACATAACAAACATACTGAAAACATAGTGTTTTCACTATGAGCACTGAGGCCTGGCTATCAGGATCCCAGTGAGACAGTGAAAACAGTGACAAACACTCTGACATACACTCACAAACAGGCCAAAAGTGGGGGTAACAAGGCTAGAAAGAGGCTACCTTCTCACAGTTGTGCTGGTGAGAATTGTCAGGGAGGATGTGTGCTGGGGGGTTGGGGGTGAGGGTGGGGGTGTGGGTTGGCATGCTGGTGGGGTGGGGGGGATATAGTAATTGAGATGGGACTTACCAGAGTCCATTCCTCCGGCTACTCCAGCGAGGCCCTGAGGATGCAGGATGGTCAAGACCTCTTGCTCCCACGATGTAAATTCAGGAGGGGTGGGTGGGGGTCCGCCGCCAGTCTTCTGAACCGCGATGTTGTGCCTGGAGACCATCGATCGGACCTTCCCCCGTAGGTAGTTCCATCTTTTGCGGATGTCCTCCCTATTCCTGGGATGCTGTCCCACCGCGTTGACCCTGTCCACGATCCGCTGCCATAGCTCCGCCTTCCTGGCTATACTGGTGTGCTGCACCTGCGAGCCGAAGAGCTGGGGTTCCACTCTTAGGATTTCCTCCACCATGACCCGGAGTTCTTGGTCCGAAAAGCGTGGGTGCCTTTGGGGTGCCATGGGGTGGTGTGGGTGAGGTGTGGGGTGGTGTATGTGATGAGGAGTGTGTTGGTGAGTGGTGCTTTGTGCTACTATGTGGTGTGTGTGATGGTGTAGTGTGCCTCAGTGTGTCTTGCTATGGATTGTCTGATGTGTCTCTCTCTCCTTCTCTCAGTAATTAGGGTCGCAGGGGTTTGTGGGTGATGTGGGTGTGTGTTTTATAGTTGGTTGATTGTGTGGGAGTGGTGTGTGTATGTGTATCAGGTGTGTGTATTTCAAATTGTCCAATGTGGCTGTGTTTTGGTGATGTGTGTGTATTCTGACCGCGGCGGTGTGTACCGCCAATGGAATACCGCGTTTGAATGACAGCCGTGTGGATTCGTGGGTCGTAATGGCATGGGCGTATTTCTGTTGGCGTGACGGTGGAGGTTTGGTCATCTCCAGTTTATCGCTGCCCGCCGATGTGGCGGGCTGCAGTGGAGGACGGATTTTTGGAGGTTTGGCCGTTGTGGGTCAGAATGACCGTGGCGGTTGACCGCGGCCGCGGCGGTGTTATGGCGGTCTTATGACCGGCGGTAAGGGCATTTTACCGCCGAGGTCAGAATGACCCCCAAAGTACCTTTATTTTTAGTAACCCTGAGTATGGTGTTTCTTATGATATAGTGCTAAGTGATATAAGTGGTGTAGTAGGAGAATTTGCATGTCTCCTGGTTCAGGCTAAGCTGCTCTGCTATAGCTACCTCTGTCAGCCGAAGCTGCTAGAACACTACTAATCTACTAATAAGGGATAACTGGACCTGGCACAATCTGTAAGTACCACAAGGTACCCACTATAAGCCAGGCCAGCCTCCTACATTGGTGGTGCAGCGGTGGGATAAGGACTTGTAACTGCTTTACCACTTTGTCATTGGTGCTTTTCATAAGAAAAACATGTACCAAATACTTCAGAATATACACAGTAACCTAAACAGTTTAATTTTCCTTCTCTAAAACTTTCTAAAAAGTTTCTGAAAAGCTTCTGAAAACTTTCAAAAGTTTTCAAAAGTTTGAAAAAGTGTTTCTCTGTTCTTTTAAAAGTTCTAAAAACTTGTTCTTTCTCTGTCCTAAACCTTTTCTGCCATGTCTGCAGTAGAGCTTACTCCCACAGTTGTCCAGGCAACATATGGGAATCTAAACTTTAAAAGTTTGAGGGGTCTCTGCATTGAAAGAAGTTTAGCAATAGGTAAGAGTCCTACAAAAGATCTTCTCCTTAGCCTTCTCCTTGAAAGTGACCAGAACCAGTCTGGCCCATCCCAGGATCAGGAGGTAGAGGAGAGGGGTACCCAGTCAGACTCAGAGGAGTCCCCTGAGGTTGAAGAGGAGGGTCCTTCTAAGGTCCTGTCAGCAAACTGCCATCTAGTGACACTGGTAGTGGGAGGGGATCACACACTAGTAGGGCACCTTTCACTCCTAAAGGCCATGTTACTAGGGTCCAGTCAGTTAGGGACAAGTCCAACTCTGCCAATTCCCACATTTCTTCTGTGTCTCACAATTCTCAAGCCTCCCACCCTGAGGATAACTTAATGGAAAGGGAACTCAGAAAGCTGAGGTTGGAAGAGGCCAGGCTGAAGCTTAAACAGCAGCAGCTGGCCTTAGACAGGGAATCTCTGGATGTGGAAAGGGAAAGGCAGAGGTTGGGGTTAGTTCCCCAGGGTGGCAGCAGCAGTGTTTTTAATAATAATCCTGTTAGAGAACAAGATTCCAGAAACCTGCATAAGATAGTCCCACCTTACAAGGAGGGGGGTGACATTAACAAGTGGTTTGCTGTACTTGAGAGGGCCTGTATGGTACAGTTGGTCCCTGAAAGGCAGTGGGCTGCTATCTTGTGGCTATCTTGCACTGGTAAGGGTAGGGATAGACTCCTTACTGTCAGAGAAAGTGATACTAATAACTACAACATTTTGAAGGATGCGCTCTTGGATGGATTTGGCTTTACCACTGAACAATACAGGATTAAGTTCAGAGACACCATAAAGGAGTCCTCTCAAGACTGGACAGACTTTGTAGGCTGTTCGGTGAAGGCCTTGGAGGGTTGGCTACATGGCAGTAAGGTGACTGACTATGAAAGCCTGTATAATCTAATCCTGAGAGAGCATATTTTGAACAATTGTGTGTTTGATTTGTTGTACCAGTACTTGGTAGACTCAGATCTGACCTCTCCCCAAGA
The DNA here is from genome assembly GCF_031143425.1 of Pleurodeles waltl. Lineage (NCBI taxonomy): Eukaryota > Metazoa > Chordata > Amphibia > Caudata > Salamandridae > Pleurodeles > Pleurodeles waltl. The sequence continues at coordinate 391,523,313 of NC_090450.1, forward strand.
ATTGGGAAAGAAGGCAGACAAATGGGTCAGAACAAGAGTGAACAGAAAAGTTCATACAGGGGGTGACAAGGATGGCAAGAAGAAGGATGGTAAGCCTTCTGAGAAAGGTGGGGACAGAGATAAAAAACATTCTGAGTCTTCATCAGGCCCACAAAAATCCTCTGGGGTTGTGGGTCCAAATCCTCTTCTCACAATCAGAAAAAGCCATGGTGTTATTTATGTGAAGTAAAAGGCCATTGGGCAAGTGATGCCACTTGTCCAAAGAAAAACACCAAGGCTCCCACTACCACAACCCCAACTGCAACCTCGAGTGCCCCTAGTAATAGCAGTGGTGGTGGGAAGTCTACTACAAATAGCCAATCAAAGGGTGTAGCTGGGCTCACTATTGGCAGTGTAGTCGGGGTTGGTCTTGTTAGGGAGACCACATAGTCTGTTTTAGTCTCTGATGGTGGCATTGACTTTGCCACCTTGGTTGCTTGCCCCCTTAATATGGGTAAGTACAAGCAATTACCCCTAATTAATGGTGTTGAGGCCTACAGGGACACAGGAGCCAGTGTAACTATGGTGATGGAGAAACTGGTTCACCCTGATCAACACCTAGTTGGTCAGCAGTACCAAGTGACTGAAGCTCACAATAACACATTTAGCCACCCCATGGCTGTTGTGAATCTTAACGGAGGGGGGGGGTTACTGGTCCAAAGAAAGTTGTGATAGCCACTGAATTACCTGTAGATTGCTTACTAGGCAATGATTTGGAGACATCAGCTTGGGCTGAAGTGGAGTTGGAGGCTCATGCAGCAATGCTGGACATTCCTGGGCATAGTGTTGCTTTGACAAGGGGTCGGGTCAATAAGCAAAAAGGACAGGGAAACTTGGATCCTGGAACAATGGACCAAGTGCTCCCAAAAGCTAGGGGTAGGAAGGGTAAATCCTTGCCCACTATCCCTCCCTCACTGGAAGATTCCCCTTTTGAGGAAGAGGAATCCTCTCCCTGTACAGAACCTACACCAGATGAGCTGGCAGCAGACACTGCTGAGCTTGTGGGTGCAGAGGGGCCTGCTAGGGAAGAACTGAGTGTGGCATAGCAGACCTGTCCCACACTAGAGGGTTTGAGGCAGCAAGCTGTCAAGCAGGAGAATGGGGATGTCAGTCATAGCCATAAGGTGTATTGGGAAGACAACCTCCTGTATACTGAGTCAAGGGACACTAAACCTGGAGCTGCCAGGAGATTGGTCATCCCTTTGCAATACAGAGAGTTTCTTCTTACCTTGACACATGACATTCCCTTGGCTGGGCATTTGGGCCAAAGTAAAACTTGGGACAGGCTTGTTCCTCTGTTTCACTGGCCTCATATGTCAGAGGAGACCAAAGAGTTTTGTCGCTCTTGTGTGACCTGCCAAGCCAGTGGCAAGACTGGTGGCACTCCAAAGGCCCCCTTAATTCCACTTCCAGTGATTGGGGTGCCCTTTGAAAGGGTAGGGGTTGACATAGTTGGCCCCCTTGACCCTCCAACAGCTTCAGGCAATAGGTTTATCCTGGTGGTAGTGGACCATGCCACTAGGTACCCTGAAGCAATCCCCTTTTCCAGAGTGGGCTTCCCTAAGGAAGTGGTGTCAGACAGAGGTAGTAACTTCATGTCTGCATACCTCAAAGCAATGTGGAAGGAGTGTGGTATAACATACAAGTTCACTACTCCTTATCATCCACAAACAAATGGTCTGGTTGAGCGGTTTAATAAAACTCTCAAAAGTATGATAATGAGACTCCCTGAAAAACGCAGAAGTAGATGGGATGTCCTGTTACCTTGCCTCCTTTTTGCTTACAGGGAGGTACCCCAAAATGGAGTGGGCTTTAGCCCCTTTGAACTCCTCTTTGGGCACCCTGTGAGAGGTCCCCTTGCACTTGTTAAGTCTGAGGGGTTGGCAGCAGCTGCAGTGCAAACCCTGAAAAGGCAGTTTGGTAGTACCCGGGTTCTGTGCTAGAGACCCGGGGGATCCTGGAATTGTCCCCCCAATGCCAGAATTGCACTGGGGTGACAATTCCATGATCTTAGACTTGTTACATGGCCATGTTCGGAGTTACCATTGTGACACTATACCTAGGTAGTGACCTATGTATAGTGCACGCGTGTAATGGTGTCCCCGCACTCACAAAGTCCGGAGAATTTGCCCTGAACAATGTGGGGGCACCTTGGCTAGTGCCAGGGTGCCCACACACTAAGTAACTTTGCACCCAACCTTCACCAGGTGAAGGTTAGACATATAGGTGACTTATAAGTTACTTAAGTGCAATGGTAAATGGCTGTGCAATAACGTGGACGTTATTTCACTCAGGCTGCACTGGCAGGCCTGTGTAAGAATTGTCAGATCTTCCTATGGGTGGCAAAAGAAATGCTGCAGCCCATAGGGATCTCCTGGAACCCCAATACCCTGGGTACCTCAGTACCATATACTAGGGAATTATATGGGTGTACCAGTATGCCAATGTGAATTGGTGAAATTGGTCACTAGCCTGTTAGTGACAATTTGTAAGGCAGAGAGAGCATAACCACTGAGGTTCTGGTTAGCAGAGCCTCAGTGAGACAGTTAGGCATCACACAGGGAACACATACATATAGGCCACAAACTTATGAGCACTGGTGTCCTGGCTAGCAGGGTCCCAGTGACACATAACAAACATACTGACAACATAGGGTTTTCAATATGAGCACTGGGCACTGGCTTGCAGGATCCCAGTGAGACAGTGAAAACACCCTGACATATACTCACAAACAGGCCAAAAGTGGGGGTAACAAGGCTAGAAAGAGGCTACTTTCTCACACAACCCCCCCCCCCCCAAACGAAGGGCAATAAGGCTAACCTTGGCCAGTTGAGTCTTTATTGTCTAAGTGGTGATAAGTGGAGAGTAGCTTTGCAATAGACTGGTTACTCCCTTTATCATCCACTATATGGTTACTTCCCTGTGGGGATGTAAACCACCCTGTTTGAAGTTTTTTAGCTAACCAACAATGTGAAGATATATTTTCAGAGTTCCTATCAGTAAGCTTTAGTTTAGAACAGTGGGAATTGTCCACTGGACCTATTTCTAGTGATGAGAATGCCAGACAGGGATGCTGTCTCAGTAAAGCCATAGCTGGGCAAAAACGTTGTCCATATGGCTGTAAGAGAGAACAGGGATGCTGTTTCTCTTTAGTTGGAGCAGGGCAGGGATGCTGTCCTATGAGCTCCACACTAGGGCAGGGCTGCTGTCCTAAGTGTTGTGAGGCAGTGCAGGGTTTCTGCACTAAAGTTTCTCTGGGAGGGTTGGAGGGATGCTCCATGTTAACTAAAATGGTGCCCTTTTTCTCACCAATATTGGTTATCCCACAGGGAGGTACTTCCCCCTCAGGGAGTACAGCTATGCCAGCTGATGATTCCCTTCGTACAGGTGCCACCCCAGGAGAGTTTTCTCCCACCACAGGAATGGTAGCCTGAATGGCAGGGTGGGTAGGGGATACTGTGATACCCTTTTTACCTGTTGTTGGAGAAGGATCCTGAGTTTTCAGGCCTTTTTCTCTCCTTTGCTTTTTCATTTCAGTAGAAATGAGAGGGAACAATTCCTCAGGGATACCCAGCATGGCTGCATGGGTATAAAACTCTACCTCAGCCCAACCTGAGGTCTCTAGGTCATTACCTAAGAGACAGTCTACAGGTAAGCTAGGTGACACTACCACCTGCTTAGGGCCAGTAACTCCACCCCAACTAAGCTGAACTATAGCTAAGGGAAGAAATTTAGTGGAGTTATGGACATCAATAATCTTGTACTGTTGTCCAATGATGTGTTGTTCAGGAGCCACTAGGTTTTCAGTCACCAAAGTGATACTGGCACCTGTGTCCCTGTAGGCCTGGGCGTCAACACCATTTATTGAAACTGCATGTACTTATCCATTGTAAGGGGACAAGAGTGCATCCTTCAATACTGCAAAATTGTTAGCATCACTTTCTCTAACAGTAAGGAGCCTATCCCTACCCTTGTCACAATTCACCCTGGGCTTACCGTCAATACTGGAGAGGGATGGTGAGCGGCCCCGGTTCCTGCAAGTCCTGCTCTGGCTGAGGTAGGGGCGACCCTTTCCGGTAGCCACGGTGCTGCTTGACAATAGTAAGCCACTACAGTCCGTGCCCTCCAGAAGGAGTTCCAGAGGAAAAACCCCAAGGGGGAAAAAACCTCCAACAGGAACTCCCTGAAACAGATGGAGGACACACGGATTAGAACTCAAGATCCTGGAAAGCTGGAAGACTGAAGACAGAACAAGAACGACTGGTGATTCAAAAGAAAACCAGCCGGAGCGTGACCACCACCGTTGAAGTGTTGCAACGCAATGAGAAGAAAAGGTTCCCCTTATATACCCCTAGACAGGAAGTGATAAACAGAAAGAAGTAACACCACCATCTTGGTTTGGGAAGAAACCATAACTAAAGATAGAAAACATGCCCCTGAGTAAGAGGAACAAATGCATGCAGGGAAGAAGGGAAGTGCACAGCATGCTGGGAAGGAGAAAGCATGCTTTAAAAACTAGGCATGTATAATCAGGAAGGTCCCAAGCGTGTGGCAGGTGAGTGGTGCTATGGAGGGGGGCCCAGGCGTCCTAGAACAGAATTAACCTCGCGCGCTGAGCGCAGCGAGGACCGCAATCCAATTCTGGGTCTCCGGCCCTGCCGCACCCTAAATACAGCGCGCAGCCAGAGAAAAGGGCTGCCGTTGGTGCCGCAACCCTTGACCCGGACAGGGTTGCGCCGCAGCGGCTCGCGGCGCAACAACCGTTTCCATTGAAAGATAGCCACAATATAGCAGCCCACTGCCTTTGAGGGACCCCCTGTACCATACAGGCCCTCTCAAGTGCAGCAAACCACTTGTTGATGTCATCCCCCTCCTTGTAAGGGGGAACTATCTTGTGCTAATTCCTGGAATCATGCTCTCTCACAGGATTACTATCAGGAATACTGCTGCTGCCACCATGGGGTCCAAACCCCAATCTCTGTCTCTCCTTCTCCAGGTCTAGGGATTCCTTCTCTAGAGCCATCTGTTGCTGTTTAAGCTTCAGCCTGGTCTCTTCCACTCCCAACTTTTTGAGTTCCCTTTCTAACATGTTGTCTTCAGGGTGGGTGGGTTGGGAATGCTTGGACACTGAGGATATATTGGAACCAACAGAGGGAGACCTGTCCCTAACAGCTTGCACTCTAACAACCTGGCCTCCAGGAACAAAAGCATCCCTACTATGATGGGAGCTTCAATTACTACCAGCATTTCCTGGGTGGTAGGCTAAGGGGCAGATTTGGAATAGAACCCTCCACACCTCCCTCAAGGGGTCCCCCTGAATCAGAGTGTGAGCTATCTACCATCTTCTCAATTGAAGTGGCAGCTAGGGACTTATCATTCTCAATGAGCAAATTAAAAAGAAATTCTCTTAAAGGATTCTTTCCTATCACTAAACCTCTATCAATGCAGAGACTCCTTAGGCTCTTAAAGTTTAGATTGTCATAAGTAGTATTGACCATTTTAAGAGAAGTTCCTACATCAGACATGATAGAAGAAGGTTTGGAGACAGTGAGAAGAGAGAAAAAGTTTCTGGACTTTTTAAAGAACAGGAAAAAAAACTTTTCCAAACTTTTTCAAACTTTTAGAAAGTTTAGAAGTACTTTTCAGCACTTAGCAGAAAGTGTAAGAGGAGAAAAGCAAAACTTTTTGGTTAGGTGTACATACACTGAACTTGTTTTGTATATTTTTCTCTTATGAAAAGTACAAAATGACAAAGTGGTAAGTAGTTACAAGTACTTATCCCACCGCTGCACAACCAATGTAGGAGACTGGCCTGGCTTGTAGTGGGTACCAGAGGTACTTACACCTTGTGCCAGGTCCAGTTATCCCTTATTAGTGTAGAAGAGGTGTTTCTAGCAGCTAACGCTGATAGAAGGTAGCTACAGCAAAGCAGCTTAGGCTGAACTAGGAGACATGTAAAGCTCCTACTATACCACTGGTGTCATATGCACAATATCATAAGAAAACACAATACACAGATATACTAAAAATAAAGGTACTTTATTTTTATGACAATATGCCAAAAGTATCTCAGTGAGTACCCTCAGTATGAGGATGAGAAATATACACAAGACATATGTACACAATACCAAAATTATGCAGTAATAGCAAAAGGAAGTAATGCAAGCAGTGTAAAGTTACAATAGATTGCAATAGGAGCACATATGTATAGAGGCAACACAAACCATATACTCCAAAAGTGGAATGCGAACCACAAATGGACCCCAAACCTATGTGAGCTTGTAGAGGGTCGCTGGGACTGTAAGAAAACAGTGAGGGTTAGAAAAATAGCCCACCCCAAGACCCTGCAAGGTAGGTGTAAAGTGCACCTACAACCCTCAGGGAACACAGAAGTCGTGATAGGGGGATTCTGCAAGGAAAATGAACACCAGCAATGCAACAACATTGGATTTCCGGACCTGAGTACCTGTAAGACAAGGGGACCAAGTCCAAGAGTTGTGACAGTGTCGAGAGTGGGCAGGAGCCCAGGAAATGCCAGCTTAGGGTGCAAGGAAGCTGCCACCGGATATAAGAAGCTTGGTGTTTTGCAAGAACGAAGAGGACTAGGAACTTCCCCTTTGGAGGATGGATGTCCCACGTCGTGAAGAAGCTCGCAGACATGTTCCCACGCAGAAAGACCGCAAAAAAGCCTTGCTAGCTGCAAGGGTCGCGGTTAGGATGTTTGGATGCTGCTGTGGCCCAGGAGGGACCAGGATGTCGCCACTTGGATGAGGAGACAGAGGGGGCACCCAGCAAGTCAGAGAGCCCTCACAGAAGCAGGCAGCACCTGCAGAAGTACTGGATCAGGCACTTAGAAGAGGAGTGAACTGGAGTCCACCCGAAGTCACAAAAGGGAGTCCCACGACGCCGGAGGACAACTCAGAAGGTTGTGCACTGCAGGTTAGAGTGTCGGGGACCCAGGCTTGGCTGTGCACAAAGGAAATCCTGGAAGAGTGCACAGGAGCCGGAGCAGATGCAAATCATGCAGTACCCAGAAATGCAGTCTAGCGTGGGGAGGCAAGGACTTACCTCCACCAAACTTGGACTGAAGAGTCACTGGACTGTGGGAGTCACTGGGTAAGAGTTGCTGATTTCCAGGGACCACACTCATCGTGCTGAGAGGGGACCCAGAGGACCGGTGATGCAGTCTTTTGTTGCCTGCAGTTGCAGGGGGAAGATTCCGTCGACCCACGGGAGATTTCTTCAGAGCTCCTGGTGCAAGAAGGAGGCAGGCTACCCCCAGAGCATGCACCACCAGGAAACAGTCGAGAAAGCCAGCAGGATGAAGTGATACAAGGTTGCAGTAGTCGTCTTTGCTACTTTGTTGCGGTTTTGCAGGCGTCCTGAGCAGTCAGCGGTCGATCCTTTGGCAGAAGGTGAAGAGGGAGATGCAGAGGAACTCTGGTGAGCTCTTGCATTCGGTATCTGAAGAATTCCCCAAAGCAGAGACCCTAAATAGCCAGAAAAGGAGGTTTGGCTACCTAGGAAGGAGGATAGGCTAGTAAGAAATGTAAGAGCCTATCAGAAGGAGTCTCTGATGTCACCTGCTGGCACTGGTCACTCAGAACAGTCCGGTGTGCCAGCAACACCTTTGTTTCCAAGATGGCAGAGGTCTGGGGCACATTGGAGGAGCTGCAGGTCAGGGGAGTGATCACTCCCCTTTCCTTTGTCCAGTTTCGCGCCAGAGCAGGGCTGGGGGATCCCTGAACCGGTGTGGACTGGCTTATGCAGAGATGGGCAGCATCTGTGCCCATCAAAGCATTTCCAGAGGCTGGGGGAGGCTACTCCTCCCCAGCCTTCACACCTATTTCCAAAGGGAGAGGGTGTGACACCCTCTCTCAGAGGAAATCCTTTGTTCTGCCTTCCGGGGCCAGGGCTGCCTGGACCCCAGGGAGGCAGAAACCTGTCTGAGGGGTTGACAGCAGCTGCAGTGCAAACCCTGAAAAGGCAGTTTGGCAGTACCCGCGTTCTGTGCTAGAGACCCGGGGGATCATGGAATTGTCCCCCCAATGCCAGAATGGCATTGGGGTGACAATTCCATGATCTTAGACATGTTACATGGCCATGTTCGGAGTTACCATTGTGACGCTATACATAGGTAGTGACCTATGTATAGTGCACGCGTGTAATGGTGTCCCCGCACTCACAAAGTCCGGGGAATTTGCCCTGAACAATGTGGGGGCACCTTGGCTAGTGCCAGTGTGCCCACACACTAAGTAACTTAGCACCCAACCTTTACCAGGTGAAGGTTAGACATTTAGGTGACTTATAAGTTACTTAAGTGCAGTGGTAGATGGCTGTGAAATAACGTGGACATTATTTCACTCAGGCTGCACTGGCAGGCCTGTGTAAGAATTGTCAGATCTCCCTATGGGTGGCAAAAGAAATGCTGCAGCCCATAGGGATCTCCTGGAACCCCAATACCCTGGGTACCTCAGTACCATACACTGGGAAATTATATGGGTGTACCAGTATGCCAATGTGAATTGGTGAAATTGGTCACTAGCCTGTTAGTGACAATTTGTAAGGCAGAGAGAGCATAACCACTGAGGTTCTGGTTAGCAGAGCCTCAGTGAGACAGTTAGGCATCACACAGGGAACACATACATATAGGCCACAAACTTATGAGCACTGGGGTCCTGGCTAGCAGGGTCCCAGTGATACATAACAAACATACTGACAACATAGGGTTTTCACTATGAGCACTGGGCCCTGGCTAGCAGGATCCAAGTGAGACAGTGAAAACACCCTTACATATACTCACAAACAGGCCAAAAGTGGGGTAACAAGGCTAGAAAGAGGCTACTTTCTCACACTCCCCACGCCAGACAGTAATCCTGTGTACTGCGTAAACTGCAGCTGCTAGGGCTTCTGTGCACTTTTACAAGACTTCCTTTGTGCACAGCATAGCTTAGGTCGTCAGTACTCCTTCCTGCATTGTCCAACTCCCTGATGTGGAGGCAGCCTTTCTCTGGGAATTGGTTGTATCACCACTTAGTAAGATGTTGCATCTTCCAAGTGCACCAGCAGTAGATGAGAGTCTCATGGCAGAATCTCGGGCAATATTCTGGATAATGAACCTCTCAACTAAATGATCAAATGGTAGTCCTCATATAGTAAATATGATAAGAGTTAGGACTTTCTGACAAAAGGTGATGCCCATTCAGACTACATTATTTTGCCAATATGTCTAGACGTTGTTCTTGTTTCACCTAGACACTGATATGTAGACAATTGATGCAGAATTATATTGCAACAGGTTTTATGTCTATGTCATCAGTTGGGTGATCTGACATTCACATTTATTAGAAGCATTAAGGTCAGACAAATGGCAGATATGACAATGATTCTGCATGAACAGAGAAAGATGGCGTCCTCCGTGATCTAAAATGGCATCAGTTCCTAAATATAGACGCTACCGATGGCACAAGTTGCGTAGTCTTCATTAGAGGCCCATTCATTCCCTCATCTGCACTAGACGACTTGTTTGCAGTGATTCTGCAATAAGTTCTCACCAGAGGTCGGATAGGCAGCTACTTTTAAGGTTAGCAGTCACAGACAAATCACAAAAGTTGTCCAGAGACCAACCAGTCGCTGAGGTACTGTAAGTTACACTGGAAATTTTCATGTCTGAACTGACAAACGTTCAGCTGTCTGTCAGGACAGAGGAGGAGAACACATTGAAAACAGCTATTGAGGTTCACTCACTGTGGAATGACATTGCATCCTTTAATACAAATTGTGCATCCCAGAGGACTTGCAGCACTAAAGAAACTGGTGCAAAAGCTGAGAAAAACAGGAGGCTGGGGGCAAGACCACTGGCACCTCCTCAGGAAATTGATCAAATTGGAAATTAGAAGACAGAAGGCACACATTCTGTGTCTGGATGCCCAGGAGAAGATGGAAAAGATCATTATCACTTTGCTTGTAACTTTTATTTCAGTACATCTGAGCGTGACTTTCGACTCACCTTTGTGGTTCCGCAGTCTGCGTAAAGTGAGAAGGCCTGACTATAACAAAAGAATGGCATGAGGCAACAAAGAAACATGGTCTTTTCATGCACTTGTAACATACAGTACACATTAGACAGGGCCTTTCCTTTAAAACTAGTTTGAAAGGAAGACGTTTCTAGCTCTCAGACAACCTCAAAAGAAGTAGGACATCTGCTTAGGCTTGTTGGAATCAACAATCATGGTGATCATGATTGACAGAAGGACTAAGGAATATGATAATCCCTATTCTCTGCAACCATTGCTGGTCTCTATGAACTCCTCTGTGAAGGTCATTACTGAGGCAGTACAATTCAGATCCTCTCCCCAAGAGATTCCTGATTGTTCATCGACTGCTTAACAACTGGACAAAAGAGAGACATGGGCTGTGGGCACTCACCACAGAGGCATTGGCGAGAGGAACAAAGATAAACAGCATTCAGAACCTACTGCCAACTCTAGATCCCACCTTAGAAGCTCCTAGGGGCTCTTGTGTGCACTGGTTTCTAGTTATACAGTTTGACATGGTCTCTCCCCTACCTTGATAGTCGTTACCTGTACTGACAACTCTGTTTTAGCTAATTGGGCAGTGTTTAGTTGACCAAGAATGGTTAGATGGTTCTATGAATGATTGTTATTAGTGTTAAATTTTGTTCATGTGACATTAGTGAGATCTCTAGATGCCAGGATGTTGCGTCACCTGATGACTGTGGGCCGTATTTATAAACTTTTTATGCAACATCTTGCAGTGCTGCACTGTATGAAAGGGAGAGGGCAGGAATGTGCCATATCTATCAAAATATGGGCAATCCTGCTCTCTCCGTTCGCTGCACACATATGGCTGCCTAGAGCCAACCTAGGCACCCTTGCACCATTTTTGTGCAAGAAGGAACACTTTGCTGCATAATGCAATAAAGATATTTCGCCTCATTACGTCTCGCCTGGGAAGGTGTAGCATTATCACACATTCCCAGGTCTATCACTCATGGTAAATCTGGGAAAGCACCAAAATCCATGAGTGGGTGTGTGAGAACACACATGTCCACCCATGGAACGCCTCTCAGGGGCAGAGGAACACAAGGCAGTGACTTGCACTGCCTTGCATTACTCAAGAATTACCAAGTACCGCGGGGCCATGCAAAGTAGCCTTGCATGGCTTAGTAAATCTCATCTAGGTTTTCTGTATCCTTTGCGTTACCTTGTGTGGCAAAAGTAGGACGCAAAATTTTGATAAATATGGCCTTGTGTTTCTTTCTGTGGATGGCTATAAATTCCCTCCTTCATAGTAGTGGAGTGGGGTCTCTTTTTTCTGTTCTGTTTGTTTTGCAGGTATGATACTTCAGATGTCATACGCAGGAGGGCACAGGTGTTAATGTGTCTTGCTTCTTTCCACAGGGTTGTTACCACACATGTTTGGGGGGTTGTAAACTGTTCAGTTTCACAGGTTGGATGGAGGTTTCTGCTTTATTGCTTCCACTGCAGTGCTCAATTTCTGTTTTCCCTTTTATTTTGCATCTAGAATGTGTGGCAGATGGACCTGTTCAATAGGCTGTCTTCATCTCCAAAGGTTCCATGGCTTGTTGACTGATTGGAGCCACTGTTTTAGTCACTCCTGTTTCATAGTAAAGTTAAGTATAGGTGCGTCTGTATTCCATCTATAGTGAGACTTTCTGCTGATACTATACTGCTGGCCAGCTTACTCTTTGAGTGGGGAGGGGTTTCAGTCCATCTGAGAGTTGCTGTGAGCCCTGCCATGCCTGTGGACGGTTTTCTAGGTAATGACCTAGAGTCTTCTGCCTGGAAGGAGGTAGAACTCAAGGCTCATCTGTAGATTTTGGAGTTACCTGACTGGATTTGTGCTACCACAAGATCCATGGCTACCGGGGAGGCACGTCAAAAAGGGCTGGAACAATGACCCAGCCAGCTGCTAAAAAGGGTAGAGGCAGAGAGTGTGGTAAACCAGCCCCTGAGTGGACCCCTAGTGAGATGGATAGGGTGCTCACTGAAGCCTACCCAGAGTCCACTGAGGAGGGCAGTCCTTCCTTAGGTGACCTACCTACCCTGGCAGACTGGCAGGTGAAAGGAGGACCCCCCGAGGAGGAATTCTGTAGGGCACAGAGGGAGTGTCCAACCATTGAGGGCATGAGGCGACCAGCCAAATCAAAAGCAGCAGGTGATGTCTCTCAGAGCGATCACATTTACTGGGAGGATGACCTCCCATGCAGTGAGCCTAGGGCTCCAGGGCATGGAACAACAAGGGCCCTGGTGGTCCCCCAATGCTACAGGGCCTTTCTACTGGAGCTGGCTTATGAGATGCCCCTGGCATGACACCTGGGTTTAGACAAGACCTTTGCAAGGCTTGTCCCCCAATTTTATCGGCAAAGGATGAGGACATCCTCTGACATGTTCTGTAGGACCTGTGTGACCTGCCAGGCTAGAGGGAAGACAGGGCAGAAGCTGAAGTCTCCCCTAGAACCTCTACCGGTCGTTAGCACCCCCTTTGAAAGAATGGTCATTGACAATGTTGGGCCTATAGATCCCCAGACTACTTCTGGTCACAGGTTCATCCTCGTTCTGGTGGACCAAGTCACCCGGTACCCAGAGGCCACATCTTTGAGGACCACCACTGCACCTGTAGTGGCAAGGGCCCAGATGGGGATTTTCTTCTGGGAGGCATTCCCCAAGGAAATGGTGTCTGACAGAGATACCAACTTCATGTCTGCTGATATGGAGTCCCTGTGGAAAAAGTATGGGGTAACCTACACGTTCTCTACCCCTTACCACCCCCGAACAAATGGGTTTGTTGAGAGATTCAAAGGCATGATCAGATGTCTGCCTGAGAACCTGAGGAAACATTGAATATCCTCTTGCCATGTTTGTTGTTTGCCTACAGGGAGGTACCACAGAAGGAAAGAAGCCCTTCGAGCTTTTGTATGGACACTCTGTCAGGAGATCTCTTAGCTTGGTGAAGGAAGGTTAGGAGCAAGCTGTCCATCCATAGACAAATGGCTGAGTTGTGGAAGCAAGCTTCTTACAACTTGGAAGCCAGCCAGACTGAAATGAAGTCATGGTATGATCAAAACTCTACCACTGTGGAATTCCAGCCTAGGCAGAAAGTGTGGGTGATGATGCCCGTAGAGCCCCGGGCCCTCCAGGATCACTGAACTGGGCCCTACGAGATAGTTGAGAAAAGGGTAAGGTCACCTAAGTAGTGGACCTTAGGATCTCTAGGCAACCCCATAGGGTGCTGCATATCAATCGTGTTAAACCCCACTGAAAGGTCGGAGGTTGCTGGTGACTGATGGCGCCAATGAAGAGGAGTGTGAACGTCTAACTGACCTCTTAGCCTCACAGGAGAGGGATGGGTCTGTCCAAGGAGTAATCCTTTCCCCCATTCTGGTTCCTGAACAGCAGAGAGACTGCTGCCAAATATTGGAACAGTTTTCCTCTCTTTTCCCCCTTGGGTTACCCAGCTGTGCACCCATAATGTAGACATAGGAGACAACCTTCCTGTCTAGCGCAAAGCGTACAAGTTGTTGAATAGGGTGAGGGTCAGCATCAAAAGCAAAGTTGCTAAGATGCTGGATTTGGGGGTGATAGAACCCTCCAGCAGGCCCTGGTCCAGCCCTGTGGTTCTGGTACCAAAAGCGTCCCCACAGTGCACTACACATGAACTGAGATTCTATGTGGATCACAGAGGGCTAAACTCTGTGACTAAAACTGGTGCTAATCCCATGCCCTCAGATGATGAGCTGATTGACAGATTAGGGGCTACCACATACTTGAGAACCTTTCATCTCACATCTGGGTACTGGCAGATTAACCTAACTGGCGGAGCCAAGGAGAGGTCAGCCTTCCCCATCCCTGAGGGCCACTTCTAGTTCAGGATGATGCCCTTTGTCTTGAAAAACTGTCCAGCCGCCTTCCAAAGGCTGGTAAACCAGCTCCTCACTGGGCTGGAGGCCTTCTCTGCTGCCTACCTGGATGACATAGCTGTCTTCAGTAGCAGCTGGGCGGACCACCTCTGCCACCTCAGGGAAGTGCTCCAGGCCCCGCATAGGCAGGCCTTACTATCAAGTACAGTAAGTGCCAGTTAGGGCAGAGGTCAGAGGTGTACTTGGGACAACTGGTGGGGGGTAAGGTGCAACCCCTTCAGGCCAAAATTGAGACTATCATGGCCTGGGATCCCCCCAAAACCCAGCCTGAAGTCAGAGTCTTCTTGGGCCTCACTGAGTACTATAGGAGGTTTGTCAAGGGATAAAAGCCCTCATTACAACCCTGGCGGCCGGTGATAAAATGGCATAATACCTCCAACGACAGCAAAAGCCTGGTGGAAACATTGCACAGAAGGGAAAGCACTCACCTTTGGAGACACAGGGAACAACCACGACACCATGGAGCCGAGCTGCAAATCTATTCTATGATATTTTACGACCTGCTCCACCATGAGCACCAACAATCTCGAAGACAACCACGGTGAGTACAGCCACCTAGCACACAGGGAGGAGGGGGAGGAAAAAGAGAGTGACACACACACACACACACACGCACAACACACACACCCACCCCCAACACCATATACCCAATCAGATGCAGTAAGAAAACATATTTACCCCGTACCCCTCAGGACGAATGCAAGGACTACAGGAATAGATGAAAGTGAGTGTAGTAATATAAATACAGTAAAAATATGAACATTCAATCTAAAAGTACATACATATGTACAGTTCAAGGGACACTGGCCAGTCCTCGATGTGCGTGGGCCACAGGGCCACGTGACAAAGTCCAAGGCCCCACTTGTCTCCTGCACCAACACGGGGAGAACACTGCAGGGGCATCAGTTGGAAAATAGGCAGGCCCCTCAGGAGGACAGGGAACAGGGGGGGCACCTCAGCAACCAGATGGAACAACACCACTGGTTCTGGAGGGAGTGCAAGGCCACAGTCTCTCAAGTGGGTGATTTGCCCACATGCTCTGGAGGGGGCAACATGCACTGTGCTTGGTCCTGGGGAGTGCAAGGCCACAGTCTCTCAAGTGGGTGACTTGCCCACTGGTTCTTGAGGGGGCATTGTGCCCTTTGCTTCAGATCCTGTGGATAATGAGGTGAGTGGGTGTCATACCCGCTGGTTCTGGAGGGGGCATCGTGCCCTGTGCTTCTGATCCTGGGGAGGATGGGGTGAGTGGGTGTCATACCCACTGATTCTGGAGGGGGCATCGTGCCCTGTGCTTCAGATGCTGGGGAGGGTAGGGTGAGTAGATGTCATACCCACTAGTTCTGGAGGGGGCGCTTTGCCCTGTGCTCCTGATCCTGGGGAGGATGGGGTGAATGGGTGTCATACCCACTGGTTCTGGAGGGGGCATCTTGCCCTGTGCTTCAGATCCTGGGGAGTGCAAGGTCACAGTCTCTCAGCTGGGTGTCATACCCACAGGATTTACAGGGGGAAGGCCACACAGCAGCCCATGGAGGCAGGCCTACAGACTGTCCACCGGCAGTGACGGCTACTCAGTGGTGGTAGTGGTGCTGCTGCTGGTGGTGGTGGGCGGAGGCTCCAGCCCATCCCCTGCAGCCTCGTACAGCTGCCTACTGCTGCTGGTGGTTCTGCTGCTGCTGGTGGTGGTTGGTGGGGGGAAGCTCCTGCCCATCCCCTACAGCCTCGGATGGCTGCCCACTGCTGCTGGTGGTGCTGCTTCTGCCAGTTGTAGCGGGAAGCTCCTGCCCATTCTCTGCAGCCTCGGATGGCTGCACAACCATGGTTGTTGTTGGGGGATCAGACTGAGTCCCAGCACCAGGCCCCTTGTCCTTCCTGCCTGCTGGTGCAGGCCCCTTGCCCTTCCTGGCAGCAGCTGGAGATGGCTCCTTGCTCCTCTTGGCAACACTTGGAGCAGGTTCCTTGCCCTTCCTGGCAGCAGCCAGCACCAGGCCCCTTGTCCTTCCTGCCTGCTGGTGCTGGCCCCTTGTCCTTCCTGGCAGCAGCTGGGGATGGCTCCTTGCTCCTCTTGGCAACACTTGGAGCAGGTTTCTTGCCCTTCCTGGCAGCAGCTGGGGATGGCACCTTGCCCTTCAGGGCAGCACTTGGGGCAGGCTCCTTGCACTTCCTGGCAGCAGCTGGGGATAGTGCCATGCCCTTCAGGGCAGCAGCTGGAGAGGGCTCCTTGCCCGTCCAGGCAGTACTTAGGGCAGGCACCCTTTCGTTGAGGCTGCCTAGTGCCCGGGATCCTTTACCACCACAAGTGGGTTTGGACACTACTGGGCCTATGGACTGGGTGGCTGAGGTGCTTGCCTGGGTTTTAGCCACCCTAGCCAGATGTAAAGGATGAGGGGGAGGGGTAGAGAAGAGGTCTATGGTGGAGAGGAAATGTTTCTTATGGACATTGGGGCAGGAAGAGGGAGAAGTTGTAGGAGTGGAGTAAGAGGAAGTGGTTGTGGGAGGTGTCTGTCTGCTGTGTTTGGGTGTAGGTGCATGGGCTGGATGCTGTTGTGAGATGGACGGCTGTTGGGTGTGTGAGTGCTTGCGTTTGTGTACCTTGGGAGGGGGGACAGACACAGTTTGAGAGGACACAGGGGATGTGTGCATGGCTATTGTGGTGGTGTCTGCCAGTGAGGTGTGTGTTCTGCTAGTTGTGCTGGTGATGGCGGTAGTGGATGAGGATGTAGTACATGCAGGTGTGAGTGTAGATACAACTGGGAGGGAGGTGGAGGAGGAGGAGGGGGCCACAGTGGAGGCAGTGGATGTTTTTATGTCTGCATCTGAATGGTGTTTGTGTGAGTGCCTGTGGGATGATGTGTGGTGCTTGTGTTTGCCTGTGCCACTCTTGTGTGTTGTCCTGTGTGAATGCTCATCTGCCTGTGTGCTTGGGATAGGTTGGGGTTGAGGGGAATGGGATTGGGAAGAGGAAGTTGGAGTGGGGAGGATGGAAACAGGGACAATGGTTGCCATCAGAGAAGAGGCCAGAGTCTGGATTGATCTCTGTTGGGCCGCCAAGCCAGTGTGAATGCCCTCCAGAAATGCATTTGTCTGTTGCATTTGGGCTGCCAGCCCCTGGATGGCATTCACAATGGTTGACTTCCCAACAGAGATGGATCGCAGGAGGTCAATAGCCTCCTCACTCAGGGCAGGAGGGCTCACAGGGGCAGGGTCTGAGGTGCCTGGGACGAAGGAGATGCCCACCCTCCTAGGTGAGCGGGCACGGGCAACTCGATGAGGGGCTGCTGGGAGGGAGGTGATGGTACAGGGGGTGGTGGCTGTACCTGTAGTTGGGGTGGTCACAGAAGTGTCCACCACCACCAGGGAGCTTCCATCGGAGGAGGTATCTGTGTTTGAACTGTCCCTTCGAGTCTCCGCTGTGGGGCTTCCCTCGCTCTCCGTCCCACTGGTGCCCTCAGCGTCGTTGGACTCTGCCTCCTGGATCCTGTGGGATGAAGCTCCTTCCGTCGCCGGTGCCTCTGCTCCTCTGCCAGATGATGCTGATGCACATAAGGACAGGATGACAGAACAAAAAGGGGGGAGAGACAAAGGATACACTGGGTCAGGGGGCTGCACCAACACAACCATTGGCGCACATACCACCCTCACACACAGGGAATAGGCCTACGCACTATGCAATTCACTACCAGTAACACTGCTAGCCACCAGGGCATGGGGAGAGATACATACCGCCAACTGCAGCATACCTGGGACCCACACAGCCATGCCCAGTAGTGGATGCCTACAAGCTAGGTAGGAGAAATATCACATCAGAACCCTGCCCAACATGGGACCTACTCTGCAATGTTAGGCCTGGCCTAGGGGCACCCACAGACACACATCCACCACCCGGATACCACCCCACCAGGCATAAGTTGTAGTTATGGGCACTGTACTCACCCCCTTGTGGCTGCAGTGATGCCCTCAAGCGCCCATCCAGCTCAGGGTAGGCCACCGCTAGTATGTGGGCAATCAGGGGGGTCATGGTTCGACGGCCATCTCTTCCTCGTTGGGAGGCCATCCCCAGCTGGGTCTCCGTGGTCTTCCGTGCCCAGCGTCTCAGGTCCTCCCACTGTTTCTGACATTGGGTGCTCCGCCTACCGTGGATCCCCAGGGTCCGCCCGTTCTTGGCGATCGCACGCCATACAACCTTCTTTTGATGAGCATTGACCTGCAGATAAATACACACAGGGAAAGGTATTAGTCAGACCGTCCTGCCTGTTGCACTTAAGGCCCACAATACCCCTTCACATCGCCATTTGCACACACAGGGCCCAGTACACAAGCTGCATGCCACCCAGAGGACATCCACAACCCCCCTACACGAGGCCTTCACACACACCACTCCATGCATTCATGCCCCATGCATCATGCTCACAGTGTACTCACCTGTTGGTCTGTAAGCCCATACAGCAGTCTGTATGGGGTAGGACCCAATCACCAGCCTCTCCAACTCCACCGACGTGAAGGCAGAGGCCCTTTCCCCAGACACACGCGCCATGGTAAGTTCCAGATACTGGTCACAGCTGCACATGCAGTGTAGGTCCTCTCCTGTTGAAGGTCAGGTAGCAAGTGAGAGAACAGATATAAAATGGTGGTGATGTCCATGGCGGTGCATACCATCACCGTTGGTGTACATTACCATTGGCCACTGTACCCCATAGGGGCCAATATTATCCAATGAGGCGCTGCACAGCGTTTCCCGACCGCCTCCCGCAACAGTGCACAATGTCAGCGAATTACCTCACTTCCACCTGTCCCTCCACACAGTGCGAGTTCTATCAGTGCTCCATTTCCTGGCAACTGGTTCTTTCCAAATGACAGTGGGCTTGGCAGCTGGAATGTCACAGCCAATGTTCTCAATAGTGCTGACCAGAGTGTGGTCTGCCCTGATTAAACACATGTGCAGCTACATTATATTTCCCCAGGTGGAGGATTTGGCCACAGTGAAGGCTGACGTCTATGCAGTGGGACATATCCCCAACATAATTGGGGCAGTTGATGGAACACAAATTGCATTTGTCCCCCCCCCTGGCAAAATGAACAGGTATTCAGAAATCGAAAGAGTTTTAATTCCATGAATGTCGAGATGGTATGCCTGGTGGAGCAGCACATCTCCCATGTCAATGCTAGGTATCCAGGGTCTGTGCATGATGCCTTTATCCTGAGGAATAGCAGCATCCCAAATGTGATGGCCCAACTACGGAGGCACAGGGTGTGACTAATAGGTGAGCCCTGGCTCCCACCCAGTGGATGTTGGTGTATGGGTATGGTGTAAGCCATATGGGATAGTGTGTGGCTAAATGTTGTCCCTCCATATTTGCAGGTTACCCCAACCCATCATGGCTACTGGCCCCTGTGAGGAATCCCAGGACAAGGGCAGAAGAAAGTTACAATAAGGCACATGGGTGTACAAGAAGGATAATAGGACGTACCTTTGGCCTCCTGAAGGCCAGGTTTTGGTGCCTCCATCTAACAGGTGGATCCCTGTGCTACCCACCCAAGAAGGTCTGCCATATAATTGTGGCATGCTGTATGTTGCACAACCTTGCCCTGAGATGCCATGTGCCTTTTCTGCAGGAGGAGGAGGCTGGAGATGGCCGTGTGGCAGCAGTGGACCCTGTGGATAGTGAGGATGAGGGGGCAGAGGATGAAGATGAGGACAACAGAACTGCTGTGATCAGACAATACTTCCAATGACACACAGGTAGGACAGTGTTACTTCATATTACATTGACATTTTCTTGTTTATCTTTGTCACTGGCGTGCTGTTATTTCCCACTTCTATGCCCGCTCACTGTACGCTTTGGTAACTCATTTTACAGATGTTGGTGCCCCACTATTGCTCCTGGTATGATCACTGCAGCCAACTACAGGTCTTTGCAATGCGAACATTTCTGTACATTTGAAATGCAATGTTTGAACCTGGTTAAACAAATATATACTTAAATCATTTGACATACTTGTATTTTTTCAAAGGGTGTGTAGGAAAGTCCTCCTTTTGCCTTGGTCACCCCCACACTTTTTGGACAGGTACTGGTGGTTTCTGACTCTTGGCTGTGCCCTGGGTACTGCTTACCAGTCCCAGGGCCAGTGCTCTGTGTAACGTGGATATGCAAATTAGGCTAATTATAAGTGGCAAAGTTAATATACCTGTAAGTCCCTAGTATATGGTAGGACATGGAGGTTTAGGGACTCCAACATAGGTAGTGCCCCCATAGGTGCACTGCTGAGGTGCCCAGTGTCATTTTAAAGGCAGGCCTGCCTTGCTGGCAGCTTTTAAATTAAAGTTACATGCAAATTCGACTTTGCAATTAAAAGTAGTTCCAAAGTCTTAAACTACCTTATTTTAACATATAAGTCACCCCTAAGGTGTGCCCTATGTGTCCCTATGGCTGGGTGCCATGTAACTACAAGCTGGGAACTTATAAAAATAGTTTTATAAGCCCTGGTGAGGTAAAACAGCCAAATTTGTTTTTCCCTCATTGTAATGAATGGCCTCCATAGGCTAGATTGGGGAGACTTTATTTTAATTTTAAAAGTCCCCTTAAATGACAGATACCAAGAGTTTGGTATCAAATTGATTGTTATAATGAATGCCACAATTTCCAATTGTTGGATTTAATATAACTTGTTCAGGTAAAGAGTTACATTACCTAAAAAGTTGCCAACTTCAGCCCTGCAGTGTTTTTGCTGCTGTGCTCTGATTGGCCAGCCTGGAAGGGCTGCCTTGATGAGGTGTGAAGTGGCCTGGCTTCACACAAAGGGATGTGCCTGTGGGAGGAGATCTCCCCTCAGCAGATGGTGAGGCAGGAAGGGGGAGGGCTGCCAAACTGGTCTTCAAAGGCAGAGAAGGACATTTGGAGCAACCCAGCAACACCCCCACATCCTGCAAACCCAGACAGTTAGGTGCCCCCTTGATTAGATTAGGAGAGGGCAGGAGAAGGGTGTGTTTAGGATTTTTAGCCACACCAGTGGGTGGGCTCAGCCAGATGTAGCCTCCAAAAATCACTTTCAGCCATGATGGATTTTTGAGGAATGTTGCCTCCTGGGAATGATTTTTGCCACACTTCCCAGGAAGTGGTCATCACCAACACCGCAGATCCCCATCAGATTCCAACAAGGAAGAACCACAGGAGAAGAAGGACTGCCCTGCTGGACCCCTGGCCTGCACCTGGACCCTGCACTCTGAAGGACTGCTCCAGCTTGTAGTCCATACCCCCAAGGATCATCTCAGAGCCTCTGGAACCTTGGGGTGAGCTGTGGACCCCAAGAGAACCTTAACAGAACATCTGGGAGAAGATCCAGAAGTTTGGAGAAGTTTGGAGAACTTTTGAAAAAAAGGTCCATAGAGGGACCGAACCGCAGCAACAAGTCTAGCCAGCTTGCCTCAACCGTGACCCGGCCTGACTTGCAGGTTCATCCCGGTGAAGAAAATCTCCAAAAATGAGACTAAGTCCGAATGTAGGAAGTTAACCGGGACCTCCCAGCCAGCGTATCCGTGGAGGGCTCTAAGTACGTCGGATCAAGATCCAGGTTTACCCCGGTCGAAGGATTTTCACCTCGAAAAAACGACGAAGTCCGAAGGTAAGAATCTCCACCAAGGGCTCCCGCGACGCGTATCTGGAGAAGAGTTCCAGGAGGTCGGATTGGACTGGCAGGTTCGTCCCGCTGAAGAAAATCTTCAGAAAAACAACTAAGTGCAAAGGTAAACTTTTGACCGGGGCCTCCCGCGGGCTGTAGCCGAGCCGGGCTCCATCGCGGTTGGCCTTAAAGTTTGACTTTGCCCCGGTCGAGGTGCGACCAGATGACCAGATTGGCACTTTTTATTTCTAGGTGCTAGAAAACAATAATTCTTTAAAAATTCATATCTCCGGTTCCCCTTATCCGATTTTATTCATTTTTGTGTAATTTTAAAGATAAAAATATAGGGGGTTATTCTAACTTTGGAGGAGGTGTTAATCCGTCCCAAAAGTGAAGGAAAAGTGACGGATTTACCACCAGCCGTATTACGAGTCCATTATATCCTATGGAACTCGTAATACGGCTGGTGGTATATCCGTCACTTTACCGTCACTTTTGGGACGGATTAACACTCCTCCAAAGTTAGAATAACCCCCTTAGTCTATTTTTATAAATTGGTTTTGGATTTTTAAACTGTTTCCTGTGTTTTATTTAATTACAGTTTTGTGATATTTGAATGCTTTACACTCTGTCTCCTAAGTTAAGCCTTGTCGCTCGTTGCCAAGCTACTAAGGGTTGAGCTGGGTTTAATTTACTGAGACCTAACTGGACCTAAGTGGAGGTTAGTGGCCTATTGCTAAGTGTAGGTACTTACCTGCCATTACCAATAGCCCATTTTCCAACAGGGTGTTTATTTAAGTGCTAAGAAGTAGAGGGGCAAGTGCATTGGGCTAGGGTGATGATGGAGGAAAGTCTAGGGTATCGTTCCAGTCTATTGGTAGCACAGGTGCATTGTCCATGGGGACATAGGAAGGGGGGAAATGGCAGTTCAAGGTGGGCAGGGTGACAGAGTGGGACACAAGGGTAATAATCAGAATAGTCTCATTTCCTGTCAGGGGTCTTGGCAAAAGTCTCTGGCTTCTGCCTGGATCGCAGGGAACGTTTGTGGGGTGGTTCTCCTTCTGCAGGGGGAGGGGTGCTGGTGGCCTGTTGGTCCTGTGGCAGGGCCTCCTGTCTACTAGCGGCAGCAGAGATGAAAGGCAGTTCAGATGTCTGGCTAGTGGCTGCCTCCCTCATAATGTTGGCCATATCTTCCAGCACCCCTGCAATGGAGACCAGGGTGGTGTTAGTGGCCTGCAAGTCCTCCCTGATGCCCTGGTACTGTCCCTCCTGCAGCCGCCTGTTCTGCTGCAACTTGTCCAGGATCTGGCCCAGCGTATTCTGGGAATGTTGATATGCTCCCAGGATCTCAATGAGTGCCTCCTGGAGAGTTGGTTCTCTGGGCCTGTCCTACCCCTGGCGCACAGCACTCCTCCCAGTTTCCCTGTTGTCCAGTGCCTCTGTACCCTGAACCATGTGCCCACTGCCCCTTACCCCAGGTCCCTGATTGTCTTGGGGGCGAGGTGTGCCCTGGGGTCCCTGTCGTGGTAGACACACTGCTGATTGACATGTCCTGAGGAGAGAAGTATGGGTACACTGGGTGGGTGCTGTGGTGGTGTTTCCTTAGGGGGGAGGCCCTGTGGTGGTGTGTGACTGTGGCTGGGTTACCGACTGTCCAGAGGTCCCTGATGGGCCAGGTTGGTCATCCAGATCCAGGCAACCAGAGTCACTGTCATCACTGTGGGCCTCTTCTGTGGGAGGACTGGATAGTGCTGGCACCTCTTCTCCACTGACTTTGGCTGGGGTACCTGTGGGGATATGAATGCAGTGCTATTGTTTCTGTGTGTGACATATTGTGCATCAGTGGCTTGCCCTCTTTGGTTGTTTTTGCCCTGGCAGCTTTCACTTATGTGAGTTGGTATATGGTGGGATAGCTGATTCTCTCTAGTGGGCATGCTTTAGTGATAGGTGTCCATGCAGGGCTGTGAGTGGTGTCCATGTATTGGTGGTGCATGCAGGGCTTAGCATTGGGATGAGTGATATGTGATGGGAGGGTGTGTGGGAGGTGGTTCTTCTGTGCTGTCCCACGGCGTTGACCCTGTCCACGATCCTCCGCCATAGCTCCATCTTCCTAGCAATGGATATCTGCTGCACCTGTGCTCCAAGTAGCTGTGGCTCTACCCAGATGATTTCCTCCACCACGACCCTTAGCTCCTCTTCTGAGAATCGGGGGTGTCTTTGTGGTGCCATGGGTGTTGTGTGAGTAGTGTCAGTGAGGGTGTGTAGGGTGATGTGTTGGGGTGTGTGATGTAAGGTGCGTGGGTGGTGTATAGGTGATGGTGATGTGTGGCTCTGGTCTTGTCTGTGGTCGTGGTGTCTGTCTCGTGCCAATGGCTTGTAATGGTAAAGGGTTGTGGGTAATGTGGTTGTGTGTTTTATAGTAGCGTGGGTGTGGTGTGTGTATGGGTGTCAGGTTTGTGTAGTTTGAATTGTCCAATGTGGTGTTGTTTTGTATGTGTGTGTGTATTTTGAGCGCGGCGGTATGTACTGCCAATGGTTTACTGCCATTGAATATCTGCTGTGGTGATTCGTGGGTCATAATATGGTGGGCATTGTTCTGTTGGCTTAACAGTGTGGGTTTTGATACCACCAGTTTATCACTGACCTTTGGTGTGGTGAATTTGTGTCCGTGGCTGAATAGTGACGGATTGGTGTGTGTGTGTGTGTCATAATATGGTGAGCGGATGTCTGCCGTGGCGGCGGTAGGTTGGCGACAGTCATCGTGGCAGTAAGCGGGATTTTCCACTGATGTCATAATGAGGGCCATAGTTCTATTGTTGCCCCCTTGACTGAGCTGACGTCCAAGAAGCAGCCCAAGAATATGATCTGGACAGCACCATGTCAAAAGGCATTTGACTCCTTGAGGCAAGCCATGTGCACAGCTCCTGTGCTCAAGGCCCCTGACGTCTCCAAAGAATTCATTGCCCAAAATGATGCCTCAGAGCATGACGTGGGGCAGCATTGTCACAGCTCAATGAAGAAGGCCTGGGTCAACCTATAGCCTTAATCTCTAAGAGTTTCTCCCCTGGAAAAAGACATGGTGTGCAATAGGAAGAGAAGCTTTTGCTGTGGTTGGACCCTGAAGAAGCTGAGGCCATACTTGCTTGGCACACACTTCCTGATTCAGACTGACCACAGGGTCCTCAGGTGGCTAATGAAAATGAGGGGAAAAATACATTAAAAACTATTGGGGTGGTCCTTTTCCCTATAGGGTATGGACTTCAGGGTGGAACACAGACCTGGGGTAGACCATGCCAGTGCTGATGGTCTATCCAGGTTCTTCCACCTTAGTGAGGAGAACTCCCTAGAGGTTGGGAGGCTCTCCCCACTTTCAGCTAGGGGGCACATATTAGACCTGGCATTTTTAGGATGGCCTTACCCCAGACTTTTTTGCCTTTTACCTCCTGTTTTGCTGCTCTGTCTTTTTTTAGCCTTAGGACTCTGAGCACTTTACCACTGCTAATCAGGGCTAAAGTACATGTGCTTCTTCCCTAAAATTGGTACCATTGATGTATCCACAGTTTACATATTTAATGTACCTGTAATTTACCTGTAAGTCTAATTTAGAGAGGTATACCACATACCCAGGGCCTATAAATTAAATGATACTGGTGAGCCTGCAGCACTGATTGTGCCATCCATTTAAGTAGCCCTGTAAACATGCCTCAGACCTGCCACTGCAGAGCCTGTGTGTGCAGATTCACTGCCACAAAGACTTGGCAGTTAAAACCTCTTGCCAAGCCCAGAACTCCCCTTTTTATTACATATAAATCTATGCCAAGGTAGGACCTAGGTAGCCCACAGCACAGGGTGTCATGTAAGAAACAGGTAGAACATGTACCCTTAAGTTTTTCATGTCCTAGTAATTAAAAACTCCTAAACGCCATTTTTCATTACTGTGAGGCCTGCCCCCCTCATATGCCAGCATTGGAAATTCCTTATAAAATCTTAAAGCTATAATTCCTGATCTGAGAGGATTAGCTGCATCATGTTTGGTACCATTGGAGTGATAATAATAAATCCTCTTGCTTGTAAAGTCGGAATTATTCATACTATTTTAGAAATATCACTTTTAGAAGGCAGACATTTCTCTGTCCTCTCTGTCATGTTTGCCTACAGCCTATCTGTAATACTGTCTGGTGACAGCTACACTTCTGCATTCCCTTTAAACCGCCACAACACAGGATACTCAGCCACATCTGCATTCATCTGTATACTGTTCTGATGGACCTTTCTGGGGAGGAGGTTGTGAAGGGCTCCCACTTACACCTCAAAGGGTAAGGACTAGAGTTCACACAAAGGGGAAGATTACCTCCCACTGGCTATCTGGAGCCGAGACTGACCTGAAAGGGAGGCCTGTGTAATTCACAGGAATTCTTTTAGTGGTCATCCCCAACATCAAAGGCACTTTCTTGTATACTGGTTCTCTTGACCCACTCCTGAGTACACGCCTAGACTCAAGGTGCTAGAGTAAAGACTGCTGTGTGCCAGGATCTCCACTCTGGCAGACCTGAATGTTCCCAGAAACTGCTGCTTTGCCCTGCTGCCTGCTGATCTCTGCCCTGCACCCTAGAGGATTCCTCATTGCTCCAGAGTGTCTCCAAGGGCTTGCTGGTTGGCCCCGTGTTCTCCACGAGGTCTCCGGGCCATCAAAGGCTTCGCTTTCCATCTCAAACTACTTTGTCCCTGCTAAACAATTGCTTGGAGTAACCTCAGCGCTCTGCTCTGCAGCAATCAGGAGCCCCAGTCGGCCTCAGCTTGCTGTGAACAGATGGCCAGGAAGAACGGTGTAACAGTTTCTCTGTTGTCAATAGACCACTTTGCACCAGGGACATCCAATCATCCCCACCTGAGTACCAAGCAAAGGCACCTTGCCACCACCACATCAAGGAGATCACACAGTGCAGCTGCTTCAGCTAAGCAGGCCATATCCAGCGACAACCGCCTTCAGGAACCCCCCTGCATGGCCATACTCCTCAGCTAAACAGGACGGATCCAGCGACAGCCATCCTTCGGCATCTGCCAGCATGGCCCTCCCTCTTCACCAACCACCAGGCCACAGCTGTATCTCCAATCATGGGGATCGGTCCTCAGCCTCAGGACTCTAAAGGTATTGCCAGTCCGCGGCTATCTTCCAACCCACACTGAATCGCATCTGCAACCCAGAGGGGCCGTTAGAGTAATAAGACTCTTTTGCCAGTCCAAGCCTTTATAAAAGGGTCTACTCATTTCTTCCCCACCCAAGGAAACATCAATGAATATTTGTGATATGAGAGACTCAGGTGCTCCTCATCATATTCTGCAGCAGAACTGGCTTTAGTGCTGGTGGTGCACGGTGCAAACAATCCTTTTTGGTGCTCCCCAATGACCTCCTTTCCCATGGATTCCCTCACTGCTACCCTCCAACAGTGTTTTTTATCTCTCCATATTCCCTCTCCTACATTCACTTCATTTGTTTAGCGTTACTCATACCAGTGTAAGGTGTCAGAGCACTTTACATCACCCACACCTTTTACAGAGACAGTGAATCATACTTTTGTAAATTAGTGTGTAAATCTTTTTAAGACATTGAGGACCAGAAGGTGTAGGAGTCACATATCATCTGTACTAATAAGCAGTGTAATTCAGGGGTGTTTGGTATGGAGAAGCACAAACTAAGGGCCAAATTTACGAATGTTTGGCAAAGGGCAGCGCAGCAAGTCATCTTGCTGCGCTCCCCTGTGTTAAAAGGAAACGGCGGGATGCACTGTATCTTTGAGACACAGCACATTCCTTTCTCTTCCAAGTGCACTGGTGCTGCTTTGGCTGCCTAGCATGAATTCAGGCACCCTCAAGGGTGTCTGCGTTTTCAGCAGGATTGTTTTTGTGCAGGAAGGGACACCTTTCTGCACAAATACAATCCGAGGGGACTTTTTCCGCCCTCTATCTGTGCTGCAGAATGTAGCACACATAGAAGGAGGAACACACAAGGAGAAATTAAGATATTTCTCCTTGGTGCATCTCGAGCTTTACTGGCTCTTGTAAATCTGGGGAAGCATCAAAATCCGTGGGTGTTGTGTGGGAAAACCCACCTCAACACCCATGGAACGCCTCCCTGGTGCAGAGTAAGGCAATGCAGTGACTTGCACTGCCTTGCCTTACTCCATATTTATGAGGCCATTCAGAGCCATGCAAAGTGGCCTTGAATGGCCGTATAGAAATGGCTAAGAGGTTTGCACTGCCTCTGCATCACTAAAAGAGACGCAAAGGCAGTGGAAACCTCTCATAAATACATCACTTAGAAGTTACAACCTACCACAGTGGTAAGGGTTGACTTTACTAATAGAAATTTATCTCCACCCAAACAAACCCTTTTTTAGTAACATTAGGTGAATGAAAAACTGAGGAGAAATACATAACGTTATAACCCATACCATGCAGTTTGCAAGCAGCTCTTTGATGACAGTTTATAGGTCACAGTGTGATATTAGATTTGTAACTTATGAACTGCAAGTAACATACGCACCTCTGTAACTAAAGCAGTAAACAACTGAGCTATCCATGTGGATGCCACTAGACAAAACTCGGAGCTCTCTCTAGCAGGAGCATTCATCACGAGAGTTACCTTGACATTTTTATTGTTGCCTGAAAACTATTGAATATAGAAGGAACTGTGGAGCAGATGCTTTAAAACCAGTAAGTTATTTCTAAATACAATTCTCGCACCAACTGGGCTAGATCCCAGGTGCAATTGCACTGGTAACACATCCCTAAAGCCGGCTCTGTTCTGTAGGAGGGGCCCAATCGTTTGCTTTACACCACTGAAATGTGCCAGGAAACTCATACTTGAGGGGACAACCTATGCGAGAAACTAATACGATTAAAAAGAAGGCCAGGAACACTCAGACTGGAAGCTGAGGCAAATACACTAACGTTTAAATATAGTGCCTCACCTCGACAGGCCACCTTGAGATCACTGATCAAAGTCAAGATTTATCTTAATCCTTTTACCCATCTCAAGCCAAATATGCATTATCCCTAATTAGACAGAGAAATTATGAACAAAGGGAGCAGGTGGGGCAGCCTTTGGCTACGGAATTGAAGAAAACAAAAGCTAAACATGCTATTACTACGATCACTGATGACCACGGACATTTGCTCACCAGTCTGTTTGGGATTCCATATCGTTTGTCTCCTTCGCCAAAAAGCTATGTCATATATATCGTGCTCACACAGCAAAAGAAGAAATTGCTTTCGTTTTAAATCTAGACCTATGCTCTCTGCTGAAGTTAGTAGTACGCGGGAGGGTAGCATCTCTGAGGATAAGAGCACTCGTACAGGAAATGTACTTGAGAAAGGCTCCCGGGAAAAACAGACAGAAACTGGCCTCCTTATGTAAGGTGTTTCAGGAAGTGATGTCAAAAAACCGTCTATCCCACACCATAACAAAGAGAGGACGTCTTCCTCTTAAAACCGAGCAAGGACACCAAACATTTTAAGTTACAGGCCTATTTCTTTGTTGAATCTTGATATAAACAAATAAATAATAAAAGGGTTACTGATGCACTTTTGATACGTGTTCTGGGCCCTAAGGTCCACGACTCCAGCAGAATATTGTAGCATATTCTGTGTAAAGTGAGAGGCGATTGTATTAATAAGCTTGCAGTATACCTGAATGTCAAAAAAGGTTTGGGTTGCGTGGACTGGGGGTTACTGTTTTACAGTCCTGGAAACAATTTGCCAGTTACAGCTGCAATGGCTGTACAAAAAATCCTCCGTGGTGGTCAACTGTGGAGGTTTCACATCTGGTTCTTTCAATGCACTGAGGGGTCCAAGATAAGGTTTCCACTCTCCCCATTGTAGTAGGCTGTAGGAAAGTACCATCTTGCCTGGCATGTTACCCCCATATTTCACTGTATATATGTTGTTTTAGTGTATGTGTCACTGGGACCCTGCCAGCCAGGGCCCCAGTGCTCATAAGCGTGCCCTGTATGAGTTCCCTGTGGGATGACTAACTGTCTCACTGAGGCTCTGCTAATCAGAACCTCAGTGGTTATGCTCTCTCTGCTTTCTAAATTGTCACTAACAGGCTAGTGACCAATTTCACCAATTTACATTGGCATACTGGAACACCCTTATAATTCCCTACTATATGGTACTGAGGTACCCAGGGTATTGGGGTTCCAGGAGATCCCTATGGGCTGCAGCATTTCTTTTGCCACCCATAGGGAGCTCTGACAATTCTTATACAGGCCTGCCACTGCAGCCTGAGTGAAATAACGTCCACGTTATTTTACAGCCATTTACCACTGCACTTAAGTAACTTATAAGTCACCTATATGTCTAACCTTTACCAGGTGAAGGTTGGGTGCTAAGTTACTTAGTGTGTGGGCACCCTGGCACTAGCCAAGGTGCCCCCACATCGTTCAGGGCAAATTCCCCGGACTTTGTGAGTGCGGGCACACCATTTCACGCGTGCACTATACATAGGTCACTACCTATGTATAGCGTCACAATGGTAACTCCGAACATGGCCATGTAACATGTCTAAGATCATGGAATTGCCACCCCAATGCCATCCTGGCATTGGGGAGACAATTCCATGATCCCCCGAGCCTCTAGCACAGACCCGGGTACTGCCAAACTACCTTTCCTGGGGTTTCACTGCAGCTGCTGCTGCTGCCAACCCCTCAGACAGGTTTCTGCCCGCCTGGGGTCCAGCCAGGCCTGGCCCAGGAAGGCAGAACAAAGGACGTCCTCAGAGAGAGGGTGTTACACCCTCTCCCTTTGGAAAAAGGTGTCCGGACTGGGGAGGAGTAGCCTCCCCCAGCCTCTGGAAATGCTTTGATGGGTACAGATGGTGCCCATCTCTGCATAAGCCAGTCTACACCGGTTCAGGGATCCCCCAGCCCTGCTCTGGCGCGAAACTGGCCAAAGGAAAGGGGAGTGACCACTCCCCTGACCTGCACCTCCCAGGGGAGGTGCCCAGAGCTGCTCCAGTGTGCTCCGGACCTCTGCCATCTTGGAAACAGAGGTGATGCTGGCACACTGGACTGCTCTGAGCGGCCAGTGCTAGCAGGTGATGTCAGAGACTCCTTCTGATAGGCTCTTACTTGTGTTGCTAGCCTATCCTCCTTCCTAGGAAGCCAAACCTCCTTTTCTGGCTATTTAGGGTCTCTGCTTTGGGGAATTCTTTAGATAACAAATGCAAGAGCTCATCAGAGTTCCTCTGCATCTCTCTCTTCACCTTCTGCCAAAGGATCGACCGCTGACTGCTCAGGACGCCTGCAAAACCGCAACAAAGTAGCAAAGACGACTACTGTAACCTTGTATCGCCGATCCTGCCGCTTTCTCGCCTGTTTCCTGGTGGTGCATGCTCTGGGGGTAGCCTGCCTCCTTCTTGCACCAGGAGCTCTGAAGAAATCTCCTGTGGGTCAACGGAATCTTCCCCCTGCAACCGCAGGCAACAAAAGACTGCATCACCGGTCCTCTGGGTCCCCTCTCAGCACGATGAGCGTGGTCCCTGGAACTCAGCAACTCTGTCCAAGTGACTCCCACAGTCCAGTGACTCTTCAGTCCAAGTTTGGTGGAGGTAAGTCCTTGCCTCCCCACACTAGACTGCATTGCTGGGTACCGCGTGATTTGCAGCTGCTCCTGTGCACTCTTCCAGGATTTCCTTTGTGCACAGCCAAGCCTGGGTCCCGACACTCTAACCTGCAGTGCACAACCTCCTGAGTTGTCCTCCAGCGTCGTGGGACTCCCTTTTGTGTCTTCGGGTGAGCTCCGGTTCACTCCTCTTCCAGGTGCCTGTTCCGGTACTTCTGCGGGTGCTGCCTGCTTCTGTGAGGGTTCCCTGTCTTGCTGGGTGCCCCATCTGTCTCCTCGTCCAAGTGGCGACATCCTGGTCCCTCCTGGGCCACAGCAGCATTCAAAAACCTTGACCGCAACCCTTGCAGCTAGCAAGGCTTGTTTGCAGTCTTTCTGCGTGGGAACACCTCTGCAAGCTTAGAAGGAAAACCACGGCACATCCCAGAAAGTTGTAATGTTCCAGTTTATTCCTCGTAATGTCTTTAGATGAAACAATGGCATATGGCCCAAGCTGACATCTTGGAGCCAGAATCAAATGATGACAACAGAATTCATTTTCAAATGGACAGCAGCCCAAATAAGCAACAGCCGACACGTGTTTCATCTGGGTAGACTTTATCAAGGCTGTATATATATACAAAGAAATAAAATATCAAATACTGGAGAAATTTGAGTTAAGAAAAATGTGTTCATTATCAAAGATAAAGATTTCTGAATTGAGAGAAGGGAAGCCCGATTGTTAGCCATGAAAGTGTGACACAAATGCAGAGATAACGTTAAAACTCTCAATATTCATTTGGAGTGTATACCACAAAGGAGTGTCCGAAGAAAAAAGGTGATCTGAAGTAGATATGTCAGAGAGAAAGTGAAAAAGGAAAAAGGAACCAGGTAAGAAAAGTTAGGGGGAAAGAATCAAGAAAAGAAGAAAGAAAAGAAAACAACAAAAGCACCCACAGCACTATTGTGATACAAAAATGTAGAGAAAGAACCATGTGTCAGAGTAAACGTGTGTCATAGATATTAAAACACCAAGAGAAAGACATGCACCGTCAGAGGCATCGGTGTTGTGGACAAGGAGAAGAGAAATATAGTGGATTGGATGATCCAATAATGCAAAAACATACCTATAGTAAAGATATTCACTCGATGTTCCAAAGTGCCAGAGACATATTAATGTCTTAAAATTTGAAATAGCAGTCGAGAAAGGAAAAGCATGAGGACCCTGGTAAGCGTGTATAATGAGAAAGAAGGCGAATGCTGATAAAGGCGGTCTATAACGACCATGTTGACCCTCTAATAATAGCTAATTACAAAATAGTTAAGTTCATGTGAGACCAGAGTATAATTGAAAAGAAGCAACCGCATTGTTATTGGAAACAATGTTTCTATGTCTAAAAGAAAAACATGGACTGGTAAGGGAATCGTTATTTAGAGTGTACTATTTTAAGAAGACTAAAGTGGTGATCATGACAAGTTGGATTAATACACAGATCGCCAGAGTAAAACATATTGTGCAGTGGTTACTCAGATGAGAGCATAATGCGGTAAAATCGAGATGAATGGAATAGCTATAATTACAGAGCGTAGCGTGTAAGGATGAACTAATGTATCCTAGATTATGTAAAAACGTTTAAGGCAATCTCAGGCGGTGTAGAAAAACCCGCAAACCCCCATAAAGATGCCAGGCTAGCCCACCGCGCTACAAGTCTGCACGCGACCATACCTCAAATGTCTCCACGCGTTTCTTACTTCGTTATGTTGACGGCGCCGCAAATAGTGGTTACGCGCTGATGGTGGACTCCCTCAATTTAAAGCCAAATTGAAAGTGGAAAGGGAAAAGGGACTACCAAACTACAGCTGTATAAAAATGGATTTGAAAAACGGGCGCCATGTTGGAATGTCGATGAAACAGGTAAAAAGAACAGACAACTAGAAGACCCACATGCCTATTGTAAACTACAGGGCAACCCTATTGTAATGATGACTAAGGCTATTGAGACCAAGCTCTGTTCCTGGAGAGATAAGGGTCTTCTTACGGACCTAGAATACAAATATCTATATAATCCTACACCCAGTTTTCCATGCATCTATACTCTTCCCAAGGTACACAAACAGGCTGCCTTCCCTCCTGGGAGACCTATCATTTCTGGTATCAATTCTCCCACTGAAAAACTTTCTGAATACATTGACTTCTACTTACAACCCTTCGTGTGTAATTTACCCTCGTACATCAGGGACACCTCCCATCTCCTTAGCCTCATCGCTGATTTTGAATGGACCAGTGGCCACACCCTTGCAACATTAGATGTCACCTCCTTATACACTTGTATACCTAAAGACAAGGGCATGATGGCCATACAATATTTTTTGGACAAGAGGGATGCAAGTTTTTTACAACACTCTTATATGGTAATGGATTTAATTGAGCTTGTTATGGACAACAATGTCTTCTTACATGAGGGGACCTGGTATAGACAAAAACAGGGTGTCGCCATGGGAGCTAAATTTTTACCATCTTTTGCAAATCTCTACATGGGACACTATGAACACCATCATTTATGGAGCAGCGGCCCACCGGAACTTACGCAACACATAATTTACTGGGGCCGCTACATTGATGATGTTCTTCTTTTTTGGTCAGGTGACTCCAATACATTAGACACATTCCTTCAGTACTTAAACAACAACTGCTATAACATACAGTTCACTAGTCATTCCAGCACTAGCTGTGTGGATTTCCTTGATCTAACACTGTACATCAAAGATACTCGTATTTTCTCTAAACTATATAGGAAACCCACAGCAACTAACTCGCTCCTCCATGCCAGTAGCTCACATCCACACTCACAAATCAGAGCCATCCCGTATGGGGAGGCCACCAGAGTCAGACGTAACTGCCAGGATGACCAGGAATTTAGGACACAACTGAAAATCTTGGAACACCGCTTTGCCAAGCGCGGATATCCCAACAAATTGCTTAGTGACACACATGATCGAATCATGAAAGTTAACAGAACAACGTTACTTCCCCAAAAACTACCTAGACAGGTCGGCACAAGAAAGCCACCATCTTGTATAACTACCTACAGCTGCGCAAGTGCCGACATTTTCAAAGTTTTAAGAAAACATTGGAAGATCTTAACATCTGATGAGACACTGGAGAAGGGTCTCCGGAAACAACCAGACATGACTTACCGCAGGGGACGTACTTTGAGGGACCAACTGTGCCATAGTTTTCTGCCCACTATCATGAAAGGCAATTGGCTTCCCCCACCACCCCTGGGTTTCTATAAATGCGGACACTGCAATGTATGTGATTATGTACAGGATAAAACCAAAAGGTTTATGCATAATAAAGATGTCACACACACTATTAAACAGTTCATGAACTGTAACACTAAATACATCGTATATTGTATCATCTGCACCTGTAAGAAGATATACATTGGAAGTACCATCAGGCCATTCAATGAAAGATTACAGGAGCACATCAGGGCAATCAGGAACAACAACACTGATTACCCTCTTGCAGTTCATTTCAATAAGGAACACCCATTACAAGAGAGGCTCAATGTCCACACTTTTGGAATCGCCACCCTGTGCGGCTGCCCTAGGGGTGGCAATAGAACTCTTCAGCTAAGGCAATTAGAGAGTAGATGGATTATAAAATTACGAGCAGTGGAGATGGGTTTAAACTCGGATAAGGATCTACATGTCTTTCTGTAGTATTTTTTGTATCTCCAAATTTGCCCTCACATAATTTGTTACCTTTTTATATACAGCACTTATGGTAATTTTAAACATATGTTATATGCATTGACATCGGAATGTCCCTTTCCATCCCTCTCGACATTATGATTAAGTATGCAATACTATGTGGCAATGTTATTATTTACTGGCATTTGCTGTACTGTTAATACTTTTTTTTCCTATGTAATCTTTGTATTTTCTATGGATGTATTTTCCAGTATTTCACACCACTTGTCAATGTCATTGTGCACTAGCCTCTGTTAAATTACGAATACCTTTCCCTAAAGGTAACCCAATTGTTATATTTTGTCAGTTGTGGATTTTGTGCTTTCTTAGTATCCAAATATTAGATTTTCCACGACACTATAACTTCAAATTAACTCTCCATATTCCTTTTCTTTCATATAGCTGGTGTCACGTATATTTCTCTCTTTCTTCTTTTTACCTGTTTCATCGACATTCCAACATGGCGCCCATTTTTCAAATCCATTTTTATACAGCTGTAGTTTGGTAGTCCCTTTTCCCTTTCCACTTTCAATTTGGCTTTAAATTGAGGGAGCCCACCATCGGCGCGTAACCACTATTTGCGGCGCCGTCAACATAACGAAGTAAGAAACGCGTGGAGACATTTGAGGTATGGTCGCGTGCAGACTTGTAGCGCGTTGGGCTAGCCTGGCATCTTTATGGGGGTTTGCGGGTTTTTCTACACCGCCTGAGATTGCCTTAAACATTTTTACATAATCTACGATACATTAGTGTAGGAAAGTACCATCTTGCCTGGCATGTTACCCCCATTTTTCACTGTATATATGTTGTTTTAGTTGTATGTGTCACTGGGACCCTGGTAACCCAGGGCCCCAGTGCTCATAAGTGTGCCTGAATGTGTTACCTGTGTAGTGACTAACTGTCTCACTGAGGCTCTGCTAATCAGAACCTCAGTGGTTATGCTCTCTCATTTCTTTCCAAATTGTCACT
This sequence comes from Pleurodeles waltl, assembly GCF_031143425.1. Lineage (NCBI taxonomy): Eukaryota > Metazoa > Chordata > Amphibia > Caudata > Salamandridae > Pleurodeles > Pleurodeles waltl. The sequence goes on from NC_090450.1 coordinate 391,559,260, forward strand.
AACAGGCTAGTGACCATTTTTACCAATTTACATTGGCTTACTGGAACACCCTTATAATTCCCTAGTATATGGTACTGAGGTACCCAGGGTATTGGGGTTCCAGGAGATCCCTATGGGCTGCAGCATTTCTTTTGCCACCCATAGGGAGCTCTGACAATTCTTACACAGGCCTGCCACTGCAGCCTGAGTGAAATAACGTCCACGTTATTTCACAGCCATTTTACACTGCACTTAAGTAACTTATAAGTCACCTATATGTCTAACCTTTACCTGGTAAAGGTTAGGTGCAAAGTTACTTAGTGTGAGGGCACCCTGGCACTAGCCAAGGTGCCCCCACATTGTTCAGAGCCAATTCCCTGAACTTTGTGAGTGCGGGGACACCATTACACGCGTGCACTACATATAGGTCACTACCTATATGTAGCTTCACAATGGTAACTCCGAATATGGCCATGTAACATGTCTATGATCATGGAATTGCCCCCTCTATACCATCCTGGCATAGGTGGCACAATCCCATGATCCCAGTGGTCTGTAGCACAGACCCTGGTACTGCCAAACTGCCCTTCCTGGGGTTTCACTGCAGCTGCTGCTGCTGCTGCCAAACCCTCAGACAGGCATCTGCCCTCCTGGGGTCCAGCCAGGCCTGGCCCAGTATGGCAGAACAAAGAACTTCCTCTGAGAGAGGGTGTGACACCCTCTCCCTTTGGAAAATGGTGTGAAGGCAGGGGAGGAGTAGCCTCCCCCAGCCTCTGGAAATGCTTTGTTGGGCACAGATGTGCCCAATTCTGCATAAGCCAGTCTACACCGGTTCAGGGGACCCCTTAGCCCTGCTCTGGCGCGAAACTGGACAAAGGAAAGGGGAGTGACCACTCCCCTGACCTGCACCTCCCCTGGGAGGTGTCCAGAGCTCCTCCAGTGTGCTCCAGACCTCTGCCATCTTGGAAACAGAGGTGCTGCTGGCACACTGGACTGCTCTGAGTGGCCAGTGCCACCAGGTGACGTCAGAGACTCCTTGTTGTAGGAGGCTGGACTGGCTTGTAGTGAGTACCAAGGGGTACTTGCACCTTGCACCAGGCCCAGTTATCCCTTATTAGTGTATAGGGTGTCTAGCAGCTTAGACTGATAGATAATGGTAGCTTAGCAGAGCAGCTTAGGCTGAACTAGGAGACGTGTGAAGCTACTACAGTACCACTTAGTGTTATATGCACAATATCATAAGAAAACACAATACACAGTTATACTAAAAATAAAGGTACTTTATTTTTATGACAATATGCCAAAGTATCTTAGAGTGTACCCTCAGTGAGAGGATAGGAAATATACACAAGATATATATACACAATACCAAAAATATGCAGTATAGTCTTAGAAAACAGTGCAAACAGTGTAAAATTACAATAGTATGCAATGTAGGCACATAGGGTTAGGGGCAACACAAACCATATACTCCAAAAGTGGAATGTGAATCACGAATGGACCCCAAACCTATGTGACCTTGTAGAGGGTCGCTGGGACTATTAGAAAATAGCAAGGGTTAGAAAAATACCCCACCCCAAGACCCTGAAAAGTGAGTGCCAAGTGCACTGAAGTTCCCCTAAAGACACAGAAGTCGTGATAGAGGGAAAATGCAAGGAAAACACAAATCAGCAATGCAACAACGATGGATTCCTGACTGAGGGTACCTGTGGAACAAGGGGACCAAGTCCAAAAGTCACAAGCAAGTCGGAGATGGGCAGATGCCCAAGAAATGCCAGCTGTTGGTGCAAAGAAGCTCTTACTGGGCTGAAGAACTGTGAATACTGCAGGAACGACAAGGGCTAGAGACTTCCCCTTTGGAGGATGGATCCACCACGCCTTGGAGAGTCGTGCAGAAGTGTTTTCCCGCCAGACGGACGCTAAGAAGCCTTGCTAGCTGCAAATCGTGCGGTTAGCGTTTTTGGATGCTGCTGTGGCCCAGGATGGACCAGGACGGTGCAAATTGGACCAGGAGGTAGAGGGGACGTCCAGCAAGATAAGGAGCCCTCACAGCAGCAGGTAGCACCCGGAGAAGTGCCAGAAACAGGCACTACGAGGATGCGTGAAACAGTGCTCGCCTGAAGTCACACAAAGGAGTCCCACGTCGCTGGAGACCAACTTAGAAAGTCGTTCAATGCAGGTTAGAGTGCCGTGGACCCAGGCTTGGCTGTGCACAAAAGATTTCCGCCGGAAGTGCACAGGGGCCGGAGTAGCTGCAAAGTCGCGGTTCCCAGCAATGCAGCCCAGCGAGGTGAGGCAAGGACTTACCTCCACCAAACTTGGACTGGAGAGTCACTGGACTGTGGGGGTCACTTGGACAGAGTTGCTGGATTCGAGGGACCTCGCTCGTCGTGCTGAGAGGAGACCCAAGGGACTGGTAATGCCGCTTTTTGGTGCCTGCGGTTGCAGGGGGAAGATTCCGTCGACCCACGGGAGATTTCTTCGGAGCTTCTGGTGCAGAGAGGAGGCAGGCTACCCCCACAGCATGCACAAGCAGGAAAACAGTCGAGAAGGCGGCAGGATCAGCGTTACAGAGTTGTAGTAGTCGTCTTTGCTACTATGTTGCAGGTTTGCAGGCTTCCAGCGCGGTCAGCAGTCGATTCCTTATCAGAAGGTGAAGAGAGAGATGCAGAGGAACTCGGATGAGCTCTTGCATTCGTTATCTAAAGTTTCCCCAGAGACAGAGACCCTAAATTGAGGGAGAGACCCTAAACGCTACAAGTCTGCACGCGACCATACCTCAAATTCTCCACGCGTTTCTTACTTCGTTATGTTGACGGCGCCGCAAATAGTGGTTACGCGCCGATGGTGGACTCCCTCAATTTAAAGCCAAATTGAAAGTGGAAAGGGAAAAGGGACTACCAAACTACAGCTGTATAAAAATGGATTTGAAAAACGGGCGCCATGTTGGAATGTCGATGAAACAGGTAAAAAGAACAGACAACTAGAAGACCCACATGCCTATTGTAAACTACAGGGCAACCCTATTGTAATGATGACTAAGGCTATTGAGACCAAGCTCTGTTCCTGGAGAGATAAGGGTCTTCTTACGGACCTAGAATACAAATATCTATATAATCCTACACCCAGTTTTCCATGCATCTATACTCTTCCCAAGGTACACAAACAGGCTGCCTTCCCTCCTGGGAGACCTATCATTTCTGGTATCAATTCTCCCACAGAAAAACGTTCTGAATACATTGACTTCTACTTACAACCCTTTGTGTGTAATTTACCCTCGTACATCAGGGACACCTCCCATCTCCTTAGCCTCATCGCTGATTTTGAATGGACCAGTGGCCACACCCTTGCAACATTAGATGTCACCTCCTTATACACTTGTATACCTAAAGACAAGGGCATGATGGCCATACAATATTTTTGGGACAAAAGGGATGCAAGTTTTTTACAACACTCTTATATGGTAATGGATTTAATTGAGCTTGTTATGGACAACAATGTCTTCTTACATGAGGGGACCTGGTATAGACAAAAACAGGGTGTCGCCATGGGAGCTAAATTTTTACCATCTTTTGCAAATCTCTACATGAAATCTCTACATGGGACACTATGAACACCATCATTTATGGAGCAGCGGCCCACCGGAACTTACGCAACACATAATTTACTGGGGCCGCTACATTGATGATGTTCTTCTTTTTTGGTCAGGTGACTCCAATACATTAGACACATTCCTTCAGTACTTAAACAACAACTGCTATAACATACAGTTCACTAGTCATTCCAGCACTAGCTGTGTGGATTTCCTTGATCTAACACTGTACATCAAAGATACTCGTATTTTCTCTAAACTATATAGGAAACCCACAGCAACTAACTCGCTCCTCCATGCCAGTAGCTCACATCCACACTCACAAATCAGAGCCATCCCGTATGGGGAGGCCACCAGAGTCAGACGTAACTGCCAGGATGACCAGGAATTTAGGACACAACTGAAAATCTTGGAACACCGCTTTGCCAAGCGCGGATATCCCAACAAATTGCTTAGTGACACACATGATCGAATCATGAAAGTTAACAGAACAACGTTACTTCCCCAAAAACTACCTAGACAGGTCGGCACAAGAAAGCCACCATCTTTTATAACTACGTACAGCTGCGCAAGTGCCGACATTTTCAAAGTTTTAAGAAAACACTGGAAGATCTTAACATCTCATGAGACACTGGAGAAGGGTCTCCGGAAACAACCAGACATGACTTACCGCAGGGGACGTACTTTGAGGGACCAACTGTGCCATAGTTTTCTGCCCACTATCATGAAAGGCAATTGGCTTCCCCCACCACCCCTGGGTTTCTATAAATGCGGACACTGCAATGTATGTGATTATGTACAGGATAAAACCAAAAGGTTTATGCATAATAAAGATGTCACACACACTATTAAACAGTTCATGAACTGTAACACTAAATACATCGTATATTGTATCATCTGCACCTGTAAGAAGATATACATTGGAAGTACCATCAGACCATTCAAGGAAAGATTACAGGAGCACATCAGGGCAATCAGGAACAAGAACACTGATTACCCTCTTGCAGTTCATTTCAATAAGGAACACCCATTACAAGAGAGGCTCAATGTCCACACTTTTGGAATCGCCACCCTGTGCGGCTGCCCTAGGGGTGGCAATAGAACTCTTCAGCTAAGGCAATTAGAGAGTAGATGGATTATAAAATTACGAGCAGTGGAGATGGGTTTAAACTCGGATAAGGATCTACATGTCTTTCTGTAGTATTTTTTGTAACTCCAAATTTGCCCTCACATAATTTGTTACCTTTTTATATACAGCACTTATGGTAATTTTAAACATATGTTATATGCATTGACATCGGAATGTCCCTTTCCATCCCTCTCGACATTATGATTAAGTATGCAATACTATGTGGCAATGTTATTATTTACTGGCATTTGCTGTACTGTTAATACTTTTTTTCCTATGTAATCTTTGTATTTTCTATGGATGTATTTTCCAGTATTTCACACCACTTGTCAATGTCATTGTGCACTAGCCTCTGTTAAATTACGAATACCTTTCCCTAAAGGTAACCCAATTGTTATATTTTGTCAGTTGTGGATTTTTGCTTTCTTAGTATACAAATATTAGATTTTCCACGACACTATAACTTCAAATTAACTCTCCATATTCCTTTTCTTTCATATAGCTGGTGTCACGTATATTTCTCTCTTTCTTCTTTTTACCTGTTTCATCGACATTCCAACATGGCGCCCATTTTTCAAATCCATTTTTATACAGCTGTAGTTTGGTTGTCCCTTTTCTCTTTCCACTTTCAATTTGGCTTTAAATTGAGGGAGCCCACCATCGGCGCGTAACCACTATTTGTGGCGCCGTCAACATAACGAAGTAAGAAACGCGTGGAGACATTTGAAGTATGGTCGCGTGCAGACTTGCGTTGGGCTAGCCTGGCATCTTTATGGGGGTTTGCGGGTTTTTCTACACCGCCTGAGATTGCCTTAAACATTTTTACATAATCTACGATACATTAGTGTAGGAAAGTACCATCTTGCCTGGCATGTTACCCCCATTTTTCACTGTATATATGTTGTTTTAGTTGTATGTGTCACTGGGACCCTGGTAACCCAGGGCCCCAGTGCTCATAAGTGTGCCTGAATGTGTTACCTGTGTAGTGACTAACTGTCTCACTGAGGCTCTGCTAATCAGAACCTCAGTGGTTATGCTCTCTCATTTCTTTCCAAATTCTCACTAACAGGCTAGTGACCATTTTTACCAATTTACATTGGCTTACTGGAACACCCTTATAATTCCCTAGTATATGGTACTGAGGTACCCAGGGTATTGGGGTTCCAGGAGATCCCTATGGGCTGCAGCATTTCTTTTGCCACCCATAGGGAGCTCTGACAATTCTTACACAGGCCTGCCACTGCAGCCTGAGTGAAATAACGTCCACGTTATTTCACAGCCATTTTACACTGCACTTAAGTAACTTATAAGTCACCTATATGTCTAACCTTTACCTGGTAAAGGTTAGGTGCAAAGTTACTTAGTGTGAGGGCACCCTGGCACTAGCCAAGGTGCCCCCACATTGTTCAGAGCCAATTCCCTGAACTTTGTGAGTGCGGGGACACCATTACATGCGTGCACTACATATAGGTCACTACCTATATGTAGCTTCACAATGGTAACTCCGAATATGGCCATGTAACATGTCTATGATCATGGAATTGCCCCCTCTATGCCATCCTGGCATAGTTGGCACAATCCCATGATCCCAGTGGTCTGTAGCACAGACCCTGGTACTGCCAAACTGCCCTTCCTGGGGTTTCACTGCAGCTGCTGCTGCTGCCAACCCCTCAGACAGGCATCTGCCCTCCTGGGTCCAGCCAGGCCTGGCCCAGTATGGCAGAACAAAGAACTTCCTCTGAGAGAGGGTGTGACACCCTCTCCCTTTGGAAAATGGTGTGAAGGCGGGGGAGGAGTAGCCTCCCCCAGCCTCTGGAAATGCTTTGTTGGGCACAGATGTGCCCAATTCTGCATAAGCCAGTCTACACCGGTTCAGGGGACCCCTTAGCCCTGCTCTGGCGCGAAACTGGACAAAGGAAAGGGGAGTGACCACTCCCCTGACCTGCACCTCCCCTGGGAGGTGTCCAGAGCTCCTCCAGTGTGCTCCAGACCTCTGCCATCTTGGAAACAGAGGTGCTGCTGGCACACTGGACTGCTCTGAGTGGCCAGTGCCACCAGGTGACGTCAGAGACTCCTTGTTGTAGGAGGCTGGACTGGCTTGTAGTGAGTACCAAGGGGTACTTGCACCTTGCACCAGGCCCAGTTATCCCTTATTAGTGTATAGGGTGTCTAGCAGCTTAGGCTGATAGATAATGGTAGCTTAGCAGAGCAGCTTAGGCTGAACTAGGAGACGTGTGAAGCTACTACAGTACCACTTAGTGTCATATGCACAATATCATAAGAAAACACAATACACAGTTATACTAAAAATAAAGGTACTTTATTTTTATGACAATATGCCAAAGTATCTTAGAGTGTACCCTCAGTGAGAGGATAGGAAATATACACAAGATATATATACACAATACCAAAAATATGCAGTATAGTCTTAGAAAACAGTGCAAACAGTGTAAAATTACAATAGTATTCAATGTAGGCACATAGGGATAGGGGCAACACAAACCATATACTCCAAAAGTGGAATGTGAATCACGAATGGACCCCAAACCTATGTGACCTTGTAGAGGGTCGCTGGGACTATTAGAAAATAGCAAGGGTTAGAAAAATACCCCACCCCAAGACCCTGAAAAGTGAGTGCAAAGTGCACTGAAGTTCCCCTAAAGACACAGAAGTCGTGATAGAGGGAAAATGCAAGGAAAACACAAATCAGCAATGCAACAACAATGGATTCCTGACTGAGGGTACCTGTGGAACAAGGGGACCAAGTCCAAAAGTCACAAGCAAGTCGGAGATGGGCAGATGCCCAAGAAATGCCAGCTGTTGGTGCAAAGAAGCTCTTACTGGGCTGAAGAACTGTCAATACTGCAGGAACGACAAGGGTTAGAGACTTCCCCTTTGGAGGATGGATCCACCACGCCTCGGAGAGTCGTGCAGAAGTGTTTTCCCGCCGGACGAATGCTAACAAGCCTTGCTAGCTGCAAATCGTGCGGTTAGCATTTTTGGATGCTGCTGTGGCCCAGGATGGACCAGGACGGTCCAAATTGGACCATGAGGTAGAGGGGACGTCGAGCAAGACAAGGAGCCCTCACAGCAGCAGGTAGCTCCCGGAGAAGTGCCAGAAACAGGTACTACGAGGATGCGTGAAACAGTGCTCGCCTGAAGTCACACAAAGGAGTCCCACGTCGCCGGAGACCAACTTAGAAAGTCGTGCAATGCAGGTTAGAGTGCCGTGGACCCAGGCTTGGCTGTGCACAAAGGATTTCTGCCGGAAGTGCACAGGGGCCGGAGTAGCTGCAAAGTCGCGGTTCCCAGCAATCCAGCCCAGCGAGGTGAGGCAAGGACTTACCTCCACCAAACTTGGACTGGAGAGTCACTGGACTGTGGGGGTCACTTGGACAGAGTTGCTGGATTCGAGGGACCTCGCTCGTCGTGCTGAGAGGAGACCCAAGGGACGGGTAATGCCACTTTTTGGTGCCTGCGGTTGCAGGGGGAAGATTCCGTCGACCCACGGGAGATTTCTTCGGAGCTTCTGGTGCAGAGAGGAGGCAGGCTACCCCCACAGCATGCACAAGCAGGAAAACAGTCGAGAAGGCGGCAGGATCAGCGTTACAGAGTTGTAGTAGTCGTCTTTGCTACTATGTTGCAGGTTTGCAGGCTTCCAGCGCGGTCAGCAGTCGATTCCTTATCAGAAGGTGAAGAGAGAGATGCAGAGGAACTCGGATGAGCTCTTGCATTTGTTATCTGAAGTTTCCCCAGAGACAGAGACCCTAAATAGCCAGAAAAGAGGGTTTGGCTACCTAGGAGAGAGGATAGGCTACTAACACCTGAAGGAGCCTATCAGCAGGAGTCTCTGACGTCACCTGGTGGCACTGGCCACTCAGAGCAGTCCAGTGTGCCAGCAGCACCTCTGTTTCCAAGATGGCAGAGGTCTGGAGCACACTGGAGGAGCTCTGGACACCTCCCAGGGGAGGTGCAGGTCAGGGGAGTGGTCACTCCCCTTTCCTTTGTCCAGTTTCGCGCCAGAGCAGGGGCTAAGGGGTCCCTGAACCGGTGTAGACTGGCTTATGCAGAATTGGGCACATCTGTGCCCAAGAAAGCATTTCCAGAGGCTGGGGGAGGCTACTCCTCCCCTGCCTTCACACCATTTTCCAAAGGGAGAGGGTGTCACACCCTCTCTCAGAGGAAGTTCTTTGTTCTGCCATCCTGGGCCAGGCCTGGCTGGACCCAGGAGGGCAGATGCCTGTCTGAGGGGTTGGCAGCAGCAGCAGCTGCAGTGAAACCCCAGGAAGGGCAGTTTGGCAGTACCAGGGTCTGTGCTACAGACCACTGGGATCATGGGATTGTGCCAACTATGCCAGGATGGCATAGAGGGGGCAATTCCATGATCATAGACATGTTACATGGCCATATTCGGAGTTACCATTGTGAAGCTACATATAGGTAGTGACCGATATGTAGTGCACGCATGTAATGGTGTCCCCGCACTCACAAAGTTCAGGGAATTGGCTCTGAACAATGTGGGGGCACCTTGGCTAGTGCCAGGGTGCCTTCACACTAAGTAACTTTGCACCTAACCTTTACCAGGTAAAGGTTAGACATATAGGTGACTTATAAGTTACTTAAGTGCAGTGTAAAATGGCTGTGAAATAACGTGGACGTTATTTCACTCAGGCTGCAGTGGCAGGCCTGTGTAAGAATTGTCAGAGCTCCCTATGGGTGGCAAAAGAAATGCTGCAGCCCATAGGGATCTCCTGGAACCCCAATACCCTGGGTACCTCAGTACCATATACTAGGGAATTATAAGGGTGTTCCAGTAAGCCAATGTAAATTGGTTAAAATGGTCACTAGCCTGTTAGTGACAATTTTGAAAGAAATGAGAGAGCATAACCACTGAGGTTCTGATTAGCAGAGCCTCAGTGAGACAGTTAGTCACTACACAGGTAACACATTCAGGCACACTTATGAGCACTGGGGCCCTGGGTTACCAGGGTCCCAGTGACACATACAACTAAAACAACATATATACAGTGAAAAATGGGGGTAACATGCCAGGCAAGATGGTACTTTCCTACACAACCCCCCCCCAAACGAAGGACAATAAGACTAGCCATGACCTGATGAGTCTTCATTGTCTAAGTGGAAATATCTGGAGAGTCCATCTGCATTGGAGTGGCTACTCCCAGGTCTATGTTCCACTGTATAGTCCATTCCCTGTAGGGATATGGACCACCTCAACAATTTAGGATTTTCACCTTTCATTTGTTTTAGCCAAAGTAGAGGTTTGTGGTCTGTCTGAACAATGAAGTGAGTGCCAAACAGGTATGGCCTCAACTGCTTCAGAGCCCAGACCACAGCAAAGTCCTCCCTCTCAATGGCAGACCAACGCTTTTCTCTAGGGGTCAACCTCCTACTAATAAAAGCAACAGGTTGATCCTGGCCCTCAGAATTAAGTTGTGATAGGAGTGCCCCTACTCCTAATTCAGATGCATCAGTTTGGACATAGAATGTTTTAGAGTAACAAGGGCTTTTCAGGACAGGTGCAGAGCACATGGCCTGCTTCAGCTCCTCAAAAGCTTTCTGACAGTTTGCTGTCCATAATACCTTTTTAGGCATTTTCTTGGATGTGAGGTCATTAAGAGGGGCTGCAATGGAGCCATAGTTCTTAATGAACCTCCTGTAATACCCAGTGAGGCCTAGGAAGGCTCTCACCTGAGTCTGAGTGGTAGGGGGAACCCAATCAATAATTGTTTGGATTTTCCCCTGAAGTGGTGCAATCTGTTCCCCACCAACAAGGTGTCCCAGATAAACCACCTTACCCTGCCCTATCTGGCACTTTGAAGCCTTGATAGTGAGGCCTGCCTTTTGCAGGGCCTCCAAAACTTTCCATAGGTGGACCAGGTGATCATCCCAGCTGGAGCTAAAGACAGCTCTATCGTCCAAATATGCTGCACTGAAAGCCTCCAGCCCTTGCAGGACTGTGTTCACCAACCTCTGAAAAGTGGCAGGTGCATTTTTCAAACCAAAAGGCATTACAGTAAACTGGTAATGTCCTCCAATGGTAGAAAATGCAGTCTTAGGTTTAGCATCTTCTGACAATTTGATCTGCCAATACCCTGCAGTCAAATCAAAAGTGCTTAGATACTTGGCAGATGCCAGTGTATCTATAAGCTCATCTGCCCTGGGTATAGGGTGAGCATCAGTTTTGGTTACCAAGTTGAGACCTCTATAGTCTACACAAAACCGCATTTCCTTCTTTCCATCTTTAGAATTGGGTTTTGGTACCAGTACCACAGGAGAAGGCCATGGACTGTCAGAGTGCTCCACCACTCCTAGTTCCAACATTTTCTGAACTTCTTGCTTTATGCAGTCCCTGACATTGTCAGGCTGCCTATAGATCTTACTTTTGACAGGTAAACTGTCTCCAGTATCTATAGTGTGCTCACACCAAGAAGTGGTGCCTGGCACAGTAGAGAAGAGTTCTGAAAATTGTCCTCGGAGATTTATGCAATTATCTTTCTGCTCAGCAGTAAGACAATCAGCCAAAACTACACCTTCCACAAGAGCATCTTGTTCTGTGGAAGAGAAGAGATCAGGTAGAGGATCACTATCTTCTTCCTGTCCCTCATCAGTTGCCATGAGCAGGGTGAGATCAGCCCTGTCATAGTAGGGTTTCAGGCGGTTGACATGGAGCACCCTAAGGGGACTCCTGGCAGTGCCTAAGTCAACCAAGTAGGTGACTTCACCCTTCTTTTCAACAATTGTGTGGGGTCCACTCCATTTATCTTGGAGTGCTCTTGGGGCCACAGGCTCCAAGACCCACACTTTCTGCCCTGGTTGGTACTGAACCAAAACAGCCTTCTGATCATGCCATTGCTTCTGGAGCTCTTGGCTGGCCTGAAGGTTTTTACTGGCCTTTTTCATGTACTCAGCCATCCTTGATCTGAGGCCAAGTACATAATCCACAATATCCTGCTTAGGAGCTTTTAAAGGTTGTTCCCAACCCTCCTTTACAAGTGTGAGTGGACCCCTAACAGGGTGTCCAAAAAGAAGTTCAAAGGGGCTGAAGCCCACTCCTTTCTGGGGTACCTCCCTGTAGGCAAAAAGGAGGCATGGTAGAAGGATATCCCATCTCCTGCGGAGTTTTTCAGGGAGACCCATAATCATGCCTTTGAGAGTTTTATTAAATCTCTCCACCAGTCCATTTGTTTGTGGATGATAGGGTGTTGTGAACTTGTACGTTACACCACACTCCTTCCACATGGCCTTTAAGTATGCAGACATGAAATTGCTTCCCCTGTCTGATACTACTTCCTTTGGGAAGCCCACCCTGGAAAATATTCGCAGGAGGGCCTTTGCCACTGAAGGAGCTGTAGTGGTCCTTAAAAGAATTGCTTCAGGATATCTTGTGGCATGGTCCACTACCACCAAGATAAACCTATTGCCTGAAGCAGTAGGAGGGTCAAGGGGGCCAACTATGTCAACCCCTACCCTCTCAAAGGGAACCCCAACCACAGGCAGTGGGATAAGGGGTGCCTTTGGGGTGCCACCTGTCTTGCCACTGGCTTGACAGGTTTCACAGGACTTACAAAATTCTTTTGTGTCCTCAGACATCCTAGGCCAATGAAACAGGGGAACAAGCCTGTCCCAAGTTTTCATTTGTCCTAGATGCCCAGCTAAGGGAATGTCATGTGCCAGTGTTAGGAGGAACTTTCTGTACTCCTGAGGAATCACTAATCTCCTGGCAGCTCCAGGTTTAGGATCCCTATGCTCAGTGTACAAGAGGTTGTCCTCCCAGTAAACTCTGTGAGAGTCACTGACATCCCCATTAGCCTGTTTGAGAGCTTGCTGTCTGAGACCCTCTAATGTGGGACAGGTTTGCTGTGCCACACTCAGCTCCTCTCTGGCAGGCCCCCCTTCACCCAAAAGCTCAGCAGTGTCTGCTTCCAGCTCCTCTGGTGTAGGTTCTGCACAGGGAGGGAATTCTTCTTCCTCAGAAGTTGAATCCACTGTAGAGGGAGGGATAGTAGGCAGTGGTTTGCTTCTACTAGCCCTAGCTTTAGGGAGCACTTGGTCCATTGTTCCAGGATCCAAGCTTCCCTGTCCTTTTTGCTTTTTGGCCTGAGCCCTTGTCAAAGCAAAAATATGCCCTGGGATGCCCAGCATTGCTGCATGGGCCTCCAACTCCACATCTGACCAAGCTGATGTCTCCAAATCATTCCCTAATAGACAGTCTACAGGTAAATCTGAAGCTACCACAACTTTCTTTGGACCAGTTACCCCCCCCCAGTTGAGATTTACAACAGCCATGGGGTGGCTTTGTGTTATGTTGTGAGCATCGGTTACTTGGTACTGGTGTCCAAGTATGTGTTGTTCAGGGTGCACCAGTTTCTCAATCACCATTGTGACACTGGCACCTGTGTCCCTGTAGGCCTGGACCTCAACACCATTTATTAGGGTTAGTTGCTTGTACTTCTCCAAGTTATGGGGATAAGCAACCCAAGTGGCTAAATCAATAGCCCCTTCAGAGACTAAAGTAGCCTCTGTGGTCTCCCTAATCAGACCCACCCCAACTAAATTACCAAAAGTGAGCCCAGCTACTCCCTTGGATTGGCTATTAGTAGGTTTGCTCCCACCACCACTGCTATTAGTAGGGACACTAGGTGTAGCAGTAGGGGTTGTAGTGGTAGGAGCAGTGGTGCCTTTCTTTGGACAACTGGGATCTGTTGTCCAATGGCCTTTTATTTTACATAAATAGCACCATGGTTTCTTTTCCTTGTTCTGATTAAAGGAGGATTTGGACCCACCACCCCCACCAGAGTGTTTTTGTGGGCCTGATGAAGACTCATTTTTAGATTTGTCCCCACCCTTGTCAGAAGACTTACCATCCTTCTTTTTGTTGCCATCTTTGTCACCCCCTGTATGAACTTTTCTGTTCACTCTTGTTCTGACCCATTTGTCTGCCTTCTTTCCCAATTCTTGGGGAGAGGTCAGATCAGAGTCCACCAAGTACTGGTGCAACAAATCAGACACACAATTATTAAGAATATGCTCTCTCAGGATTAAGTTATACAGGCTGTCATAATCAGTAACTTTACTGCCATGTAACCACCCCTCCAAGGCCTTCACTGCCTGGTCAATGAAATCAACCCAGTCTTGTGAAGACTCCTTTTTGGTCTCTCTGAACTTTATCCTGTACTGTTCAGTGGTTAAGCCATAACCATCCAGGAGTGCATTCTTAAGAACTTGGAAATTATTAGCATCATTTTCTTTCACAGTAAGGAGCCTATCCCTACCTTTTCCACTAAATGATAGCCATAGGATAGCAGCCCACTGCCTTTGAGGGACATCCTGTAAAACACAGGCCCTCTCAAGTGCAGCAAACCACTTGTTAATGTCATCCCCCTCCTTATAAGGGGGAACTATCTTGTGCAGATTCCTGGAATCATGCTCTTTTGCAGGATGACTATGGGGAATACTGCTGCTGCCACCATGGGTATCTAAACCCAACTTCTGTCTTTCCTTCTCTAATTCAAAAGACTGTCTATCCAAATCCAGCTGTTGCTTTTTAAGCTTCAGTCTGGTTTGTTCCACCCTCAACTTATTGAGTTCCCTCTCTAACATTCTGTCATCAGGGTTGGTGGGAGGGACATTTCTAGAAACAGAGCTATGATGGGAATGAACAGAAGGAGACCTGTCCCTTACAGAAGCCACCCTAACAGCTTGGTTTACAGAAACATTACTACCAGTATGGTGAGAATAAATGCTTTTGCTATGATGTGAGACAACACTATTTATTTGGTGTGGCTCATCATCATTACCATCTATGCTAGATTGTCTAGTAATGGGCAGGCTAGGAAGTTTCTTTCCTGAATATTTTCCTGGGGGAGTCCCTGAATCAGATTGGGAACTATTAGGTACTTTTTTAACAGATGGGGCACCTATGGCCTTATCCTGTTCTCTAAGCATGTTAAGTAACAGTTCCAAGGAAGGATTTTTCCCTACACTCAAACCTCTCTCTATACAGAGACTCCTTGCTCTTTTCCAGCTAAGGTTGTCATATGCAAGTTTGGATAGATCAACACTTTGGCCTGTGCCAGACATTTTTTAGAGAGAGTTAAAGTGATAGAAAAAGAGAAAAAAGTTTTCAGAACTTTTTGGAAAGACAGAAAAAAACTTTTTAAACTTTTAAGAACTTTTTGAAAGTTTAGAGGTACTTTTCAGCACCTAGAAAAGAGTGAAAAGAGGAAATGCAAAACTTTTTGGCTATGTGTATATACACTGACCTTGTTTTGTATATTTTTCTCTTATGAAAAGTACAATGACAAGAGTGGTAAGTAGTCTCAAGCACTTATCCCACCACTGCACAACCAATGTAGGAGGCTGGACTGGCTTGTAGTGAGTACCAAGGGGTACTTGCACCTTGCACCAGGCCCAGTTATCCCTTATTAGTGTATAGGGTGTCTAGCAGCTTAGGCTGATAGATAATGGTAGCTTAGCAGAGCAGCTTAGGCTGAACTAGGAGACGTGTGAAGCTACTACAGTACCACTTAGTGTCATATGCACAATATCATAAGAAAACACAATACACAGTTATACTAAAAATAAAGGTACTTTATTTTTATGACAATATGCCAAAGTATCTTAGAGTGTACCCTCAGTGAGAGGATAGGAAATATACACAAGATATATATACACAATACCAAAAATATGCAGTATAGTCTTAGAAAACAGTGCAAACAGTGTAAAATTACAATAGTATGCAATGTAGGCACATAGGGATAGGGGCAACACAAACCATATACTCCAAAAGTGGAATGTGAATCACGAATGGACCCCAAACCTATGTGACCTTGTAGAGGGTCGCTGGGACTATTAGAAAATAGCAAGGGTTAGAAAAATACCCCACCCCAAGACCCTGAAAAGTGAGTGCAAAGTGCACTGAAGTTCCCCTAAAGACACAGAAGTCGTGATAGAGGGAAAATGCAAGGAAAACACAAATCAGCAATGCAACAACGATGGATTCCTGACTGAGGGTACCTGTGGAACAAGGGGAATAAGTCCAAAAGTCACAAGCAAGTTGGAGATGGGCAGATGCCCAGGAAATGCCAGCTGCGGGTGCAAAGAAGCTTCTACTGGACAGAAGAAGCTGAGGTTTCTGCAGGAACAAAAAGGGCTAGAGACTTCCCCTTTGGTGGACTGATCCATCTCGCCGTGGAGAGTTGTGCAGAAGTGTTTTCCCGCCGAAAGAACGCCAACAAATATGCGGTTAGCGTTTTTGGACGTTGCTGTGGCCCAGGAGGGACCAGGAGGTCGCAAATTGGACCAGCAGAGAGAGGGGACGTCGAGCAAGACAAGGAGCCCTCTCTGAAGCAGGTAGCACCCGGAGAAGTGCCAGAAACAGGCACTACGAGGATGCGTGAAACGGTGCTCACCCGAAGTCGCACAAAGGAGTCCCACGTCGCCGGAGACCAACTTAGAAAGTCGTGCAATTATCAGCCTAAGCTGCTAGACACCCTATACACTAATAAGGGATAACTGGGCCTGGTGCAAGGTGCAAGTACCCCTTGGTACTCACTACAAGCCAGTCCAGCCTCCTACATTGGTTGTGCAGCGGTGGGATAAGTGCTTTGAGACTACTTACCACTCTTGTCATTGTACTTTTCATAAGAGAAAAATATACAAAACAAGGTCAGTGTATATACACATAGCCAAAAAGTTTTGCATTTCCTCTTTTCACTCTTTTCTAAGTGCTGAAAAGTACTTCTAAACTTTCAAAAAGTTCTAAAAAGTTTAAAAAGTTTTTTTCTCTGTCTTTCTAAAAGCTCTGACAAACTTTTTATCTTTTACTATCACTTTAACTCTCTCTAAAAATGTCTGGCACAGGCCAAAATGTTGATCTGTCCAAACTTGCATATGATCACCTTAGCTGGAAAGGAGCAAGGAGTCTCTGCATAGAGAGAGGTTTGAGTGTAGGGAAGAATCCTTCCTTAGAACTGTTAATTAACATGCTTAGAGTACAGGATAAGGCCATAAGTGCCCCATCTGTTGAAAAAGTAGCTAATGGTTCTCAATCTGATCCAGGGACTCCCCCAGGAAAAGATTCAGGAAAGAAACTTCCTAGCCTGCCCATTACTAGACAGTCTAGCATAGTTGGTAATGTTGATGAGCCACACCATACAAATAGTGTTGTCCCACATCATAGCAAAAGCATTTATTCTCACCATACTGGTAGTGATGTTTCTGTTAGCCAAGCTGTTAGGGTGGCTTCTGTAAGGGACAGGTCTCCTTCTGTCCATTCTCACCATACTTCTGTTTCAAGGCATGTCCCTCCCACCCACCCTGATGACAGATTGTTAGAAAGGGAGCTCAATAGATTGAGAGTGTAACAAACCAGACTGAAGCTCAAGAAGCAACAGCTGGATTTGGATAGACAGACTTTAGAAGTAGAGAAGGAGAGACAGAAACTGGGTTTAGAAACCCATGGTGGCAGCAGCAGTATTCCCCATAGTCATCCTGCAAAAGAGCATGATTCCAGGAATCTGCACAAGATAGTTCCCCCTTACAAGGAGGGGGATGACATTAACAAGTGGTTTGCTGCACTTGAGAGGGCCTGTGTTGTACAGGATGTCCCTCAAAGGCAGTGGGCTGCTATTCTATGGCTATCATTTAGTGGAAAAGGTAGGGATAGGCTCCTTACTGTGAAAGAAAATGATGCTAATAATTTCCAAGTTCTTAAGAATGCACTCCTGGATGGTTATGGCTTAACCACTGAACAATACAGGATAAAGTTCAGAGAGACCAAAAAGGAGTCTTCACAAGACTGGGTTGATTTCATTGACCATTCAGTGAAGGCCTTGGAGGGGTGGTTACATGGCAGTAAAGTTGCTGATTATGACAGCCTGTATAACTTGATCCTGAGAGAGCATATTCTTAATAATTGTGTGTCTGATTTGTTGCACCAGTACTTGGTGGACTCTGATCTGACCTCTCCCCAAGAATTGGGAAAGAAGGCAGACAAATGGGTCAGAACAAGGGTGAACAGAAAAGTTAATACATGGGGTGACAAAGATGGCAACAAAAAGAAGGATGGTAAGTCTTCTGACAAGGGTGGGGACAAATCTAAAAATGAGTCTTCATCAGGCCCACAAAAACACTCTGGTGGGGGTGGTGGGCCCAAATCCTCTTTTAATCAGAACAAGGAAAAGAAACCATGGTGCTATTTATGTAAAATAAAAGGCCATTGGACAACAGATCCCAGTTGTCCAAAGAAAGGCACCAAGCCTCCTACCACTACAACCCCTACTGCTACACCTAGTGTCCCTACTAATAGCAGTGGTGGTGGGAGCAAACCTACTAATAGCCAATCCAAGGGAGTAGCTGGGCTCACTATTGGTAACTTAGTTGGGGTTGGCCTTGTTAGGGAGGCCACAGAGGCTGTGTTAGTCTCTGAGGGGGCTATTGATTTAGCCACCTTAGTTGCTTGTCCCCTTAATATGGATAAGTACAAGCAGCTACCCCTAATAAATGGTGTTGAGGTTCAGGCCTACAGGGACACTGGTGCCAGTGTGACTATGGTCATAGAGAAACTGGTCCACCCTGAACAACACCTACTTGGTCACCAGTACCAAGTAACCGATGCTCACAACAACACACTTAGCCACCCCATGGCTGTTGTAAATCTCAACTGGGGGGGGGTTACTGGTCCAAAGAAAGTTGTGGTAGCTTCAGATTTACCTGTAGACTGTCTATTAGGGAATGATTTGGAGACATCAGCTTGGTCAGATGTGGAGTTGGAGGCCCATGCAGCAATGCTGGGCATCCCAGGGCATATTTTTGCTTTGACAAGGGCTCAGGCCAAAAAGCAAAAAGGACAGGGAAGCTTGGACCCTGGAACAATGGACCAAGTGCTCCCTAAAGCTAGGGCTAGTAGAAGCAAACCACTTCCTACTATCCCTCCCTCTACAGTGGATTCGACTTCTGAGGAAGAAGAATTCCCTCCCTGTGCAGAACCTACACCAGAGGAGCTGGAAGCAGACACTGCTGAGCTTTTGGGTGAAGGGGGGCCTGCCAGAGAGGAGCTGAGTGTGGCACAGCAAACCTGTCCCACATTAGAGGGTCTCAGACAGCAAGCTGTCAAACAGGCTAATGGGGATGTCAGTGACTCTCACAGAGTTTACTGGGAGGACAACCTCTTGTACACTGAGCATAGGGATCCTAAACCTGGAGCTGCCAGGAGATTAGTGATTCCTCAGGAGTACAGAAAGTTCCTCCTAACCGTGGCACATGACATTCCCCTAGCTGGACACCTGGGTCAAATGAAAACTTGGGACAGATTGGTTCCATTGTTTCATTGGCCTAGGATGTCTGAGGACACAAAGGAATTTTGTAAGTCCTGTGAAACCTGTCAAGCCAGTGGCAAGACAGGTGGCACCCCAAAGGCACCCCTTATTCCACTGCCTGTGGTTGGGGTTCCCTTTGAAAGGGTAGGGGTTGACATAGTTGGCCCCCTTGACAATCCTACTGCTTCAGGCAATAGGTTTATCTTGGTGGTAGTGGACCATGCCACAAGATATACTGAAGCTATTCCTTTAAGGACCACTAAAGCACCTGCAGTGGCAAAGGCCCTCCTGCGAATATTTTCCAGGGTGGGCTTCCCAAAGGAAGTGGTATCAGACAGGGGAAGCAATTTCATGTCTGCATACTTAAAGGCCATGTGGAAGGAGTGTGGTGTAACGTACAAGTTCACAACACCCTATCATCCACAAACAAATGGACTGGTGGAGAGATTTAATAAAACTCTCAAAGGCATGATTATGGGTCTCCCTGAAAAACTCCGCAGGAGATGGGATATCCTTCTACCATGCCTCCTTTTTGCCTACAGGGAGGTACCCCACAAAGGAGTGGGCTTCAGCCCCTTTGAACTTCTTTTTGGACACCCTGTTAGGGTTCCACTCACACTTGTAAAGGAGGGTTAGGAACAAGCTTTAAAAGCTCCTAAGCAGGATATTGTGGACTATGTACTTGGCCTCAGATCAAGGATGGCTGAGTACATGAAAAAGGCCAGTAAAAACCTTCAGGCCAGCCAAGAGCTCCAGAAGCAATGGCATGATCAGAAGGCTGTTTTGGTTCAGTACCAACCAGGGCAGAAAGTGTGGGTCTTGGAGCCTATGGCCCCAAGAGCACTCCAAGATAAATGGAGTGGACCCCACACAATTGTTGAAAAGAAGGGAGAAGTCACCTATTTAGTTGACTTAGGCACTGCCAGGAGTCCCCTTAGGGTGCTCCATGTCAACCGCCTGAAACCCTACTATGACAGGGCTGATCTCACCCTGCTCATGGCAACTGATGAGGGACAGGAAGAAGACAGTGATCCTCTACCTGATCTCTTCTCTTCCACAGAACAAGATGCTCTTGTGGAAGGTGTAGTTTTGGCTGATTGTCTTACTGCTGAGCAGAAAGACAATTGCATAAATCTCCTAGATCAATTCTCTGAACTCTTCTCTACTGTGCCAGGTACCACTTCTTGGTGTGAGCACACTATAGATACTGGAGACAGTTTACCTGTCAAAAGTAAGATCTATAGGCAGCCTGACCATGTCAGGGACTGCATAAAGCAAGAGGTCCAGAAAATGTTAGAACTGGGAGTCGTTGAGCACTCTGACAGTCCATGGGCTTCTCCTGTGGTACTGGTACCAAAACCCCATTCCAAAGATGGAAAGAAGGAAATGAGGTTTTGTGTAGACTATAGAGGTCTCAACTTGGTAACCAAAACTGATGCTCACCCTATACCCAGGGCAGATGAGCTCATAGATACACTGGCATCTGCCAAGTATCTAAGCACTTTTGACTTGACTGCAGGGTATTGGGAGATCGAATAGTCA
Source organism: Pleurodeles waltl (assembly GCF_031143425.1). Classification (NCBI taxonomy): domain Eukaryota; kingdom Metazoa; phylum Chordata; class Amphibia; order Caudata; family Salamandridae; genus Pleurodeles; species Pleurodeles waltl. The sequence continues at coordinate 391,579,841 of NC_090450.1, forward strand.
GGGCAACCCAGGGCCCCAGTGCTCATAAGTGTGCCTGAATGTGTTACCTGTGTAGTGACTAACTGTCTCACTGAGGCTCTGCTAATCAGAACCTCAGTGGTTATGCTCTCTCATTTCTTTCCAAATTGTCACTAACAGGCTAGTGACCATTTTTACCAATTTACATTGGCTTACTGTGTAGGAAAGTACCATCTTGCCTGGCATGTTACCCCCATTTTTCACTGTATATATGTTGTTTTAGTTGTATGTGTCACTGGGACCCTGGTAACCCAGGGCCCCAGTGCTCATAAGTGTGCCTGAATGTGTTACCTGTGTAGTGACTAACTGTCTCACTGAGGCTCTGCTAATCAGAACCTCAGTGGTTATGCTCTCTCATTTCTTTCCAAATTCTCACTAACAGGCTAGTGACCATTTTTACCAATTTACATTGGCTTACTGGAACACCCTTATAATTCCCTAGTATATGGTACTGAGGTACCCAGGGTATTGGGGTTCCAGGAGATCCCTATGGGCTGCAGCATTTCTTTTGCCACCCATAGGGAGCTCTGACAATTCTTACACAGGCCTGCCACTGCAGCCTGAGTGAAATAACGTCCACGTTATTTCACAGCCATTTTACACTGCACTTAAGTAACTTATAAGTCACCTATATGTCTAACCTTTACCTGGTAAAGGTTAGGTGCAAAGTTACTTAGTGTGAGGGCACCCTGGCACTAGCCAAGGTGCCCCCACATTGTTCAGAGCCAATTCCCTGAACTTTGTGAGTGCGGGGACACCATTACACGCATGCACTACATATAGGTCACTACCTATATGTAGCTTCACAATGGTAACTCCGAATATGGCCATGTAACATGTCTATGATCATCTAATTGCCCCCTCTATGCCATCCTGGCATAGTTGGCACAATCCCATGATCCCAGTGGTCTGTAGCACAGACCCTGGTACTGCCAAACTGCCCTTCCTGGGGTTTCACTGCAGCTGCTGCCAACCCCTCAGAAAGGCATCTGCCCTCCTGGGGTCCAGCCAGGCCTGGCCCAGGATGGCAGAACAAAGAACTTCCTCTGAGAGAGGGTGTGACACCCTCTCCCTTTGGAAAATGGTGTGAAGGCAGGGGAGGAGTAGCCTCCCCCAGCCCCTGGAAATGCTTTGTTGGCCACAGATGTGCCCAATTCTGCATAAGCCAGTCTACACCGGTTCAGGGGACCCCTTAGCCCTGCTCTGGCACGAAACTGGACAAAGGAAAGGGGAGTGACCACTCCCCTGACCTGCACCTCCCCTGGGAGGTGTCCAGAGCTCCTCCAGTGTGCTCCAGACCTCTGCCATCTTGGAAACAGAGGTGCTGCTGGCACACTGGACTGCTCTGAGTGGCCAGTGCCACCAGGTGACGTCAGAGACTCCTTCTGATAGGCTCCTTCAGGTGTTAGTAGCCTATCCTCTCTCCTAAGTAGCCAAACCCTCTTTTCTGGCTATTTAGGGTCTCTGTCTCTGGGGAAACTTCAGATAACGAATAAATGAGCTCAGCGAGTTCCTCTGCATCTCTCTCTTCACCTTCTGATAAGGAATCGACTGCTGACCGCGCTGGAAGCCTGCAAACCTGCAACATAGTAGCAAAGACGACTACTGTAACTCTGTAACGCTGATCCTGCCGCCTTCTCGACTATTTTCCTGCTTGTGCATGCTGTGGGGGTAGTCTGCCTCCTCTCTGCACCAGAAGCTCAGAAGAAATCTCCCGTGGGTCGACGGAATCTTCCCCCTGCAACCGCAGGCACCAAAAAGCTGCATTACCGGTCCCTTGGGTCTCCTCTCAGCACGACGAGCGAGGTCCTTCGAATCCAGCAACTCTGTCCAAGTGACCCCCACAGTCCAGTGACTCTTCAGTCCAAGTTTGGTGGAGGTAAGTCCTTGCCTCACCTCGCTGGGCTGCATTGCTGGGAACCGCGACTTTGCAGCTACTCCGGCCCCCGTGCACTTCCGGCGGAAATCCTTTGTGCACTTCCAAGCCTGGGTCCACGGCACTCTAACCTGCATTGCACGACTTTCTAAGTTGGTCTCCGGCGACGTGGGACTCCTTTGTGCAACTTCGGCGAGCACCGTTTCACGCATCCTCGTAGTGCCTGTTTCTGGCACTTCTCCGGATGCTACCTGCTTCAGTGAGGGCTCTTTGTCTTGCTCGACGTCCCCTCTCTCTTCAGGTCCAATTTGCGACCTCCTGGTCCCTCCTGGGCCCCAGCAGCGTCCAAAAACGCCAAATGCACGATTTGCGACTAGCAAGGCTAGTTGGCGTCCTTCCGGCCGGAAAACACTTCTGCACAACTCTCCAAGGCGAGAGGGATCCGTCCACCAACGGGGAAGTCTCTAGCCCTTTTCGTTCCTGCAGAAACCTCAGCCTCTTCTGTCCAGTCCAAGCTTCTTTGCACCCGCAGCTGGCATTTCCTGGGCATTTGCCCATCTCCGACTTGCTTGTGACTTTTGAACTTGGTCCCCTTGTTCCACAGGTACCCTAGATTGGAAATCCACAGTTGTTGCATTACTGGTTTGTGTCTTTCCTGCATTATTCCTCTAACACGACTTCTTTGTCCTTAGGGGAACTTTAGTGCACTTTGCACTCACTTTTCAGGGTCTTGGGGAGGGTTATTTTTCTAACTCTCACTAGTTTCTAATAGTCCCAGCGACCCTCTACAAGGTCACATAGGTTTGGGGTCCATTCGTGGTTCGCATTCCACTTTTGGAGTATATGGTTTGTGTTGCCCCTATCCCTATGTTTCCCCATTGCATCCTATTGTAACTATACATTGTTTGCACTGTTTTCTAAGACTATACTGCATATTTTTGCTATTGTGTATATATATCTTGTGTATATTTCCTATCCTCTCACTGAGGGTACACTCTAAGATACTTTGGCATATTGTCATAAAAATAAAGTACCTTTATTTTTAGTTTAACTGTGTATTGTGTTTTCTTATGATATTGTGCATATGACACTAAGTGGTACTGTAGTAGCTTCACACGTCTCCTAGTTCAGCCTAAGCTGCTCTGCTAAGCTACCATTATCTATCAGCCTAAGCTGCTAGACACCCTATACACTAATAAGGGATAACTGGGCCTGGTGCAAGGTGCAAGTACCCCTTGGTACTCTCTACAAGCCAGTCCAGCCTCCTACATTGGTTGTGCAGTGGTGGGATAAGTGCTTGAGACTACTTACCACTCTTGTCATTGTACTTTTCATAAGAGAAAAATATACAAAACAAGGTCAGTGTATATACACATAGCCAAAAAGTTTTGCATTTCCTCTTTTCACTCTTTTCTAAGTGCTGAAAAGTACTTCTAAACTTTCAAAAAGTTCTTAAAAGTTTAAAAAGTTTTTTTCTGTCTTTCCAAAAAGTTCTGAAAACTTTTTTCTCTCTTTCTATCACTTTAACTCTCTCTAAAAAATGTCTGGCACAGGCCAAAGTGTTGATCTGTCCAAACTTGCATATGACAACCTTAGCTGGAAAAGAGCAAGGAGTCTCTGTATAGAGAGAGGTTTGAGTGTAGGGAAGAATCCTTCCTTGGAACTGTTACTTAATATGCTTAGAGAACAGGATAAGGCCATAGGTGCCCCATCTGTTGAAAAAGTACCTAATAGTTCCCAATCTGATTCAGGGACTCCCCCAGGAAAAGATTCAGGAAAGAAACTTCCTAGCCTGCCCATTACTAGACAATCTAGCATAGATGGTAATGATGATGAGCCACACCAAATAAATAGTGTTGTCTCACATCATAGCAAAAGCATTTATTCTCACCATACTGGTAGTAATGTTTCTGTAAACCAAGCTGTTAGGGTGCCTTCTGTAAGGGACAGGTCTCCTTCTGTTCATTCCCATCATAGCTCTGTTTCTAGAAATGTCCCTCCCACCAACCCTGATGACAGAATGTTAGAGAGGGAACTCAATAAATTGAGGGTGGAACAAACCAGACTGAAGCTTAAAAAGCAACAGCTGGATTTGGATAGACAGCCTTTTGAATTAGAGAAGGAAAGACAGAAGTTGGGTTTAGATACCCATGGTGGCAGCAGCAGTATTCCCCATAGTCATCCTGCAAAAGAGCATGATTTCAGGAATCTGCACAAGATAGTTCCCCCTTATAAGGAGGGGGATGACATTAACAAGTGGTTTGCTGCACTTGAGAGGGCCTGTGTTGTACAGGATGTCCCTCAAAGGCAGTGGGCTGCTATCCTATGGCTATCATTTAGTGGAAAAGGTAGGGATAGGCTCCTTACTGTGAAAGAAAATGATGCTAATAATTTCAAAGTTCTTAAGAATGCACTCCTGGATGGTTATGGCTTAACCACTGAACAGTACAGGATAAAGTTCAGAGAGACCAAAAAGGAGTCTTCACAAGACTGGGTTGATTTCATTGACCATTCAGTGAAGGACTTGGAGGGGTGGTTACATGGCAGTAAAGTTACTGATTATGAAAGCCTGTATAACACAATCCTGAGAGAGCATATACTTAATAATTGTGTGTCTGATTTGTTGCACCAGTACCTGGTAGACTCTGATCTGACCTCTCCGCAAGAATTGGGAAAGAAGGCAGACAAATGGGTCAGAACAAGGGTGAACAGAAAAGTTCATACAGGGGGTGACAAAGATGGCAATAAGAAGAAAGATGGTGAAAAATCTCAAGATAAGCATGGGGATAAGGGTAAAACCAAAGATCCCACTTCAAATCTTAAACACTCTTCAGAGTGTGGGGATAAAACTAATTCTTCCTCTTCGTCTCAACCTGCACACATTAAAAAGCCTTGGTGCTTTGTGTGTAAAAACAGAGGCCATAGGCCAGGGGATAAGTCCTGTCCAGGTAAACCCCCTGAGCCTACCACCACTAATACATCAAGCTCTAGTGCCCCTAGCAGTAGTGGTACTAGTGGTGGGACTGCTGGCAACAGTCAAGCAAAGGGTGTAGTTGGGTTCACTTATGGGTCCATCATAGAAACTGGGGTAGTCAGTCCCAAGACAGTTTCTGTCACACCTAGTGGCATTGGCCTTGCCACACTGGCTGCTTGTCCCCTTACAATGGATAAGTACAGGCAGACAGTTTCAATAAATGGTGTTGAGGCCTTGGCCTACAGGGACACAGGTGCCAGTTTCACTTTGGTGACTGAAAACCTAGTGCACCCTGACCAACACATCATTGGACAACAGTATAAGATTATTGATGTCCATAACTCCACTAAGTTTCTTCCCTTAGCTATAATTCAGTTTAGTTGGGGTGGAGTTACTGGCCCTAAGCATGTGGTGGTATCACCTAGCTTACCTGTAGACTGTCTCTTAGGTAATGACCTAGAGGCCTCAGGTTGGGCTGATGTAGAGTTTTATGCCCATGCAGCCATGCTGGGCATCCCTGAGGAATTGTTCCCTCTCATTTCAAGTGAAATGAAAAAGCAAAGGAGAGAAGGCCTGAAAACTCAGGATCCCTCTCCATCAACAGGTAAAAAGGGTATCACAGTATCCCCTAACCACCCTACCATTCAGGATACTATTCCTGTGGTGGGAGAAACCTCTCCTGGGGTGGCACCTGTTCCAAGGGAATCATCAGCTGCCAAAGCTGGACTCCCTGAGGTGGAAGTACCTCTCTGTGGGATAACTAACATTGGTGAGAAAAACAGCACCATTTTAGTTAACATGGAGCATCCCTCCAACCCTCCCAGAGAAACTTTAGTGCAGAAACCCTGCACTACCTCACAACACTTAGGACAGCATCCCTGCCCTAGTGTGGAGCTCATAGGACAGCATCCCTGCTGTAGGAGGCTGGACTGGCTTGTAGTGAGTACCAAGGGGTACTTGCACCTTGCACCAGGCCCAGTTATCCCTTATTAGTGTATAGGGTGTCTAGCAGCTTAGGCTGATAGATAATGGTAGCTTAGCAGAGCAGCTTAGGCTGAACTAGGAGACGTGTGAAGCTACTACAGTACCATTTAGTGTCATATGCACAATATCATAAGAAAACACAATACACAGTTATACTAAAAATAAAGGTACTTTATTTTTATGACAATATGCCAAAGTATCTTAGAGTGTACCCTCAGTAAGAGGATAGGAAATATACACAAGATATATATACACAATAGCAAAAATATGCAGTATAGTCTTAGAAAACAGTGCAAACAATGTATAGTTACAATAGGATGCAATGGGGAAACATAGGGATAGGGGCAACACAAACCATATACTCCAGAAGTGGAATGCGAACCACGAATGGACCCCAAACCTATGTGACCTTGTAGAGGGTCGCTGGGACTATTAGAAAATAGTGAGAGTTAGCAAAATAACCCTCCCCAAGACCCTGAAAAGTGAGTGCAAAGTGCACTAAAGTTCCCCTAAGGACAAAATAGTCGTGTTAGAGGGAAAATGCAAGGAAAACACAAATCAGCAATGCAACAACGATGGATTCCTGACTGAGGGTACCTTTGGAACAAGGGGACCAAGTCCAAAAGTCACAAGCAACTCGGAGATGGGCAGATGCCCAAGAAATGCCAGCGGTTGGTGCAAAGAAGCTCTTACTAGGCTGAAGAACTGTGAATACTGCAAGAACGACAAGGGCTAGAGACTTCTCCTTTGGAGGATGGATCCCCCACGCCTTGGAGAGTCGTGCAGAAGTGTTTTTCCGCCGGATGGACGCCAACAAGCCTTGCTACACGCAAATCTTGCGTTTGGCGTTTTTGGACGCTGCTGGGGCCCAGGAAGGACCAGGAGGTCGCAAATTGGACCTGCAGAGAGAGGGGACGTCGAGCAAGACAAAGAGCCCTCACTGAAGCAGGTAGCTCCCGGAGAAGTGCCAGAAACAGGCACTAAGAGGATGCGTGAAACGGTGCTCGCCGAAGTTGCACAAAGGAGTCCCACGTCGCCGGAAACCAACTTAGAAAGTCGTGCAATGCAGGTTAGAGTGCCGTGGACCCAGGCTTGGCTGTGCACGAAGGATTTCCGCCGGAAGTGCACAGGGGCCGTAGTAGCTTGCAAAGTCGCGGTTCCCAGCAATGCAGCCCAGCGAGGTGAGGCAAGGACTTACCTCCACCAAACTTGGGCTGAAGAGTCACTGGACTGTCGGGGGTCACTTGGACAGCGTCGCTGGATTCGAGGGACCTCGCTCGTCGTGCTGAGAGGAGACCCAAGGGACCGGTAATGCAGGTTTTTGGTGCCTGCGGTTGCAGGGGAAGATTCCGTCGACCCACGGGAGATTTCTTCGGAGCTTCTGGTGCAGAGAGGAGGCAGGCTACCCCCACAGCATGCACAAGCAGGAAAACAGTCGAGAAGGCGGCAGGATCAGCGTTACAGAGTTGCAGTAGTCGTCTTTGCTACTATGTTGCAGGTTTGCAGGCTTCCAGCGCGGTCAGCGGTCGTTTCCTTATCAGAAGGTGAAGAGGGAGATGCAGAGGAACTCGGCTGAGCTCATGCATTCGTTATCTAAAGTTTCCCCAGAGACAGAGACCCTAAATAGCCAGAAAAGAGGGTTTGGCTACCTAGGAGAGAGGAAAGGCTACTAACACCTGAAGGAGCCTATCAGCAGGAGTCTCTGACGTCACCTGGTGGCACTGGCCATTCAGAGCAGTTCCAGTGTGCCAGCAGCACCTCTGTTTCCAAGATGGCAGAGGTCTGGAGCACACTGGAGGAGCTCTGGACACCTCCCAGGGGAGGTGCAGGTCAGGGGAGTGGTCACTCCCCTTTCCTTTGTCCAGTTTCGCGCCAGAGCAGGGGCTAAGGGGTCCCTGAACCGGTGTAGACTGGCTTATGCAGAATTGGGCACATCTGTGCCCAACAAAGCATTTCCAGAGGCTGGGGGAGGCTACTCCTCCCCTGCCTTCACACCATTTTCCAAAGGGAGAGGGTGTCACACCCTCTCTCAGAGGAAGTTCTTTGTTCTGCCATCCTGGGCCAGGCCTGGCTGGACCCCAGGAGGGCAGCTGCCTGTCTGAGGGGTTGGCAGCAGCAGCAGCTGCAGTGAAACCCCAGGAAGGGCAGTTTGGCAGTACCAGGGTCTGTGCTACAGACCACTGGGATCATGGGATTGTGCCAACTATGCCAGGATGGTATAGAGGGGGCAATTCCATGATCATAGACATGTTACATGGCCATATTCGGAGTTACCATGGTGAAGCTACATATAGGTAGTGACCTATATGTAGTGCACGCGTGTAATGGTGTCCCCGCACTCACAAAGTTCAGGGAATTGGCTCTGAACAATGTGGGGGCACCTTGGCTAGTGCCAGGGTGCCCTCACACTAAGTAACTTTGCACCTAACCTTTACCAGGTAAAGGTTAGACATATAGGTGACTTATAAGTTACTTAAGTGCAGTGTAAAATGGCTGTGAAATAACGTGGACGTTATTTCACTCAGGCTGCAGTGGCAGGCCTGTGTAAGAATTGTCAGAGCTCTCTATGGGTGGCAAAAGAAATGCTGCAGCCCATAGGGATCTCCTGGAACCCCAATACCCTGGGTACCTCAGTACCATATACTAGGGAATTATAAGGGAGTTCCAGTAAGCCAATGTAAATTGGTAAAATTGGTCACTAGCCTGTTAGTGACAATTTAAAAGTAATGAGAGAGCATAACCACTGAGGTTCTGGTTAGCAGAGCCTCAGTGAGACAGTTAGGCACCACACAGGGAACACATACATGCACACCTATGAGCACTGGGGTCCTGTGTGACAGGGTCCCAGTGACACATGCATATAGGCCACAAACCTATGAGCACTGGGGTCCTGACCAGCAGGATCCCAGTGACACATAACAAACATACTGAAACCATAGTGTTTTCACTATGAGCACTGAGGCCTGGCTATCAGGATCCCAGTGAGACAGTGAAAACAGTGACAAACACCCTGTCATACACTCACAAACAGGCCAAAAGTGGGGGTAACAAGGCTAGAAAGAGGCTACCTTCTCACACAACCCCCCCCCAAACGAAGGACAATAAGGCTAACCTTGGCCAGTTGAGACTTTATTGTCTAAGTGGTGATAAGTAGAGAGTAGCTCTGCAATAGACTGGTTACTCCCTTTATCATCCACTATATGGTTACTTCCCTGTGGGGATGTAAACCACCCTGTTTGAAGTTTTTTAGCTAAGCAACAATGTGAAGATGTATTTTCAGATTTTCTATCAGTAAGTTTTAGTTTAGAGCAGTGGGAATTGTCCACTGAACCTATTTGTAGTGATGGAAATGCCAGACAGGGATGCTGTCTCAGAAAAGCCATAGCTGGGCAAAAACTTTGTCCATCTGGCTGGAAGAGAGAACAGGGATGCTGTTTCTCTTGAGTTGGAGCAGGGCAGGGATGCTGTCCTATGAGCTCCACACTAGGGCAGGGATGCTGTCCTAAGTGTTGTGAGGTAGTGCAGGGTTTCTGCACTAAAGTTTCTCTGGGAGGGCTGGAGGGATGCTCCATGTTAACTAAAATGGTGCTGTTTTTCTCACCAAGGTTAGTTATCCCACAGAGAGGTACTTCCACCTCAGGGAGTCCAGCTTTGCCAGCTGATGATTCCCTTGGAACAGGTGTCACCCCAGGAGAGGTTTCTCCCACCACAGGAATAGTATCCTGAATGGTAGGGTGGTTAGGGGATACTGTGATACCCTTTTTACCTGTTGATGGAGAGGGATCCTGAGTTTTCAGGCCTTCTCTCCTTTGCTTTTTCATTTCACTTGAAATGAGAGGGAACAATTCCTCAGGGATGCCCAGCATGGCTGCATGGGCATAAAACTCTACATCAGCCCAACCTGAGGCCTCTAGGTCATTACCTAAGAGACAGTCTACAGGTAAGCTAGGTGATACCACCACCTGCTTAGGGCCAGTAACTCCACCCCAACTAAACTGAATTATAGCTAAGGGAAGAAACTTAGTGGAGTTATGGACATCAATAATCTTATACTGTTGTCCAATGATGTGTTGTTCAGGAGGCACTAGGTTTTCAGTCACCAAAGTGAAACTGGCACCTGTGTCCCTGTAGGCCAAGGCCTCAACACCATTTATTGAAACTGTCTGCCTGTACTTATCCATTGTAAGGGGACAAGCAGCCAGTGTGGCAAGGCCAATGCCACTAGGTGTGACAGAAACTGTCTTGGGACTGATGACATCAGTTTCCACTATGGACCCATAAGTGAACCCAACTACACCCTTTGCTTGACTGTTGCCAGCAGTCCCACCACTAGTACCACTACTGCTAGGGGCACTAGAGCTTGATGTATTAGTGGTGGTAGGCTCAGGGGGTTTACCTGGACAGGACTTATCCCCTGGCCTATGGCCTCTATTTTTACACACAAAGCACCAAGGCTTTTTAATGTGTGCAGGTTGGGAAGAAGAGGAAGAATTTGTTTTATCCCCACCCTCTGAAGAGTGTTTAAGATTTGAAGTGGGATCTTTGGTTTTACCCTTATCCCCATGCTTATCTTGAGATTTTTCACCATCTTTCTTCTTATTGCCATCTTTGTCACCCCCTGTATGAACTTTTCTGTTCACCCTTGTTCTGACCCATTTGTCTGCCTTCTTTCCCAATTCTTGGGGAGAGGTCAGATCAGAGTCTACCAGGTACTGGTGCAACAAATCAGACACACAATTATTAAGTATATGCTCTCTCAGGATTGTGTTATACAGGCTTTCATAATCAGTAACTTTACTGCCATGTAACCACCCCTCCAAGGCCTTCACTGAATGGTCAATGAAATCAACCCAGTCTTGTGAAGACTCCTTTTTGGTCTCTCTGAACTTTATCCTGTACTGTTCAGTGGTTAAGCCATAACCATCCAGGAGTGCATTCTTAAGAACTGTAAAATTATTGGCCTCATTTTCTTTCACAGTAAGGAGTCTATCCCTACCCTTTCCACTAAATGATAGCCATAGGATAGCAGCCCACTGCCTTTGAGGGACATCCTGTACAACACAGGCCCTCTCAAGTGCAGCAAACCACTTGTTAATGTCATCCCCCTCCTTATAAGGGGGAACTATCTTGTGCAGATTCCTGGAATCATGCTCTTTTGCAGGATGACTATGGGGAATACTGCTGCTGCCACCATGGGTTTCTAAACCCAACTTCTGTCTTTCCCTCTCTACTTCTAAAGACTGTCTATCCAAATCCAGCTGTTGCTTCTTGAGCTTCAGTCTGGTTTGTTCCACTCTCAATCTATTGAGCTCCCTTTCTAACAATCTGTCATCAGGGTGGGTGGGAGGGACATTTCTAGATACAGAGGTATGATGGGAATGAACAGAAGGAGACCTGTCCCTTACAGAGGGCACCCTAACAGCTTGGCTACCAGTGTAATGTGAGAGCACACCATTAGTATGGTGTGATTCAACCTCTGTACCAACTATGCTAGACTGTCTAGTAATGGGCAGGCTGAGAAGTTTCTTTCCTGAACCTTTTCCTGGGGGAGTCCCTGGATCAGATTGAGAACCATTAGCTACTTTTTCTACAGATTGGGCACTTATGGCCTTATCCTGTACTCTAAGCATATTAATTAACAGTTCTAAGGAAGGATTCTTCCCTACACTCAAACCTCTCTCTATGCAGAGACTCCTTGCTCCTTTCCAGCTAAGGTGATCATATGCAAGTTTGGACAGTTCAACAATTTTTCCTGTGCCAGACATTTTTTTTTTTGAGAGAGTTAAAGTGATAGAAAAAGAGAAAAAAGTTTTCAGAACTTTTTGGAAAGACAGAAAAAAACTTTTTAAACTTTTAAGAACTTTTTGAAAGTTTAGAAGTACTTTTCAGCACTTAGAAAAGAGTGAAAAGAGGAAATGCAAAACTTTTTGGCTATGTGTATATACACTGACCTTGTTTTGTATATTTTTCTCTTATGAAAAGTACAATGACAAGAGTGGTAAGTAGTCTCAAGCACTTATCCCACCACTGCACAACCAATGTAGGAGGCTGGACTGGCTTGTAGTGAGTACCAAGGGGTACTTGCACCTTGCACCAGGCCCAGTTATCCCTTATTAGTGTATAGGGTGTCTAGCAGCTTAGGCTGATAGATAATGGTAGCTTAGCAGAGCAGCTTAGGCTGAACTAGGAGACGTGTGAAGCTACTACAGTACCACTTAGTGTCATATGCACAATATCATAAGAAAACACAATACACAGTTATACTAAAAATAAAAGTACTTTATTTTTATGACAATATGCCAAAGTATCTTAGAGTGTACCCTCAGTAAGAGGATAGGAAATATACACAAGATATATATACACAATAGCAAAAATATGCAGTATAGTCTTAGAAAACAGTGCAAACAATGTATAGTTACAATAGGATGCAATGGGGAAACATAGGGATAGGGGCAACACAAACCATATACTCCAGAAGTGGAATGCGAACCACGAATGGACCCCAAACCTATGTGACCTTGTAGAGGGTCGCTGGGACTATTAGAAAATAGTGAGAGTTAGCAAAATAACCCTCCCCAAGACCCTGAAAAGTGAGTGCAAAGTGCACTAAAGTTCCCCTAAGGACAAAATAGTCGTGTTAGAGGGAAAATGCAAGGAAAACACAAATCAGCAATGCAACAACGATGGATTCCTGACTGAGGGTACCTGTGGAACAAGGGGACCAAGTCCAAAAGTCACAAGCAACTCGGAGATGGGCAGATGCCCAAGAAATGCCAGCGGTTGGTGCAAAGAAGCTCTTACTAGGCTGAAGAACTGTGAATACTGCAAGAACGACAAGGGCTAGAGACTTCCCCTTTGGAGGATGGATCCCCCACGCCTTGGAGAGTCGTGCAGAAGTGTTTTCCCGCCGGATGAACGCCAACAAGCCTTGCTACACGCAAATCGTGTGTTTGGCGTTTTTGGACGCTGCTGGGGCCCAGGAGGGACCAGGAGGTCGCAAATTGGACCTGCAGAGAGAGGGGACGTCGAGCAAGACAAAGAGCCCTCACTGAAGCAGGTAGCACCCGGAGAAGTGCCAGAAACAGGCACTACGATGATGCATGAAACGGTGCTCGCCGAAGTTGCACAAAGGAGTCCCACGTCGCCGGAGACCAACTTAGAAAGTCGTGCAATGCAGGTTAGAGTGCCGTGGACCCAGGCTTGGCTGTGCACGAAGGATTTCCGCCGGAAGTGCACAGGGGCCGGAGTAGCTTGCAAAGTCGCGGTTCCCAGCAATGCAGCCCAGCGAGGTGAGGCAAGGACTTACCTCCACCAAACTTGGGCTGAAGAGTCACTGGACTGTGGGGGTCACTTGGACAGCGTCGCTGGATTCGAGGGACCTCGCTCGTCGTGCTGAGAGGAGACCCAAGGGACCGGTAATGCAGCTTTTTGGTGCCTGCGGTTGCAGGGGAAGATTCCGTCGACCCACGGGAGATTTCTTCGGAGCTTCTGGTGCAGAGAGGAGGCAGTCTACCCCCACAGCATGCACAAGCAGGAAAACAGTCGAGAAGGCGGCAGGATCAGCGTTACAGAGTTGCAGTAGTCGTCTTTGCTACTATGTTGCAGGTTTGCAGGCTTCCAGCGCGGTCAGCGGTCGTTTCCTTATCAGAAGGTGAAGAGGGAGATGCAGAGGAACTCGGCTGAGCTCATGCATTCGTTATCTAAAGTTTCCCCAGAGACAGAGACCCTAAATAGCCAGAAAAGAGGGTTTGGCTACCTAGGAGAGAGGAAAGGCTACTAACACCTGAAGGAGCCTATCAGCAGGAGTCTCTGACGTCACCTGGTGGCACTGGCCATTCAGAGCAGTCCAGTGTGCGAGCAGCACCTCTGTTTCCAAGATGGCAGAGGTCTGGAGCACACTGGAGGAGCTCTGGACACCTCCCAGGGGAGGTGCAGGTCAGGGGAGTGGTCACTCCCCTTTCCTTTGTCCAGTTTCGCGCCAGAGCAGGGGCTAAGGGGTCCCTGAACCGGTGTAGACTGGCTTATGCAGAATTGGGCACATCTGTGCCCAACAAACCATTTCCAGAGGCTGGGGGAGGCTACTCCTCCCCTGCCTTCACACCATTTTCCAAAGGGAGAGGGTGTCACACCCTCTCTCAGAGGAAGTTCTTTGTTCTGCCATCCTGGGCCAGGCCTGGCTGGACCCCAGGAGGGCAGCTGCCTGTCTGAGGGGTTGGCAGCAGCAGCAGCTGCAGTGAAACCCCAGGAAGGGCAGTTTGGCAGTACCAGGGTCTGTGCTACAGACCACTGGGATCATGGGATTGTGCCAACTATGCCAGGATGGTATAGAGGGGGCAATTCCATGATCATAGACATGTTACATGGCCATATTCGGCGTTACCATGGTGAAGCTACATATAGGTAGTGACCTATATGTAGTGCACGCGTGTAATGGTGTCCCCGCACTCACAAAGTTCAGGGAATTGGCTCTGAACAATGTGGGGGCACCTTGGCTAGTGCCAGGGTGCCCTCACACTAAGTAACTTTGCACCTAACCTTTACCAGGTAAAGGTTAGACATATAGGTGACTTATAAGTTACTTAAGTGCAGTGTAAAATGGCTGTGAAATAACGTGGACGTTATTTCACTCAGGCTGCAGTGGCAGGCCTGTGTAAGAATTGTCAGAGCTCTCTATGGGTGGCAAAAGAAATGCTGCAGCCCATAGGGATCTCTTGGAACCCCAATACCCTGGGTACCTCAGTACCATATACTAGGGAATTATAAGGGTGTTCCAGTAAGCCAATGTAAATTGGTAAAATTGGTCACTAGCCTGTTAGTGACAATTTAAAAGTAATGAGAGAGCATAACCACTGAGGTTCTGGTTAGCAGAGCCTCAGTGAGACAGTTAGCACCACACAGGGAACACATACATGCACACCTATGAGCACTGGGGTCCTGTGTGACAGGGTCCCAGTGACACATACATGTAGGCCACAAACCTATGAGCACTGGGGTCCTGACCAGCAGGATCCCAGTGACACATAACAAACATACTGAAACCATAGTGTTTTCACTATGAGCACTGAGGCCTGGCTATCAGGATCCCAGTGAGACAGTGAAAACAGTCACAAACACCCTGTCATACACTCACAAACAGGCCAAAAGTGGGGGTAACAAGGCTAGAAAGAGGCTACCTTCTCACACCTGCCCTGCTCCAACTCAAGAGAAACAGCATCCATGTTCTCTCTTCCAGCCAGATGGACAAAGTTTTTGCCCAGCTATGGCTTTTCTGAGACAGCATCCCGGTCTGGCATTTCCATCACTACAAATAGGTTCAGTGGACAATTCAAACTGCTCTAAACTAAAACTTACTGATAGAAACTCTGAAAATACATCTTCACATTGTTGCTTAGCTAAAAAACTTCAAACAGGGTGGTTTACATCCCCACAGGGAAGTAACCATATAGTGGATGATAAAGGGAGTAACCAGTCTATTGCAGAGCTACTCTCTACTTATCACCACTTAGACAATAAAGTCTCAACTGGCCAAGGTTAGCCTTATTGTCCTTCGTTTGGGGGGGGTTGTGTGAGAAGGTAGCCTCTTTCTAGCCTTGTTACCCCCACTTTTGGCCTGTTTCTGAGTGTATGTCAGGGTGTTTGTCACTGTTTTCACTGTCTCACTGGGATCCTGATAGCCAGGCCCCAGTGCTCATAGTGAAGACACTATGTTTTCAGTATGTTTGTTATGGGTCACTGGGATCCTGCTGGTCAGGACCCCAGTGCTCATAGGTTTGTGGCCTATATGTATGTGTCACTGGGACCCTGTCACACAGGGCCCCAGTGCTCATAGGTGTGCATGTATATGTTCCCTGTGGTGCCTAACTGTCTCACTGAGGCTCTGCTAATCAGAACCTCAGTGGTTATGCTCTCTCATTTCTTTCCAAATTGTCACTGACAGGCTAGTGACCATTTTTACCAATTTACATTGGCTTACTGGAACACCCTTATAATTCCCTAGTATATGGTACTGAGGTACCCAGGGTATTGGGGTTCCAGGAGATCCCTATGGGCTGCAGCATTTCTTTTGCCACCCATAGGGAGCTCTGACAATTCTTACACAGGCCTGCCACTGCAGCCTGAGTGAAATAACGTCCACGTTATTTCACAGCCATTTTACACTGCACTTAAGTAACTTATAAGTCACCTATATGTCTAACCTTTACCTGGTAAAGGTTAGGTGCAAAGTTACTTAGTGTGAGGGCACCCTAGCACTAGCCAAGGTGCCCCCACATTGTTCAGAGCCAATTCCCTGAACTTTGTGAGTGCGGGGACACCATTACACGCGTGCACTACATATAGGTCACTACCTATATGTAGCTTCACAATGGTAACTTCGAATATGGCCATGTAACATGTCTATGATCATGGAATTGCCCCCTCTATGCCATCCTGGCATAGTTGGCACAATCCCATGATCCCAGGGGTCTGTAGCACAGACCCGGGTACTGCCAAACTGCCCTTCCTGGGGTTTCACTGCAGCTGCTGCCAACCCCTCAGACAGGCATCTGCCCTCCTGGGGTCCAGCCAGGCCTGGCCCAGGATGGCAGAACAAAGAACTTGCTCTGAGAGAGGGTGTGACACCCTCTCCCTTTGAAAAATGGTGTGAAGGCAGGGGAGGAGTAGCCTCCCCCAGCCTCTGGAAATGCTTTCTTGGGCACAGACGTGCCCAATTCTGCATAAGCCAGTCTACACCGGTTCAGGGACCCCTTAGCCCCTGCTCTGGCGCGAAATTGGACAAAGGAAAGGGGAGTGACCACTCCCCTGACCTGCACCTCCCCTGGGAGGTGTCCAGAGCTCCTCCAGTGTGCTCCAGACCTCTGCCATCTTGGAAACAGAGGTGCTGCTGGCACACTGGACTGGTCTGAGTGGCCAGTGCCACCAGGTGACGTCAGAGACTCCTGCTGATAGGCTCCTTCAGGTGTTAGTAGCCTATCCTCTCTCCTAGGTAGCCAAACCCTCTTTTCTGGCTATTTAGGGTCTCTGTCTCTGGGGAAACTTTAGATAACGAATGCAAGAGCTCATCCGAGTTCCTCTGCATCTCTCTCTTCACCTTCTGATAAGGAAACGACCGCTGACCGCGCTGGAAGCCTGCAAACCTGCAACATAGTAGCAAAGACGACTACTGCAACTCTGTAACGCTGATCCTGCCGCCTTCTCGACTGTTTTCCTGCTTGTGCATGCTGTGGGGGTAGCCTGCCTCCTCTCTGCACCAGAAGCTCCGAAGAAATCTCCCGTGGGTCGACGGAATCTTCCCCCTGCAACCGCAGGCACCAAAAAGCTGCATTACCGGTCCCTTGGGTCTCCTCTCAGCACGACGAGCGAGGTCCCTCGAATCCAGCGACTCTGTCCAAGTGACCCCCACAGTCCAGTGACTCTTCAGTCCAAGTTTGGTGGAGGTAAGTCCTTGCCTCACCTCGCTGGGCTGCATTGCTGGGAACCGCGACTTTGCAGCTGCTCCGGCCCCTGTGCACTTCCGGCGGAAATCCTTTGTGCACAGCCAAGCCTGGGTCCACGGCACTCTAACCTGCATTGCACGACTTTCTAAGTTGGTCTCCGGCGACGTGGGACTCCTTTGTGCAACTTCGGCGAACACCGTTTCACGCATCCTCGTAGTGCCTGTTTCTGGCACTTCTCCGGGTGCTACCTGCTTCAGTGAGGGCTCTTTGTCTTGCTCGATGTCCCTTCTCTCTTCAGGTCCAATTAGCGACCTCCTGGTCCCTCCTGGGCCCCAGCAGCGTCCAAAAACGCCAAACGCACGATTTGCGACTAGCAAGGCTTGTTGGCGTCCTTCCGGCGAGAAAACACGTCTGCACGACTCTCCCAGGCGAGCAGGATCCGTCCACCAAAGGGGAAGTCTCTAGCCCTTTTCGTTCCTGCAGAAACCTCAGCTTCTTCTGTCCAGTCGAAGCTTCTTTGCACCCGCAGCTGGCATTTCCTGGGCATCTGCCCATCTCCGACTTGCTTGTGACTTTTGGACTTGGTCCCCTTGTTCCACAGGTACCCTAGATTGGAAATCCACAGTTGTTGCATTGCTGGTTTGTGTCTTTTCTGCATTATTCCTCTAACACGACTACTTTGTCCTTAGGGGAACTTTAGTGCACTTTGCACTCACTTTTCAGGGTCTTGGGGAGGGTTATTTTTCTAACTCTCACTATTTTCTAATAGTCCCAGCGACCCTCTACAAGGTCACATAGGTTTGGGGTCCATTCGTGGTTCGCATTCCACTTTTGGAGTATATGGTTTGTGTTGCCCCTATCCCTATGTTTCCCCATTGCATCCTATTGTAACTATACATTGTTTGCACTGTTTTCTAAGACTATACTGCATATTTTTGCTATTGTGTATATATATCTTGTGTATATTTCCTATCCTCTCACTGAGGGTACACTCTAAGATACTTTGGCATATTGTCATAAAAATAAAGTACCTTTATTTTTAGCATAACTGTGTATTGTGTTTTCTTATGATATTGTGCATATGACACTAAGTGGTACTGTAGTAGCTTCACACGTCTCCTAGTTCAGCCTAAGCTGCTCTGCTAAGCTACCATTATCTATCAGCCTAAGCTGCTAGACACCCTATACACTAATAAGGGATAACTGGGCTTGGTGCAAGGTGCAAGTACCCCTTGGTACTCTCTACAAGCCAGTCCATCCTCCTACAGCCAGGATCAACCTGTTGCTTTTATTAGTAGGAGGTTGACCCCTAGAGAAAAGCGTTGGTCTGCCATTGAGAGGGAGGCCTTTGCTGTGGTCTGGGCTCTGAAGAAGTTGAGGCCATACCTGTTTGGCACTCACTTCATTGTTCAGACAGACCACAAACCTCTACTTTGGCTAAAACAAATGAAAGGTGAAAATCCTAAATTGTTGAGGTGGTCCATATCCCTACAGGGAATGGACTATACAGTGGAACATAGACCTGGGAGTAGCCACTCCAATGCAGATGGACTCTCCAGATATTTCCACTGAGACAATGAAGACTCATCAGGTCATGGCTAGTCTTATTGTCCTTCGTTTGGGGGGGGGTTGTGTAGGAAAGTACCATCTTGCCTGGCATGTTACCCCCATTTTTCACTGTATATATGTTGTTTTAGTTGTATGTGTCACTGGGACCCTGGTAACCCAGGGCCCCAGTGCTCATAAGTGTGCCTGAATGTGTTACCTGTGTAGTGACTAACTGTCTCACTGAGGCTCTGCTAATCATAACCTCAGTGGTTATGCTCTCTCATTTCTTTCCAAATTGTCACTAACAGGCTAGTGACCATTTTTACCAATTTACATTGGCTTACTGGAACACCCTTATAATTCCCTAGTATATGGTACTGAGGTACCCAGGGTATTGGGTTTCCAGGAGATCCCTATGGGCTGCAGCATTTCTTTTGCCACCCATAGGGAGCTC
This sequence comes from Pleurodeles waltl, assembly GCF_031143425.1. Classification (NCBI taxonomy): domain Eukaryota; kingdom Metazoa; phylum Chordata; class Amphibia; order Caudata; family Salamandridae; genus Pleurodeles; species Pleurodeles waltl. The sequence goes on from NC_090450.1 coordinate 391,599,130, forward strand.
TGACAATTCTTACACAGGCCTGCCACTGCAGCCTGAGTGAAATAACGTCCACGTTATTTCACAGCCATTTTACACTGCACTTAAGTAACTTATAAGTCACCTATATGTCTAACCTTTACCTGGTAAAGGTTATGTGCAAAGTTACTTAGTGTGAGGGCACCCTGGCACTAGCCAAGGTGCCCCCACATTGTTCAGAGCCAATTCCCTGAACTTTGTGAGTGCGGGGACACCATTACACGCGTGCACTACATATAGGTCACTACCTATATGTAGCTTCACAATGGTAACTCCGAATATGGCCATGTAACATGTCTATGATCATGGAATTGCCCCCTCTATGCCATCCTGTCATAGTTGGCACAATCCCATGATCCCAGTGGTCTATAGCACAGACCCTGGTACTGCCAAACTGCCCTTCCTGGGGTTTCACTGCAGCTGCTGCTGCTGCCAACCCCTCAGACAGGCATCTGCCCTCCTGGGGTCCAGCCAGGCCTGGCCCAGGATGGCAGAACAAAGAACTTCCTCTGAGAGAGGGTGTGACACCTTCTCCCTTTGGAAAATGGTGTGAAGGCAGGGGAGGAGTAGCCTCCCCCAGCCTCTGGAAATGCTTTGTTGGGCACAGATGTGCCCAATTCTGCATAAGCCAGTCTACACCGGTTCAGGGGACCCCTTAGCCCTGCTCTGGCGCGAAACTGGACAAAGGAAAGGGGAGTGACCACTCCCCTGACCTGCACCTCCCCTGGGAGGTGTCCAGAGCTCCTCCAGTGTGCTCCAGACCTCTGCCATCTTGGAAACAGAGGTGCTGCTGGCACACTGGACTGCTCTGAGTGGCCAGTGCCACCAGGTGACGTCAGAGGCTCCTTCTGATAGGCTCCTTCAGGTGTTAGTAGCCTATCCTCTCTCCTAAGTAGCCAAACCCTCTTTTCTGGCTATTTAGGGTCTCTGTCTCTGGGGAAACTTCAGATAACGAATGCATGAGCTCAGCCGAGTTCCTCTGCATCTCTCTCTTCACCTTCTGATAAGGAATCGACTGCTGACCGCGCTGGAAGCCTGCAAACCTGCAACATAGTAGCAAAGACGACTACTGCAACTCTGTAACGCTGATCCTGCCGCCTTCTCGACTGTTTTCCTGCTTGTGCATGCTGTGGGGGTAGTCTGCCTCCTCTCTGCACCAGAAGCTCCGAAGAAATCTCCCGTGGGTCGACTGAATCTTCCCTCTGCAACCGCAGCCACAAAAAGCTGCATTACCGGTCCCTTGGGTCTCCTCTCAGCACGACGAGCGAGGTCTCTCGAATCCAGCAACTCTGTCCAAGTGACCCCCACTGTCCAGTGACTCTTCAGTCCAAGTTTGGTGGAGGTAAGTCCTTGCCTCACCTCGCTGGGCTGCATTGCTAGGAACCGCGACTTTGCAGCTACTCCGGCCCCCGTGCACTTCCGGCGGAAATCCTTTGTGCACATCCAAGCCTGAGTCCACGGCACTCTAACCTGCATTGCATGACTTTCTAAGTTGGTCTCCGGCGACGTGGGACTCCTTTGTGCAACTTCGGCGAGCACCGTTTCACGCATCCTTGTAGTGCCTGTTTCTGGCACTTCTCTGGGTGCTACCAGCTTCAGAGAGGGCTCCTTGTCTTGCTCGACGTCCCTTCTCTCTGCTGTTCCAATTTGCCACCTCCTGGTCCCTCCTGGGCCTCAGCAGTGTCCAAAAACGCTAACCGCATGATTTGCAGCTAGCAAGGCTTGTTGGCGTTCTTTCGGCGGGAAAACACTTCTGCACAACTCTCCACGGCGAGAGGGATCCGTCCACCAAAGGGGAAGTCTCTAGCCCTTTTTGTTCCTGCAGAAACCTCAGCTTCTTCTGTCCAGTAAAAGCTTCTTTGCACCCGCAGCTGGCATTTCCTGGGCATTTGCCCATCTCCGACTTGCTTGTGACTTTTGGACTTGGTCCCCTTGTTCCACAGGTACCCTAGATTGGAAATCCACAGTTGTTGCATTGCTGGTTTGTGTCTTTCCTGCATTATTCCTCTAACACAACTTCTTTGTCCTTAGGGGAACTTTAGTGCACTTTGCACTCACTTTTCAGGGTCTTGGGGAGGGTTATTTTTCTAACTCTCACTAGTTTCTAATAGTCCCAGCGACCCTCTACAAGGTCACATAGGTTTGGGGTCCATTCGTGGTTCGCATTCCACTTTTGGAGTATATGGTTTGTGTTGCCCCTATCCCTATGTTTCCCCATTGCATCCTATTGTAACTATACATTGTTTGCACTGTTTTCTAAGACTATACTGCATATTTTTGCTATTGTGTATATATATCTTGTGTATATTTCCTATCCTCTCACTGAGGGTACACTCTAAGATACTTTGGCATATTGTCATAAAAATAAAGTACCTTTATTTTTAATATAACTGTGTTTTGTGTTTTCTTGTGATATTGTGCATATGACACTAAGTGGTACTGTAGTAGCTTCACACGTCTCCTAGTTCAGCCTAAGCTGCTCTGCTAAGCTACCATTATCTATCAGCCTAAGCTGCTAGACACCCTATACACTAATAAGGGACAACTGGGCCTGGTGCAAGGTGCAAGTACCCCTTGGTACTCACTACAAGCCAGTCCAGCCTCCTACATTGGTTGTGCAGCGGTGGGATAAGTGCTTTGAGACTACTTACCACTCTTGTCATTGTACTTTTCATAAGAGAAAAATATACAAAACAAGGTCAGTGTATATACACATAGCCAAAAAGTTTTGCATTTCCTCTTTTCACTCTTTTCTAAGTGCTGAAAAGTACTTCTAAACTTTCAAAAAGTTCTAAAAAGTTTTAAAAGTTTTTTTCTCTGTCTTTCTAAAAGCTCTGACAAACTTTTTATCTTTTACTATCACTTTAACTCTCTCTAAAAATGTCTGGCGCAGGCCAAAATGTTGATCTGTCCAAACTTGCATATGATCACCTTAGCTGGAAAGGAGCAAGGAGTCTCTGCATAGAGAGAGGTTTGAGTGTAGGGAAGAATCCTTCCTTAGAACTGTTAATTAACATGCTTAGAGTACAGGATAAGGCCATAAGTGCCCCATCTGTTGAAAAAGTAGCTAATGGTTCTCAATCTGATCCAGGGACTCCCCCGGGAAAAGATTCAGGAAAGAAACTTCCTAGCCTGCCCATTACTAGACAGTCTAGCATAGTTGGTAATGATGGTGAGCCACACCATACAAATAGTGTTGTCCCACATCATAGCAAAAGCATTTATTCTCACCATACTGATAGTGATGTTTCTGTTAGCCAAGCTGTTAGGGTGGCTTCTGTAAGGGACAGGTCTCCTTCTGTCCATTCTCACCATACTTCTGTTTCAAGGCATGTCCCTCCCACCCACCCTGATGACAGATTGTTAGAAAGGGAGCTCAATAGATTGAGAGTGGAACAAACCAGACTGAAGCTCAAGAAGCAACAGCTGGATTTGGATAGACAGACTTTAGAAGTAGAGAAGTAGAGACAGAAACTGGGTTTAGAAACCCATGGTGGCAGCAGCAGTATTCCCCATAGTCATCCTGCAAAAGAGCATGATTCCAGGAATCTGCACAAGATAGTTCCCCCTTACAAGGAGGGGGATGACATTAACAAGTGGTTTGCTGCACTTGAGAGGGCCTGTGTTGTACAGGATGTCCCTCAAAGGCAGTGGGCTGCTATTCTATGGCTATCATTTAGTGGAAAAGGTAGGGATAGTCTCCTTACTGTGAAAGAAAATGATGCTAATAATTTCCAAGTTCTTAAGAATGCACTCCTGGATGGTTATGGCTTAACCACTGAACAATACAGGATAAAGTTCAGAGAGACCAAAAAGGAGTCTTCACAAGACTGGGTTGATTTCATTGACCATTCAGTGAAGGCCTTGGAGGGGTGGTTACATGGCAGTAATGTTACTGATTATGACAGCCTGTATAACTTGATCCTGAGAGAGCATATTCTTAATAATTGTGTGTCTGATTTGTTGCACCAGTACTTGGTGGACTCTGATCTGACCTCTCCCCAAGAATTGGGAAAGAAGACAGACAAATGGGTCAGAACAAGGGTGAACAGAAAAGTTCATACAGGGGGTGACAAAGATGGCAACAAAAAGAAGGATGGTAAGTCTTCTGACAAGGGTGGGGACAAATCTAAAAATGAGTCTTCATCAGGCCCACAAAAACACTCTGGTGGGGGTGGTGGGCCCAAATCCTCTTTTAATCAGAACAAGGAAAAGAAACCATGGTGCTATTTATGTAAAATAAAAGGCCATTGGACAACAGATCCCATTTGTCCAAAGAAAGGCACCAAGCCTCCTACCACTACAACCCCTACTGCTACACCTAGTGTCCCTACTAATAGCAGTGGTGGTGGGAGCAAACCTACTAATAGCCAATCCAAGGGAGTAGCTGGGCTCACTATTGGTAACTTAGTTGGGGTTGGCCTTGTTAGGGAGGCCACAGAGGCTGTGTTAGTCTCTGAGGGGGCTATTGATTTAGCCACCTTAGTTGCTTGTCCCCTTAATATGGATAAGTACAAGCAGCTACCCCTAATAAATGGTGTTGAGGTTCAGGCCTACAGGGACACTGGTGCCAGTGTGACTATGGTCATAGAGAAACTGGTCCACCCTGAACAACACCTACTTGGTCACCAGTACCAAGTAACCGATGCTCACAACAACACACTTAGCCACCCCATGGCTGTTGTAAATCTCAACTGGGGGGGGGGTTACTGGTCCAAAGAAAGTTGTGGTAGCTTCAGATTTACCTGTAGACTGTCTATTAGGGAATGATTTGGAGACATCAGCTTGGTCAGATGTGGAGTTGGAGGCCCATGCAGCAATGCTGGGCATCCCAGGGCATATTTTTGCTTTGACAAGGGCTCAGGCCAAAAAGCAAAAAGGACAGGGAAGCTTGGATCCTGGAACAATGGACCAAGTGCTCCCTAAAGCTAGGGCTAGTAGAAGCAAACCACTTCCTACTATCCCTCCCTCTACAGTGGATTCGACTTCTGAGGAAGAAGAATTCCCTCCCTGTGCAGAACCTACACCAGAGGAGCTGGAAGCAGACACTGCTGAGCTTTTGGGTGAAGGGGGGCCTGCCAGAGAGGAGCTGAGTGTGGCACAGCAAACCTGTCCCACATTAGAGGGTCTCAGACAGCAAGCTGTCAAACAGGCTAATGGGGATGTCAGTGACTCTCACAGAGTTTACTGGGAGGACAACCTCTTGTACACTGAGCATAGGGATCCTAAACCTGGAGCTGCCAGGAGATTAGTGATTCCTCAGGAGTACAGAAAGTTCCTCCTAACCCTGGCACATGACATTCCCCTAGCTGGACACCTGGGTCAAATGAAAACTTGGGACATATTGGTTCCATTGTTTCATTGGCCTAGGATGTCTGAGGACACAAAGGAATTTTGTAAGTCCTGTGAAACCTGTCAAGCCAGTGGCAAGACAGGTGGCACCCCAAAGGCACCCCTTATTCCACTGCCTGTGGTTGGGGTTCCCTTTGAAAGGGTAGGGGTTGACATAGTTGGCCCCCTTGACCCTCCTACTGCTTCAGGCAATAGGTTTATCTTGGTGGTAGTGGACCATGCCACAAGATATCCTGAAGCTATTCCTTTAAGGACCACTACAGCACCTGCAGTGGCAAAGGCCCTCCTGGGAATATTTTCCAGGGTGGGCTTCCCAAAGGAAGTGGTATCAGACAGGGGAAGCAATTTCATGTCTGCATACTTAAAGGCCATGTGGAAGGAGTGTGGTGTAACCTACAAGTTCACAACACCCTATCATCCACAAACAAATGGACTGGTGGAGAGATTTAATAAAACTCTCAAAGGCATGATTATGGGTCTCCCTGAAAAACTCCGCAGGAGATGGGATATCCTTCTACCATGCCTCCTTTTTGCCTACAGGGAGGTACCCCAGAAAGGAGTGGGCTTCAGCCCCTTTGAACTTCTTTTTGGACACCCTGTTAGGGGTCCACTCACACTTGTAAAGGAGGGTTGGGAACAACCTTTAAAAGCTCCTAAGCAGGATATTGTGGACTATGTACTTGGCCTCAGATTAAGGATGGCTGAGTACATGAAAAGGGCCAGTAAAAACCTTCAGGCCAGCCAAGAGCTCCAGAAGCAATGGCATGATCAGAAGGCTGTTTTGGTTCAGTACCAACCAGGGCAGAAAGTGTGGGTCTTGGAGCCTGTGGCCCCAAGAGCACTCCAAGATAAATGGAGTGGACCCCACACAATTGTTGAAAAGAAGGGAGAAGTCACCTATTTAGTTGACTTAGGCACTGCCAGGAGTCCCCTTAGGGTGCTCCATGTCAACCGCCTGAAACCCTACTATGACAGGGCTGATCTCACCCTGCTCATGGCAACTGATGAGGGACAGGAAGAAGACAGTGATCCTCTACCTGATCTCTTCTCTTCCACAGAACAAGATGCTCTTGTGGAAGGTGTAGTTTTGGCTGATTGTCTTACTGCTGAGCAGAAAGACAATTGCATAAATCTCCTAGATCAATTCTCTGAACTCTTCTCTACTGTGCCAGGTACCACTTCTTGGTGTGAGCACACTATAGATACTGGAGACAGTTTACCTGTCAAAAGTAAGATCTATAGGCAGCCTGACCATGTCAGGGACTGCATAAAGCAAGAGGTCCAGAAAATGTTAGAACTGGGAGTGGTTGAGCACTCTGACAGTCCATGGGCTTCTCCTGTGGTACTGGTACCAAAACCCCATTCCAAAGATGGAAAGAAGGAAATGCGGTTTTGTGTAGACTATAGAGGTCTCAACTTGGTAACCAAAACTGATGCTCACCCTATACCCAGGGCAGATGAGCTCATAGATACACTGGCATCTGCCAAGTATCTAAGCACTTTTGACTTGACTGCAGGGTATTGGCAGATCAAATTGTCAGAAGATGCTAAACCTAAGACTGCATTTTCTACCATTGGAGGACATTACCAGTTTACTGTAATGCCTTTTGGTTTGAAAAATGCACCTGCCACTTTTCAGAGGTTGGTGAACACAGTCCTGCAAGGGCTGGAAGCTTTCAGTGCAGCATATTTGGACGATATAGCTGTCTTTAGCTCCAGCTGGGATGATCACCTGGTCCACCTATGGAAAGTTTTGGAGGCCCTGCAAAAGGCAGGCCTCACTATCAAGGCTTCAAAGTGCCAGATAGGGCAGGGTAAGGTGGTTTATCTGGGACACCTTGTTGGTGGGGAACAGATTGCACCACTTCAGGGGAAAATCCAAACAATTATTGATTGGGTTCCCCCTACCACTCAGACTCAGGTGAGAGCCTTCCTAGGCCTCACTGGGTATTACAGGAGGTTCATTAAGAACTATGGCTCCTTTGCAGCCCCTCTTAATGACCTCACATCCAAGAAAATGCCTAAAAAGGTATTATGGACAGCAAACTGTCAGAAAGCTTTTGAGGAGCTGAAGCAGGCCATGTGCTCTGCACCTGTCCTGAAAAGCCCTTGTTACTCTAAAAAATTCTATGTCAAAACTGATGCATCTGAATTAGGAGTGGGGGCAGTCCTATCACAACTTAATTCTGAGGGCCAGGATCAACCTGTTGCTTTTATTAGTAGGAGGTTGACCCCTAGAGAAAAGCGTTGGTCTGCCATTGAGAGGGAGGCCTTTGCTGTGGTCTGGGCTCTGAAGAAGTTGAGGCCATACCTGTTTGGCACTCACTTCATTGTTCAGACAGACCACAAACCTCTACTTTGGCTAAAACAAATGAAAGGTGAAAATCCTAAATTGTTGAGGTGGTCCATATCCCTACAGGGAATGGACTATACAGTGGAACATAGACCTGGGAGTAGCCACTCCAATGCAGATGGACTCTCCAGATATTTCCACTGAGACAATGAAGACTCATCAGGTCATGGCTAGTCTTATTGTCCTTCGTTTGGGGGGGGGTTGTGTAGGAAAGTACCATCTTGCCTGGCATGTTACCCCCATTTTTCACTGTATATATGTTGTTTTAGTTGTATGTGTCACTGGGACCCTAGTAACCCAGGGCCCCAGTGCTCATAAGTGTGCCTGAATGTGTTACCTGTGTAGTGACTAACTGTCTCACTGAGGCTCTGCTAATCAGAACCTCAGTGGTTATGCTCTCTCATTTCTTTCCAAATTGTCACTAACAGGCTAGTGACCATTTTTACCAATTTACATTGGCTTACTGGAACACCCTTATAATTCCCTAGTATATGGTACTGAGGTACCCAGGGTATTGGGGTTCCAGGAGATCCCTATGGGCTGCAGCATTTCTTTTGCCACCCATAGGGAGCTCTGACAATTCTTACACAGGCCTGCCACTGCAGCCTGAGTGAAATAACGTCCACGTTATTTCACAGCCATTTTACACTGCACTTAAGTAACTTATAAGTCACCTATATGTCTAACCTTTACCTGGTAAAGGTTAGGTGCAAAGTTACTTAGTGTGAGGGCACCCTGGCACTAGCCAAGGTGCCCCCACATTGTTCAGAGCCAATTCCCTGAACTTTGTGAGTGCGGGGACACCATTACACGCGTGCACTACATATAGGTCACTACCTATATGTAGCTTCACAATGGTAACTCCGAATATGGCCATGTAACATGTCTATGATCATGGAATTGCCCCCTCTATGCCATCCTGGCATAGTTGGCACAATCCCATGATCCCAGTGGTCTGTAGCACAGACCCTGGTACTGCCAAACTGCCCTTCCTGGGGTTTCACTGCAGCTGCTGCTGCTGCCAACCCCTCAGACAGGCATCTGCCCTCCTGGGGTCCAGCCAGGCCTGGCCCAGGATGGCAGAACAAAGAACTTCCTCTGAGAGAGGGTGTGACACCCTCTCCCTTTGGAAAATGGTGTGAAGGCAGGGGAGGAGTAGCCTCCCCCAGCCTCTGGAAATGCTTTGTTGGGCACAGATGTGCCCAATTCTGCATAAGCCAGTCTACACCGGTTCAGGGGACCCCTTAGCCCTGCTCTGGCGCGAAACTGGACAAAGGAAAGGGGAGTGACCACTCCCCTGACCTGCACCTCCCCTGGGAGGTGTCCAGAGCTCCTCCAGTGTGCTCCAGACCTCTGCCATCTTGGAAACAGAGGTGCTGCTGGCACACTGGACTGCTCTGAGTGGCCAGTGCCACCAGGTGACGTCAGAGACTCCTTGTGATAGGCTCCTTCAGGTGTTGCTAGCCTATCCTCTCTCCTAGGTAGCCAAACCCTCTTTTCTGGCTATTTAGGGTCTCTGTCTCTGGGGAAACTTTAGATAACGAATGCAAGAGCTCATCCGAGTTCCTCTGCATCTCTCTCTTCACCTTCTGCCAAGGAATCGACTGCTGACCGCGCTGGAAGCCTGCAAACCTGCAACATAGTAGCAAAGACGACTACTGCAACTCTGTAACGCTGATCCTGCCGCCTTCTCGACTGTTTTCCTGCTTGTGCATGCTGTGGGGGTAGTCTGCCTCCTCTCTGCACCAGAAGCTCCGAAGAAATCTCCCGTGGGTCGACGGAATCTTCCCCCTGCAACCGCAGGCACCAAAAAGCTGCATTACTGGTCCCTTGGGTCTCCTCTCAGCATGACGAGCGAGGTCCCTCGAATCCAGCGACTCTGTCCAAGTGACCCCCACAGTCCAGTGACTCTTCAGTCCAAGTTTGGTGGAGGTAAGTCCTTGCCTCACCTCGCTGGGCTGCATTGCTGGGAACAGCGACTTTTGCAGCTACTCCGGCCCCTGTGCACTTCCGGCGGAAATCCTTTGTGCACAGCCAAGCCTGGGTCCACGGCACTCTAACCTACATTGCACGACTTTCTAAGTTGGTCTCCGGCGACGTGGGACTCCTTTGTGCGACTTCGGGTGAGCACCGTTTCACGCATCCTCGTAGTGCCTGTTTCTGGCACTTCTCCGGGTGCTACCTGCTTCAGAGAGGGCTTCTTGTCTTGCTCGACGTCCCCTCTCTCTGCTGGTCCAATTTGCGACCTCCTGGTCCCTCCTGGGCCCCAGCAGCGTCCAAAAATGTTAACCGCACGATTTGCAACTAGCAAGGCTTGTTGGCGTTCTTTCGGCGGGAAAACACTTCTGCACGACTCTCCACGGCGAGAGGGATCCGTCCACCGAAGGGGAAGTCTCTAGCCCTTTTCGTTCCTGCAGAAACCTCAGCTTCTTCTGTCCAGTAGAAGCTTCTTTGCACCCGCAGCTGGCATTTCCTGGGCATTTGCCCATCTCCGACTTGCTTGTGACTTTTGGACTTGGTCCCCTTGTTCTACAGGTACCCTAGATTGGAAATCCACAGCTGTTGCATTGTTGGTTTGTGTCTTTCCTGCATTATTCCTCTAACACGACTTCTTTGTCCTTAGGGGAACTTTAGTGCACTTTGCACTCACTTTTCAGGGTCTTGGGGAGGGTTATTTTTCTAACTCTCACTATTTTCTAATAGTCCCAGCGACCCTCTACAAGGTCACATAGGTTTGGGGTCCATTCGTGGTTCGCATTCCACTTTTGGAGTATATGGTTTGTGTTGCCCCTATCCCTATGTTTCCCCGTTGCATCCTATTGTAACTATACATTGTTTGCACTGTTTTCTAAGACTATACTGCATATTTTTGCTATTGTGTATATATATCTTGTGTATATTTCCTATCCTCTCACTGAGGGTACACTCTAAGATACTTTGGCATATTGTCATAATAAAGTACCTTTATTTTTAGTATAACTGTGTATTGTGTTTTCTTATGATATTGTGCATATGACACTAAGTGGTACTGTAGTAGCTTCACACGTCTCCTAGTTCAGCCTAAGCTGCTCTGCTAAGCTACCATTATCTATCAGCCTAAGCTGCTAGACACCCTATACACTAATAAGGGATAACTGGGCCTGGTGCAAGGTGCAAGTACCCCTTGGTACTCACTACAAGCCAGTCCAGCCTCCTACAATTAGTTCATCCTTACATGCTACGCTCTGTAATTATAGCTATTCCATTCATCTCAATTTTACCGCATTACGGTCTCATCTGAGTAACCACTGCACAATATGTTTTACTCTGGCGATCTGTGTATTAATCCAACTTGTCATGATCACCACTTTAGTCTTCTTAAAATAGTACACTCTAAATAACGATTCCCTTACCAGTCCATGTTTTTTTTTTTTAGACATAGAAACATTGTTTCCAATAACAATGCGGTTGCTTCTTTACAATTATACTCTGGTCTCACATGAACTTAACTATTTTGTAAATAGCTATTATTAGAGGGTCAACATGGTCGTTATAGACCGCCTTTATCAGCATTCGCCTTCTTTCTCATTATACAGGCTTACCATGGTCCTCATGCTTTTCCTTTCTCGACTGCTATTTCAAATTTTAAGACATTAATATGTCTCTGGCACTTTGGAACATCGAGTGAATATCTTTACTATAGGTATGTTTTCGCATTATTTGATCATCCAATCCACTATATTTCTCTTCTGCTTGTCCACAACACCGATGCCTCTGACGGTGCATGTCTTTCTCTTGGTGTTTTAATATCTATGACACACGTTTACTCTGACACATGGTTCTTTCTCTACATTTTTGTATCACAATAGTACTGTGGGTGCTTTTGTTGTTTTCTTTTCTTTCTTCTTTTCTTGATTCTTTCCCCCTAACTTTTCTTACCTGGTTCCTTTTTCCTTTTTCACTTTCTCTCTGACATATCTACTTCAGATCACCTTTTTTCTTCGGACACTCCTTGGTGGTATACACTCCAAATGAATATTGAGAGTTTTAACGTTATCTCTGCATTTGTGTCAAACTTTCGTGGCTAACAATCAGGCTTCCCTTCTCTCAATTCAGAAATCTTTATCTTTGATAACAAACACATTTTTCTTTACTCAAATTTCTCCAATATTTGATATTTTATTTCTTTGTATATATCCACAGCCTTGATAAAGTCTACCCAGACGAAACACGTGTCAGCTGTTGCTTATTTGGGCTGCTGTCCATTTGAAAATGAATTCTGTTGTCATCATTTGATTCTGGCTCCAAGATGTCAGCTTGGACCATATGCCATTGTTTCATTTAAAGACATTACAAGGAATAAACTGGAACATTACAACTTTCTGGGATGTGCCGTGGTTTTCCTTCTTTGCATATCATAACTGTAATCCTTTTTGGGGTGATAGTTTACGCACTCTGTGGCTGGGTGCATACCATTTCGAGCACTCCCCCTATCGTTTTACGTCATTATGGACTTTGCAAAAAAGCAATAGCTTATATTTGGAAAGTGCGCTCTCTCCTTTACACAGCCACCTCTGCAAGCTTCTTCATGACGTGGGACATCCATCCTCCAAAGGGGAAGTTCCTAGTCCTCTTCGTTCTTGCAGAATCCACAGCTTCTACCATCTGGTGGCAGCTTCTTTGCACCCTCAGCTGGCATTTCCTGGGCATCTGCCCACTCTCGACTTTGTCGCGACATTTGGACTTGGTCCTCTTGTTCCACAGGTACTCTCGACCAGAAATCCACTTTGGTTGCATTGCTGGTGTTGGTCTTCCTTGCAGAATTCCCCTATCACGACTTCTGTGCTCTCTGGGGAATATAGGTGCACTTTCCACCTACTTTTCAGGGTCTTGGGGTGGGCTATTTTTCTAACCCTTACTGTTTTCTTACAGTCCCAGTGACCCTCTACAAGCTCACATAGGTTTGGGGTCCATTCATGGTTCGCATTCCACTTTTGGAGCATATGGTTTGTGTTGCCCCTATACCTATGTGCTCCTATTGCAATTCACTGTAACTATACATTGCTTGCATTACTTCCTTTTGCTATTACTGCATATTTTTGGTATTGTGTACATATATCTTGTGTATATTTGGCATCCTCATACTGAGGGTACTCACTGAGATACTTTTGGCATATTGTCATAAAAATAAAGTACCTTTATTTTTAGTATATCTGTGTATTGTGTTTTCTTATGATATTGTGCATATGACACCAGTGGTATAGTAGGAGCTTTGCATGTCTCCTAGTTTAGCCTAAGCTGCTCTGCTATAGCTACCTTCTATCAGCCTAAGATGCTAGAAACACCTCTTCTACACTAATAAGGGATAACTGGACCTGGTACAGAGTGTAAGTACCCCTTGGTACCCACTACAAGCCAGGCCAGCCTCCTACATTGGTTGTGCAGCGGTGGGATAAGTAATTGTATCTACTTACCACTTTGTCATTTTGTACTTTTCATAAGAGAATAATATACAAAACAAGTTCAGTGAATGTACACCTAACCAAAACGTTTTGCTTTTCTTCTCTTACACTATCTGCTAAGTGCTGAAAAGTACCTCTAAATTTTCAAAAAGTTTCTAAAACGTTGAAAAAGTTTTTTTTCTGTTTCTTTAAAAAGTCCTGAAACATTTTCTCTCTTTTATCTGTCCCTAAACCTTTCTTCTATCATGTCTGATGTAGCAACTTGTCTTGACTTGGTCAGCTCAGCTTATGACCACCTTAACTGGAAGGGTTTAAGGAGTCTCTGCATTGATAGGGTTTTAGGGGTGGGAAAGAATCCCTCTAGAGAATTGTTATCTAACATGCTTATTGAGAATGATAAGGCCTTAGCTGGCACATCCATTGAGAAGTTAGGAGATGGTTCACACTCTGACTCAGGGGCACCCCTAGTAAGGGTGTTAGAAGGTGATCTTCCCAACCTGCCCCTTAGCAGACAACGTAGCATAGCTGGTACTAATGTGAGCTCACATCACAGTAGGGATGTTATTCCTGCAGGCCAGGTTGTTAGGGTGCTAACTGTTAGGGACAGGTCTCCCTCTGTTCATTCACATCATTCTTCTGTGTCTAAGCATGCCCAACCCACCCACCCTGATGACAGAATGTTAGAAAGGGAGCTCAATAGATTGAGAGTGGAAGAGTCCAGGCTGAAGCTTAAACAGCAACAGCTGGCTCTAGACAGGGGATTTTTAGACTTAGAGAAAGAAAGACAGAGGTTGGGGTTTGGACCCCATGGTGGCAGCAGCAGTATTCCAGATAGTAATCCTGTGAAAGAGCATGATTCTAGGAATCTGCATAAGATAGTTCCCCCTTACAAGGAGGGGGGTGACATTAACAAGTGGTTTGCTGCACTTGAGAGGGCCTGTGTTGTACAGGGGGTCCCTCAAAGGCAGTGGGCTGCTATCCTATTTCTATCTTTCAATGGAAAGGGTAGGGATAGGCTCCTTACTTTTAAGGAAAGTGATGCCAATAATTTTACAGTTTTGAAGAATGCACTCTTGGATGGATTTGGCTTAACCACTGAACAATACAGGATTAAGTTCAGAGAAACCAGAAAAGAGTCCTCACAAGACTGGGTAGACTTTGTTGAGTATTCAGTGAAGGCCTTGGAGGGGTGGTTACATGGCAGTAAAGTTTCTGACTATGAAAGCCTGTATAATCTGATCCTGAGAGAGCATATTCTGAATAACTGTGTGTCTGATTTGTTACACCAATATCTAGTGGACTCAGATCTGACCTCTCCCCAAGAATTGGGAAAGAAGGCAGAAAAATGGGCCAGAACAAGAGAGAACAGAAAAGTTCATACAGGGGGTGACAAGGATGGCATGAAGAAGGATGGTAAGTCTTCAGACAAGGGTGGGGACAAATCTAAAAATGAGTCTTCATCAGGCCCACAAAAACACCCTGGCGGGGGTGGTGGGTCCAAATCCTCTTCTAATCAAGTAAAGAAACCATAGTGCTATTTATGTAAAGTGAAAGGCCATTGGACAACTGATGCCAGTTGTCCAAAGAAAAGCACCAAGCCTCCCACTACCACAACCCCTACTGCTACACCTAGTGCCTCTAGTAATAGCAGTGGTGGTGGGAGCAAACCTACTAATAGCCAATCCAAGGGAGTAGCTGGGCTCACTTTTGGTAATTTAGTTGGGGTTGGTCTTGCTAGGGAGACCACTGAGGCTGTGTTAGTCTCTGAAGGTGCCATTGATTTGGCCACCTTGGTTGCTTGTCTCCTCAATATGGATAAGTACAAGCAACTTCCCCTAATAAATGGTGTTGAGGTTCAGGCCTACAGGGACACAGGTGCCAGTGTTACCATGGTAATAGAGAAACTGGTACACCCTGAACAACACCTACTTGGTCACCAGTACCAAGTGACAGACGCTCATAACAACACTCTTAGCCACCCCATGGCTGTTGTGAATCTCAACTTGGTGGGGGGGGGGTTACTGGTCCAAAGAAAGTTGTGGTTGCCTCAGATTTACCTGTAGACTGTCTACTAGGGAATTATTTAGAGACATCAGCTTGGGCAGAAGTTGAGTTGGGGCCTCATGCAGCAATGCTGGGCATTCCTGGGCATATTTTTGCTTTGACAAGGGCTCAGGCCAAAAAGCACAAAGGACAGGCTGACTTGGATCCTGGAACAATGGACCAAGTGCTCCCGAAAGCTAGGGTTAGTACGGGTAAATCCCTACCCACTATCCCTCCCTCTACAGATGATTCTACTTCTGAGGAAGAAGAATTTCCCCCCTGTGCAGAACCTTCATCAGAGGAGCTGGAAGCAGACACTGCTGAGCTTTTGGGTGGAGGGGGCCTGCCAGGGAGGACCTGAGTATGGCACAGCAGACCTGTCCCACATTAGAGGGTCTAAGACAGCAAGCTGTCAAACAGCAAAATGGGGATGTCAGTGACTCACATAGAGTTTACTGGGAGGACAACCTCTTATATACAGAGGCAAGGGACCCAAAACCTGGAGCAGTAGGGAGATTGGTCATTCCCCTGCAATACAGAGAGTTCCTCCTAACTCTAGCCCACGACATTCCCTTGGCTGGACATTTGGGTCAGATGAAAACATGGGAAAGGCTTGACCCCCTGTTTCATTGGCCTAGGATGTCAGAGGACACAAAGGACTTTTGTAAGTCCTGTGTGACCTGCCAAGCCAGTGGCAAGACTGGTGGCACACCAAAGGCTCCCCTTATTCCACTGCCTGTGGTTGGGGTTCCCTTTGAAAGGGTAGGGGTTGACATAGTTGGCCCCATTGACCCTCCTACTGCTTCAGGCAATAGGTTTATCTTGGTGGTAGTGGACCATGCCACAAGATATCCTGAAGCAATTCCTCTAAGGACCACTACAGCTCCTGCAGTGGCAAAAGCCCTCCTGGGAATCTTTTCCAGGGTGGGTTTCCCAAAAGAGGTGGTATCAGACAGGGGTAGCAACTTTATGTCTGCATACTTGAAGGCCATGTGGAAGGAATGTGGTGTAACATACAAATTCACCACACCTTATCATCCACAAACAAATGGACTGGTTGAGAGGTTTAATAAAACTCTCAAAGGAATGATAATGGGACTCCCTGAAAAACTCAGAAGGAGATGGGATGTCCTGTTACCTTGCCTCTTTTTTGCTTACAGGGAGGTACCCCAAAAAGGAGTGGGCTTCAGCCCCTTTGAACTCCTATTTGGACACCCTGTAAGAGGCCCTCTAACAATTGTAAAGGAGGGTTGGGAACAACCTTTAAAAGCTCCTAAGCAAGACATAGTGGACTATGTACTCGGCCTAAGATCCAGAATGGCTGAGTATATGAAAAAGAGCAGTAAAATCCTTCAGGCCAGCCAAGAGCTCCAAAAGCAATGGCATGACCAGAAGGCTGTTCTGATTCAGTACCAACAAGGACAGAAGGTGTGGGTCTTGGAGCCTGTGGCCCCAAGAGCACTCCAAGACAAATGGAGTGGACCCCACATTATTGTTGAAAAGAAGGGAGAAGTCACCTACTTGGTTGACTTGGGCACTGCCAGGAGTCCCCTTAGGGTGCTCCATGTCAATCGCCTAAAACCCTACTATGACAGGGCTGGTCTCACCCTGCTCATGGCAACAGATGACAGACAGGAAGAAGAGAGTGACCCTCTCCCTGATCTCTTCTCTTCCACAGAACAAGATGCTCTAGTGGAAGGTGTAGTTCTGGCAGACTGTCTTACTGCTGAGCAGAAAGACAACTGCGTAAATCTCCTGGGTCAGTTTTCTGAACTCTTTTCTACTGTGCCAGGCACCACTTCTTGGTGTGAGCACACTATAGATACTGGCGACAGTATGCCTGTCAAAAGTAAGATCTATAGGCAGCCTGACCATGTCAGAGACTGCATAAAACAAGAGGTTCAGAAAATGCTTGAACTTGGAGTGGTTGAACATTCTGAAAGCCCATAGGCCTCTCCTGTGGTGCTTGTACCAAAGCCTCATTCCAAAGATGGAAAAAGGGAAATGAGGTTTTGTGTAGATTACAGAGGTCTCAACCAGGTAACTAAAACTGATGCTCACCCTATACCCAGGGCAGATGAGCTAATAGATACACTGGCATCTGCCAAGTATCTAAGCACCTTTGATTTGACTGCAGGGTATTGGCAGATCAAGTTATCAGAGGATGCTGAAACAAAAACTGAATTTTCGACTATTGGAGGGCACTACCAATTCACAGTAATGCCTTTTGGTTTGAAAAATGCACCTGCCACTTTTCAGAGGTTGGTGAATACAGTCCTGCAAGGGTTGGAGGCTTTTATTGCAGCATATCTGGACGATATAGCTGTCTTTAGCTCCACCTGGGATGATCACCTGGTCCACCTGTGGAAGGTTTTGGAGGCCCTGCAAAAGGCAGGCCTCACTATCAAGGCTTCAAAGTGCCAGATAGGGCAGGGGAAAGTGGTTTATCTGGGACACCTTGTAGGTGGAGAGAAGAGATTGCACCACTTAAGGGGAAAATCCAAACTATCATGGATTGGGTTCCCCCTACAACTCAGACCCAGGTGAGAGCCTTCTTAGGCCTCACTGGGTATTACAGGAGGTTCATCAAGAACTATGGCTCCATTGCAGCCCCTCTTAATGACCTCACTTCTAAGAAAATGCCTAAAAAGGTATTGTGGACAGCTAGCTGTCAGAAAGCTTTTGAGGAGCTCAAACAGGCCATGTGCATTGCACCTGTCCTAAAAAGCCCATGTTACTCCAAGAAATTCATTGTTTAAACTGATGCATCTGAATTAGGGGTAGGGGCAGTCTTATCACAACTCAATTCTGAGGGCCAGGATCAACCTGTTGCTTTTATCAGCAGGAGGTTGACCCCTATAAAAAAACGTTGGTCTGCCATAGAGAGGGAGGCCTTTGCTGTGTTCTGGGCACTGAAGAAGTTGAGGCCATACATGTTTGGCACTCACTTCATTGTTCAGACAGACCACAAACCTCTACTTTGGCTAAAACAAATGAAAGGTGAAAACCCTAAATTGTTGAGGTGGTCCATATCTCTACAGGGAATGGACTATACAGTGGAACAGAGACCTGGGAGTAACCACTCCAATGCAGATGGACTCTCCAGATATTTCCACTTAGACAATGAAGACTTATCAGGTCATGGCTAGTATTATTGTCCTTCGTTTGGGGGGGGGGTTGTGTAGGAAAGTACCATCTTGCCTGGCATGTTACCCCCATATTTCACTGTATATATGTTGTTTTAGTGTATGTGTCATTGGGACCCTGCCAGCCAGGGCCCCAGTGCTCATAAGCGTGCCCTGTATGTGTTCCCTGTGTGATGACTTACTGTCTCACTGAGGCTCTGCTAATCAGAACCTCAGTGGTTATGCTCTCTCTGCTTTCTAAATTGTCACTAACAGGCTAGTGACCAATTTCACCAATTTACATTGGCATACTGGAACACCCTTATAATTCCCTACTATATGGTACTGAGGTACCCAGGGTATTGGGGTTCCAGGAGATCCCTATGGGCTGCAGCATTTCTTTTGCCACCCATAGGGAGCTCTGACAATTCTTACACAGGCCCGCCACTGCAGCCTGAGTGAAATAACGTCCACGTTATTTCACAGCCATTTACCACTGCACTTAAGTAACTTATAAGTCACCTATAAGTCCTACAGGGATCCACAAACTCTGGGTACCTCTAGAATCCCTAGGATGTTGGAAAGAAAGGATGCAAATTTGGCCTGGGTAGCTTATGTGGACAAAAAGTTATGAGGGCCTAAGTGCAAATTGCCACAAATAGCCAAAAAAGGCCTGGCACCTGAGGGGGGAAAGGCCTGGCAGCGATGGGGTTAAAAATACATATAAAATCATACATTTGGTTTACCGAGTTCTTCTTTTGCAGGTTGGTTGAGGTCGTTAGTGGGCACACTGAGCCAGCGGAGATGTTCGAGCAGCTCCTGGTTCCAGTGGGAGCAGCGGAAGAAGGTCTCTGGAGTGGCCACTTCTGGCAGGCAGAGTCACATGCCTTCACCTGATTAGCTGTTTTCCTTCTATCAAAGATAGAGGAGAATTAAATGGAGGGTGCATCTCTCATGCAACACCTTGGGGGTAGTGCATGATAGGTAGGGCCACTTCCCCGGTTCGAAGTCTGAATTTCCCTCTGTTGCTCCCGCTAAAAGTGGAGGTTTGCATCAGGGCAGCCCTCTTCTGCTAATAGCAGCAAGCCTGGAGGTTGAGTTTCAAAGGTGGTAGGCCCTTTGAAGCTCACGACCAGGATAGTGCGCTTTCCTGAGGGAAGAGATGTTAGCACCTCCACCCAGGAAAGGCTTTGTCTGCAATCCAGAGAAAATAATCCCTCATCCCAAGGTTGTAGATTGGCTGTCTGGAGGAGGCAGGCTGGTTAGCTTTTGCAGGGGGCACCTCTAAGGTGACCCCTGGGTACATTTAGTAATAAAACCAATACTACTATGAGTTGAGTTTGGATTCATCATTCTGAGTTGTTTGTTACCAAACAACCCAGTGTTCAGAGAGGCCATTATGTAGCTGTGAAACTTGTGTTGACCAGTGTCCAGCACATGTATTAAGAATGTCCATTCACTATGCTCAAGGTTTGGTAAAGACATAGTGGGGGCATATTGCTCATGCAGCTGTGCCCTCACATACAGTATAGTGCACCCATCC
Source organism: Pleurodeles waltl (assembly GCF_031143425.1). NCBI lineage: Eukaryota > Metazoa > Chordata > Amphibia > Caudata > Salamandridae > Pleurodeles > Pleurodeles waltl. Next base: position 391,619,002 of record NC_090450.1, read on the forward strand.
TTAGGGCTGGAAGGCCTGCCAGAGGGGTGAGTTACCCATATTGTATACAGTGTGTACTGTAGTTGGCAGGGGACATTGGCAGTGTGCCATGTCAAGTTTACTTTTTAGGTTTGCATCAGGGCACTCAGCCTGCAATTGCAGTGCTGGGTGTACTGGAATACATGGCTCTAGAGGGTAGCACAATCAGTGTGTATGCACTCGGGGGACTACCGTTAGTACCCCATGCCCTGGGTACTTAGGGACCTATACTGGTAGCTAAATGGGTCTCCAATTGTGCCAGGGCATCACAACAGTTTTAGGGAAAGAACTCTGGCACAGGGAGCCTGATTAGCAGGGGCCATGGGCACTACAGTTTCTAGACAACATCATACATCAGACAAAAAGTGGGGGTGAACCATGTCAAAGGGAGGCTTCTCCTCACACCCATTACTGTTCCCCTTATTGCTGGAACCATTAGCATCTTTTATTCACCAAAAAAAGGAGATAAGAAGGATAGATACTGAGACAGGGAGCACTAAACCATGTGTTATGCAACTAATATTATGGTGACTTTGGCAAAACTTGAGCAGTGTAACTCAGTTTTCTTATAATGTAAATCCTTTCTTATTCATGTTTCTAGGTCTACTGGGCCAGAATCCCATTCAGAGTACCTCGGGGCAAGCGGGAGCAACAGGGTCCAACCATGGAGGTTGAGGCCTTTTACACCCGATGTCCCGGGCCTGGCCTTCTATGGATCCTAAGCAACTGGACCAAGTACCCCTTCAACACTTGGCTGTCAGTGGTAGTGTGGGTCGAGCAGTCCAAGCCTTCGCCGGGTTGGTGGAATTCAACGCAGGGGAGTGAACACAGGCTCATAACTCAGAATACGTTCAACAGTGATGTTGGGAATGGATCTTTCTTCAGGATCATCCCCAGAATGTTTGCCTTACTACTCCTTGTTTTCCGACCTTGTTTTTGTTGGCTTTCAGATTCTGTGCACTTTATCACTGCTAACTAGTGCTCCTTAAAATATGTTAACATTAGCCTATCCACAATTGGCAAATGTAATTTACTTGTAAGTCTCTAGTGCACTCTATGTGCCCAGGGCCTGTAAATTAAATGCTAATAGTGGTCCTGCCGCACTGATTGTGCCACCCACTAAAGTATCACTTCAAACATGTCCCAGGCCTGCCACTCCTGAGCCTGTGTGCAGTTTTAAACCGCCATTTCAACCTGGAAAGTGCAGACACTGTAGCAACACAAAAGGATGATGGATGAAGTGCTGAAACTTTTCAAACACTAACCCACTGTCACAGATCTGGGTTAAATCCATTGTTCCTTTGCTCACCATACCACCCCAGTTTGGACCAAGCCATATGCAAATCAGTCTTGACCTTGCTACCCATGGGAACAGTCCAGCCCGAACTGCCAGGCCAGGACCTCCCTTGAGTGGAAATAAGCATCCTTGAATTGGCTTCAGGATATAACCACTCATCAATCAGACGAGCTTAAAGCCAATGGCACGGTGAGCAAGGGACCCACGTCTGGGCATATCATGGCCTCTTAGGACACTTTAGCAGAACAAAAGGATGATGACAGTGCAGCTTTCTGAGGATACCACTCCCAAATGGAGGGTATAGAACCCCAAATGGCTGGACTGAAGGAGGAAGGACTCACCTCTGACTCCTGTTCAACCTAAGGGTTCAGACTGTAGTTTGAAAGACCATTTACAGGATACCACCCCTGAACTGGTGGGAGAGGGAAAGTGGAGAAAGGATGCAAGTTAATTGGGGCTACTGCCCCCGACTCTGAATAATGTCAGAAAGCCTTATATGGCCCGTGGACTGGCTCTTGACAATGACAGCTGTCAGTGGCCTCTGTTGATTGCTATTGCTGTGGACAGAGTTTTCCTTGGGTTGGGGCCAGAAGTCAGACCCAAGGTGGGGAATGGACCACACCACTGTGTTGGCCTTAGTGGTAAAGCCTTCTTACTGGGATGCATCTTTGAGCAAAATAAGGTTAGGTGCTGCATAGATGGGGTCCACAGATGAGGAGAAAGGCTCACCATTGATCAATTAAGTGGACCAAGTGAGTAATGACAAAGGGATCCAATTGGTTCAGAAAGGAGTAGAAATGGCAAGTGCCCCTGCAGTAGTGGACCATTGTCCATGTTCTATCGCTTAAGCAGGAAAGCACATCAAGGTATTTATTAGTCTACCCTAGCTTTAGGCTGGGGTGGTGGGGTTGTGTTGGAAATGACCTTTTCTGTAGGGTCAGACCCAGACCTATTGCCTTCCACCTCCTCATTTTCTGATCCTGTTTTTGTTGGCTTTAGGAGTGTGTGCACTTTACCCTGCTAAACAGTACTAAAGTGCTTGTTGTCTCTCCTTAAAATATGGTAACATGGATCTAACCGCAATTGACATATTTAATTTACTTGTAAGTCCCCAGTAAAGTGCACTATATGTGCCCAGCGCCTGGAAATTAAATGCTACTAGTGGGCATGAAAAACGGATTGTTCCACTGAAAACAGTAGCACTTCAAATATCTCCCAGGCCTGCCACTGCAGAGCCATTATGTGGAGGTTAAAACTGCTATTTCGACATGGAAAGTGCACACACTTGTTAGGCCCAAGCCTTCCTTTTTATTGCATATAAGTCACCCCTTAGGTGGCCCCTCGTTAGCTCCAAGGGCAGGGTGCACTGTATTTAAAAGGTTGGACATGTACTTTTAAGTTTAACATGTCCTGGTAGTGAAAAACTCTTATATTTGTTTTTCACTACTGCAAGTCTTATCTCTCCCATAGGTTAATACTGGGGATTACCTTGAAGGATCATTTAAGTGTAACTCCCACTTGGGAAAAGATAAACATTTGGAGTTTGGTGTCTCTAAAATCACTATTTAAAATCACTATTCATGGTGAAATCTGATTTTAAATTGTAAGTCTGAAAATGCCACTTTTAGAAAGTTGCCATTTTCTTACTGTAACCATTTTGTGCCTCTTCCCGTCTCTGAATACATGTCTGGGGTGGATGAAAGCTGGGCTTTGTGCATTCCATCTAGACAGTCACATCCAAACGGAGCTGGGGGTGTGACATTTGTACCTTGATGGCCCATCACCAGGGTGATGGGCCATTAACTGCCTTGATGGGGAGGGAGAGTTTAGCCCTGCCTCACTTACATCTAAATAAGGCTGTGCCTCTCCCCACACAAAGGGCTACATAATCCCCTGTAGAGTGTCTGGACCTGGGAAAAGAAGCTTATGGACCTTGTGAGCTTCAAAGGGCTACTTGAAGTCTCCCCCACTTTAAAGGCACATTTGGGTACACGTACTGCATTCCAAACCCTACCAAATCAGAACTCCACTGGAACCAACGGCACTCTGCCAGGAAGAAGGACTGCTGTGCTGCCAGGAGGAACTGCTATTCTGCAACTCCAGTGCTGCGATGATCTACTAATCTACTGCTTGCTGCATTCTGTGCTGTAGGAGGGATTGCCACTTTGCTACTTACTTTGTTGTGCTGGCCTGCTGCCTGCTGCTCCTTGCCTGCAGTAAGAAGGACTGGACCTGTAATCTACATCCTTGAATCCAAGATTCTCCAAGGGCATATTGGCTTGCCCCCTGTTCTCCAGCAGACTCAAGGACATCAAAGGCTTGTATATAAGACCCTTAGGTGGTCATTACAACCCTGGCGGACGGTGTTAAAGGTGCGGTAATACTGCAAACAGTCCGGCGGACAAAAAAAGGGAATTATGACCGTGGCGGAAACCGCCAACAAAGACAGCCACTTTAACACACCGCCCGCCACGGCTGTACAGACAAGCAGCGCGGCGGTCACCGTCATCAGACAGGCGGCAGACAATGTACCGACCATAGTATCACAACCCGCCAATCCGCCACCTTTTCCGGGGCGGATTCACCGTGGATAAAAACACGGCGGAAACAGTTTCTGCAATGGGAAAACACTCACCTTAACACATCGCACGAGGAAGGAGGACACCATGGAGCCGGAATTACAAATCCTACCTGCCCTTCTCTTCCTACTCATCTACGAAGAGCAGCGCCGGCGGTGGCGAAGACAACGGTGAGTACTGCACCTACGACATAGGGGAGGGGGGAGGCAAAAGTCAGGGTAACACACGCAACACCCCCACCCCCGCATATTACAACACACACACCAATGCATTTACAAACAGCACTGTAACAACCCACAACCCCCCCCGGAAGAATGCAAGGACAAAACAAAATCAGTGCAAACATTGTAATGTATCAAAATACATCCATCAAATATATACAGATATATATAAACTCATACAAAGGTATATACATTACGAGAAGTAGTGCAGATATGCACATCTCAATGTCCGTGCACCACTAGGCCAAAAATGCATGGGTGAGGCCCACACAAGATACCTGTCCACAAACGGAGAGAACACTGCCGGGGCGTCAGAGAGAAAAACATCAGGCACCTCAGGGGGAAGGGAAGGGGGGGCACCTCAGCCGGATTACAGCACCACGCCACATCCACGACGGGGCTCCATGCCCATTGATGTATCCTGGGGAGTGCAAAGCCACAGTCTCTCGAGTCTCTACAGTGGGTGGGTTTCCCACTGTACCATCCTGGGGAGTGCAAAGCCACAGTCTCTCAAGTCTCTACAGTGGGTGGGTTGCCCACTGTACCATCCTGGGGAATGCAAAGCCACAGTCTCTCAAGTCTCTACAGTGGTTGGTTTGCCCACTGTTCCATCCTGGGGAATGCAAAGCCACAGTCTCTCAAGTCTCTACAGTGGTTGGTTTGCCCACTGTTCCATCCTGGGGAGTGCAAAGCCACAGTCTCTCAAGTCTCTACAGTGGGTGGGTTGCCCACTGTACCATCCTGGGGAATGCAAAGCCACAGTCTCTCAAGTCTCTACAGTGGTTGGTTTGCCCACTGTTCCATCCTGGGGAGTGCAAAGCCACAGTCTCTCAAGTCTCTACAGTGGTTGGTTTGCCCACTGTTCCATCCTGGGGAGTGCAGAGCCACAGTCTCTCAAGTCTCTACAGTGGTTGGTTTGCCCACTGTACCATCCTGGGGAGTGCAAAGCCACAGTCTCTCAAGTCTCTACAGTGGGTGGTTTGCCCACTGTTCCATCCTGGGGAGTGCAAAGCCACAGTCTCTCAAGTCTCTACAGTGGGTGGGTTGGCCACTGTACCATCCTGGGGAGTGCAAAGCCACAGTCTCTCAAGTCTCTACAGTGGTTGGTTTGCCCACTGTTCCATCCTGGGGAGTGCAAAGCCACAGTCTCAAAAGTAGATAACAGTCTCCACTGGTTCTGAGGGGGCCTGGTGCCCAGAGTGCTACATCCTGTGAAGGACAGAGGTAGTGGATGGATCTCTCCACTGGTTCTGGAGGGGGACTGGTGCCTAGACTGGATTAGTCTCCCCGTGACAGTTCCTGTCCAGTCACTGTGCCAGCTGCACATGGGACAACGATGCTTGATGTGGCGGTCTTTTCCTTCTTCAGCAGTGCATGCCCTGTTCAGCGGTGCTTTGCCATGGCGGTGTCAGGACTGTTCAGCGGTGCTTGCCCTGTTCAGCGGTGCTTTGGCATGGCGGTGTCAGGACTGTTCAGCGGTGCTTGCCCTGTTCAGCGGTGCTTTGCTATGGCGGTCTCAGGACTGTTCAGCGGCGCTTGCCCTGTTCAGCTGTGCTTTTCATGGCGGTGTCAGGACTGTTCAGCAGTGCTTGCCCTGTTCAGCGGTGCTTTGGCATGGCGGTGTCAGGACTGTTCAGCGGTGCTTGCCCTGTTCAGCGGTGCTTGCCCTCTTCAGCGGTGCTTTGGCATGCGGTCTCTGACCTGTGCATTGGTGTGTGGCATGACGGTCCCTCATTGCCCAGCAGGGCTGTGGCTGCCGGGGCCCTCCTGGCCAATGACTCTGGCGGTGGTCTCCTGACCAGCGACAATACTTGTGCCCTCCTGGCCAATGACTCTGGCAGTGGTCTCCTGACCAGTGACAATACTTGTGCCCTCCTGGCCAGTGACTCTGGCGGTTGTCTCCTGACCAGTGACGATAGGTGTGCCCTCCTGGGCAATGACTCCGGCGGTGGCGGTGGTCTCCTGACCAGTGACGATACTTGTGCCCTCCTGGCCAATGACTCTGGCGGTGGTCTCCTGACCAGTGACAATAGGTGTGCCCTCCTGGGCAATGACTCCGGCGGTGGTCTCCTGACCAGTGACGATAGTTGTGCCGTCCTGGGCACTGACTCTGGCGGTGGTCTCCTGATCAGTGACGATAGTTGTGCCCTCCTGGGCACTGACTCCAGCGGTGGCGGTGGTCTCCTGACCAGTGTCGATAGTTGTGCCCTCCTGGGCAATGACTCTGGTGGTGGTCTCCTGACCAGTGACGACGGTGCTGGCGGAGGCGTCCCGGCCGCCGGGAAGGATGCCACCCTTCTCCGCCGTGATGCTCACACCAGGCTGTGCAGACTTCTTCTGGCCCTTCCCCACCTTTGGAGGAGTCACAGCTGACTCTGCAATCCCCCTGGGACCCCTGTGAGTTGTTTTACTCCAGGTGTCTTCACCCGGTCCCGTCGGCCACTTTCCAACTTCAGAGCCTTTATAGGGGTGGACTGGCAGTGCCTTGGCTCCGTGTCACACTGCCTGCCCTGGTGGCCGGTGCACTCCACACACCTCTAACACGCACCACTGGTACTGTAGGCTTTTTGGCTGAGGCGCTACGACGGGACTGATGAATTGGAGGGGTGGGGGTGGGTGCAAAAAGGTCAACTTTGCAGAGGGACAGTTTCTGACGAACACTGGGATGGGTAGCTTGAGGGGGTCTGGGAGTGGAGGAAGAGGAGGTGGTTGTAGGAGGTGTCTCTTTAGGTGTTTTGGGTGCAGGTGCAGGTACTGGAGGCTGTCATGAGGTGGATGGATGTTGGGTGTGTGGGTGCCCGCTTTTGTGTACTTTGGGAGGGGGCGGCACAGACACACTGGGAGAGGACACAGGGGACGTGTAAATGTGAGTGGAGGCGGTGAGTGCAGGTGAGCGGGGTGTGGTGCTGGGTGTTCTGGTGCGAGTCCTGGTGCCTGTAGATGTAGTGCATGCAGGTGAGAGTGTAGACGAGACTGAGAGGGAGGAGGCAGGCGACGAGAAGGGGGACACAGTGGAGGCAGTGGATGTTGCTGTGTCTGCATGTGTGTGATGCTTGTGTGCCTGTGGGTTGTGTGGTGCCTATGTTTGCCTGAGCTACTTTTGTGTATTGAGGTGTATGCATGCTTGTCTGATGGTGTGCTTGGGACAGGCTGGGGTGCAGGGGATTGGGTCTGGGTGGAGGGAGTTGGAAGGGGGAGGCTAGAGACAAGGACAATGGCTGCCATCAGTGCTGAGGCCAGAGATTGCAGGGTTCGATGATGGGCAGCCTGACTAGAATGAATGCCCTCCAGGAATGCATTAGTGTGTTGCAACTGCCTTTCTACACCCTGGATGGCATTCACAATGGTAGACTGCCCAACAGTGAGTGACCTGAGGAGGTCAATGGCCTCCTCACCGAGGGCAGCAGGGGTGACTAGGGCAGGGCCTGAGGTGCCTGGGGCGAAGGTGATGCCCACCCTCCTGGGTGAGCGGGCACGGGGCGAATGCTGAGGGGCTGCTGGGAGGGCGGTGCTGGTTGGGGAGGTGGTGGCTGTACCTGTAGAAGTGGGGGGCAAAGATGGTGCCGCCACCACAAGGGAGCTCTCATCGGCGGACGAGTCCATGTCGCTGGTTGGTGATCCAGTGACCGACATGTAGCTCCCCTCGCCCTCCGTTCCACTGGTGCATTCTGAGTCCGTGGTGTGTCCCTCCATGGCCATGTGGGATGCAGCTCCCTCGGGCCCCGGTGCCACTGTACCTCCGCCTGATGATGCTGATGCACACAAGAACAGGGAGAGCAGAAAAAGGGGGAGGGAACGAAAGAAGAAAGACAGGTTGAGTCCATGGCTCACCGCTACCGTTGGCGGACAATACAGACACAGCAGCCCCCTGCACTACGCCGTGCTCTTGGCCTCTACAGATGCAATTCCTGGGATCTGGCCTACATGCCTATGGTGGACATCTGCACACATGGATGCCACAGGGGCATCTATACCTGTACTTGGCCCACTACTGAGGTGGGGTGGAGTGCCACATGCCCTGCATTACGGAGGGGCGTAGCCTACGTATTTCTGCCTGGCCTAGGTACACCCACAGCCCTCCTCCCTCAGCCAGCCCCTCAACTGCGCGCCAAGTACCCAGAATGAGGTTGTACTCACCCCCTTGTGTCTGCTGTGATGCCCTCAAGCGCCCATCCAACTCAGGGTAGGCTACCGCCAGGATCCGGAACATCAGGGGGGTCATGGCGCGACGGGCACCCCTCCCACGTTGGGAGGCCATCCCCAGCTGACCCTGTGCCGTCCTCCCATCTTTTCCAGCAGTGGGTGCCCCGTCTCTGGTGGACCCCCAGGGTCCGTACGTCCTTGGCGATGGCACGCCAAATGTCCTTCTTCTGGTGGACGCTGACCTACATGACATGCACAAGGGAAGAAGAGAAGTCATTACCAACTGCACCTTCGATGTGAGTGGCCCCCCTCCCTTCCCTAGCCATGTGGCACATTCATTCATATGCATTGATGTTCCATGAACTCTGCCCCCTTCCCTCTTACAACCAGCCCTCTCCACCCAGGCCTAGCCCATACAACGTGCTCCCTGTGTACTAACCTGTTGGTCTGGAGGACCGTAGAGTAGCGTGTACTAGGGGAGGACCCCGTCTACTAGTTTCTCCAACTCCTGAGTAGTAAAGGCAGGGGCCCTTTCCCCAGAAGCAGCGGCCATCGTCGCTTCCAGACCGAGGTCACAGCAGCACTTGCAGTGTAGGTCCTCTCCTGTCGAAGATCAGGTATCTAGTGATTGAACAGATAGAAAATGGCAGTGACGTCCGCGACAGTGCGTATCATCACCGGCGGCGCACTTCTTCATTGGCTCCTGGGACCCATAGGGTCCAATGTTAACCAATGCACCATTACGCCGCGGTCCTCGACCGCCTACCGCGACGGTGTGCAGCGCCAGCGCTGTTACCTCACAATCCTATTGTCCCACTTTAGAGGTCAGGCAGCCGCCATTTCAGGGGCCCACATGTCTTCTTTTACTTCTGCGTCACACATAGGTAGGCCTACACTCAACACACAAACAGGAAGGGTTTTGTGTTTGGTGTCGTGTTCTGTGTATCTGTGGGTACATGCCTGGAAAAAAGTTGACTCTGTGGTCGCTGTTGTCCTTCCTAGGCACCGTCAGCTGGGACAATTGAGAAGATGGCGGAATCCTCTGGTGTACCGACCGCTGGTGGACCTGTTGACAATGGAGGAGCGACATTTAATCGTCACCTACAGGTTTGACCGTGCCACTATCCAGGAACTATGTACCCAGTTGGAGCCAGACCTGATGTCACCAATCCGCCATCCCACTGGAATCCCCCCTGACGTGCAGGTGCTGTCAGTGCTCCATTTCCTTGCAAGTGGGTCTTTTCAGACAATAGTGGCCATGGCATCAGGGATGTCCCAGCCTATGTTTTCCAAAGTGCTGTCCAGAGTGTTGGCTGCCCTGCTGAAACACGTAAGGAGATACATCATTTTCCCTGAGGTGGAAGATTTGGCTACAGTTAAAGGTGACTTCTATGCCCTTGGACATATCCCCAACATCATAGGTGCTATTGATGTGACCCATGTAGCTCTGGTCCCCCCCCCACAGGAGTGAACTGGTGTACAGGAACCGGAAGAGTTATCATTCTATGAATGTACAGATGGTATGTTTGGCAGACCAGTACATCTCTCAGGTAAATGCTATGTTTCCTGGCTCAGTGCATGACGCCTACATCCTGCGGAATAGCAGCATCCCTGATATGATGGGTCAACTCCAGAGACACCGTGTGTGGCTATTTGGAGACTCTGGTTACCCCAACCTGTCCTGGCTATTGACCCCAGTGAGGAATCCCAGGACCAGGGCAGAGGAACGCTACAATGAGGCCCATGGGCGGACTAGGAGGGTGATTGAACGGACCTTCGGCCTCCTGAAGGCCAGGTTCAGTTGCCTCCATATGACAGGTGGTTCCCTATTCTACTCACCGAAGAAGGTGTGCCAGATCATCATCGCCTGCTCGATGCTTCACAATCTTGCATTGCGACGCCAGGTGCCTTTTCTGCAGGAGGATGGTCCAGATGACGGTGTTGTGGCAGCTGTGGAGCCTGTGGACAGTGATGAGGAGGAAGCTGAGGAAGAAGACATCAACAAGAGGGAGTCAGTCATACAGCAATATTTCCAGTGACACACAGGTGAGAACATTTTCATTTTTACCATTACATTCACTGCCACACGTCTTCCTCTATCCTGTGTGTAATTTCATAGCATTATTTGGTAACTGAGTTGTACCTTTCCATTACGGTTTCACAGGTGTGGTTACCAACATGTGTCATCTGCATGCATCCTTCAAGGACTTGTGATGTGTGACATAGGTATGTTGGCTTTACAACTAGAAACCCATTTTGACACTGTCATTGATAATACATTGTACCAAATCACAGACTGACTCCAGATTGTTTTGTGGTTCAAGGGTGTTTATTTAAGTGCTCAAAAATGGAGGGGGGTTGTAATATGGTGATGGGGGACGGTGGAGGAATGTCCATAGCAGAGTCCAGTCTATTGGTCACACAGGTGCACTGCCCATATGGGCAAAGGAAGTGGAGCTGGGGCAGTTAAAGTATGGACGGGGTAACAAAGTGGGACAGTGGGAGGACAATCAGGGTGGTCTCATTTCTTGGCGGGGGTCTTGCCATCTTGCTCTGTCCTGTTCCTGGATCTCAGGGACCGCTTGCGGGGTGGTTGTCCGTCTGCAGGGGGTGGGGTGCTGGTGTGGTGGTCCTGTGGCGGGGCATCCTGTCCACTAGCGCCGGCGGAGGTGGTGGGCAGTTCATCGTCCAGGCTAGTGTCAGGGGCCCCTTGGAGTGCCACAGTGTCCCTCAAGGTCTGCTGTATGTCTTTCAGCACCCCTACGATGGTGCCCAGGGCGGAGCTGATGGTCCTGAGCTCCTCCCTGAACCCCAAATACTGGTCCTCCTGCAGGCGCTGGGTCTCCTGAAACTTGACCAGGACCGTCGCCATCGTCTCCTGGGAGTGGTGGTATGCTCCCATGATGGAGGAGAGGGCCTCGTGGAGAGTGGGTTCCCATGGCCTGTCCGCCCCCTGTCGCACAGCAGCCCTCCCAGTTCCCCTGTGTTCCTGTGCCTCCGTCCCCTGGACATTGTGCCCACTACCACTGCCCCCAGGTCCCTGTTGTTGTTGTGGTGGTGGGTTCTCCTGGGTTCCCTGTAGTGGTGGACACACCGCTGATTGACCTTTCCTGTGTACGGAGGTTTGTGCCCGATGGGTGGGCGCTGTGCTGGTGTTACCGGAGGGTGGAAGGTCAGTGTTGGGCTGTGCCCGTGCAAGGGGAACCGACTGTCCCGAGGCCCACGATGGTCCGGGCTGGTCATCAGGATCCAGTAGGGCAGAGCTGCTATCGTCACTGTGGGCCTCTTCTGTGGGTGGAGTGGAGTTGTCTGGACCCTCCGGTGTGGTGACGGTCCTTCGTGATCCTGCAGCATGATTATTGCATGTGTGTGTGTCATGGTGTGCAATTGGTGGCTCACTATGTACCCCAGTGCAAGCATTCCTGTGTGGGGGTTGGGTGATGATGGTTGGGGGGTTGTTCTGGGTATGTGCAGTGAGCATGCTTTAGTGAGGGGTGACCATGCTTAGTTGTGTCATGCAGGGCTTGGTGTTGGGATGTGTGGTTTGTGTTATTAGTACATTAGTGAGGAGTTGGAGTGATAGGGGAGGGGGTGAGGGTAGGGGTGTGTGATAGCATGCAGGTAGGGTGGGGGATATGATAGTTAAGATTTGACTTACCAGTGTCCATTCCTTCACCGACTCCTCCGAGGCCCTCTGAATGCCTGATGGTCAAGACTTGCTCCTCAAATGTTGTTAGTTGTGGGGGAGGAGGTGGGGGTCCGCCGCCAGTCCGCTGAACCGCGATGTTGTGCCTGGAGACCGCTGAACGCACCTTCCCCCGTAGGTCATTCCACCTCTTTCTGATGTCCTCCCGATTTCTTGGATATTGTGTTGGGTGTGTGGAGTGGTGTGTGTATGTGTATCAGGTGTGTGTATTTGTAATTGTCCAATGTGGCGGTGTTTTGGAGATGTGTGTGTATTTTGAGCGCGTCGGTGTGTACCGCCAATGAAATAACGCTGTTGAAAGACCGCCGCGTGGATTCGTGGGTCGTAATAGCATGGGCGTGTTTCTGTTGGCGTGGAGGTGGAGGATTAGTTTTTGCCACTTTAACACTGACCTTTGGTGTGGCGGACTTCTGTGGGTGTCTGAATTTCGGCAGATTCCAAGATGTGGGTCATAATAGCTGTGGCGGAGTTCCGCGGCAGCGGCGGTGTATTGGCGGGCTTCTACATGGCGGTAAGCGCCTTTTACCGCCAATGTTGTAATGACCCCCTTAATCTTTAAAAATTAATATCTCGACTTCTACAGATTGGATGTTTTCATTTTGGTCTTGCTTAACTCAGATAAATATTTTCTATATTTCTAAACCGGGGTGGAGTCTTTTTGTGATGTCTTTCACTATGATAATGTAATTAAGTGTTGCACAAATACTTTACACATTGCCTCTTAAGTTAAGCCTGACTGACCAAGCTACCAGAGGGTGAGCCAGGTTAATTTAGGGAGTGTATTTAACTTATTTAACTTACCCTGACTAGGATTGAGGTTCCTGTTTGTCAGTGTGTTTTTACTGTCTCACTGAGATCCTGCAGGTCAGGAGCCCAGTTCTCATAGTTTATGGCCTACATATCAGTAGGTTTTACTGTTTTGTCAGTATTCTTGACTGTGTCACTGGAGTCCTGCTAATCAGAACTCCATTGCTTATTGTAGGAAAGTACCATCTTGCCAGGCCTGTTACCCCCATTTTCACTGTATGTATGTATGTTTTAGCCCCTGTGTCACTGGGATCCTGCTAAACAGGACCCCAGTGCTCATAGCATGTGCCCTGAATGTGTTCCCTGTGTGGTGCCTGACTGTATCACTGAGGCTCTGCTAACCAGAACCTCAGTGTTTCTGCTCTCTGTGCTTTCTAAATTTGTCACTGCAGGCTAGTGACTAAATTTACCAATTCTCATTGGCACACTGGTACACCCATATAATTCCCTTGTATATGGTACTTAGATACCCAGGGTATTGGGGTTCCAGGAGATCCCTATGGGCTGCAGCATTTCTTTTGCCACCCATAGGGAGCTCAGACAATTCTGACAAAGGCCTGCCACTGCAGCCTGAGTGAAATAAAGCCCACGTTATTTCACAGCCATTTTTCACTGCACATAAGTAACTTATAAGTCACCTATATGTCTAACCTTCACCTGGTGAAGGTTGGGTGCAAAGTTACTTAGTGTGTGGGCACCCTGGCACTAGCCAAGGTGCCCCCACATCGTCCAGGGCAAATTCCCCGGACTTTGTGAGTGCGGGGACACCATTACACGCATGCACTATACATAGATCACCACCTATGTATAGTGTCACAATGGTAACTCCGAACATGGCCATGTAACATGTCTAATATCATGTAATTGTCACCCCAATACCATTCTTGTATTGGGGGGACATTTCCATGATCCCCTGGGCCTCTAGCACAGAACCTGGGTGCTGCCAAACTGCCTTTCCGGGGTTTCCACTGCAGCTTCTGCTGCTGCCAACCCCTCAGACAGGATTCTGCCCTCCTGGGGTCCAGGCAGCCCTGGCCCAGGAAGGCAGAACAAAGGATTTCCTCTGAGAGAGGGTGTTACACCCTCTCCCTTTGGAAATAGGTATGAAGGGCTGGGGAAGAGTAGCCTCGCCCAGCCTCTGGAAATGCTTTGATGGGCACAGATGGTGCCCATCTCTGCATAAGCCAGTCTACACCGGTTCAGGGATCCCCCAGCCCTGTTGTAGCACGAAACTGGACAAAGGAAAGGGGAGTGACCACTCCCCTGACCAGTACCTCCCAGGGGAGGTGCCCAGAGCTCCTCCAGTGTGTCCCAGACCTCTGCCATCTTGGAAACAGAGGTGTGGGGGGCACACTGGACTGCTCTGAGTGGACAGTGCCAGCAGGTGACGTCAACGTCAGAGACCCCCTCTGATAGGCTCTTACCTCTCTTGGTAGCCAATCCTCCCTTCTTGGTAGCCAAACCTCCTTGTCTGACTATTTAGGGTCTCTCCTCTGGGGAATTCTTCAGATAATGAATGCAAAAGCTCACCAGAGTTCCTCTGCACTTCCCTCTTCGACTTCTGCCAAAGATCGACCGCTGACTGCTCCAGGACGCCTGCAAAACCGCAAAAAAGTAGCAAGACGACTACGAGCAACATTGTAGCGCTCACCCTGCAGGCTTTCTCTACTGTTTCCTGGTGGTGCATGCTCTGGGGGGTCATCTGCCTTCACCCTGCAAATGCTGTGGGGGTAGTCTGCCTCCTCTCTGCACTAGAAGCTCCGAAGAAATCTCCTGTGGGCGGACGGAATCGCCCCCCTGCAACCGCAGGCACCAAAGAACTGCATTACCGGTACCCTGGGTCTCCTCTCAGCACGACGAGCGAGGTCCCTTGAATCCAGCAACTCTGTCCAAGTGACTCCCACAGTCCAGTGACTCTTCAGTCCAAGTTTGGTGGAGGTAAGTCCTTGCCTCCCCACGCCAGACTGCATTGCTGGAAACCGCGACGTTTGCAGCTACTCCGGCCTCTGTGCACTTCCGGTGGAAATCTTTTGTGCACAGCCAAGCCTGGGTCCACGGCACTCTAACCTGCATTGCACGACTTTCTAAGTTGTCCTCCGGCGGCGTGGGACTCCTTTGTGCAACTTCAGGTGAGCACCGTTTCACTCTTCTTTGTAGTGCCTGTTCTGGCACTTCTGCGGGTGCTGCCTGCTTCTGAGAGGGTTCCTTGTCTTGCTCGATGCCCCTTCTGTCCTCAGACACAATTGCCGACATCCTGGTGCCTCCTGGGCCACAGCAGCATCCAAAAACCCTAACCACATGATTTGCAGCTAGCAAGCCTTGTTGGCGGTCTTTTGGCAGGAAAACACTTCTGCACAACTCTCCACGGCGTGGGGGATCCATCCTCCAAAGGGGAAGACTCTAGCCCTTGTCGTTCCTGCAGAATCCTCAGCTTCTACTGTCCAGTAGCAGCTTCTTTGCACCCACAGCTGGCATTTCCTGGGCATCTGCCCATCTCCGACTTGCTTGTGACTTTTGGACTTGGTCCCCTTGTTCCACAGGTACCCTCGACTGGAAATCCATCGTTGTTGCATTGCTGGTTTGTGTCTTTCCTGCAGAATTCCCCTATCACGACTTCTATGTCCTTTGGGGAACTTTAGTGCACTTTACACCTACCTTTCAGGGTCTTGGGGTGGGCTATTTTTCTAACCCTCACTGTTTTCTTACAGTCACAGCGACCCTCTACAAGCTCACATAGGTTTGGGGTCCATTCGTGGTTCGCATTCCACTTTTGGAGTATATGGTTTGTGTTGCCCCTATACCTATGTGCTCCTATTGTAATCTACTGTTACTTTACATTTCTTGCATTACTTCCTTTTGCTATTACTGCATATTTTTGGTATTGTGTACATATATCTTGTGTATATCTGGCATCCTCATACTGAGGGTACTCACTGAGATACTTTTGGCATATTGTCATAAAAATAAAGTACCTTTATTTTTAGTATATCTGTGTATTGTGTTTTCTTATGATATTGTGCATATGACACCAGTGGTATAGCAGGAGCTTTGCATGACTCCTAGTTCAGCCTAAGCTGCTCTGCTATAGCTACCTTCTATTAGCCTAAGCTGCTAGAAACACCTCTTCTACACTAATAAGGGATAACTGGACCTGGTACAGAGTGTAAGTACCGCTTGGTACCCACTACAAGCCAGGCCAGCCTCCTACATTTGTTGTGCAGCGGTGGGATAAGTACTTGTAACTACTTACCACTTTGTCATTTTGTACTTTTCATAAGAGAATAATATACAAAACAAGTTCAGTGTACGTACACCTAACCCAAAAGTTTTGCTTTTCTCCTCTTACACTTTCTACTAAGTGCTGAAAAGTATTCTAAAACTTCTAAAAAATTAGAAAATGTTCTTTAAAAAGTTCTGAAACTTCTTCCCTCTTCTCACTGTCTCTAAACCCTCTTCTATCATGTCTGATGTAGAGTCTGCTCTTAAAATGGTCAATACTACCTATGACAATTTAATTTACAAGAGCCTAAGGAGTCTCTGCTTAGATAGAGGTTTAGTGATAGGAAAGAACCCCACAAAAGAGTTTCTATATAACATGCTTATTGTGACTGATGAGTCTGTAGGAGGCACTTCAAATGAGAAGTTAATAGACGGCTCCCATTCTGACTCAGGGGATCACCTTGAGGGAGGTGGTGAAGGTTCTGTTCCAAATATGCCCCTCAGCAGACCACCTAGCAATTCTGGTAGTAATAGAGCTCCCATCATAGTAGGGGTGTATTTATTCCTGGAGGCCAGGTTATTAGAGTCCAGTCAGTTAGGGACAGATCTCCCTCTGTTGTTTCCAATTTATCTTCTGTGTCCAGGCATTCCCAACCCACCCACCCTGAAGGCAACATGTTAGAAAGGGAACTCAAAAAGTTGAGAGTGGAAGAGACCAGACTGAAGCTTAAACAGCAACAGCTGGCTCTAGACAGGGAATCCCTAGACCTGGAGAAGGAGAGACAGAGATTGGGGTTTGGACCCCATGGTGGCAGCAGCAGTATTCCTGATAGTAATCCTGTGAGAGAGCATGATTCCAGGGATCTGCACAAGATAGTTCCCCCTTACAAGGAGGGGGATGACATCAACAAGTGGTTTGCTGCACTTGAGAGGCCCTTTATGGTACAGGGGGTCCCTCAAAGGCAGTGGTTTGCTATATTGTGGCTATCTTTCAATGGAAAGGGTAGGGAGAGGCTCCTTACTGTTAGAGAAAGTGATGCTAACAATTTTGCAGTTTTGAAGGATGCACTGTTGGATGGATTTGGCTTAACCACTGAACAATACAGGATTAAGTTCAGAGACACCAGAAAAGAGTCCTCACAAGACTGGACAGACTTCGTTGACTGTTCAGTGAAGGCCTTGGAGGGGTGGTTACATGGCAGTAAAGTTTCTGACTATGGAAGCCTGTATAATCTTATTCTGAGAGAGCATATTCTGAATAACTGTGTGTCTGACTTGTTACACCAATATCTAGTGGACTCAGATCTGACTTCTCCCCAAGAATTGGGAAAGAAGGCAGACAAATGTGACAGAACAAGAGTGAACAGAAAAGTTCATACAGGGGGTAACAAGGATGGGAAGAAGAAAGATGGTGAGAAATCTCAGGATAAGCATGGGGATAAGGATAAAACCAAAGATCCTTCTTCAAATCCTAAACACTCTTCAGGAGGTAGGGATAAATCAAATTCTTCCTCTTCTTCACAACATACACACATTAAAAAGCCTTGGTGCTATGTGTGTAAAAATATAGGCCATTGGCAAGGGGACAAGTCCTGTCCATGTAAACCCCCTGAGCCAACCACCACTAATACATCAAACTCTAGTGCCCCTAGCAGTAGTGGTAATAGTGATGGTACTGCTGGCAACAGTCAAAGTAAGGGTGTAGTTGGGTTCACTTATAGGTCCATCATAGAAACTGGGGTAGTCAGTCCCAAGACAGTTTCTGTCACACCTAGTGGCATTTTTCTTGCCACAGGCTCCCTGGTTCAATAACCACTTAATGACATTAAAGAGGAACTGTAGGAAGATTGAAAGGAAATGGAGAAAATCATTAAAGAAGGAGGACAGAGAAGAGTACAGAGGTTCAATTAGGTTGTACCAGAAGGAGATCAGATTAGCCCAAGCGACCTTTTATGGAGATAAAATTGAAAAGGCAGCAGGATCTCATAAAGAAATCTTTGGTGTGCTCAAGAAGCTATTGTATATTCCTGCATGCCCAGAAGCAATGGAAGCTTCAGAAGAACATAGTAACAATTTTGCCTCCTTCTTCTTAAAGTAGATTGAGGACATCTATGAAAACTTCTCAGGGGAAGTAGGGGGAGTCGCAGGGCATGCGATGGAGAAGAAGGAAGGTGACAATGTTTTACAGAGTTTTCTTCCCATCTCTGAGGAAGGAGCTTTGGGGCTCCTCAGTAAATTAAAATCAGGCTCTCCACTTGATCCCGCACCTCCCCATATTATTATGCAGGGAAGAGTAGCGCTAAATCCGGTAATAACCGAGCTGTTAAACAGCTCGCTACAAAGTGGGATGGTGCTGGACTCCTGGAAACATGCAGTGGTCAATCCCCTTCTAAAGAAGCCTAATCTAAATGGAGCGGTCTTTAAAAACTACAGGCCTATCTCGCTCCTTCCCATGATGGCAAAACCTATTGATAAGCACATAAATATACAACTATCGCGCTTTCTGGAAGAACATAAGATTTTGCATATAACTCAAATGGGCTTTAGACCGGGACACAGCACTGAATCTGCCATGATTGCGGTTATGGAAGAAGCGAGAAAACGAATGGACCAAGGTCAGGCAACTGTAATAATAATGCAACATTTGAGCGCGGCATTTGATACGGTCAATCATGATATACTCATTCAAAGAATGGGAAATAGTGGGATTAAAGGAAGGGCGCTTAATTGGTTAAGCTCGTTCTTACAAAATAGAACCTTTCAAGTCCTGGATCGTTCTTTTTTCTCAGCCCAGTTGAAACTTTTATGCGGAGTTCCGCAGGGTTCATCTTTGAGTCCCACTCTGTTCAACATTTACATGTCCACCCTAGCAGAAGTTATAGAACCCTTTGGGGTATCCCTGGTGTCATATGCGGACGACACACAGCTGGTGGTTTCCTTCTCCCCCAATAAGGAGGCGGACAACTCGGCCTTGCCTGCCTGTCTCCAAGCGATTGCTGCCTGGATGACAGAAAGCAGGCTGCAACTCAACGAAGAAAAGACAGAAATTATGTTTTTAGGAAAACTGGGTAACCCTGCTAAAAATATAGGACCAGTAATACATTTAGATTACTTACCCCCCCCCCCCCCACCAAAGCTAAGATTAAAGCCTTGGGAGTTTGGTTGGATCCCAAACTCACCATGGAACATCAAGCCAAGAGAACGTCAGCCACCTGTTTTGGGATTCTTAAGCTACTAAGGAAGATTATTGGTCTGCTTCCGCCATTGGCCAAAAGATTGGCCGTACAAACCCTGATTTTATCCAGATTAGATTATGGAAACAGCCTCTTTTTGGGATCTCCAGGTTATGTGGTTAACAAACTACAGGTGGTACAAAATGCTGCAGCACGTCTGCTCTTTAATCTGCCTAGGACCACATCAGCTAAAAAAGCTCTGATTGAACTGCACTGGCTTCCAGTGGCAAAAAGGATAAAGTTTAAGGCTCTTTGCTTCTTCCACAGAGCTCTATATAAAAAGGATCCTCATTATCTAAAATCATTAATTTCACTATATACACCCACAAGAGTTTTGAGATCGGCCTCTAAAGCCCGGGTAGTGGTACCCAAAGTAAAGAGAACATAATGGGGAGGAAGATCCCTGAAGTACCAGGGAGCCAGACTTTGGAACTCCCTACACACGAATATTCGCATGATGAATCAGGAGACTGAATTTAGGAAGGCCATTAAAACCTGGCTATTCTAAATTCTCCTAAGTTCCCCCTCTCCAGGGAAGTTTGAGATTTCTCCAGTATGTTCTAAACTTTTCAAACTGATCAGCGCTACGAGGCCTCCGGGTAGCTGGCGCTATATAAGTCTCAATAACATAACATAACACTGGCTGCTTGTCCCCTTACAATGGATAAGTACAGGCAGACAGTTTCAATAAATGGTGTTGAGGCCCAGGCCTACAGGGAAACAGGTGCCAGTATCACTCTGGTGACTGAAAACCTAGTGCCCCCTGAACAACAAATCATTGGACAACAGTACAAGATTATTGATGTCCATAACTCCACTAAGTTTCTTCCCTTAGCTATAGTTCAGCTTAGTTGGGGTGGAGTTACTGGCCCTAAGCAGGGGGTAGTATCACCTAGCTTACCTGTAGACTGTCTCTTAGGTAATGACCTAGAGACCTCAGGTTGGCCTGAGGTAGAGTTTTATACCCATGCAGCCATGCTGGGTATCCCTGAGGAATTGCTTCCTCTCATTTCAGCTGAAATGAAAAAGCAAAGGAGAGAAAAATGCCTGAAAACTAGGGATCCTTCTCCATCAACAGGTAAAAAGGGTATCACAGTATCCCCTAACCACCCTGCCATTCAGGATACCATTCCTGTGGTGGGAGAAACCTCTCCTGGGGTGGCACCTGTACCAAGGGAATCATCAGCTGGCACAGCTTTACTCCCTGAGGTGAAAGGACCTCTCTGTGGGATAACTAATATTGGTGAGAAAAAGAGCACCATTTTAGTTAACATGGAGCATCCCTCCAACTCTCCCAGAGAAACTTTAGTGCAGAAACCCTGCACTGCCTCACAAAACTTAGGACAGCAGCCCTGCCCTATTGTGGAGCTCATAGCACAGCATCCCTGCCCTGCTCCAACTAAAGAGAAACAGCATCCCTGTTCTGTCTTAAAGCCATATGGACAAAGTTTTTGCCCAGCTATGGCTTTACTGAGACAGCATCCCTGTCTGGCATTCTCATCACTAGAAATAGGTCCAGTGGACAATTCCCACTGTTCTAAACTAAAACTTACTGATAGGAACTCTGAAAATATATCTTCACATTGTTGGTTAGCTAAAAAACTTCAAACAGGGTGGTTTACATCCCCACAGGGAAGTAACCATATAGTGGATGATAAAGGGAGTACCCAGTCTATTGCAGAACTACTCTCCACGTATCACCACTTAGACAATAAAGACTCAATTGGCCAAGGTTAGCCTTATTGTCCTTCATTTGGGGGGGTTGTGTGAGAAAGTCGCCTCTTTCTAGCCTTGTTACCCCCACTTTTGGCCTGTTTGTGAGTATATGTCAGGGTGTTTCACTGTCTCACTGAAAGCCGGCAGGATTAGGCGCTACAATGTTTCTGGTAGTCGTCCTGTTACTTTGATGCGGTTTTGCAGGCGTCCTGGAGCAGTCAGATGTCGATCCTTGGCAGAAGTCTAAGAGGGAAGTGCAGAGGAACTCTGGTGAGCTCTTGCATTCGTTATCTGAAGAATACCCCAGAGGAGAGACCCTAAATTGCCAGAAAAGGAGGTTTGGCTACCAAGAAAGGAGGATTGGCTACCAAGAGAGGTAAGAGCCTATCAGAGGGGGTCTCTGACATCACCTGTTGGTACTGGTCACTCAGAGCAGTCCAGTGTGCCCCCAACACCTCTGAATCCAAGATGGCAGAGGTCTGGGACACACTGGAGGAGCTCTGGGCACATCCCCTGGGAGGAACTAGTCAGGGGAGTGGTCACTCCCCTTTCCTTTGTCCAGTTTCTTGCCAGAGCAGGGCTGGGGGATCCCTGAACCGGTGTAGACTGGCTTATGCAGAGATGGGCATCATCTGTGCCCATCAAAGCATTTCCAGAGGCTGGGGGAGGCTACTCCTCCCCAGCCCTTCACACCTATTTCCAAAGGAGGGTGTAACACCCTCTCTCAGAGGAAATCCTTTGTTCTGCCTTCCTGAGCCAGGGCTGCCCGGACCCCAGGAGGGCAGAATCCTGTCTGAGGGGTTGCCAGCAGCAGCAGCTGCAGTGGAAACCCCGGAAAGGCAGTTTGGCAGTACCCGGGTACTGTGCTAGAGACCCGGGGGATCATGGAATTGCCACCCCAATACCAGAATGGTATTGGGGTGACAATTCCATGATCTTAGACATGTTACATGGCCATGTTCGAAGTTACCATTGTGACGCTATACATAGATGGTGACCTATGTATGGTGCACGTGTGTAATGGTGTCCCCACACTCACAAAGTTTCGGGGAATTTGCCCTGAACGATGTGGGGGCACCTTGGCTAGTGCCAGGGTGCCCTCACACTAAGTAACTTTGCACCTAACCTTTACCAGGTAAAGGTTAGACATATAGGTGACTTATAAGTTACTTAAGTGCAGTGTAAAATGCCTGTGAAATAACGTGGACGTTATTTCACTAAGGCTGCAGTGGCAGGCCTGTGTAAGAATTGTCAGAGCTCCCTATGGGTGGCAAAAGAAATGCTGCAGCCCATAGGGATCTCCTGGAACCCCAATACCCTGGGTACCTCAGTACCATATACTAGGGAATTATAAGGGTGTTCCAGTAAGCCAATGTAAATTGGTAAAATTGGTCACTAGCCTGTTAGTGACAATTTAGAAAGAAATGAGAGAGCATAACCACTGAGGTTCTGATTAGCAGAGCCTCAGTGAGACAGTTAGTCACTACACAGGTAACACATTCAGGCACTTTAATGAGCACTGGGGCCCTGGTGAACAGGTTCCCAGTGACACAAACAACTAAAACAACATATATACAGTGAAAAATGGGGGTAACATGCCAGGCAAGATGGTACTTTCCTACACATCCCCTCTGTGATATCTCCTCGCCCAGCTGGGAGACTGGGTGGCCTAAGTCTTTAGTCCTTGCCACAGCCTGGAGCCAAAAAAACAAATTGTCTGGTGAAGCAATAGTAAATTTCAATAACCTATAACTGCCAGCGTATTGTGCGCAGGCCTGTTGTGGTGCTACCACAAATACAAGGTCCAGGGAACACTTAAAAACTTGTTGTGAGGTGCATTACAAAAACACACATGATATAAGATATTGGTGGTCATTACAACCCTGGCGGCCGGTGTTAAAGTGGCGGTAAGACCGCCAACAGGCCGGCGGTAAAAAATTTACAATTACCACCGTGGCGGAAACCGCCAACAAAGACAGCCACTTTAACACTCCGACCGCCACGGCGGTACAAACAAACAGTTTGGCGGTCACCGCCAACAGACAGGCGGAAGACAAAGTACCGCCCACAGTATCACAACCTACTAAACCGCCACCTTTTCCGGGGTGGATTCACCGCGGATAAAAACACGGCGGAAACAGGATTTCGAAGGGAAAACACTCACCTCTACACACTCCATAGGAACCAGGACACGATGAAGCCCGAACTCCAAATTCTCCCTGCAATAGTCTTCCTGCTCCTCTACCAGGAGCACGAACACCGGCAGCGAAGACCACGGGGAGTACTGCACCTACGACTCAGGGGAGGGGGGAGGGAAAAAATAGGGACACACACACACAACACCCCCACCCTCACCCACTAAAACATACACACTAATACATATTTATACATGATAGTTACACCCCCCAACCCCCCTGGAAGAATGCAAAGACAAAAGGAAATGAGTGTAACCATTGTAGTATATTAAAATCAAGTAGGCAAAAATATATATATACACCACAAACAAAATATACACCAAGCATAGTAGTCCAAGTAGTGCTCCAATTAAGTCAGTGGAACACTGGGCCCACATGGTATGGGCGAGGCCCACACAAGATCCCCGACCATGACGGAGAGAACACTGCAGGGGCATCAGAGAGCAAGAAAACAGGCACCTCAGGGGGAGGGAAAAGGGGGGGAACCTCAGCCGGTTGAGTGCACAACGCCAAATCCACGAGAGGGCCACATGCCCACTGTTCAATCCTGGGGAGTGCAAAGACACAGTCTCTCAAGTCTCACAAGTGGGTGGGTTGCCCACTGTTCCATCCTGGGGAGTGCAAAGCCACAGTCTCTCAAGTCTCTACAGTGGGTGGTTTGCCCACTGTTCCATCCTGGGGAGTGCAAAGCCACAGTCTTTCAAGTCTCTACAGTGGGTGGTTTGCCCACTGTTCCATCCTGGGGAGTGCAAAGCCACAGTCTCACAAGTCTCTACATTGGGTGGCTTGCCCACTGTTCAATCCTGGGGAGTGCAAAGCCACAGTCTCTCAAGTGGATAACAGTCTCCAATGGTTCTGGAGGGGGCATTGTGCCCAGAGTGCTTCATCCTGCTAAGGACAGAGGTAGTGGATGTATCTCTCCACTGGTTCTGGAGGGGGCATTGTGCCCAGAGTGCTTCATCCTGCTAAGGACAGAGGTAGTGGATGTATCTCTACACTGGTTCTGGAGGGGGCATGGTGCCCAGAGTGCTTCATCCTGCTCGTGACGGACTCAGTAGCGTCAGTGCCCTTGGCGCTCATGGGCCAGCGGTGCTTGAGGCGGCGGTGCCCTGCTCAGCTGTGCTTGGAGCGGCGGTGCCCTGTTCAGCGACCCTTGAGGCGGTGGATCCCTGTTCAGCGGTGCTTGGAGCGGCCGTGCCCTGTTAAGGTGCTTGAGGCGGCGGTGCCCTATTCAGCGGTGCTTGGAGCGGCGGTGCCCTGTTCAGCGGTGCTTGTAGCGGCGGTGCCCTGTTCAGCGGTGCTTGGAGCGTCAGTGCCCTGTTCAGCGGTGCTTAAGGCGGTGGTGCCCTGTTCAGCGGTGCTTGAGACGGCGGTGCCCTGATCAGCAGTGCTTGGAGGGGCGGGCTCCTTTGCTGTGACCCAGCTGCTGGTGGTCCTCTCTGTCCCAGTGGGGCTTTTGCTGGCGGTCCTCTCTAGCCCAGCAGGGCTTGTGCTGGTGGTCCTCTCTAGCCCAGCGGGGCTTGTGCTGGCAGTCCTCTCTAGCCCAGCGGGGCTTTTGCTGGCGGTCCTCTCTGTTCCAGCAGGACTTGTGCTGGAGGTCCTTTCTAGCCCAACGGGGCTTG
Organism: Pleurodeles waltl; assembly: GCF_031143425.1. Classification (NCBI taxonomy): domain Eukaryota; kingdom Metazoa; phylum Chordata; class Amphibia; order Caudata; family Salamandridae; genus Pleurodeles; species Pleurodeles waltl. The sequence goes on from NC_090450.1 coordinate 391,643,758, forward strand.
TGCTGGCGGTCCTCTCTGGCCCAGAGGGGATGACGGCTGTGGCCTCCTGGGCAGCGGGGATGATGGCGGTGGCCTGCCGGGCAGCGGGGATGATGGCGGTGGCCTCCTGGGCAGCAGGGATGATGGCAGTGGCCTCCTGGGCAGCGGGGATGATGGCGGTGGCCTCCTGGCCAGCGGGGATGACGGCTGTGGCCTCCTGGGCAGCGCGGATGATGGCGGTCTCCTCCGCCGTGCTGCTCTTCCCAGACTTTCCTGGTTTCTTGTGCCCTTCCCCACCTTGGAAGGTGTCGCAGCTGACTCCCCACTCCCACCGGGACCCCTGGGAGCGGCTTTTGTGGCTGGAGTCTTCCCCCTCTCCCGCCGGGCCCTGGCCAACTTTTGATGCTTGACAGGTGGGGGACTGTCCGTGCTGTGGCTCCGTTCCACACTGGCTGCCCTGGTGGCCGGTGCACTCCAGATTCCGGTGACTACAGGCGCCACAGGTCCCGGAGATCTTGTGGCTGAGGTGCTAGTTCGGGACCTAGGAGACGGACGGGGTGGGGGAGGTGTGGGAAATAAGTCAAGGTTGGACAGGAAAAGTTTTTTGGAGACACTGGGACGGGTAGCTGGAGGGGGTTTGGGAGTGGAGGAAGAGGTTGTGGTTGTAAGAGGTGTTCGTTTGCTGACTTTGGGTGAAGGTGCATGCGCTGGAGGCTGTAGTGAGGTGGATGGCTGTTGGGTGGGTGTGTGCCTGCGTTTGTGTATCTTGGGTGGTGGCGTCTGTAGGAAAGTACCATCTTGCCTGGCATGTTACCCCCATTTTTCACTGTATATATGTTGTTTTAGTTGTATGTGTCACTGGGACCCTGGTAACCCAGGGCCCCAGTGCTCATAAGTGTGCCTGAATGTGTTACCTGTGTAGTGACTAACTGTCTCACTGAGGCTCTGCTAATCAGAACCTCAGTGGTTATGCTCTCTCATTTCTTTCCAAATTGTCACTAACAGGCTAGTGACCATTTTTACCAATTTACATTGGCTTACTGGAACACCCTTATCATTCCCTAGTATATGGTACTGAGGTACCCAGGGTATTGGGGTTCCAGGAGATCCCTATGGGCTGCAGCATTTCTTTTGCCACCCATAGGGAGCTCTGACAATTCTTACACAGGCCTGCCACTGCAGCCTGAGTGAAATAACGTCCACGTTATTTCACAGCCATTTTACACTGCACTTAAGTAACTTATAAGTGACCTATATGTCTAACCTTTACCTGGTAAAGGTTAGGTGCAAAGTTACTTAGTGTGAGGGCACCCTGGCACTAGCCAAGGTGCCCCCACATTGTTCAGAGCCAATTCCCTGAACTTTGTGAGTGCGGGACACCATTACACGCGTGCACTACATATAGGTCACTACCTATATGTAGCTTCACAATGGTAACTCCGAATATGGCCATGTAACATATCTATGATCATGGAATTGCCCCCTCTATACCATCCTGGCATAGTTGGCACAATCCCATGATCCCAGTGGTCTGTAGCACAGACTCTGGTACTGCCAAACTGCCCTTCCTGGGGTTTCACTGCAGCTGCTGCTGCTGCCAACCCCTCAGACAGGCATCTGCCCTCCTGGGGTCCAGCCAGGCCTGGCCCAGGATGGCAGAACAAAGAACTTCCTCTGAGAGAGGGTGTAACACCCTCTCCCTTTGGAAAATGGTGTGAAGGCAGGGGAGGAGTAGCCTCCCCCAGCCTCTGGAAATGCTTTGTTGGGCACAGATGTGCCCAATTCTGCATAAGCCAGTCTACACCGGTTCAGGGGACCCATTAGCCCTGGTCTGGTGCGAAACTGGACAAAGGAAAGGGGAGTGACCCCTCCCCTGACCTGCACCTCCCCTGGGAGGTGTCCAGAGCTCCTCCAGTGTGCTCCAGACCTCTGCCATCTTGGAAACAGAGGTGCTGCTGGCACACTGGACTGCTCTGAGTGGCCAGTGCCACCAGGTGACGTCAGAGACTCCTTCTGATAGGCTCCTTCAGGTGTTAGTAGCCTATCCTCTCTCCTAGGTAGCCAAACCCTCTTTTCTAGCTATTTAGGGTCTCTGTCTCTGGGGAAACTTTAGATAACGAATGCAAGAGCTCATCCGAGTTCCTCTGCATCTCTCTCTTCACCTTCTGCCAAGGAATCGACTGCTGACCGCGCTGGAAGCCTGCAAAACTGCAACATAGTAGCAAAGACGACTACTGCAACTCTGTAACGCTGATCCTGCCGCCTTCTCGACTGTTTTCCTGCTTGTGCATGCTGTGGGGGTAGTCTGCCTCCTCTCTGCACCAGAAGCTCCGAAGAAATCTCCCGTGGGTCGACTGAATCTTCCCCCTGCAACCGCAGGCACCAAAAAGCTGCATTACCGGTCCCTTGGGTCTTCTCTCAGCACGACGAGCGAGGTCCCTCGAATCCAGCAACTCTGTCCAAGTGACCCCCACAGTCCAGTGACTCTTCAGTCCAAGTTTGGTGGAGGTAAGTCCTTGCCTCACCTCGCTGGGCTGCATTGCTGGGAACCGCGACTTTTGCAGCTACTCCGGCCCCTGTGCACTTCTGGCGGAAATCCTTTGTGCACAGCCAAGCCTGGGTCCACGGCACTCTAACCTGCATTGCACGACTTTCTAAGTTGGTCTCCGGCGACGTGGAACTCCTTTGTGCGACTTCGGGTGAGCACTGTTTCACGCATCCTCGTAGTGCCTGTTTCTGGCACTTCTCCGGGTGCTACCTGCTTCAGAGAGGAGTCTTTGTCTTGCTCGACGTCCCCTCTCTCTGCTGGTCCAATTTGCGACCTCCTGGTCCCTCCTGGGCCTCAGCAGCGTCCAAAAACGCTAACCGCACGATTTGCAGCTAGCAAGGCTTGTTGTCGTTCTTTCGGCGGGAAAACACTTCTGCATGACTCTCCACGGCAAGAGGGATCCGTCCACCAAAGGGGAAGTCTCTAGCCTTTTTCGTTCCTGCAGAAACCTCAGCTTCTTCTGTCCAGTAGAAGCTTCTTTGCACCCGCAGCTGGCATTTCCTGGGCATTTGCCCATCTCCGACTTGCTCGTGACTTTTGGACTTGGTCCCCTTGTTCCACAGGTACCCTAGATTGGAAATCCACAGTTGTTGCATTGCTGGTTTGTGTCTTTCCTGCATTATTCCTCTAACACAACTTCTTTGTCCTTAGGGGAACTTTAGTGCACTTTGCACTCACTTTTCAGGGTCTTGGGGAGGGTTATTTTCCTAACTCTCACTATTTTCTAATAGTCCCAGCGACCCTCTACAAGGTCACATAGGTTTGGGGTCCATTCGTGGTTCGCATTCCACTTTTGGAGTATATGGTTTGTGTTGCCCCTATCCCTATGTTTCCCCATTGCATCCTATTGTAACTATACATTGTTTGCACTGTTTTCTAAGACTATACTGCATATTTTTGCTATTGTGTATATATATCTTGTGTATATTTCCTATCCTCTCACTGAGGGTACACTCTAAGATACTTTGGCATATTGTCATAAAAATAAAGTACCTTTATTTTTAGTATAACTGTGTATTGTGTTTTCTTATGATATTGTGCATATGACACTAAGTGGTACTGTAGTAGCTTCACACGTCTCCTAGTTCAGCCTAAGCTGCTCTGCTAAGCTACCATTATCTATCAGCCTAAGCTGCTAGACACCCTATACACTAATAAGGGATAACTGGGCCTGGTGCAAGGTGCAAGTACCCCTTGGTACTCACTACAAGCCAGTCCAGCCTCCTACAGCGTCACAGACACACTGGGAGATGACACAGGGACTGTGAATGGTAGTGGGAGTGGTGACTGCACGTGAGCGGGATGTGGTGGTGTGTGCTAGTGATGGCAGTAGTGGCTGTAGATGTAGTGCATGCAGGTGTGAGTGTAGACGAGACTGGGAGGGAGACGAGGAGGAGGGGGACAATGTGGAGGCAGTGGATGTTGGTGTGACTGCATGGGTCTGATGCTTGCGTGAGTGCCTGTGGGATGTGTGGTGCTTATGTTTGCCTGAGCTTCCCTTGTGTGTTGACGTGTGTGCATGCTGGTCTGTAGGAGTGCTTATTATAGGCTGGGGTACAGGGGACTGGGTCTGGGTGGTGGAAGTTGGAGGGGGGAGGCTAGACACAGGGACAATGGCTGCCATCAGTGCTGAGGCCAGAGTCTGAAAAGCTCGATGTAGGAGGCTGGACTGGCTTGTAGTGAATACCAAGGGGTACTTGCACCTTGCACCAGGCCCAGTTATCCCTTATTAGTGTATAGGGTGTCTAGCAGCTTAGGCTGTTAGATAATGGTAGCTTAGCAGAGCAGCTTAGGCTGAACTAGGAGACGTGTGAAGCTACTACAGTACCACAAGTGTCATTGCACAATATCATAAGAAAACACAATACACAGTTAGACTAAAAATAAAGGTACTTTATTTTTATGACAATATGCCAAAGTATCTTAGAGTGTACCCTCAGTGAGAGGATAGGAAATATACACAAGATATATATACACAATAGCAAAAATATGCAGTATAGTCTTAGAAAACAGTGCAAACAATGTATAGTTACAATAGGATGCAATGGGGACACATAGGGATAGGGGCAACACAAACCATATACTCCAAAAGTGGAATGCGAACCACGAATGGACCCCAAACCTATGTGACCTTGTAGAGGGTCGCTGGGACTATTAGAAAATAGTGAGAGTTAGAAAAATAACCCTCCCCAAGACCCTGAAAAGTGAGTGCAAAGTGCACTGAAGTTCCCCTAAGGACAAAGAAGTCGTGTTAGAGGAATAATGCAGGAAAGACACAAACCAACAATGCAACAACGATGGATTTCCAATCTAGGTTACCTGTGGAACAAGGGGACCAAGTCCAAAAGTCACAAGCAAGTCGGAGATGGGCATGTGCCCAGGAAATGCCAGCTGTGGATGCAAAGAAGCTTCTACTGGACAGAAGAAGCTGAGGTTTCTGCAGGAACGAAAAGGGCTAGAGACTTCCCCTTTGGTGGACGGATCCCTCTCGCCGTGGAGAGTTGTGCAGTAGTATTTTCCCGCCAAAAGAACGCCAACAAGCCTTGCTAGCTGCAAATCGTTCGGTTAGCGTTTTTGGACGCTGCTGTGGCCCAGGAGGGACCAGGAGGTCGCAATTTGGACCAGGAGGTAGAGGGGACGTCGAGCAAGACAAGGAGCCCTCTCAGCAGCAGGTAACACCCGGAGAAGTGCCAGAAACAGGCACTACGAGGATGCGTGAAACGGTGCTCACCCGAAGTTACACAAAGGAGTCCCACGTCGCCGGAGACCAACTTAGAAAGTCGTGCAATGCAGGTTAGAGTGCCGTGGACCCAGGCTTGGCTGTGCACAAAGGATTTCCACCGGAAGTGCACAGGGGCCGGAGTAGCTGCAAAAGTCACGGTTCCCAGCAATGCAGTCTAGCGAGGTGAGGCAAGGACTTACCTCCACCAAACTTGGACTGAAGAGTCACTGGACTGTGGGGGTCACTTGGACAGAGTTGCTGGATTTGAGGGACCTCGCTCGTCGTGCTGAGAGGAGACCCAAGGGACCGGTAATGCAGCTTTTTGGTGCCTGCGGTTGCAGGGGGAAGATTCCGTCTACCCACTGGAGATTTCTTCGGAGCTTCTGGTGCAGAGAGGAGGCAGACTACCCCCACAGCATGCACCACCAGGAAAACAGTCGAGAAGGCGTCAGGATCAGCGTTACAAAGTTGCAGTAGTCGTCTTTGCTACTTTGTTGCAGTGTTGCAGGCTTCCAGCACGGTCAGCAGTCGATTCCTTGGCAGAAGGTGAAGAGAGAGATGCAGAGGAACTCGGATGAGCTCTTGCATTCGTTATCTAAAGTTTCCCCAGAGACAGAGACCCTAAATAGCCAGAAAAGAGGGTTTGGCTACCTAGGAGAGAGGATAGGCTAGCATTACCTGAATGAGCCTATCACAAGGAGTCTCTGACGTCACCTGGTGGCACTGGCCACTCAGAGCAGTCCAGTGTGCCAGCAGCACCTCTGTTTCCAAGATGGCAGAGGTCTGGAGCACACTGGAGGAGCTCTGGACACCTCCCAGGGGAGGTGCAGGTCAGGGGAGTGGTCACTCCCCTTTCCTTTGTCCAGTTTCACGCCAGAGCAGGGCTAAGGGGTCCCCTGAACCGGTGTAGACTGGCTTATGCAGAATTGGGCACATCTGTGCCCAAGAAAGCATTTCCAGAGGCTGGGGGAGGCTACTCCTCCCCTGCCTTCACACCATTTTCCAAAGGGAGAGGGTGTAACACCCTCTCTCAGAGGAAGTCCTTTGTTCTGCCATCCTGGGACAAGCCTGGCTTGACCCCAGGAGGGCAGAAACCTGTCTGAGGGGTTGGCAGCAGCAGCAGCTGCAGTGAAACCCCAGAAAAGGCAGTTTGGCAGTACCAGGGTCTGTGCTACAGACCACTGGTATCATGGGATTGTGCCAACTATGCCAGGATGGCATAGAGGGGGCAATTCCATGATCATAGACATGTTACATGGCCATATTCGGAGTTACCATTGTGAAGCTACATATAGGTAGTGACCTATATGTAGTGCACGCGTGTAATGGTGTCCCCGCACTCACAAAGTCCGGGGAATTGGCCCTGAACAATGTGGGGGCACCTTGGCTAGTGCCAGGGTGCCCTCACACTAAGTAACTTTGCACCTAACCTTTACCAGGTAAAGGTTAGACATATAGGTGACTTATAAGTTACTTAAGTGCAGTGTAAAATGGCTGTGAAATAACGTGGACGTTATTTCACTCAGGCTGCAGTGGCAGGCCTGTGTAAGAATTGTCAGAGCTCCCTATGGGTGGCAAAAGAAATGCTGCAGCCCATAGGGATCTCCTGGAACCCCAATACCCTGGGTACCTCAGTACCATATACTAGGGAATTATAAGGGTGTTCCAGTAAGCCAATGTAAATTGGTAAAATTGGTCACTAGCCTGTTAGTGACAATTTTGAAAGAAATGAGAGAGCATAACCACTGAGGTTCTGATTAGCAGAGCCTCAGTGAGACAGTTAGTCACTACACAGGTAACACATTCAGGCACACTTATGAGCACTGGGGCCCTGGTGAACAGGGTCCCAGTGACACATACAACTAAAACAACATATATACAGTGAAAAATGGGGGTAACATGCCAGGCAAGATGGTACTTTCCTACACAACCCCTCTGTGATATCTCCTCGCCCAGCTGGGAGACTGGGTGGCCTAAGTCTTTAGTCCTTGCCACAGCCTGGAGCCAAAAAAACAAATTGTCTGGTGAAGCAATAGTAAATTTCAATAACCTATAACTGCCAGCGTATTATGCGCAGGCCTGTTGTGGTGCTACCACAAATACAAGGTCCAGGGAACACTTAAAAACTTGTTGTGAGGTGCATTACAAAAACACACATGATATAAGATATTGGTGGTCATTACAACCCTGGCGGCCGGTGTTAAAGTGGCGGTAAGACCGCCAACAGGCCGGCGGTAAAAAATTTACAACTACGACCGTGGCGGAAACCGCCAACAAAGACAGCCACTTTAACACTCCGACCGCCACGGCGGTACAAACAAACAGTTTGGCGGTCACCGCCAACAGACAGGCGGAAGACAAAGTACCGCCCACAGTATCACAACCTACTAAACCGCCACCTTTTCCGGGGTGGATTCACCGCGGATAAAAACACGGCGGAAACAGGATTTCGAAGGGAAAACACTCACCTCTACACACTCCATGAGGAACCAGGACACGATGAAGCCCGAACTCCAAATTCTCCCTGCAATAGTCTTCCTGCTCCTCTACCAGGAGCACGAACACCGGCAGCGAAGACCACGGCGGAAACAGGATTTCGAAGGGAAAACACTCACCTCTACACACTCCATGAGGAACCAGGACACGATGAAGCCGGAACTCCAAATTCTCCCTGCAATAGTCTTCCTGCTCCTCTACCAGGAGCACGAACACTGGCAGCGAAGACCACGGTGAGTACTGCACATACGACTCAGGGGAGGGGGGAGGGAAAAAATAGGGACACACACACACAACACCCCCACCCTCACCCACTAAAACATACACACTAATACATATTTATACATGATAGTTACACCCCCAACCCCCCTGGAAGAATGCAAAGACAAAAGGAAATGAGTGTAACCATTGTAGTATATTAAAATCAAGTAGGCAAAAATATATATATACACCACAAACAAAATATACACCAAGCATAGTAGTCCAGGTAGTGCTCCAATTAAGTCAGTGGAACACTGGGCCCACATGGTATGGGCGAGGTCCACACAAGATCCCCGACCATGACGGAGAGAACACTGCAGGGGCATCAGAGAGCAAGAAAACAGGCACCTCAGGGGGAGGGAAAAGGGGGGGAACCTCAGCCGGTTGAGTGCACAACGCCAAATCCACGAGAGGGCCACATGCCCACTGTTCAATCCTGGGGAGTGCAAAGACACAGTCTCTCAAGTCTCACAAGTGGGTGGGTTGCCCACTGTTCCATCCTGGGGAGTGCAAAGCCACAGTCTCTCAAGTCTCTACAGTGGGTGGTTTGCCCACTGTTCCATCCTGGGGAGTGCAAAGCCACAGTCTCACAAGTCTCTACATTGGGTGGCTTGCCCACTGTTCAATCCTGGGGAGTGCAAAGCCACAGTCTCTCAAGTGGATAACAGTCTCCAATGGTTCTGGAGGGGGCATTGTGCCCAGAGTGCTTCATCCTGCTAAGGACAGAGGTAGTGGATGTATCTCTACACTGGTTCTGGAGGGGGCATGGTGCCCAGAGTGCTTCATCCTGCTCGTGACGGACTCAGTAGCGTCAGTGCCCTTGGCGCTCATGGGCCAGCGGTGCTTGAGGCGGCGGTGCCCTGCTCAGCTGTGCTTGGAGCGGCGGTGCCCTGTTCAGCGACCCTTGAGGCAGTGGTGCCCTGTTCAGCGGTGCTTGGAGCGGCCGTGCCCTGTTAAGGTGCTTGAGGCGGCGGTGCCCTATTCAGCGGTGCTTGGAGCGGCGGTGCCCTGTTCAGCGGTGCTTGTAGCGGCGGTGCCCTGTTCAGCGGTGCTTGGAGCGTCAGTGCCCTGTTCAGCGGTGCTTAAGGCGGTGGTGCCCTGTTCAGCGGTGCTTGAGACGGCGGTGCCCTGATCAGCAGTGCTTGGAGGGGCGGGCTCCTTTGCTGTGACCCAGCTGCTGGTGGTCCTCTCTGTCCCAGTGGGGCTTTTGCTGGCGGTCCTCTCTAGCCCAGCAGGGCTTGTGCTGGTGGTCCTCTCTAGCCCAGCGGGGCTTGTGCTGGCAGTCCTCTCTAGCCCAGCGGGGCTTGTGCTGGCGGTCCTCTCTGTTCCAGCAGGACTTGTGCTGGAGGTCCTTTCTAGCCCAGCGGGGCTTGTGCTGGCGGTCCTCTCTGGCCCAGAGGGGATGAAGGCTGTGGCCTCCTGGGCAGCGGGGATGATGGCGGTGGCCTGCTGGGCAGCGGGGATGATGGCGGTGGCCTCCTGGGCAGCAGGGATGATGGCAGTGGCCTCCTGGGCAGCGGGGATGATGGCGGTGGCCTCCTGGCCAGCGGGGATGACGGCTGTGGCCTCCTGGGCAGCGCGGATGATGGCGGTCTCCTCCGCCGTGCTGCTCTTCCCAGACTTTCCTGGTTTCTTGTGCCCTTCCCCACCTTGGAAGGTGTCGCAGCTGACTCCCCACTCCCACCGGGACCCCTGGGAGCGGCTTTTGTGGCTGCAGTCTTCCCCCTCTCCCGCCGGTCCCTGGCCAACTTTTGATGCTTGACAGGTGGGGGACTGTCCGTGCTGTGGCTCCGTTCCACACTGGCTGCCCTGGTGGCCGGTGCAATCCAGATTCCGGTGACTACAGGCGCCACAGGTCCCGGAGATCTTGTGGCTGAGGTGCTAGTTCGGGACCTAGGAGACGGACGGGGTGGGGTAGGTGTGGGAAATAAGTCAAGGTTGGACAGGAAAAGTTTTTTAGACACACTGGGACGGGTAGCTGGACGGGGTTTGGGAGTGGAGGAAGAGGTTGTGGTTGTAAGAGGTGTTCGTTTGCTGACTTTGGGTGAAGGTGCATGCGCTGGAGGCTGTAGTGAGGTGGATGGCTGTTGGGTGGGTGTGTGCCTGCGTTTGTGTATCTTGGGTGGTGCCGTCTGTAGGAAAGTACCATCTTGCCTGGCATGTTACCCCCATTTTTCACTGTATATATGTTGTTTTAGTTGTATGTGTCACTGGGACCCTGGTAACCCAGGGCCCCAGTGCTCATAAGTGTGCCTGAATGTGTTACCTGTGTAGTGACTAACTGTCTCACTGAGGCTCTGCTAATCAGAACCTCAGTGGTTATGCTCTCTCATTTCTTTCCAAATTGTCACTAACAGGCTAGTGACCATTTTGACAAATTTACATTGGCTTACTGGAACACCCTTATCATTCCCTAGTATATGGTACTGAGGTACCCAGGGTATTGGGGATCCAGGAGATCCCTATGGGCTGCAGCATTTCTTTTGCCACCCATAGGGAGCTCTGACAATTCTTACACAGGCCTGCCACTGCAGCCTGAGTGAAATAACGTCCACGTTATTTCACAGCCATTTTACACTGCACTTAAGTAACTTATAAGTCACCTATATGTCTAACCTTTACCTGGTAAAGGTTAGGTGCAAAGTTACTTAGTGTGAGGGCACCCTGTCACTAGCCAAGGTGCCCCCACATTGTTCAGAGCCAATTCCCTGAACTTTGTGAGTGCGGGACACCATTACACGCGTGCACTACATATAGGTCACTACCTATATGTAGCTTCACAATGGTAACTCCAAATATGGCCATGTAACATGTCTATGATCATGGAATTGCCCCCTCTATACCATCCTGGCATAGTTGGCACAAACCCATGATCCCAGTGGTCTGTAGCACAGACCCTGGTACTGCCAAACTGCCCTTCCTGGGGTTTCACTGCAGCTGCTGCTGCTGCCAACCCCTCAGACAGGCATCTGCCCTCCTGGGGTCCAGCCAGGCCTGGCCCAGGATGTCAGAACAAAGAACTTCCTCTGAGAGAGGGTGTAACACCCTCTCCCTTTGGAAAATGGTGTGAAGGCAGGGGAGGAGTAGCCTCCCCCAGCCTCTGGAAATGCTTTGTTGGGCACAGATGTGCCCAATTCTGCATAAGCCAGTCTACACCGGTTCAGGGGACCCCTTAGCCCTGCTCTGGCGCGAAACTGGACAAAGGAAAGGGGAGTGACCCCTCCCCTGACCTGCACCTCCCCTGGGAGGTGTCCAGAGCTCCTCCAGTGTGCTCCAGACCTCTGCCATCTTGGAAACAGAGGTGCTGCTGGCACACTGGACTGCTCTGAGTGGCCAGTGCCACCAGGTGACATCAGAGACTCCTTCTGATAGGCTCCTTCAGGTGTTAGTAGCCTATCCTCTCTCCTAGGTAGCCAAACCCTCTTTCCTGGCTATTTAGGGTCTCTGTCTCTGGGGAAACTTTAGATAACGAATGCAAGAGCTCATCCGAGTTCCTCTGCATCTCTCTCTTCACCTTCTGCCAAGGAATCGACTGCTGACCGCGCTGGAAGCCTGCAAAACTGCAACATAGTAGCAAAGACGACTACTGCAACTCTGTAACGCTGATCCTGCCGCCTTCTCGACTGTTTTCCTGCTTGTGCATGCTGTGGGGGTAGTCTGCCTCCTCTCTGCACCAGAAGCTCCGAAGAAATCTCCCGTGGGTCGACGGAATCTTCCCCCTGCAACCGCAGGCACCAAAAAGCTGCATTACCGGTCCCTTGGGTCTCCTCTCAGCACGATGAGCGAGGTCCCTCGAATCCAGCGACTCTGTCCAAGTGACCCCCACAGTCCATTGACTCTTCAGTCCAAGTTTGGTGGAGGTAAGTCCTTGCCTCACCTCGCTGGGCTGCATTGCTGGGAACCGCAACTTTTACAGCTACTCCGGCCCCTGTGCACTTCCGGCGGAAATCCTTTGTGCACAGCCAAGCCTGGGTCCACGGCACTATAACCTGCATTGCACGACTTTCTAAGTTGGTCTCCGGCGACGTGGGACTCCTTTGTGCGACTTCGGGTGAGCACCGTTTCACGCATCCTCGTAGTGCCTGTTTCTGGCACTTCTCCGGGTGCTACCTGCTTCAGAGAGGGCTCTCTGTCTTGCTCGACGTCCCCTCTCTCTGCTGGTCCAATTTGCGACCTCCTGGTCCCTCCTGGGCCTCAGCAGCGTCCAAAAACGCTAACCGCACGATTTGCAGCTAGCAAGGCTTGTTGGCGTTCTTTCGGCGGGAAAACACTACTGCACGATTCTCCACGGCGAGCGGGATTTGTCCACCAAAGGGGAAGTCTCTAGCCCTTTTCGTTCCTGCAGAAACCTCAGCTTCTTCTGTCCAGTAGAAGCTTCTTTGCACCCGCAGCTGGCATTTCCTGGGCATTTGCCCATCTCCGACTTGCTTGTGACTTTTGGACTTGGTCCCCTTGTTCCACAGGTACCCTAGATTGGAAATCCATCGTTGTTGCATTGCTGGTTTGTGTCTTTCCTGCATTATTCCTCTAACACGACTTCTTTGTCCTTAGGGGAACTTTAGTGCACTTTACACTCACTTTTCAGGGTCTTGGGGAGGGTTATTTTCCTAACTCTCACTATTTTCTAATAGTCCCAGCGACCCTCTACAAGGTCACATAGGTTTGGGGTCCATTCGTGGTTCGCATTCCACTTTTGGAGTATATGGTTTGTGTTGCCCCTATCCCTATGTTTCCCCATTGCATCCTATTGTAACTATACATTGTTTGCACTGTTTTCTAAGACTATACTGCATATTTTTGCTATTGTGTATATATATCTTGTGTATATTTCCTATCCTCTCACTGAGGGTACACTCTAAGATACTTTGGCATATTGTCATAAAAAAAGTGGAATGCGAACCACGAATGGACCCCAAACCTATGTGACCTTGTAGAGGGTCGCTGGGACTATTAGAAAATAGTGAGAGTTAGAAAAATAACCCTCCCCAAGACCCTGAAAAGTGAGTGCAAAGTGCACTGAAGTTCCCCTAAGGACAAAGAAGTCGTGCTAGAGGAATAATGCAGGAAAGACACAAACCAACAATGCAACAAGAATGGATTTCCAATCAAGGGTACCTGTGGAACAAGGGGACCAAGTCCAAAAGTCACAAGCAAGTCGGAGATGGGCATGTGCCCAGGAAATGCCAGCTGTGGATGCAAAGAAGCTTCTACTGGACAGAAGAAGCTGAGGTTTCTGCAGGAACGAAAAGGGCTAGAGACTTCCCCTTTGGTGGACTGATCCCTCTCGCCGTGGAGAGTCGTGCAGAAGTGTTTTCCTGCCGAAAGAAGGCCAACAAGCCTTGCTAGCTGCAAATCATGTGGTTAGCGTTTTTGAACGCTGCTGTAGCCCAGGAGGGACCAGGAGGTCGCAAATTGGACCAGGAGGTAGAGGGGACGTCGAGCAAGATAAGGAGCCCTCTCAGCAGCAGTTAGCACCCAGAGAAGTGCCAGAAACTGGCACTACGAGGATGCATGAAACAGTGCTCACCCGAAGTTACACAAAGGAGTCCCACGTCACCGGAGACCAACTTAGAAAGTCGTGCAATGCAGGTTAGAGTGCCGTGGACCCAGGCTTGGCTGTGCACAAAGGAGTTCTGTCGGAAGTGCACAGGGGCCGGAGTAGCTGCAAAAGTCGCGGTTCCCAGCAATACAGTCTAGCGAGGTGAAGCAAGGACTTACCTCCACCAAACTTGGACTGAAGAGTCACTGGACTGTGGGGGTCACTGGGACAGAGTTGCTGGATTCGAGGGACCTCGCTCGTCGTGCTGAGAGGAGACCCGAGGGACCGGTAATGCAGCTTTTTGGTGCCTGCGGTTGCAGGGGGAAGATTCCGTCGACCCACGGGAGATTTCTTCGGAGCTTCTAGTGCAGAGAGGAGGCAGACTACCCCCACAGCATGCACCACCAGGAAAACAGTCGAGAAGGCGGCAGGATCAGCGTTACAGAGTTGCAGTAGTCGTCTTTGCTACTTTGTTGCAGTGTTGCAGGCTTCCAGCGCGGTCAGCAGTCGATTCCTTGGCAGAAGGTGAAGAGAGAGATGCAGAGGAACTCGGATGAGCTCTTGCATTCGTTATCTAAAGTTTCCCGAGAGACAGAGACCCTAAATAGCCAGAAAAGAGGGTTTGGCTACCTAGGAGAGAGGATAGGCTAGCAACACCTGAAGGAGCCTATCACAAGGAGTCTCTGACGTCACCTGGTGGCACTGGCCACTCAGAGCAGTCCAGTGTGCCAGCAGCACCTCTGTTTCCAAGATGGCAGAGGTCTGGAGCACACTGGAGGAGCTCTGGACACCTCCCAGGGGAGGTGCAGGTCAGGGGAGTGGTCACTCCCCTTTCCTTTGTCCAGTTTCGCGCCAGAGCAGGGCTAAGGGGTCCCCTGAACCGGTGTAGACTGGCTTATGCAGAATTGGGCACATCTGTGCCCAAGAAAGCATTTCCAGAGGCTGGGGGAGGCTACTCCTCCCCTGCCTTCACACCATTTTCCAAAGGGAGAGGGTGTAACACCCTATCTCAGAGGAAGTCCTTTGTTCTGCCATCCTGGGACAAGCCTGGCTTGACCCCAGGAGGGCAGAAACCTGTCTGAGGGGTTGGCAGCAGCAGCAGCTGCAGTGAAACCCCAGAAAAGGCAGTTTGGCAGTACCAGGGTCTGTGCTACAGACCACTGTGATCATGGGATTGTGCCAACTATGCCAGGATGGCATAGAGGGGGCAATTCCATGATTATAGACATGTTACATGGCCATATTCGGAGTTACCATTGTGAAGCTACATATAGGTAGTGACCTATATGTAGTGCACGCTTGTAATGGTGTCCCCGCACTCACAAAGTCCGGGGAATTGGCCCTGAACAATGTGGGGGCACCTTGGCTAGTGCCAGGGTGCCCTCACACTAAGTAACTTTGCACCTAACCTTTACCAGGTAAAGGTTAGACATATAGGTGACTTATAAGTTACTTAAGTGCAGTGTAAAATGGCTGTGAAATAACGTGGACGTTATTTCACTCAGGCTGCAGTGGCAGGCCTGTGTAAGAATTGTCAGAGCTCCCTATGGGTGGCAAAAGAAATGCTGCAGCCCATAGGGATCTCCTGGAACCCTAATACCCTGGGTACCTCAGTACCATATACTAGGGAATTATAAGGGTGTTCCAGTAAGCCAATGTAAATTGGTAAAATTGGTCACTAGCCTGTTAGTGACAATTTTGAAAGAAATGAGAGAGCATAACCACTGAGGTTCTGATTAGCAGAGCCTCAGTGAGACAGTTAGGCACTACACAGGGAACACACACATATAGGCCACAAACGTATGAGCACTGGGGTCCTGACTAGCAGGGTCCCAGTGACACATAACAAACATACTGAAAACATAGGGTTTTCACTCTGAGCACTGGGCCCTGGCTAGCAGGATCCCAGTGAGACAGTGAAAACACCGTGGCATACACTCACAAACAGGCCAAAAGTGGGGGTAACAAGGCTACAAAGAGGCTACTTTCTCACACATGCTGAAGGGCTGCCTGACCAGAATGAATGCCCTCCAGGAATGCATTGGTTTGTTGCAACTGCCTTTCTACACCCTGGATGGCATTCAAAATGGTAGACTGCCCAACAGTGAGGGACCTGAGGAGGTCAATGGCCTCCTCACTGAGGGCAGCAGGGGTGACTGGGGCAGGGCCTGAGGTGCCTGGGGCGAAGGTGACGCCCACCCTCCCGGGTGAGCGGGCACAGGGCAAAGGCTGAGGGGCTGCTGGAAGGGCGGTGCTGGTAGGGAGGGTGGCGGGTGTACCTGTAGATGAGGGGCACAGATGTTGCCGCCACCACAAGGGAGCTCCCATCAGAGGACTAGTCCGTGTCGCTGGTCTCAGCTCCTGTCCCTGCCGTGGAGCTCCCCTCGCCCTCCGTCCCACTGGTGAAGTCCGAGTCCGTAGTGTGGCCCTCCATGGCCATGTGGGATGCAGCCCCCTCGTGTTCCGGTGCCACTGCTCCTCTGCCTGATGATGCTAATGCACACAAGAATAGGGAGACCACAAAAAGGGGGGGACGACAGAAGAAAGACATGTTGAGTGCATGCATTGCCGCTACAGTTGGCGGACACAACAGACACAGAAGCCCCCTCCACTACGCTGCGCTCTTGAGCTCCACTGTTCAATTCCTGGGAAATGGCCTACTAGGCTATGGATGACATCTGCACACATGGATGACCCAGGGGCATTGTAGGAAAGTACCATCTTGCCTGGCATGTTACCCCCATATTTCACTGTATATATGTTGTTTTAGTGTATGTGTCACTGGGACCCTGCCAGCCAGGGCCCCAGTGCTCATAAGTGTGCCCTGTATGTGTTCCCTGTGTGATGACTAACTGTCTCACTGAGGCTCTGCTAATCAGAACCTCAGTGGTTATGCTCTCTTTGCTTTCTAAATTGTCACTAACAGGCTAGTGACCAATTTCACCAATTCACATTGGCATACTGGAACACCCTTATATATAACACCCTAGTATATGGTACTGAGGTACCCAGGGTATTGGGGTTCCAGGAGATCCCTATGGGCTGCAGCATTTCTTTTGCCACCCATAGGGAGCTCCGACAATTCTTAAACAGGCCTGCCACTGCAGCCTGAGTGAAATAACGTCCACTTTATTTCACAGCCATTTACCACTGCACTTAAGTAACTTATAAGTCACCTATATGTCTAACCTTTACCTGGTGAAGGTTGGGTGCTAAGTTACTTAGTGTGTGAGCACCCTGGCACTAGCCAAGGTGCCCCCACATCGTTCAGGGCAAATTCCCCGGACTTTGTGAGTGCGGGGACACCATTTCACGCGTGCACTATACTACCTATGTATAGCGTCACAATGGTAACTCCGAACATGGCCATGTAACATGCCTAAGATCATGGAATTGTCACCCCAATGGCATTCTGATATTGGGGAGACAATTCCATGATCCCCAAGTCTCTAGCACAGACCCGGGTACTGCCAAACTGAATTTACCGGGGTTTCACTGCAGCTGCTGCTGCTGCCAACCCCTAAGACAGATTTCTGCCCTCCTGGGGTCCAGCCAGGCTTGGCCCAGGAAGGCAGAACAAAGGACTTCCTCAGAGAGAGGGTGTTACACCCTCTCCCTTCGGAAAAAGGTGTCAGGGCTTGGGAGGAGTAGCCTCCCCCAGCCTCTGGAAATGCTTTGATGGGCACAGATTGTGTCCATCTCTGCATAAGCCAGTCTACACCGGTTCAGGGATCCCCCAGCCCTGCTCTGGCGCGAAACTGGACAAAGGAAAGGGGAGTGACCACTCCCCTGACCTGCACCTCCCAGGGGAGGTGCCCAGAGCTCCTTCAGTGTGCTCCAGACCTCTGCCATCTTGGAAACAGAGGTGTTGCTGGCACACTGGACTGCTCTGAGTGGCCAGGGCCAGCAGGTGACATCAGAAACTCTTTCTGATAGGCTCTTACCTATGTTGCTAGCCTATCCTCCTTCCTAGGTAGCCAAACCTCCTTTTCTGGCTATTTAGGGTCTCTGCTTTGGGGAATTCTTCAGATAACGAATGCAAGTGCTCATCCGAGTTCCTCTGCATTTCTCTCTTCACCTTCTGCCAAAGGATCGACCGCTGACTGCTCAGGACGCCTGCAAAACCGCAACAAGGTAGCCAAAGACGACTACTGCAACCTTGTATCACTTCTCCTGCCGCTTTCTCACCTGTTTCCTGGTGGTGCATGCTCTGGGGGCAGCCTGCCTCCTCTCTGCACCAGGAGCTCTGAAGAAATCTCCTGTGGGATGACGGAATCCTCCCCCTGCAGAGGGGTTCCTCTGCATCTCCCTCTTCACCTTCTGCCAAAGGATCGACCGCTGACTGCTCAGGACGCCTGCAAAACCGCAACAAAGTAGCCAAAGATGACTACTGCAACCTTGTATCGCTTCTCCTACAGCTTTCTCGCCTGTTTCCTGGTGGTGCATGCTCTGGGGGTAGCCTGCCTCCTCTCTTGCACCAGGAGCTCTGAAGAAATCTCCTGTGAGTCGACGGAATCTTCCCCCTGCAGCCACAGGCAACAAAAGACTGCCTCACCAGTCCTCTGGGTCCCCTCTCAGCACGACGAGCGTGGTCCCTGGAACTCAGCAACTCTGTCCAAGTGACTCCGACAGTCCGGTGACTCTTCAGTCCAAGTTTGGTGGAGGTAAGTCCTTGCCTCCCCACGCTAGACTGCACTGCTTGGTACCGCGTGATTTGCAGCTGCTCTGGCTCCTGTGCACACTTCCAGAATTTCCTTTGTGCACAGCCAAGCCTGGGTCCCTGACACTCTAACCTGCAGTGTAGAACCTTCTGAGTTGTCCTCCGGTGTTGTGGGACTCCCTTGCCTGACTTGCCTGTTCTGGTACTTCTGCGGGTGCTGCCTGCTTCTGTGGGGGCTCCCTGACTTGCTGGGCACCCCCTCTGTCTCCTCATCCAAGTGGCGACATCCTGGTCCCTCCTGGGCCACAGCAGCACCCAAAAACCCTAACCGCGACCCTTGCACCTAGCAAGGCTTGTTTGCGGTCTTTCTGCGTGGGAACACCTCTGCAAGCTTCTTCACTACGTGGGACATCCATCCTCCAAAGGGGAAGTTTCTAGCCCTCTTCGTTCTTGCAGAATCCACAGCTTCTACCATCCAGTGGCAGCTTCTTTGCATCCTCAGCTGGCATTTCCTGGGCATCTGCCCACTCTCGACTTTGTCGCGACTCTTGGACTTGGTCCCCGTGTTCCACAGGTACTCTAGTCCGGAAATCCACTTTGGTTGCTTTGCTGGTGTTGGTCTTCCTTGCAGAATTCCCCTTTCACGACTTCTGTGCTCTCTGGGGAATATAGGTGCACTTTATACCTACTTTTCAGCGTCTTGGGGTGGGCTATTTTTCTAACCCTCACTGTTTTCTTACAGTCCCAGCGACCCTCTACAAGCTCACATAGGTTTGGGGTCCATTCGTGGTTCGCATTCCACTTTTGGAGTATATGGTTTGTGTTGCCCCTATATCTATGTGCTCCTATTGCAATCTACTGTAACTTTACATTGCTTGCATTACTTCCTTTTGCTATTACTGCATATTTTTGGTATTGTGTACATATATCTTGTGTATATCTGGCATCCTCATACTGAGAGTACTCACTGAGATACTTTTGGCATATTGTCATAAAAATAAAGTACCTTTATTTTTAGTATATCTGTGTATTGTGTTTTCTTATGATATTGTGCATATGACACCAGTGGTATAGTAGGAGCTTTGCATGTCTCCTAGTTCAGCCTAAGCTGCTCTGCTATATCTACCTTCTATCAGCCTAAGCTGCTAGAAACACCTCTTCTACACTAATAAGGGATAACTGGACCTGGCACAGAGTGTAAGTACTCCTTGGTACCCACTACAAGCCAGGCCAGCCTCCTACAGGCATGACTAGGTGTACTTGGCACTCTACAGAGGTGGGGTGGGGTGCCACAAGGCCTGCCTTACGGAGGGACCTTGCCTACGGAACTCACCCTGGCCTAGGGAAACCCACAGCCCACCTCCCCCACCCAGACACCTCCACTGCGCGCAAATTCAGCAGGATGAGAGTGTACTCACCCCCTTGTGGCTGGTGAGATGCCCTCAAGTGCCCATCCAACTCCGGGTACGCCACCGCCAGGATCCTGAACATCAGGGGGGTCATGGTGCCACAGGCACCCCTCCCACGTTTGGAAGCCCAGCTGAGCCTCCGCCGTTTTCTTGCTACAGCGGCAAATGTCCTCCCATCTTTTCTGGCAGTGGGTGCTCCGTCTCTGGTAGACCCCCAGGGTCCGGACGTCCTTGGCGATGGCACTGACCTACATGAATTGTACAGGGGGAAGAGAAACTTATTACCAATTGCACTGTCACAGTCATTGGCCCCCATCCCTACCCTTGCCTTGTGGCACATGCACTCACTGTTGTTTCATACACGCCGCAATCTCCCCCCCTTCTTACATCCACCCCACTCCACACAGGCATAGCCCATTCAGCATGCTCTCAGTGTACATACCTGTTTGTCTGGAGGACCGTAGAGTAGCGTGTGCTGGGGGAGGACCCCGTCCATGAGTTGCTCCAACTCCTCCGATGTGAAGGCAGGGGCCCTTTACCCAGACACTCGAGCCATTGTCTCTTCCAGACCGAGGTCACAGCAGCACTTGTGGTCCTCTCCTGTCGAAGATCAGGTATTGAGTGATTGAACAGATAGAAAATGGCAGTCACGTCCGCGGCGGTGCGTACCGTCACCACCGGAGTACATCGTCATTGGCTCCTGGGACCCATAGGGTCCAATGTTAACCAATGCAGCATTGCGCCGCGGTCTTCGACCGCCTACCGCAACGGTGTACAAAGCCAGCGCAGCTACCTCACATCCCATTGTCCCACTTTAGAGGTCAGGCAGCTGCCATTTCAGGGGCCCACATGGCTTCATTTTTAACTGCGTCACACATACCTAGGCCTAGACTCAACACACATACAGGCCACTTTTTGGATTATGATTCGTGTTCTGTGTAAGCTGTGGGTACGTACCTCTGAGTTGGTTCACTCTGTGCTCGCTGTTGTCCTTCATAGGCACCGTCCGCTGGGACATGTGAGGAGATGGCGGCATCCTCCAGTGTACCGACCGTTGGTGGACCTGTCAACAATGGAGGAAAGACATGTGATCATCACCTACAGGCTTGACCGTGCCACAATCCAGGAACTGTGTACCCAGCTGGAGCCAGACCTGATGTCAGCTATCCGCCATCCCACAGGAATCCCCCCTCAAGTGCAGGTGCTGTCAGTGCTCCATTTCCTTGCAAGTGGGTCATTTCAAACAACTGTGGCCATAGCATCAGGGATGTCCCAGCCTATGTTTTCCAACGTGTTGTCCAGAGTGTTGTCTGCCATGCTGAAACACATGCGGAGCTACATCGTTTGCCCTCAGGTGGACGATTTGCCTACAGTGAAAGGTGATTTCTATGCCCTGGGACATATCCCCAACATCATAGGTGCCATTGATGGGACCCATGTGGCTTTGGTCCCCCCGCAGGAGTGAACAGGTGTACAGAAACCGGAAGAGTTACCATTCCATGAATGTACAGATGGTATGTTTGGCAGACAAGTACATCTCCCATGTTAATGCCAAGTTCCCTGGCTCAGTTCATGACGCCTACATCCTGCGGAATAGCAGCATCCCTTATGTGATGGGTCAACTCCAGAGGCACCGTGTGTGGCTGTTAGGTGAGCACCTGGAACCAAGACAGTGGGAATGGTTGTCTGGGTCTGGGGATATCCCTACAGGTTAGTGTGTGTCAAACAGTTGTCCCTCGCCATTTGCAGGTGACTCTGGTTACCCCAACCTGTCATGACTACTGACCCCAGTGAGGAATCCCAGGACAAGGGCAGGAAACGCTACAATGAGGCCCATGGGCGTACACTGCGGATAATCCAGCGGACCTTCGGCCTCCTGAAGGCCAGGTTCAGGTGCCTCCATATGACAGGTGGATGCCTATTCTACTCACCACAGAAGAGGTGCCAGATCATCAAGGCCTGCTGTATGCTCCACAACTTAGCTTTGCGACGACAGGTGCCTTTTCTGCAGGAGGATGGTCCAGATGGCGGTGTTGTTGCAGATGTGGTGCCTGTGGACAGTGAAGACGAGGAAGCAGAAGAAGAAGACATGGACAACAGGGACTCAGTGATCCAGCAATATTTCCATTGAGACACAGGTAAGAATACAAACCTGGGGGGGAACGCCATCACAAGGGGAGACAGCTGACAGGGCAGGAGCCCTTTAAACTTTTCTTCGCGCTCCCGCTGCGCGGGGAACGCCATCACAAGGGGAGACAGCTGATAGGGCAGGAGCCCTTTAAACTTTTCTTCGCGCTCCCGCTGCGCGGGACGCGCGCGGGCGGCGCCCGGGCAAAGCCCGGGCCAAGGGCGGGCCCGTCTTGCGCCCGTCATCGCCAGGAGGAGACTGGGCTGGGCCACCCCCCTAAAATTATGTTCTTTTTATATTTAGTTCTGGTATAGAGGCCTCTGTTGCTAGTGGTGTAATTTTCTATTACCTCTTATTTTATAGTGGCTTCCTTTCCTTACAACATCATTTGTACTTGATAGTAGGCTTTTTGGGGCTGGGCTATTTTCTTCTTATAATTGTGGTTGAAATTATCTACTTTACTAGGCCACCAGTCAGTCGACATGGGGAAGAGGAAGGCCGATGAGGTAGCAGTATCCCAATCCAGGGTTAAAAAACCCAAGAAACGTTCTGCCGGGAAAATGGAGGGATCTTCAACCACTAAACTACAGCAATTCAAAGCAATTGATTCACTGTTTGAAGAGGTTGAGGCTATATTGAGGAGTCCTTCCATTGTTGGTCCTTCTAGACCAGATACCACTCTTTCCAAAAAGATCCCAGATCTCTTCAAGAAAAAAACCCAGTCACATAGAATAGAGGTTAAAGCTGATTTACACCCTTTTCCTCAATCCCAGGGTGTAACCCCTTTACCTCCGGAAACCTCATCACCCTTGGGATAAATGGTCATCTAGCCGAAGAAGATGCACCCCATGTGAGGTGCGCGTCCCCTCCCCCTATTACCATTCCTTGTTCAAATAGGTTCTCGGTTTTGGCTTCAAATCCTGTAAGTCCTGGTTACTTACAGACCTTATGCGAAGAAGGTTCTGTTAAAAACTCTCTGGATGCAAAGATGGGCATCAATGAAGTTTCCCAGTTGGATATTATTTCTCTGAAATTAGATGATGTTAAAAGTCTATTGGTAACTTTGATGAACAAAATTGCTGGACTTCAGGGTCAAAAGTCTGGTTGTAACTGTAGTGTGCCCTTTAAGTCTGTCCCCTCGTCTGATCTTCTGATGGATTCCACAAAACCCAGTCCCCTCAGTATAGGTGACAAAATGACATCTTCCTCTACACATAACACCGTTAGGTGTATTAATGATAATTCCCCAACATGTGGCAGGAATGGTAGGTTTGTTTCTCAATCCATGTCTTCCGCATATGAGCGAAAGTCTCAATCAGGTGTTAATAAGGGTGGATTAATTTTTGGACGGGGAGATATAGATATTTCACGTCCAAAAACTTCTCAGTTAAATCCAGGAGGAACATCCTCGGTAGTAAGCTGCTGTGTTAGTTCCCGTCCAGCCACTAATCCTGATCATATGACATTATTGCAGACGCACGTCCCTAATCAAAGGTCCAGAAGGAGGAGGGAAGTCGCGACTATCTATTTAACTAGGGTACCAAAGCTACCTCAGGGTAACAGAGAGTCGAGTGATTCACTAATTAACAAAGTGATTCACTGGATTCGTTCACAGAGGAATTGCCGCTCTGTTATCCGGTCTGATATATGTGAGGCCCACAGACATAACCAGTTAGGGTCAGAATTTGATTACATCTCGATTCTCTTCAATGATTATAGTCTAGCTAAAGATCTCCTGGCCTTTGATGCACGGACACGCACGCTATGTATTGGTAGGGTATCGAATCTTAGACTTAGCAGTCAGCCGCCTGGGGCCCCGCTATCCAGAGAATGTTGTATATCCGGAACTATAGCAGCTGGGGCTATTCCCTCCCCAGTTAATTCTGTTACTTCTAAATATGAGAACCCTTCCCCCTCACTCTCTGAATTGGACTGACTGTCTGCCCCCTGTACAGTGCTTCCAAAAACAGTAAATGATGTGTGTCAATTTATAGGGATTTCGACTCCTGCCCTACCTATGAGAACAAAGTCAATATCTCCACCTCCTAAAATTAACATCATGTCCTGGAATGTAGCTGGAATCAAGCAAAAACTGGATGACCCGGAATGGGTAAGCCTTGTAAACAAACAAGATATCTGTCTCTTCCAGGAGACATGGACTAAAGAACAGTTATCCTTACAAGGCTTTACAACCTATTTCTCTGCTGCCCAACCTGCCTCTGGTGGATTCGGAAGACAGATAGGAGGTTTAATGATTTTACTGAACAATAAGTTAGAATGTGATCACTCTGTGATAAAGTTTAACTCCTTTGATCTGCTGGGTGTGCAACTTACATTCCGTCCTGGCTTCAAAATTATAGTTTTGAATATTTATGCTAGATCTGTTCCCCGTGGGTCTGATTCAATTGTTCTTTCCCAGTTGACGGACTACATAGACGTTTTGGACCCTTCAGTTTTTCTGATTATAGCAGGTGATTTTAATTGTTCTTTTGTGTTGGACAACTCCATTAGCAATCTGACTACTGAGGAGGACGAACATTGGGGTATTCCCCAATCTAAAGAAATGGTACTTTCGCCCGTTTCCTGTGTTGCATTCCAGATGTCTTCCCTTTGCCTGAACTATGGCCTGAGAGAATGCAATGGCCGCACTAAATCTGACTCAGAGCGAGCCATTACTTTCAAGCGAGGGCTTTCCTTTAGTACTATTGATTACATTCTTTTGGACATTAGGCTATGGTCAAGTTCACTTGATATGGAAATTTTACCTCGCTTGGATAGTGATCATAATCCTTTGTGTCTTGTATTGACTAATCAGGCATTTTTAAGAGTCCAGCACTTAAGGATTAATAATGTTCCATTCCCTCATTTGAACCATAGACGCTCTAGGGTCTGCTGGCCAAAGGTTGAATGTAACCCGTACTTAATTGGGGAAATTTATACATCTTTTTTAAAACTCTTTGTAGATTATGAAGATCAAGAATCCTCGGATATTCCTATTATGGCGATCCACACTAAGATGGTCGATTCCCTTCAGGGTATCTTCTATAAGGAAACTTCCTTTAAATTGAGACCCGCTGTCACCCTTCGCAGGGACTGGTATAATCAGGATTGTGCGCAAGCAAGATCCACCTTAAAAGAGGCTGTTAAAAATTCTACGCATGCGGCTATTAAAGAGGCTCGTTGTAGGTATGCTAATGCCCTAAAGCGAGCCAAAAGAGACTGGGAGAATGAGACATGGCAGAAACTGCTTGCAGCAGTCCAAAGTAAAGATGATAGCTCTTTTTGGCGGTTGTTGACCTCCAGTTCGAAAAGGGGTAAGGACGATATTGGGTTGCATATACAGCCCGAAAGATGGGTGTCCTACTTTTCTGAAATCTATGCTTTGCCTGTACAGCAAGCTCTGGAGGACCCTGCACATGTCGAGTGTTGGGCTGCTAATAAGATCTCAACTGAGAGAATTGTTTTTACCTTAGCTGAAACCACAGCTGCTATTGATTCTCTGAGGCCAGCAAAAGCCCCTGGCCCGGATAAGATTCCAGGGGATTTGTTCAAATCAGAACCTAAGATATGGGCATGGTATATCAATTTGTTGTCTAATGCCATAGCAGCTGGCAGCCCTATTCCAGAGTCTTGGCATGGTGCTGAAATAATACCGATCTATAAAAAGGGTGATACAGGGTTGCCTGTAAATTATCGACCAATTAGCCTTATTGATATCCTTCAGAAGACGTTTGCCAAACAAGTCTTAGTGAGGCTTACTGACTGGATTCAAGGCCAGCAAATTTTATCTCCTTTACAGGCTGGGTTTCGGCCCAAAACTAATACTATGGACCAAGTTTTCAGGCTGTCATTACTGTTCTGGAAGTATGTCACCTTATCTAAGCAAAAACTCTATGTGGCTTTCGTAGACTTAAGATCTGCATTTGATCTTGTCCCAAGAGAGAAACTGTGGGAAGTATTGTACAAAATTGGTATCCCAGGGAACTTAGTGCATTTAATCCAAAGATTACATGAAAAAACATTTGCACAAGTAAGATGGGGCAATCAGGGGGAACTCACAGACAAAATAGACATCAAGAGAGGAGTGCGCCAGGGTTGCGTTCTTGCCCCAACGCTATTTACACTGTTCATCAATGAGGTGGTGCAAGTCGTGTCCAATTGTCAAAATGATGCCCCATCTTTGAATCACCATAAAATTCCAATTTTGTTATTTGCCGATGATTCTCTCTTGATCTCCAGAACCCCTATGGGCCTCCAGGTACTCATGGACAAGTTCAGTTCGTTTTGCGGTGACTACGGTCTGGAACTTAACCATAGCAAAACTAAACTCATGACTTTGGGTTGTGGCCCCACCAAGAGATATTCAATATTTTACAATGGAACGCCCCTAGGTTTGGTAAACTCTATAGATTACTTGGGGGTGAGAATCAGCAACAATCTGCATTGGGGGGCCCAAATCGACAAAAGTTTGGCTCGCCTGGTACAGTCATCTGGAGCCATTCTTCGTTTTCATAAGTCTACTTCTGAGAGAGTGATTACTCCAATTATTAAAATTTATAGAGCAAAGGCACAAAGTGCTGCGGTCTATGGGGCAGAAATTTGGGGGTCCTCAAACACTGGCAGGCTTGCAGTGGGGGAAAACAATTTCGTGAGGTCTACTTTGGCCTGCCCTCGCAGTACCCCACTGCTGCCATTGTTCTGGGACCTTGACCTTCCACGCATCACAGATGTAGTTGCCCTACGACCTCTGCTTTTTTGGGTCCGTGTTTGGTCCACCCCTGAGTTATCTACATACAAGGAGTCTATCCAAGACATCTTGGATAGACCTAATGTACTCACCATTCCCTGGTTTAATCACATCTCTAAATGGTTTCACAAATTGGGTCTTAGTGAGCTATGGAGTCATCCAGAAAGTATAAGGAAGGAGCAGAAGAATCATTTGAAAACGGTATACTGGACTTACGTCAGGGAAAACTATCTGCTGTGCCTTACTCACGGCAGATTGACCTCACAATTTTTTGATTTTAAATGGTATCCGTCTTTTGAATCTTTTATGGATATAATTCTTGACCCATTAAGTAAGAGTTTATATATCCAGTTCAGATATGGTTGTCTGCCTCTCAAATCATATGGCAGTAAGTGGAGTGCAACTACAAGATCTGATTTATGTCCGAGCTGTACCCATAATCCAGAATCCATTGTACATTTTATGTTTTTATGTCCTGCCTATTTGATTGCGCGTCGAAAGTGGTTACGGCCAGTGTGTAGGAATATGGGGGTAAGACATTGTATTGTTGCCTTAAGAATTCTGATGAGGGAAAGTTCCCCCCCCTTGCCCTGTGCGGTTAGTAAGTACATTACAGCTGCCTGGCATGTACGTACTAATCACTTGGGGAAAGTTGCTGATGCGGAACTTACTTCCAAATAAGGACAACATGAAAAACTGACAATGGAATGTTTTAGTCATCAAATTTTAACCACACACCTAGACTGGAACAATACCCCATGATTGATTTAAATGACAGTCAGTAGGAGATTAGGTGTTTGGTTTTTATGTGTTTTAAGGCCGTAAAGGATGTTCTTTTTTTATTCCTCTTATTTCCTTTTTAACATAATTTTTACTTATCTTTTATCTTTCTACCGGTGGTTGTTTTGCTTTTAGGGTTGAAAGTAACCAATAAAGCTATGTATGTACAAATATAACTGTGGGAGAAAACAATTTTGCGAGGGCTTTGATAGTGTGCCCCCGAAGTACACCACTGATCCCAATGTTTCTTGATTTGGGGATAAACCAAGTAGCTGATTTAATTTCCCTATGACCTCTATTATATTGGATAAGGATTTGGACCACCCTGAATTGGATTTATACAAAGCATCATTGCTTGACCTGCTAAAGAGACCAAATGCAGCTATTATTCCTTGGATTAAATATGTGTCCAATTGGTTTTGTATCTTGGGGTTTGGAGATTATTGGGAGAATCCCCAAAAATTAGTGAAATCCCATAAAACTGCTTTGAAATCAGCTTACTGGTCCAATGTATGGAACAATTATTTTTGTTGTAAAACTCATGGTCGATTATCTAATCTTTTTATTGATTTTAAGTGGTTTCCGCAGTATGAATCCTATTAAGATATTATACTAGATCTACAGGGCAAAGGTTTATGTGCTAGATTCCGTTTTGGGTCCTTACCAATGTTGTCTTTAACCTGCAACTGGGGGCCAATCACTACTTCAGATATATGTCCGGCTTGTGGCGGTGCCCCGGAAACAGTTGAACATTTTATGTTTTTTTGCCCAACATATTTTTTTCCACAGTCAAAATGGATTCGAAAAACCTGTAGGGAAATGGGGCTGGAAAATTGCAGTATAGCAATAAGGGTTTTAAAAAAGCCATAGATCAAATTAATTAATTTTAGCAGTCAGCAAGTTTTTAGTGGCAGCATGGCATATACGTGATCACCATTTTAATCAAGGACCCACGAAGCGTGCCCAGGCAGGATTTTAGATGAATACTTTGATATCACATGTATGTATTTATTTATGTGTTTTTTTTATAAAATTATTTAATTATTGTACAGATTATAAAATGAGTTGAAATTTTTCCTTTAATGTATGTGATGCTTTGATGGTTAATTGACCGAATAAAGCTTGATTTGATTTGAATACAAACCTGCCTACTTCATGTACTTTAACACTACTACTTCTCTACTGTCTGTCGTTTTCACCCAGTGTATGGTCACTGAGTTGTCACTTTCCCTTACAATTTCACAGATGTGGGTCCCACAGTGTGACATCTGCTTTGATTCCTCATGGACTACAGCTGTGTGGCATAGGTATGTTGACATTACAAATGAAAGAGCTTTTTGACACTGTAATTGCTAATACACTATTCCGAAATCACCGACAGACTCCAGATTGTTTTGTGCTTTAAGGGTGTTTATTTTAGTGCTCAATATTGGAGGGGGTTGTAAAATGGTGAGGGGTGATGGTGGAGGAATGTCCATGGCAGAGTCCAGTCTATTAGTCTCACAGGTGCATTGCCAAAATGGGCATAGGAAGTGGAGCTGGGGCAGTTTAAGGATGGACAGGGTGACAAAGTGGGACAGAAAGATGACATTCAGGGTGGTCTCATTTCTTGGCGGGGGTCTTGGCATTGTTCTCTGTCTTTGTCCTGGATCTCAGGGACCGTTTGCGAGGTGGTTCTCCCTCTGCAGGGGGTGGAGTGCTGGTGTGGTGGTCCTGTGGCGGTGCCTCCTGTCCACTAGCGCCGGCGGAGGTGGTGGGCAGTTCATCGTCCAGGCTAGTGTCAGGGGCCCCTTGCAGTGCCACAGTGTCCCTCCTGGTGTTGAGTACTTCCTTCAGTACCCCTACGATGGTGCCCAGGGTGGTATTGATGGCTCTGAGTTCCTCCCTGAAGCCCAAATACAGTTCCTCCTGCAGGCGCTGGGTCTCCTGAAACTTGGCCAGTACCGTTGCCATCGTCTCCTGGGAGTGGTGGTAGGCTCCCATGATGTTGGAGAGTGCCTCGTGGAGAGTGGGTTCCCTTGGCCTGTCCTCCCCCTGTCGCACAGCAGCCCTCCCAGTTCCCCTGTGTTCCTGGGCCTCCGTCCCCTGGACCGTGTGCCCACTGCCACTGCCCCCAGGTCCCTGTTGTTGTTGGGGTGGTGGGTTAGCCTGGGTTCCCTGTAGTGGTGGACACACTGCTGACTGACGTGTCCTGGGGACGGAGGTATTGGCCCGCTGGGTGGGTGCTGTGCTGGTGTTTCCAGAGGGGGGAAGCTCTGTAGTGGCCTGTGACTGTGTGATGGGAACCGACTGTCCCAGGGCTACTCCTCCCCTGCCTTCACACCATTTTCCAAAGGGAGAGGGTGTAACACCCTCTCTCAGAGGAAGTCCTTTGTTCTGCCATCCTGGGACAAGCCTGGCTTGACCCCAGGAGGGCAGAAACCTGTCTGAGGGGTTGGCAGCAGCAGCAGCTGCAGTGAAACCCCAGAAAAGGCAGTTTGGCAGTACCAGGGTCTGTGCTACAGACCACTGGTATCATGGGATTGTGCCAACTATGCCAGGATGGCATAGAGGGGGCAATTCCATGATCATAGACATGTTACATGGCCATATTCGGAGTTACCATTGTGAAGCTACATATAGGTAGTGACCTATATGTAGTGCACGCGTGTAATGGTGTCCCCGCACTCACAAAGTCCGGGGAATTGGCCCTGAACAATGTGGGGGCACCTTGGCTAGTGCCAGGGTGCCCTCACACTAAGTAACTTTGCACCTAACCTTTACCAGGTAAAGGTTAGACATATAGGTGACTTATAAGTTACTTAAGTGCAGTGTAAAATGGCTGTGAAATAACGTGGACGTTATTTCACTCAGGCTGCAGTGGCAGGCCTGTGTAAGAATTGTCAGAGCTCCCTATGGGTGGCAAAAGAAATGCTGCAGCCCATAGGGATCTCCTGGAACCCCAATACCCTGGGTACCTCAGTACCATATACTAGGGAATTATAAGGGTGTTCCAGTAAGCCAATGTAAATTGGTAAAATTGGTCACTAGCCTGTTAGTGACAATTTTGAAAGAAATGAGAGAGCATAACCACTGAGGTTCTGATTAGCAGAGCCTCAGTGAGACAGTTAGTCACTACACAGGTAACACATTCAGGCACACTTATGAGCACTGGGGCCCTGGTGAACAGGGTCCCAGTGACACATACAACTAAAACAACATATATACAGTGAAAAATGGGGGTAACATGCCAGGCAAGATGGTACTTTCCTACACAACCCCTCTGTGATATCTCCTCGCCCAGCTGGGAGACTGGGTGGCCTAAGTCTTTAGTCCTTGCCACAGCCTGGAGCCAAAAAAACAAATTGTCTGGTGAAGCAATAGTAAATTTCAATAACCTATAACTGCCAGCGTATTATGCGCAGGCCTGTTGTGGTGCTACCACAAATACAAGGTCCAGGGAACACTTAAAAACTTGTTGTGAGGTGCATTACAAAAACACACATGATATAAGATATTGGTGGTCATTACAACCCTGGCGGCCGGTATTAAAGTGGCGGTAAGACCGCCAACAGGCCGGCGGTAAAAAATGTACAACTACGACCGTGGCGGAAACCGCCAACAAAGACAGCCACTTTAACACTCCGACCGCCACGGCGGTACAAACAAACAGTTTGGCGGTCACCGCCAACAGACAGGCGGAAGACAAAGTACCGCCCACAGTATCACAACCTACTAAACCGCCACCTTTTCCGGGGTGGATTCACCGCGGATAAAAACACGGCGGAAACAGGATTTCGAAGGGAAAACACTCACCTCTACACACTCCATGAGGAACCAGGACACGATGAAGCCCGAACTCCAAATTCTCCCTGCAATAGTCTTCCTGCTCCTCTACCAGGAGCACGAACACTGGCAGCGAAGACCACGGTGAGTACTGCACATACGACTCAGGGGAGGGGGGAGGGAAAAAATAGGGACACACACACACAACACCCCCACCCTCACCCACTAAAACATACACACTAATACATATTTATACATGATAGTTACACCCCCAACCCCCCTGGAAGAATGCAAAGACAAAAGGAAATGAGTGTAACCATTGTAGTATATTAAAATCAAGTAGGCAAAAATATATATATACACCACAAACAAAATATACACCAAGCATAGTAGTCCAGGTAGTGCTCCAATTAAGTCAGTGGAACACTGGGCCCACATGGTATGGGCGAGGTCCACACAAGATCCCCGACCATGACGGAGAGAACACTGCAGGGGCATCAGAGAGCAAGAAAACAGGCACCTCAGGGGGAGGGAAAAGGGGGGGAACCTCAGCCGGTTGAGTGCACAACGCCAAATCCACGAGAGGGCCACATGCCCACTGTTCAATCCTGGGGAGTGCAAAGACACAGTCTCTCAAGTCTCACAAGTGGGTGGGTTGCCCACTGTTCCATCCTGGGGAGTGCAAAGCCACAGTCTCTCAAGTCTCTACAGTGGGTGGTTTGCCCACTGTTCCATCCTGGGGAGTGCAAAGCCACAGTCTCACAAGTCTCTACATTGGGTGGCTTGCCCACTGTTCAATCCTGGGGAGTGCAAAGCCACAGTCTCTCAAGTGGATAACAGTCTCCAATGGTTCTGGAGGGGGCATTGTGCCCAGAGTGCTTCATCCTGCTAAGGACAGAGGTAGTGGATGTATCTCTACACTGGTTCTGGAGGGGGCATGGTGCCCAGAGTGCTTCATCCTGCTCGTGACGGACTCAGTAGCGTCAGTGCCCTTGGCGCTCATGGGCCAGCGGTGCTTGAGGCGGCGGTGCCCTGCTCAGCTGTGCTTGGAGCGGCGGTGCCCTGTTCAGCGACCCTTGAGGCAGTGGTGCCCTGTTCAGCGGTGCTTGGAGCGGCCGTGCCCTGTTAAGGTGCTTGAGGCGGCGGTGCCCTATTCAGCGGTGCTTGGAGCGGCGGTGCCCTGTTCAGCGGTGCTTGTAGCGGCGGTGCCCTGTTCAGCGGTGCTTGGAGCGTCAGTGCCCTGTTCAGCGGTGCTTAAGGCGGTGGTGCCCTGTTCAGCGGTGCTTGAGACGGCGGTGCCCTGATCAGCAGTGCTTGGAGGGGCGGGCTCCTTTGCTGTGACCCAGCTGCTGGTGGTCCTCTCTGTCCCAGTGGGGCTTTTGCTGGCGGTCCTCTCTAGCCCAGCAGGGCTTGTGCTGGTGGTCCTCTCTAGCCCAGCGGGGCTTGTGCTGGCAGTCCTCTCTAGCCCAGCGGGGCTTGTGCTGGCGGTCCTCTCTGTTCCAGCAGGACTTGTGCTGGAGGTCCTTTCTAGCCCAGCGGGGCTTGTGCTGGCGGTCCTCTCTGGCCCAGAGGGGATGAAGGCTGTGGCCTCCTGGGCAGCGGGGATGATGGCGGTGGCCTGCTGGGCAGCGGGGATGATGGCGGTGGCCTCCTGGGCAGCAGGGATGATGGCAGTGGCCTCCTGGGCAGCGGGGATGATGGCGGTGGCCTCCTGGCCAGCGGGGATGACGGCTGTGGCCTCCTGGGCAGCGCGGATGATGGCGGTCTCCTCCGCCGTGCTGCTCTTCCCAGACTTTCCTGGTTTCTTGTGCCCTTCCCCACCTTGGAAGGTGTCGCAGCTGACTCCCCACTCCCACCGGGACCCCTGGGAGCGGCTTTTGTGGCTGCAGTCTTCCCCCTCTCCCGCCGGTCCCTGGCCAACTTTTGATGCTTGACAGGTGGGGGACTGTCCGTGCTGTGGCTCCGTTCCACACTGGCTGCCCTGGTGGCCGGTGCACTCCAGATTCCGGTGACTACAGGCGCCACAGGTCCCGGAGATCTTGTGGCTGAGGTGCTAGTTCGGGACCTAGGAGACGGACGGGGTGGGGTAGGTGTGGGAAATAAGTCAAGGTTGGACAGGAAAAGTTTTTTAGACACACTGGGACGGGTAGCTGGACGGGGTTTGGGAGTGGAGGAAGAGGTTGTGGTTGTAAGAGGTGTTCGTTTGCTGACTTTGGGTGAAGGTGCATGCGCTGGAGGCTGTAGTGAGGTGGATGGCTGTTGGGTGGGTGTGTGCCTGCGTTTGTGTATCTTGGGTGGTGCCGTCTGTAGGAAAGTACCATCTTGCCTGGCATGTTACCCCCATTTTTCACTGTATATATGTTGTTTTAGTTGTATGTGTCACTGGGACCCTGGTAACCCAGGGCCCCAGTGCTCATAAGTGTGCCTGAATGTGTTACCTGTGTAGTGACTAACTGTCTCACTGAGGCTCTGCTAATCAGAACCTCAGTGGTTATGCTCTCTCATTTCTTTCCAAATTGTCACTAACAGGCTAGTGACCATTTTGACAAATTTACATTGGCTTACTGGAACACCCTTATCATTCCCTAGTATATGGTACTGAGGTACCCAGGGTATTGGGGATCCAGGAGATCCCTATGGGCTGCAGCATTTCTTTTGCCACCCATAGGGAGCTCTGACAATTCTTACACAGGCCTGCCACTGCAGCCTGAGTGAAATAACGTCCACGTTATTTCACAGCCATTTTACACTGCACTTAAGTAACTTATAAGTCACCTATATGTCTAACCTTTACCTGGTAAAGGTTAGGTGCAAAGTTACTTAGTGTGAGGGCACCCTGTCACTAGCCAAGGTGCCCCCACATTGTTCAGAGCCAATTCCCTGAACTTTGTGAGTGCGGGACACCATTACACGCGTGCACTACATATAGGTCACTACCTATATGTAGCTTCACAATGGTAACTCCAAATATGGCCATGTAACATGTCTATGATCATGGAATTGCCCCCTCTATACCATCCTGGCATAGTTGGCACAAACCCATGATCCCAGTGGTCTGTAGCACAGACCCTGGTACTGCCAAACTGCCCTTCCTGGGGTTTCACTGCAGCTGCTGCTGCTGCCAACCCCTCAGACAGGCATCTGCCCTCCTGGGGTCCAGCCAGGCCTGGCCCAGGATGTCAGAACAAAGAACTTCCTCTGAGAGAGGGTGTAACACCCTCTCCCTTTGGAAAATGGTGTGAAGGCAGGGGAGGAGTAGCCTCCCCCAGCCTCTGGAAATGCTTTGTTGGGCACAGATGTGCCCAATTCTGCATAAGCCAGTCTACACCGGTTCAGGGGACCCCTTAGCCCTGCTCTGGCGCGAAACTGGACAAAGGAAAGGGGAGTGACCCCTCCCCTGACCTGCACCTCCCCTGGGAGGTGTCCAGAGCTCCTCCAGTGTGCTCCAGACCTCTGCCATCTTGGAAACAGAGGTGCTGCTGGCACACTGGACTGCTCTGAGTGGCCAGTGCCACCAGGTGACATCAGAGACTCCTTCTGATAGGCTCCTTCAGGTGTTAGTAGCCTATCCTCTCTCCTAGGTAGCCAAACCCTCTTTCCTGGCTATTTAGGGTCTCTGTCTCTGGGGAAACTTTAGATAACGAATGCAAGAGCTCATCCGAGTTCCTCTGCATCTCTCTCTTCACCTTCTGCCAAGGAATCGACTGCTGACCGCGCTGGAAGCCTGCAAAACTGCAACATAGTAGCAAAGACGACTACTGCAACTCTGTAACGCTGATCCTGCCGCCTTCTCGACTGTTTTCCTGCTTGTGCATGCTGTGGGGGTAGTCTGCCTCCTCTCTGCACCAGAAGCTCCGAAGAAATCTCCCGTGGGTCGACGGAATCTTCCCCCTGCAACCGCAGGCACCAAAAAGCTGCATTACCGGTCCCTTGGGTCTCCTCTCAGCACGATGAGCGAGGTCCCTCGAATCCAGCGACTCTGTCCAAGTGACCCCCACAGTCCATTGACTCTTCAGTCCAAGTTTGGTGGAGGTAAGTCCTTGCCTCACCTCGCTGGGCTGCATTGCTGGGAACCGCAACTTTTACAGCTACTCCGGCCCCTGTGCACTTCCGGCGGAAATCCTTTGTGCACAGCCAAGCCTGGGTCCACGGCACTATAACCTGCATTGCACGACTTTCTAAGTTGGTCTCCGGCGACGTGGGACTCCTTTGTGCGACTTCGGGTGAGCACCGTTTCACGCATCCTCGTAGTGCCTGTTTCTGGCACTTCTCCGGGTGCTACCTGCTTCAGAGAGGGCTCTCTGTCTTGCTCGACGTCCCCTCTCTCTGCTGGTCCAATTTGCGACCTCCTGGTCCCTCCTGGGCCTCAGCAGCGTCCAAAAACGCTAACCGCACGATTTGCAGCTAGCAAGGCTTGTTGGCGTTCTTTCGGCGGGAAAACACTACTGCACGATTCTCCACGGCGAGCGGGATTTGTCCACCAAAGGGGAAGTCTCTAGCCCTTTTCGTTCCTTCAGAAACCTCAGCTTCTTCTGTCCAGTAGAAGCTTCTTTGCACCCGCAGCTGGCATTTCCTGGGCATTTGCCCATCTCCGACTTGCTTGTGACTTTTGGACTTGGTCCCCTTGTTCCACAGGTACCCTAGATTGGAAATCCATCGTTGTTGCATTGCTGGTTTGTGTCTTTCCTGCATTATTCCTCTAACACGACTTCTTTGTCCTTAGGGGAACTTTAGTGCACTTTACACTCACTTTTCAGGGTCTTGGGGAGGGTTATTTTCCTAACTCTCACTATTTTCTAATAGTCCCAGCGACCCTCTACAAGGTCACATAGGTTTGGGGTCCATTCGTGGTTCGCATTCCACTTTTGGAGTATATGGTTTGTGTTGCCCCTATCCCTATGTTTCCCCATTGCATCCTATTGTAACTATACATTGTTTGCACTGTTTTCTAAGACTATACTGCATATTTTTGCTATTGTGTATATATATCTTGTGTATATTTCCTATCCTCTCACTGAGGGTACACTCTAAGATACTTTGGCATATTGTCATAAAAAAAGTGGAATGCGAACCACGAATGGACCCCAAACCTATGTGACCTTGTAGAGGGTCGCTGGGACTATTAGAAAATAGTGAGAGTTAGAAAAATAACCCTCCCCAAGACCCTGAAAAGTGAGTGCAAAGTGCACTGAAGTTCCCCTAAGGACAAAGAAGTCGTGTTAGAGGAATAATGCAGGAAAGACACAAACCAACAATGCAACAAGAATGGATTTCCAATCAAGGGTACCTGTGGAACAAGGGGACCAAGTCCAAAAGTCACAAGCAAGTCGGAGATGGGCATGTGCCCAGGAAATGCCAGCTGTGGATGCAAAGAAGCTTCTACTGGACAGAAGAAGCTGAGGTTTCTGCAGGAACGAAAAGGGCTAGAGACTTCCCCTTTGGTGGACTGATCCCTCTCGCCGTGGAGAGTAGTGCAGAAGTGTTTTCCTGCCGAAAGAAGGCCAACAAGCCTTGCTAGCTGCAAATCATGTGGTTAGCGTTTTTGAACGCTGCTGTAGCCCAGGAGGGACCAGGAGGTCGCAAATTGGACCAGGAGGTAGAGGGGACGTCGAGCAAGATAAGGAGCCCTCTCAGCAGCAGTTAGCACCCAGAGAAGTGCCAGAAACTGGCACTACGAGGATGCATGAAACAGTGCTCACCCGAAGTTACACAAAGGAGTCCCACGTCACCGGAGACCAACTTAGAAAGTCGTGCAATGCAGGTTAGAGTGCCGTGGACCCAGGCTTGGCTGTGCACAAAGGAGTTCTGTCGGAAGTGCACAGGGGCCGGAGTAGCTGCAAAAGTCGCGGTTCCCAGCAATACAGTCTAGCGAGGTGAAGCAAGGACTTACCTCCACCAAACTTGGACTGAAGAGTCACTGGACTGTGGGGGTCACTGGGACAGAGTTGCTGGATTCGAGGGACCTCGCTCGTCGTGCTGAGAGGAGACCCGAGGGACCGGTAATGCAGCTTTTTGGTGCCTGCGGTTGCAGGGGGAAGATTCCGTCGACCCACGGGAGATTTCTTCGGAGCTTCTAGTGCAGAGAGGAGGCAGACTACCCCCACAGCATGCACCACCAGGAAAACAGTCGAGAAGGCGGCAGGATCAGCGTTACAGAGTTGCAGTAGTCGTCTTTGCTACTTTGTTGCAGTGTTGCAGGCTTCCAGCGCGGTCAGCAGTCGATTCCTTGGCAGAAGGTGAAGAGAGAGATGCAGAGGAACTCGGATGAGCTCTTGCATTCGTTATCTAAAGTTTCCCGAGAGACAGAGACCCTAAATAGCCAGAAAAGAGGGTTTGGCTACCTAGGAGAGAGGATAGGCTAGCAACACCTGAAGGAGCCTATCACAAGGAGTCTCTGACGTCACCTGGTGGCACTGGCCACTCAGAGCAGTCCAGTGTGCCAGCAGCACCTCTGTTTCCAAGATGGCAGAGGTCTGGAGCACACTGGAGGAGCTCTGGACACCTCCCAGGGGAGGTGCAGGTCAGGGGAGTGGTCACTCCCCTTTCCTTTGTCCAGTTTCGCGCCAGAGCAGGGCTAAGGGGTCCCCTGAACCGGTGTAGACTGGCTTATGCAGAATTGGGCACATCTGTGCCCAAGAAAGCATTTCCAGAGGCTGGGGGAGGCTACTCCTCCCCTGCCTTCACACCATTTTCCAAAGGGAGAGGGTGTAACACCCTATCTCAGAGGAAGTCCTTTGTTCTGCCATCCTGGGACAAGCCTGGCTTGACCCCAGGAGGGCAGAAACCTGTCTGAGGGGTTGGCAGCAGCAGCAGCTGCAGTGAAACCCCAGAAAAGGCAGTTTGGCAGTACCAGGGTCTGTGCTACAGACCACTGGGATCATGGGATTGTGCCAACTATGCCAGGATGGCATAGAGGGGGCAATTCCATGATTATAGACATGTTACATGGCCATATTCGGAGTTACCATTGTGAAGCTACATATAGGTAGTGACCTATATGTAGTGCACGCTTGTAATGGTGTCCCCGCACTCACAAAGTCCGGGGAATTGGCCCTGAACAATGTGGGGGCACCTTGGCTAGTGCCAGGGTGCCCTCACACTAAGTAACTTTGCACCTAACCTTTACCAGGTAAAGGTTAGACATATAGGTGACTTATAAGTTACTTAAGTGCAGTGTAAAATGGCTGTGAAATAACGTGGACGTTATTTCACTCAGGCTGCAGTGGCAGGCCTGTGTAAGAATTGTCAGAGCTCCCTATGGGTGGCAAAAGAAATGCTGCAGCCCATAGGGATCTCCTGGAACCCTAATACCCTGGGTACCTCAGTACCATATACTAGGGAATTATAAGGGTGTTCCAGTAAGCCAATGTAAATTGGTAAAATTGGTCACTAGCCTGTTAGTGACAATTTTGAAAGAAATGAGAGAGCATAACCACTGAGGTTCTGATTAGCAGAGCCTCAGTGAGACAGTTAGGCACTACACAGGGAACACACACATATAGGCCACAAACGTATGAGCACTGGGGTCCTGACTAGCAGGGTCCCAGTGACACATAACAAACATACTGAAAACATAGGGTTTTCACTCTGAGCACTGGGCCCTGGCTAGCAGGATCCCAGTGAGACAGTGAAAACACCGTGGCATACACTCACAAACAGGCCAAAAGTGGGGGTAACAAGGCTACAAAGAGGCTACTTTCTCACACATGCTGAAGGGCTGCCTGACCAGAATGAATGCCCTCCAGGAATGCATTGGTTTGTTGCAACTGCCTTTCTACACCCTGGATGGCATTCAAAATGGTAGACTGCCCAACAGTGAGGGACCTGAGGAGGTCAATGGCCTCCTCACTGAGGGCAGCAGGGGTGACTGGGGCAGGGCCTGAGGTGCCTGGGGCGAAGGTGACGCCCACCCTCCCGGGTGAGCGGGCACAGGGCAAAGGCTGAGGGGCTGCTGGAAGGGCGGTGCTGGTAGGGAGGGTGGCGGGTGTACCTGTAGATGAGGGGCACAGATGTTGCCGCCACCACAAGGGAGCTCCCATCAGAGGACTAGTCCGTGTCGCTGGTCTCAGCTCCTGTCCCTGCCGTGGAGCTCCCCTCGCCCTCCGTCCCACTGGTGAAGTCCGAGTCCGTAGTGTGGCCCTCCATGGCCATGTGGGATGCAGCCCCCTCGTGTTCCGGTGCCACTGCTCCTCTGCCTGATGATGCTAATGCACACAAGAATAGGGAGACCACAAAAAGGGGGGGACGACAGAAGAAAGACATGTTGAGTGCATGCATTGCCGCTACAGTTGGCGGACACGACAGACACAGAAGCCCCCTCCACTACGCTGCGCTCTTGAGCTCCACTGTTCAATTCCTGGGAAATGGCCTACTAGGCTATGGATGACATCTGCACACATGGATGACCCAGGGGCATTGTAGGAAAGTACCATCTTGCCTGGCATGTTACCCCCATATTTCACTGTATATATGTTGTTTTAGTGTATGTGTCACTGGGACCCTGCCAGCCAGGGCCCCAGTGCTCATAAGTGTGCCCTGTATGTGTTCCCTGTGTGATGACTAACTGTCTCACTGAGGCTCTGCTAATCAGAACCTCAGTGGTTATGCTCTCTTTGCTTTCTAAATTGTCACTAACAGGCTAGTGACCAATTTCACCAATTCACATTGGCATACTGGAACACCCTTATATATAACACCCTAGTATATGGTACTGAGGTACCCAGGGTATTGGGGTTCCAGGAGATCCCTATGGGCTGCAGCATTTCTTTTGCCACCCATAGGGAGCTCCGACAATTCTTAAACAGGCCTGCCACTGCAGCCTGAGTGAAATAACGTCCACTTTATTTCACAGCCATTTACCACTGCACTTAAGTAACTTATAAGTCACCTATATGTCTAACCTTTACCTGGTGAAGGTTGGGTGCTAAGTTACTTAGTGTGTGAGCACCCTGGCACTAGCCAAGGTGCCCCCACATCGTTCAGGGCAAATTCCCCGGACTTTGTGAGTGCGGGGACACCATTTCACGCGTGCACTATACTACCTATGTATAGCGTCACAATGGTAACTCCGAACATGGCCATGTAACATGCCTAAGATCATGGAATTGTCACCCCAATGGCATTCTGATATTGGGGAGACAATTCCATGATCCCCAAGTCTCTAGCACAGACCCGGGTACTGCCAAACTGAATTTACCGGGGTTTCACTGCAGCTGCTGCTGCTGCCAACCCCTAAGACAGATTTCTGCCCTCCTGGGGTCCAGCCAGGCTTGGCCCAGGAAGGCAGAACAAAGGACTTCCTCAGAGAGAGGGTGTTACACCCTCTCCCTTCGGAAAAAGGTGTCAGGGCTTGGGAGGAGTAGCCTCCCCCAGCCTCTGGAAATGCTTTGATGGGCACAGATTGTGTCCATCTCTGCATAAGCCAGTCTACACCGGTTCAGGGATCCCCCAGCCCTGCTCTGGCGCGAAACTGGACAAAGGAAAGGGGAGTGACCACTCCCCTGACCTGCACCTCCCAGGGGAGGTGCCCAGAGCTCCTTCAGTGTGCTCCAGACCTCTGCCATCTTGGAAACAGAGGTGTTGCTGGCACACTGGACTGCTCTGAGTGGCCAGGGCCAGCAGGTGACATCAGAAACTCTTTCTGATAGGCTCTTACCTATGTTGCTAGCCTATCCTCCTTCCTAGGTAGCCAAACCTCCTTTTCTGGCTATTTAGGGTCTCTGCTTTGGGGAATTCTTCAGATAACGAATGCAAGTGCTCATCCGAGTTCCTCTGCATTTCTCTCTTCACCTTCTGCCAAAGGATCGACCGCTGACTGCTCAGGACGCCTGCAAAACCGCAACAAGGTAGCCAAAGACGACTACTGCAACCTTGTATCACTTCTCCTGCCGCTTTCTCACCTGTTTCCTGGTGGTGCATGCTCTGGGGGCAGCCTGCCTCCTCTCTGCACCAGGAGCTCTGAAGAAATCTCCTGTGGGATGACGGAATCCTCCCCCTGCAGAGGGGTTCCTCTGCATCTCCCTCTTCACCTTCTGCCAAAGGATCGACCGCTGACTGCTCAGGACGCCTGCAAAACCGCAACAAAGTAGCCAAAGATGACTACTGCAACCTTGTATCGCTTCTCCTACAGCTTTCTCGCCTGTTTCCTGGTGGTGCATGCTCTGGGGGTAGCCTGCCTCCTCTCTTGCACCAGGAGCTCTGAAGAAATCTCCTGTGAGTCGACGGAATCTTCCCCCTGCAGCCACAGGCAACAAAAGACTGCCTCACCAGTCCTCTGGGTCCCCTCTCAGCACGACGAGCGTGGTCCCTGGAACTCAGCAACTCTGTCCAAGTGACTCCGACAGTCCGGTGACTCTTCAGTCCAAGTTTGGTGGAGGTAAGTCCTTGCCTCCCCACGCTAGACTGCACTGCTTGGTACCGCGTGATTTGCAGCTGCTCTGGCTCCTGTGCACACTTCCAGAATTTCCTTTGTGCACAGCCAAGCCTGGGTCCCTGACACTCTAACCTGCAGTGTAGAACCTTCTGAGTTGTCCTCCGGTGTTGTGGGACTCCCTTGCCTGACTTGCCTGTTCTGGTACTTCTGCGGGTGCTGCCTGCTTCTGTGGGGGCTCCCTGACTTGCTGGGCACCCCCTCTGTCTCCTCATCCAAGTGGCGACATCCTGGTCCCTCCTGGGCCACAGCAGCACCCAAAAACCCTAACCGCGACCCTTGCACCTAGCAAGGCTTGTTTGCGGTCTTTCTGCGTGGGAACACCTCTGCAAGCTTCTTCACTACGTGGGACATCCATCCTCCAAAGGGGAAGTTTCTAGCCCTCTTCGTTCTTGCAGAATCCACAGCTTCTACCATCCAGTGGCAGCTTCTTTGCATCCTCAGCTGGCATTTCCTGGGCATCTGCCCACTCTCGACTTTGTCGCGACTCTTGGACTTGGTCCCCGTGTTCCACAGGTACTCTAGTCCGGAAATCCACTTTGGTTGCTTTGCTGGTGTTGGTCTTCCTTGCAGAATTCCCCTTTCACGACTTCTGTGCTCTCTGGGGAATATAGGTGCACTTTATACCTACTTTTCAGCGTCTTGGGGTGGGCTATTTTTCTAACCCTCACTGTTTTCTTACAGTCCCAGCGACCCTCTACAAGCTCACATAGGTTTGGGGTCCATTCGTGGTTCGCATTCCACTTTTGGAGTATATGGTTTGTGTTGCCCCTATATCTATGTGCTCCTATTGCAATCTACTGTAACTTTACATTGCTTGCATTACTTCCTTTTGCTATTACTGCATATTTTTGGTATTGTGTACATATATCTTGTGTATATCTGGCATCCTCATACTGAGAGTACTCACTGAGATACTTTTGGCATATTGTCATAAAAATAAAGTACCTTTATTTTTAGTATATCTGTGTATTGTGTTTTCTTATGATATTGTGCATATGACACCAGTGGTATAGTAGGAGCTTTGCATGTCTCCTAGTTCAGCCTAAGCTGCTCTGCTATATCTACCTTCTATCAGCCTAAGCTGCTAGAAACACCTCTTCTACACTAATAAGGGATAACTGGACCTGGCACAGAGTGTAAGTACTCCTTGGTACCCACTACAAGCCAGGCCAGCCTCCTACAGGCATGACTAGGTGTACTTGGCACTCTACAGAGGTGGGGTGGGGTGCCACAAGGCCTGCCTTACGGAGGGACCTTGCCTACGGAACTCACCCTGGCCTAGGGAAACCCACAGCCCACCTCCCCCACCCAGACACCTCCACTGCGCGCAAATTCAGCAGGATGAGAGTGTACTCACCCCCTTGTGGCTGGTGAGATGCCCTCAAGTGCCCATCCAACTCCGGGTACGCCACCGCCAGGATCCTGAACATCAGGGGGGTCATGGTGCCACAGGCACCCCTCCCACGTTTGGAAGCCCAGCTGAGCCTCCGCCGTTTTCTTGCTACAGCGGCAAATGTCCTCCCATCTTTTCTGGCAGTGGGTGCTCCGTCTCTGGTAGACCCCCAGGGTCCGGACGTCCTTGGCGATGGCACTGACCTACATGAATTGTACAGGGGGAAGAGAAACTTATTACCAATTGCACTGTCACAGTCATTGGCCCCCATCCCTACCCTTGCCTTGTGGCACATGCACTCACTGTTGTTTCATACACGCCGCAATCTCCCCCCCTTCTTACATCCACCCCACTCCACACAGGCATAGCCCATTCAGCATGCTCTCAGTGTACATACCTGTTTGTCTGGAGGACCGTAGAGTAGCGTGTGCTGGGGGAGGACCCCGTCCATGAGTTTCTCCAACTCCTCCGATGTGAAGGCAGGGGCCCTTTACCCAGACACTCGAGCCATTGTCTCTTCCAGACCGAGGTCACAGCAGCACTTGTGGTCCTCTCCTGTCGAAGATCAGGTATTGAGTGATTGAACAGATAGAAAATGGCAGTCACGTCCGCGGCGGTGCGTACCGTCACCACCGGAGTACATCGTCATTGGCTCCTGGGACCCATAGGGTCCAATGTTAACCAATGCAGCATTGCGCCGCGGTCTTCGACCGCCTACCGCAACGGTGTACAAAGCCAGCGCAGCTACCTCACATCCCATTGTCCCACTTTAGAGGTCAGGCAGCTGCCATTTCAGGGGCCCACATGGCTTCATTTTTAACTGCGTCACACATACCTAGGCCTAGACTCAACACACATACAGGCCACTTTTTGGATTATGATTCGTGTTCTG
Source organism: Pleurodeles waltl (assembly GCF_031143425.1). NCBI lineage: Eukaryota > Metazoa > Chordata > Amphibia > Caudata > Salamandridae > Pleurodeles > Pleurodeles waltl. Next base: position 391,687,509 of record NC_090450.1, read on the forward strand.
TGTAAGCTGTGGGTACGTACCTCTGAGTTGGTTCACTCTGTGCTCGCTGTTGTCCTTCATAGGCACCGTCCGCTGGGACATGTGAGGAGATGGCGGCATCCTCCAGTGTACCGACCGTTGGTGGACCTGTCAACAATGGAGGAAAGACATGTGATCATCACCTACAGGCTTGACCGTGCCACAATCCAGGAACTGTGTACCCAGCTGGAGCCAGACCTGATGTCAGCTATCCGCCATCCCACAGGAATCCCCCCTCAAGTGCAGGTGCTGTCAGTGCTCCATTTCCTTGCAAGTGGGTCATTTCAAACAACTGTGGCCATAGCATCAGGGATGTCCCAGCCTATGTTTTCCAACGTGTTGTCCAGAGTGTTGTCTGCCATGCTGAAACACATGCGGAGCTACATCGTTTGCCCTCAGGTGGACGATTTGCCTACAGTGAAAGGTGATTTCTATGCCCTGGGACATATCCCCAACATCATAGGTGCCATTGATGGGACCCATGTGGCTTTGGTCCCCCCGCAGGAGTGAACAGGTGTACAGAAACCGGAAGAGTTACCATTCCATGAATGTACAGATGGTATGTTTGGCAGACAAGTACATCTCCCATGTTAATGCCAAGTTCCCTGGCTCAGTTCATGACGCCTACATCCTGCGGAATAGCAGCATCCCTTATGTGATGGGTCAACTCCAGAGGCACCGTGTGTGGCTGTTAGGTGAGCACCTGGAACCAAGACAGTGGGAATGGTTGTCTGGGTCTGGGGATATCCCTACAGGTTAGTGTGTGTCAAACAGTTGTCCCTCGCCATTTGCAGGTGACTCTGGTTACCCCAACCTGTCATGACTACTGACCCCAGTGAGGAATCCCAGGACAAGGGCAGGAAACGCTACAATGAGGCCCATGGGCGTACACTGCGGATAATCCAGCGGACCTTCGGCCTCCTGAAGGCCAGGTTCAGGTGCCTCCATATGACAGGTGGATGCCTATTCTACTCACCACAGAAGAGGTGCCAGATCATCAAGGCCTGCTGTATGCTCCACAACTTAGCTTTGCGACGACAGGTGCCTTTTCTGCAGGAGGATGGTCCAGATGGCGGTGTTGTTGCAGATGTGGTGCCTGTGGACAGTGAAGACGAGGAAGCAGAAGAAGAAGACATGGACAACAGGGACTCAGTGATCCAGCAATATTTCCATTGAGACACAGGTAAGAATACAAACCTGGGGGGGAACGCCATCACAAGGGGAGACAGCTGACAGGGCAGGAGCCCTTTAAACTTTTCTTCGCGCTCCCGCTGCGCGGGGAACGCCATCACAAGGGGAGACAGCTGATAGGGCAGGAGCCCTTTAAACTTTTCTTCGCGCTCCCGCTGCGCGGGACGCGCGCGGGCGGCGCCCGGGCAAAGCCCGGGCCAAGGGCGGGCCCGTCTTGCGCCCGTCATCGCCAGGAGGAGACTGGGCTGGGCCACCCCCCTAAAATTATGTTCTTTTTATATTTAGTTCTGGTATAGAGGCCTCTGTTGCTAGTGGTGTAATTTTCTATTACCTCTTATTTTATAGTGGCTTCCTTTCCTTACAACATCATTTGTACTTGATAGTAGGCTTTTTGGGGCTGGGCTATTTTCTTCTTATAATTGTGGTTGAAATTATCTACTTTACTAGGCCACCAGTCAGTCGACATGGGGAAGAGGAAGGCCGATGAGGTAGCAGTATCCCAATCCAGGGTTAAAAAACCCAAGAAACGTTCTGCCGGGAAAATGGAGGGATCTTCAACCACTAAACTACAGCAATTCAAAGCAATTGATTCACTGTTTGAAGAGGTTGAGGCTATATTGAGGAGTCCTTCCATTGTTGGTCCTTCTAGACCAGATACCACTCTTTCCAAAAAGATCCCAGATCTCTTCAAGAAAAAAACCCAGTCACATAGAATAGAGGTTAAAGCTGATTTACACCCTTTTCCTCAATCCCAGGGTGTAACCCCTTTACCTCCGGAAACCTTATCACCCTTGGGATAAATGGTCATCTAGCCGAAGAAGATGCACCCCATGTGAGGTGCGCGTCCCCTCCCCCTATTACCATTCCTTGTTCAAATAGGTTCTCGGTTTTGGCTTCAAATCCTGTAAGTCCTGGTTACTTACAGACCTTATGCGAAGAAGGTTCTGTTAAAAACTCTCTGGATGCAAAGATGGGCATCAATGAAGTTTCCCAGTTGGATATTATTTCTCTGAAATTAGATGATGTTAAAAGTCTATTGGTAACTTTGATGAACAAAATTGCTGGACTTCAGGGTCAAAAGTCTGGTTGTAACTGTAGTGTGCCCTTTAAGTCTGTCCCCTCGTCTGATCTTCTGATGGATTCCACAAAACCCAGTCCCCTCAGTATAGGTGACAAAATGACATCTTCCTCTACACATAACACCGTTAGGTGTATTAATGATAATTCCCCAACATGTGGCAGGAATGGTAGGTTTGTTTCTCAATCCATGTCTTCCGCATATGAGCGAAAGTCTCAATCAGGTGTTAATAAGGGTGGATTAATTTTTGGACGGGGAGATATAGATATTTCACGTCCAAAAACTTCTCAGTTAAATCCAGGAGGAACATCCTCGGTAGTAAGCTGCTGTGTTAGTTCCCGTCCAGCCACTAATCCTGATCATATGACATTATTGCAGACGCACGTCCCTAATCAAAGGTCCAGAAGGAGGAGGGAAGTCGCGACTATCTATTTAACTAGGGTACCAAAGCTACCTCAGGGTAACAGAGAGTCGAGTGATTCACTAATTAACAAAGTGATTCACTGGATTCGTTCACAGAGGAATTGCCGCTCTGTTATCCGGTCTGATATATGTGAGGCCCACAGACATAACCAGTTAGGGTCAGAATTTGATTACATCTCGATTCTCTTCAATGATTATAGTCTAGCTAAAGATCTCCTGGCCTTTGATGCACGGACACGCACGCTATGTATTGGTAGGGTATCGAATCTTAGACTTAGCAGTCAGCCGCCTGGGGCCCCGCTATCCAGAGAATGTTGTATATCCGGAACTATAGCAGCTGGGGCTATTCCCTCCCCAGTTAATTCTGTTACTTCTAAATATGAGAACCCTTCCCCCTCACTCTCTGAATTGGACTGACTGTCTGCCCCCTGTACAGTGCTTCCAAAAACAGTAAATGATGTGTGTCAATTTATAGGGATTTCGACTCCTGCCCTACCTATGAGAACAAAGTCAATATCTCCACCTCCTAAAATTAACATCATGTCCTGGAATGTAGCTGGAATCAAGCAAAAACTGGATGACCCGGAATGGGTAAGCCTTGTAAACAAACAAGATATCTGTCTCTTCCAGGAGACATGGACTAAAGAACAGTTATCCTTACAAGGCTTTACAACCTATTTCTCTGCTGCCCAACCTGCCTCTGGTGGATTCGGAAGACAGATAGGAGGTTTAATGATTTTACTGAACAATAAGTTAGAATGTGATCACTCTGTGATAAAGTTTAACTCCTTTGATCTGCTGGGTGTGCAACTTACATTCCGTCCTGGCTTCAAAATTATAGTTTTGAATATTTATGCTAGATCTGTTCCCCGTGGGTCTGATTCAATTGTTCTTTCCCAGTTGACGGACTACATAGACGTTTTGGACCCTTCAGTTTTTCTGATTATAGCAGGTGATTTTAATTGTTCTTTTGTGTTGGACAACTCCATTAGCAATCTGACTACTGAGGAGGACGAACATTGGGGTATTCCCCAATCTAAAGAAATGGTACTTTCGCCCGTTTCCTGTGTTGCATTCCAGATGTCTTCCCTTTGCCTGAACTATGGCCTGAGAGAATGCAATGGCCGCACTAAATCTGACTCAGAGCGAGCCATTACTTTCAAGCGAGGGCTTTCCTTTAGTACTATTGATTACATTCTTTTGGACATTAGGCTATGGTCAAGTTCACTTGATATGGAAATTTTACCTCGCTTGGATAGTGATCATAATCCTTTGTGTCTTGTATTGACTAATCAGGCATTTTTAAGAGTCCAGCACTTAAGGATTAATAATGTTCCATTCCCTCATTTGAACCATAGACGCTCTAGGGTCTGCTGGCCAAAGGTTGAATGTAACCCGTACTTAATTGGGGAAATTTATACATCTTTTTTAAAACTCTTTGTAGATTATGAAGATCAAGAATCCTCGGATATTCCTATTATGGCGATCCACACTAAGATGGTCGATTCCCTTCAGGGTATCTTCTATAAGGAAACTTCCTTTAAATTGAGACCCGCTGTCACCCTTCGCAGGGACTGGTATAATCAGGATTGTGCGCAAGCAAGATCCACCTTAAAAGAGGCTGTTAAAAATTCTACGCATGCGGCTATTAAAGAGGCTCGTTGTAGGTATGCTAATGCCCTAAAGCGAGCCAAAAGAGACTGGGAGAATGAGACATGGCAGAAACTGCTTGCAGCAGTCCAAAGTAAAGATGATAGCTCTTTTTGGCGGTTGTTGACCTCCAGTTCGAAAAGGGGTAAGGACGATATTGGGTTGCATATACAGCCCGAAAGATGGGTGTCCTACTTTTCTGAAATCTATGCTTTGCCTGTACAGCAAGCTCTGGAGGACCCTGCACATGTCGAGTGTTGGGCTGCTAATAAGATCTCAACTGAGAGAATTGTTTTTACCTTAGCTGAAACCACAGCTGCTATTGATTCTCTGAGGCCAGCAAAAGCCCCTGGCCCGGATAAGATTCCAGGGGATTTGTTCAAATCAGAACCTAAGATATGGGCATGGTATATCAATTTGTTGTCTAATGCCATAGCAGCTGGCAGCCCTATTCCAGAGTCTTGGCATGGTGCTGAAATAATACCGATCTATAAAAAGGGTGATACAGGGTTGCCTGTAAATTATCGACCAATTAGCCTTATTGATATCCTTCAGAAGACGTTTGCCAAACAAGTCTTAGTGAGGCTTACTGACTGGATTCAAGGCCAGCAAATTTTATCTCCTTTACAGGCTGGGTTTCGGCCCAAAACTAATACTATGGACCAAGTTTTCAGGCTGTCATTACTGTTCTGGAAGTATGTCACCTTATCTAAGCAAAAACTCTATGTGGCTTTCGTAGACTTAAGATCTGCATTTGATCTTGTCCCAAGAGAGAAACTGTGGGAAGTATTGTACAAAATTGGTATCCCAGGGAACTTAGTGCATTTAATCCAAAGATTACATGAAAAAACATTTGCACAAGTAAGATGGGGCAATCAGGGGGAACTCACAGACAAAATAGACATCAAGAGAGGAGTGCGCCAGGGTTGCGTTCTTGCCCCAACGCTATTTACACTGTTCATCAATGAGGTGGTGCAAGTCGTGTCCAATTGTCAAAATGATGCCCCATCTTTGAATCACCATAAAATTCCAATTTTGTTATTTGCCGATGATTCTCTCTTGATCTCCAGAACCCCTATGGGCCTCCAGGTACTCATGGACAAGTTCAGTTCGTTTTGCGGTGACTACGGTCTGGAACTTAACCATAGCAAAACTAAACTCATGACTTTGGGTTGTGGCCCCACCAAGAGATATTCAATATTTTACAATGGAACGCCCCTAGGTTTGGTAAACTCTATAGATTACTTGGGGGTGAGAATCAGCAACAATCTGCATTGGGGGGCCCAAATCGACAAAAGTTTGGCTCGCCTGGTACAGTCATCTGGAGCCATTCTTCGTTTTCATAAGTCTACTTCTGAGAGAGTGATTACTCCAATTATTAAAATTTATAGAGCAAAGGCACAAAGTGCTGCGGTCTATGGGGCAGAAATTTGGGGGTCCTCAAACACTGGCAGGCTTGCAGTGGGGGAAAACAATTTCGTGAGGTCTACTTTGGCCTGCCCTCGCAGTACCCCACTGCTGCCATTGTTCTGGGACCTTGACCTTCCACGCATCACAGATGTAGTTGCCCTACGACCTCTGCTTTTTTGGGTCCGTGTTTGGTCCACCCCTGAGTTATCTACATACAAGGAGTCTATCCAAGACATCTTGGATAGACCTAATGTACTCACCATTCCCTGGTTTAATCACATCTCTAAATGGTTTCACAAATTGGGTCTTAGTGAGCTATGGAGTCATCCAGAAAGTATAAGGAAGGAGCAGAAGAATCATTTGAAAACGGTATACTGGACTTACGTCAGGGAAAACTATCTGCTGTGCCTTACTCACGGCAGATTGACCTCACAATTTTTTGATTTTAAATGGTATCCGTCTTTTGAATCTTTTATGGATATAATTCTTGACCCATTAAGTAAGAGTTTATATATCCAGTTCAGATATGGTTGTCTGCCTCTCAAATCATATGGCAGTAAGTGGAGTGCAACTACAAGATCTGATTTATGTCCGAGCTGTACCCATAATCCAGAATCCATTGTACATTTTATGTTTTTATGTCCTGCCTATTTGATTGCGCGTCGAAAGTGGTTACGGCCAGTGTGTAGGAATATGGGGGTAAGACATTGTATTGTTGCCTTAAGAATTCTGATGAGGGAAAGTTCCCCCCCCTTGCCCTGTGCGGTTAGTAAGTACATTACAGCTGCCTGGCATGTACGTACTAATCACTTGGGGAAAGTTGCTGATGCGGAACTTACTTCCAAATAAGGACAACATGAAAAACTGACAATGGAATGTTTTAGTCATCAAATTTTAACCACACACCTAGACTGGAACAATACCCCATGATTGATTTAAATGACAGTCAGTAGGAGATTAGGTGTTTGGTTTTTATGTGTTTTAAGGCCGTAAAGGATGTTCTTTTTTTATTCCTCTTATTTCCTTTTTAACATAATTTTTACTTATCTTTTATCTTTCTACCGGTGGTTGTTTTGCTTTTAGGGTTGAAAGTAACCAATAAAGCTATGTATGTACAAATATAACTGTGGGAGAAAACAATTTTGCGAGGGCTTTGATAGTGTGCCCCCGAAGTACACCACTGATCCCAATGTTTCTTGATTTGGGGATAAACCAAGTAGCTGATTTAATTTCCCTATGACCTCTATTATATTGGATAAGGATTTGGACCACCCTGAATTGGATTTATACAAAGCATCATTGCTTGACCTGCTAAAGAGACCAAATGCAGCTATTATTCCTTGGATTAAATATGTGTCCAATTGGTTTTGTATCTTGGGGTTTGGAGATTATTGGGAGAATCCCCAAAAATTAGTGAAATCCCATAAAACTGCTTTGAAATCAGCTTACTGGTCCAATGTATGGAACAATTATTTTTGTTGTAAAACTCATGGTCGATTATCTAATCTTTTTATTGATTTTAAGTGGTTTCCGCAGTATGAATCCTATTAAGATATTATACTAGATCTACAGGGCAAAGGTTTATGTGCTAGATTCCGTTTTGGGTCCTTACCAATGTTGTCTTTAACCTGCAACTGGGGGCCAATCACTACTTCAGATATATGTCCGGCTTGTGGCGGTGCCCCGGAAACAGTTGAACATTTTATGTTTTTTTGCCCAACATATTTTTTTCCACAGTCAAAATGGATTCGAAAAACCTGTAGGGAAATGGGGCTGGAAAATTGCAGTATAGCAATAAGGGTTTTAAAAAAGCCATAGATCAAATTAATTAATTTTAGCAGTCAGCAAGTTTTTAGTGGCAGCATGGCATATACGTGATCACCATTTTAATCAAGGACCCACGAAGCGTGCCCAGGCAGGATTTTAGATGAATACTTTGATATCACATGTATGTATTTATTTATGTGTTTTTTTTATAAAATTATTTAATTATTGTACAGATTATAAAATGAGTTGAAATTTTTCCTTTAATGTATGTGATGCTTTGATGGTTAATTGACCGAATAAAGCTTGATTTGATTTGAATACAAACCTGCCTACTTCATGTACTTTAACACTACTACTTCTCTACTGTCTGTCGTTTTCACCCAGTGTATGGTCACTGAGTTGTCACTTTCCCTTACAATTTCACAGATGTGGGTCCCACAGTGTGACATCTGCTTTGATTCCTCATGGACTACAGCTGTGTGGCATAGGTATGTTGACATTACAAATGAAAGAGCTTTTTGACACTGTAATTGCTAATACACTATTCCGAAATCACCGACAGACTCCAGATTGTTTTGTGCTTTAAGGGTGTTTATTTTAGTGCTCAATATTGGAGGGGGTTGTAAAATGGTGAGGGGTGATGGTGGAGGAATGTCCATGGCAGAGTCCAGTCTATTAGTCTCACAGGTGCATTGCCAAAATGGGCATAGGAAGTGGAGCTGGGGCAGTTTAAGGATGGACAGGGTGACAAAGTGGGACAGAAAGATGACATTCAGGGTGGTCTCATTTCTTGGCGGGGGTCTTGGCATTGTTCTCTGTCTTTGTCCTGGATCTCAGGGACCGTTTGCGAGGTGGTTCTCCCTCTGCAGGGGGTGGAGTGCTGGTGTGGTGGTCCTGTGGCGGTGCCTCCTGTCCACTAGCGCCGGCGGAGGTGGTGGGCAGTTCATCGTCCAGGCTAGTGTCAGGGGCCCCTTGCAGTGCCACAGTGTCCCTCCTGGTGTTGAGTACTTCCTTCAGTACCCCTACGATGGTGCCCAGGGTGGTATTGATGGCTCTGAGTTCCTCCCTGAAGCCCAAATACAGTTCCTCCTGCAGGCGCTGGGTCTCCTGAAACTTGGCCAGTACCGTTGCCATCGTCTCCTGGGAGTGGTGGTAGGCTCCCATGATGTTGGAGAGTGCCTCGTGGAGAGTGGGTTCCCTTGGCCTGTCCTCCCCCTGTCGCACAGCAGCCCTCCCAGTTCCCCTGTGTTCCTGGGCCTCCGTCCCCTGGACCGTGTGCCCACTGCCACTGCCCCCAGGTCCCTGTTGTTGTTGGGGTGGTGGGTTAGCCTGGGTTCCCTGTAGTGGTGGACACACTGCTGACTGACGTGTCCTGGGGACGGAGGTATTGGCCCGCTGGGTGGGTGCTGTGCTGGTGTTTCCAGAGGGGGGAAGCTCTGTAGTGGCCTGTGACTGTGTGATGGGAACCGACTGTCCCGAGGTACCCGATGGGCCGGGCTGGTCATCTAGATCCAGTTGGACAGAGGTGCTGTCATCACTGTGGGCCTCTTCTGTTGGTGGTGTGGACATGTGTGGACCCTCCTGTCTGGTGACGTTGGGTAGGGGTCCTACAGGGGTATAAAAGGATGTTTATTACATCTGTGTGTGCCATGGTGTGCAATGGGTGGGTGACCGTGTACCCCAGTGCTTGCATTCCTGTGTGGGACCTTGTGTGAGGATGGTTTAGGGGGGTGTATGGGTATGTGCAGTGGACATGCATCGGTGATAGGTTTCCATGCTTTGTTGTTGCATGCAGGGCTTGGTGTTAGGATGTGTGGTTTGTGATGTTGGGACATTTGTGAGGAGTTAGAGTGATGGGGGTGAGGGCGGGGGTATGTATTGGCATGCAGGTAGGGTGGGGGATGTAATAGTTAAGATTTGACTCACCAAAGTCCATTCCTCCAGCTAATCCTGCAAGGCCCTCAGGATGCAGAATCGCCAAGACCTGCTCCTCCCATGTTGTTAGTTGTGGGGGATGAGGTGGGGGTCCGCCGCAAGTCCGCTGAACCACAAGGTGGTGTCTTGAGACCACGGAACGCACCTTCCCCCGTAGGTCGTTCCACCTCTTCCTGATTTCTTGGGTGCTGTCCCACTGCGTTGACCCTGTCCACTATTCTTCTCCATAGCTCCATCTTCCTTACAATGGAGGTGAGCTGCACCTGTGATCCGAATAGCTGTGGCTCTACCCGGACGATTTCCTCCACCATGACCCTGAGCTCCTCCTCCGAGAACCTGGGGTATCTTTGCCGTGCCATGGGATGGAGTGGGTGATGTGTGGGGTGGTGTGTGGGATGATAAGTGTGCTGATGTGTAGTGGGGTGTTGTGTGAGGTGCGTGGAAGTTATGTGGGTGATGGTGTTGTGTGCCTGTGGATGCTATTATTGTTGATGGTGGTGTCTCTCTGTGTGCTTCTTTCTCAATTGTGGTAGTAGGGGTTTGTGGATGTGTATTTTATATTGTATTGGGTGTGTGGAAGTGGTGTGTGTATGTGTATCAGGTGTGTGTATTTCGAATTGTCCAATGTGGTAGTGTTTTGTAAAAGTGTGTGTATTTCGAGCGTGGCTGTGTGTACCGCCAATGGAATACCACGGTTGAAAGACCGCTGCGTGGATTCGTGGGTCGTGATAGTGTGGGCGTATTTCTGTTGGCGTGACGGTGTCGGTTTTGTTTTCGGTAGTTTATCACTGACCTTTGGTGTGGCGGACTTGTGTGGGTGTCTGAATATTGGCGGATTCCGTGCTGTGGGTCATAATAACTCTGGCGGAATTCTGCGGCCGCAGCGGTGTGTTGCCGGTCTTCTGCACAGCGGTAGCGGCTTTTGCCACCAATGTTGTAATGACCGCCATTGTTTGATGTTCCTATGTCCTTGTCAGATTATCTGCTCCATGGAGAGCAGAATCACAGGCTGATTCAACCTTTAATCTGTTTCAGACCCTACAAGAGTGCAGCTTTCATCCTAGAAGAGATTTGCAGATTTTGCTTCCAAATCCAAAATGTAGGACAGTAGCCTTTTTCTAGCATAGTTACCTCCAACATTTGGCCTGTTTGTGAGTGTGTGTCAGTTTGTTTTTACTGTGTCACTAGGATCCTGCTAGCCAGGACCCCAGTGCTCATAGATAAAAACCTATATGTCCGTGTGTTTTGCCTGTCTCACTAGTATCCTGCTAGCCAGGACCCCAGTGCTCATAATTTATGGCCTAATGTGTATGCCTGTGTAGTGCCTAACTGTGTCACTGAGGCTCTGCTAACCAGAACCTCAGTGCTTATGCTCTCTCTGCTTTTGAATTTGTCACTGTAGGCTAGTGAATTCATTTACCAATTTCAGTTGGCATACTGGACCTCCCTCATAAGGCCCTAGTATATGGTACCTAGGTACCCAAGGCATTGGGGTTCCAGGAGATCCATGTGGGCTGCATTATTTCTTTTGCCACCCGTAGGGAGGTCAGACTAACCCTTACCAGGACTGCCCTTGCAGCCTGCATGAAATAACGCCCATGTTATTTCACAGCCATTTTCACTGCACTTAAGTAACATATAAGTCACCTATATGTCTAACCTTCACTTGCTGAAGGTTAGGTGCAAAGTTACTAAGTGTGAGGGCACCCTTGCACTACCAAAGGTGCCCCCACATAGTTCAGGGCCATTTCCCTGGACTTTGTGAGTGCGGGGACACCATTACATGTGTGCACCACATATACGACAATACCTATATGTAGCTTCACAATGGTAACTCCGAATATGGCCATGTAACATGTCTAAGATCATGGATTTGTCCCCCCATTCCAAATCTGGTATTGGGGAGCCAATTCCATGCATCTTGAGGGCTCCACCATTGACCCCCAGTACTGCCAAACCAGCTCTCTGAGGCTTGCACTGCAGCTACAGCTGCTGCCACCTCATAGACAGGGTTCTGCCCTCCTGGGGTCTGGGCAGCCCAGTCCCAGGAAGGCAGAACAAAGCATTTCCTCTGAGAGCAGGGTGTTACACCCTCTCCCTTTGGAAATAGGTGTTACAAGCTGGCGAGGAGTAGCCTTCCCCAGCATCTGGAAATGCTTTGAAGGGCACAGATGGTGCCCTCCTTGCATAAACCAGTCTACACCGGTTCAGGGACCCCTTCTCCCCTGCTCTGGTGCGAAACTGGACAAAGGAAAGGGGAATGACCACTCTCCTGTCCATCACCACCCCAGAGCTCCTCCAGTGTGTCCTAGACTTTAGCCATCTTGCTTTGCAAGGTGTGGGGGCACTCTGGAGGCCTCTGAGTGGCCAGTGCCAGTAGGTGACGTCAGAGACCCCTCCTGATAGGTCCTTAGCTGGTAAGGTAGCCAATCCCCCTCTCAGGGCTATTTAGAGTCTCTCCTGTGGGTTCTCTTCAGATTCTGCTTGTAGGTTTCCTTCAGGAACCCTTTGCAACAACTTCAGACTCTTCTGACCTCATATCAACCGCAGCCTGCTCCAAGAAACGCTTTAACTGCAACAAAGTGTGTGCTAGAGATACTTTTCTTCAGCAACCTCAGCTCCAAGTCAGCAACTGCAACAGTTTTCACAGTGTGCACGCTCTGGGGACTCCCTGTCTTCATCCCACACCAGAAGGACCAAAGAAATCTCCTTTGTAGTGACGGAGTCACTCCCCTGCTCCCAGCCGGCACCTTCCAAGACGACAACCGGTACCCTGGGACTCCTCTCACAGCGACGAGCATGCTCCTAAGGACACAGAGGATGGACATCATCGTCATAGACTGTCCTGAGGTCCTGCTGACGCAATTTGGAGGAGGTAAGATCTTTCCTTCCCTGAGAGCGATGGTACCTCTGTATACTGTGTCTTCTTTGCCTCCTGAGGCCTCTGTGCACTCTTTGCAAAATTCCTTCATGCACAGCCTGGCTCAGGTCCCCAGCACCCCATCCTGTGATGCTCAACTCGCTGAGTTGTTCTCCGGTGGCGCGGGACCTTCTTTTGTGGTCCTGCAGCAACCACATTTTTTACCTCCTTTGAACCCAGATCCTGTGACTCCTGGGGGTGCTGGCTTGCATCCTGAGGACTCTCTGTAGTTCTGAGAGCCCCCTCTTCCTCTTCTCACAGAGTTGAGGCCCCCAGGTCCCTCCTGGGTCCATCCAGTGCCATTTTGACGTAAAACATACTTTTGTCATAGCCAAGGTTTGACGGCAAATTGCAACACAAACTTTTGTCTGCAACAATCTTCACACCGTGCGACATCTTTTGCATCATGCAGGAACCCACTGGCATCTTCCTAGGGTGCATTTCTGCAGTTTTCGACTAACTGTGGACTCTTCTTTTGCACCCTCATCTGGGTTGGCAGGGGCTCCTGTCCTTCCTGGAACTTCTTTCAGCTTCTCGACTTGGTCCCCTTCCTTTGGAGGTCTTCAGGTCCAATAATCCAGCAGTTGTTCTTTGCAGACTTGGTTGGCTGATGCAAAATCCCAAAAACGAGGTGTAGTGTGTCCTAAGGAAACGTGCAGTACTTTACTCCTGCTTTTCTGGGCTCTGGGGTGGGGTAATTTACTTACCTTTACTGCATTCTTACTCTCCCAGTGATTCTGCACACACTACGCTTGCCTAGGGTGGAATTTGTGATTTGCATTCCCCTTTCCTAGTATATGGTGTGTGTTGCCCCTTGACCTTTTTTCTCCCATTGCATTCTATAGCATTTCCTATTGTTTTCACTATCCTATGGCTAATTACATGTCTAATTTTGGTGTCTAGTGTATATATTGTGAATTATACTTACCTCCAGAAGGAGTATTGTCTCTAAGATAGTTTTGGTACTGTGTCACCCAAATAAATACCTTTATTTTTGGTAACACTGAGTATTGTCTTTACTTGTGTATAAGTACTGTGTAACTATAAGTGGCATGAGCTTTGCATGTCTCCTAGTTCAGCCTAAGCTGCTCTGCTATAGTTACCTCTATCAACCTAAGATGCTAGAACACTACTACTTCACTAATAAGGGATAACCGGACCTGGTATAAGGTGTAAGTACCCAAGGTACCCACTACAAACCAGGGCAGCCTCCTGCAACGGGCGAAAGGGAATGTCTGTCCCATGGGAAGCATCTCACTGCCGGGGTGTATGGTGAGGGAGAAAAGCAAGGGCATGCAATGACTTCAACTATACGGAACCCCAGGGGATCTCATTTTGTACTAAAAGTGCTTAATGAAAAAGGAAATGCGCAACATACCACACCAGATATATTATATACATGCTCTAAGCTCTTCCAACAGCTCTACTCCTCAATGGGTCCTCCCACAATCCCTACTGATACTTACTTGGGGGATGTTGCTCTGGGATGGCTTAGTGATGCCCAACAAGAGGTCTTATTTGCCAACATCGAAGAAGATGAAATTAAGGCAGCCATACTGCTGCGCTGGGACATGGCCCGGGTACTGATGGCCTACAAGGTGATTTCAATAAAATGTACAAAGGCACGTCAGTGTCCATTTTGAAAGAAGTATACCATGAAGCAAGGGAGAACAGTCAATTTCCCCCCTTGACGCGTGAGGCAAAAATTATCACACTGGTTAAACCTGGGATTTAGCCTTAGCCGTGGTGTTCCTTGATGCCACTAAGGCGTTCGACTCTGTAGAGTGGGAATAACTAATGGCAGTACTTCGGTGTATGGGCTTTCCTCATCCATTCTTCGCCTGGATAGCCCTGCTGTACTCCCAGCTGGTTGCGACTGCTTTGGATGCTTTCTCTATTATACATGATATTCGCAGGGGTGTCCCCTATCATCGCTGCTATTTGCGTTAGAGGTCAAACCCCTGGCAGCTAAACTGCACCAACACCATTGTGACTACACTATCTGATATCCTAATAGGCATATACTAATATTCCTCTATGCTGACAACATTACCCTATACCTAAGAATTCCACATATCAACCTAAATTAGATATTATCTGAATTTGTAAGATTTGTTGGAAAATCCGGCATCAATATTAACTGGCAGAAATCTTCCCTGTTTCGGCTCAGGCCTATTACATTATGCTTCCTAACGGAATTCCCCTTTTAGTGGTGTGATTCTGGCCTCAAATACCTTGCTATAGTCATAACGCAAGATCTTAATGAGCTAATCCAAGCTAACTATGGGTTCGCTTTAGATGAACTTAGGGATAAACTAACACACTGGATTGTGCTGCCCCTGTCACATGCACGCCGCATTACCCAAATGAAAATGGTCATACTGCCCAAGTTTTTGTATTTATTTCTCAACATACCTTACAACTCTGGGAGCTACTTCGTTAGGCTTCAAAAAACACAACTAATTAGACTTGCATAGGATGGTAAACTCCTTCAGTGGGAGGTATTTGCACAGCCCTTTATAGCTGGCTGCTTTGAAGCCCCAGATTTGGAGCTCTATTACCTGTGAGCTCAGGCGCATTATGCCATTTATTAGTATAAACCCCCACCATATATGCCACACCTGGCAACTGAGCAAGGATACATGGCCCCACTTCTGAGCGCTGCTTATTTGGGGACACATACAGAGAGAGTGGGTGCCCGAGATTTGACAGTCGCATGTACGGGAACTGCATGGGAGAGACTGGCTAAGAAGCTGGGACGGCCACTGCTCTACTCCCCGCTGATCCCACTAACTTATCACCCAGCAATACCAGTCACCAATGAAGCGATATTTAGAGCCACGCTCCGTAAAGCTGACATTCATAACTGTGAGGAGCTTTATACTGGGGGGGCACTTTGTGGACAGGGGAAATGTTTACCCTAATACCATGCAACCCCGCTAGATATTTTTATATATAATAGAATACAACATAATGTCAGTGCAATTACTCCTGACTTTTCAAGGGAGCCTCCCACCCTCCAAAAGCTCTGTGTGCTCCTCACTGCCATGGATCCTGAAAAAGTGTTGGCTTTCTATCACTCTGCACAATCTGAATCTTTGAAATGTGGAGGGAGCACGAGGGCTCATTGGGATTCAGAGCTTGGCCTAACCCTGACAGACGAACAATAGTCTTACTGCAGCAAACAGATTGAGCGCATAACTTCAAGGAGTAGATTAAGGATTATACATTTAACATTTTTGCACTGAACCTACTATACGACTGCCAGATTGCATTGATACCAACTACATTGCGATAGTAGATGTAAAAGATGTGGAGTGAAAGAATCAGATTTTCTACATTTGGCATGGGACTGTGAGCCTGTTTGCGCGTACTGGGAGGACGTTGCAGATGCACTATCTATCATGACTGGCCAGAGCATCTAGCTGATGCCACTCTTGGCCTTATTAGGTCATACGGTGGATAATAAGAAGGGAAGCCGTAAATATGTGGCTCTTGCCCTCCTCTTGGCCGAGAGACGAACAGCATGTAGATGTGGCAGGGGAAGAGCACCCAAATTTAAAGAGTTACTGTGAGACCTCATGTACTGTAACGACCAGTTAATTACCTACGCTGAGCTCCTTCCCGTGAACTCAAAACCCTGAAATATCTGGGGCCGCCTGCACACGCACTTATCAAATCAAAGGGCTGACAGTCTAGAAAAAAATTACCCCTTACACTATCTGTCTATACCCAAAGGACAAACAAATAGATCTATCTGTTAGGCTCATCAGGCATTTACTGTTACCCGTCAAAACATAAAACTTTTTCAATATACCCATGATATGCAATTATGCTCTTCTTATCATCAACTTCGGCCAGACACCGCACTCACATAACGACACACAGGTCACTAATGCTCAGTATGATGCTTGCACTTATAGATAGCTCTACTTCCCTTCCCACTGTATGAATGAATGATCCTTAACAAAGCATTACTATAGCAAAATATAAATGTGGAGATCAGTATCAACTGTATCATGTTTCACTATACCCTGTATACATGCTGCACCATTGCATCGTACTTCATGTCTGTTTGACTGTTTGCCTTTACTGCCAAAATTTATGAACACAAATTTTAAAAATGATTTATGAGATATTCATGCCTTTAAGCAGCTCTTGGATGACCTTAACACATGCAAAGTCTTCAGTTTCACGCAGTTTCGATTATGCACCAACATTTTTTATACATGTCATAAAGCCATATATTCACCCAAACAATTTTCCTTTTTTAAAAGAGCTTAAAAGAGAGCACTTTCAATATGGGTCCGTAGCTGGTCCAGGCTCTGCTCAATGCTGGAGAGCCATGCTCTCCATGTGGTTCATCCGCTGCAGGATGTGGTTGATCAATGCCTTATTGGAGCGGAAAGGTGCAGCAGCAGGTAGAGTCAGGGACCCTGAATGATAGTTGTGGCACAGGGGATGTCCTGGCTGGGAGACTGGGGCTGGAGTGCTAATCTGCTGGGTCTGAGGCAGCTGTTTCAGCCTCTTCCTCCTCTAGGATCACCAGCCTCGGATATTTGGCCTGGATGTTCCTGAGCCTCTGCTGCTGCAGTCGGGCCGCTATCTCCTGCCTGGTTGGGAGTGGTCATCATTCTGGAGGAGCTACATCAGAAAAAAATGAATACAAAAAAACAATTGTAAACAATGATCTGAACAAAGACTTTTTCAAAAGATAGATAGTGGGTGGCACAGTAGCACTACATTGCTGGTACCTTAGGGATATTGGACCTGGATGTGATTATGATAAGGAGAGTCACAGGGTCAATTTTATTTGTTTACCTACACATGCCTCACTGACTCTTAGGTAGAAAAGAACTAAGGCAGAATAAGACCAGATTAAAAAAACACAGTGATTTCATTTTTTTCTTTTGAATACTTTTCTAGTAACTAAACAGACACATTTAGTGGGAAAATGAAAATGAATTACCTCCCATTTATGATGAGTGAGGCATTATGCTCTATGGAGTACAAGTTGTTATGCCAAATAATTGGAAGCATGCTAGCCAGCACTTTAAGTATTTTGCTACTGTCTGCAGCTGAGGCAGCTGTAGCTGACAATTGTGTATCTTTAATTACAATGGCCCTGTTCTTCCCTAAAAGGCTTTCACTTAGTTTCTACCCTTACTCCTCAGAGGCAGATGAATAAATAATATACGTCACACATGTCATGTATAAAATGTGGACCAAATGGTCGCACTGGTCGGTGTGGCTAGAAAAAAACAGCATACGGTTTTTAGATGCAAGGTACACCTCCCCGTCTTAATGTTTTTAATTAAACAAATTCAACCGCACTGCCGTATCTTCAAAAATATCACTCTGAACATCATATTGGAATGTAAGAAAAGCCAGATAGTCAAGCCAACCAAAAGCTTTGCAGAATGGAGGGGCAGAGCTATAGACTATGATTGATGATGACTTGGAATCATTAAAGTGCAATGAAGGGGTGGAATATAAATGATAAATGAAAGACAGAAAAAAAGATAATGCAGGGATAGCAGGAATTAAACAAAACTTTGACAGGGGAGTTAGAAAAAAAGGGAGACAGTATAAAAAAGTAAACAAGGCAAAATTAAAACGAACATATGAGTGGGGAGAGGTAAAATTTAGGGAAATAATAACAATATTAAATAATAGGACTTACTGATGTGAGCAGACCCATCAGCATTAGCACCTCCGCAGCTCCTGCTGGACCCACCAGTGTAGTGCCCCTCTTATTGCCCCTGGGTGCTGATGTAAGAGATAAAGAAGATTACAAAAAATACATTAGTGGTAATGACAATATACATAAAATTATTGTATAACAGGTAAATGAAATAACATTGTACTTAAATCAGGTCGCCTATGGTACTAGTAAGATCAACTACCTATTCCAAATGTCCTTAACAAAAACTATATTTGGAAACTAATGCATTGCAATGAATGATCTTTCAATCTATTCTCATTTCTCAGCACCCTTGATGGACCAACTCAGTCTCCTTTTTTGTAATGTTTTATGGCCGTGCCGCATGCATTTCTAGCAAGGCTTCCCCATCACTAAAATTAGACCTAAACTTTGAATGTATTGTTCCATTTCAAGTCTGTTTCCTTTCATGCTTCATTACTGCACCAGTGATGTGACCATGCAGTCAAATGAATAGTTTTACTGCTTTAAACTTTTTTGGCTATCACATGTTAAAATGCCATAGGCTCTAGTCCAAGTCCTTTTTCTTTCAGGTTCGAAATGCATTTGAAAATGTATGGAAAGCCATCTGCATGAACTAATAAAGTCATTGAAACAATAAAGGGCAATAATTAAGGCTACCTTGTTAACCAATGTTTTTACCAAAGTCAATAGTTGTCAGAAGATTATCCACAGGAGCAGATGCCTTTTACCCAACTCCCTCCAACAGATGCGTGCTCCAACCTTAAATGATTATCTGAACCCTGCATCTGCTAGGGGGTAATGGGAATAGAAAAAGAGAGACCGCCTCCAGTTCCAGTTCCAGCCTGTGTTTCCCACTTGAAGATAGGATATTCAATGTGTGTCTCTGAAAACCTGCACCTTTCT
Source organism: Pleurodeles waltl (assembly GCF_031143425.1). Taxonomy (NCBI): domain Eukaryota; kingdom Metazoa; phylum Chordata; class Amphibia; order Caudata; family Salamandridae; genus Pleurodeles; species Pleurodeles waltl. The sequence goes on from NC_090450.1 coordinate 391,706,490, forward strand.
TTTTATTGGGATTTTTTTAAAGGAAGGACCTGCAGTCGGGTGATAAGAGCATAGATAAGTATATTCCTACTATGCATTCAACTGTTCAGCCATTCACATTCACCCAATTCTATCGTTCTCCTAACCTGGATCTTTTGAGAGACTAGCCTCTCTCTAAGAGAACAATGTTAACTTAATATATTCTTTTCTTCAGGAGTCAGAGGATTTCAAGGTTCTCTGGAGAATAGTTCAGAAGTTCAAAAATATACAAACTACTAATGTCTTTTACAGGAAACGAAAACTCCTTCTCAAGGTTGGATTTTCTCAATCACAGTCTCTAGGAATTAGTCTGAGCACTGAGGTTTTTCTCTAAGACTGACAAGTCTGCAAAGCAAAGAGTTCTTGAATATATATGTACACATATATATTGGCAACTCTGGAAATCATACAAAAGGATTCCTTGCTGCAGTTACTTGAAGTTCTGTTAAGCCAAAATGAATTCTCATCAGAAAGCCGAAAGCCAGTTGTTAGAAGAAGGAAACAAATTCAGCTTCTTCAAAAGGGAAAAAGTAGCTTATTGAAAAGGGCAAAAGTAGCTGGTGTGCACAACGTAACAAGAAAAATAATAAATCACTCAAAACTGGAAGAATTATCTATGAAACGAAGTGCCTCTGTGTAGGAAAGTACCATCTTGCCTGGCATGTTACCCCCATTTTCACTGTGTGTATGTTTGTTTTTGCCCTTGTGTCACTGGGATCCTGATAGGCAGGACCCCAGTGCTCATAGTGTATGCCCTGTATGTGTTCCCTGTGTGGTGCCTAACTGTATCAATGAGGCTCTGCTAACCAGAACCTCAGTGTTTATGCTCTCTCTGCTTTCTAAATTTGTCACTGCAGGCTAGTGACTATATTTGTCAATTCTCATTGGCACACTGGTACACCCATATAATTCCCTTGTATATGGTACTTAGGTACCCAGGGTATTGGGGTTCCAGGTGATCCCTATGGGCTGCAGCATTTCTTTTGCCACCCATAGGGAGCTCAGACAATTCTTACACAGGCCTGCCACTGCAGCCTGAGTGAAATAATGTCCACGTTATTTCACAGCCATTTTTCACTGCATATAAGTAACTTATAAGTCACCTATATGTCTAACCCTCACTTGGTGAAGGTTGGGTGCCAAGATACTTAGTGTGTGGGCACCCTGGCACTAGCCAAGGTGCCCCTACATCGCTCAGGGTAAATTCCCCGAACTTTGTGAGTGCAGGGACACCATTACACGCGTGCACTACACATAGGTCACTACCTATGTATAGCGTCACAATGGCCATGTAACATCTCTAAGATCATGGAATTGTCCCCCCAATACCATTCTGGTATTGGGGGGACAATTCCATGATCCCCGGGTCTCTAGCACAGAACCCGGGTACTGCCAAACTGCCTTTCCGGGGATTCCACTGCAGCTGCTGCCAACCCCTCAGACAGGATTCTGCCCTCCTGGGGTCTGGGCAGCCCCGGCCCAGGAAGGCAGAACAAAGGATTTCCTCTGAGAGAGGGTGTTACACCCTCTCCCTTTGGAAATAGGTGTGAAGGGCTGGGGAGGAGTTGCCTCCCCCAGCCTCTGGAAATGCTTTGACGGGCACAGATGGAGCCCATCTCTGCATACGCCAGTCTACACCAGTTCAGGGATCCCCCAGCCCTGCTCTGGTGCGAAACTGGACAAAGGAAAGGGGAGTGACCACTCCCCTGACCAGTACCTCCCAGGGGAGGTGCCCAGAGCTCCTCCAGTGTGTCCCAGACCTCTGCCATCTTGGATTCAGAGGTGTTGGGGGCACACTGGACTGCTCTGAGTGGCCAGTGCCAGCAGGTGATGTCAGAGACCCCCTCTGATAGGCTCTTACCTCTCTTGGTAGCCAATCCTCCTTTCTTGGTAGCCAAACCTCCTTTTCTGGCTATTTAGGATCTCTCCTCTGGGGTATTCTTCAGATAACAAATGCAAGAGCTCACCAGAGTTCCTCTGCACTTCCCTCTTCGACTTCTGCCAAAGATCAACCGCTGACTGCTCCAGGACACCTGCAAAACTGCAACAAAGTAGCAAGACGACTACCAGCAACATTGTAGCACCTAATCCTGCCGGCTTTCTCGACTGCTTCCTGGTGGTGCATGCTCTGAGGGCTGTCTGCTTTCATCCTGCACTGAAAATCCTGAAGAACTCTCCTGTGGGTGGACGGAGTCTTCCCCCTGCTAACGCAGGCACCAAACTTCTGCATCACCAGTCCTCTGGGTCCTCTCTCATCTCGACGAGCATGGTCCCTGGAACACAGGAGCTAGAGCCAAGTGACCCCCACAGTCCAGTGATCCTTCAGTCCAAGTATGGTGGAGGTAAGTCCTTGCCTCCTCACGCTAGACTGCAAACCTGTGTCCTGCATGATTTGCAGCTGTTCCAGCTTCTGTGCACTTCTCCAAGGATTCCTTTGTGCACAGCCTAGCCTGGGTCCCCATCATTCTGTCCTGCAGTGCTCAACCCTCTGAGTTGGACTCCGACATCGTGGGACCCTCCTTTGTGACTCTGAGTCGACTGCTGTCCTCAGGTCTTCCAAGTGCCTTCTCCGGTACTTCTGCGGGTGCTGTCTGCTTCTGTGGGGGCTCTCTGAGTTGCTGAGCGCCCCCCTGTCTCCTCCTCCAAGGGGCAACATCCTAGTCCTTCCTTGTCCCCAAAACCCTCTAGCGTGACCCTTGCACGCTAGACTTGTTTGACTAGCAAGGCTTGTTTGCGGTATTTCTGCATGGAAACACTTCTGCAACATCAAGCACACTGTGGGGCATCTTCCAGCCAGAGAAGAAGTCTCTAGCCATTTTTGTTGTTGCAGAATCTTTGGCTTCTTCCACCTGGAGGCAACCCCTTTGAACCTTCATCTGGGGTTTCCTGGGGAACTTTACTCCTACTTTTCAGGGTCTTGGGGTGGGGTATCTTGGACACCCTGACTGTTTTCTTACAGTCCCAGCGACCCTCTACAAGCTCCGATAGCTCTGGTGTCCATTCGTGATTCGCATTCCACTTTTGGAGTATATGGTTTGTGTTGCCCCTAGACCTATGTTCACCTATTGCATCCTATTGTAATTCTACACTGTTTGCATTACTATTACTTACCTGTTTTGGGTTTGTGTACATATAACTTGTGTATATTACTTACCTTCTAACTGAGGGTGCTCACTGAGATACTTGTGGAATATTGTCATAAAAATAAAGTACCTTTATTTTTAGTAACTCTGAGTATTGTGTTTTCTTATGATATTGCGCTATATGATATAAGTGGTATAGTAGGAGCTTTGCATGTCTCCTAGTTCAGCCTAAGCTGCCTTGCCATAGCTACCTTCTATCAGCCTAAGCTGCTAGAAACACCTCTATTCTACTAATAAGGTATAACTGGACCTGGCACAGGGTGTAAGTACCACAAGGTACCCACTATAAGCCAGGCCAGCCTCCTACACTAATGAACACTGCTCATTCTTTTCAGGTTGACAGTTGAAGTGCAGGGCTCCCAGAGAGGAACAGCTGGAGGCAAGCTTCAGTACGAGACTAAGGTAGAAACACTAGAGCGTTGACCACACAAGGATTTGTGTCCACCATCTTGAGTGGCAGTTAAACCTGAAGAAGCTAGTTCTAAGAACAGCCACCGCAGGAGCCACCGGGAGTGAGGACGTTGCTGCAACCAACGTGGGTACAAGGAAAAGGGGACTCGTTTTTGCTGAGGGAAGAACTTAACAACACTGGCAATAGTTTTCCTGACAATAGTCTGGTGTTCATGTGTCAAAAGATAAATAACCGTGCTCTTTCCATGCATTTGAACATTGAACCAGACCTATTAGATTTACACTGACTGTTTGTCTTTGCGATTAAGGAGTGCCATATCTGTGTTGTCTGAATGGAGAAGAGAGTTAAAGCACTGTAGACTTTTTGTATGATGGATATTCAACATGGGTTCAAACTAAAGAAAGAGGTCCTGTTTCACCAGTATCTTTAGTCTTTACTTGAATGAAGATAGAGAAAAGGGTTAAAAATGAGAAAGTGAATGCGTAAGAGAGGGGGAAGCATGAGAGGGGACAGGAAAAAATAGATAGTGGAGATGAACAGAAAGAGTGAGAGAACATTAAACAAAAATGAAGGGATGAGAATACAGAAAGATTCAAGAGCAAAGTGATTCAAGTAGGTAGAGATGGAATAAACGAGAGGGGAGGGGAGAAGAGAGAAAGAGATGGAAAACAGTGAAGAGAGGGCATAGCAGACAATGGGAAAAAGTGAATACATGTTGCAGATCAGAGGAGAGTGAAGAGAGAAAGAAAACTTGTGCTTGCCGAGACAGTGTGGAAAATAGACAATGTGGGTTTATTACTGGTTCACTGGAGGTGAACTATTGCAAGAGGCCTCTTGTAATTTAGTAAGATCCTCCAGGAGTTCCAGTCATATTTTGTCTGTCCTCCCCTGAAACTGAGTGAACAGAACCACAGAATGTTTACTAGCAGCAACATATGAGGCTGCGAATTACAAGTGAAATCATGTGTGATTAGTTAATGAGTGAAATATTTCACCATTTAATACTTTGTGTATGTCTCGCAAAGTACTTGTTTTACGATCTTTCGCCTCACAGGGTTTTGAGTTGAAAAACATAAGCACTGATGACAGTGAAATGGGGAATTGGTTTGAGATGACAAACAGTCATCCACCCCTCACTCACTGTCACCTCTTCACTTCCTTTCCTACCTCTTTACATGTTACTTAAGTCCATGTTTGAATGCTTGAGAATAGGACACATCTAGTGCACACTGCAGAAGCTCTGCAGGTTTAAGGAAAATACATTAAATAAGAGTCCCTGCTGTCTCAATGATAATATGGGCATTTTCAAACATATGTTTTGTCACTCTCTTTTTTACATGAGTATTGGAAAGCTATTTTTCGTCATATATACACGGTCTGTCCAAAGGAAATTGAAACAGCACCCAAAACTGCTCTTCTGTGGATTGTTGAGGAGTCAGCTTTTGTTTGTGGAAAATAAGGGAAGTACTATGTTGCTCGGTTAGTTGCCTGGCTCATTATTTAGGAGTGGAATCACAAAGATGTCCCATTTTTCGCTCTGGTTAGAGGAAAACAAATAGCTGTCTGAGACAGTGAGAACTTATTACATCGGTACCCAAAATAGAGATATCGCAAGAGACCACCTCATTTATTGATTTTTAGGTCGAGCATACAACCTCTTGTATACATTTAAGTATACTTCTTCTGTGGGCTTCCAGCTATTTTATTTGTTAGTTTCAGTGTCATTTAACAATTCTTGCTTGCTAGTGGGCAGTCATGCCTCTTTGTCCCTCCTTCTGTGTGAAAGCAGGGACCAACTACTGTATAATTATGCTTTGTCCTGTTTATCTGGTCTGTAGGGTATGTATTTTTACTTTGTTTCCTGCTCCTGTCATGGGAAGCTTCCCTTTCCATCTGCAGAGCATTCTTTCTCTGAGCTTAGCTGTAAACAAGGATATAAATCAGGCTTTTATCTTAGTTACATTTGGTCTTTGTTGGCTCTCTGCACCTTCTCTCAGCCTCCTGGCTCCCACCCTTCCTTAGCGTGCATTTTCTTTACCAAGTGTGCCTGCTTGTGTGCTGAGAGCAAGGAAGGTGGTTCGCTTGTAATCGCTTATAGCCTAGGCACCCAGCTCTACCAGAGCTCCGCAATCCTTAGAGACAGTGCCTACTTCTGTCTATACTGGGATCCCACTCGCAGCTCCATCAGTTCACCTAAGTTCACACACTCCAAACCCTCAGCTGTGCCAGTGCCAGAAGTCCCCCACACACACTGTCTGCCAGAGCACCTCAATTCTTACAGTCAGTACACACTGCTGTTCCAGTACTGGGACCTCAGTTCACACACTTCAAGACCATCAGGCATGCCCATGCCCCAAACCCACACATGCTGTTTGCCAGAGCACCTTAGTTCTTAAAGTCAGTACACACTGTTGTTCTAGTACCAGGACCTCAGGCACAGCTCCATCAGTGCACATCAGTTCACACACTCAAAGCCCCTCAGCCATGCCCAAACCTCACACATGCTGTCTGCCAGAGCACCTCAGTTTTAACAATCAGAACACACTGCTGTTCCAGTACTGGGACCTAAGGTGCAGCTCCATCAGTGCACCTCAGTTTATACACTCAAGGCCCTCAGCCATGCCTGAACCCCGCAAATACTGTTTACCAAAGCACCTCAGTTCTTACAATCAGTACACACTGCTGTTCCAGTACCCGGACCTCAGGTGCAACTCCATCAGTGCACCTCAGTTCATACACTTTAAGCCCCTCAGCCATGCACATGCCATAACCCCACACTCACTGTCTGCCAGAGCACCTCAGTTCTTACAGTCAGAACACACTGCTGTTCCAGGACTGGCACCTCAGGTGCAGCTCCATCAATGTACCTCAGTTCACACACTCCAAGCCCCTCAGCCATGTTTGTGCCAGAAGCAAATACATGCCATCTGCCAGGGCAGCTCAGTTCTTATAGTCAGTACACTCTGCTGTTCCAGTACTGGGACCTCGAGCGCAGCTCCATCAGTGCACCTCAGTTCACACAGTCCAAGCCCTCAGCTGTGCCAGAACCCCACACATGGTGTCTGCCAGAGCACCTCAGTTCTTACAGTCAGTACACTATGCTGTTACAGTACTAGGAACTCGGGCACAGCTCCATCAGGGCACCTCAGTTGTACCTTGGCGAGGTCACTTCCTTTCCTATACTGGGACTCTACTTACATACAGTTCCATAACAGCAGCTCAATTCTAATATTCAGTCCCACTGCGAAGCCAATTCTGGACCCAAAAGAGCAAAACAAAGCTCAGCCAGTGCACCTCAAATCTAACATCCAATGTCACTGTCACTGTTGATGGGAACCACCACAGCTCTGCCAGAATCCATCAGTTCTAACATTTAGTGCATATTTCTTCTAAGTACTAAGGTTCACACACACGCCCATCAGGACTCCTAATTTCCGTGGTTCAGAGGCAATGCCACTCCCATATTGGGTCCTACTCGCAGCTTCACCAGGGAACCTACAGGCTAACACTCAGCAACACTGGCACACCAATACTAGGCACAAACCTCCATTAACATACCTCACTTTTGACCTTGTGTGCCAGATACTATTTCAGTACTGCAACCCACATACAACTGTCAGTGCATCTCAACCCTAACCTGCAGCTTCCGATTATTCCAATACCAGGAATTACACAGGACTCCGTTTCTCATTCCTCACTCGCTTCATTTGTATTATTCCCACATCTGTCTATATCCCCAATCCTGATCTGAAGCACTCCAATATTGCTGTATTGGGGTTCAGATGCAACTCTGCTGATTGCACCGCCTGCTGTTCTGCAATGCTCCCTGCTGTTCCACTATCTGACCTCTTTTTAGGACGTGGGGGAACCAATTAAATCTATTCTTAGCTGCCATCTTTATTTGGGAGTGTCTATTTCACCTGTCTCATTCTGTTCTTTCCTTTACTCTGTTCACTCTCAATGTTTCCTTTTCCCCTCCACTTTTCTCTTTCCACCTCTTAAAATCTACTTGTTCATAGTTTAGCTCTTAGATTCTTTCAACGGTTTCTGTCTACTCCTCTTCCTTTTTTTATTTCCCTCTTCCTCTTGCTACCTCCTCTTTCAAACTTGCAAACTCTTGGATATTTCTTTCCTTGTTTCATTCCTGTCTTTTTCCTTCATCTGGTGTTCATTCTTTCACTATTTTTTTCTCTTCCCTTCATTCTTTGTCTTTTTTATTTTCTCTTTCCTTTGACTCAATATGCGTCCTTTCATTTTTTTTAGATCTTTCTTCCTTCCTTTTCTGATGTTTTTCTAATCTTTATCAATCAATTCACATTTTAATATAAATCCCTCTTTTTCCCATTGGTATGTGGATGCCACAAGTTACTTGTCGGGACCCGAAGTGTCAAAGTGGTTTTCCCGTTCTGTGGGAAATGTGTCAATACCAACGTGCCCTGGTTCTTTTAATGCTTGTTTCTCTCACCATCTCTCTTTTTTATTACAATGTTAACTTATCTCTTTCTTTTTACAGTTCTTTCATTATTTTTCCATCTTTATCTTTTGTTCGCTAGCTTCCTTCCTTTTTTTCTTTTGTCTCACACGTTTGCTCTATTTCTACTCTTAGTTGTGTTGTCATTTTCTCGCTCTTTCTTTCCCTTCCTTCTTTTGTTTCTTTGTGACTCCCTTCTCTTTCTTCTTTTTGTCTGTTGTATTCCTTTTGCTTCTCTTTTTCTGCCCCATCAGCTTTCTCTCCGGAGGCCTAGTTATCAATGAAGCAACAGGTGCAGTGGCACCAGGGCCCAGAGACCCATGGACCTCAGTCAACTCTAATTACTGCTATATTTTTCCTTTGCAGTCAACAATGTTCCTTTCTTAGTCCAGGCCCATGACACCGTTACCCCGCCACTTGCCCTCTCCATCTTTACTCCCAACTCCCTCTTTCCTTTCACCCTCCAGTACATCCCAAATTATAATTTTGCTAGGAAGTTTTGAGCATTACACTCTAATGCCAAAAGTTTATTTCTGAAAGAGGTTTAAATGATAATTGTATATGTTATAAGCTAGAGGGAAAAAGTAAATGGAAGTGCTTCAGTTAAATTATGGGACACTGGAATTATATGGCAAGAAAAGACAAAATTATGAGGCAGGGTTGACCAATTTACGTGGCAAGAAAAGTCCATTTATGAATTTATAATGACAATAGCTCTAACTCAATAAAACATGAGAACTATTGCATTGCAAATGCTTGTTCCTACTGTGCTTGACATTTTGCATTAGCCCACAGTACAGCTAATGCGACACTAACCATATTCATGGCATTTGGTTTATAACCTTTGGGCTGTTTCATTGCCGAAGAACTGTAAATCTGTTTTTTTCTTTTATTACCATTGTTGCCAAAACTGGAGACAAAAATATAATGGATTATGTAGAATTATTGACAAAAATGACATAGTGGCCATTCTTCTGCATTTAGTGCCTTGACACAGAGAAAACTATGAACTGCTAAACCAAGCTATTGTCTTACAGAAGGTTGTTGCTATTTCGGTGTCCATCAAGTTTATTCGGAAAATACAAAAATTTCTATTCAACATATATTAAATATATTTGACAATCAGTCAGTCATAGCTTTATTTTGGCTCAACAGCCATAAAATACCATGTTTAAGATACAGTTTAAAATATATACATATTTTAAAACAATAAATTTGCCTGTACAATATTTCTCGTTTTGTAACAATTCCCAACACATAAGACTCAAATAGATCATAGATAAAAATGTGTAAAACAATATGATTTATAAAAACACAATGAATACGAAAAGGAAAATGGACAATTTAAGAATCACAGTTCCTCCACTAGACAACAGTTTCTGTATCCTCCACATATACAATAGGAAAGGGGAAAGAAGAATACAAACTGCCTACTATCACTCTGTAATATTCAAAAAGCTGTCCTGACATTCCTAAATTACGACAGACTGGTAAAATCCACCTCCTTCTAAAACCTAGGTAGATGGTAAAAAATAACCCATCATGCTTAGGTGATTCTACAACCTGTGTGCAGAATGGACAGAATTGATCCTGATTACTAGAGTGGCATTGTCACTTTGCTGTGAAAGAACCAAAGGCCAAGGTCCCCATGCACAATTTGAGGTATAGGATCTTCTCATGAGGGGGGAGGGGCTCGATTTTGTCCAACAACTCCTCAAAATGGTAATCCACTTTGAACTCCAAAAAAGATGCAGTAAGGAAACCAGCCCTAGACGTATGCAGATTATCTATGTCTTTATCTATGTAATGGGAGTAGGTACCTTTCAATTCACACATGGTTACTTAGATGATATCAGCAGGAGAAGTCCATAAATTCTCATACTCAATCTAGCCCAGGCAAGTTTTCAGAGATCCAAGCCAGGCAATCCTATAGGCATCAGGCTGCTGAAAAACATCTTTTAAAGCCTAAGAAAAAGGATTAAGCTCAGTAATTGTCCAGAGTCTCCGCCAATATCAGAGTGGTCTTCGCCCAGCTATGAAGTTGATCCGTCTCAGACCATAATCTAGCCACAGAGGAACAAGCGGGGTACTCACGGGGAGATTAGTGAAACATCTCAAGAGAAAAACGTTTATTAAATCTAGGGATCTAATATCTGGGGCCAGGATCAAAACTTAAGGCCCACAAAGATAGCATAAAGTCTACCACCTCCCAGTTTTACAGATTTCCAGTACAACAGTTGCAAGCAGAAGACCTGGTCAATTGTTCCAACGTTGTCTCTAAACGCAGCCTGTAGTGGGGTTAAAACGTTTGAGTCAGACATCCACTCATACAGCCTGTTTAAAACAATCTGGCTAAACAGCTTTTTCAAATTGTCAATGAGGCTGATTGGTCTGTAGTTGGATGGTAAAGAACTGGAGTCATTTTTAAAAATTGGGACAATGTCTGTCCCTGCCCAGGTGGGAGGGGTGGGTGCACCATTGAATATAGCACTTAAGCAAATAACCTGGCACCTTATTCAACCCAGGGGCTTTGTTTTTTGTAATTCAGTCTAATGCTTTGGAGAGCTCAGAACTATAACTCTGGTGGACCCAGGGTAACCCTGGCTCAATATGATGTCCAACCGGGAGGGCACTACTAAATTTATTACATAATGCCTGTGGAGTCCATGCTGATCTGCAGTGAAGGGGAATAAATGCCCTCCTTGTGACCAGAACTTTGCCTTATGCCACCTGGCAGTTTAGCACGACCCCCTTGTTTCTGACTGAGCTTTCTTATGGGGCACGGGTCACCATCTCTGGCATGCATGAGGGCAAAGACTCTAGGGGATGCAGTAGCAAGAAAATTATCAGGCTGACCAGCGACTCTGTCGGGTAAAGCCAAGGGTAGGCGGGATGGCTGTAGTCATGGAATTAGAGCCAGTGGGTGATCCTGGTGAAGGTCCTCAAAGAGGACCAGGAGCAATAACATAAACCAGAGAAAGTCTCCTTTTGGCTAATTCCATCTCGTTGAACACAACACTAACAGCGCAAACCGAGAAGGAGTCCAAAGTGGAGGGGCCTGGTGGGCTGGCTACAGTGGTAGCTTTTTCCCTCTGTGCTTTTCATTTGCCCATTATGTCCCCAGATGGCTAGCAACCACAAGTTAAAAAAGGATAGTGGAGGTCCAGAGGCGATGAATACCAGCATTGTATTGCCCCAGAGATCTACATGGGGAGAATGGGAGATCTCTGAGCACAAGGTACATTTAAGGTAAATGTACCTTCCCCAGGCAGTGGTAAGGAATTTATGCTGTGGAACCACCAAGAGCTGCCCCTATAACAATAAGTAAATAAAGACTAGATGCTCACCACTGAAGAAAGAGGAGCTATGTCCCAGCGATCCTAAATGACAGAGGGGTGGCACAGCCCAGCCTCATCTGGCTGTAGATAGGCGCAGACGGACCTGCTCTTGGGCTAGTGTTCGCCCTGGTGTATCCCATGCACATCTCACATGCGTCCCATGCTGTGGGAGCACCCAAATGTTTTTAAAGGCAGGCAGCTCTGGGTGTGTCTGTCCTGGGGGCACACCACATGACTGTAAATGCTGGTCATAGTAGTCCTTGCTTCTGGGCCCTACTCAGGCCCGCTGCCTCATTCTTTCTTCACACACTGCAGGAGCACCCAAATGTTTTTAAAGGCAGGTACCTCCAGGTGCATCTGAACTAAGGGAAAACCAGCTGACTGTGAATGCTCGTCACAGTAGTTCTTGCTTCCCGGCCCCACTTGGGCCCCACTACCTCCTTCACTATTCTCGTGCTGCGGGAGCACCCAAATGTTTTTAAAGGCAGATGCCTCTGGGTGTGTCTGTAATGGGGCGGACTAGCTGACTATGAATGCTGGTCATAGTAGTCCTTGCTTCACGACCCCAGCTGCCTCCTTTATTTAACAATCACTTTTGCCCTATCTTATGCGATTTATAAGTAGCTCCAGATAACCCATAAAAATGCCCCTCCTTTAGCAATAAGGTTGTCCTCCCTTTTCATAAAGTGACAATGCTTGGCTTGACCACAGCATTAAGGCTGTCGTTTTTCATAACCATTTTGTGTACCAGGTGATATAAACAGATTCACATGAATGTAAATCATATAAATATAACAACTTATATTCATATTTTTCTTTTTTCCCAAGAACCTTCCAGATGCAGCGAAGTAATGTTTTTTTATAACCATTGTACATTTACTTAAATTAATTTCATCTTCTACAGGGAAGGACGAAGAATGACACACGATAAAGTTACCATGTTGCCACTTGGGGTATTTTAATTTTGAAGGGGATATTTCTCTAAGAAGAAGCTAAGGATGAGTTAAATTGAAGTTTGTCCAAAATGGGATAACCAGAGACTGCACAAGACAGTATCTATTTATGGTAAATCTTGCAAAATCGTTTGGTACTTACTGGTAAAAAATATTCACTCAAATTCTAACCCATATGATGGAAGTGACCCTCTCTATAGGATCACCCCCAAACATGTTGCCTTCCTCCTCCTACCTTTTGCTTGATTTTTGCTTATTGGCCTTAGAATGACTCTGTGCTCTTTACCACTGCTAACCAGTGCTAAGGTGTGTGGGCTGTCTCCCTAAAACATGATTTGAATGGCAAATACTTGATTGGCATATTTAATTTTCATGTAGGTCCCTTTTACAGTGGTATACTATGTACCCAGGGCCTGAAATTAAATGCTACCAGAGGGCCTGCAGCACTTATTGTGCCACCCACTTAAGTAGCACCTTAAAACTTGAAGCCTAAGCGCAGAGTCCCACTGCAGTGTCGACCTGACATTTAAAACCCCTTGCCAAGCCTTAGACTCCACTTTGATTACATATGTCACTTTCTAAGGTAGGCCCTAGGTAACCTAAAGAGCAGGGTGCTGTATGATTGACAGGTAGGACATGTACCTTTTAATTTTACATGTCTTTGTAGTGGAAAAACTCCCAAATTCGTTTTTCACTACTGTGAGGCCTACCCCATCCATAGGATAACATTGGGGATTCCTTATTGTAATTGTAATTGTAATTGTAATCGTATTTATATAGCGCTTACTACCCCTGACGAGGCGTCGAAGCGCTTTTCGATGAGTAGCACGCTACTCCGGTACCCAAAAAGAATTAGTGATGGATTAGTATAATTTAATAAGGAGTACAGTTTTAGTATTATTATGAGTTAATTTGAGTTGCGGATATGAGAGTTTGTTAGTTAGATTGACTGGAGTAATGGAGGGGTGGAGGAGGAAAGAAATCCAGAAGTGTTAATTGGGAGTTTATCCTTCATTTACTCAATCCAAAGGCTTGAGATGAATAAAAGGGGAGCGGAGGGGAAAGAGGATGTGGAAGGATTAGGGAGAGCATAGTAGCAGGGTGAGATGAATGCAGGAGAATTTAGTAGGGTTGTGTGGGAGGTCACAGAGGTAGAGTGAGGTTTGGTGAGTTAGATGTGGAGGTGGAGGGAAGAGCTTAGGCAGAGATATTTAGGAGATGAAAGTGGTCGAAGGGATTTGGGATGAGTCCGAGTGAGAATGGAGGATAGTTTGATAGAGACATGACATAAGAGTGATGAGTAGATTAGTGTGATAAAAAGAGAGCAGAAATTCATAGATATCTAGTATAACAACCAAAAAATAAAATAAAATAAAAACCAGGAGCCATGCAATGATCCACTAACATGCCAGGCACAGAAACACCATATACACATACATACACATATATATATATATTTATACACACACACACATGAATACACACACATATGCACATACAATACATAATTAGAATCATGGGTAAAAAATACTTAGTCATCCATCAATCATCCTGGTAAAAGGCGGGAATTCCTTTACCTACTTCGAGGGTGGACGGGGTGTGGCTCAGCGGGCGGAGCTTACAGGTGCTTTATAAAGGGAGAACCTTCTACTCTGTGTCTCCAGCAGAGGAAGAGAGAACCCGCGCGTCTCAGTCAGATACAGATTACGCTCCAGTACATCATCAGTTCACCTCCAGGAAGGATTCTAGCTCTTTTCTGCTATGGGATCTCTGAGCGTACAGCCTTGCTTTATCTTTGCCAAGCCCAAGAGTTAGGGTGGCTTGTCCTTTCCAGAAAGGTGAGCTTCAACTGCGGCATCTGCTGCGTTTATATTGTACACTAGGGGTACGTGATGGGCCATGGGGTAAACGTCTCCAGCAACCTTGTGTGCCTTTGGCAATGTTATTGTTACTAGTGCGTCTTTGTGGAGATGTCCTCGTGCTTCTGCGCATCAACAACGCACCACGTGAATCGGCGGTAAATGCAATGGGGTCGTTTTGGAAAGCTGTCCATCATCCTGGTAAGAGGCGGGAATTCCTTTACCTACTTCGAGGGTGGACGGGGCGTGGCTCAGCGGGCGGAGCTTCCAGGTGCTTTATGAAGGGAGAACCTTCTACTCTGTGTCTCCCGGAGAGGAAGATAGAACCCGCGCGTCACAGTTAGATACAGATTACGCTCCAGTACATCATCAGTTCACCTCCAGAAGCTGAGCTTCAACTGCGGCACCTGCTACGATTATAATTGTAAGTGCTTCCTTTGAGGTTTAGTTTCTGTAAAATGAGCATCGTGGCCTACCCAACCGGAGTATTTTTTACGAGTATGTCAGTAAGCGTTACCTAGCATGTTTTATACGCCCCGTTTATATTGTACGGGTAAGTGATGGGCCACGGGGTAAACGTCTCCAGAAACCTTGTTTTCCTTTGGCAATGCGATTGTTACTAGTGCATCTTTGTGGAGATGTCCTCGTGCTTCTGAGCATCAACAACGCACCACCGGAATCGGCGGTAAACGCATTGGGGTCGTTTTGGAAAGCTGTCCATCATCCTGGTAAGAGGCGGGAATTCCATTACCTACTTCGAGGGTGGACGGGGCGTGGCTCAGCGGGCGGAGCTTACAGGTGCTTTATAAAGGGAGAAACTTCTACTCTGTGTCTCCCGGAGAGGAAGATAGAACCCGCGCCTCACAGTTAGATACAGATTACGCTCCAGTACATCATCAGTTCACCTTCAGAAGCTGAGCTTCAACTGCGGCACCTGCTACGATTATGATTGTAAGTGCTTCCTTTGAGGTTTAGTTTCTGTAAAATGAGCATCGTGGCCTACCCAACCGGAGTATTTTCTACGAGTATGTCAGTAAGCGTTACCTAGCATGTTTTATACGCCCCGTTTATATTGTACACTAAGGGTACGTGATGGGCCACGGGGTAAACATCTCCAGAAACCTTGTTTTCCTTTGGCAATGTGATTGTTACTAGTGCGTCTTTGTGGAGATGTCTTTGTGCTTCTGAGCATCAACAACGCACCACCGGAATCGGCGGTAAACGCATTGGGGTCGTTTTGGAAAGCTGTCCATCATCCTGGTAAGAGGCGGGAATTCCTTTACCTACTTCGAGGGTGGACGGGGTGTGGCTCAGCGGGCGGAGCTTACAGGTGCTTTATAAAGGGAGAAACCTTCTACTCTGTGTCTCCAGCAGAGGAAGATAGAACCCGCGCGTCTCAGTCAGATACAGATTACGCTCCAGTACATCATCAGTTCACCTCCAGGAAGGATTCTAGATCTTTTCTGCTATGGGATCTCTGAGCGCACAGCCTTGCTTTATCTTTGCCAAGCCCAAGAGTTAGGGTGGCTTGTCCTTTCCAGAAAGGTGAGCTGCAACTGTGGCATCTGCTGCGTTTATATTGTACACTAGGAGTACGTGATGGGCCATGGGGTAAACGTCTCCAGCAACCTTGTGTGCCTTTGGCAATGTTATTGTTACTAGTGCGTCTTTGTGGAGATGTCCTCGTGCTTCTGCGCATCAACAACGCACCACGTGAATCGGCGGTAAACGCAGTGGGGTCGTTTTGGAAAGCTGTCCATCATCCTGGTAAGAGGCGGGAATTCCTTTACCTACTTCGAGGGTGGACGGGGCGTGGCTCAGCGGGCGGAGCTTACAGGTGCTTTATGAAGGGAGAACCTTCTACTCTGTGTCTCCCGGAGAGGAAGATAGAACCCGCGCCTCACAGTTAGATACAGATTACGCTCCAGTACATCATCAGTTCACCTCCAGAAGCTGAGCTTCAACTGCGGCACCTGCTACGATTATAATTGTAAGTGCTTCCTTTGAGGTTTAGTTTCTGTAAAATGAGCATCGTGGCCTACCCAACCGGAGTATTTTCTACGAGTATGTCAGTAAGCGTTACCTAGCATGTTTTATACGCCCCGTTTATATTGCACACTAAGGGTACGTGATGGGCCACGGGGTAAACGTCTCCAGAAACCTTGTTTTCCTTTGGCAATGCGATTGTTACTAGTGCGTCTTTGTGGAGATGTCCTCGTGCTTCTGAGCATCAACAACGCACCACCGGAATCGGCGGTAAACGCATTGGGGTCGTTTTGGAAAGCTGTCCATCATCCTGGTAAGAGGCGGGAATTCCTTTACCTACTTCGAGGGTGGACGGGCGTGGCTCAGCGGGCAGAGCTTACAGGTGCTTTATAAAGGGAGAAACTTCAACTCTGTGTCTCCAGGAGAGGAAGATAGAACCCGCGCGTCACAGTCAGATACAGATTACGCTCCAGTACATCATCAGTTCACCTCCAGGAAGGATGTAGGAGGCTAGACTGGCTTGTAGTGAGTACCAAGGGGTACTTGCACCTCGCACCAGGCCCAGTTATCCCTTATTAGTGTATAGGGTGTCTAGCAGCTTAGGCTGATAGATAATGGTAGCTTAGCAGAGCAGCTTAGGCTGAACTAGGAGACGTGTGAAGCTACTACAGTACCACTTAGTGTCATATGCACAATATCATAAGAAAACACAATACACAGTTATACTAAAAATAAAGGTACTTTATTTTTATGACAATATGCCAAAGTATCTTAGAGTGTACCCTCAGTGAGAGGATAGGAAATATACACAAGATATATATACACAATAGCAAAAATATGCAGTATAGTCTTAGAAAACAGTGCAAACAATGTATAGTTACAATAGGATGCAATGGGGAAACATAGGGATAGGGGCAACACAAACCGTATACTCCAAAAGTGGAATGCGAACCACGAATGGACCCCAAACCTATGTGACCTTGTAGAGGGTCGCTGGGACTATTAGGAAATAGTGAGAGTTAGAAAAATAACCCTCCCCAAGACCCTGAAAAGTGAGTGCAAAGTGCACTAAAGTTCCCCTAAGGACAAAAGAGTCGTGTTAGAGGAATAATGCAGGAAAGACACAAACCAGCAATGCAACAACTGTGGATTTCCAATCTAGGGTACCTGTGGAACAAGGGGACCAAGTCCAAAAGTCACAAGCAAGTCGGAGATGGGCAGATGCCCAGGAAATGCCAGCTGCGGGTGCAAAGAAGCTTCGACCGGACAGAAGAAACTGAGGTTTCTGCAGGAACGAAAAGGGCTAGAGACTTTCCCTTTGGTGGACGGATCCCTCTTGCCTTGGAGAGTTGTGCAGAAGTGTTTTCCCGCTGAAAGGACGCCAACAAGCCTTGCTAGCCGCAAATCGTGCGTTTAGCGTTTTTGAACGCTGCCGGGGCCCAGGAGGAACCAGGAGGTCGCAAATTGGACCTGAAGAGAGAGGGGGCATCGAGCAAGACAAAGAGCCCTCACTGAAGCAGGTAGCACCCGGAGAAGTGCCAGAAACAGGCACTATGAGGATGCGTGAAATGGTGCTCGCCGAAGTTGCACAAAGGAGTCCCACGTCGCTGGAGACCAACTTAGAAAGTCGTGCAATGCAGGTTAGAGTGCCATGGACCCAGGCTTGGCTGTGCATGAAGGATTTCCGCCGGAAGTGCACAGGGGCCGGAGTAGCTGCAAAGTCGCGGTTCCCAGCAATGCAGCCCAGCGAGGTGAGGCAAGGACTTACCTCCACCAAACTTGGGCTGAAGAGTCACTGGACTGTGAGGGTCACTTGGACAGAGTCGCTGGATTCGAGGGACCTCGCTCGTCGTGCTGAGAGGAGACCCAAGGGACCAGTAATGCAGCTTTTTGGTGCCTGCGGTTGCAGGGGGAAGATTCCGTCGACCCACAGGAGATTTCTTCGGAGCTTCTGGTGCAGAGAGGAGGCAGGCTACCCCCACAGCATGCACAAGCAGGAAAACAGTCGAGAAGGCGGCAGGATCAGCGTTACAGAGTTGCAGTAGTCGTCTTTGCTACTATGTTGCAGGTTTGCAGGCTTCCAGCGCGGTCAGCAGTCGATTCCTTATCAGAAGGTGAAGAGAGAGATGCAGAGGAACTCGGCTGAGCTCATGCATTCGTTATCTAAAGTTTCCCCAGAGACAGAGACCCTAAATAGCCAGAAAAGAGGGTTTGGCTACCTAGGAGAGAGGATAGGCTACTAACACCTGAAGGAGCCTATCAGCAGGAGTCTCTGACGTCACCTGGTGGCACTGGCCACTCAGAGCAGTCCAGTGTGCCAGCAGCACCTCTGTTTCCAAGATGGCAGAGGTCTGGAGCACACTGGAGGAGCTCTGGACACCTCCCAGGGGAGGTGCAGGTCAGGGGAGTGGTCACTCCCCTTTCCTTTGTCCAGTTTCGCGCCAGAGCAGGGGCTAAGGGGTCCCTGAACCGGTGTAGACTGGCTTATGCAGAATTGGGCACATCTGTGCCCAACAAAGCATTTCCAGAGGATGGGGGAGGCTACTCCTCCCCTGCCTTCACACCATTTTCCAAAGGGAGAGGGTGTCACACCCTCTCTCAGAGGAAGTTCTTTGTTCTGCCATCCTGGGCCAGGCCTGGCTGGACCCCAGGAGGGCAGATGCCTGTCTGAGGGGTTGGCAGCAGCAGCAGCTGCAGTGAAACCCCAGGAAGGGCAGTTTGGCTGTACCAGGGTCTGTGCTACAGACCACTGGGATCATGGGATTGTGCCAACTATGCCAGGATGGCATAGAGGGGGCAATTCCATGATCATAGACATGTTACATGGCCATATTCGGAGTTACCATGGTGAAGCTACATATAGGTAGTGACCTATATGTAGTGCACGCGTGTAATGGTGTCCCCGCACTCACAAAGTTCAGGGAATTGGCTCTGAACAATGTGGGGGCACCTTGGCTAGTGCCAGGGTGCCCTCACACTAAGTAACTTTGCACCTAACCTTTACCAGGTAAAGGTTAGACATATAGGTGACTTATAAGTTACTTAAGTGCAGTGTAAAATGGCTGTGAAATAACGTGGACGTTATTTCACTCAGGCTGCAGTGGCAGGCCTGTGTAAGAATTGTCAGAGCTCCCTATGGGTGGCAAAAGAAATGCTGCAGCCCATAGGGATCTCCTGGAACCCCAATACCCTGGGTACCTCAGTACCATATACTAGGGAATTTTAAGGGTGTTCCAGTAAGCCAATGTAAATTGGTAAAAATGGTCACTAGCCTGTCAGTGACAATTTGGAAAGAAATGAGAGAGCATAACCACTGAGGTTCTGATTAGCAGAGCCTCAGTGAGACAGTTAGTCACTACACAGGTAACACATTCAGGCACACTTATGAGCACTGGGGCCCTGGGTTACCAGGGTCCCAGTGACACATACAACTAAAACAACATATATACAGTGAAAAATGGGGGTAACATGCCAGGCAAGATGGTACTTTCCTACACAACCCCCCCCCCAAACGAAGGACAATAAGACTAGCCATGACCTGATGAGTCTTCATTGTCTAAGTGGAAATATCTGGAGAGTCCATCTGCATTGGAGTGGCTACTCCCAGGTCTATGTTCCACTGTATAGTCCATTCCCTGTAGGGATATGGACCACCTCCACAATTTAGGATTTTCACCTTTCATTTGTTTTAGCCAAAGTAGAGGTTTGTGGTCTGTCTGAACAATGAAGTGAGTGCCAAACAGGTATGGCCTCAACTTCTTCAGAGCCCAGACCACAGCAAAGGCCTCCCTCTCAATGGCAGACCAACGCTTTTCTCTAGGGGTCAACCTCCTACTAATAAAAGCAACAGGTTGATCCTGGCCCTCAGAATTAGGTTGTGATAGGACTGCCCCTACTCCTAATTCAGATGCATCAGTTTGGACATAGAATTTTTTAGAGTAACAAGGGCTTTTCAGGACAGGTGCAGAGCACATGGCCTGCTTCAGCTCCTCAAAAGCTTTCTGACAGTTTGCTGTCCATAATACCTTTTTAGGCATTTTCTTGGATGTGAGGTCATTAAGAGGGGCTGCAATGGAGCCATAGTTCTTAATGAACCTCCTGTAATACCCAGTGAGGCCTAGGAAGGCTCTCACCTGAGTCTGAGTGGTAGGGGGAACCCAATCAATAATAGTTTGGATTTTCCCCTGAAGTGGTGCAATCCGTTCCCCACCAACAAGGTGTCCCAGATAAACCACCTTACCCTGCCCTATCTGGCACTTTGAAGCCTTGATAGTGAGGCCTGCCTTTTGCAGGGCCTCCAAAACTTTCCATAGGTGGACCAGGTGATCATCCCAGCTGGAGCTAAAGACAGCTATATCGTCCAAATATGCTGCACTGAAAGCTTCCAGCCCTTGCAGGACTGTGTTCACCAACCTCTGAAAAGTGGCAGGTGCATTTTTCAAACCAAAAGGCATTACAGTAAACTGGTAATGTCCTCCAATGGTAGAAAATGCAGTCTTAGGTTTAGCATCTTCTGATAATTTGATCTGCCATTACCCTGCAGTCAAATCAAAAGTGCTTAGATACTTGGCAGATGCCAGTGTGTCTATGAGCTCATCTGCCCTGGGTATAGGGTGAGCATCCGTTTTGGTTACCAAGTTGAGACCTCTATAGTCTACACAAAACCGCATTTCCTTCTTTCCATCTTTAGAATTGGGTTTTGGTACCAGTACCACAGGAGAAGCCCATGGACTGTCAGAGTGCTCAACCACTCCTAGTTCTAACATTTTCTGAACTTCTTGCTTTATGCAGTCCCTGACATGGTCAGGCTGCCTATAGATCTTACTTTTGACAGGTAAACTGTCTCCAGTATCTATAGTGTGCTCACACCAAGAAGTGGTGCCTGGCACAGTAGAGAAGAGTTCTGAAAATTGTCCTAGGAGATTTATGCAATTGTCTTTCTGCTCAGCAGTAAGACAATCAGCCAAAACTACACCTTCCACAAGAGCATCTTGATCTGTGGAAGAGAAGAGATCAGGTAGAGGATCACTATCTTCTTCCTGTCCCTCATCTGTTGCCATGAGCAGGGTGAGATCAGCCCTGTCATAGTAGGGTTTCAGGCGGTTGACATGGAGCACCCTAAGGGGACTCCTGGCAGTGCCTAAGTCAACTAAATAGGTGACTTCTCCCTTCTTTTCAACAATTGTGTGGGGACCACTCCATTTATCTTAGAGTGCTCTTGGGGCCACAGGCTCCAAGACCCACACTTTCTGCCCTGGTTGGTACTGAACCAAAACAGCCTTCTGATCATGCCATTGCTTCTGGAGCTCTTGGCTGGCCTGAAGATTTTTACTGGCCTTTTTCATGTACTCAGCCATCCTTGATCTGAGGCCAAGTACATAATCCACAATATCCTGCTTAGGAGCTTTTAAAGGTTGTTCCCAACCCTCCTTTACAAGTGTGAGTGGACCCCTAACAGGGTGTCCAAAAAGAAGTTCAAAGGGGCTGAAGCCCACTCCTTTCTGGGGTACCTCCCTGTAGGCAAAAAGGAGGCATGGTAGAAGGATATCCCATCTCCTGCGGAGTTTTTCAGGGAGACCCATAATCATGCCTTTGAGAGTTTTATTAAAACCTCTCCACCAGTCCATTTGTTTGTGGATGATAGGGTGTTGTGAACTTGTACGTTACACCACACTCCTTCCACATGGCCTTTAAGTATGCAGACATGAAATTGCTTCCTCTGTCTGATACTACTTCCTTTGGGAAGCCCACCCTGGAAAATATTCCCAGGAGGGCCTTTGCCACTGCAGGTGCTGTAGTGGTCCTTAAAGGAATAGCTTCAGGATATCTTGTGGCATGGTCCACTACCACTAAGATAAACCTATTGCCTGAAGCAGTAGGAGGGTCAAGGGGGCCAACTATGTCAACCCCTACCCTTTCAAAGGGAACCCCAACCACAGGCAGTGGGATAAGGGGTGCCTTTGGGGTGCCACCTGTCTTGCCACTGGCTTGACAGGTTTCACAGGACTTACAAAATTCTTTTGTGTCCTCAGACATCCTAGGCCAATGAAACAGGGGAACAAGCCTGTCCCAAGTTTTCATTTGTCCTAGGTGCCCAGCTAAGGGAATGTAATGTGCCAGTGTTAGGAGGAACTTTCTGTACTCCTGAGGAATCACTAATCTCCTGGCAGCTCCAGGTTTAGGATCCCTATGCTCAGTGTACAAGAGGTTGTCCTCCCAGTAAACTCTGTGAGAGTCACTGACATCCCCATTAGCCTGTTTGACAGCTTGCTGTCTGAGACCCTCTAATGTGGGACAGGTTTGCTGTGCCACACTCAGCTCCTCTCTGGCAGGCCCCCCTTCACCCAAAAGCTCAGCAGTGTCTGCTTCCAGCTCCTCTGGTGTAGGTTCTGCACAGGGAGGGAATTCTTCTAACCTCAGAAGTAGAATCCACTGTAGAGGGAGGGATAGTAGGAAGTGGTTTGCTTCTACTAGCCCTAGCTTTAGGGAGCACTTGGTCCATTGTTCCAGGATCCAAGCTTCCCTGTCCTTTTTGCTTTTTGGCCTGAGCCCTTGTCAAAGCAAAAATATGCCCTGGGATGCCCAGCATTGCTGCATGGGCCTCCAACTCCACATCTGACCAAGCTGATGTCTCCAAATAATTCCCTAATAGACAGTCTACAGGTAAATCTGAAGCTACCACAACTTTCTTTGGACCAGTTACCCCCCCCCCAGTTGAGATTTACAACAGCCATGGGGTGGCTTTGTGTTATGTTGTGAGCATCGGTTACTTGGTACTGGTGTCCAAGTATGTGTTGTTCAGGGTGCACCAGTTTCTCAATCACCATTGTGACACTGGCACCTGTGTCCCTGTAGGCCTGGACCTCAACACCATTTATTAGGGTTAGTTGCTTGTACTTCTCCAAGTTATGGGGGCAAGCAACCAAAGTGGCTAAATCAATAGCCCCTTCAGAGACTAAAGTAGCCTCTGTGGTCTCCCTAATCAGATCAACCCCAACTAAATTACCAAAAGTGAGCCCAGCTACTCCCTTGGATTGGCTATTAGTAGGTTTGCTCCCACCACCACTGCTATTAGTAGGGACACTAGGTGTAGCAGTAGGGGTTGTAGTGGTAGGAGCAGTGGTGCCTTTCTTTGGACAACTGGGATCTGTTGTCCAATGGCCTTTTATTTTACATAAATAGCACCATGGTTTCTTTTCCTTGTTCTGATTAAAGGAGGATTTGGACCCACCACCCCCACCAGAGTGTTTTTGTGGGCCTGATGAAGACTCATTTTTAGATTTGTCCCCACCCTTGTCAGAAGACTTCCCATCCTTCTTTTTGTTGCCATCTTTGTCACCCCCTGTATGAACTTTTCTGTTCACTCTTGTTCTGACCCATTTGTCTGCCTTCTTTCCCAATTCTTGGGGAGAGGTCAGATCAGAGTCCACCAAGTACTGGTGCAACAAATCAGACACACAATTATTAAGAATATGCTCTCTCAGGATCAAGTTATGCAGGCTGTCATAATCAGTAACTTTACTGCCATGTAACCACCCCTCCAGGGCCTTCACTGCCTGGTCAATGAAATCAACCCAGTCTTGTGAAGACTCCTTTTTGGTCTCTCTGAACTTTATCCTGTACTGTTCAGTGGTTAAGCCATAACCATCCAGGAGTGCCTTCTTAAGAACTTGGAAATTATTAGCATCATTTTCTTTCACAGTAAGGAGCCTATCCCTACCTTTTCCACTAAATGATAGCCATAGGATAGCAGCCCACTGCCTTTGAGGGACATCCTGTACAACACAGGCCCTCTCAAGTGCAGCAAACCACTTTTTAATGTCATCCCCCTCCTTATAAGGGGGAACTATCTTGTGCAGATTCCTGGAATCATGCTCTTTTGCAGGATGACTATGGGGAATACTACTGCTGCCACCATGGGTATCTAAACCCAACTTCTGTCTTTCCTTCTCTAATTCAAAAGACTGTCTATCCAAATCCAGCTGTTGCTTTTTAAGCTTCAGTCTGGTTTGTTCCACCCTCAACTTATTGAGTTCCCTCTCTAACATTCTGTCATCAGGGTTGGTGGGAGGGACATTTCTAGAAACAGAGCTATGATGGGAATGAACAGAAGGAGACCTGTCCCTTACAGAAGCCAACCTAACAGCTTGGTTTACAGAAACATTACTACCAGTATGGTGAGAATAAATGCTTTTGCTATGATGTGAGACAACACTATTTATTTGGTGTGGCTCATCATCATTACCATCTATGCTAGATTGTCTAGTAATGGGCAGGCTAGGAAGTTTCTTTCCTGAATCTTTTCCTGGGGGAGTCCCTGAATCAGATTGGGAAATATTAGGTACTTTTTCAACAGATGGGGCACCTATGGCCTTATCCTGTTCTCTAAGCATATTAAGTAACAGTTCCAAGGAAGGATTTTTCCCTACACTCAAACCTCTCTCTATACAGAGACTCCTTGCTCTTTTCCAGCTAAGGTTGTCATATGCAAGTTTGGACAGATCAACACTTTGGCCTGTGCCAGATATTTTTAGAGAGAGTTAAAGTGATAGAAAAAGAGAAAAGTTTTCAGAACTTTTTGGAAAGACAGAAAAAAACTTTTTAAACTTTTAAGAACTTTTTGAAAGTTTAGGAGTACTTTTCAGCACTTAGAAAAGAGTGAAAAGAGGAAATGCAAAATTTTTGGCTATGTGTATATACACTGACCTTGTTTTGTATATTTTTCTCTTATGAAAAGTACAATGACAAGAGTGGTAAGTAGTCTCAAGCACTTATCCCACCACTGCACAACCAATGTAGGAGGCTGGACTGGCTTGTAGTGAGTACCAAGGGGTACTTGCACCTTGCACCAGGCCCAGTTATCCCTTATTAGTGTATAGGGTGTCTAGCAGCTTAGGCTGATAGATAATGGTAGCTTAGCAGAGCAGCTTAGGCTGAACTAGGAGACGTGTGAAGCTACTACAGTACCACTTAGTGTCATATGCACAATATCATAAGAAAACACAATACACAGTTATACTAAAAATAAAGGTACTTTATTTTTATGACAATATGCCAAAGTATCTTAGAGTGTACCCTCAGTGAGAGGATAGGAAATATACACAAGATATATATACACAATAGCAAAAATATGCAGTATAGTCTTAGAAAACAGTGCAAACAATGTATAGTTACAATAGGATGCAATGGGGAAACATAGGGATAGGGGCAACACAAACCATATACTCCAAAAGTGGAATGCGAACCACGAATGGACCCCAAACCTATGTGACCTTGTAGAGGGTCGCGGGGACTATTAGAAAATAGTGAGAGTTAGAAAAATAACCCTCCCCAAGACCCTGAAAAGTGAGTGCAAAGTGCACTAAAGTTCCCCTAAGGACAAAAGAGTCGTGTTAGAGGAATAATGCAGGAAAGACACAAACCAGCAATGCAACAACTGTGGATTTCCAATCTAGGGTACCTGTGGAACAAGGGGACCAAGTCCAAAAGTCACAAGCAAGTCGGAGATGGGCAGATGCCCAGGAAATGCCAGCTGCGGGTGCAAAGAAGCTTCAACTGGACAGAAGAAACTGAGGTTTCTGCAGGAACGAAAAAGGCTAGAGACTTCTCCTTTGGTGGACGGATCCCTCTTGCCTTGGAAAGTCGTGCAGAAGTGTTTTCCCGCTGAAAGCACGCAAACAAGCCTTGCTAGCCGCAAATCGTGCGTTTGGCGTTTTTGGACGCTGCCGGGGCCCAGGAGAGACCAGAAGGTCGCAAATTGGACCTGAAGAGAGAGGGGGCGTCGAGCAAAACAAAGAGCCCTCACTGAAGCAGGTAGCACCCGGAGAAGTGCCAGAAACAGGCACTACGAGGATGCGTGAAATGGTGCTCGCCGAAGTTGCACAAAGGAGTCCCACGTCGCCGGAGACCAACTTAGAAAGTCGTGCAATGCAGGTTAGAGTGCCGTGGACCCAGGCTTGGCTGTGCACAAAGGATTTCCGCCGGAAGTGCACAGGGGCCGGAGTAGCTGCAAAGTCACGGTTCCCAGCAATGCAGCCCAGCGAGGTGAGGCAAGGACTTACCTCCACCAAACTTGGGCTGAAGAGTCACTGGACTGTGAGGGTCACTTGGACAGAGTCGCTGGATTCGAGGGACCTCGCTCGTCGTGCTGAGAGGAGACCCAAGGGACCGGTAATGCAGCTTTTTGGTGCCTGCGGTTGCAGGGGGAAGATTCCGTCGACCCACGGGAGATTTCTTCGGAGCTTCTGGTGCAGAGAGGAGGCAGGCTACCCCCACAGCATGCACAAGCAGGAAAACAGTCGAGAAGGCGGCAGGATCAGCGTTACAGAGTTGCAGTAGTCGTCTTTGCTACTATGTTGCAGGTTTGCAGGCTTCCAGCGCGGTCAGCAGTCGATTCCTTATCAGAAGGTGAAGAGAGAGATGCAGAGGAACTCGGCTGAGCTCATGCATTCGTTATCTAAAGTTTCCCCAGAGACAGAGACCCTAAATAGCCAGAAAAGAGGGTTTGGCTACCTAGGAGAGAGGATAGGCTACTAACACCTGAAGGAGCCTATCAGCAGGAGTCTCTGACGTCACCTGGTGGCACTGGCCACTCAGAGCAGTCCAGTGTGCCAGCAGCACCTCTGTTTCCAAGATGGCAGAGGTCTGGAGCACACTGGAGGAGCTCTGGACACCTCCCAGGGGAGGTGCAGGTCAGGGGAGTGGTCACTCCCCTTTCCTTTGTCCAGTTTCGCGCCAGAGCAGGGGCTAAGGGGTCCCTGAACCGGTGTAGACTGGCTTATGCAGAATTGGGCACATCTGTGCCCAACAAAGCATTTCCAGAGGCTGGGGGAGGCTACTCCTCCCCTGCCTTCACACCATTTTCCAAAGGGAGAGGGTGTCACACCCTCTCTCAGAGGAAGTTCTTTGTTCTGCCATCCTGGGCCAGGCCTGGCTGGACCCCAGGAGGGCAGATGCCTGTCTGAGGGGTTGGCAGCAGCAGCAGCTGCAGTGAAACCCCAGGAAGGGCAGTTTGGCAGTACCAGGGTCTGTGCTACAGACCACTGGGATCATGGGATTGTGCCAACTATGCCAGGATGGTATAGAGGGTGCAATTCCATGATCATAGACATGTTACATGGCCATATTCGGAGTTACCATGGTGAAGCTACATATAGGTAGTGACCTATATGTAGTGCACGCGTGTAATGGTGTCCCCGCACTCACAAAGTTCAGGAAATTGGCTCTGAACAATGTGGGGGCACCTTGGCTAGTGCCAGGGTGCCCTCACACTAAGTAACTTTGCACCTAACCTTTACCAGGTAAAGGTTAGACATATAGGTGACTTATAAGTTACTTAAGTGCAGTGTAAAATGGCTGTGAAATAACGTGGACGTTATTTCACTCAGGCTGCAGTGGCAGGCCTGTGTAAGAATTGTCAGAGCTCCCTATGGGTGGCAAAAGAAATGCTGCAGCCCATAGGGATCTCCTGGAACCCCAATACCCTGGGTACCTCAGTACCATATACTAGGGAATTATAAGGGTGTTCCAGTAAGCCAATGTAAATTGGTAAAAATGGTCACTAGCCTGTCAGTGACAATTTGGAAAGAAATGAGAGAGCATAACCACTGAGGTTCTGATTAGCAGAGCCTCAGTGAGACAGTTAGTCACTACACAGGTAACACATTCAGGCACACTTATGAGCACTGGGGCCCTGGGTTACCAGGGTCCCAGTGACACATACAACTAAAACAACATATATACAGTGAAAAATGGGGGTAACATGCCAGGCAAGATGGTACTTTCCTACACAGGATTCTAGATCTTTTTCTGCTTTTTTGATCTCTGAGCGCACAGCCTTGCTTTATCTTTGCCAAGCCCAAGAGTTACGGTGGCTTCTCCTTTCCAGAAGCTGAGCTTCAACTGCGGCACCTGCTACGTTTATATTTGGAAGTGCTTCCTTTGAGGTTTCGTTTCTGTAAAATGAGCATTGTGGCCTACCCAACCGGTGTATTTTCTACGAGTATGTCAGTAAGCGTTACCTAGCATGTTTTATACGCCCCGTTTATATTGAACACTAAGGTTACGTGATGGGCCACGGGGTAAACGTCTCCAGCAACCTTGTGTGCCTTTGGCAATGTGATTGTTACTAGTATGTCTTTGTGGAGATGTCCTCGTGCTTCTGAGCATCAACAACGCACCACCGGAATCGGCGGTAAACGCAGTGGGGTCGTTTTGGAAAGCTGTCCATCATCCTGGTAAGAGGCGGGAATTCCTTTATCTACTTCGAGGGTGGACGGGGCGTGGCTCAGCAGGCGGAGCTTACAGGTGCTTTATGAAGGGAGAAACCTTCTACTCTGTTCTCCAGGAGAGGAAGATAGAACCCGCGCGTCTCAGTCAGATACAGATTACTCTCCAGTACATCATCAGTTCACCTCCAGGAAGGATTCTAGATCTTTTCTGCTATGGGATCTCTGAGCGCACAGCCGTGTTTTATCTTTGTCAAGCCCAAGAGTTAGGGTGGCTTGTCCTTTCCAGACGCTGAGCTTCGACTGCGGCACCTGCTACGATTATGATTGTAAGTGCTTCCTTTGAGGTTTAGTTTCTGTAAAAATGAGCATCGTGGCCTACCCAACCGGAGTATTTTCTACGAGTATGTCAGTAAGCGTTACCTAGCATGTTTTATACGCCCCGTTTATATTGTACACTAAGGGTACGTGATGGGCCACGGGGTAAACGTCTCCAGAAACCTTGTTTTCCTTTGGCAATGCGATTGTTACTAGTGCGTCTTTGTGGAGATGTCCTCGTGCTTCTGAGCATCAACAACGCACCACCGGAATCGGCGGTAAACGCATTGGGGTCGTTTTGGAAAGCTGTCCATCATCCTGGTAAAGGCGGGAATTCCTTTACCTACTTCGAGGGTGGACGGGGTGTGGCTCAGCGGGCGGAGCTTACAGGTGCTTTATAAAGGGAGAACCTTCTACTCTGTGTCTCCAGGAGAGGAAGATAGAAACCGCGCGTCACAGTCAGATACAGATTACGCTCCAGTACATCATCAGTTCACCTCCAGGAAGGATTCTAGATCTTTCTGCTATGGGATCTCTGAGCGCACAGCCTTGCTTTAGTTTCCAAAGAAACTATAAATAAATAGAAATATACATATAATCTGAAAAAAATAATTATCCACATAGGCATATGCAGTTCATAGTTGTTTGAAGAAGGTGGTTATGAAGGAAAGAGCCAGCTCTTGAGTAGTTTCCTGAAAACAAGAAAGTTATCTGTGGCTCTTATAGTTGGGGGTAATGAATTCCATAGTTTGGCTGCTTGGACGGAGAAGGATGTACCACCTACAGTCTTTTTCTTGTATGGTGGTGTTCTAAGGCGGGGTGCCAGTCTTGAGCGGAGGGTTCTTTGTTGGATGTATTTGGTAATTTTCTTTCTGATGAAAAGCGGTCCTGTTCCATGTATAGCTTTGTGGGTGATACAAAGCAGCTTGAAAGTGCATCTTCTGGCAACGGGTAACCAGTGTAGTGCTCTCAAGGCAGGGGAGATGTGGGCTTGCGGCTTTATATGTAGTAGTAGCCTGGCTGCGGAATTCTGGATACGTTGTAGTTTTTTCATAACAGATAGAGATGATCCATGGTAGAGGCTATTGGCATAATCCAGTTTGGATAATACAAGTGAGATAGTAGCTTTCACCTTGTGTGGAAATCCGAGGTGAGGGAAAATGCGTCGTAAAGTCTTTAAGGTGATGAAGCTTGTGCGTGCTAATTTGTCTACTTGGGCATTCATAGTTAGTTTGGAATCCATGGTGATTCCTAGGATTTTCACTTCCTTGGATAATTGAGGAGGTGGTCCGAGATCGTCAGGCCAGACGCACAGAGGGTCATAATGTTTCCAGTCACCACATGTGAGTATTTCAGTTTTGGAGGTATTTAGTTTGAGATGGCTCCAGGTCATCCACTGATCAACGGCTCTGAGGCAACTGAAGATTTGAGAGTTTTCAATGTTTTTGGGGTCTTCTAATTGAAGTAGTATTTGTGTGTCAT
Source organism: Pleurodeles waltl (assembly GCF_031143425.1). Lineage (NCBI taxonomy): Eukaryota > Metazoa > Chordata > Amphibia > Caudata > Salamandridae > Pleurodeles > Pleurodeles waltl. Next base: position 391,736,697 of record NC_090450.1, read on the forward strand.
CTGCATAGTTGTAGCATGTGAGATGGAAATCATTGATCAGTTCTGGTAAAGATATCATGTAGATGTTAAAAATCAAAGGTGAGATGATTGACCCTTGGGGGACCCCTGTTTTTGTGAGGTAGGGTTCGGATGAGAAGGGGGGTGAGTGGATGATATTTGCTCTTTTTTGGAGATAGGAAGTAATCCAGTCGAGCGCAATCCCTTGTATGCCGGCTTCGTGGAGTCTTTGAGTTAGGGTGTCATGGTCAACTGTATCAAAGGCAGCTGAGAGGTCCAAGAGAAGTAGTGCAGCAACTCCATTTCGGTCAACTGTGTGTAGGAGGCTGGACTGGCTTGTAGTGAGTACCAAGGGGTACTTGCACCTTGCACCAGGCCCAGTTATCCCTTATTAGTGTATAGGGTGTCTAGCAGCTTAGGCTGATAGATAATGGTAGCTTAGCAGAGCAGCTTAGGCTGAACTAGGAGACGTGTGAAGCTACTACAATACCACTTAGTGTCATATGCACAATATCATAAGAAAACACAATACACAGTTATACTAAAAATAAAGGTACTTTATTTTTATGACAATATGCCAAAGTATCTTAGAGTGTACCCTCAGTGAGAGGATAGGAAATATACACAAGATATATATACACAATACCAAAAATATGCAGTATAGTCTTAGAAAACAGTGCAAACAATGTATAGTTACAATAGGATGCAATGGGGAAACATAGGGATAGGGGCAACACAAACCATATACTCCAAAAGTGGAATGCGAACCACGAATGGACCCCAAACCTATGTGACCTTGTAGAGGGTCGCTGGGACTATTAGAAAATAGTGAGAGTTAGAAAAATAACCCTCCCCAAGACCCTGAAAAGTGAGTGCAAAGTGCACTAAAGTTCCCCTAAGGACAAAGAAGTCGTGTTAGAGGAATAATGCAGGAAAGACACAAACCAACAATGCAACAACCGTGGATTTCCAATCTAGGGTACGTGTGGAACAAGGGGACCAAGTCCAAAAGTCACAAGCAAGTCGGAGATGGGCAGATACCCAGGAAATGCCAGCTGCGGGTGCAAAGAAGCTTCTACTGGACAGAAGAAGCTGAGGTTTCTGCAGGAACGAAAAGGGCTAGAGACTTCCCCTTTGGTGGACGGATCCAACTCGCCGTGAAGAGTTGTGCAGAAGTGTTTTCCCGCCGAAAGAATGCCAACAAGCCTTGCTAGCTGCAAATCATGCAGTTAGCATTTTTGGACGTTGCTGTGGCCCTGGAGGGACCAGGAGGTCGCAAATTGGACCAGGAGAGAGAGGGAACGTCGAGCAAGACAAGGAGCCCTCTCAGCAGCAGGTAGCACCCGGAGAAGTGCCAGAAACAGGCACTACGAGGATGCATGAAATGGTGCTCACCCGAAGTCGCACAAAGGAGTCCCACGTCGCCGGAGACCAACTTAGAAAGTCGTGCAATGCAGGTTAGAGTGCCGTGGACCCAGGCTTGGCTGTGCACAAAGGATTTCCGCCGGAAGTGCACAGGGGCCGGAGTAGCTGCAAAAGTCGCGGTTCCCAGCAATGCAGCCCAGCGAGGTGAGGCAAGGACTTACCTCCACCAAACTTGGACTGAAGAGTCACTGGACTGTGGGGGTCACTGGGACAGAGTTGCTGGATTCGAGGGACCTCGCTCGTCGTGCTGAGAGGAGACCCAAGGGACTGGTAATGCAGCTTTTTGGTGCCTGCGGTTGCAGGGGGAAGATTCCGTCGACCCACGGGAGATTTCTTCGGAGCTTCTGGTGCAGAGAGGAGGCAGACTACCCCCACAGCATGCACAAGCAGGAAAACAGTCGAGAAGGCTGCAGGATCAGCGTTACAGAGTTGCAGTAGTCGTCTTTGCTACTATGTTGCAGGTTTGCAGGCTTCCAGCGCGGTCAGCAGTCGATTCCTTGGCAGAAGGTGAAGAGAGAGATGCAGAGGAACTCGGATGAGCTCTTGCATTCGTTATCTAAAGTTTCCCCAGAGACAGAGACCCTAAATAGCCAGAAAAGAGGGTTTGGCTACCTAGGAGAGAGGATAGGCTAGCAACACCTGAAGGAGCCTATCACAAGGAGTCTCTGACGTCACCTGGTGGCACTGGCCACTCAGAGCAGTCCAGTGTGCCAGCAGCACCTCTGTTTCCAAGATGGCAGAGGTCTGGAGCACACTGGAGGAGCTCTGGACACCTCCCAGGGGAGGTGCAGGTCAGGGGAGTGGTCACTCCCCTTTCCTTTGTCCAGTTTCGCGCCAGAGCAGGGCTAAGGGGTCCCCTGAACCGGTGTAGACTGGCTTATGCAGAATTGGGCACATCTGTGCCCAACAAAGCATTTCCAGAGGCTGGGGGAGGCTACTCCTCCCCTGCCTTCACACCATTTTCCAAAGGGAGAGGGTGTCACACCCTCTCTCAGAGGAATTTCTTTGTTCTGCCATCCTGGGCCAGGCCTGGCTGGACCCCAGGAGGGCAGATGCCTGTCTGAGGGGTTGGCAGCAGCTGCAGTGAAACCCCAGGAAGGGCAGTTTGGCAGTACCAGGGTCTGTGCTACAGACCACTGGGATCATGGGATTGTGCCAACTATGCCAGGATGGCATAGAGGGGGCAATTCCATGATCATAGACATGTTACATGGCCATATTCGGAGTTACCATTGTGAAGCTACATATAGGTAGTGACCTATATGTAGTGCACGCGTGTAATGGTGTCCCCGCACTCACAAAGTTCAGGGAATTGGCTCTGAACAATGTGGGGGCACCTTGGCTAGTGCCAGGGTGCCCTCACACTAAGTTACTTTGCACCTAACCTTTACCAGGTAAAGGTTAGACATATAGGTGACTTATAAGTTACTTAAGTGCAGTGTAAAATGGCTGTGAAATAACGTGGACGTTATTTCACTCAGGCTGCAGTGGCAGGCCTGTGTAAGAATTGTCAGAGCTCCCTATGGGTGGCAAAAGAAATGCTGCAGCCCATAGGGATCTCCTGGAACCCCAATACCCTGGGTACCTCAGTACCATATACTAGGGAATTATAAGGGTGTTCCAGTAAGCCAATGTAAATTGGTAAAAATGGTCACTAGCCTGTTAGTGACAATTTGGAAAGAAATGAGAGAGCATAACCACTGAGGTTCTGATTAGCAGAGCCTCAGTGAGACAGTTAGTCACTACACAGGTAACACATTCAGGCACACTTATGAGCACTGGGGCCCTGGGTTACCAGGGTCCCAGTGACACATACAACTAAAACAACATATATACAGTGAAAAATGGGGGTAACATGCCAGGCAAGATGGTACTTTCCTACACAACCCCCCCCAAACGAAGGACAATAAGACTAGCCATGACCTGATGAGTCTTCATTGTCTAAGTGGAAATATCTGGAGAGTCCATCTGCATTGGAGTGGCTACTCCCAGGTCTATGTTCCACTGTATAGTCCATTCCCTGTAGGGATATGGACCACCTCAACAATTTAGGATTTTCACCTTTCATTTGTTTTAGCCAAAGTAGAGGTTTGTGGTCTGTCTGAACAATGAAGTGAGTGCCAAACAGGTATGGCCTCAACTTCTTCAGAGCCCAGACCACAGCAAAGGCCTCCCTCTCAATGGCAGACCAACGCTTTTCTCTAGGGGTCAACCTCATACTAATAAAAGCAACAGGTTGATCCTGGCCCTCAGAATTAAGTTGTGATAGGACTGCCCCTACTCCTAATTCAGATGCATCAGTCTGGACATAGAATTTTTTAGAGTAACAAGGGCTTTTCAGGACAGGTGCAGAGCACATGGCCTGCTTCAGCTCCTCAAAAGCTTTCTGACAGTTAGCTGTCCACAATACCTTTTTAGGCATCATTTTGGATGTGAGGTCATTAAGAGGGGCTGCAATGGAGCCATAGTTCTTAATGAACCTCCTGTAATACCCAGTGAGGCCTAGGAAGGCTCTCACCTGAGTTTGAGTGGTAGGGGGAATCCAATCAATAATTGTTTGGATTTTCCCCTAAAGTGGTGCAATCTGTTCCCCACCAACAAGGTGTCCCAGATAAACCACCTTACCCTGCCCTATCTGGCCCTTTGAAGCCTTGATAGTGAGGCCTGCCTTTTGCAGGGCCTCCAAAACTTTTCATAGGTGGACCAGGTGATCATCCCAGCTGAAGCTAAAGACAGCTATATCGTCCAAATATGCTGCACTGAAAGCTTCCAGCCCTTGCAGGACTGTGTTCACCAACCTCTGAAAAGTGGCAGGTGCATTTTTCAAACCAAAAGGCATTACAGTAAACTGGTAATGTCCTCCAATGGTAGAAAATGCAGTCTTAGGTTTAGCATCTTCTGACAATTTGATCTGCCAATACCCTGCAGTCAAGTCAAAAGTGCTTAGATACTTGGCAGATGCCAGTGTATCTATGAGCTCATCTGCCCTGGGTATAGGGTGAGCATCAGTTTTGGTTACCAAGTTGAGACCTCTATAGTCTACACAAAACCGCATTTCCTTCTTTCCATCTTTGGAATGGGGTTTTGGTACCAGTACCACAGGAGAAGCCCATGGACTGTCAGAGTGCTCAACCACTCCCAGTTCTAACATCTTCTGGACCTCTTGCTTTATGCAGTCCCTGACATGGTCAGGCTGCCTATAGATCTTACTTTTGACAGGGAAACTGTCTCCAGTATCTATAGTGTGCTCACACCAAGAAGTGGTACCTGGCACAGTAGAGAAGAGTTCAGAGAATTGATCTAGGAGGTTTATGCAATTGTCTTTCTGCTCAGCAGTAAGACAATCAGCCAAAACTACACCTTCCACAAGAGCATCTTGTTCTGTGGAAGAGAAGAGATCAGGTAGAGGATCACTGTCCTCTTCCTGTCCCTCATCTGTTGCCATGAGCAGAGTGAGATCAGCCCTGTCATAGTAGGGTTTCAGGCGGTTGACATGGAGCACCCTAAGGGGACTCCTGGCAGTGCCTAAGTCAACTAAATAGGTGACTTCTCCCTTCTTTTCAACAATTGTGTGGGGTCCACTCCATTTATCTTGGAGTGCTCTTGGGGCCACAGGCTCCAAGACCCACACTTTCTGCCCTGGTTGGTACTGAACCAAAACAGCCTTCTGATCATGCCATTGCTTCTGGAGCTCTTGGCTGGCCTGAAGGTTTTTGCTGGCCTTTTTCATGTACTCAGCCATCCTTGATCTGAGGCCAAGTACATAATCCACAATATCCTGCTTAGGAGCTTTTAAAGGTTGTTCCCAACCCTCCTTTACAAGTGTGAGTGGACCCCTAACAGGGTGTCCAAAAAGAAGTTCAAAGGGGCTGAAGCCCACTCCTTTCTGGGGTACCTCCCTGTAGGCAAAAAGGAGGCATGGTAGAAGGATATCCCATCTCCTGCGGAGTTTTTCAGGGAGACCCATAATCATGCCTTTGAGAGTTTTATTAAATCTCTCCACCAGTCCATTTGTTTGTGGATGATAGGGTGTTGTGAACTTGTACGTTACACCACACTCCTTCCACATGGCCTTTAAGTATGCAGACATGAAATTGCTTCCCCTGTCTGATACCACTTCCTTTGGGAAGCCCACCCTAGAAAATATTCCCAGGAGGGCCTTTGCCACTGCAGGTGCTGTAGTGGTCCTTAAAGGAATTGCTTCAGGATATCTTGTGGCATGGTCCACTACCACCAAGATAAACCTTTTGCCTGAAGCAGTAGGAGGGTCAAGGGGGCCAACTATGTCAACCCCTACCCTTTCAAAGGGAACCCCAACCACAGGCAGTGGGATAAGGGGTGCCTTTGGGGTGCCACCTGTCTTGCCACTGGCTTGACAGGTTTCACAGGACTTACAAAATTCCTTTGTGTCCTCAGACATTCTAGGCCAATGAAACAGGGGAACAAGCCTGTCCCAAGTTTTCATTTGTCCTAGATGCCCAGCTAGGGGAATGTCATGTGCCAGTGTTAGGAGGAACTTTCTGTACTCCTAAGGAATCACTAATCTCCTGGCAGCTCCAAGTTTAGGATCCCTATGCTCAGTGTACAAGAGGTTGTCCTCCCAGTAAACTCTGTGAGAGTCACTGACATCCCCATTAGCCTGTTTGACAGCTTGCTGTCTGAGACCCTCTAATGTGGGACAGGTTTGCTGTGCCACACTCAGCTCCTCTCTGGCAGGCCCCCCTTCACCCAAAAGCTCAGCAGTGTCTGCTTCCAGCTCCTCTGGTGTAGGTTCTGCACAGGGAGGGAATTCTTCTTCCTCAGAAGTAGAATCCACTGTAGAGGGAGGGATAGTAGGAAGTGGTTTGCTTCTACTAGCCCTAGCTTTAGGGAGCACTTGGTCCATTGTTCCAGGATCCAAGCTTCCCTGTCCTTTTTGCTTTTTGGCCTGAGCCCTTGTCAAAGCAAAAATATGCCCTGGGATGCCCAGCATTGCTGCATGGGCCTCCAACTCCACATCTGACCAAGCTGATGTCTCCAAATCATTCCCTAATAGACAGTCTACAGGTAAATCTGAAGCTACCACAACTTTCTTTGGACCAGTAACCCCCCCCCCAGTTGAGATTAACAACAGCCATGGGGTGGCTAAGTGTGTTGTTGTGAGCATCGGTTACTTGGTACTGGTGACCAAGTAGGTGTTGTTCAGGGTGGACCAGTTTCTCTATGACCATAGTCACACTGGCACCAGTGTCCCTGTAGGCCTGAACCTCAACACCATTTATTAGGGGTAGCTGCTTGTACTTATCCATATTAAGGGGACAAGCAACTAAGGTGGCTAAATCAATAGCCCCCTCAGAGACTAACACAGCCTCTGTGGCCTCCCTAACAAGGCCAACCCCAACTAAGTTACCAATAGTGAGCCCAGCTACTCCCTTGGATTGGCTATTAGTAGGTTTGCTCCCACCACCACTGCTATTAGTAGGGACACTAGGGGTAGCAGTAGGGGTTGTAGTGGTAGGAGCATTGGTGCTTTTCTTTGGAGAACTGGGATCTGTTGTCCAATGGCCTTTTATTTTACATAAATAGCACCATGGTTTCTTTTCCTTGTTCTGATTAAAAGAGGATTTGGGCCCACCACCCCCACCAGAGTGTTTTTGTGGGCCTGATGAAGACTCATTTTTAGATTTGTCCCCACCCTTGTCAGAAGACTTACCATCCTTCTTTTTGTTGCCATCTTTGTCACCCCCTGTATGAACTTTTCTGTTCACCCTTGTTCTGACCCATTTGTCTGCCTTCTTTCCCAATTCTTGGGGAGAGGTCAGATCAGAGTCCACCAAGTACTGGTGCAACAAATCAGACACACAATTATTAAGAATATGCTCTCTCAGGATCAAGTTATACAGGCTGTCATAATCAGTAACTTTACTGCCATGTAACCACCCCTCCAAGGCCTTCACTGAATGGTCAATGAAATCAACCCAGTCTTGTGAAGCCTCCTTTTTGGTCTCTCTGAACTTTATCCTGTACTGTTCAGTGGTTAAGCCATAACCATCCAGGAGTGCATTCTTAAGAACTTGGAAAGTATTAGCATCATTTTCTTTCACAGTAAGGAGCCTATCCCTCCCTTTTCCACTAAATGATAGCCATAGGATAGCAGCCCACTGCCTTTGAGGGACATCCTGTACAACACAGGCCTTCTCAAGTGCAGCAAACCACTTGTTAATGTCATCCCCCTCCTTATAAGGGGGAACTATCTTGTGCAGATTCCTGGAATCATGCTCTTTTGCAGGATAACTATGGGGAATACTGCTGCTGCCACCATGGGTTTCTAAACCCAACTTCTGTCTTTCCTTCTCTAGTTCAAAAGACTGTCTATCCAAATCCAGCTGTTGCTTTTTAAGCTTCAGTCTGGTTTGTTCCACCCTCAACTTATTGAGTTCCCTCTCTAACATTCTGTCATCAGGGTTGGTGGGAGGGACATTCCTAGATACAGAGGTATGATGGGAATGAACAGAAGGAGACCTGTCCCTTACAGAAGCCACCCTAACAGCTTGGCTAACAGAAACATTACTACCAGTATGGTGAGAATAAATGCTTTTGCTATGATGTGAGACAACACTATTTGTATGGTGTGGCTCATCATCATTACCAACTATGCTAGACTGTCTAGTAATGGGCAGGCTAGGAAGTTTTTTTCCTGAATCTTTTCCTGGGGGAGTCCCTGAATCAGATTGGGAACTATTAGGTACTTTTTCAACAGATGGGGCACCTATAGCCTTATCTTGTTCTCTAAGCATGTTAATTAACAGTTCCAAGGAAGGATTCTTCCCTACACTCAAACCTCTCTCTATGCAGAGACTCCTTGCTCCTTTCCAGCTAAGGTGGTCATATGCAAGTTTGGACAGATCAACATTTTGGCCTGTGCCAGACATTTTTAGAGAGAGTTAAAGTGATAGAAAAAGAGAAAAAAGTTTTCAGAACTTTTTAGAAAGACAGAAAAAAACTTTTTAAACTTTTAAGAACTTTTTGAAAGTTTAGAAGTACTTTTCAGCACTTAGAAAAGAGTGAAAAGAGGAAATGCAAAACTTTTTGGCTATGTGTATATACACTGACCTTGTTTTGTATATTTTTCTCTTATGAAAAGTACAATGACAAGAGTGGTAAGTAGTCTCAAAGCACTTATCCCACCGCTGCACAACCAATGTAGGAGGCTGGACTGGCTTGTAGTGAGTACCAAGGGGTACTTGCACCTTGCACCAGGCCCAGTTATCCCTTATTAGTGTATAGGGTGTCTAGCAGCTTAGGCTGATAGATAATGGTAGCTTAGCAGAACAGCTTAGGCTGAACTAGGAGACGTGTGAAGCTACTACAGTACCACTTAGTGTCATATGCACAATATCATAAGAAAACACAATACACAGTTATACTAAAAATAAAGGTACTTTATTTTTATGACAATATGCCAAAGTATCTTAGAGTGTACCCTCAGTGAGAGGATAGGAAATATACACAAGGTATATATACACAATAGCAAAAATATGCAGTATAGTCTTAGAAAACAGTGCAAACAATGTATAGTTACAATAGGATGCAATGGGGAAACATAGGGATAGGGGCAACACAAACCATATACTCCAAAAGTGGAATGCGAACCACGAATGGACCCCAAACCTATGTGACCTTGTAGAGGGTCGCTGGGACTATTAGAAAATAGTGAGAGTTAGAAAAATAACCCTCCCCAAGACCCTGAAAAGTGAGTGCAAAGTGCACTAAAGTTCCCCTAAGGACAAAGAAGTCGTGTTAGAGGAATAATGCAGGAAAGACACAAACCAACAATGCAACAACCGTGGATTTCCAATCTAGGGTACCTGTGGAACAAGGGGACCAAGTCCAAAAGTCACAAGCAAGTCGGAGATGGGCAGATGCCCAGGAAATGCCAGCTGCGGGTGCAAAGAAGCTTCTACTGGACAGAAGAAGCTGAGGTTTCTGCAGGAACGAAAAGGGCTAGAGACTTTCCCTTTGGTGGACGGATCCCGCTTGCCATGGAGAGTCGTGCAGAAGTGTTTTCCCGCCGAAAGAATGCCAACAAGCCTTGCTAGCTGCAAATCGTGCGGTTAACGTTTTTGGACGTTGCTGTGGCTCTGGAGGGACTAGGAGGTCGCAAATTGGACCAGGAGAGAGAGGGAACGTGGAGCAAGACAAGGAGCCCTCTCAGCAGCAGGTAGCACCCGGAGAAGTGCCAGAAACAGGCACTACGAGGATGCGTGAAACGGTGCTCACCCGAAGTCGCACAAAGGAGTCCCACGTCGCCGGAGACCAACTTAGAAAGTCGTGCAATGCAGGTTAGAGTGCCGTGGACCCAGGCTTGGCTGTGCACAAAGGATTTCCGCCAGAAGTGCACAGGGGCCGGAGTAGCTGCAAAAGTCACGGTTCCCAGCAATGCAGCCCAGCGAGGTGAGGCAAGGACTTACCTCCACCAAACTTGGACTGAAGAGCCACTGGACTGTGGGGGTCACTTGGACAGAGTCGCTGGATTCGAGGGACCTCGCTCGTTGTGCTGAGAGGAGACCCAAGGGACCGGTAATGCAGCTTTTTGGTGCCTGCAGTTGCAGGGGGAAGATTCCGTCGACCCACGGGAGATTTCTTCGGAGCTTCTGGTGCAGAGAGGAGGCAGACTACCCCCACAGCATGCACAAGCAGGAAAACAGTCGAGAAGGCGGCAGGATCAGCGTTACAGAGTTGCAGTAGTCGTCTTTGCTACTATGTTGCAGGTTTGCAGGCTTCCAGCGCGGTCAGCAGTCGATTCCTTGGCAGAAGGTGAAGAGAGAGATGCAGAGGAACTCGGATGAGCTCTTGCATTCGTTATCTAAAGTTTCCCCAGAGACAGAGACCCTAAATAGCCAGAAAAGAGGGTTTGGCTACCTAGGAGAGAGGATAGGCTAGCAACACCTGAAGGAGCCTATCACAAGGAGTCTCTGACGTCACCTGGTGGCACTGGCCACTCAGAGCAGTCCAGTGTGCCAGCAGCACCTCTGTTTCCAAGATGGCAGAGGTCTGGAGCACACTGGAGGAGCTCTGGACACCTCCCAGGGGAGGTGCAGGTCAGGGGAGTGGTCACTCCCCTTTCCTTTGTCCAGTTTTGCGCCAGAGCAGGGCTAAGGGGTCCCCTGAACCGGTGTAGACTGGCTTATGCAGAATTGGGCACATCTGTGCCCAACAAAGCATTTCCAGAGGCTGGGGGAGGCTACTCCTCCCCTGCCTTTACACCATTTTCCAAAGGGAGAGGGTGTCATACCCTCTCTCAGAGGAAGTTCTTTGTTCTGCCATCCTGGGCCAGGCCTGGCTGGACCCCAGGAGGGCAGATGCCTGTCTGAGGTGTTGGCAGCAGCAGCAGCTGCAGTGAAACCCCAGGAAGGGCAGTTTGGCAGTACCAGGGTCTGTGCTACAGACCACTGGGATCATGGGATTGTGCCAACTATGCCAGGATGGCATAGAGGGGACAGTTCCATGATCATAGACATGTTACATGGCCATATTTGGAGTTACCATTGTGAAGCTACATATAGGTAGTGACCTATATGTAGTGCACGCGTGTAATGGTGTCCCCGCACTCACAAAGTTCAGGGAATTGGCTCTGAACAATGTGGGGGCACCTTGGCTAGTGCCAGGGTGCCCTCACACTAAGTAACTTTGCACCTAACCTTTACCAGGTAAAGGTTAGACATATAGGTGACTTATAAGTTACTTAAGTGCAGTGTAAAATGGCTGTGAAATAACGTGGACGTTATTTCACTCAGGCTGCAGTGGCAGGCCTGTGTAAGAATTGTCAGAGCTCCCTATGGGTGGCAAAAGAAATGCTGCAGCCCATAGGGATCTCCTGGAACCCCAATACCCTGGGTACCTCAGTACCATATACTAGGGAATTATAAGGGTGTTCCAGTAAGCCAATGTAAATTGGTTAAAATGGTCACTAGCCTGTTAGTGACAATTTGGAAAGAAATGAGAGAGCATAACCACTGAGGTTCTGATTAGCAGATCCTCAGTGAGACAGTTAGTCACTACACAGGTAACACATTCAGGCACACTTATGAGCACTGGGGCCCTGGGTTACCAGGGTCCCAGTGACACATACAACTAAAACAACATATATACAGTGAAAAATGGGGGTAACATGCCAGGCAAGATGGTACTTTCCTACACTGTGTTTTTAAGATCGTCCCAGATTGCCATGAGTGCCGATTCAGTGCTTCTTCCTGGGCGGAATCCAGTTTGGAAGTCTGAAAGTATAGAATTGTCTTCAATGAATTGTGACATCTGGGCGAATGCTGCTCTTTCTATCAATTTGCCCAGGAAAGGTCCATTTGTGATAGGTCTGTAGTTGTTGGGGTCTTGCGGGTCTAGATTTGTTTTCTTTAATAATGGTCGTATGTATGCCTTTTTCAGGTCTGTAGGAAAAGTTCCTGAAGTTAAAGAGTTGTTGATGATTCTTCTTACAGGTGTGGCAGCGGACGTAGATAGCAGGATGTTCTTGAAGATCTGTGGTGGGCAAGGGTCAGAAGGGCAACCAGAAGGTCTGCTTGCTTTGACCAAATCCATAAATTCATCCTGGGATATTTGTTTGAAGGACTGTAGAGGTTGGGATGGTTTATTCTTAAAGGGTATTTTAGTAAAGGGGTTGGTGCTGATGGTTTTCTTCTGTTTTAAATAGGAGTCCAATGTGTCTGCCTTGGTTGTGTAGTGAGCTGCCAATTTGTTTGTGAAATCTTGAGTGGTGGGATGACTTCCTTCCATGCATGTGGGTTTTCGAAATTCATTGAGAATTTTGTAAAATTCCTTGGTTGTAGATTGAGCATTTAGAATTCTGTCTGAGTAGTATCTTTTTTTAGCTTTTTTGATTGATGATTTGTTTATCCTGTTAAGTTTGTGTAGCTGCAGTTTGTCTTGACTGTTGTTTGTTTTGAGCCAGGTCCGCTGCAACTTTCTGATTTGTTTTTTAATCTTTTTAAGTTCTGTGTTTCTCCAAGGTGTTGGTTTTCTTTTGTCATGTTTAGTTTTTCTGAGTGGTATTAGGACATCAAAAGCTTCTTGTAGCCACTCATAAAGTTTAGGTACAGAATTGATTGTATCTAGATCTGTGTTTGCTGTTAGTTGTGTTTCTAAGTGATCCAAATTGAGTTTTCTCCATGGTCGATAGGTGTATGTATGTAAGTGGTTGTGGGGTGTGTTGATTTGTGGAGTTGTCTGTCGGAAAGTTATCAGATGGTGGTCTGACCAGGTGGTTGGTGTGATGCTATGAATAGTAACAAGTTCAGGCTTAGCAAAAATTACATCTAGGATGTGACCACCGATGTGTGTGGGATTGTGTAAAATCTGATGTAGATTCAATGCGAGTAGGCCAGTGGTGATAGCTTTTGGATGGGGCATATTGGGTTTGTCAAACCAAATGTTTAGATCCCCAAGAATGCATAGATTGGAGTATAGTGTAATAAGGTTTGAGACTATGTCAAGAAAGGCATCTGGGAAAGTGGAGTTGTTAGGTGGAGGTCTGTAAAGGAGGAGAAAGTTACAGATGGAAGTTGGAGTAGGGTGGCATCTGGTAAGGAGGGCTTCACAACCTTGTATGGAGATGTTGTCTGTTTTACTGAGGTTTATTGCCTGTTTGAATATAATAGCTAGTCCACCTCCTCTCTTGCCTATACGGTTTTGTGTGATGGTTTGATAGCCTGGAGGAAGGGCTTCGTGCAATACTGGTGCCATGTCATCTCCCAACCAGGTTTCCGTAATGAATAGTAAGTCAGGTTGTGTGTCTGTGAGAAGGTCGTAGATGTGGTGCTTGTTTTTTTAGAGTGATCGAGCATTTATGAGCTGGCAGTTTAGATAGGGTGTCGTAGTGTTGTTTTGTTTAGTAGAAGGGTAAGTAGTATAATGTGAGCTTGAAGCAGGAGTGTTGCTAGTTGTGTTAACTGTTTGAGGCTCACAATAGTCTTGCTTTTCAACATAGTGTTCCTCTTCCAGCAGGTTAAGGAGGCATTTTGTTGGGTCTGTGTGTGTGGGTGGTGAACTTGGTGGCTGAGAGAGCCATGAGGAGTGTAGTGTTTTTTGTAGGGTAGTTTTATTATGAAACAAACAAGGGGATGCGAGGTTGCTATGAGTGGCATGTTTTTTATTTTGTTTGCGTTTGTTTAGTGTGGATGGAGTGTGGGTTAGGGGTGGTGGAGGAGCATGTGGATCATGATGTAAGGCTCTAAATTATGCAATGGAGGAGAGGCGACTGAATGAAGGTTGCTGGGATGGGGTGCTTGTGGTAGGTGTTTGTGAAGAGTGGGGGGGGTAGGGGTGGAGATAGGGTGGAATTTGTATCCTTTGTGTAGTCTTGGGGGTGAGAGTGGGTATGATGATGAGTGAAATGTAAGTTTGTGTTGCTTTGATGTGCTGATGTTTGTGGTTGGTGTTGTTTTTGTGGAATAATGAGAGGGGCTATTGGTGTAGTTGTTTTTGGTGAGGGACTTGTATGTGAGTTAGTGCTGTTAAGTGGAATTTGAGTGTTAGATGGGGTGTTGATGTGTTTTGGAGATGAATGTATGAGGTGTATATGAGGTGATGGATGTGTGTCAGGGAGATAAGTATTAGTTGAGATGACTGGAAGAGGTAATATGTGTGGTGGAGTGAAATGTGGGGATTGTATGGTTGTGTGTAATTGGTGAGCAGAGGGGAAGAGTGTGTGTAGATGATGTGTTTGAAGGCAGGGTTTTTGCATTGTTATGAGTTCAGGCGGTCTGTGTGAAGCGAACAGCGGATAGTGTTTTTGGTTAGTATGTGTAGAGAGTGTGTATCTGGGAGACTGAAACTGAGAGAATTGTATGTTGTAGTTTTGTATTGTGTGGGCAGTGGCAGGTAGTGTTAGTGGGAGGGGATAGAGTAGTGTTTGCTGTGAGTATGAAGGTGTTTGACTGCAGTAGTTATGGGGTGTATGTGTATATGTGTTGTATGTAGGGTATTGTGTTGGGTGGTGGGGCAATGCAATATGTCTGTGGTCAGTTTGTGTGGTGTTGTTGGAGGAGACTTTGTTAACTCTATGCTGTAGTCATATTTTATGATATTGAGTATCCATTTGTCAGAGGTGATCTCCAATTCCTTCAGGAATCCTCAGCTTCTTTCTTCAACTGGTGATCTGTGTAGGATGGTTACTTGTGGACAGTCACTCGCCAGTGTGTTTCCCCCCTTTTGGGGTTCCCTCTCTTCCGCTGCCACCTATGGGCTGAATGGGGTTTGAGCAGTACTGCCATTATGGGGCAGTGGTGGCCTGAGTCCTTTGGTTGCTCAAGGTTGTGCGAGTCATATGTGGCTACATGGCTCGCCTTGCTGAAGCCACCCTCTTTGTCTGGGTGATGCCTCCTTGGAAGATTCCTTTGTACTGTAGGGCTCCCATGGCCTTGGCGGTCTTGTTCCTATTTATTTATTTATTTTTTAACACATTTTTAAAATTCATTTTGAAATATGCAGGGAACAAACGGCAATGCAGTTCAAGAATGGAAGCGACATAATAAAAAAAAAATCGGCATTTGGAGCGTTGCATATAGGGCAAGCAGAGGAGCGGTTCGAGTCAATACGGTCAATATCTTAGGGTGTGATGTATATTCTCCTAAGGAATTTAAAGTGGACTAATTTATGACACTGATTGGATGAGACAAACTTGTTCTGCGTGAAGCATGCGTCCCACACCTTCTGTGATATTGGACGACCTAGATCCCTTGAGTCGAGTGTCCAGTATTGGAAGAGCTTTAATACAAGAGAGATAAGTTTGGGTACCAAGCGTGCTCCCGTGTCCGCAGTAGCCACCAAGGTAAAAGAGCGAACTCTGCAGGAGCAAAAGGATACGTGGCATAGCGCGCTGCAGCCGGCAGAGTACGAAATGTTGTAAGTGCGTGGCATCAGTGAATCGAATATCTGCGGTGCGTGAGAATATGTGGTCATCCGAGAAAACATCCCCATAGATATCTAGGTGGAAAGTGTGTAGTATGCGCTGGACAAGTGTCTCTTGAGTGATAGGTATAAATGGATTATTAATGAGTGCCAAGGCAGGAGAATATAACGAGTCGCAGTGATGCACATGAACGAGCTTGCGCCATGCCCAGCTGGTGGTAGAGAGAGTTTGAATATCGCTGCTATGTAATGGGACACCCCCAGGCAGGAGGGCCAAAAGGTCTCTCTCCGGGATAGAGCATGGGAGACGAGCATCCAGATAATACCAATGATATGTGCAGTGGCACTGTGCATAAGGTAGTAGAGCTGGAAGTGCGGAACATTGAATCCACCGCGCTCATACAGGTGAGTCAAGACCTACCAACGAATGCGTGGATGGTGATCAGCCCACACCGAACGGGTAGTCAGGCTACGGAGCACTGCAAAAAAGGAATTGGTAAGTGGGATCGGAATGTTTAAAAACAAATATAAAAATTGTGGGAGAACCACAATTTTAGGAAGTGATATCCGGCCTGCCATGGATATCGGTAGTTTTACCCATCTGTCCACCTGGGCAGTGAGTCTCTCCACCGCAGGCCCGTAACTGACCCACAGTACCTGCTCCCTGTCTCTGTGTAAGTGAATACTGAGGTGTTTCACTGAGTCAGGGCACCAGCGCAAGAGGAACCCAGTCTCAAGCGGTTAGGTAGCATCAGTCAATGGGAAAAGATCTGATTTAGCCCAACTGATATGGAGCTCTGAGAAGGCACCAAAATGAGTCACCTCTTCCAATATTGGTGCAAGGTTGATCTCGGGATGACGGATGAACAGCAAGATATCGTCTGCGTATAGCAACACCAACAGCAGTCCTGTAGTCCAACGCAGCCCTCTGCGTATATAACTTTGCACAAGTGGCGCACTAATGGGTCCATAGCCAGAATGAAAAGCAAAGGGGGTAAGGTGGCTTCCCTGCCACGTGCCTCGTGTTACAGGAAAGAAGGAGATAACTCGCAATTAAGCCGTATTGCTGCCGTGGGCCGTGAACAGAGCAGAGAGATCAATTTGGTATAGCCCCAGTGGAACCTGAGTTTTCGAAGGACTCCGTGCAGAAAGGGCCATTCAAATGAGTCAAAAGCCTTTTCAGCGTCTAATAACGCAACCTCTGCCGGGACCTCAGGGGACACTCTATTTAGCATGCTGAATATAGTGCGTAGGTTAATGGAAGTGGAGCGGTGCGGGATAAAGCCAACTGAGAGGGGGAGATGATCATCTCCAACAAAAGGGATAGACCTGTGGCTATCATCTTGGCTAAAATCTTGTTGTCAAAATTAATCAGGGAGGCAGGGCGGTAGGACCTGCAATTTAGAGGATCTTTACCAGGTTTCGGCAACAGAGCTATGACCGCCTCTCTCATTGATTCCAACAGGGAACCAATCTCAAGGGCCTCCGCATACACCAAGAGGATGTAAGGGCTAAGAATATCCTTAAATTGCTTGTAGAATGCTCCAGTGAACCCATCCAAACCCTGGGGCATGGATCCCGGCCAAGGAATCTATTGCTTGCAATATCTCTTTGGCAGAGAAGGGCTCACTTCGGAATTGCTGTTAGGCAGATGGAAACCAGACCATAAGGATATCTTCAGGATAGTCCTGTAGTGTCGATCCCAAAGGTTCAGTTCTCGCAGTATAAAGACTGGAGTAATATTTATAAAACTCTGCCAGAACCTCTGTTGTGCCAGCAGCAATACTGCAGTCAGGTCTTTGAATTTCGAGTATATGGAATACGGGACAAGATGGTAGGATCAATCTGGCAAGTAGTCTCCCGGGTTGGTCTCCCTCCCCATATCTACGGGCCTTAGTATACTTGCTCATGTATTGCACCCCTCGCTGTGATAGGGTTTTAAATTTCTCAAGCAGAAGCCTACAAGGACCCAGATGGGAGACAGCATTGACATCAGTGGATTCACGGTCGAAGTCAGCGAGCTGCGCCTCGACACGTGCAAGACCATTACATATGTGACGTGGAACACCAGTGTGTGCTGAAATGCAGATACCTCTGATATATGCCTTGAAGACATCCCACAACACTGCCCAAGTATCCACGAGCCCTTATTCAATTTAAAAAAGTTGAGCACTGATTTGCACAAAGATGAACAGAATGGCGTGTCCAATAATGCCATATCCAGGAACCTCCAAAATTTCCTGCACCTGGTGACCGCAGGTATAGAAAGAGTCAACAATATCGGGGAGTGGTGAGACACGGTCCGCAGGAGATGCTGAAATGCCGTGGTCCATTGTGCAGTAGCACCCGCTAGGAGCCAATAATCTATGCGGAACCAAGTGCCAAGAGGAGCAGAGCGGAAAGTATATGGTAACGCACCGGAACCATGCAGTCGCAAAGGGTCCCGAAAAGCAAAAGCAGAACAGAGATCCTTCAATGCCCAAAGGGAGCGGGCTCAGATGACAGGCAATGAGAAGTGGTATCCAACGCTGGATCTATTGCCAAATTAAGGTCACCGCCCATTAGGATATGATCTACGTCAAAGCGATCAATATGGGAGTGAATGTCTTGAAAACATTCAGGGCATTAATACTGGGTGCATACACATCGCCTACAGGATCCTACGCTTTTCCAACAGCCCTGCAACCATTACATATCTGCCCGTGGAATCCACCAGGGTCAACAGCGGTCGAAAAGGCACAGATTTGTGGACCAGAATATAGACCCCCCAGTAGTAGGTGCTATAACTTGTTGTTACCGGTGGGGGCCCCAAGTGATGGCAAATGGGGGCACTGTGCCAGCTGCAAGGTGCGTCTCTTGCAGGAACGCACCCTGCACCGCATGCCTGCAAAGGTACTGGAGCACCAGCCTGCATTTACGGGGATTGTTTAAACCACGTACGTTCCAGGACATGAAAGTAAGTCCCCAAAGCATTTGTGTGTGAGGAAGCCGTCATTCCTCCGTGTGGATTATGTGATGTCATCTGCGTAAATTGCAGGAATGGGAACGGACTGCATGCAAAACAAAACAACATTACATTGCATAAACTGAGAACAGAAAACACCCCTCCCACCACCCACACCCGGGCTACAAATACCAGGCAAAACCCACAGGACCCTAAACAAAGAACATTAAGACTATAATAAGGGATTGTGGTATAAACCATGGGAGCATGGCAACGCAACCACAGGAATCCCCCACAACACAGGTAAAATTGACAGTGCAATATGGGTGAAAACGGCCTAAACGGAACATGGTAATGAACCAGTGAGAAGTCCTAAGCAGTGGTGGGGTATGACAATCAAAGGACAGACAGCATGGTTGTGAAACTGGGGGCAGTGTGGGTTCAAATAGACACATCTAGTCAGGTGGGAAGAGCTCCATGCTCGAGGCGGGTCCCACATCAGGATCATCATTGCCATGGAGAGTCATGGGACGAGCCGGTCGGCCGAGAATGTTGCTTACAAAACATCATGACCTCTTTGGGGTTGTCAAAGTACCGCGTTTTACCGTTGACCTCAACCGGGCTAAGTACATCATGCCATAACGTATACCAGTTTTACGAAGCAAAACTTTGACCTCAGTGAATTTTCACCTGGCTTTCTGCACCGCAGGTGTAAAATCAGGAAAAAGGGACACTTTGCCATAGTGATACTGTAAAGGAGCTTTCTCTCTGGCAAGTCATAGGGCAGTGTCTTGGTCCCTGAAATTCAGCAGACGGGCGATTATCAAGCATGCAGGAGCCCCGGGGGAGCAGTCTAGGGCCCAAAGTACATTGTGCTCTTTCCACCATGAAGGGTGAGGTGAAGCCCTGGTGCCCTAATAGATCTGTCAGCAACTTCTCTACAAATATGTCAAGCCGGCCAGTTTCAACAATTCCGGCAATGCACAAGCAATTGCAGTGCCCCCAGCCTCCCAGCCTCTAAATCTTCGATCTTTATGGTTAAAGTCTTCAGCCTCCCCTCCAACTTCTCAAGACGCTTTTGCAGTGACGCTATGTCATCCTCAATAACAGAAATTCGACCCTCTGCACCCTTCAGGCGTGATTGTTGTTTGTGCAGGCGACTGCTCATGCTATCGAGTCTGGTGGTCAGGGAGTCAAATCTATTGTCGATGGTGCGAAACCCAGCCCTCAACTCTGTCATTATGGCCTCCGCTCCCAACGATCGGTCACAAACCTGACCACTCTGGGCCTCCTCTAGGTCTCGCATCGGAGCTGTGGCCATGTATGTGTGTTGTTTTTTTCTCAAATGGGAGCTCCAGTGGTGCGCCACGCAGTAGCCAACGGTATCTTCAAAAGGCGGTTAATGCAATTATCAACACAGCAGCAGGACACCACCAGTTTAGTTTACTGGATTTATAGAGTGCATGGCTACCCGGAGGCATCCCAGCGCTAATGCAGGACCAGGAAGAACCAAAACGGTACTATGCTAAGATAAATAAAGTCTTCAGTTTCCCACGAAAAGAGATTCCAGAGTTGTCTAGTCGGAGTTCCAAGGGGAGGGAATTCCATATATTGGCTGCTCTACAAGCAAAGGATCTGCCTCCCAATCTTGCTTTCTTAACACAAGTGTTAATTAGAATGTCTTATGAGGATCTAAGTGTTCTCTGAGTGATGTAGGATGTTATGATTCGTCTGAGAAAAGCCAGACCCTTATTATGAAGGGCTCGGTGCATGATACACATAGCTCTGAAGTTAATCCGTTGAACAGGAAGCCAGTGGAGGGAAGCTAAGGCTGGCTTAGTAGAAAGATGTCTAGGAATGTCCATGGGTAAGCGGACAGCTGCGTTTTGTAATTTCTTTAATACGTAAGTAGGAGAACTCAGGAATAGAACATTCCCATAGTCTAGACATGACAGTAAAAGGGCTTGAATAATAAGTCTTTTGGCAGGAAAAGGAAGAAGCTTAAAAAATTTCCTAAGGGTTCTTAATAGATTGAAGCAGGTGGTGGCGAGTTTTGTGGCATGGCATTCCATTGTAAGGCGAGAGTCCAGCCAAAAACCTAAACTTTTTATAGTTTCTTTTGGCGGGGGGAGGTCTTTTAGTCCTTTCGGGCTGAAGTAGGGGACTTATGTAAAGAAAAGTTCCCAACCAACATTAACTGTTTTTTCGTCGTTAAGTTTAAGCTTGCTGTCTGCCATCCATCTGGGGACATCTAATAGACAGGAAGATAGAGCGGCCTGTTCGCAGTTAGCATTAGTAAACAAAAAGAAAACCGGCTGTCATCGTCATAGGATATTAGGGGTAGACCATAGGGTTCCACGATCTTTGCCAATGGGGACATATGAATATTAAAAGAGTAGGGCTCAGGGAAGAGCCTTGAGACACCCCACAAGTGAGGGGAAAAATATTGGAAAATAATGACCTATCCAAGACTTGAAAGGACTTCTTTTCCAAATAGGAGGAAATCCATTTAAAAGTGATACCCCCAAATCCTGTTTGGGATATTCTGTGAAGTAAAATCTTGTGATCCACCGTGTCAAATGCGGCGCTCAGATCTAGTAAAATGATTGCTGCATATCCACCTGCATCTAGACGTTGACAAGTGTCTTCTGTCACGGCCAAAAGGGCAGTTTCTTCAAGGCAGCCTGTCACTTGCTTATTGACATGTTTTTCAATTATTTTGGATGCTATACGGAGAAGAGCAATAGGTCTATAATTACTAAGTAGAGAAGCATCCAGCCTAGGTTTTTTTTAGTTTTTTTAGTAGAGGTTTCCAATTTTGTGGTAACTGACCGGCTATAAGGGAATCATTAAGAACATCGGTTAAGACAGGCACTATGACATACGCACCTAAGGCTAGTATAAACAGAGGGGCAGGGTCCAGAGGAGATCCTGATTTTATATTACACAGGTAGTTCCCTACTAGTTCTTCAGTCAGTGGCTGAAAGTCAGAGAGTCGGTCTGAGAGGATGGAATTTATCCTGAGGTGCCAGCTTGAACTCTTGGGAGGAATTATTAGGAAAGGTTGCCAGAATGTCAAGGATTTTCTTTTGAAAGAAACATGCCAGATTATTACTGTGTTCCTTAGAGGCTTCTGTTAAATTAGTAGGGGATGGTTCATGAACCATTTCTTTAAAGATTAAAAAGATCTCTTCATGGGAGTTGGAGGATTGTTCTATTCTAGAAGCATAAAACACTGGCTGCGCGGATTTAATTTTCATATGGTAGGATCTAATCGCTTTCCTATATTCAAATTTGAAGGCATCGTCATAAGTTTTCCTCCATTTCCTTTCTAGCTGCTTACACTCCTTTTTTGAGTCCCGCAGCTGGGGAGAAAACCAGGGTGATTTCTTTTTGTCAGCATTTTTAAGAACAGTCTTAGTCGGTAATATGATGTCCAGAGTCCATTTATTGAATCTCTCTGCTGAAAAAGGCTCAGTGATGAAAGAAGTAGTGCAAGAATGTTCTAAGGTGTCTATCCAGTCCCTTCGTCTCAGTTTTAACCACTGGGGCAAAGTCAGCTTACTAGACAGTTGGTGTATCAGGGAAGAGGATGTGGGAAGTGTGAGTGGGATTAAAAAATAATCAGACCAGACCAGGGGAAGAGGTGGCTGAGCAGATGAATTGAAGAAGTTACTGAACACCAAGTCAAGTGTGTAGCCTTTGGTATGTGTGGGGCCAACAATCAGCTGTGTAAGATCGAAGGCTGCCAGATCCATGTGAAGGGTTTTACTATCAGTATTATGAGCCTCATCTGTATGGATATTAAAGTCGACCAAGATGGTGAAGTTGGTTTGCCTGCAGGCAAAATCTGCTGCCAATTCCGGTAAAGCCTGTAGGAACTTCCCATAGGGGCCAGGAGGGTGATATATCAGTATTCACTAGAAAGTGAAAGTAGTACCTATTGCTAAAGAATGAAAATGTCACTTACCCAGTGTACATCTGTTCGTGGCATTAGTCGCTGCAGATTCACATGCCGCGCACAGTCCGCCATCCGGTGCCGGGCCGGAGTAACACAAACCGCCCCTCCTCGAAGAAGTCCCCCGAGCCACGAGACAGAGGGTCCCCCCCTCCCCCGCCTCCACCGCGCACGGGCGCCGACTCCACCCCGACTGTCTTCCCCGCAGAGGGTGAGGTAGGAGTTGTGTGTGTTAGTAATAGTGCCCATGCAATGGAGTGAATAAGTATGTGCCAATTAAGGCTTAAGTAATATATTTACAAATGTACAAATGTTGAAGATAACTTCCAAACGGCTACAGGCTCCCGGGGAGGCGGGTGGGCACATGTGAATCTGCAGCGACTAATGCCACGAACAGATGTACACTGGGTAAGTGACATTTTCAGTCCGATGGCATGTGTAGCTGCAGATACACATGTTGTGCATAGACTAGTAAGCAGTTATCTCCCCAAAAGCGGTAGCTCAGCCTGTAGGAGTGGAAGTAGTCTGAAATAAAGTTCTTAGTACGGCTTGACCTACTGTGGCTTGTTGTGCGGATAGCACGTCTACACAGTAGTGCTTAGTAAATGTGTGAGGCGTAGACCATGTGGCTGCCTTACATATCTCATGCATTGGAATAGTTCCTTGGAAGGCCATGCTAGCGCCTTTCTTTCTGGTTGAGTGTGCCCTTGGTGTAATGGGCAGCTCTCTCTTTGCTTTAAGGTAGCATATTTGGATGCACTTAACTATCCATCTGGCTATACCCTGTTTTGATATTGGGTTTCCTGTATGAGGTTTTTGAAATGCGATAAATAGTTGTTTTGTTTTTCTGATTTGTTTTGTTCTGTCAATGTAGTACATTAGTGCTCTTCTGATGTCTAATGTATGTAGTGCCCTTTCGGCTACCGAGTCTGGCTGTGGGAAGAACACTGGCAGTTCTACCGTTTGATTTAAGTGGAACGGTGAAATAACCTTTGGTAGAAATTTAGGATTGGTTCTTAGGACCACCTTATTTTTGTGTATTTGGATAAAAGGTTCTTGTATTGTAAACGCCTGAATTTCACTTACTCTTCTTAGAGATGTGATGGCGATGAGAAATGCAACTTTCCAGGTTAGGAATTGTATTTCGCAAGAATGCATGGGTTCAAAAGGTGGGCCCATGAGTCTTGTTAAGACGATGTTGAGGTTCCATGAAGGAACGGGTGGTGTCCTTGGTGGTATAATTCTTTTGAGGCCTTCCATAAATGCTTTAATGACAGGTATCCTAAATAGTGAAGTTGAATGGGTAATCTGCAGGTATGCAGATATTGCTGCGAGGTGTATTTTAATGGAAGAGAAGGCCAGATTCGTTTTTTGTAAGTGTAGTAAGTAACCCACTACATCCTTTGGAGATGCGTGTAATGGTTGAATTTGATTATTATGGCAGTAGCAAACAAACCTTTTCCATTTGCTTGCATAGCAGTGTCTAGTGGATGGTCTTCTAGCTTGCTTTATGACTTCCATACATTCCTGGGTAAGGTTTAAGTGTCCGAATTCTAGGATTTCAGGAGCCAGATTGCTAGATTCAGCGATGCTGGGTTTGGATGCCTGATCTGTTGTTTGTGTTGTGTTAACAGATCTGGCCTGTTGGGTAACTTGACGTGGGGTACTACTGATAGGTCTAGCAGTGTTGTGTACCAAGGTTGCCTTGCCCATGTTGGTGCTATCAGTATGAGTTTGAGTTTGTTTTGACTCAATTTGTTTACTAGATATGGAAGGAGAGGGAGAGGGGGAAAAGCGTACGCAAATATCCCTGACCAGTTCATCCATAGGGCATTGCCTTGAGACTGCCTGTGTGGGTACCTGGATGCGAAGTTTTGGCATTTTGCGTTCTCCTTTGTCGCAAATAAGTCTATTTGAGGTGTTCCCCAAATTTTGTAGTAAGTGTTTAGAATTTGGGGGTGAATCTCCCATTCGTAGACCTGTTGGTGATCTCGCGAGAGATTGTCTGCTAGTTGATTCTGGATCCCTGGACTAAACTGTGCTATTAGGCGAATGTGGTTGCGAATTGCCCATTGCCATATTCTTTGTGCCAGGAGGCACAGCTGTGTGGAGTGTGTTCCCCCCTGTTTGTTTAGATAATACATTGTTGTCATGTTGTCTGTTTTGACAAGAATGTATTTGTGGGTTATGATGGGTTGGAATGCTTTCAACGCTAGGAATACTGCTAACAATTTGAGGTGATTTATATGTAGTTTTGCTTGATGTACGTCCCATTGTCCTTGGATGCTGTGTTGATTGAGGTGTGCTCCCCACCCTGTCATGGAAGCATCTGTTGTTATCACGTATTGTGGCACTGGGTCCTGGAAAGGCCGCCCCTTGTTTAAATTTATACTGTTCCACCATAGAAGCGAGATGTATGTTTGGCGGTCTATCAACACCAGATCTAGAAGGTGACCCTGTGCTTGTGACCATTGTGATGCTAGGCACTGTTGTAAGGGCCTCATGTGCAGTCTTGCGTCTGGGACAATGGCTATGCATGAGGACATCATGCCTAGGAGTTGTAATACCGTCTTTGCCTGTATCTTTTGCGTTGGATACATGGCTTGTATAACCTTGCGAAAATTTTGAACCCTTTGTGGACTTGGAGTGGCTATTCCCTTTATTGTGTTGATTGTCGCTCCTAAGTATTGCTGTATTTTGCAAGGCAGAATGTGTGATTTTGCATAGTTGATGAAGAAACCGAGTTTGTAGAGGGTTTGTATGACATAATCTGTGTGGTGTGAACACTTTGTTAGTGAGTTGGTCTTGATTAGCCAATCGTCTAGATACGGGAATACGTGTATCTGCTGCCTTCTGATGTGTGCAGCTACTACTGCTAGGCATTTTATAAATACTCTTGGTGCGGTCGTTATACCGAACGGCAATACTTTGAATTGGTAATGTATTCCCTTGAATACGAACCTTAGGTATTTCCTATGCGAGGGATGTATCGGTATGTGGAAATACGCGTCTTTGAGATCTAAGGTTGTCATGTAGTCTTGTTGCTTTAGCAGTGGTAACACTTCTTGTAGCGTGACCATGTGAAAGTGTTCTGATTTGATGTAGGTGTTTAGAGTTCTGAGATCTAGGATTGGTCTCAGTGTTTTGTCCTTTTTTGGTATTAGAAAGTACAGTGAGTAAACTCCTGTGTTTATTTGTGTACATGGTACCAGTTCTATTGCGTTCTTTTGCAGTAATGCTTGAACTTCTATTTCTAGAAGGTCTAAATGCTGTTTTGATATATTCTGTGTTTTTGGTGGGATATCTGGAGGGATTTCTAGAAATTCTATGCAATAACCATGTTGGATAATTGCTAAGACCCAAGTGTCTGTTGTTATCTCCTCCCAAGATTGGTAAAACTGACCTATTCTTCCCCCCACTGGTGTTGTGTGGAGGGGTTGAGTGACCTGTGAGTCACTGTTTGGTTGTAGGTGTTTTTGGGCCTTGAAATTTTCCCCGGTTTCTAGGGAATTGTCCTCCTCTGTACTGGCCTCGAAAGCCTCCCCTTTGGTACTGTCCCTGGTAGGTAGACGGTGTTGAATGTGAGGTACTGGCTTGTGCAGTCTGACCCCGAAACCCCCCTCTGAAGGTTGTTTTACGGAAGGTGCCGAAAGTGCCTCTACCCTGCGGGGAATAGAGTGCGCCCATGGCCTTGGCTGTGTCAGTGTCCTTTTTTAGCTTCTCAATTGCAGTGTCCACTTCAGGTCCGAACAATTGTTGCTCATTGAACGGCATATTGAGCACTGCTTGCTGTATCTCCGGTTTAAAGCCAGATGTGCACAACCATGCGTGCCTTCTTATGGTTACTGCGGTGTTTATTGTTCTTGCAGCTGTGTCCGCTGCATCCGTAGAGGAGCGTATTTGGTTATTGGAGATGTTTTGTCCCTCCTCAACCACCTGCTTTGCCCTCTTTTGAAAGTCTTTGGGTAGATGCTCGATGAGGTGCTGCATCTCGTCCCAATGGGCTCTGTCATATCGCGCTAGGAGCGCCTGAGAGTTCGCGATGCGCCACTGGTTTGCAGCTTGTACTGCGACCCTTTTCCCAGCTGCGTCGAACTTGCGGGTTTCTTTATCAGGAGGTGGTGCATCTCCTGATGTGTGGGAGTTGGCTCTTTTGCGAGCTGCCCCTACTACAACGGAATCTGGTGGCAGCTGTGAGGTGATGAAAGCAGGGTCCGTGGGCGGTGCTTTATATTTTTTCTCCACCCTCGGAGTTATTGCTCTACTTTTGACAGGTTCTTTGAAGATCTGCCTTGCGTGCCTTAGCATTCCTGGAAGCATAAGCAGGCTCTGGTAAGCGCTATGGGTGGAGGAGAGGATGTTGAAAAGGAAGTCATCCTCGACAGGTTCTGAGTGTAGCGATACGTTATGGAACTCTGCTGCCCTAGCTACCACCTGTGCATACGCTGTGCTGTCCTTGGGTGGTGAGGGCTTGGTAGGATACGCCTCAGGACTATTGTCTGACACTGGAGCGTCGTACAGGTCCCAAGCGTCCTGGTCATCTTGGCTCATGGTGGTGTGAGCCGGTGAGTGCGATGGAGTCTGTGTAGGAGGCTGGACTGGCTTGTAGTGAGTACCAAGGGGTACTTGCACCTTGCACCAGGCCCAGTTATCCCTTATTAGTGTATAGGGTGTCTAGCAGCTTAGGCTGATAGATAATGGTAGCTTAGCAGAGCAGCTTAGGCTGAACTAGGAGACGTGTGAAGCTACTACAGTACCACTTAGTGTCATATGCACAATATCATAAGAAAACACAATACACAGTTATACTAAAAATAAAGGTACTTTATTTTTATGACAATATGCCAAAGTATCTTAGAGTGTACCCTCAGTGAGAGGATAGGAAATATACACAAGATATATATACACAATAGCAAAAATATGCAGTATAGTCTTAGAAAACAGTGCAAACAATGTATAGTTACAATAGGATGCAATGGGGAAACATAGGGATAGGGGCAACACAAACCATATACTCCAAAAGTGGAATGCGAACCACGAATGGACCCCACACCTATGTGACCTTGTAGAGCGTCGCTGGGACTATTAGAAAATAGTGAGAGTTAGAAAAATAACCCTCCCCAAGACCCTGAAAAGTGAGTGCAAAGTGCACTAAAGTTCCCCTAAGGACAAAGTAGTCGTGTTAGAGGAATAATGCAGGAAAGACACAAACCAGCAATGCAACAACTGTGGATTTCCAATCTAGGGTACCTGTGGAACAAGGGGACCAAGTCCAAAAGTCACTAGCAAGTCGGAGATGGGCAGATGCCCAGGAAATGCCAGCTGCGGGTGCAAAGAAGCTTCGACGGGACAGAAGAAGCTGAGGTTTCTGTAGGAACGAAAAGGGCTAGAGACTTCCCCTTTGGTGGACGGATTCCACTCCCCTTGGAGAGTCGTGCAGAAGTGTTTTCCCGCCGGAAGGACGCCAACAAGCCTTGCTAGATGCAAATCGTGCGTTTGGCGTTTTTGGACGCTGCTGGGGCCCAGGAGGGACCAGGAGGTCGCAAATTGGACCTGAAGAGAGAGGGGACGTCGAGCAAGACAAAGAGCCCTCACTGAAGCAGGTAGCACCCGGAGAAGTGCCAGAAACAGGCACTACAAGGATGCATGAAACGGTGCTCGCCGAAGTTGCACAAAGGAGTCCCACGTCGCCGGAGACCAACTTAGAAAGTCGTGCAATGCAGGTTAGAGTGCCGTGGACCCAGGCTTGGCTGTGCACGAAGGATTTCCGCCGGAAGTGCACAGGGGCCGGAGTAGCTGCAAAGTCGCGGTTCCCAGCAATGCAGCCCAGCGAGGTGAGGCAAGGACTTACCTCCACCAAACTTGGGCTGAAGAGTCACTGGACTGTAGGGGTCACTTGGACAGCGTCACTGGATTCGAGGGACCTCGCTCGTCGTGCTGAGAGGAGACCCAAGGGACCGGTAATGCAGCTTTTTGGTGCCTGCGGTTGCAGGGGGAAGATTCCGTCGACCCACGGGAGATTTCTTCAGAGCTTCTGGTGCAGAGAGGAGGCAGGCTACCCCCACAGCATGCACAAGCAGGAAAACAGTCGAGAAGGCGGCAGGATCAGCGTTACAGAGTTGCAGTAGTCGTCTTTGCTACTATGTTGCAGTTTTGCAGGCTTCCAGCGTGGTCAGCGGTCGATTCCTTATCAGAAGGTGAAGAGAGAGATGCAGAGGAACTCGGATGAGCTCATGCATTCGTTATCTAAAGTTTCCCCAGAGACAGAGACCCTAAATAGCCAGAAAAGAGGGTTTTGCTACCTAGGAGAGAGGATAGGCTACTAACACCTGAAGGAGCCTATCAGCAGGAGTCTCTGACGTCACCTGGTGGCACTGGCCACTCAGAGCAGTCCAGTGTGCCAGCAGCACCTCTGTTTCCAAGATGGCAGAGGTCTGGAGCACACTGGAGGAGCTCTGGACACCTCCCAGGGGAGGTGCAGGTCAGGGGAGTGGTCACTCCCCTTTCCTTTGTCCAGTTTCGCGCCAGAGCAGGGGCTAAGGGGTCCCTTGAACCGGTGTAGACTGGCTTATGCAGAATTGGGCACATCTGTGCCCAACAAAGCATTTCCAGAGGCTGGGGGAGGCTACTCCTCCCCTGCCTTCACACCATTTTCCAAAGGGAGAGGGTGTCACACCCTCTCTCAGAGGAAGTTCTTTGTTCTGCCATCCTGGGCCAGGCCTGGCTGGACCCCAGGAGGGCAGCTGCCTGTCTGAGGGATTGGCAGCAGCAGCAGCTGCAGTGAAACCCCAGGAAGGGCAGTTTGGCAGTACCAGGGTCTGTGCTACAGACCACTGGGATCATGGGATTGTGCCAACTATGCCAGGATGACATAGAGGGGGCAATTCCATGATCATAGACATGTTACATGGCCATATTCGGAGTTACCATTGTGAAGCTACATATAGGTAGTGACCTATATGTAGTGCACGCGTGTAATGGTGTCCCCGCACTCACAAAGTTCAGGGAATTGGCTCTGAACAATGTGGGGGCACCTTGGCTAGTGCCAGGGTGCCCACACACTAAGTAACTTTGCACCTAACCTTTACCAGGTAAAGGTTAGACATATAGGTGACTTATAAGTTACTTAAGTGCAGTGTAAAATGGCTGTGAAATAACGTGGACGTTATTTCACTCAGGCTGCAGTGGCAGGCCTGTGTAAGAATTGTCAGAGCTCCCTATGGGTGGCAAAAGAAATGCTGCAGCCCATAGGGATCTCCTGGAACCCCAATACCCTGGGTACCTCAGTACCATATACTAGGGAATTATAAGGGTGTTCCAGTAAGCCAATGTAAATTGGTAAAAATGGTCACTAGCCTGTCAGTGACAATTTGGAAAGAAATGAGAGAGCATAACCACTGAGGTTCTGGTTAGCAGAGCCTCAGTGAGACAGTTAGTCACTACACAGGTAACACATTCAGGCACACTTATGAGCACTGGGGCCCTGGGTTACCAGGGTCCCAGTGACACATACAACTAAAACAACATATATACAGTGAAAAATGGGGGTAACATGCCAGGCAAGATGGTACTTTCCTACTCAACCCCCCCCCCCAAACGAAGGACAATAAGACTAGCCATGACCTGATGAGTCTTCATTGTCTAAGTGGAAATATCTGGCGAGTCCATCTGCATTGGAGTGGCTACTCCCAGGTCTATGTTCCACTGTATAGTCCATTCCCTGTAGGGATATGGACCACCTCAACAATTTAGGATTTTCACCTTTCATTTGTTTTAGCCAAAGTAGAGGTTTGTGGTCTGTCTGAACAATGAAGTGAGTGCCAAACAGGTATGGCCTCAACTTCTTCAGAGCCCAGACCACAGCAAAGGCCTCCCTCTCAATGGCAGACCAACGCTTTTCTCTAGGGGTCAACCTCCTACTAATAAAAGCAACAGGTTGATCCTGGCCCTCAGAATTAAGTTGTGATAGGACTGCCCCTACTCCTAATTCAGATGCATCAGTTTGGACATGGAATTTTTTAGAGTAACAAGGGCTTTTCAGGACAGGTGCAGAGCACATGGCCTGCTTCAGCTCCTCAAAAGCTTTCTGACAGTTTGCTGTCCATAATACCTTTTTAGGCATTTTCTTGGATGTGAGGTCATTAAGAGGGGCTGCAATGGAGCCATAGTTCTTAATGAACCTCCTGTAATACCCAGTGAGGCCTAGGAAGGCTCTCACCTGAGTCTGAGTGGTAGGGGGAACCCAATCAATAATTGTTTGGATTTTCCCCTGAAGTGGTGCAATCTGTTCCCCACCAACAAGGTGTCCCAGATAAACCACCTTACCCTGCCCTATCTGGCACTTTGAAGCCTTGATAGTGAGGCCTGCCTTTTGCAGAGCCTCCAAAACTTTCCATAGGTGGACCAGGTGATCATCCCAGCTGGAGCTAAAGACAGCTATATCGTCCAAATATGCTGCACTGAAAGCTTCCAGCCCTTGCAGGACTGTGTTCACCAACCTCTGAAAAGTGGCAGGTGCATTTTTCAAACCAAAAGGCATTACAGTAAACTGGTAATGTCCTCCAATGGTAGAAAATGCAGTCTTAGGTTTAGCATCTTCTGACAATTTGATCTGCCAATACCCTGCAGTCAAATCAAAAGTGCTTAGATACTTGGCAGATGCCAGTGTATCTATGAGCTCATCTGCCCTGGGTATAGGGTGAGCATCAGTTTTGGTTACCAAGTTGAGACCTCTATAGTCTACACAAAACCGCATTTCCTTCTTTCCATCTTTAGAATTGGGTTTTGGTACCAGTACCACAGGAGAAGCCCATGGACTGTCAGAGTGCTCAACCACTCCTAGTTCCAACATTTTCTGAACTTCTTGCTTTATGCAGTCCCTGACATGGTCAGACTGCCTGTAGATCTTACTTTTGACAGGTAAACTGTCTCCAGAATCTATAGTGTGCTCACACCAAGAAGTGGTACCTGGCACAGTAGAGAAGAGTTCAGAGAATTGATCTAGGAGATTTATGCAATTATCTTTCTGCTCAGCAGTAAGACAATCAGCCAAAACTACACCTTCCACCAGAGCATCTTGTTCTGTGGAAGAGAAGAGATCAGGTAGAGGATCACTGTCTTCTTCCTGTCCCTCATCAGTTGCCATGAGCAGGGTGAGATCAGCCCTGTCATAGTAGGGTTTCAGGCGGTTGACATGGAGCACCCTAAGGGGACTCCTGGCAGTGCCTAAGTCAACCAAGTAGGTGACTTCACCCTTCTTTTCAACAATTGTGTGGGGTCCACTCCATTTATCTTGGAGTGCTCTTGGGGCCACAGGCTCCAAGACCCACACTTTCTGCCCTGGTTGGTACTGAACCAAAACAGCCTTCTGATCATGCCATTGCTTCTGGAGCTCTTGGCTGGCCTGAAGGTTTTTACTGGCCTTTTTCATGTACTCAGCCATCCTTGATCTGAGGCCAAGTACATAATCCACAATATCCTGTTTAGGAGCTTTTAAAGGTTGTTCCCAACCCTCCTTTACAAGTGTGAGTGGACCCCTAACAGGGTGTCCAAAAAGAAGTTCAAAGGGGCTGAAGCCCATTCCTTTCTGGGGTACCTCCCTGTAGGCAAAAAGGAGGCATGGTAGAAGGATATCCCATCTCCTGCGGAGTTTTTCAGGGAGACCCATAATCATGCCTTTGAGAGTTTTATTAAATCTCTCCACCAGTCCATTTGTTTGTAGATGATAGGGTGTTGTGAACTTGTACGTTACACCACACTCCTTCCACATGGCCTTTAAGTATGCAGACATGAAATTGCTTCCTCTGTCTGATACTACTTCCTTTGGGAAGCCCACCCTGGAAAATATTCCCAGGAGGGCCTTTGCCACTGCAGGAGCTGTAGTGGTCCTTAAAGGAATTGCTTCAGGATATCTTGTGGCATGGTCCACTACCACCAAGATAAACCTATTGCCTGAAGCAGTAGGAGGGTCAAGGGGGCCAACTATGTCAACCCCTACCCTTTCAAAGGGAACCCCAACCACAGGCAGTGGAATAAGGGGTGCCTTTGGAGTGCCACCTGTCTTGCCACTGGCTTGACAGGTTTCACAGGACTTACAAAATTCCTTTGTGTCCTCAGACATCCTAGGCCAATGAAACAGGGGAACAAGCCTGTCCCAAGTTTTCATTTGTCCTAGATGCCCAGCTAAGGGAATGTCATGTGCCAGTGTTAGGAGGAACTTTCTGTACTCCTGAGGAATCACTAATCTCCTGGCAGCTCCAGGTTTAGGATCCCTATGCTCAGTGTACAAGAGGTTGTCCTCCCAGTAAACTCTGTGAGAGTCACTGACATCCCCATTAGCCTGTTTGACAGCTTGCTGTCTGAGACCCTCTAATGTGGGACAGGTTTGCTGTGCCACACTCAGCTCCTCCCTGGCAGGCCCCCCTTCACCCAAAAGCTCAGCAGTGTCTGCTTCCAGCTCCTCTGGTGTAGGTTCTGCACAGGGAGGGAATTCTTCTTCCTCTGAAGTTGAATCCACTGTAGAGGGAGGGATAGTAGGAAGTGGTTTGCTTCTACTAACCCTAGCTTTAGGGAGCACTTGGTCCATTGTTCCAGGATCCAAGCTTCCCTGTCCTTTTTGCTTTTTGGCCTGAGCCCTTGTCAAAGCAAAAATATGCCCTGGGATGCCCAGCATTGCTGCATGGGCCTCCAACTCCACATCTGACCAAGCTGATGTCTCCAAATCATTCCCTAATAGACAGTCTACAGGTAAATCTGAAGCTACCACAACTTTCTTTGGACCAGTTACCCCCCCCCAGTTGAGATTTACAACAGCCATGGGGTGGCTTTGTGTTATGTTGTGAGCATCGATTACTTGGTACTGGTGTCCAAGTATGTGTTGTTCAGGGTGGACCAGTTTCTCAATCACCATTGTGACACTGGCACCTGTGTCCCTGTAGGCCTGGACCTCAACACCATTTATTAGGGTTAGTTGCTTGTACTTCTCCAAGTTATGGGGGCAAGCAACCAAAGTGGCTAAATCAATAGCCCCTTCAGAGACTAAAGTAGCCTCTGTGGTCTCCCTAATTAGACCAACCCCAACTAAATTACCAAAAGTGAGCCCAGCTACTCCCTTGGATTGGCTATTAGTAGGTTTGCTCCCACCACCACTGCTATTAGTAGGGACACTAGGTGTAGCAGTAGGGGTTGTAGTGGTAGGAGCTGTGGTGCCTTTCTTTGGACAACTGGGATCTGTTGTCCAATGGCCTTTTATTTTACATAAATAGCACCATGGTTTCTTTTCCTTGTTCTGATTAAAGGAGGATTTGGACCCACCATCCCCACCAGAGTGTTTTTGTGGTCCTGATGAAGACTCATTTTTAGATTTGTCCCCACCCTTGTCAGAAGACTTACCATCCTTCTTTTTGTTGCCATCTTTGTCACCCCCTGTATGAACTTTTCTGTTCACTCTTGTTCTGACCCATTTGTCTGCCTTCTTTCCCAATTCTTGGGGACAGGTCAGATCAGAGTCCACCAAGTACTGGTGCAACAAATCAGACACACAATTATTAAGAATATGCTCTCTCAGGATCAAGTTATACAGGCTGTCATAATCAGTAACTTTACTGCCATGTAACCACCCCTCCAAGGCCTTCACTGAATGGTCAATAAAATCAACCCAGTCTTGTGAAGACTCCTTTTTGGTCTCTCTGAACTTTATCCTGTACTGTTCAGTGGTTAAGCCATAACCATCCAGGAGTGCATTCTTAAGAACTTGGAAATTATTAGCATCATTTTCTTTCACAGTAAGGAGCCTATCCCTACCTTTTCCACTAAATGATAGCCATAGGATAGCAGCCCACTGCCTTTGAGGGACATCCTGTACAACACAGGCCCTCTCAAGTGCAGCAAACCACTTGTTAATGTCATCCCCCTCCTTATAAGGGGGAACTATCTTGTGCAGATTCCTGGAATCATGCTCTTTTGCAGGATGACTATGGGGAATACTGCTGCTGCCACCATGGGTATCTAAACCCAACTTCTGTCTTTCCTTCTCTAATTCAAAAGACTGTCTATCCAAATCCAGCTGTTGCTTTTTAAGCTTCAGTCTGGTTTGTTCCACCCTCAACTTATTGAGTTCCCTCTCTAACATTCTGTCATCAGGGTTGGTGGGAGGGACATTTCTAGAAACAGAGCTATGATGGGAATGAACAGAAGGAGACCTGTCCCTTACAGAAGCCAACTTAACAGCTTGGTTTACAGAAACATTACTACCAGTATGGTGAGAATAAATGCTTTTGCTATGATGTGAGACAACACTATTTTTTTGGTGTGGCTCATCATCATTACCATCTATGCTAGATTGTCTAGTAATGGGCAGGCTAGGAAGTTTCTTTCCTGAATCTTTTCCTGGGGGAGTCCCTGAATCAGATTGGGAACTATTAGGTACTTTTTCAACAGATGGGGCACCTATGGCCTTATCCTGTTCTCTAAGCATGTTAATTAACAGTTCCAAGGCAGGATTCTTCCCTACACTCAAACCTCTCTCTATACAGAGACTCCTTGCTCTTTTCCAGCTAAGGTTGTCATATGCAAGTTTGGACAGATCAATACTTTGGCCTGTGCCAGACATTTTTAGAGAGAGTTAAAGTGATAGAAAAAGAAAAAAAGTTTTCAGAACTTTTTGGAAAGGCAGAAAAAAAACTTTTTAAACTTTTAAGAACTTTTTGAAAGTTTAGAAGTACTTTTCAGCACTTAGAAAAGAGGGAAAAGAGGAAATGCAAAACTTTTTGGCTATGTGTATATACACTGACCTTGTTTTGTATATTTTTCTCTTATGAAAAGTACAATGACAAGAGTGGTAAGTAGTCTCAAGCACTTATCCCACCACTGCACAACCAATGTAGGAGGCTGGACTGGCTTGTAGTGAGTACCAAGGGGTACTTGCACCTTGCACCAGGCCCAGTTATCCCTTATTAGTGTATAGGGTGTCTAGCAGCTTAGGCTGATAGATAATGGTAGCTTAGCAGAGCAGCTTAGGCTGAACTAGGAGACGTGTGAAGCTACTACAGTACCACTTAGTGTCATATGCACAATATCATAAGAAAACACAATACACAGTTATACTAAAAATAAAGGTACTTTATTTTTATGACAATATGCCAAAGTATCTTAGAGTGTACCCTCAGTGAGAGGATAGGAAATATACACAAGATATATATACACAATAGCAAAAATATGCAGTATAGTCTTAGAAAACAGTGCAAACAATGTATAGTTACAATAGGATGCAATGGGGAAACATAGTGATAGGGGCAACACAAACCATATACTCCAAAAGTGGAATGCGAACCACGAATGGACCCCACACCTATGTGACCTTGTAGAGGGTCGCTGGGACTATTAGAAAATAGTGAGAGTTAGAAAAATAACCCTCCCCAAGACCCTGAAAAGTGAGTGCAAAGTGCACTAAAGTTCCCCTAAGGACAAAGTAGTCGTGTTAGAGGAATAATGCAGGAAAGACACAAACCAGCAATGCAACAACTGTGGATTTCCAATCTAGGGTACCTGTGGAACAAGGGGACCAAGTCCAAAAGTCACAAGCAAGTCGGAGATGGGCAGATGCCCAGGAAATGCCAGCTGCGGGTGCAAAGAAGCTTCAACGGGACTGAAGAAGCTGAGGTTTCTGCAGGAACGAAAAGGGCTAGAGACTTCCCCTTTGGTGGACAGATCCCTTTCGCCTTGGAGAGTCGTGTAGAAGTGTTTTCCCGCCGGAAGGACACCAACAAGCCTTGCTAGATGCAAATCGTGGGTTTGGCGTTTTTGGACGCTGCTGGGGCCCAGGAGAGACCAGGAGGTCGCAAATTGGACCTGAAGAGAGAGGGGACGTCGAGCAAGACAAAGAGCCCTCACTGAAGCAGGTAGCACCCGGAGAAGTGCCAGAAACAGGCACTACGAGGATGCGTGAAACGGTGCTCGCCGAAGTTGCACAAAGGAGTCCCACGTCGCCGGAGACCAACTTAGAAAGTCGTGCAATGCAGGTTAGAGTGCCGTGGACCCAGGCTTGGCTGTGCATGAAGGATTTCCGCCGGAAGTGTACAGGGGCCGGAGTAGCTGCAAAGTCGCAGTTCCCAGCAATGCAGCCCAGCGAGGTGAGGCAAGGACTTACCTCCACCAAACTTGGGCTGAAGAGTCACTGGACTGTGGGGGTCACTTGGACAGCGTTGCTGGATTCGAGGGACCTCGCTCGTCGTGCTGAGATGAGACCCAAGGGACCGGTAATGCAGCTTTTTGGTGCCTGCGGTTGCAGGGGGAAGATTCCGTCGACCCACGGGAGATTTCTTCGGAGCTTCTGGTGCAGAGAGGAGGCAGGCTACCCCCACAGCATGCACAAGCAGGAAAACAGTCGAGAAGGCGGCAGGATCAGCGTTACAGAGTTGCAGTAGTCGTCTTTGCTACTGTTGGACTTTTGCTTTTGCAGGGTCATCCCCAGACTTTTTTGCCTCCTGCCTCCTATTTTTTTTCTGACATGTTGCTGTTGGCTTTTCAACTCTGGGCACTTTACCACTGCTAACCAGTGCTAAAGTGCATATGCTCTCCTGTTTAAATTGTATGTAAGTGGTTTATCCATGATTGGCATATTTGATTTACTAGTAAGTCCCTAGTAAGGGGCACTAGAGGTGCCAGGGCCTGTAAACCAAATGCTACTAGTGGGCCTGCAGCACTGGTTGTGCCACCCACATAAGTAGCTCTGTAATCATGTCTCAGACCTGCCACTGCAGTGTCTGTATGTGTATTTTTACACTGTAAATTCGACTTGGCAAGTGTACCCACTTGCCAGGCCTAAACCTTCCCTTTCCTTACATGTAAGGCACCCCTAAGGTAGGCCCTAGGTAGCCCCAAGGGCAGGGTGCAGTGTATGGATAAGGTAGGACATATAGTAATGTGGTTTATATGTCCTGACAGTGAAATACTGCCAATTTCGTTTTCACTGTTGCAAGGTCTGTCTCTCTCTCATAGGATAATATGGGGGCTACCTTTAAATATGATTAAAGTGTAGATTCCCCTAGAGAGTAGATGGACATGTGGAGTTTGGGATCCCTGAACTCACAATTTAAAAATACATCTTTTAGTAAAGTTGATTTTAAGATTGTGAGTTTGGAAATGCCACTTTTAGAAAGTGAGCATTTTCTTGCTTAAACCATTCTGTGACTCTGCCTTGTTTGTGGATTCCCTGTCTGGGTCAGTTTGACAGTTGGGTTGTTTTTCACCTCACACCAGACAGTGACACAAAGGGAGCTGGGGTGTGATCTGCATTCCTGATTAGCCATCTCTGCTAGGAGGGAGGGGTGGAGTGGTCACTCTCATCTGAAAGGACTGTGCCTGCCTCTGACAATGCTGTCTCCAACCCCCTGGTGTGTGTCTGAGGCCTTGCCTGGGCAAGGCAGGATTTCACAAGAAGGTGTGAGTCCCCTTTGAAGGAAGGTGACTTCAAAGACTAAAATGGGTATAAGAAGGGCACCCAAACTTACAAACTTGAGAAACACTTCTGGAATCAAGGGGAACCTCTGCCTGGAGAAGAGCTGATCGCTGAGGAACAAGTGCTGCCCTGCCTGTGACTGTGCTTTGTGGAGCTTTCCTGCAGTGCTGCTTCTGCCAGAGTAAGAGGGCAAAGACTGGACTTTGTGTGCCTTCCATCTTGAAGAAGAAATCTCCAAGGGCTTGATGTAGAGCTTGCCTCCTGTTATTGAAGTCTCAGGGATAGCAAAGACTTCTTCCTGCCAGCACCTGGAGTCTCTGGAGAGACCCCTACTCTGCTCTGTGGTGCCCTTCCAGTTCCTGGGACCCTGAAAGGAGAGGCTGGCAGCCTAAGGACAAAAATACACGCACCGAGCACCGTGCGGAGAAAAGATCGACGCGAATCCGATCGCGGCTGAGAAAACGACGCGACGCCGGCTCCGCAGCTGAGAAACGACGCCGCAGGAAACGCGACCGGAGAATCGACGCCCGGAGCAGGAGAAACGACGCGCAGCATCGCTGACGAAGGCTGAGAGATCGCAACCAGCGCCGCGGGACTTCGGACCGTCGCGTGGCTGGCTTTTTCGACGCGCCTCGCCGTGCCGAGCTGTTTTCGACGTATATACCCGTGCAGGGTTATTTTCGACGCACACCGCCCGTGCGGGGTTATTTTTGCCGCAAACCAGGTACATTTTCACGCTAGCAGCGCTAGTGTGGTGTTACAACTACCTAAAGACTCTTTTTATTTTAAACCTTTAAAAAATCATAACTTGACTTGTGTATGTTGGATTTTTGTCGTTTTGGTCTTGTTTTGTCTAGATAAATATTTCCTATTTTTCTAAACTGGTGTTGTGTCATTTTGTAGTGTTTTCATTAAGTTACTGTGTGTGTTGGTACAAATACTTTACGCCCAGCACTCTGAGGTTAAGCCTACTGCTCTGCCAAGCTACCAAGGGGGTAAGCAGGGGTTAGCTGAGGGTGATTCTCTTTTATCCTAACTAGAGTGAGGGTCCTTGCTTGAACAGGGGGTAACCTGACTGTCAACCAAAGACCCCATTTCTAACATTGGTGACCAGCGGTCGGGATTGGACTTGTATTTGTACTTGACATACAGTAATTAAGTGTACACTACTGTTTTGATCTCAGACCACTACGTGACCACATACTACTTGTCTTGTGATTCTGCTTTTTGTTCTCTGATGTCCTCCTGGAAGTATTGATGATATTTTTGGACTTTGTTTTTTGGTTGTGAAGCCTTTGCAGAAATGGAAGTCAATTTCTGGCACCTATCTATGTATAAAAAGTGGCAGCTTAAAGCATTCTGCATGGAAAGGGGACTGGCTGTGAACAAGGAATCCAGAAGGGAGGATCTTGAGTCAGCCCTGTTTCAGGATGAATTGAAACGTTGTCAGGCAACACCACCAAATGAGTCTGAGGAGGATAACTACTCTGAGGAGGAGGACTACTCCAAAGAGGAGGGCAGTGGCCCTGAGGAGGGAACAGAAAGAGATGATAGGCTCCTAGCTCGAATCCGGAGTCTGGAAGAGCTTAAGAGGGCCGAGGAGAAGAGGGCCTTAGTCCTGGCAGAAAGGAGGAGGGACTTAGAGATTAAAAAAATGATTTATGCTTACGAGCTTAAATTGAAAGAGCTGGAAGTCATGAGGGCTGAGTCCAGCTGGAATGGTGGCAGCAACAATTGTATATCCAGTGATGCTGCAGAAGTGCACATGCCCAGAGAGGTGGTGCCCTACTTGAAGGAGGGAGTTAACACACGCCAGGAGGTTCAGGGGTATGAGGTAGCTCCAGTGATGCACAGGGTCCCTGAGGTGGATTGGGGAACTGGCATGGGGAGTCATATTCCTACTGGTGGGAGGGACACTCTACTGACTCTAGGTGAGAGTGACAGGGAGAGGGGTTCCCCCCAGGTAGAAGTCCTGGTTATGGAGTGTGAAAACATCCCAGAAGAGTGTGGGTTGAGTGTCAGGGACAGTCAGGTACTGTCTCACCAGTCTCAGGAGGGTGATGTGGGGTGCTTTTTCAAAGCAGAGTCACTGGATGGTTGGGTGAAGGGTACTTTGGTTAATTCATGTGAGGGGCTGAGTGATGTAATTGCTGGAGAGCATATGTCTAGTCCTTATTTTCCAGAGCTATGCCAACACCAGGTGGAGTGTGAGTTCTCTGACCCCAGGGAGCTTACAATGGAGGCAGACTGCTGGGTGAGTACCAGAGAGTCTGAAGAGGCATTTGGGGGTGCTCCTGAGAGGAGTGGTCTAGGTAGTTCCCAACCAGGTGAGGTAGGGAAGGATTGTAGTGTCCCAGGTAGGTCCCAGTGTAGTGGGATGGGTGAGGGACCCCATGTCCAGTCTCAGAGGAGAGGGAATGGGGATGGGTTGAGGCCCAAGGTGCCCGAGATCCGGTCCCAGGTCCTGGAGGGTTCCCTGCGGGAACACCAGGAGGGGAGCCTAGCCTGTACCATAGGGCCATCTGTTGAGGGAGACCCCACAGTGTCAGGAGAACTTGGGGGGGCGGCTGTAGCCAGCGTCCCACCAGTTCTGGTGTCTGGCAGTACCACTCCTAGTGAGGGGGTGCAGAAGTCCAGACAGAGGGTTGAGAGGGGGTTGCGGACCCCAGTGGAGAACCTGGAGGGTCAGGGGTCAGCTCTGAGAGCAGAGCCCCCCATGAATGACCTTGGTGAGACCATTTCTGGGTTGGGGGGAATCCAGACTCTGTCAGAGGGGCAGAGGTCAGGAGACCTGCGCCAGCCAGACTCTTGTGTGGCCCTTCGGGACAGTGTGTCCCTTGAGGGGGGTAAGTGTGCCCCCCTGGAAGTCCTGGTGTGCCAGGCAATGGTTCAACCGCAGGGTGGTGACTCTGGGTTGAATAATCAGGTTCAGGGGGTAAACTCTGACCTGATGGGGGGTAAGTGTGCTCCCCAGGAAGTCCTGGTGTGCCAGGCAGTGGTTCAACCGCAGGGTGGTGACCCTGGGTTGGATGACCAGGTTCAGAGGGTAAACTCTGACCTGGTAGGGGGTAGGTATGCCCCCCAGGAAGTCCTGGGTTGCCAGGCAGTGATCCAGTCTGTGGGTACAGGCCCTGGATTGGGAGGCCAGGTGAAGGGTGTCCCCCCTGACCTGGAGGAAGGGGCTACTGCTAACAGTGCCCCTACCATGTTGTCTTCTGGGGGGGCCGCTCCTAGATGGGTGGTTCAGGACCCCAGAAGAGAGGGCAGGGGGAGGGAAGCCTCACCCCTGGCCCTGGTCCAACCTGAAGGTACAGACCCCAGGTTGGAGGATCAGTTGCAGGTTAACATCCCTGCACTGATGGAAGAATTGTGCAGGACTGCTTCTACAAGCACCCTGACAGTTTTTGACTCTGGGGGTGCCGCTTCTGCAGGGAGGGTACAGAGCCCCAGAGGGGAGGACCAGGGTCAGGTTGTCATCCCTGACCTGGTGGAAGAGAGAGTGGTCAAAGGGTGCCAGGCACCTGGGGCTACCACCCCACACTCTCCACAGTCACAGTGGTTAGAGAGGCCTGAGGTCGGGCTCTCATCCCTGACAGTTGTCTGGGGCCACTGTGGCTTGCTGTCCTGGTGGACAGAGTTGCCCCTGGGGGGGGAAGGACGAGAGTCACACCCCAGGGGTGGAGTGGGCAACACCATTGTGTTGGCCCTGGTGGTACTATCTGCCCATTGCAATACATCTGTGAGCAAAGTAAAGTTAGGTGTTGCACAGATGGTGTCTGTAGATGTGGAGAAGGGTTCCCCATGGGTTAGCTTAGTGGGCCCTGAGAGTATGGACAGAGGGATCCAACTGGAGTCAGGAAGGCGTAGAACTGGAGCATGCCCCTGCTGTTGTGGGCCTGGGTCCCTGTTCTATCGCCCCAATCAGGGAAGTACATCAAGGTATTGATTGTTCTCCCCTGGCTTTAGGCTGGTAGGGGGTCGTGTTGGACTTTTGCTTTTGCAGGGTCATCCCCAGACTTTTTTGCCTCCTGCCTCCTATTTTTTTCTGACATGTTGCTGTTGGCTTTTCAACTCTGGGCACTTTACCACTGCTAACCAGTGCTAAAGTGCATATGCTCTCCTGTTTAAATTGTATGTAAGTGGTTTATCCATGATTGGCATATTTGATTTACTAGTAAGTCCCTAGTAAGGGGCACTAGAGGTGCCAGGGCCTGTAAACCAAATGCTACTAGTGGGCCTGCAGCACTGGTTGTGCCACCCACATAAGTAGCTCTGTAATCATGTCTCAGACCTGCCACTGCAGTGTCTGTATGTGTATTTTTACACTGTAAATTCGACTTGGCAAGTGTACCCACTTGCCAGGCCTAAACCTTCCCTTTCCTTACATGTAAGGCACCCCTAAGGTAGGCCCTAGGTAGCCCCAAGGGCAGGGTGCAGTGTATGGATAAGGTAGGACATATAGGCCCTCATTCTGACCCTGGCGGTCAAAGACCGCCAGGGCAGAGGACCGCGGGAGCACCGCCGACAGGCCGGCGGTGCTCCAATGGGGATTCCGACCGCGGCGGTAAAGCCGCGGTCGGACCGGCACCACTGGCGGGCTCCCGCCAGTGTACCGCCGCCCCATTGAATCCTCCACGGCGGCGCAGCTTGCTGCACCGCCGCGGGGATTCCGACCCCCCCTACCGCCATCCAGATCCCGGCGGTCCGACCGCCGGGATCCGGATGGCGGTAGGGGGGGTCGCGGGGCCCCTGGGGGCCCCTGCAGTGCCCATGCCACTGGCATGGGCATTGCAGGGGCCCCCGTAAGA
Source organism: Pleurodeles waltl (assembly GCF_031143425.1). Classification (NCBI taxonomy): domain Eukaryota; kingdom Metazoa; phylum Chordata; class Amphibia; order Caudata; family Salamandridae; genus Pleurodeles; species Pleurodeles waltl. The sequence goes on from NC_090450.1 coordinate 391,779,188, forward strand.
GGGCCCCTACATGTATTTCACTGTCTGCTGCGCAGACAGTGAAATACGCGACGGGTGCAACTGCACCCGTCGCACAGCTTCCACTCCGCCGGCTCGATTCCGAGCCGGCTTCATCGTGGAAGCCTCTTTCCCGCTGGGCTGGCGGGCGGTCTGAAGGCGACCGCCCGCCAGCCCAGCGGGAAAGTCAGAATTACCGCCGCGGTCTTTCGACCGCGGAACGGTAACCTGACGGCGGGACTTTGGCGGGCGGCCTCCGCCGCCCGCCAAGGTCAGAATGAGGGCCATAGTAATGTGGTTTATATGTCCTGACAGTGAAATACTGCCAATTTCGTTTTCACTGTTGCAAGGTCTGTCTCTCTCTCATAGGATAATATGGGGGCTACCTTTAAATATGATTAAAGTGTAGATTCCCCTAGAGAGTAGATGGACATGTGGAGTTTGGGATCCCTGAACTCACAATTTAAAAATACATCTTTTAGTAAAGTTGATTTTAAGATTGTGAGTTTGGAAATGCCACTTTTAGAAAGTGAGCATTTTCTTGCTTAAACCATTCTGTGACTCTGCCTTGTTTGTGGATTCCCTGTCTGGGTCAGTTTGACCGTTGGGTTGTTTTTCACCTCACACCAGACAGTGACACAAAGGGAGCTGGGGTGTGATCTGCATTCCTGATTAGCCATCTCTGCTAGGAGGGAGGGGTGGAGTGGTCACTCTCATCTGAAAGGACTGTGCCTGCCTCTGACAATGCTGTCTCCAACCCCCTGGTGTGTGTCTGAGGCCTTGCCTGGGCAAGGCAGGATTTCACAAGAAGGTGTGAGTCCCCTTTGAAGGAAGGTGACTTCAAAGACTAAAATGGGTATAAGAAGGGCACCCAAACTTACAAACTTGAGAAACACTTCTGGAATCAAGGGGAACCTCTGCCTGGAGAAGAGCTGATCGCTGAGGAACAAGTGCTGCCCTGCCTGTGACTGTGCTTTGTGGAGCTTTCCTGCAGTGCTGCTTCTGCCAGAGTAAGAGGGCAAAGACTGGACTTTGTGTGCCTTCCATCTTGAAGAAGAAATCTCCAAGGGCTTGATGTAGAGCTTGCCTCCTGTTATTGAAGTCTCAGGGATAGCAAAGACTTCTTCCTGCCAGCACCTGGAGTCTCTGGAGAGACCCCTACTCTGCTCTGTGGTGCCCTTCCAGTTCCTGGGACCCTGAAAGGAGAGGCTGGCAGCCTAAGGACAAAAATACACGCACCGAGCACCGTGCGGAGAAAAGATCGACGCGAATCCGATCGCGGCTGAGAAAACGACGCGACGCCGGCTCCGCAGCTGAGAAACGACGCCGCAGGAAACGCGACCGGAGAATCGACGCCCGGAGCAGGAGAAACGACGCGCAGCATCGCTGACGAAGGCTGAGAGATCGCAACCAGCGCCGCGGGACTTCGGACCGTCGCGTGGCTGGCTTTTTCGACGCGCCTCGCCGTGCCGAGCTGTTTTCGACGCATATACCCGTGCAGGGTTATTTTCGACGCACACCGCCCGTGCGGGGTTATTTTTGCCGCAAACCAGGTACATTTTCACGCTAGCAGCGCTAGTGTGGTGTTACAACTACCTAAAGACTCTTTTTATTTTAAACCTTTAAAAAATCATAACTTGACTTGTGTATGTTGGATTTTTGTCGTTTTGGTCTTGTTTTGTCTAGATAAATATTTCCTATTTTTCTAAACTGGTGTTGTGTCATTTTGTAGTGTTTTCATTAAGTTACTGTGTGTGTTGGTACAAATACTTTACGCCCAGCACTCTGAGGTTAAGCCTACTGCTCTGCCAAGCTACCAAGGGGGTAAGCAGGGGTTAGCTGAGGGTGATTCTCTTTTATCCTAACTAGAGTGAGGGTCCTTGCTTGAACAGGGGGTATCCTGACTGTCAACCAAAGACCCCATTTCTAACAGCTACTATGTTGCAGGTTTGCAGGCTTCCAGCGCGGTCAGCGGTCGATTCCTTATCAGAAGGTGAAGAGAGAGATGCAGAGGAACTCGGCTGAGCTCATGCATTCGTTATCTAAAGTTTCCCCAGAGACAGAGACCCTAAATAGCCAGAAAAGAGGGTTTGGCTACCTAGGAGAGAGGATAGGCTACTAACACCTGAAGGAGCCTATCAGCAGGAGTCTCTGACGTCACCTGGTGGCACTGGCCACTCAGAGCAGTCCAGTGTGCCAGCAGCACCTCTGTTTCCAAGATGGCAGAGGTCTGGAGCACACTGGAGGAGCTCTGGACACCTCCTAGGGGAGGTGCAGGTCAGGGGTCACTCCCCTTTCCTTTGTCCAGTTTCGCGCCAGAGCAGGGGCTAAGGGGTCCCTTGAACCGGTGTAGACTGGCTTATGCAGAATTGGGCACATCTGTGCCCAACAAAGCATTTCCAGAGGCTGGGGGAGGCTACTCCTCCCCTGCCTTCACACCATTTTCCAAAGGGAGAGGGTGTCACACCCTCTCTCAGAGGAAGTTCTTTGTTCTGCCATCCTGGGCCAGGCCTGGCTGGACCCCAGGAGGGCAGCTGCCTGTCTGAGGGATTGGCAGCAGCAGCAGCTGCAGTGAAACCCCAGGAAGGGCAGTTTGGCAGTACCAGGGTCTGTGCTACAGACCACTGGGATCATGGGATTGTGCCAACTATGCCAGGATGACATAGAGGGAGGCAATTCCATGATCATAGACATGTTACATGGCCATATTCGGAGTTACCATTGTGAAGCTACATATAGGTAGTGACCTATATGTAGTGCACGCGTGTAATGGTGTCCCCGCACTCACAAAGTTCAGGGAATTGGCTCTGAACAATGTGGGGGCACCTTGGCTAGTGCCAGGGTGCCCACACACTAAGTAACTTTGCACCTAACCTTTACCAGGTAAAGGTTAGACATATAGGTGACTTATAAGTTACTTAAGTGCAGTGTAAAATGGCTGTGAAATAACGTGGACGTTATTTCACTCAGGCTGCAGTGGCAGGCCTGTGTAAGAATTGTCAGAGCTCCCTATGGGTGGCAAAAGAAATGCTGCAGCCCATAGGGATCTCCTGGAACCCCAATACCCTGGGTACCTCAGTACCATATACAAGGGAATTATAAGGGTGTTCCAGTAAGCCAATGTAAATTGGTAAAAATGGTCACTAGCCTGTCAGTGACAATTTGGAAAGAAATGAGAGAGCATAACCACTGAGGTTCTGGTTAGCAGAGCCTCAGTGAGACAGTTAGTCACTACACAGGTAACACATTCAGGCACACTTATGAGCACTGGGGCCCTGGGTTACCAGGGTCCCAGTGACACATACAACTAAAACAACATATATACAGTGAAAAATGGGGGTAACATGCCAGGCAAGATGGTACTTTCCTACAGTCTGTGCCGGTGATATGTGAGTTACAGGTGGAGGAGAGGGTGGCGGAGTTAACTTCTTCGCCACTTTTGTTTGTGGTGTTTGTTCCTGTGTCTGGAACTCAAGTCTCCTTTTTCTCCTAATTGGGGGAAGAGTGCTGATCTTCCCTGTCCCACTCTGTATAAAGATCCGCTTTTGAGTGTGGTCTACGTCAGTGGTCTGTAACTCTTCCTCAAATCTGTGTTTGTGCATTTGAGAGGACAGGTATTGTTCCTCTGAATATGAGCCGGTAGTCGGTTCGGTTGCTGGTCTTTTTGGCACCGAAACTGTGTCTTTACTTGTTTTCGGCTCCGAGGCGGCTTTTCTCTTTTTCGGAGTCGAGATTTCTCGGCGCCGATCTTCCTCGGTGCCGCTGTCTCTGCGTCGAGCAGCTTCGGTTCCGCTGTCTCGGCGTCGATCTTTTTCGGCAGCGCTTTCTCGGTCCCGAGATTGCTGCGTGCCTGTGTCTCGACCCGAGTCGGACGATCTCGGCACCAATTCGGCCTTTTTCGGTGCCGACGGACGGTCACCTTTATGGGTTGAGCCATGGCCTGTTGGCAGTGGCGTCCCCTGGGCCTTGTCTGTTTTCTTGTGTGGTGCTTGTTTCGACGTCTTACTCACGGTTTCCTCGACGTCGAATTCTTCCGAGTCGGATTCACGGATGGAGAAGGCTTCCTCTTCTTCTCCTTGTTCCTCGAATCCTCGTTGTCCTGTCGGCGTGGACGCCATCTGTAATCTTCTGGCTCGCCGGTCACGGAGCGTTTTTCGGGACCGAAATGCACGACAGGCCTCACACGTTTCTTCTTTGTGCTCGGGCGACAGGCACAGGTTACAGACCAAATGTTGGTCTGTATATGGGTATTTGTTGTGGCATTTAGGACAGAATCGGAACGGGGTCCGTTCCATCAGCCTGGGTGTTACACGTGGTCAGGCCGACCAGGCCCAGACGGGGGATCGAAATTACCCCGAAGGGTTACCGGAGCTCTTCACGATTCGGTGTCGATTCTATCTAACCCGATCCCGAACGCAACTATACCGACGTAGTTTTCCGAAGTTTTGTCTATCTTTCCGTCCCGAAACTCGGAGCGAAAAGGAACACGTCCGAACCCGATGGCGGAAAAAAAACAATCGAAGATGGAGTCGACGCCCACGCGCAACGGAAGCAAAGGAGGAGGAGCCCCCCGGTCCCGCAACACGAAAGACCCCCCCGAAGAAAAACAACCTGCAACACTCCGACCCAACACCAGACGGCAGACCACGCACAACATGTGCATCTGCAGCCACACATGCCATCGAACACAGGCTTTCACTGTCAGGTATAGCCAAAGATTGAGTGAGGCAGTTAATTGAGTTTTTGTAAATAATTGCAACTCCCCAACCCTTAGAATTGGGTTTGTCTAGTTGATGTATTAAGAAATCCTGAGGCAAGGCCATGACTACATCCAAGGATGGTTTCTCAGATAACCAGGTTTCTGTTAAAAATAAAGCTTCTGGGGCATAGTCATTGAACAGGATAAATAGATAAACAACTCAGTGAACCCTCATATATGGATTTGTCTCAACAGTACAATGCAAAGGAGGTGCGAGGCGCGGGCCGTCTGGTCTACTTTAGTCTGTATTTATAAGACCTCCAGCCGGAGGAGGGTAAATTTGCCAGTCTTGAAGGAGGCCGTGACAGGCCACAACATCATGTCGCCCCTCTCAGCCGAGTCGTAACAGCTGGAATCTCCTCACCGATGTGGTGTTGCTCAGGAAGGTGGGGGGGAGGGGAGGGTTTGGGAGGGGCCTGGAGCTGCTTGTCCCCCCGGCGGGCCAGCCACCTCAGGGTCACCCAAGGCACCTGTCGCCTCGTGGCCTTCGAGGTGTGTAGGCCGACGGACGCAGGCCGCAACAAATACCATGGCCACGCCCCTTGTATGTCTTGCTGCGGCCCCCCCATCCAGTGCATCCCCCCCGCTCCTCACCACATATCGGGCCTCATCTGCCCGATCCGAGGTCCCGGGCGTTTTCAATCGCCGACATTAGAGGATCCTCTGCCAGAGCTTCATGGCCATTACAGTCGGCGGCTTGGTCATGCCCCGGTGGTCTCATCCATTTTCATGCATTGAAGCACTTCATCTACCGCCTGTCCTCCGTGAAGGGATTAATGATTATGGCTGATTGGACCTCCTGCTTGAAACCAGAGATTCTCAGCCAAGGATGTCTGCGATGGTGATGTCGTTGGTGGATAAGACTCCACCCCTTTATCAGCTGAATCTGCATATATGGCCTGCCAATAATCTGTGGTGTCCCCTATCTGTGAGATCCTGCTGCTTTGGAGTGGTGAGGATTTCCAGTTCCTCTGTTTTACTTGCTTGCTTTTTTTACTGGAAGCCTATATTTCGTCAGGGAGTCATCGAATTCCCTCTTTTTCTTAATTACAGCTCTGAGTTCTGCCTCGGGGAGTTTACTTTTTCAATCTACCTTTTGCGCTTTTCTTTCATCATCGAAATCTGGTTCATTTCTGTGTTTCAGTGTCCATGTTGAGGAACTTACTGATGTCGAGATTGGGTCCCTTGTTATTTCAGCGACCTTTGGTGTTGATGCAGTATGGCTTTCCGCTGCCATGCCCAGCCTTTGTTGACTGCGTTGAGCTGCCTTCTGCCATTGCCATCGCATTCCACTGCTCCTTTTTTGAGGTTGAAGCAAGTATGAAGGCTTTGCCTCTATTGATGTCCCTTGTTTTGGACCTGTGTGGCTCCTTGGTCTTCACCCTGCTCTTCGGCGTCGCCAATTTTGGCGTCATTACTGGTTTTTAAAGTCTGAGGTCTTCAACTCAGATATTTTTAAGCCCTGTCTTCCTCCCTCAGTGCTTATTTTTTTTTTAGCCCTGGCTAGACTGTCATTAATAAACTGTCACGAATAAACTGTCATTCGTCTACCAGAGGTGATAGATATCTAATGTTTGGTTCCTATGAACTTTCAATGATAAACCATCTTTAATGGTAAAGTTGGATTTATCATTATAATTTTGAAAATGCCACTTTTAGAAAGTTGGCATTTTCCTGGCCTTATCCCTCTGTGCATGTAGCTTGCCTTAGGTCACATGACTGGGTATAACTGACAGCTGAGACTTTGTGAATTCAACCCAGACAGTCACACAACAGAAGGATTAGCAGAGCCTGAATGGGCCATTAACTGACTTGATGGGGTGCGTAGCTAAGCACAGTCCTTCATGCACCTGAATAGGCTGGACTCTTCCAACACCCAATAGGCTTAATGACCCTGTATTGTCAGTGCAGCCAGCTAGGAGCCAGTGTAGGAAAGGTAGGAAACTCTTGGGACTTCAATGAACCCTCCTGGAAATATCTCCCAGCTTCTAGCAACAGGGCAGCAGGGTATAAAAATAGGGCCTTCAGACCCACTCTTCAGTTCACTACTGGACTTGCAGAAGGTCTCATTGAGGACTGCCTACGTCTGTGGCCTGCTATGCACTCTATCAGTCTGCTGCTGTACCTGGAACGACTGCTTTGCTACCTGGATCCTGCTTTGAGTCCTCAGAGGCCAGCCCTCCTCCCGAGCATTGTCTTTACCTGCACCCACGACTTCCAGAAGTTACCCCAAGGGCTAGGTTTGCTGGCTTCTTGCTCAGCACCACAGGGACATAACAGGTTCCAACCATCTTGAACCTGCACCTGGACTCAGTCTAAGTGAGTCATGAATCCCCAAGTCATTTCCATCCACTCCTGGACCTTTGGTTGCGGTGCTAAAGGTACCTAGATGGCCTTTTTCTAAAACTGAGGACTTGCTATTTTGAACCTTTAACTTTAAAAATGTATAACTAAGGTTCTAAGAATTTTTATGGTTTTAGTGTCAAATATTTTATTAAAAACATTTCTATTTTACTGAATTGGTTTGGAAGTATTGGGTTGTGTTTTCACTGTGTTGCTGTTTGTGTACTGAATAAATGCTTAATACATTGCCTCTAAGTTTAGCCTGAATGTGTTTTGTGTCAAGCTACCCAGGGCTAAGCACAGGTTAATTTAATGAAATTTGTGGTTTACCCTGCAAGGGACTGTGGCTGTTGCTTGACCAGGGCTAACACTGCAGTCAACCAACAACCCAACACCATACTATAGCAGTTTACCAGCCGCAGCATGCTTTAAACTCTTCGGGCATATTTATACTCCGTTTGCGCCGAATTTGCGTCGTTTTTTTCGACGCAAATTAGACGCAAAACTAACTCCATATTTATACTTTGGCGTTAGATGCGTCTAGCGCCAAAGTTCATGGAGTTAGCGTCATTTTTTGGCGTGAACACCTTCCTTGCGTTAATGAGATGCAAGGTAGGCGTTCCCGTCTAAAAAAATGACTCCCAGGCATGTGCGTGGTATTTATACTCCCGGGCAAAAATGACGCCCGGGAGTGGGCGGGGCAAAAAACCCCGCATTTGCGCCTGAATTTAACGCCTGGGTCAGGGCAGGCGTTAAGGGACCTGTGGGCTCAGAATGAGCCCAGAGGTGCCCTCCCCTTCCCCCAGGGACACCCCCTGCCACCCTTGCCCACCCCAGGAGGACACCCAAGGATGGAGGGACCCATCCCAGGGACATTAAGGTAAGTTCCGGTAAGTATTTTTTTATTTTGTTTTGTGGCATAGGGGGTCCTGATTTGTGCCCCCCTACATGCCACTATGCCCAATGACCATGCCCAGGGGACAGAAGTCCCCTGGGCATGGCCATTGGGCAAGGGGGCATGACTCCTGTCTTTGCTAAGACAGGAGTCATGTTAATGGGGGATGGGCGTCGTAAAAAAATGGCGCAAATCGGGTTAAGGCGATTTATTTTGACTCAACCTGACTTGCCCCATTTTGAGACGCCCATACGCCATTTTCCCCTACGCCGGCGCTGCCTGGTGTACGTGTTTTTTTTTCACGCACACCAGGCAGCGCCGGTCGGCTAACGCCGGCTAACGCCATTCTATAAATACGGCGCCCGCATGGCGCTTCAGAATGGCGTTAGACGGCGCTAATTTTTTTTACGCTAAACTGCGTTAGCGCAGTTTAGCGTCAAAAAGTATAAATACGGGCCTTCATCCTTAACTTTATATTAGATGGTTCACTGCGGTTGATTGTTGCAGAATAGGTGTATTTCTTAAGAAATCATCTTGTACTTTTGATAGCTACTATAAATACAGATAACCACACAACTCTGAGCCTTAACATCCACCAGAGGCAGAGTTGGTCGTAAATTATCATAATAGGGACTAACTATTGGATGGGGCCCTAGTTAAGATTATATATTGAGAGACTTTGAACAGCATTCTTTATTATAGCAACACTCTTCTTAATTTAAACATGTAGAATTCCGATGTTAGAAAAAACACAATGCTGGGTAGTCAGAGTGTTCTATTTATTCCAATGTAACTTCAATACAGAAGAAGGGCAACCAAATAACTTTTTGTGAGTTTGGGTAGCAGTATAAAGTATAATAAATGGTCAACAAGTGGATCATTTAAAAAAGCAAAGAAATACTGTAATTAAAACTTTGTGCGTTTAAAAACCTATAACAAATTGAACCAAAATTTACGAGAATTAATCATCGTCTGATATTATGGTTCATTGACACAATATCATGGTAAAAAATGTAATTGACAAAAATATAGTGTCAAAAATACCATCTACCACAACATCGTGCTCCTATACTTACAATTGTGAGTACCACAAAATTGAAATTGTGGACACTACTATCATGCAAAAACATACAGATATAATTGTTAATGTTAAATATTTTAATATATACATTTAATAATAAAATAATCTAAATTAAATACATCCCATGAATATGATACAATATATAAATATACATTTATGTGAAGTCAAAAACACACATATATGTTTGTGTATATATATATATATACTGTATATATATATATATATATATATAGTGTAACAATTCACAATGTATTTTACAATATATTATTTTTTCAATATTAAATTCATTATTATGAATATAAATATGGTATAAGATAACTATAACTTGCATTCTCAGCAGACACTGCTGATTCCCACACATATCATCAGCCATGGCATCTTCTATGATATTATTGATAATATCACTGCACTATTTGCAATAAAACTATTGATGAGAAAACTGTTTATAGCAGGGGCACGAGCAATAGTTAAATTAGGGCACGAGTTATAGTTTCTTGAGATAATTATAACTGTAACTTTCTATGGTTTTGTGTGTGTAAAATCTGAACCTAAGTATTAAATCCCTGTAATGAAAGGCTGCATTTCTAAGGTTTTTTAATTCTATTTCCAAACTGTAACATCCCTGTAACCTTTACTTTTTCAGTGAATACATATATGTCTCTATATATATCTATATATCCATACACACACACACACACACACACACACATACATCAATTAATAAATTACTGTTATTAAATTATTATCCAGCTGGTCAAGCCTAAAATATAACTAAAGAAATATGAACTGCATAATGTTCATATTGACAATTAATTAAAATAAAAATTAAATACTTAATTAGCAATTGATAATTAATTGTTAATTATTGGATCTGGCATCTTTTGCATGATTCCCCCCACCTAACTTTCTGCCTTCAGGCCTCCTGCTTTTTCTGACAGTTTTAGCTGGCCTTAGGACTTTCTACACTATACCACTGCTAAACATGGCAGCACTGGCTTATACTCAATTGGCTTATTTAATTTACTTATAAGTCCCTAGTAAAGTGCACTACATGTGCCCACGGCCCATAAATTAAAAGCGACTAGTGGGCCTGCAGCACTGGTAGTGCCACCCGCTTAAGCAGCCCTTTAAACATGTCTCAGGCCTGCCTTTAAAAAGCTTGTGTGTTCAGTTTTAATTTGCCATGTTGACCTGGCATGTAAACCTTTTGCCAGGCCCAAACCTTCCTTATTAACCCATATGTCACCCCTAAGGTAGCCCTGGACAGGCCCAAGGGCAACATGCAGTGTATTTAAAATGTTGGACACGTACCTTCAAGTTTTATGTGTCCTGATAGTGAAACACTCCTACATTCTTTTTTCAATACTGCAAGGTCTATCTCCCCCACAGGATAACATTGAGGTGTCCTTATTACATGTTATAACTGTAATTTCCAAATGGGAAGAGATAACTGGTTCATTTGGTGTCTCTGAAATCCTAATTTCAATTACTAACATGGTGAAGTCAGATTTTGAGATTGCGATTCTGAAAATGCCACTTCCAGAAAGTTTGCGTTTTCTTGACTTAGCCTTTTAGTGCCTACAGCCTGTCTCTGGTCACATGACTGGGTGCAGTTGGCAGGTGGGATTTGTGTATCCCTCTTAGATAGCCACACAAATTGGGAGCTTAGCTGTGACTGGATGAGGCATCACTGGCAGAACGGGATGGAAGACATGGACTCAGCCTCATTAACACCATGAAAGATTGTATCCTCTCTCTACACAAAGGGTTGTATACCTCTAAAGTCAGGCAGGAAGGGAACCCATGCACTTCAAAGAAGTCACCCTTCTAGAATTTTCTCCACACTTCAAAGGCACAAATGTGTATAAAAGATGATCCTCAGACACCATCACTTCAGTGTACTTCTGGAGCTGTTGTTACTCTGCCAGGAAGAAGTACAGCTTGCAGCTGAAAGGAATGACATTCTGCTGGACTGCTGCTCTGAAGGAACTGCTGTCCTGCTGTGCTGTCCTGTTGCCTGTTGCCCTCTTGGTTGGGGGAAAAGGATTGGACCAGCAGCTCCTGTACCCAGAACCCAGGGTGACTCCAGGGGTTAGTTGTCTAGCGTCCGTATTTGAAGCCTCAGGGACATTACAGGCTTCCAACAACCTTTCATCTGCACCGGGATTCTTCCATCTGTGAGTTTATCCTGCTAAAAGGTGCCATCCCACTCCTGGACCATTTACAGTGGGCTTAAGATGTTTTGCCAGCCTCTGTGGATCCAGCAAAACCGATGCTGTGTGGTGCAACCTGGAACAGAACTGACACATCCCCACTGCGCATGAATTGGACTCATCACAAAATCTTGCTTGGCTGATGCAGCTTGGATCACCTTTGGAACCCCCACTGTGCGAAGCATCGTCAGCAAGGGTACACAACTCTTTGGTCAACAGCCTTGCCTTGCCGGAGGTACCTGACTCTGCTTTGCAGCCTTGCAGCTCTTCAGAATTGATGCATCGCCCCAACTGCGCACCTCAGCCTCTAGCCTAAACTTTGCATCACAATCCCTGTCTATGGGATCTTTGGCGTTGATGCAACAAGACCTTGCACCACAGCCTCACAGCAACTCAGAACCAACACACCGCTTCGGCTGTGCGACGCATCTTTGATACAGGTCCATGCAATTTTGTGCAAACCAGGATTTAAGCTACCCTCTTCAGTGGGACTAATTGGGTCTCTGTAGTTGGCCCTCATCCCTTCATGACCAGATAGCCACAGTTGGGGTTTTCCACCCTTTGGCACTACTGTAGGAAAGTAACATCTTGCCTGGCATGTTACCCCCATTTTTACATGTATGTAAGTTTGTTTTTGCCTGTCTCACTGGGACCCTGCTAGCCAGGACCCCAGTGCTCATAGTTTGTGGCCTGAATGTGTGTACCTGTGTAGTGACTAACTGTGTCACTGAGGCTCTGCTAACCAGAACCTCAGTGCTTATGCTATCTCTGCCTTTCAAATTGTAACTATAAGCTAGTGACCATTTTTCACCAATTCTAATTGGCACACTGGAACACCCTTATAATTCCCTATTATATGGTACCTAGGTACCCAGGGTATTGGGGTTCCAGGAGATCCATATGGGCAGCAGCATTTCTTTTGCCATCCATAGGGAGCTCAGACAAATCTTACACAGGACTGCCACTGCAGCCTGAGTGAAATAACGCGCACGTTTTTTCACAGCCATTTTACACTGCACTTAAGTAACTTATAAGCCACCTTTATGTCTAACCCTCCCTTAGTGAAAGTTAGGTGCAAAGTTACTAAGTGTGAGGGCACACTGGCACTAGCCAAGGTGCTCCCACATTGTTCAGGGCAATTTCCCGGGACTTTGTGAGTGCAAGGACACCATTACACGCGTGAACTACATATAGGTCAATACCTATATGTAGCTTCACAGTGGTAACTCCGAACATGGCCATGTAACATGTCTAAGACATTGCCCCCCCAAGCAAAATCTGGTATTGGGGTGCCAATCCCATGCATCCCCGGGGCTCCAGCATGGATCCCGGGTCCTGCCAAACTAGCTCTCTGGGTTTTTTTCTGCAGGTAACGCTGCTGCCAACCCTCAGACAGGTTTCTGCCCTCCTGGGGTCTGGGCAGCCCAGTCCCAGTCCCAGGAAGGCACATCAAAGGATTTCCTCTGAGAGAGGGTGTTACACCCTCTCCCTTTGGAAATAGGTGTTAAGGGCTGGGAAGGACTAACCTCCCCCAGCCTCTGGAAATGTTTTGAAGGGCACAGATGGTGCCCTCCTTGCATAAGCCTGTCTACACCGGTTCAGGGATCCCCCAGCCCCTGCTCTGGCGTGAAACTGGACAAAGGAAAGGGGAGTGACCACTCCCCTGTCCATCACCACCCCAGGGGTGGTGCCCAAAGTTCCTCCAGGTTGTCCCAGACCTCTGCCATCTTGAATGCAGAACTGTGAGGGCACAATGGAGACCTCTGAGTGGCCAGTGCCAGCAGGTGACGTCAGAGACCCCTCCTGATAGGCTTTTACCTGGTTAGGTAGCCAATCCTCCTCAGACGGTTGTTTAGGGTCTCTCCTGTGGGTTTCGAGGATCGACCACTGACTGCTCCAGGACGCCTGCAAAACTGTAACAAAGTAGCAAGAGGACTACCAGCGACATTGTAGCGACCAATCCTTCCAGCTTTCCTGACTGTTTCAGCACCCATTATCTTCAACTGTGACTCTTGAAGCTAGTAAGGCTTGTTTGCAGTCTTTCTGTGTGGAAACAACTCTGAATCCTCCTGCACGCCGTGGGACATCTTCTGACCAAAGGAGAGGTTCCTGGCACCTTCCTTTGTTGCAGGATCTTCGGCTTCTTCTACCCGGAGGCAGCCCTTTTGCACCTTCATCTGGGGTTTAGTGGGCTCCTGCCCCCATGGACGTTTGCGTGACTCTTGGACTAGGTCCCCTTCCTTTGCAGGTCCTCAGGTCTAGGAATCCATATTCAGTGCTTTGCAGTCAGTTGTTGCCTTTGCAGAATCCCCTATCTCGAGTTTACTGTCTTTCTGGGGTAGTAGGGTCACTTTACTCCTACTTTCAGGGTCTTGGGGTGGGGTATCTTAGTGTTTTCTTATACTCCCAGCGACCCTCTACACACTACACTAGGCCTGGGGTCCATTTGTGGTTCGCATTCCACTTTTGGAGTATATGGTTTGTATTGCTGTAGGAGGCTGGACTGGCTTGTAGTGAGTACCAAGGGGTACTTACACCTTGCACCAGGCCCAGGTATCCCTTATTAGTGTAGAGGGGTGTCTAGCAGCTTAGGCTGATAGAAAAGGTAGCTTAGCAGAGCAGCTTAGGCTGAACTAGGAGACGAGTGAAGCTCCTACAGTACCACTAGTGTCATATGCACAATATCATAAGAAAACACAATACACAGATATAATAAAAATAAAGGTACTTTATTTTTATGACAATATGCCAAAAGTATCTCAGTGAGTACCCTCAGGATGAGGATAGCAAATATACACAAGATATATGTACACAATACCAAAATATGCAGTAATAGCAATAGAAAACAGTGCAAACAATGTATAGTCACAATAGAATGCAATGGGGGTACATAGGGATAGGGGCAATACAAACCATATACTCTAGAAGTGGAATGCGAACCACAAATGGACCCCAAACCTATGTGACCTTGTAGAGGGTCGCTGGGACTGTAAGAAAACAGTGAGGGTTAGAAAAATAGCCCACCCCAAGACCCTGAAAAGTGGGTGCAAAGTGCACCTAAGTTCCCCAAAGAGCACAGAAGTCGTGATAGGGGAATTCTGCAGGAAAGACCAACACCAGCAATGCAACAATTATGGATTTCCAGACGAGAGTACCTGTGGAACAAGGGGACGAAGTCCAAAAGTCACGATCAAATCGGGAGTGGGCAGATGCCCAGGAAATGCCAGCTGTGGGTGCAAAGAAGCTGCCACCAGATGGTAGAAGCTGTGGATTCTGCAAGAACGACAAGGGCTAGAAACTTCCCCTTTGGAGGACGGATGTCACACGCCGTGAAGAGTCGTGCAGCTGTATTTTCGTGCAGAAAGACCGCAAACAAGCCTTGCTACCTGCAAGGGTCACGGTTAGGGTTTTTGGATGCTGCTGTGGCCCAGGGGGGACCAGGATGTAGCCAATTGCGTGAGGAGACCGAGGCGGCGTCCAGAAAGACAAAGAGCCCACTCAAAAGCAAGCAGCACCCGCAGAAGTGCTGGAACAGGCACTACGAAGTGGAGTGAACTGGAGCTCACCCGAAGTTGCACAAGAGGGTCCCACAAAGCCGGAGGACAACTCAGGAGGTCGTGCATTGCAGGTTAGAGTGCCAGGGACCCAGGCTTGGCTGTGCACAAAGGAAATCCTGGAAGAGTGCACAGGAGCCGGAGTAGCTGCAAAACACGCGGTTCCCAGAAAAGCAGTCTAGCGTGGGGAGGCAAGGACTTACCTCCACCAAACTTGGACTGAAGAGTCACTGGACTGTGGGAGTCACTTGGACAGAGTTGCTGAGTTCAAGGGACCTCGCTCGTCATGCTGTAAGGAGACCCAGAGGACCGGTGATGCAGTTCTTTGGTGCCTGCGGTTGCAGGGGTAAGATTCCGTCGACCCACGGGAGATTTCTTCGGAGCTTCTAGTGCAGAGAGGAGGCAGACTACCCCCACAGCATGCACCACCAGGAAAACAGTCGAGAAGGCGGCAGGATCAGCATTACAAGGTCGCAGTAGTCGTCTTTGCTACTTTGTTGCAGTTTTGCAGGCTTCCAGCGCGGTCAGCAGTCGATTCCTTAGCAGAAGGTGAAGAGAGAGATGCAGGGGAACTCTGATGAGCTCTTACATTCATTATCTAAGGAATTCCCCAAAGCAGAGACCCTAAATAGCCAGAAAAGGAGGTTTGGCTACCTAGGAGAGAGGATAGGCTAGCAACACCTAAAGGAGCCTATCAGAAGGAGTCCCTGACGTCACCTGCTGGCACTGGCCACTCAGAGCAGTCCAGTGTGCCAGCAGCACCTCTGTTTCCAAGATGGCAGAGGTCTGGAGCACACTGGAGGAGCTCTGGGCACCTCCCAGGGGAGGTGCAGGTCAGGGGAGGGGTCACTCCCCTTTCCTTTGTCCAGTTTCGCGCCAGAGCAGGGCTGAGGGATCCCTGAACCGGTGCAGACTGGCTTATGCAGAGATGGGCACCATCTGTGCCCATCAAAGCATTTCCAGAGGCTGGGGGAGGCTACTCCTCCCCAGCCCTGACACCTTTTTCCAAAGGGAGAGGGTGTAACACCCTCTCTCTGAGGAAGTCCTTTGTTCTACCTTCCTGGGCCAAGCCTGGCTGGACCCCAGGAGGGCAGAAACCTGTCTGAGGGGTTTGCAGCAGCAGCAGCTGCAGTGAAACCCCGGAAAAGGTAGTTTGGCAGTACCCAGGTCTGAGCTAGAGACTCGGGGGATCATGGAATTGTCTCCCCAATGGCATTGGGGTGACAATTCCATGATCCTAGACATGTTACATGGCCATGTTCGGAGTTACCATTGTGACGCTATACATATGTTGTGACATATGTATAGTGCACGCGTTTAATGGTGTCCCCGCACTCACAAAGTCCGGGGAATTTGCCCTGAACAATGTGGGAGCACCTTGGCTAGTGCCAGGGTGCCCACACACTAAGTAACTTAGCACCCAACTTTTACCAGGTAAAGGTTAGACATATAGGTGACTTATAAGTTACTTAAGTGCAGTGGTAAATGGCTGTGAAATAACGTGGACGTTATTTCACTCAGGCTGCACTGGCAGGCCTGTGTAAGAATTATCAGATCTCCCTATGGGTGGCAAAAGAAATGCTGCAGCCCATAGGGATCTCCTGGAACCCCAATACCCTGGGTACCTCAGTACCATATACTAGGGAATTATAAGGGTGTTCCAGTATGCCAATGTAAATTGGTGAAATTGGTCACTAGCCTGTTAGTGACAATATGGAAAGAAATTAGAGAGCATAACCACTGAGGTTCTGAATAGCAGAGCCTCAGTGAGACAGTTAGTCATAACACAGGTAACACATACAGGGCACACTTATGAGCAATGGGGCCCTGGCTGGCAGGTTCCCAGTGACACATACAACTAAAACAAGATATATACAGTGAAATATTGGGGTAACATGCCAGGCAAGATGGTACTTTCCTACACAACCCCCCCCCCCCAAATGAAGGACAATAAGACTAGCCATGACCTGATGAGTCTTCATTGTCTAAGTGGAAATATCTGGAGAGTCCATCTGCATTGGAGTGGGTACTCCTAGGTCTAAGTTCCACTGCATAGTCCATTCCCTGTAGGGATATGGACCACCTCAACAATTTAGGGTTTTCACCTTTCATTTGTTTTAGCCAAAGTAGAGGTTTGTGGTCTGTCTGAACAATGAAGTGAGTGCCAAACAGGTATGGCCTCAACTTCTTCAGTGCCCAGACCACAGCAAAGGCCTCCCTCTCTATGGCAGACCAACGCTTTTCTCTAGGGGTCAACCTCCTGCTGATAAAAGCAACAGGTTGATCCTGGCCCTCAGAATTAAGTTGTGATAAGACTGCCCCTACCCCTAATTCAGATGCATCAGTTTGGACAATGGATTTTTTGGAGTAACAGGGGCTTTTCAGGACAGGTGCAGAGCACATGGCCTGCTTCAGCTCCTCAAAAGCTTTCTGAAAGTTTGCTGTCCATAATGCCTTCTTAGGCATTTTCTTAGATGTCAGGTCATTAAGATGGGCTGCAATGGAGCCATAGTTCTTTGTGAACCTCCTGTAGTACCCAGTGAGGCCTAAAAAGGCTCTCACCTGAGTCTGAGTTGTAGGGGGAACCCAATCTATAATAGTTTGGATTTTCCCCTGAAGTGGTGCAATCTGTTCTCCACCTACCAGGTGTCCCAGATAAACCACTTTACCCTGCCCTATCTGCCACTTTGAAGCCTTGATAGTGAGGCCTGCCTTTTGAAGGGCCTCCAAAACTGTCCATAGGTGGACCAGGTGATCATCCCAGCTGGAGCTAAAGACAGCTATATCGTCCAAATATGCTGCACTGAAAGCTTCCAGCCCTTGCAGGACTGTATTCACCAACCTTTGAAAAGTGGCAGGTGCATTTTTCAATCCAAAAGGCATTACTGTGAATTGGTAATGGCCTCCAATGGTTGAAAATGCAGTTTTTGCTTTTGCATCCTCCGATAACTTGATCTGCCAATACCCTGCAGTCAAATCAAAAGTGCTTTGATACTTGCCAGATGCCAGTGTATCTATTAGCTCATCTGCCCTGGGTATAGGGTGAGCATCAGTTTTGTTTACCAGGTTGAGACCTCTATAGTCAACACAAAATCTTATTTCCTTCTTTCCATCCTTGGAATGAGGTTTTGGTACAAGTACCACAGGAGAGGCCCATGGACTTTCAGAGTGCTCAACCACTCTCAGTTCAAGCATTTTCTGCACCTCTTGTTTTATGCAGTCTCTGACATGGTCAGGCTGCCTATAGATCTTACTTTTGACAGGCAAGCTGTCTCCAGTATCTATAGTGTGCTCACACCAAGAAGTGGTGCCTGGCACAGTAGAAAAGAGTTCAGAAAACTGACCCAGGAGATTTATGCAGTGGTCTTTCTGCTCAGCAGTAAGACAATCTGCCAAAACTACACCTTCCACTAGAGCATCTTGTTCTGTGGAAGAGAAGAGATCAGGGAGAGGGTCACTCTCTTCTTCCTGTCCCTCATCTGTTGCCATGAGAAGGGTGAGATCAGCCCTGTCATAGTAGGGTTTCAGGCGATTGACATGGAGCACCCTAAGGGGACTCCTGGCAGTGCCTAAGTCAACTAAGTAGGTGACTTCACCCTTCTTTTCAACAATAATGTGGGGTCCACTCCATTTGTCTTGGAGTGCTCTTGGGGCCACAGGCTCCAAGACTCACACTTTCTGCCCTGGTTGGTACTGAACCAAAACAGCCTTCTGGTCATGCCATTGCTTGTGGAGCTCTTGGCTGGCCTGAAGGTTTTTACTGGCCTTTTTCATGTACTCAGCCATTCTAGATGTTAGGCCACGTACATAGTCCACTATGTCGTGCTTTGGAGCTTTTAAAGGTTGTTCCCAACCCTCCTTCACAAGTGTTAGAGGACCTCTTACAGGGTGTCCAAATAGGAGTTCAAAGGGGCTGAAGCCCACTCCTTTTTGGGGTACCTCCCTGTAAGCAAAAAGGAGGCAAGGTAACAGGATATTCCATCTCCTGCGGAGTTTTTCAGGGAATCCCATTATCATACCTTTGAGAGTTTTGTTAAATCTCTCCACCAGTCCATTTGTTTGTGGATGATAGGGTGTGGTGAACTTGTATGTAACACCACATACCTTCCACATGGCCTTTAAGTAAGCAGACATGAAATTGCTTCCCCTGTCTGATACACCTCTTTTGGGAAGCCCACCCTGGAAAAGGTTCCCAGGAGGGCCTTTGCCACTGCAGGAGCTGTAGTGGTCCTTAGAGGAATTGCTTCAGGATATCTGGTGGCATGGTCCACTACCACCAAGATAAACCTATTGCCTGAAGCAGTAGGAGGGTCAAGGGGGCCAACTATGTCAACCCCTACCCTTTCAAAGGGAACCCCAACCACAGGTAGTGGAATAAGGGGTGCCTTTGGAGTGCCACCTGTCTTGCCACTGGCTTGACAGGTTTCACAGGACTTACAAAATTCCTTTGTGTCCTCTGACATTCTAGGCCAATGAAACAAGGGAACAAGCCTGTCCCAAGTTTTCATTTGCCCCAAATGTCCAGCTAAGGGAATGTTGTGGGCTAGAGTTAGGAGGAACTTTCTATATTCCTGAGGAATCACCAATCTCCTGGCAGCTACAGGTTTTGGATCCTTTGCTTCAGTATACAAAAGGTTGTCCTCCCAGTAAACTCTGTGAGAGTCACTGACATCCCCATTTGCTTGTTTGACAGCTTGCTGCCTTAGACCCTCTAGTGTGGGACAGGTATGCTGTGCCACACTCAGCTCCTCCCTGGCAGGCCCCCCTTCACCCAAAAGCTCAGCAGGGTCTGCTTCCAGCTCCTCTGGTGTAGGTTCTGCACAGGGTGGAAATTCTTCTTCCTCAGAAGTTGAATCCACTGTAGAGGGAGGGATAGTAGGTAGTGTTTTACCTTTACTAACCCTAGCTTTAGGGAGCACTTGGTCCATTCTTCCAGGATCCAAGTCACCCTGTCCTTTTTGCTTTTTGGCCTGAGCCCTGGTTAAAGCAAAAATATGCCCTGGAATGCCCAGCATTTTGCATGAGCCTCCAACTCCACTTCTGCCCAAGGTGATGCCTCTAAATCGTTCCCTGGTAGACAGTCTAAAGGTAAATCTGAGGCAACCACAACTTTCTTTGGACCAGTAACCCGTCCCCCCCCCCGAGTTGAGATTCACAACAGCCATGGGGTGGCTAAGAGTGTTGTTATGAGCATTGGTTACTTGGTACTGGTGACCAAGTAGGTGTTGTTCAGGGTGGACCAGTTTCTCTATTACCATGGTAACACTGGCACCTGTGTCCCTGTAGGCCTGAACCTCAACACCATTTATTAGGGGTAGTTGCTTTGACTTATCCATATTAAGGGGACAAGCAACCAAGGTGGCCAAATCAATGGCCCCCTCAGAGACTAACACAGCCTCTGTGGTCTCCCTAACAAGACCAACCCCAACTAAGTTACCAAAAGTGAGCCCCGCTACTCCCTTGGATTGGCTATTAGTAGGTTTGCTCCCACCACCACTGCTATTACTAGGGGCACTAGGTGTAGCAGCAGGGGTTGTAGTGGTAGGAGGCTTGGTGCTTTTCTTTGGGCAACTGGGATCAGTTGTCCAATGGCCTTTTATTTTACATAAATAGCACCATGGTTTCTTTCCTTTGTTTTGATTTGAAGAGGATTTGGGCCCACCACCCCCACCAGAGTGTTTTTGTGGGCCTGATGAAGACTCATTTTTAGATTTGCCCCCACCCTTGTCAGAAGACTTACCATCCTTCTTCTTGCCATCTTTGTCACCCCCTGTATGAACTTTTCTGTTCACCCTTGTTCTGACCCATTTGTCTGCCTTCTTTCCCAATTCTTGGGGAGAAGTCAGATCAGAGTCTACCAGGTACTGGTGTAACAAATCAGACACACAATTATTAAGAATATGCTCTCTCAGGATTAAGTTATACAGGCTTTCATAGTCAGAAACTTTACTGCCATGTAACCACCCCTCCAAGGCCTTCACTGAATGGTCAATAAAGTCTACCCAGTCTTGTGAAGACTCCTTTTTGGTTTATCTGAACTTCATCCTGTACTGTTCAGTGGTTAAGCCATAACCATCTAGGAGTGCATTCTTAAGAACTGTAAAATTATTGGCATCACTTTCCTTCACAGTAAGGAGCCTATCTGGAGGAAAGTACCATCTTGTCTGGCATGTTACCCCCATATTTCACTGTATATATGTTGTTTTAGTTGTATGTGTCACTGGGACCCTGCCAGCCAGGGCCCCAGTGCTCTTAAGCGTGCCCTGTATGTGTTACCTGTGTTATGACTAACTGTCTCACATAGGCTCTGCTATCCAGAACCTCAGTGGTTATGCTCTCTCATTTCTTTCCAAATTGTCACTAACAGGCTAGTGACCAATTTCACCAATTTACCTTGGCATACTGGAACACCCTTATAATTCCCTAGTATAGGGTACTGAGGTTCCCAGGGTATTGGGGATCCAGGAGATCCCTATGGGCTGCAGCATTTCTTTTGCAACCCATAGGGAGCTCTGACAATTCTTACACAGGCCTGCCACTGCAGCCTGAGTGAAATAACATCCACGTTATTTCACAGCCATTTACCACTGCACTTAAGTAACTTATAAGTCACCTATATGTCTAACCTTTACCTGGTAAAGGTTGGGTGCTAAGTTACTTAGTGTGTGGGCACCCTGGCACTAGCCAAGGTGCCCCCACATGGTTCAGGGCAAATTCCTCGGACTTTGTGATACGGGGACACCATTACACGCGTGCACTACACATAGGTCACTACCTATGTGTAGCTTCACAATGGTAACTCCGAATAAGGCCATGTAAACTGTCTATGATCATGGAATTGCCCCCTCTATGCCATCCTGGCATTGTTGCACAATCCCATGATCCCACGGGTCTCTAGCACAGACCCGGGTACTGCCAAACTGCCTTTTCAGGGGTTTCACTGCAGCTGCTGCTGCTGCCAACCCCTCAGGCAGGTTTCTGCCCTCCTGGGGTCCAGCCAGGCTTGGCCCAGGATGGCAGAACAAAGGACTTCCTCAGAGAGAGGTTGTTACACCCTCTCCCTTTGGAAAAAGGTGTTAAGGCAGGGGAGGAGTAATCTCCCCAGCCTCTGGAAATGCTTTCATGGGCACAGATGGTGCCCATTTCTGCATAAGCCAGTCTACACCGGTTCAGGGACCCCTCAGCCCTGCTCTGGCGCGAAACTGGACAAAGGAAAGGGGAGTGACCACTCCCCTGACCTGCACCTCCCCTGGGAGGTGTCCAGAGCTCCTCCAGTGTGCTCCAGACCTCTGCCATCTTGGAAACAGAGGTGCTGCTGGCACACTGGACTACTCTGAGTGGCCAGGGCCAGCAGGTGACGTCAGAGACTCCTTCTGATAGGCTCCTTCAGGTGTTGCTAGCCTATCCTCTCTCCCAAGTAGCCAAACCCTCTTATCTGGCTGTTTAGGGTCTCTGCTTTGGGGAATTCGTTAGATAACGAATGCAAGAGCTCATCAGAGTTCCTCTGCATCTCTCTCTTCACCTTCTGCCAAGGCATTGACTGCTGACCGCGCTGGAAGCCTGCAAAACTGCAACAAAGTAGCAAAGACGACTACTGCAACACTGTAGCGCTGATCCTGCCGCCTTCTCTACTGTTTTCCTGGTGGTGCATGCTGTGGGGGTAGTCTGCCTCCTCTCTGCACTAGAAGCTCCAAAGAAATATCCTGTGGGTCGACGGAATCTTCCCCCTGCAACCGCAGGCACCAAAAAACTGCATTACCGGTCCTCTGGGTCTCCTCTCAGCACGACGAGCGAGGTCCCTTGAACTCAGCAACTCTGTCCAAGTGACTCCCACAGTCCAGTGACTTTTCAGTCCAAGTTTGGTGGAGGTAAGTCCTTGCCTCCCCACGCTAGACTGCATTGCTGGGTACCGCATAATTTGCAGCTGCTCCGGCTCCTGTGCACTCTTCCAGGATTTCCTTTGTGCATAGCCAAGCCTGGGTCCCCGACACTCTAACCTGCAGTGCACAACCCCCTGAGTTGTCCTCCGGCGTCGTGGGACTCCATTTTGTGTCTTTGGGTGAGCTCCGGTTCACTCCTCTTCCAAGTGCCTGTTCTGGTACTTCTACGGGTGCTGCCTGCTTCTGTGAGGGCTCCCTGACTTGCTGGGTACCCCCTCTGTCTCCTCATCTAAGTGGCGACATCCTGGTCCCTCCTGGGCCACAGCAGCATCTAAAAACCCTAACCGCAACCCTTGCAGCTGGCAAGGCTTGTTTGCTGTCTTTCTGTGTGGAAACACCTCTGCAAGCTTCTTCACGATGTGGGACATCCGTCCTCCAAAGGGGAAGTTTCTAGCCCTCTTCGTTCTTGCAGAATCCACAGCTTCTACCATCCGGTGGCAGCTTCTTTGCACCCTCAGCTGGCATTTCCTGGGCATCTGCCCACTCTCGACTTTGTCACGACTCTTGGATTTGGTCCACTTGTTCCACAGGTACTCTCGTCCAGAAATCCACTTTGGTTGCATTGCTGGTGTTGGTCTTCCTTGCAGAATTCCCCTATCACGACTTCTGTGCTCTCTGGGGAATATAGGTGTCCTTTACACCTATTTTCAGGGTCTTGGGGTGGGCTATTTTTCTAACCCTCACTGTTTTCTTACAGTCCCAGCGACCCTCTACAAGCTCATATAGGTTTGGGGTCCATTCGTGGTTCGCATTCCCCTTTTGGAGTATATGGTTTGTGTTGCCCCTATACCTATGTGCTCCTATTACAATCTACTGTAACTTTACATTGCTTGCATTACTTCCTTTTGCTATTACTGCATATTTATGGTATTGTGTTCATATATCTTGTGTATATTTGGCATCCTCATACTGAGGGTACTCACTGAGATCCTTTTGGCATATTGTCATAAAAATAAAGTACCTTATCTGTGTATTGTGTTTTCTTATGATATTGTGCATATGACACCAGTGGTATAGTAGGAGTTTTGCATGTCTCCTAGTTCAGCCTAAGCTGCTCTGCTTTAGCTACCTTCTATCAGCCTAAGCTGCTAGAAACACCTCTTCTACACTAATTAGGGATAACTAGACCTGGTACAGAGTGTAAGTACCCCTTGGTACCCACTACAAGCCAGGCCAGCCTCCTACATTTACTAGTAAGTCTCTAGTAAGGTGGCACTACACATGATCAGGGCTTGTACATTAAATGCTACTAGTGGGCCTGCAGCATTGATTGTGACACTGTAGGAAAGTACCATCCTCCTCAGCATGTTACCCCCATTGTTACCTGTATGCCAGTCTCATTTTGCCTGTCTCACTGGGATCCTGCTAGTCAGGACCCCAGTGCTCATAGTTTATGGCCTTATGTGTGTGTCTGTATAGTGCTTCACTGTGTCACTGAGGCTCTTCTAATCAGAACCCCTGTACTTATGCTCTCACTATAGGCTAGTGACTTCATTTACCAATTTAAATTGGCACACTGGAGCCCCTCTTATAAGTCCCTAGTATATGGTACCTAGGTACCCAGGGCATTGGGGTTCCAGGAGATCCATATGGGCTGCAGCATTTCTTTTGCCACCCATAGGGAGCTCAGACAAAACCTTGCACAGGCCTGCCATTGCAGCCTGAGTGAAATAACGCACACGTTATTTCACAGCCATTTTCACTGCATTTAAGTAACTTATAAGTCACCTATATATCTAACCTTCATTTGCTGAAGGTTAGGTGCAAAGTTACTAAGTGTGAGGGCACCCTTGCACTAGCAAAGGTGCCCCCACATAGTTCAGGGCCATTTCCTGGGACTTTGTGAGTGCGGGGACACCATTACAAACGTCCACTACATACAGGTCAATACCTACATGTAGCTTCACAATGGTAATGCCGAATATGGCCATGTAACATGTCTAAGATCATGGAATTGTCCCCCCATTCCAAATCTGGTATTGGGGAGCCAATTCCATGCATCCTGGGGGCTCCACCATGGACCCCCAGTACTGCCAAACCAGCTCTCTGAGGCTTGCACAGCAGCTACAGCTGCAGCCACCTCACAGACAGGGTTCTGCCCTCCTGGGGGCTGAGCAGCTCAGTCCCAGGAAGGAGGAACAAAGCATTTCCTCTGAGAGCAGGGTGTTACACACTCTCCCTTTGGAAATAGGTGTCACAGGATGGGGAGGGGCAGACTCTCCCAGCCTCTGGAAATGCTATGAAAGGCACAGATGGTGCCCTCCTTACATAAGCCAGTCTGCACCGGTTCAGGGACCCCTTGTCCCCTGCTCTGACTCGAAACTGGACAAAGGAAAGGGAAGTGACCACTCCCCTGTCCATCACCACCCCAGGGGTGGTGCCCAGAGCTCCTCCAGTGTGTCCCAGACTTCAGCCATCTTGCTTTGCAAGGTGGGGGTGCACTCTGGAGGGCTCTGAGTGGCCAGTGCCAGCAGGTGACGTCAGAGACCCCTCCTGATAGGTCCATACCTGATAAGGTAGCCAATCCCCCTCTCAGGGCTATTTAGGGTCTCTCCTCTGGGTTCTCTTCAGATTCTACTTGCAAGTTTCCTCCAGGAATCCTCGGCAAATACTACTTCATCCTCTGAGCTCGGATCAACCGCAGCCTGCTCCAGGAACCGCTGTAACAGCAACAAAGTATCCACAAGGGATACCTTTCCTCTGCAACTTCAGCTCCAGCCAGCAACAGCAACAGTTTCCATGGTGTGCACGCTCTGGGGACTCCCTGTCTTCACCCTGCACCAGAAGGACCAAAGAAATCTCCTGTGAGGTGACGGAGTAATTCCCCTGCTCAAGCAGGCACCTTCCATGACGACAACCGGTACATTTGGACTCTTCTCACAGCGACAAGCGTGCTCCTAAGGAAACAGAGGTTTGACCCCATCGACATAGACTGTCCTGAGGTCCTGCTGACGTAATCTGGAGGAGGTAAGACCTTGCCTTCCCTGAGAGCAACAGTACCCCTGTGTAATGCGTCTTCTTCACCTCCTGGGGCCTCTGTGCACTATGTAAAATTCCTTCGTGCACAGCCTGGCCCAGTGTCCAGCACACCATCCTGCGATGCTCAACTTGCTGAGTTGTTCTCCGGCGCTGTGGGACCTTCCTTTGTTGTGCTGCACCAACTGCGTTTTGCACCTCCTTTGTCTCTGTGTCCTGGGACTCCCGTGGGTGCCGCCTGGCATCCTGAGGGCTCTCTGAAGTGCTGAGACACCCCTCTTCCTCCTCACATAGAGTTGAGGCCCCCAGGTCCCTCCTGGGTCCAGCCAGCACCATTTTAATGCAAAACACACTTTTGTCGTAACCAAGGCTTGTTGGCAACTTCCAACACAAAATCACATCTGCATTCATTGTCACGTCGTCGGACATTCTTTGCATCATGCAGGAACCCGCTGGTATCTTCCTAGGGTGCATTTATGCAGTCTTCGACTTACCGGGGACTCTTCTTTTGCACCCTCTTCTGGGTTGGCAGGGGCTCCTGTCCTTCCTGGAACTTCTTTCGACTTCTGGACTTGGTCCCCTTCTTTTGTAGGTCTTCAAATCCAGGAATCCAGCAGTTTTTTTTGCAGTCTTGGTTGGTTACTGCAATAATCCATATCACGAGGTGTAGTGTGTCCTAAGGAAACTTGCAGTATTTTAATCTTGCTTTTCTGGGCTCTGGGGTGAGGTAATTTACTTACCTTTACTGTATTCTTACTCTCCTAGTGATCCTGCACACACTACACTTGTCTAGGTGGGAATTCGTGATTCGCATTCCACTTTCTTAGTATATGTTTTTTGTTGCCTCTAGACCTATTTTCACCCATTGCATTCTATAGCATTTCCTATTGTTTGCAGTGTTTTATGACTACTTACTTGTCTAAGTTTGGTGCCTGGTGTATATATTGTGTATAATGCTTACCTCCAGAAAGAGTATTGTCTCTAAGATATTTTTGGTACTGTGTCACCCAAATAAATACCTTTATGTTTGGTAACACTGAGTATTGTCTTTACTTGTGTATAAGTGCTGTGTAACTATTAATGGTATTGCATGAGCTTTGCATGTCTCCTAGTTCAGCCTAAACTGCTCTGCTATAGCTACCTCTATCAGCCTAAGCTGCTAGAACACTACTACATTTCACTAATAAGGGATAACTGGACCTGGTATAAGGTGTAAGTACCCAAGGTACCCACTACAAACCAGGCTAGCCTTCCACAGACACACAC
Organism: Pleurodeles waltl; assembly: GCF_031143425.1. NCBI lineage: Eukaryota > Metazoa > Chordata > Amphibia > Caudata > Salamandridae > Pleurodeles > Pleurodeles waltl. The sequence continues at coordinate 391,806,212 of NC_090450.1, forward strand.
TTAAATAGCCCTTTAAGCATGTCTCAGGCCTGCCATTGCAGACCCTGTGTGTGTTTTTTTTTAAGTAGCTTTTGGATCTAGCAATGTTAACATTTTGCCAGCCCAAAACCTTCCCTTTTTATATATATATATATAAGTCCCCTTTAGTGTAGGCCTCGACAGTTCAGAAAGCAGGGTGCAGTGTATTTAAAAGTCAGGATATGTAATTTTAGGTTTTACATATCCTAGATGTGAAAACACCTACATTCTTTCACTACTGTAAGGTCTATCTCTCCCATAGGATAACATTGGAGTTGCCTTATTACATTTTATAAGTGTAATTTCCAAATGGGAAGAGATCACCCCTTCAAGTTTGGTATCTCTAGAATCCTACTTTAAAATCCTAACTTATGGAGAAGTCAGATTTTAAGTTACATTTCTAAAAATGCCACTTTTGAAAAGTTGGTATTTCCTTGCCTTAGCCATTTGGTGCTTGCAGCCTGTGTCTGGTCACATGACAGGGTGTAGGGGCGGTTGGGCTGTGTGTATTTCTCCTAGATAGCCACACACAATGGAAGCTTAGATGTGACTGAGTGGGCCAATAATGGCAGGATGGGAGAGAGGAGCTGGACCCAGCCTCACATACACCTGAATGGGCTGTGCCCTGTCTCCACACAAAGGGCTGCATACTCCCTGTAGTTTGTTTGGAGTCAGGGTCAGGAGGCAGGGTATCTGTGCACTTCAAAGCATGACTCTAGAAGTTTCTTCGCACTTTAAAAGAACAACTTCCCAGAAGGTGCAAACCAAAGGTTTAAAAAACCTCCTAGCTGGACGAAGACTTCAGAGGACTGAAGAAAAGCAGGAATCCAGAATCTGATAGTGGAATTCTTCAGGAGTGAGGAGTCAGGATCGGCAAGTGGAAGGAGCGAGGGAACAAGCAGAAGTACACAGATTTTTTGTGATATGCCCTTCAATTGGACTGATGTCTTTAAATAGTAAAATAATAGGAATAGGAAATTACATTGAACACCACATGACATCAAAATAAATTGACATTGAACACCATGACAGCAAATGTAATTCATTTGGAAAGTCAGTAGGAAACCAAGGGATGGACAGCCATGATGGAAAGGGAAAGTGTAAAAGAATGAAAACCTGAAGTGGACTAGTTGCTGAATGTCTAAAAAGGGAGCTACAAGTCCTCATGCAGGTGACTGCCATTTTGGGGTTGAAAAGAGCAAGAGCAGCAGCCAAGGGCCAAAGAGCATGACAGGAATAAGACCAAGGTGAGAGACGCTCACAGCTTGTAGCACCAGGCTTTGCACACTGTCTTCTGAGGCCCGGGAATAGTAGCACCTCACAAAATATCGCAGTTCTTGGGTACCCAAGTGGATGAGAAAGTGCAGATACAGCAACTGGGAACCAAAAACAATCTTGACAAAAATGTTCAAACCATTCCCAAACTTCCTGAGGCTGTGACTAGACTAGGGGCATGTTTGTGTCACAACAGATGATCCTGCTCTAAAAGCAGATTCAATTGCCTGCAGCCGACAATGAAAATCATATCTGATTGGTACAATGTCCAGAAGCATACTCGATAGAGCTTGGGTATGCAGGACCAGGGAGTTCAACTTGGGCATTGTCGTACCTCATCAGAAGCAGCATCAACAGTTGCAAACGTGCACAATTCTGAAAAGACCATCATGGTACATGATCCTGGCAATCTATGTGAAACCGTGATACCTAATTACTTCAGATACAAGTATCTGATAAAGTATCTGGTTGACACAAATACAGGTCCATCATCCCTTGCTGTGAATGGGACTCTGATGGTAGCATTCATTTGGAACACTGAATTTGTGATGGCCACAGTGGTTATAATACTTCATCAGTGTTGCATGTACCCTCATGGAGAAATTTACAACTACTTCATTTACATGATGCATTCACTGTAAACGTGATCTGTACATTGTTTTTAAGCTTATTAGATTGAGGGACTAGTGACTGATATAACCATCTCATATTAACCTGATGTTAGTGACTTCAGTATTGAGATCCATCAGTGGTAGAGGTTCTGGGTGCACAATGGGAGATGACATGTGGGAACATGGAACTGCAGAGGAGAATGAGGTGGTATCAAAAGGAATTTTGGGGTGCAGTTTGAACACACATGGAAATGCTATAGTGCCTGCACAAATGTAAAAAATACTTTATTGATATGTTGTTGAGTGTCTAAGTTGAATACTGTGGAGCTTGGAGACTAAACATGTGCAGCCAGATGGCTTTGTGCCTCCTAAAGCCCTTTAGTTCAGTTCGCTCACTGCTTGTAGCATCCTTCCCAGATTGAGTACCCATCAATGACTATGCACACATAAAGCAAGCTGTAAATAACATATCTTTATTTCTCTGTGTGAACCTGTGAACTCCAACATTCTAACCCAAGATTTTATTACATTCAATTCTAGAGATTACTTCACACTGATACGGAGTCTGTTAGGAGCCAGAAAGTTTCCTTCCTAAAACATTCAAGACACTACACTGCTGTTCCCTTCACTTCAGCATTTGATGCAAAGCTGAGGAAAAAGGCTGTTGCGTAGCTATGAATTGACCAGAGAGCTACAATCCACTGATTGTACAAACAGAAAAAATGTGCAAACTTAAATTGGCTCTATCATCACAGGTTTACCAGCTCAGTTCTACTAAAAGAAATCCACACCAAGCATTTACTTGTGCCCCATTTAACAACCATCGAAAAACAGTGACATTGTCTGCATGCCCCCAAAGAGGGGACCACTACCAAAAACCTCCATACCCCACCCACAGCAACTCCTCCCTAAGTAGCTCATTTGGTCTATAGGGCAATGACCTCCAACTCCACGTGTCTCACTGGGAATCCAGTCCAACAAGTCATTGGGAAAATTGTATGTGAGAATTATGGAATCTATCTTGGAATGGCTTAGGCCTCATACTCAGAGAGGACACCAGCTCCTTACTACAATTATGTACCCCCCTTAATTTTATAGCTGCTGTTGGTCCATGACAGTCAGTGAAAATTCGTACGTTTGTGTTCTAGTTTCACTTTCTAAAGCCTCACTAGACTTCTGTGAGGTACAGTATTACCAATGTCAGCCATTATGAGTTTCCACATCTGAAATGGAGAATAACATGCCAATATTATTGTTACTGCACTGATTTATTTGTTTTTCCAATATTGCTCATAATTTCACAGGCATTTTTCTGTCGACTTTTTACCATGTGTCTGGAATAAACGGGCCAACTGTAATAAGTTTTGGCTTAAAATAGGAATATCAAACAAGGCTAAGAGGCATTTCTACTGAGTCTAAATACAACTCAGTGTAGCACAGCAGCTTGCTGAGTTGTGTGGTGTGAATGGGAGAGAGCAGAACTGCCCCATATTTTCAAAGATCTGTTATAGTTCAGCTCTGTCCTTGCATTGGCACATGTTGGGCTGAGTGGCACCAATGCAAGCACCCTTTGCGCCATAGTGCAAAGGTGCCTGAGTTGCAGTCAAGATAGTTTTTCTGCAGGAACGCATACCTTCCTGAACAAAAACTATCATTAGATGCTAATTCTTATTTGTGTGTACAAATGCAAAGAGAAAGCAAGCAGGAGAAATAAAGATGTAAATCCTCTGTATGCCAGCCTCAGGTAGGCACCATTTTGTTGCAAACCCAAATATGGATTTGCATCAAAATATATGGGTAAGTGCACTGGAATGCCCATGCTCAACTCATGTAATTCCTATCTGACACAAGGTAGCGCAAGACAGATACTTTTTTTTTTTTTTTTACAAAGACAGGCTTCCTATCCTTATTTTATTCTAGCACAAAGATAATCAGGAGAGCAGTTTTGGATCAGCTTCTTTCCTGCTTAAGTGAGAGCACCATCCTTTCCCAGAAGCAGTATGGCTTTAGTAATGGTATTTGGACAATCAAACAGTGTCTTAATTTACATCTCCTTGTGCCCAAATATAAATATGCAAATAGCACATCCTTTCGGCTTCCATTTATGGACTTATTGAGTTTCTTTGATTGTGTTAAAGATCAAAATTATGTGATTCTCTTGTTTCCATGAGCCTTGATGCAGATTTGGTTTATTTTTTAAGACTTGTACATCAGGACCTTTTGGCTTCAGTCAGATTTGGGGGCAATAGTGAGCACACTCCATCATTCAAAGTTAACTGTGGAGTACGCCAAGGTTGTGTTCTTGCCCTCAATCTATGTTTACTTTATAACAATGACTTGGAAAGGACCCTGGTGTCTTCTGGGCACAAGTTGAAAACAAAGCTGTGTCTTCATTACTATGGCCCTCATTACGACCCTGGCAGACGGCGGTATTTTGGAGAAAGGTACTGCCAACAGGCTGGCAGGACCTTTCCCCAAAATATGACATTGGCGGCTTGGCTCAAGCCAAACCGCCAATGTACTACTCCGTTCACCTGGGCTGTAACAGCTGCTGGGCTCAAGACTACAGTCTCCAGCCAGGCGGCTGTCACTGTCTCACCCGCGAGATTATGACCCTGCCTACCGCCATGGTTTTCGTGGCTTTATTACCACCACGGAAACCATGGCGGTAGGCACTATCAGTGCCAGGGAATTCCTTTCCTGACACTGATAGGGGTCTCCCCCGACCACCTCCCCTTTCCTTGAGTCCTCCCCCTCCCGACCCCCCCATGACATACACGCACATTCATGCACCAGCATACACATGCATGCATACAGATTCACCCACGCATGCATACATACATTCACACACACATATACACACACTGACATAAATACAAGCACACACGCAGTCACACAATATACACGCACACTCACCCCCATTCATGCACACACGCATTCCACACGCCACACACCCGCATGTACGTACATACAAACATACACCCACACCCTCGCACACACACACAACACCCCCCTCTCCTGTTGGAGCACCCGACTTACCTGCTTGCAGGGTGTCCTCCAGCAGGAGACAGGACGTGGGGCGCTGCTGCCAGCAGTAGCGTCCGCCAGCAGAACACCGCCAGGCAATATCATGGATCATAATACGGTCTGCGGCCGTCTACTGCCGTGGCGCTGCTGCTGACAGCAGCTCCACCTTACTGCTGTCCGCTGCCATGAATGTAGGCAGAATTCCGCCAGCCTTCTGGCGGAATTCCGGCTATGGTCAGAATTTTGGCAGATGGTACGTTGTTGCGGCGATGGTGTTTTGGCAGCCGTTGCCACGGCGGTAGGTAGTCATTACAGCCAATGACATAACAAGGGCCTACATGTGTATAACATGGTGCTTTTGGCCAGGACGGCATATGGCCTCAAGAAGTTGATTTCCAGTTTTGTGGTGTTCATGAAAGGGCTCACGTTGGAAACAAAACATTTGTCGTTGTGTGCGGCCTGAAAATACTACAGTTTGCACTTTACATATAGGAGGAAGAAAACTGGAAATGGTGAGCTATTTTCCATATCTTGGTTTTGTATTTAACAATGCTTGGTGCTGGTCCCCCGCCTTAAGAATAGGTTGACTCGCTTTCTGTGTGTTGTGGGAACTACTTTTTCACTGGCTGTTTGTATTGGGAAAAAAACCTGTTGCCTCAATTTTAGAAATTTACAAATGAAAATGCCTTCCCATTATTACTTATGGTCTGGAGGTTTGGAGTTGTAAAGAGGTTGGGGCCATCCAAGCGGAACAAAGCAGATTTTGTCAGGGTCTGTTTGGAGTTCCTTCTTCAACTCCACATTTTTCTCTGCACCTGGAATTAGGCGTGGAATACATGCAAGATCTCATGAATGCAGTCTCATTGGAACGTTGGTGATTGATTTGGGTGAACAAGGAAGCAGAACAGAACCGGGCAGTTATTAAAGATTGTGTTGTAATCAAAGAAGGAAGCTCATAGATCATAAAAGAAGTAGGTTTATTAAATTAGTTGAAGGTTACAGATAAAGCCCCACCAGGAGCAGCATCCTGCAGCTCAGCCCTTCTCACTCCAACTGTCTACTCATCCAAGCACAAACACTGTCAACATTCCAACCATACTATGACCTCACTCACTGGCTGAGTAGCAGGGAACATTAAGGTAGTAGGGAGAATGCATAAGATAGAAAGAGGCCACAACACATCTCCCCCCTTAACAAAACAATGAAATATTTAACAGAACGGAAAACGGCAAAACACCCTTCATCAACCTTCCTCCAAAACTGAGTACCACCCCATCGAAATAAACAGTACAGGTTAACAAACGCTCACTCTGCATAACTTCAGTACTCCAATGGGATGTAAGAAGGTAAAAAAACTGTTAATCAATACCTTCCACAAATTTACAATACAAGTGTACAAATAACACAAAACTTCCCTGCTCACCCAACAGAGAACACTAACTACCTGTTCCCCTCCACATCATGCACACTATAACAGGACCAACCTGTTGCCTTCCACAACTCAACACTCAACATGACTAGAGTTTATTTCACTTCTACTGCATTGGGGTGTAACCACCTACCCCATCACCATTCACTTAAAGAGAACCAGGGTCTCACCTACCCTCCACTGCATTGGGGTGTAAACATGTACCCCTATCACCATTCACTTAAACAGAACCAGGGTTTCACCTACCCTCTACTGCACTGGGGTGTAATCACCTACTCCCATCACCCTATACTCGAACAGGACCAGGGTTTCACCTACCCTCTAATGCATTGGGATGTAACTACCTACCCCCTTAACATTGGGCCTAAAACACTGCCCCGCATCCTTAACCCCATAGGAAGGATTGACAAATATCACTGGGGTGTACCGCCCCTTGACATTGGGCTTAACACACTGCCCCCACATCCTTAATCCTATAGGAAGGATTGACAAATATCACTGGGGTGTACCCCCCCTTGACATTGGGCTTAACACACTGCCCCCACATCCTTAACCCCATAGGAAGGATTGACACATATCACTGGGGTGTATCCCCCTTAACATTGGGCTTAACACACTGCCCCCACATCCTTAACCCCTTAGGAAGGATGGTCAAAAACACAATCCCAAATATGGATCAAAATACTAATATCACAACATAAGAATGTCACTCTGCACGTGACTCTAGCATCCAACCTCAAATTATACATCTCTAAAATCAAGCATGGCTTTACAACTTCAGGCCAATATGCACACGCAAAATATGGTAAGCATAATTTCATGCTAAAATAGCATTAGGGTGCACCTCCTATGTGTAACATACATGCCACGACTCAGCAACTTTAAAACATGTCAGTAACGGCATAACATTTCTCAATTCAATACAGCAATAAAAATTAATTTCAGCAGCAGCAAACAATGTCAGCATAAAAATAACATTACTCAATTCAACCCAATGCATCTTTAAAATAGAGGGTAGCAGTATTAAAAAATACATTCAAGCAATGTATGGTATTGAGTAAAATGCACATGACAGTAAACCTAAAGTTAAATTATTCCAGGAAAATATTCAAATACTCCACGCCGGTGAGCGACTTCTCACCCGAATACATTGCCACTGTACAGTTTATCCCATTTAAATGAACGCACAGTTCTTTATCCTCACACGAAAAATTGGCACACATGTTCTTCACTGCACATGAGCTGTTGCCATGTGCCAGGTCGGCGCTGTAGTTTTCCTCTCAGAAAGCTTCCTGGAAACAGATCAGGTACCCAATGATCTCTCTTGTAGAATAGGAGATGGGGAAACTCAGCAACCCAGTCAACAGGTAGATCTTAACTGTTACTCACAATGTGTGCCCTAAGGACAGTGCTTCAAGCGGCTGCTGCGCAGGTTCACTGATCACTCTTCAGATAGTGTTTAAATGCTGACACCAGTTGTTCCTCCATCTGACTTTCTACTAGGTTACCAAATGTTTAGTGCCATACATTTTTAACTCTGTACACACGCAGTTCAGCAGACCATTTCCTCAATATGCCCAGTCCATACAAGCAGGTACAACAGGTCTGGCTCCTTGCACAGCTGAGCAGCCCACCTTCTTAATCTTCAGGCCACTGCACTCCCTGTTTGCTGCATACCTAGTAGACTAAACAGCTTGCCTTGAAGTTAAACAGGTCACTCGCCCTCTAACTTCTGTTGAGTACAGGTTGTCTGGTAGAAAAGACACTGGTGGGGCTTCCAGGGCATTCTTCTTCACCTCAGTCTCTTTTGTTTTCCATTTTTCTCTTAGATTTTCAATCTCTCTCCTCTTGGTTTTCCTCTGTAATCTAGTTCCTCCTTAGATTTTCTGTAGGTTCAGTTTCTTTCTTTTTTTCACGCGTTGGTTCTTCCTTAAATCGTCGCCAGTGTTGTAATCAAAGAAGGATGCTTGTAGATTATAAAAGAAGTAGGTTTATTAACTTAGTTGAAGGTTACAGATAAAGCCCCACCAGGAGCAGCATCCTGCAGCTCTGCACTTCTCACTCCAACTGTCCACTCATCCAAGCACAAACACTGTCAACATTCCAACCAATTTGTTTTGCAAATATAGGGCCACCTTACTCTTACTCCAACAGCTTGAAGATTATGATACCTGTTACTCAGTTGGCTGTTGTTTGAAAAGTATTTTGGCCCAGAGGAAAATCAAGCTGTTTTAAATGATGGCACAGTATATACATTTGTATTTTATGTCTTGGCTATAGCCAATTTGTCCCGTTTTTAGTAACAAATGCATTTTGCTTATTCATTGGTGATATTGTTTTTAAAGAGACTTAAACTGTGGAAATGTTTTTAACAGATTTAGCAAATGGTGTGGTAATGTTTTAAAATTTCTATAGCTTCTTTATTGCTTTTTTAATACTGTGTCTTTTATACACGTTTATCTTTTATGATCTACGTATGTATGATCGAATATAAATCATTGAATTGATACAAAGACAGGCAAAGCCATGCAAATCGAGCTATGCATCACTTTGTAAATCCCAATATAGAATATGCATCAGGGCTGCAATAAAAACATTACGCCAGTCTGACAAAACATCTTAGTAAATCTAGGCCTAGGGGGCATATTCTCTACTTTTTGGTGCAGGGCAGCACTGCAAGCCTTCTTGCTGCACTGCCTTGCATCAAAGGAAAAGGGCAGGAATGCACCATATCTACAAGACACAGTGCATTCCTGCCATTTTCCCCTGCTGTGGCCCACAATGGACTGCCGTGCACAGACACTGTGTCTGCGTTGCGAGGATGAGTGTTTCTGTGAGGGAAGGGACACCTTTCTGCATGAAAAAATCACAAGAGACGTTTTCCTGTTTCTAAGTGTGCTGCGAAATGCAGCACAAGTAGAAAAAGGAAAAAAAAACTGGAGATATAGGAATATTTTTCCACTCTGTGCCTTCCTTAGGCACCCCTGGGGAGGTGTAGGCTTTTGATGCATTCACAGGTTTACAAATCCTTGTAAATGGGAATGTGTCAAAATCCATGGGTGTTGCATGGGAACACCCACCCTCAACACCCATTTGACTTGCAAAGTGTTGCTTTACTCATACCTACAAGGCCATGCAAAGCCACACAAAGTGTAGCCTTGTAGAAATTAGCTTGCAGCCTTTACCGCCAAGTAAAGTAATGCACTGTCTGCACAAGTCACTTGCAAATGTGGCTCTAAGTGTTTTGTTGGACGGGGTAGGCCACCGCAAAAGCAGAAGAGCCAACATTATATTTTTCTGTTTGAGACCATCATGAAAAGCCTGGTGGTCCTGTGCATAAAATATAATTAGTATCCCGAAAAGCATGGGAAAAAACCTCCAGCACATCTGCGTCATTCATTTTTTATTTTTCACAAACAACTTTGCCATGCGGACACATTGAAAATGGCATTCACATAGCAAAGCTTCAGCACCTTCAGAGGTACTACTGTGGTGGAAGCTCCTCTGAAGGCACTGAGATTTCCATCTGCCTGGTGGAGGATTCTAAAGATGGCGAGCTGTAGTTCACCAACACAGCAGGGTACTGTAATGCATTATTAGAAACAGCCCTTTCTGGAGGGTTTTCCCTGTCTTTTTGGCTTCTGAAGTCTTGTTTTTTTGATCCAGTGCTGAATTTTGTTCTTGCTGGCTTTAGGATTCTGGGCACTTTACCACTGCTGACCAGTGATAAAGTGCAAGGATTCTCTGTCTAAATGGTATTGGTGATTGGTTTATCCATGATTGGCATATTTGATTCTCTAGTAAGTCCCTAGCAAAGTGCGCTACGTGTGCCCTAAGCCTGTAAATCAAGGTGGACCTTCAGCACTGATAGTGCTACCCACATGAGTAGCCCTGCAAACATGTCTCAGACCTGCCATTGCAGTGCTTGGGTGTGCAGTTCTAAACTGCCAGTTCAACCTGGCAAGTGCAACCACTTGCCAGGCCCAAACCTTCCCTTTTACTACATGTATGTAATCCCTAATTAGGGCTAAGGCAGCCTGATGGGCAGGATGCAGTGTATTAAAACGTAGGACATGCACTGGTGTGCTTTACATGGCCTGGTAGTGAAATACTGCTAAATTTGTTTTTCATTATTGCAAGGTCTATCTCTCCCAGGGATTAACATGGGGATTGCCTTCAAATATCTGTCAAATGCAATTTCCCATTGGGAGCAGATAGAGATGTGGAGTTTGGGGTTTCACAATTTAAAAATAGATCTTTTGGTGAAGTTGTTTTTTAAATTGTAACTTTAAAATGCCACTTTTAGAAAGTGGGCATTTTCTTGCTTAACTATTCTGTGCCTCTGCCTGTCTGTGAAATACATGCCTGGGTCAGTATAACATGTGGACTGTTTGTGTAGTTCACTGTAGACAGTCACACAAAGGGAGCTGAAGTGTGCTCTGCATAGCCTGATGGTTCTTGCTGGGCTAGGGTGGTGGGAGGTGCTGACACGTGCACCTGAATAGGGCTGTGCTTGTCCTTACTCAAAGCAATCTCCAACCCGCTAGAGTGTGCCTCGGGACAGGGCAGGAAAGGTAGGTTCTTGTGCACTACAAAGGTAGAAATGAGTATAAGGTACTGGACCACAACTTCAGAACACTTCTGTAATGAGGACATTGAGCCAGGAAGAACAGCTAGATGCTGTAGGAGGGACTGCCACTCTTCCTGTTACTTTGTTGTGCTGCCCGGCTGCTTGCGGCTTCAGTCCTGGGAGTGAAAGGACTGGACTTTGCTTTCTACATCCTGCTTTCCAAGGTTCTCCAACTTGCCTCCTGTTAAGAAGTCTCAGGCACATCAAAGACTTCATCTGCCACTGTCTGGGCTCTTCTGCTGAGGGTCCTGACTTGCCAAATGGTGCCAACTCCAGTCCCTGGGCCCTTGGAAGTGCAAGCTGGTGACCTGAAGGAGAAAATCCATGCACTGGCGCACAGTGGCAGAAAAATCAACGCAGTACCTGTCCCACGGCTGGAGAATTGTCGCAACACCTGTCTCGCAGCTGCAGAATTGATGCAGTGCCTGCTTCACCGCGCCTCCATAAACACAGCGCATCTGCATTTTCCATGCATTGTCCCTGGGGCATCAATTTCTCATCGACCCCGCAGCACAGTAAGGAACTGAGGCTGCATGTCTGTAAATCAAAGCATCACCTTTCCTGCGAGGAAATACTCAATGCATCACCTCCCCTGCAAGTAAGGAACTACACTTCGCCTTTCCTGTGAGGAAAGAATTGATGCATCACCTCCCCTGCTCAGTAAGGAACAAATGCATCGCTTTGGTTTTCGCCGCTTCACCTCTCCTGTGACCCACATCTTAGTTTTTGACACATCCTAGGTACTTTGTATTACAAAGATACAATCATTGATTCCTATGGATTAAGACTCATTTCAACCTTTAACAAGTTATTTCTTTACTTGAACATGCTGGATTTTAGCCGTTTTGGTCTTGTTTTATTCATTCAGATAAATATTGGGTATTTTTCTAAACTAGTGTGGAATCCTTTTGTAGTGTTTTTACTCTGTTACTGTGTATGTGTCTACAAATACTTTACACATTGCCTCTGAAATAAGCCTGATCACTTGTGCCAAGCTACCTAGGGGGTGAGCAGGGGTTATCTTATCTGTGTGACTTCCTTATCCTGACTAGAGTGAAGGTCCCTACTTCCAGGGTGCAAACCACTTCCAATTAGAAACCCCATTTATAACATGTATTATAATTTTTTTGTGCTTACTAACCCCGATGAGGCTTTGAAGTACTGTAGAAACAGATAGCATGCTACGTTGAACTTAGAGTTAGGTTCTATTTCTAGTTATAAATGTTACAGTTAATCATTTATTATGCAACATTAATAAAGTTGGTTTACTGAACAGTTTTATGCAGTTTCTAGTCTGAAGGAAAGTTGTTTGTTAATTGTTACTGATGCTTTATTATGTATGTAGAATTCTGTGGGGATGGTAGACATGCAATATAGAATATTTATTATACTATCATTTGGTTGTCCTACTACTCCACTGTTTTCATACAGCAGTAGTGTTGTTAAGAGAATGCAGTAATACATATTTGTTTATCATACTTTTACAGACTGTCAGTGAATTTGTGGAAAAGAGCTACAATGAAAGGTCAAGCAGTTTAGGACTGGAAACTCACACTGACAGGGATGAGGTTTATAGGTGTACGAAATAAACCCATTAGTCAAGTCATTTTGGGGATGGCTCATATTTAGAGTCAAGCCAAGGAGTATAAGTAAGTTTGTTGGAATGTCGTTGATGGGGTTCGGATCTTCGATTATGTGCATGACGGAAAAATGTCTATCGTCCTTTCCAGATGTAAATTGGTATTTCATCTTTGTCGATGACGTGCTAGATATACTGGTCTAGGACATCGTAAACTTAAGGCCATGGTGCCGACTGCCCAAAAGGCTAACTAAACCCATAAGTCTAAGGTAGATTAAAAACACGTACCATAAAATAGCTATCCCAATTTCAAACAAGTAGAACCCCACATTGAGATATCCTAACGAGCTTTCAACCGAAGCGGGCTAATAAACTGCATGTGATGCTACAGAACAACCCAACGAATTACAATGTCCTGAGAAGCAGTACAGTCTTACGTTTCTGGCAGGGGAACGCATGTCTTCTAAATTGCCACCACCTCTTCCATGTAATTGGACATATCGCTGTCACCATGTCGTGAAGCCGTTCAGCCGCTTTCGTGCGCATTTGTCGAGGTGACACTATGTCCTGATTAGCTCTACCTGCGCGCCAGCAGATTATCCGCCTGCTGACTGAAATTCCTAGGTGTCGCCCTGTAACGGAGGTACCAAGAAAAAGCATTTCGTATCAGAGGTACCCAGAAATAGAATGTATCCCCTTGTCCTGCAGTCTTGAGCGTTGATGGCTGTCTAATAAAAAATAATGAGCCTGGGCACTCGAGACATAAGTCGTAACTGTAAAATAATTGCAAAATGTATCACTTTTTGTATTGGAGCCAGCTGAATGTTCTGCCAACCCATCCTTACGCAATGGTGTTATCATATTTGCAACGTCAGTTATACTGTATTACTTTATACACATTCAGTACAATTTATAGAAATACTCTGCACTGTACTCACAAGCTGGTAATGCTATTACAATTAATTTGCGTAGTTTCATACTGAGTAAGGAAGGTTGGCTGAAATCTAAACCTCTTAATCACACTGAGACCATCAGGTATGAGGCGGTGGTGGTTGCGGCGGTGTCAGTGGCGGAGGTGCTGACGGTGGTGCATGTGTCAGCACCTGTGGAGGGAGACACCAGGACGTCTCCTGCAGCCTCGGACAGCTGCCCACTGGGAATGATGCTGGGGACTGTAGCAGAGGCAGCAGACGTGCAGGTGGGCATGCAGGTGGGTGTGCAGGTGGGTGTGCAGGTGGTCATGCAGGTGGCAGTGCAGGTGGCAGTGCAGGAGGCGGTGGTTGCGGCGGTGGCCACCGCCGTACAGGTTGCTGTTCTGTCTTACAGAAGGGGTGTCACCAGTCCTTCACCTGGAGGCTCCGTGCCCTGAGCTGACTTCCCTTTAGCCTTGTGTCCCTTCCCCACCTTGGAAGTCGCTGCTGGGACCTTGGTACTGTCCTCTTTTGTCTTGGAGGAGGCCTTGCTGGGTGGTTGATGTGCCTGTCCCTACAGCATGTTGTCCCCTTCTTCACCTTGGCAGGTGGCGGAATAGGGTGATCCTTGGCCTCACTAGGTGGCACACTGGCAGCCCTGATGGGTGCGGCCCGTGATGTTACTGGACTTGCAGGGACCACAGTGCTCGATGATTTCATGGCTGAGGTGCTGGGCTGGGATCTGGACATCCTGGCCCTAGGGGAAGGACGGGGGGGAGATATAGGGAAGAGGTCAATGTTAGCCAGGAAAAGTTTTTTAGACACACTGGGGCGGGAAGATGGAGGGGGTTTGGGAGTGGCGGAAGAGCTAGTGGTTGTAGGAGGTGTACATCTGCTGATTTTGGGTGAGGGTGCATGGGCTGGAGGCTGTTGTGAGGTGGATGGCTGTTGAGTGGGTGTGTGCTGCCGTTTGTGTACTTTGGGAAGAGGGCTCACAGACACACTGGGAGAGGACACAGGGGACATGTGCATGGTAGTGGGGGTGGTGATAGCACGTGAGCGGTGTGTGGTGATGGGCGTGCTGGTGATGGAGGTAGTGGCTGATGATGTAATGCATGCAGGTGTGAGTGGAGATGAGACTGGGAGGGAGGACGTGGAGGAGGGGGACACAGTGGAGGAAATGAATGTTGGTGTGTCTGCATGGGGAAGGTGCTTGTGTGAGTGCCTGTGGGATGTGTGGTGCTTATGTTTGCCATGTTCACTCTTGTGTGTTGATGAATGTGCATGCTGGTCTGATGGTGTGCTTGCGATAGGCTGAGGTACAGGGGATTGGGTCTGGGTAGTGGAAGTTGGAGGGGGGAGGCTGGACACAGGGACAATGGCTGCCATCAGTGCTGAGGCAACGCCACAATGAATGCCCTCCAGGTATGCATTTGTTTTCTGCAAAAGCCTCTCAACACCTTGGATGGCATTCAAAATGGTTGATTGCCCAACAGTAAGGGATCTCAGGAGGTCAATAGCCTCCTCACTGAGGGCAGCAGGGCTGAATGGGGCAGGGCCTGAGGTGCCTGGGGGGGAAAGAGATGCCCACCCTCCTGGGTGAGCGGGCACGGGAAACTCGATGAGGGGCTGCTGGGAGGGCGGTGCTGGTATGAGGATGGCGGCTGTACCTGTTGCTGCAGTGGGCACAGAGGTGCCCGTCACCGGAAGGGAGCTCCCATCAGAGGAGGAGTCACTGTCGCTGGTGTCTCCTCCTGTCCCCGTCGTGGAGCTCCCCTCGCCCTCCGTCCCAGTGGTGCCTTCAGACTCAGTACATTCACCCTCCAGGTCCATGTGGGTTGCAGCTCCCTTCTGCTCCGGTGCCAATGCTCCTCCGCCAGATGATGCTAAAGCACACAAGGACAGGGTAACAAAATAAAAAGGGAGGGAAAGACGGAGGAGACACATGGTCAAAGCCTGCAACAACACCACTGTTGGCGGACACAGCACACAGGGAGCAGCCCTATGCACTAGGACATGCACTAACAGTTCAGGGGGAAATCACTTGCCCATGGGGGACTGTGCCTAGAGCCATTTGAAGCACACATGGAACCCACCGGAGCTTTACTAGGTGTAGAGGGCCACTATCACTTTTGGGGTTGGACTGGCACTGAGCCTACCTAACAATGGATCTACCCTGGCACATTTGCCCTGGCCGAGGGGAACCCACAGCCCACTTCCCACACCCAGAAACCTCATAAAGCACGCAGAGTCAACTGCATGAGACTGTACTCACCCCCTTGTGGCTGCTGTGATGCCCTCAAACGCCCATCCAACTCCGGATATGCCACCGCCAGGATCCGGTTCATCAGGGGGGTCATGGTGCGACTGGCACCCCTTCCACGTTGGGAGGCCATCCCCAGCTGGGCCTCCGCCGTCTTCTTGGTCCAGCGGCGCAGGTCCTCCCATCTTTTGCAGCAGTGGGTGCGCCGTCTATGGTAGACCCCCAGGGTCCTCATTTCCTTGGCGATTGCACGCCAAATACCCTTCTTCTGGTGGGCGCTGACCTAGAGGAAAAGTAAAGGAAGAATGGATTTTACTCCCCGTCCGGTTATTCTTGCTCATTGGCCACAACCTCCCACCCTGGCCCACAAACACTGAACATCCTCACATGCTGGCCTCTGCCCACCCCGCCTGTATCTTCCATCGACACCACTCCATACATTCATGTCCCATCCATCATGCTCACAGTGTACTCACCTGTTTGTCTGGTGGACTGTAGAGTAGCGTGTACTGGGGAAGGACCCCATCCACCAGTCCCTTTAACTTCTCCACAGTGAAGGCAGGGGCCCTTTCCCCAGACATTGTAGCCATTGTCGCTTCGAGACTCAGGTCACAGCAGCACTTGCAGTGTAGTTCCTCTCCTGTTGAAGGTCAGGTATCAAGTGAGTGAACAGATAGAAAATGGCGGTCACGTCAGCGGCGGTGCGTACCGTCATCGCCAGCGTATATCGTCATTGGCTCCTGGAACCCATTGGGCCCAATGATAACCAATGCTGAATTGCGCCGCGGTCTTCGTCCGCCTACCGCGACGCTGCACAACGGCAGCGCAGTTACCTCATTTCCCCTTGTCCCTCCTTACAGGTCAGGCAGTCGCCATTTCAGAGGGCCATATGGCAGGGCACCTAATTGCATCACAGCACTTTTGGGCAGGAATACAGACATACAGTGCAAAACACTGATTACATCACATTTGTTCTAAACAGCCTTGTGAAACCTATGTGGTGTATGACCCTCTGCTCACCCTTCTCCTCCATAGGGCATGTCAGCTGGGGCAGATGATGAGATCGCGTCATCCTCCGGTATACAGACCCCTGGTGGACCTCTTCAGGGCTGAAATTCCATCAGAACAGAGCACTTAAAATAAATGCAAGGATTTGTTGTAAATGTAAAAGAACCTTATCACTGTGATTCTTAAAAATCAATCATTAAAGAATATGAAAAGAAAATAAAAGTGTCAAAAAGAATCGCACAATGTACAAATAGACCAGTTAAAAAGAAGTGAATCATGACAAAAGTGCAAAAAGGACCTAGACACCAAGCTGTGGAGAATTCCAATATAAGTGATGCACTATAGCAACCAAACAAACCTATTTATCTCATGACAACTGAGGACTCAGTGGATAAAAAAACCTGTGCATAAATACACCAAGATTAATCATAAACTGCAGTGACCAACACACTATAACACCAGACCCAAGAACTTAATAGTACTTCCTTATGTTAATCTGACTACAAATCCCAAACGTAACATGCTGTGAATATCGGGAGAGAAAGGAAACCTTTAATCCAATACCAAGCGACGTGATGAAATTGGTCATCCAACAGCATCATGTCAAATTTGTTCGAGTCCAAATAGAATTCTATAATGTAGGCATAAACAACAACAATATCCAATCAGCAATGAAGTGAAAAATGTGGCTTCGTATAACTATATAAACATCCGATAACCAAAAACGTGCAACAAATTACCTGGACATCAAGGATTGTCCTCTCTAAAGCAAATCACGAGTACGCTGTCCTCAAGAGAAATGGGACTATCCAATTAAGAAGTACGCTGCCTTCAGTGTGTGGACGGATCCAAATAAAGTTCTATGATGTGGGTATGAACAAAGATACCGTCTCAATCAGCAATCTAGTGAAATATGTCACTACATAGAACTATATGAACATCCGATAACCAAAAACACGGCCACAAGTTTACCTGTACTATGAGGATTATCCTTCCTAAACCGATCGCGAGTACACTGTCATCAAGGAAAACGGTTGCCCAATTGAGATGTACGCTGCTGTCAACGTGTGGACGGAAGTGCTTATATAAACCAAAAGACAACAATGACGGACTATAGTGGATTTGAATAGAGAAACAAATGACAGACTAAAACCAGTAATTGTACTGTACTGTACTCACAAGCTGGTAATGCTATTACAATTAATTTGCGTAGTTTCATACCGAGTAAGGAAGGTTGGCTGAAATCTAAACCTCTTAATCACACTGAGACCATCAGGTATGAGGCGGTGGTGGTTGCGGCGGTGTCAGTGGCGGAGATGCTGACGGTGGTGCATGTGTCAGCACCTGTGGAGGGAGACACCAGGACGTCTCCTGCAGCCTCGGACAGCTGCCCACTGGGAATGATGCTGGGGACTGTAGCAGAGGCAGCAGACGTGCAGGTGGGCATGCAGGTGGGTGTGCAGGTGGGTGTGCAGGTGGTCATGCAGGTGGCAGTGCAGGTGGCAGTGCAGGAGGCGGTGGTTGCGGCGGTGGCCACCGCCGTACAGGTTGCTGTTCTGTCTTACAGAAGGGGTGTCACCAGTCCTTCACCTGGAGGCTCCGTGCCCTGAGCTGACTTCCCTTTAGCCTTGTGTCCCTTCCCCACCTTGGAAGTCGCTGCTGGGACCTTGGTACTGTCCTCTTTTGTCTTGGAGGAGGCCTTGCTGGGTGGTTGATGTGCCTGTCCCTACAGCATGTTGTCCCCTTCTTCACCTTGGCAGGTGGCGGAATAGGGTGATCCTTGGCCTCACTAGGTGGCACACTAGCAGCCCTGATGGGTGCGGCCCGCGATGTTACTGGACTTGCAGGGACCACAGTGCTCGATGATTTCATGGCTGAGGTGCTGGGCTGGGATCTGGACATCCTGGCCCTAGGGGAAGGACGGGGGGGAGATATAGGGAAGAGGTCAATGTTAGCCAGGAAAAGTTTTTTAGACACACTGGGGCGGGAAGATGGAGGGGGTTTGGGAGTGGCGGAAGAGCTAGTGGTTGTAGGAGGTGTACATTTGCTGATTTTGGGTGAGGGTGCATGGGCTGGAGGCTGTTGTGAGGTGGATGGCTGTTGAGTGGGTGTGTGCTGCCGTTTGTGTACTTTGGGAAGAGGGCTCATAGACACACTGGGAGAGGACACAGGGGACATGTGCATGGTAGTGGGGGTGGTGATAGCACGTGAGCGGTGTGTGGTGATGGGCATGCTGGTGATGGAGGTAGTGGCTGATGATGTAATGCATGCAGGTGTGAGTGGAGATGAGACTGGGAGGGAGGACGTGGAGGAGGGGGACACAGTGGAGGAAATGAATGTTGGTGTGTCTGCATGGGAAGGTGCTTGTGTGAGTGCCTGTGGGATGTGTGGTGCTTATGTTTGCCATGTTCACTCTTGTGTGTTGATGAATGTGCATGCTGGTCTGATGGTGTGCTTGCGATAGGCTGAGGTACAGGGGATTGGGTCTGGGTAGTGGAAGTTGGAGGGGGGAGGCTGGACACAGGGACAATGGCTGCCATCAGTGCTGAGGCAACGCCACAATGAATGCCCTCCAGGTATGCATTTGTTTTCTGCAAAAGCCTCTCAACACCTTGGATGGCATTCAAAATGGTTGATTGCACAACAGTAAGGGATCTCAGGAGGTCAATAGCCTCCTCACTGAGGGCAGCAGGGCTGAATGGGGCAGGGCCTGAGGTGCCTAGGGGGGAAAGAGATGCCCACCCTCCTGGGTGAGCGGGCACGGGAAACTCGATGAGGGGCTGCTGGGAGGGCGATGCTGGTATGAGGATGGCGGCTGTACCTGTTGCTGCAGTGGGCACAGAGGTGCCCGTCACCGGAAGGGAGCTCCCATCAGAGGAGGAGTCACTGTCGCTGGTGTCTCCTCCTGTCCCCGTCGTGGAGCTCCCCTCGCCCTCCGTCCCAGTGGTGCCTTCAGACTCAGTACATTCACCCTCCAGGTCCATGTGGGTTGCAGCTCCCTTCTGCTCCGGTGCCATTGCTCCTCCGCCAGATGATGCTAAAGCACACAAGGACAGGGTAACAAAATAAAAAGGGAGGGAAAGACGGAGGAGACACATGGTCAAAGCCTGCAACAACACCACTGTTGGCGGACACAGCACACAGGGAGCAGCCCTATGCACTAGGACATGCACTAACAGTTCAGGGGGAAATCACTTGCCCATGGGGGACTGTGCCTAGAGCCATTTGAAGCACACATGGAACCCACCGGAGCTTTACTAGGTGTAGAGGGCCACTACCACTTTTGGGGTTGGACTGGCACTGAGCCTACCTAACAATGGATCTACCCTGGCACGTTTGCCCTGGCCGAGGGGAACCCACAGCCCACTTCCCACACCCAGAAACCTCATAAAGCACGCAGAGTCAACTGCATGAGACTGTACTCACCCCCTTGTGGCTGCTGTGATGCCCTCAAACGCCCATCCAACTCCGGATATGCCACCGCCAGGATCCGGTTCATCAGGGGGGTCATGGTGCGACTGGCACCCCTTCCACGTTGGGAGGCCATCCCCAGCTGGGCCTCCGCCGTCTTCTTGGTCCAGCGGCGCAGGTCCTCCCATCTTTTGCAGCAGTGGGTGCGCCGTCTATTGTTGACCCCCAGGGTCCTCACTTCCTTGGCGATTGCACGCCAAATACCCTTCTTCTGGTGGGCGCTGACCTAGAGGAAAAGTAAAGGAAGAATGGATTTTACTCCCCGTCCGGTTATTCTTGCTCATTGGCCACAACCTCCCACCCTGGCCCACAAACACTGACCATCCTCACATGCTGGCCTCTGCCCACCCCCCACCTGTATCTTCCATCGACACCACTCCATACATTCATGTCCCATCCATCATGCTCACAGTGTACTCACCTGTTTGTCTGGTGGACCGTAGAGTAGCGTGTACTGGGGAAGGACCCCATCCACCAGTCCCTTTAACTTCTCCACAGTGAAGGCAGGGGCCCTTTCCCCAGACATTGTAGCCATTGTCGCTTCGAGACTCAGGTCACAGCAGCACTTGCAGTGTAGTTCCTCTCCTGTTGAAGGTCAGGTATCAAGTGAGTGAACAGATAGAAAATGGCGGTCACGTCAGCGGCGGTGCGTACCGTCATCGCCAGCGTATATCGTCATTGGCTCCTGGAACCCATTGGGCCCAATGATAACCAATGCTGAATTGCGCCGCGGTCTTCGTCCGCCTACCGCGACGCTGCACAACGGCAGCGCAGTTACCTCATTTCCCCTTGTCCCTCCTTACAGGTCAGGCAGTCGCCATTTCAGAGGGCCATATGGCAGGGCACCTAATTGCATCACAGCACTTTTGGGCAGGAATACAGACATACAGTGCAAAACACTGATTACATCACATTTGTTCTAAACAGCCTTGTGAAACCTATGTGGTGTATGACCCTCTGCTCACCCTTCTCCTCCATAGGGCATGTCAGCTGGGGCAGATGATGAGATCGCGTCATCCTCCGGTATACAGACCCCTGGTGGACCTCTTCAGGGCTGAAATTCCATCAGAACAGAGCACTTAAAATAAATGCAAGGATTTGTTGTAAATGTAAAAGAACCTTATCACTGTGATTCTTAAAAATCAATCATTAAAGAATATGAAAAGAAAATAAAAGTGTCAAAAAGAATCGCACAATGTACAAATAGACCAGTTAAAAAGAAGTGAATCATGACAAAAGTGCAAAAAGGACCTAGACACCAAGCTGTGGAGAATTCCAATATAAGTGATGCACTATAGCAACCAAACAAACCTATTTATCTCATGACAACTGAGGACTCAGTGGATAAAAAAACCTGTGCATAAATACACCAAGATTAATCATAAACTGCAGTGACCAACACACTATAACACCAGACCCAAGAACTTAATAGTACTTCCTTATGTTAATCTGACTACAAATCCCAAACGTAACATGCTGTGAATATCGGGAGAGAAAGGAAACCTTTAATCCAATACCAAGCGACGTGATGAAATTGGTCATCCAACAGCATCATGTCAAATTTGTTCGAGTCCAAAGAGAATTCTATAATGTAGGCATAAACAACAACAATATCCAATCAGCAATGAAGTGAAAAATGTGGCTTCGTATAACTATATAAACATCCGATAACCAAAAACGCGCAACAAATTACCTGGACATCAAGGATTGTCCTCTCTAAAGCAAATCACGAGTACGCTGTCCTCAAGAGAAATGGGACTATCCAATTAAGAAGTACGCTGCCTTCAGTGTGTGGATGGATCCAAATAAAGTTCTATGATGTGGGTATGAACAAAGATACCGTCTCAATCAGCAATCTAGTGAAATATGTCACTACATAGAACTATATGAACATCCGATAACCAAAAACACGGCCACAAGTTTACCTGTACTATGAGGATTATCCTTCCTAAACCGATCGCGAGTACACTGTCATCAAGGAAAACGGTTGCCCAATTGAGATGTACGCTGCTGTCAACGTGTGGATGGAAGTGCTTATATAAACCAAAAGACAACAATGACAGACTATAGTGGATTTGAATAGAGAAACAAATGACAGACTAAAACCAGTAATTGTACTGTACTGTACTCACAAGCTGGTAATGCTATTACAATTAATTTGCGTAGTTTCATACCGAGTAAGGAAGGTTGGCTGAAATCTAAACCTCTTAATCACACTGAGACCATCAGGTATGAGGCGGTGGTGGTTGCGGCGGTGTCAGTGGCGGAGATGCTGACGGTGGTGCATGTGTCAGCACCTGTGGAGGGAGACACCAGGACGTCTCCTGCAGCCTCGGACAGCTGCCCACTGGGAATGATGCTGGGGACTGTAGCAGAGGCAGCAGACGTGCAGGTGGGCATGCAGGTGGGTGTGCAGGTGGGTGTGCAGGTGGTCATGCAGGTGGCAGTGCAGGTGGCAGTGCAGGAGGCGGTGGTTGCGGCGGTGGCCACCGCCGTACAGGTTGCTGTTCTGTCTTACAGAAGGGGTGTCACCAGTCCTTCACCTGGAGGCTCCGTGCCCTGAGCTGACTTCCCTTTAGCCTTGTGTCCCTTCCCCACCTTGGAAGTCGCTGCTGGGACCTTGGTACTGTCCTCTTTTGTCTTGGAGGAGGCCTTGCTGGGTGGTTGATGTGCCTGTCCCTACAGCATGTTGTCCCCTTCTTCACCTTGGCAGGTGGCGGAATAGGGTGATCCTTGGCCTCACTAGGTGGCACACTGGCAGCCCTGATGGGTGCGGCCCGCGATGTTACTGGACTTGCAGGGACCACAGTGCTCGATGATTTCATGGCTGAGGTGCTGGGCTGGGATCTGGACATCCTGGCCCTAGGGGAAGGACGGGGGGGAGATATAGGGAAGAGGTCAATGTTAGCCAGGAAAAGTTTTTTAGACACACTGGGGCGGGAAGATGGAGGGGGTTTGGGAGTGGCGGAAGAGCTAGTGGTTGTAGGAGGTGTACATTTGCTGATTTTGGGTGAGGGTGCATGGGCTGGAGGCTGTTGTGAGGTGGATGGCTGTTGAGTGGGTGTGTGCTGCCGTTTGTGTACTTTGGGAAGAGGGCTCACAGACACACTGGGAGAGGACACAGGGGACATGTGCATGGTAGTGGGGGTGGTGATAGCACGTGAGCGGTGTGTGGTGATGGGCATGCTGGTGATGGAGGTAGTGGCTGATGATGTAATGCATGCAGGTGTGAGTGGAGATGAGACTGGGAGGGAGGACGTGGAGGAGGGGGACACAGTGGAGGAAATGAATGTTGGTGTGTCTGCATGGGGAAGGTGCTTGTGTGAGTGCCTGTGGGATGTGTGGTGCTTATGTTTGCCATGTTCACTCTTGTGTGTTGATGAATGTGCATGCTGGTCTGATGGAGTGCTTGCGATAGGCTGAGGTACAGGGGATTGGGTCTGGGTAGTGGAAGTTGGAGGGGGGAGGCTGGACACAGGGACAATGGCTGCCATCAGTGCTGAGGCAACGCCACAATGAATGCCCTCCAGGTATGCATTTGTTTTCTGCAAAAGCCTCTCAACACCTTGGATGGCATTCAAAATGGTTGATTGCACAACAGTAAGGGATCTCAGGAGGTCAATAGCCTCCTCACTGAGGGCAGCAGGGCTGAATGGGGCAGGGCCTGAGGTGCCTAGGGGGGAAAGAGATGCCCACCCTCCTGGGTGAGCGGGCACGGGAAACTCGATGAGGGGCTGCTGGGAGGGCGATGCTGGTATGAGGATGGCGGCTGTACCTGTTGCTGCAGTGGGCACAGAGGTGCCCGTCACCGGAAGGGAGCTCCCATCAGAGGAGGAGTCACTGTCGCTGGTGTCTCCTCCTGTCCCCGTCGTGGAGCTCCCCTCGCCCTCCGTCCCAGTGGTGCCTTCAGACTCAGTACATTCACCCTCCAGGTCCATGTGGGTTGCAGCTCCCTTCTGCTCCGGTGCCATTGCTCCTCCGCCAGATGATGCTAAAGCACACAAGGACAGGGTAACAAAATAAAAAGGGAGGGAAAGACGGAGGAGACACATGGTCAAAGCCTGCAACAACACCACTGTTGGCGGACACAGCACACAGGGAGCAGCCCTATGCACTAGGACATGCACTAACAGTTCAGGGGGAAATCACTTGCCCATGGGGGACTGTGCCTAGAGCCATTTGAAGCACACATGGAACCCACCGGAGCTTTACTAGGTGTAGAGGGCCACTACCACTTTTGGGGTTGGACTGGCACTGAGCCTACCTAACAATGGATCTACCCTGGCACGTTTGCCCTGGCCGAGGGGAACCCACAGCCCACTTCCCACACCCAGAAACCTCATAAAGCACGCAGAGTCAACTGCATGAGACTGTACTCACCCCCTTGTGGCTGCTGTGATGCCCTCAAACGCCCATCCAACTCCGGATATGCCACCGCCAGGATCCGGTTCATCAGGGGGGTCATGGTGCGACTGGCACCCCTTCCACGTTGGGAGGCCATCCCCAGCTGGGCCTCCGCCGTCTTCTTGGTCCAGCGGCGCAGGTCCTCCCATCTTTTGCAGCAGTGGGTGCGCCGTCTATGGTAGACCCCCAGGGTCCTCACTTCCTTGGCGATTGCACGCCAAATACCCTTCTTCTGGTGGGCGCTGACCTAGAGGAAAAGTAAAGGAAGAATGGATTTTACTCCCCGTCCGGTTATTCTTGCTCATTGGCCACAACCTCCCACCCTGGCCCACAAACACTGACCATCCTCACATGCTGGCCTCTGCCCACCCCCCACCTGTATCTTCCATCGACACCACTCCATACATTCATGTCCCATCCATCATGCTCACAGTGTACTCACCTGTTTGTCTGGTGGACCGTAGAGTAGCGTGTACTGGGGAAGGACCCCATCCACCAGTCCCTTTAACTTCTCCACAGTGAAGGCAGGGGCCCTTTCCCCAGACATTGTAGCCATTGTCGCTTCGAGACTCAGGTCACAGCAGCACTTGCAGTGTAGTTCCTCTCCTGTTGAAGGTCAGGTATCAAGTGAGTAAACAGATAGAAAATGGCGGTCACGTCAGCGGCGGTGCGTACCGTCATCGCCAGCGTATATCGTCATTGGCTCCTGGAACCCATTGGGCCCAATGATAACCAATGCTGAATTGCGCCGCGGTCTTCGTCCGCCTACCGCGACGCTGCACAACGGCAGCGCAGTTACCTCATTTCCCCTTGTCCCTCCTTACAGGTCAGGCAGTCGCCATTTCAGAGGGCCATATGGCAGGGCACCTAATTGCATCACAGCACTTTTGGGCAGGAATACAGACATACAGTGCAAAACACTGATTACATCACATTTGTTCTAAACAGCCTTGTGAAACCTATGTGGTGTATGACCCTCTGCTCACCCTTCTCCTCCATAGGGCATGTCAGCTGGGGCAGATGATGAGATCGCGTCATCCTCCGGTATACAGACCCCTGGTGGACCTCTTCAGGGCTGAAATTCCATCAGAACAGAGCACTTAAAATAAATGCAAGGATTTGTTGTAAATGTAAAAGAACCTTATCACTGTGATTCTTAAAAATCAATCATTAAAGAATATGAAAAGAAAATAAAAGTGTCAAAAAGAATCGCACAATGTACAAATAGACCAGTTAAAAAGAAGTGAATCATGACAAAAGTGCAAAAAGGACCTAGACACCAAGCTGTGGAGAATTCCAATATAAGTGATGCACTATAGCAACCAAACAAACCTATTTATCTCATGACAACTGAGGACTCAGTGGATAAAAAAACCTGTGCATAAATGCACCAAGATTAATCATAAACTGTAGTGACCAACACACTATAACACCAGACCCAAGAACGTAATAGTACTTCCTTATGTTAATCTGACTACAAATCCCAAACGTAACATGCTGTGAATATCGGGAGAGAAAGGAAACCTTTAATCCAATACCAAGCGACGTGATGAAATTGGTCATCCAACAGCATCATGTCAAATTTGTTCGAGTCCAAATAGAATTCTATAATGTAGGCATAAACAACAATATCCAATCAGCAATGAAGTGAAAAATGTGGCTTCGTATAACTATATAAACATCCGATAACCAAAAACGCGACAACAAATTACCTGGACATCAAGGATTGTCCTCTCTAAAGCAAATCACGAGTACGCTGTCCTCAAGAGAAATGGGACTATCCAATTAAGAAGTACGCTGCCTTCAGTGTGTGGACGGATCCAAATAAAGTTCTATGATGTGGGTATGAACAAAGATACCGTCTCAATCAGCAATCTAGTGAAATATGTCACTACATAGAACTATATGAACATCCGATAACCAAAAACATGGCCACAAGTTTACCTGTACTATGAGGGTTATCCTTCCTAAACCGATCGCGAGTACACTGTCATCAAGGAAAACGGTTGCCCAATTGAGATGTACGCTGAGGTCAACATGTGAACGGAAGTGCTTATATAAACCAAAAGACAACAATGACGGACTATAGTAGATTTGAATAGAGAAACAAATGACAGACTAAAACCAGTAATTGACGCTGTCATCAAGAAAAATGGGAGAGCCCAATTAAGATATACGCTACCGCCAACGTGTGGACGGAAATGCTCATGTAAATTAATGGTATCATTGACGAACTACAATGAATTTGAATATGAAACAAATGACGGACTAGAACCCATAATTAAACCGAAACAGATGGGACAATAAAACTGCTGAAATGCACTTCACAGACTAAATTTAAGGCTCTACATGTTTGTTAACACCCAAATCAACCCAATATGAAAATTAGAATGCTATTCTACATTTCTCTAGTAATAAACAAAGAACAGACCATTCAATTGCAACCAAGTGTAACAATCAATAATGACTCCAAGTATAAACTAAACACCTAGAAACATGTCACAAGTGGAAACGAATGAATTGACGGCTATAATCCTGAGAATTTTTTTATATGTTATGTAAATTACTATTATTAATTATTTTATTTTAAGTGCACTGCAATGAAAAATCATCAAATATTGATTATTTATAGAAACCAACATCACAGTATTAAAAATAATAACATTAATCATAATAGTTGTGGAAAATAACAGAATCCCATGGTTGAGTTCAAACAGCACAATTGTCATGAAAACGATAAGGAGACAATAATGAAATGTAAGTATCCCTGTTAACATCGAATTGGTCAAATCATTAACAATACCTAGACCATTTCATTACAAGCATTGTCAATAATACATGTATCAGACAATATCCCAAAAAGTTATTCCTCCAAAAAATACTCAAGTTCTCTATCCGCGTTAAGGCCTGATTCAACCACTTTTAATCTCATTATCCACGTGGCTTCCTTTTTACGCAAAGTGAGTTCCCTATTGCCCCCTCTGGGGTCTCTTGGAACATGTTCAAACCCAAAAAATTCTAAACTCTTATAATTGTCCTGTGCACCATGGTGTGTGCCACTATAGGATATCTAATGTTACCATTTTTTAGCGCCCTTACATGTTCACCAATTCAAGTTTTGAGAGTACGAATCGTGCTTCCAATGTACATACGAGTACATTTGCACTGTATCATATAGATGAAGGAAGTGTTACAATCAATGGCTGACTTGGTTTTGTATACTCGGTCCTTTGTTGCATAGAACTCTTTGACACCATGGCACGCCCAACGGCATACGCCACATTGTCCACATCTGAAAAAACCCACACTACGTGTTGTTAACCAGGTATTTGGGGGGTTAGTTGTTGTAAAACTAGGACTAAGAATACTCTTCAAAGATCTACCTTTGCAAAATGTAAAAGCTGCCTTATCAGATATAAAATTCCTCAAGGCCTCATCTTGATATAAAATATTCCAATGCCTATTAACGATTTTTCTGAGGGCCAGGGAAGTACTGGTGTAATCAGTAACAAATCTGACCTTGTCCATCTCCTTCCCTTTCTTAAGTTTACCCTGGCTGATAGAATTCAATGTGTCTTTTCTAGGGATGTGTTTGATTCTTTTTTGTGCATCTCTGATTATGCGTTTAGAATAACCTTGTGCTTCTAATCTCATACTCATCTCATTGATACAATCAATAAAATCATCTTCTTTACTGCAATTACGTCTCGCTCTCACCAGTTCTCTATACGGAATTGACCTAATCTGATGTTTCAGATGTGCACTTGCAGCATATAGCATAAAATTGCATGTCGTGACTTTACAAAAAAGTCTCCTATCTATCCTGTTGTCGTTAATAAACAGTTCTACATCTAAGAACTCAATGATCTTGGGGCTGTAATGATAAGCAAATCTGATATTCATGTGATTAGAATTCAGAAATTCACAAAATTCAACCAATTTCTCTACATTGCCTGTCCAAGTCATAAAACAATCATCGATGTAGCACCCCCAATAAAGAATATAAGTTTGCCATTGAATTGATTTGGGATCCCAGATCCATTTCAAACAGCACAATTGTACATTATTTGACCAATTCGATGTTAACAGGGATACTTGCATTTCATTATTGTATCCTTATTATTTTCATAACAATTGTGCTCTTTGAACTCAACCATGGGATTCTGTTATTTTCCACAACTATTATGATTTATGTTGTTATTTTTATTATTGTGATGTTGGTTTATATAAATAATCAATATTTGATGATTTTTCATTGCAGTGCACTTAAAATAAAATAATTGATAATAGTAATTCACATGACATTTAGATACATAAAAAATGTCTCTGGATTATAGCCGTCAATTCATTAATTTCCACTTGTGACATGTATCTAGGTGTTTAGTTTTTACTTGGAGTCATTATTGATTGTTACACTTGGTTGCGATTGAATGGTCTGTTCTTCGTTTATTACTGGAGAAATGTAGAATAGCATTCTATTTTTCATATTGGGTTGCTTTGGGTGTTAAACACGTAGAGCCTCAAATTTAGTCTATTAAGTGCATTTCAACAGTTTTATTGGCCCATCGGTTTCGGTTTAATTATGGATTCTAGTCCGTCATTTGTTTCATATTCAAATTCATTGTAGTTCGTCATTGATACCATTAGTTTACATGAGCATTTCCGTCCACACGTTGACGGTAGCGTATATCTTAATTGGGCACTCCCATTTTTCTTGATGACAGCATCAATTACTGGTTTTAGTCTGTCATTTGTTTCTCTATTCAAATCCACTATAGTCCGTCATTGTTGTCTTTTGGTTTATATAAGCACTTCCGTCCACACGTTGACAGCAGCGTACATCTCAATTGGGCACTCCCGTTTTTCTTGATGACAGTGTACTCGCGATCGGTTTAGGAAGGATAATCCTCATAGTACAGGTAAACTTGTGCCCGCGTTTTTGGTTATCGGATGTTTATATAGTTCTATGTAGTTACATATTTCACTAGATTGCTCTTTGAGACGGTATCTTTGTTCATGCCCACATCATAGAACTTTATTTGGATCCGTCCACACACTGAAGGCAGCGTACTTCTTAATTGGATACTCCCATTTCTCTTGCGAACAGCATACTAGGGATTTGCTTTAGAGAGGACAATCCTTGATGTCCAGGTAATTTGTTGTCGCAATTTTGGTTATGGGATGTTTATATAGTATTACGAAGCCACATTTTTCACTTGATTGCTGATTGGATGTTGTTGTTGTTTATACCCACATTATAGAATTCTATTTGGACTCAAACAAATTTGACATGGTGCTATTGGATGACCAATTTCATCACGTTGCTTGCTATTGGATTAAAGGTTTCCTTTCTTTCCCGATATTCACAGCATGTCACTTTTGGGATTTGTAGTCAGATTAACATAGGGACGTACTATTAAGTTCTTGGGTCTGGTGTCATAGTGTGTTGGTCACAGCAGTTTGTGATTAATTTTGGCGCATTTATGCACAGGGTTTTTTATCCACTGAGTCCTCAGTTGTCATGAGGTAAATAGGTTTGTTTGGTTGCCATAGTGCATCACTTGTTGAATTGGAATTCTCCACAGCTTGGTGTCTAGGTCCTTTTTGCACTTTTGGCATGATTCACTTCTTTTTAACTGGTCTATTTGTACACTGTGCGATTCTTTTTGGCACTTTTCTTTTTTTTTCATATTCTTTAAGGCTTGATTTTTAAGAATCACTGTGATAAGGTTCTTTTACATTTCCAACAAATCCTTGCATTTATTTTAAGTGCTCTTTTCTGATAAAATTTCAGCCCTGAAGAAGTCGTTTGGGTCATTCCCCGAAGACGAAACACGTGTTGGCTGTGCATTGGCTGCATATCTATGAACCATACCAATTAAGCAGTGGGTCATTGCATATTTAAATCAGGAGCATTTACTTCAGAAGGACTGGATAACATTAAAAGACCGTGTACATTAAACTTTATGGACTTACAGTGGTGTTACTTATGGGATTGCATTTCAATGACTGTATGTGATATGTTTATGGGTAATTAGTAATGAGTGCCTCACATCTGTTTTTTTTCTTAATTGTGTTTACTCTGTAAACCATACTTGGGGGCTTGGGGTGTTCCCCTGTGAGTGCACCTTTTTCACAATATATTAGATAATATCCTTGAGCGCCGTTTCTGCCCCCTTTTTTGCACCCTAAACCTAACTAGTCCCTGGTGGACCTGTCGACAATGGAAGACAGACACATCATTATCACCCACAGACTTGATTGTGCCACAGTCCATGAACTGTGTACCCTGTTGGAGCCAGACCTGATGTTAGCTATCGGCCATCTCACAGGAATCCCCCTCTAGTGCAGGTCCTGTCAGTACTCCATTTCCTGGCCAGTGGGTCCTTTCAAGAAACAGTGGCCATGTCATCAGGGATGTCACAGCCAATGTTCTCTAACGTGTTGTCCAGAGTGTTGTCTGCCCTACTGAAATACATGTGCAGCTACATCGTTTTCCCCCAGGTGGAAGACTTGCCCACAGTGAAAGGTGACTTCTATGCCCTGGGATATATCCCCAACATCATTGGTGCAATTGATGGTACACATGTGACATTTGTCCACCCCGCAGGAATGAACAGGTGTACAGAAACTGCAAAAGCTACCATTCGTTGAATGTGCAGATGGTGTGTTTGGCAGACCAGTACATCTCCCATGTGAATGCCAAGTATCCTGGCTGTGAGAAGGTAGCCTCTTTCTAGCCTTGTTACCCCCACTTTTGGCCTGTTTGTGAGTGTATGTCAGGGTTTTGTCACTGTTTTCACTGTCTCACTGGGATCCTGATAGCCAGGCCTCAGTGCTCATAGTGAAAACACTATGTTTTCAGTATGGTTGTTATGTGTCACTGGGATCCTGCTGGTCAGGACCCCAGTGCTCATAGGTTTGTGGCCTATATGTATGTGTCACTGGGACCCTGTCACACAGGGCCCCAGTGCTCATAGGTGTGCATGTATATGTTCCCTGTGTGGTGCCTAACTGTCTCACTGAGGCTCTGCTAACCAGAACCTCAGTGGTTATGCTCTCTCATTACTTTTAAATTGTCACTAACAGGCTAGTGACCAATTTTACCAATTTACATTGGCTTACTGGAACACCCTTATAATTCCCTAGTATATGGTACTAAGGTACCCAGGGTATTGGGGTTCCAGGAGATCCCTATGGGCTGCAGCATTTCTTTTGCCACCCATAGGGAGCTCTGACAATTCTTACACAGGCCTGCCACTGCAGCCTGAGTGAAATAACGTCCACGTTATTTCACAGCCATTTTACACTGCACTTAAGTAACTTATAAGTCACCTATATGTCTAACCTTTACCTGGTAAAGGTTAGGTGCAAAGTTACTTAGTGTGAGGGCACCCTGGCACTAGCCAAGGTGCCCCCACATTGTTCAGAGCCAATTCCCTGAACTTTGTGAGTGCGGGGACACCATTACACGCGTGCACTACATATAGGTCACTACCTATATGTAGCTTCACCATGGTAACTCCGAATATGGCCATGTAACATGTCTATGATCATGGAATTGCCCCCTCTATGCCATCCTGGCATTGTTGGTACAATTCCATGATCCCAGTGGTCTGTAGCACAGACCCTGGTACTGCCAAACTGCCCTTCCTGGGGTTTCACTGCAGCTGCTGCTGCTGCCAACCCCTCAGACAGGCAGCTGCCCTCCTGGGGTCCAGCCAGGCCTGGCCCAGGATGGCAGAACAAAGAACTTCCTCTGAGAGAGGGTGTGACACCCTCTCCCTTTGGAAAATGGTGTGAAGGCAGGGGAGGAGTAGCCTCCCCCAGCCTCTGGAAATGCTTTGTTGGGCACAGATGTGCCCAATTCTGCATAAGCCAGTCTACACCGGTTCAGGGACCCCTTAGCCCCTGCTCTGGCGCGAAACTGGACAAAGGAAAGGGGAGTGACCACTCCCCTGACCTGCACCTCCCCTGGGAGGTGTCCAGAGCTCCTCCAGTGTGCTCCAGACCTCTGCCATCTTGGAAACAGAGGTGCTGCTGGCACACTGGACTGCTCTGAGTGGCCAGTGCCACCAGGTGACGTCAGAGACTCCTGCTGATAGGCTCCTTCAGGTGTTAGTAGCCTTTCCTCTCTCCTAGGTAGCCAAACCCTCTTTTCTGGCTATTTAGGGTCTCTGTCTCTGGGGAAACTTCAGATAACGAATGCATGAGCTCAGCCGAGTTCCTCTGCATCTCCCTCTTCACCTTCTGATAAGGAATCGACCGCTGACCGCGCTAGAAGCCTGCAAACCTGCAACATAGTAGCAAAGACGACTACTGCAACTCTGTAACGCTGATCCTGCCGCCTTCTCGACTGTTTTCCTGCTTGTGCATGCTGTGGGGGTAGTCTGCCTCCTCTCTGCACCAGAAGCTCCGAAGAAATCTCCCGTGGGTCGACGGAATCTTCCCCCTGCAACCGCAGGCACCAAAAAGCTGCATTACCGGTCCCTTGGGTCTCCTCTCAGCACGACGAGCGAGGTCCCTCGAATCCAGCGACACCGTCCAAGTGACCCCCACAGTCCAGTGACTCTTCAGCCCAAGTTTGGTGGAGGTAAGTCCTTGCCTCACCTCGCTGGGCTGCATTGCTGGGAACCGCAACTTTGCAAGCTACTCCGGCCCCTGTGCACTTCCGGCGGAAATCCTTCGTGCACAGCCAAGCCTGGGTCCACGGCACTCTAACCTGCATTGCACGACTTTCTAAGTTGGTCTCCGGCGACGTGGGACTCCTTTGTGCAACTTCGGCGAGCACCGTTTCACGCATCCTCGTAGTGCCTGTTTCTGGCACTTCTCCGGGTGCTACCTGCTTCAGTGAGGGCTCTTTGTCTTGCTCGACGTCCCCTCTCTCTGCAGGTCCAATTTGCGACCTTCTGGTCCCTCCTGGGCCCCAGCAGCGTCCAAAAACGCCAAACGCACGATTTGCGTGTAGCAAGGCTTGTTGGCATCCATCCGGCGGGAAACACTTCTGCACGACTCTCCAAGGCGTGGGGGATCCATTCTCCAAAGGGGAAGTCTCTAGCCCTTGTCGTTCCTGCAGTATTCACAGTTCTTCAGCCTAGTAAGAGCTTCTTTGCACCAACCGCTGGCATTTCTTGGGCATCTGCCCATCTCCGAGCTGCTTGTGACTTTTGGACTTGGTCCCCTTGTTCCACAGGTACCCTCAGTCAGGAATCCATCGTTGTTGCATTGCTGATTTGTGTTTTCCTTGCATTTTCCCTCTAACACGACTATTTTGTCCTTAGGGGAACTTTGGTGCACTTTGCACTCACTTTTCAGGGTCTTGGGGAGGGTTATTTTTCTAACTCTCACTATTTTCTAATAGTCCCAGCGACCCTCTACAAGGTCACATAGGTTTGGGGTCCATTCGTGGTTCGCATTCCACTTTTGGAGTATATGGTTTGTTTTGCCCATCCCTATGTTTCCCCATTGCATCCTATTGTAACTATACATTGTTTGCACTGTTTTCTAAGACTATACTGCATATTTTTGCTATTGTGTATATATATCTTGTGTATATTTCCTATCCTCTCACTGAGGGTACACTCTAAGATACTTTGGCATATTGTCATAAAAATAAAGTACCTTTATTTTTAGTATAACTGTGTATTGTGTTTTCTTATGATATTGTGCATATGACACTAAGTGGTACTGTAGTAGCTTCACACGTCTCCTAGTTCAGCCTAAGCTGCTCTGCTAAGCTACCATTATCTATCAGCCTAAGCTGCTAGACACCCTATACACTAATAAGGGATAACTGGGCCTGGTGCAAGGTGCAAGTACCCCTTGGTACTCACTACAAGCCAGTCCAGCCTCCTACATTGGTGGCAGCGGTGGGATAAGTGCTTTGAGACTACTTACCACTCTTGTCATTGTACTTTTCATAAGAGAAAAATATACAAAACAAGGTCAGTGTATATACACATAGCCAAAAAGTTTTGCATTTCCTCTTTTCACACTTTTCTAAGTGCTGAAAAGTACTTCTAAACTTTCAAAAAGTTCTTAAAAGTTTAAAAAGTTTTTCTGTCTTTCCAAAAAGTTCTGAAAACTTTTTTCTCTTTGTCTATCACTTTAACTCTCTCTAAAAATGTCTGGCACAGGCCAAAAAGTTGAACTGTCCAAACTTGCATATGATCACCTTAGCTGGAAAGGAGCAAGGAGTCTCTGCATAGAGAGAGGTTTGAGTGTAGGGAAGAATCCTTCCTTAGAACTGTTAATTAATATGCTTAGAGTACAGGATAAGGCCATAAGTGCCCAATCTGTAGAAAAAGTAGCTAATGGTTCTCAATCTGATCCAGGGACTCCCCCAGGAAAAGGTTCAGGAAAGAAACTTCTCAGCCTGCCCATTACTAGACAGTCTAGCATAGTTGGTACAGAGGTTGAATCACATCATACTGATGATGTGCTCTCACATTATGCTGGTAGCCAAGCTGTTAGGGTGCCCCTTGTAAGGGACAGGTCTCCTTCTGTTCATTCCCATCATACCTCTGTATCTAGAAATGTCCCTCCCACCCACCCTGATGACAGATTGTTAGAAAGGGAGCTCAATAGATTGAGAGTGGAGCAAACCAGACTGAAGCTCAAGAAGCAACAGCTGGATTTGGATAGACAGTCTTTAGAAATAG
Organism: Pleurodeles waltl; assembly: GCF_031143425.1. Classification (NCBI taxonomy): domain Eukaryota; kingdom Metazoa; phylum Chordata; class Amphibia; order Caudata; family Salamandridae; genus Pleurodeles; species Pleurodeles waltl. Next base: position 391,841,499 of record NC_090450.1, read on the forward strand.
AGAGGGAAAGACAGAAGTTGGGTTTAGAAACCCATGGTGGCAGCAGCAGTATTCCCCATAGTCATCCTGCAAAAGAGCATGATTCCAGGAATCTGCACAAGATAGTTCCCCCTTATAAGGAGGGGGATGACATTAACAAGTGGTTTGCTGCACTTGAGAGGGCCTGTGCTGTACAGGATGTCCCTCAAAAGCAGTGGGCTGCTATCCTATGGCTATCATTTAGTGGAAAGGGTAGGGATAGACTCCTTACTGTGAAAGAAAGTGATGCCAATAATTTTACAGTTCTTAAGAATGCACTCCTGGATGGTTATGGCTTAACCACTGAACAGTACAGAATAAAGTTCAGAGAGACCAAAAAGGAGTCTTCACAAGACTGGGTTGATTTCATTGACCATTCAGTGAAGGCCTTGGAGGGGTGGTTACATGGCAGTAAAGTTACTGATTATGAAAGTCTGTATAACACAATCCTGAGAGAGCATATACTTAATAATTGTGTGTCTGATTTGTTGCACCAGTACCTGGTAGACTCTGATCTGACCTCTCCCCAAGAATTGGGAAAGAAGGCAGACAAATGGGTCAGAACAAGGGTGAACAGAAAAGTTCATACAGGGGGTGACAAAGATGGCAATAAGAAGAAAGATGGTGAAAAATCTCAAGATAAGCATGGGGATAAGGGTAAAACCAAAGATCACACTTCAAATCTTAAACACTCTTCAGAGGGTGGGGATAAAACAAATTCTTCCTCTTCTTCCCAACCTGCACACATTAAAAAGCCTTGGTGCTTTGTGTGTAAAAATAGAGGCCATGGGCCAGGGGATAAGTCCTGTCCAGGTAAACCCCCTGAGCCTACCACCACTAATACATCAAGCTCTAGTGCCCCTAGCAGTAGTGGTACTAGTGGTGGGACTGCTGGCAACAGTCAAGCAAAGGGTGTAGTTGGGTTCACTTATGGGTCCATAGTGGAAACTGATGTCATCAGTCCCAAGACAGTTTCTGTCACACCTAGTGGCATTGGCCTTGCCACACTGGCTGCTTGTCCCCTTACAATGGATAAGTACAGGCAGACAGTTTCAATAAATGGTGTTGAGGCCTTGGCCTACAGGGACACAGGTGCCAGTTTCACTTTGGTGACTGAAAACCTAGTGCACCCTGATCAACACATCATTGGACAACAGTATAAGATTATTGATGTCCATAACTCCACTAAGTTTCTTCCCTTAGCTATAATTCAGTTTAGTTGGGGTGGAGTTACTGGCCCTAAGCAGGTGGTGGTATCACCTAGCTTACCTGTAGACTGTCTCTTAGGTAATGACCTAGAGGCCTCAGGTTGGGCTGATGTAGAGTTTTATGCCCATGCAGCCATGCTGGGCATCCCTGAGGAATTGTTCCCTCTCATTTCAAGTGAAATGAAAAAGCAAAGGAGAGAAGGCCTGAAAACTCAGGATCCCTCTCCATCAACAGGTAAAAAGGGTATCACAGTATCCCCTAACCACCCTACCATTCAGGATACTATTCCTGTGGTGGGAGAAACCTCTCCTGGGGTGGCACCTGTTCCAAGGGACTCATCAGTTAGCAAAACTGTACTCCCTGAGGTGGAAGTACCTCTCTGTGGGATAACTAACATTGGTGAGAAAAAGAACACCATTTTAGTTAACATGGAGCATCCCTCCAACCCTCCCAGAGAAACTTTAGTGCAGAAACTCTGCACTGCCTCACAACACTTAGGACAGCATCCCTGCCCTAGTGTGGAGCTGATAGGACAGCATCCCTGCCCTGCTCCAACCCAAGAGAAACAGCATCCCTGTTCTCTCTTCCAGCCAAATGGACAAAGTTTTTGCCCAGCTATGGCTTTACTGAGACAGCATCCCTGTCTGGCATTTCCATCACTACAAATAGGTTCAGTGGACAATTCCCACTGTTCTAAACTAAAACTTACTGATAGAAACTCTGAAAATACATCTCCACATTGTTGCTTAGCTAAAAAACTTCAAACAGGGTGGTTTACATCCCCACAGGGAAGTAACCATATAGTGGATGATAAAGGGAGTAACCAGTCTATTGCAGAGCTACTCTCTACTTATCACCACTTAGACAATAAAGTCTCAACTGGCCAAGGTTAGCCTTATTGTCCTTCGTTTGGGGGGGGGTTGTGTGAGAAGGTAGCCTCTTTCTAGCCTTGTTACCCCCACTTTTGGCCTGTTTGTGAGTGTATGTCAGGGTTTTGTCACTGTTTTCACTGTCTCACTGGGATCCTGATAGCCAGGCCTCAGTGCTCATAGTGAAAACACTATGTTTTCAGTATGGTTGTTATGTGTCACTGGGATCCTGCTGGTCAGGACCCCAGTGCTCATAGGTTTGTGGCCTATATGTATGTGTCACTGGGACCCTGTCACAGAGGGCCCCAGTGCTCATAGGTGTGCATGTATATGTTCCCTGTGTGGTGCCTAACTGTCTCACTGAGGCTCTGCTAACCAGAACCTCAGTGGTTATGCTCTCTCATTACTTTTAAATTGTCACTAACAGGCTAGTGACCAATTTTACCAATTTACATTGGCTTACTGGAACACCCTTATAATTCCCTAGTATATGGTACTAAGGTACCCAGGATATTGGGGTTCCAGGAGATCCCTATGGGCTGCAGCATTTCTTTTGCCACCCATAGGGAGCTCTGACAATTCTTACACAGGCCTGCCACTGCAGCCTGAGTGAAATAACGTCCACGTTATTTCACAGCCATTTTACACTGCACTTAAGTAACTTATAAGTCACCTATATGTCTAACCTTTACCTGGTAAAGGTTAGGTGCAAAGTTACTTAGTGTGAGGGCACCCTGGCACTAGCCAAGGTGCCCCCACATTGTTCAGAGCCAATTCCCTGAACTTTGTGAGTGCGGGGACACCATTACACGCGTGCACTACATATAGGTCACTACCTATATGTAGCTTCACCATGGTAACTCCGAATATGGCCATGTAACATGTCTATGATCATGGAATTGCCCCCTCTATGCCATCCTGGCATTGTTGGTACAATTCCATGATCCCAGTGGTCTGTAGCACAGACCCTGGTACTGCCAAACTGCCCTTCCTGGGGTTTCACTGCAGCTGCTGCTGCTGCCAACCCCTCAGACAGGCAGCTGCCCTCCTGGGGTCCAGCCAGGCCTGGCCCAGGATGGCAGAACAAAGAACTTCCTCTGAGAGAGGGTGTGACACCCTCTCCCTTTGGAAAATGGTGTGAAGGCAGGGGAGGAGTAGCCTCCCCCAGCCTCTGGAAATGCTTTGTTGGGCACAGATGTGCCCAATTCTGCATAAGCCAGTCTACACCGGTTCAGGGACCCCTTAGCCCCTGCTCTGGCGCGAAACTGGACAAAGGAAAGGGGAGTGACCACTCCCCTGACCTGCACCTCCCCTGGGAGGTGTCCAGAGCTCCTCCAGTGTGCTCCAGACCTCTGCCATCTTGGAAACAGAGGTGCTGCTGGCACACTGGACTGCTCTGAGTGGCCAGTGCCACCAGGTGACGTCAGAGACTCCTGCTGATAGGCTCCTTCAGGTGTTAGTAGCCTTTCCTCTCTCCTAGGTAGCCAAACCCTCTTTTCTGGCTATTTAGGGTCTCTGTCTCTGGGGAAACTTCAGATAACGAATGCATGAGCTCAGCCGAGTTCCTCTGCATCTCCCTCTTCACCTTCTGATAAGGAATCGACCGCTGACCGCGCTGGAAGCCTGCAAACCTGCAACATAGTAGCAAAGACGACTACTGCAACTCTGTAACGCTGATCCTGCCGCCTTCTCGACTGTTTTCCTGCTTGTGCATGCTGTGGGGGTAGTCTGCCTCCTCTCTGCACCAGAAGCTCCGAAGAAATCTCCCGTGGGTCGACGGAATCTTCCCCCTGCAACCGCAGGCACCAAAAAGCTGCATTACCGGTCCCTTGGGTCTCCTCTCAGCACGACGAGCGAGGTCCCTCGAATCCAGCGACACCGTCCAAGTGACCCCCACAGTCCAGTGACTCTTCAGCCCAAGTTTGGTGGAGGTAAGTCCTTGCCTCACCTCGCTGGGCTGCATTGCTGGGAACCGCGACTTTGCAAGCTACTCCGGCCCCTGTGCACTTCCGGCGGAAATCCTTCGTGCACAGCCAAGCCTGGGTCCACGGCACTCTAACCTGCATTGCACGACTTTCTAAGTTGGTCTCCGGCGACGTGGGACTCCTTTGTGCAACTTCGGCGAGCACCGTTTCACGCATCCTCGTAGTGCCTGTTTCTGGCACTTCTCCGGGTGCTACCTGCTTCAGTGAGGGCTCTTTGTCTTGCTCGACGTCCCCTCTCTCTGCAGGTCCAATTTGCGACCTTCTGGTCCCTCCTGGGCCCCAGCAGCGTCCAAAAACGCCAAACGCACGATTTGCGTGTAGCAAGGCTTGTTGGCGTCCATCCGGCGGGAAAATACTTCTGCACGACTCTCCAAGGCGTGGGGGATCCATTCTCCAAAGGGGAAGTCTCTAGCCCTTGTCGTTCCTGCAGTATTCACAGTTCTTCAGCCTAGTAAGAGCTTCTTTGCACCAACCGCTGGCATTTCTTGGGCATCTGCCCATCTCCGAGCTGCTTGTGACTTTTGGACTTGGTCCCCTTGTTCCACAGGTACCCTCAGTCAGGAATCCATCGTTGTTGCATTGCTGATTTGTGTTTTCCTTGCATTTTCCCTCTAACACGACTATTTTGTCCTTAGGGGAACTTTGGTGCACTTTGCACTCACTTTTCAGGGTCTTGGGGAGGGTTATTTTTCTAACTCTCACTATTTTCTAATAGTCCCAGCGACCCTCTACAAGGTCACATAGGTTTGGGGTCCATTCGTGGTTCGCATTCCACTTTTGGAGTATATGGTTTGTTTTGCCCCTATCCCTATGTTTCCCCATTGCATCCTATTGTAACTATACATTGTTTGCACTGTTTTCTAAGACTATACTGCATATTTTTGCTATTGTGTATATATATCTTGTGTATATTTCCTATCCTCTCACTGAGGGTACACTCTAAGATACTTTGGCATATTGTCATAAAAATAAAGTACCTTTATTTTTAGTATAACTGTGTATTGTGTTTTCTTATGATATTGTGCATATGACACTAAGTGGTACTGTAGTAGCTTCACACGTCTCCTAGTTCAGCCTAAGCTGCTCTGCTAAGCTACCATTATCTATCAGCCTAAGCTGCTAGACACCCTATACACTAATAAGGGATAACTGGGCCTGGTGCAAGGTGCAAGTACCCCTTGGTACTCACTACAAGCCAGTCCAGCCTCCTACACTGGCTCTGTGCATGATGCTTACATTTTGAGTAATATCAGCATCCCTTATGTGATGGGGCAACTCCAGAGGAACTGTGTGTGGCTAATAGGTGAGCCCAAGGTCCCAAAACAGTTTACATAGGTGTCTGGGTATGGTAGAGTCCCTAAGGGTTGGTGTATGTCTCACTGTTGTCCCTCGATATTTGCAGGTGACTCTGGTTACCCCAACCTGTCATGGCTACTGACCCCAGTGAGGAATCCCAGGACAAGGGCAGAGAAACGTTACAGTGAGGCACATGGGCGAACTAGGAGGATACTTGAGGTCTTGAGGATACTTGAGGCCTCCTGAAGGTCAGGTTCCGGTGCCTCCATCTGACAGGTGGATCCCTATACTACTCACCGAAGAAGGTATGCCAGATAACCGTGGCATGCTGTATGTTGCACACCTGCCTTTGTGACGCCAGGTGCCTTTGCTGCAGGAGGATTGGCCTGATGTTGGTCTTGTGGCAGCTGTGGAGCCTGTGGACAGTGAAGAAGAGGAGGCAGAAGAAGATATAGACAACCAAAACAACATCATCATGCAATACTTCCAGTGAGACACAGGTAAGAGACTGGCACTGCTCCTCTCATGTCATACTACTGTAGGACATTGCATGGTTCTGCCTTTTTACCTCTGTGTATGGACCCTGACAGTTCACTTTGGCTTTCCATTTTACAGATCTGTGTACTACTTTCTGCCTTCTGCTATGTTTACTGCTGACCAACAACTGTCTAACATTGGTATGTGGAAATGAACATTGACATTGCTATTTATCAGATAGGTTGCAATTATACATTTGTGAAAGTACAGACTGACTCCACATTTATTTGTGATTGAAGGGTGTTTATTTCTGTGCTAATAAGTGTAGGGGGCTGTGCAATGGGCTGGGGTGATGGTGGAGGAATGTCCATGGTGGAGTCCAGTCTATTGGCATCACAGGTGCATTGTCCAAGGGGGCATAGGAAGTGGAGTAATGGCAGTTCAAGGTGGACAGGGTAACATAGTGGGACAGAAGGGTGATAATCAGAAGAGTCTTATTTCCTGGTGGGGTTCTTAGCAATGTTCTCTGTCTTGTTCCTGGATCTCAGGGACCGTTTGTGGGGTGGGTCTCCTTCTGCAGGGGGTGGGGTGCTAGTGGCCTGTTGGTCCTGTGGCGGGACCTCCGGTCCACTAGCGCCGGCGGAGGTGGAGGGCTGTTCATCGTTCATGCTAGTGTCAGGGGCCCGTTGGTGTGCCACTGCGACCCACTTGGTGTTGGCCATGTCTGCCAGCACCCCTGCAATGGTGACCAGGGTGTTTTTAATGGACTTCAAGTCCTCCCTGATCCCCAGGTAGTGTTCCTCCTGCAGCCTCTGGGTCTCCTGAAACTTGGCCAGTACCGTGCCCATGGTCTCCTGGGAATGGTGGTATGCTCCCATGATGTTGGAGAGTGCCTCGTGGAGAGTGGGTTCCCTGGGCCTGTCCTCCCCCTGTCGCACAGCAGTCTTCCCAGCTTCCCTGTTATCCTGTGCCTCAGTCCCCTGAACCGTGTGCCCACTGCCACTGACCCCAGGTCCCTGATTGTCTTGGGTTGGTGGGTTTGCCTGGGGTCCCTGTAGTGGTGGACACAGTACTGATTGACGTGTCCTAGGGACAGAGGGATGGGCCCGCTGGGTGGGTGCTGTGGTGGTGTTTCCTGAGGGGGGAGGTTCAGTGGTTGTTTGTGACAGTCGCAGGGGAACGACTGTCCCGAGGTCCCAGGTGGGCCGGGCTGATCATCTTGATCCAGGCGTGCAGAGCTGCTGTCGTCACTGTGGGCCTCTTCTGTGGGGGGACTAGATATGTCTGGCACCTCCTGTCCAGTGACGTTGGGTAGGGGTCCTGTTGGGGGGGTAAATGCATAGTTATTGTATCTGTGTGTGCCATCTTGTACAATGGGTGAGTTACCCTGTACTCCTGTGCTTGGCTTATTGTCTTTGGCCTTGTGTGATTGTTAATTTGGGGGCCTGGGTGACTATATGTACTGGACATGCTTTGGTGATGGGGGTCCATGCATTGGTGTAACATGAGGGGCTTGGTATTGGGATGTGTGGATTGTGATAGATGTGGGGGTGTTGGGGTGATGGGTGTGAGGGTTTGGCTAGGAGTTTGTGATAGCATGCAGGTAGGGTGGGGTGGATATAGTAGTAAAGATATGACTTACCAGAGTCCATTCCTCCTGCTACTCCTGCGAGGCCCTCAGGACGCATGATCGCCAAGACTTGCTCTTCCCATGTTGTTAGTTGTGGGTGAGGAGGTGGGGGTCCACACCCAATCCTCTGTACTGCTACCTGGTGTCTGGATACCACAGAACGCACCTTCCCCCATAGGTCGTTCCACCTCTTCCTGATGTCATCCCCTGTTCTGGGATGCTATCCACTGCGTTGACCCTGTCGACAATTCTCCGCCATAGCTCCATCTTCCTTGCAATGGATGCCTGCTGCACCTGTGATCTGAATAGCTGTGGCTCTACCCGGATGATTTCCTCCACCATGACCCTGAGCTCCTCCTCAGAAAACCTGGGGTGTCTTTGAGGTGCCATGATATGGTGTGGGTGATGTGTGTGGTGCTGTTTGTTGTGCTGTGTGATGTGTTGTGCTGGTGTGTGTTATATGAGGTGCATGAATGTTGTATAAGTGATGGTGTTGTGTGCCTGTGGATGCTGGGGTTGTGTTTGCTATTCTCTCTCTCTCTCTGCTTCTTCCAAGAAAATAGTTGTAAGGGGATGTGGGTAATGCGGGTGTGTGTTTTATAGTGTTGTGGGTATGTGGGTGTGGTGTGTGTATGTGTATCAGGTGTGTGTATTTTGAATTGTCCAATGTGGTTGTGTTTTGTAAATGTGTGTGTATTTTTAGGGGCGGCGGTGTGTACCGCCAATGGTTTACCGTGGTTGAAAGACTGCCGCGTTGATTCGTGAGTCGTGATAGTGTGGGCGTAGTTCTGTTGGCGTGACGGTGTAGGTTTTGCTGTTGCCAGTTTATCACTGACATTTGGTGTGGCGTACTTGTGTGGGTGTCTGTAATGTGGCGGATTAAGAGATGTGGGTCGTAATACCTGTAGCGGATTTCCGCTGCAGCCACGGTATCTTGACGGCCGTCAGCACAGCGGTAAGCGGGATTTACCGCCACGGTTGTAATGAGGGCCTTAGTCTTTTTGTGCATAATTACGCATCATAGGAATCAATGGGAGAAAACTTTAAAAATGCATATAAAATCAGGCAATGCATTTACCAATGCCTTCTTATGTTTTTATGTTGAGGTCATCGAGATGTCCTGTGGACCAGCCGGGGAAGTTTGGGTGGCTCCCGGTTTCACTAGGAGCAGCTGCTGAAAAGTCTTTGGAACTGGTACAAGATCACTGCAGGGGACCACTTGGAAAGGCAATGCATAGGCAGACTTCAAGGTGAGTCTGGTGGGTGTCCTTGAACTGTAGAGGTTGCAAGGGGTGGGGGACCCTTAAATCACAGCTGGTTCTCCGGTGCAGGCCCCAGGGAGGCCGGTGCAGAGCAGAGAGTTGAGCCAAGAGCTGTGTGCAAAGATGCTGTTGGAAGCAGGAAGCACTTTGAGGGTGGATTACAGGTCAGCAGGGCCACTCTGGGGGGTGATTCTTATGTGTCCTGAAGACCCTTAATTAGGGCTTGCACCTGGTTTGTGATAGTCTGGAGTGGACTTCTCTTCTGGGTGTCCAATTGTGGGGGTCCAATACCCCAGGTTAGTGCACGGTTCAGCCACTGGAGGTCGCAGTGCCACCAAACTTGGGACACTTTCAGGATTCGACCTCTGGGTCCACCATGTGAAATTTGGTTTGGCTGATATGTCTGGTTCCTTGGTCAGTTGCCAGTCAGTTAACTGGACTTCACTGGTCTTTTGCTTCTTTGTTGCAGGGAGTGATGCCTTCACTCCGTTTGATGTGCATATAACCCCTAAGAGGCAATTGTCGAGTCCTGTGTGCAGCAGGCAGGGTTTGGTCCTTTTTCTTTGTGCAGCAGCAATGCTAATCTTGAGCCTTGGGTCCTCTTTGTTCCTGGCCTTCTTGTGTCCCTGGAATCTGATCTGCAGGTCTAGGGGTGCCCACTAAATATTGCATTTAGTGGGCGTTTTGTGGAGTCCTGAGTAGTGACTGTTAGAAATGGGGTCTCTAGTTGGCAGAGGTATACATCCTTGTCCAAATAGGGATCACAATCCTAGTCAGGGTATGTCACACACAATCCAAATTATCCTGTGCCCACCCTCTGGTAGCTTGGCACTGAGCAGTTAGGCTTAACTTAGAAGGCAATGTGTAAAGTATTTGTGCAATAAATCATGCAATAACATAGTGAGAACACAACACAGGTTTAGAAAAATATAAGATATAAGAGGGCTTTGCGTTGAATTCCATGCCACAGGCTTGAATCCTCTTTGCGATGCTGGGTCTTTTGACGCCGAGGGACGATACATCGAATTCCTGGTCATGCTGGACGAAGTCACAAGTGCTGCGTCGATCCGGTGGGCGATGCAGGGAAGTTTCTGTTGCGCGACTGGCACTCTGTTGATTCTTCTCGCAGGAAGTTGGGCTGTATCGTTCTGGCTTGGCGATGCATCAGTCCGTTGGGCTGTGCGTCGAAGTTCCAGTCGCAGCGCTGGCGCTGCGTCGATCTCCATTCGGGGAGCCGGGCTGCGTCGTTCCTGTTCTGCGATGCAGTGATTTTCTCACCGCTGGGTAGGCTGTGCGTTGATTCCGGCAGGCTGTATGCTGATTTTCACCACACAAGGAGTTTCTTTGCAGAGATTAAGACCCTCATTCCAACCCTGGCGGTCTATGACCGCCAGGGTGGAGGGACACGGAAGCACCGCCAACAGGCTGGCGGTGCTTCAGTGCCCATTCTGACCGTGGCGGTAAAGCCGCGGTCAGAAAAGGGGATCCGGCGGTTTCCCGCCGGATTACCCCTGGCTGGGCTGAATCTGCATGGCGGCGCTGCTTGCAGCGCCGCCATGCAGATTCCGACCCCCTTCCCGCCATCCTGTTTCTGGCGGTTTTTACCGCCAGGAACAGGATGGCGGGAACGGGTGTCGTGGGGCCCCTGGGGGCCCCTGCACTGCCCATGCCACTGGCATGGGCAGTGCAGGGGCCCCCTAACAGGGCCCCAGGAAGATTTTCACTGTCTGCATTGCAGACAGTGAAAATCGCGACGGGTGCAACTGCACCCGTCGCACCTATGCAACTCCGCCGGCTCCATTCGGAGCCGGCTTCATTGTTGCAGGGCCTTTCCCGCTGGGCCGGCGGGTGCTCCTTTGGCGGGCGCCCGCCGGCCCAGCGGGAAAGCCAGAATGGCCTCCGCGCTCTTTTGACCGCGGAGCGGCCAAGTGGCGGTTCCCGTTTGGCTGGCGGCAACCGCCGCCAGCCAAAGTCGGAATGAGGCCCTAAGTCTTTTTTGACCTGAGACTTCAGAAAACAGGAGGCAAGCTCAATCCAAGCCCTTGGAGAGCACTTCTCAGCACAGCCAGAGGCCAGTAAGACAGCAAGGCAACAGCAAGGCAGCAGTCCTTTACAGCAAAGCAGTCCAGGTGAGTCCTTTGGGCAGCTAGGCAGGTTCTCTTGCAGGTTGCAGGTTCTGGTGCAGAATGTCTTTCCAAGAAGTGTCTGAGTTGATAGGGTCAGTGACCCTGTTTATATACCCAAATTTGCCTTTGAAGTGGGGGGAAACTTCAAAGAGTTGTTTAGAAGTGCACAAGGTCCCCTTTCAGTACAATCCTGTCTGCCAGTGTCCCAGTAGGGGGTTTGGCAGTCCATTGTATGAGGGCAGGCCACTGTCCTTTGAAATATGTCAGGCCCTCCACCCTTCCAGCCCAGGAAGACCCATTCAGTATGCAGATGTGTGCAGGTGTAACTGAGCATCCTGTGTTTGTGGTTGTCTGGGTGAAATGCACAAGGGAGCTGTCAACCGGCCCAGACGTGGATTGGAGACAGGCTGTAAGGCACAGAAGGATTTTAAGTGCAGAGAAATGCTCCTTTTCTAAAAGTGGCATTTCTAAAATAGTAATATTAAATCCAAACTCCCCAGTCAGCAGGATTCTGCATTACCATTCTGGCCATACTAAATACATCCTGTTTATCCCTTTCTAATCAGAACCTACCACTCAAACAGTTTATTAGGGTAGCCCTAATACTAGCCTATGAAAGGAGCAGGCCTCACAGCAGTGGAAAACAAATGTAGTAGTTTTTCACTACCAGAACATATAAGGGGCTAATTATGTGGGTGGCACAACCAGTGCTGCAGACCTACTAGTAGAATTCCAATTACAGGCCCTGTGGCACAATGGTTGGAGCGGCAGACCCTGATGCAGAGATCTGGCCGGGGACCAGGGCTCATTTCCCACATCGGTGGGTCTTGGGCTCAATTCACTTGGACCAGATAATTCTCGTCTCAGTGCCTAATCTAATTAATGTGTCCCACTCTGTAACTCTGGGCAATAGCTTGCTTAATCTCCACAATGGCCCTCACAGCGCTTGGATGCCTGGCTTCACCCTGGGGCTGTCCAGGAGTGGGCGCCTCACAGGGAAAAGCCAGGAGGGGTTCCACAGCGGTATGCGTACAGTGCCTTGAGACCCAAACGGGTGAGTAGTGCGCTATACAAGTGCAAAGTTTACAGTTTTTTACAGTTTGGGCACATGTGGTGCACTTTACTAGGGACTTACAAGTAGATCAAATATCCCAATTGGGGATGAACCAATGTTACCATGTTTAAGTTAGAGAGCACATGCACTTTAGCACTGATTAGCAGTGGTAGAGTACGCAGAGTTGTACAACCAGCAAAAACAGCATTAAAAAGTGGAGGGAGGCAGGTAAAATGTTGGGGGTGACCACACTAAGGCTTTCAGATCTAACAGTGACCAATGTGTCATCTACCTTAGGGTGGCTACATCCACTATGTGACCACCTCCTGTGGGCAGACATCAGTTTCCTATTCCTGATAGCCTATTTTCCTACCACACAAGATGGAGGAAACCTAAATGGAGTGGTAACCTCGCATGCAACACCTTGGGTGTGGTACAAGCTGGGGGCGGCCACTCATGTCCTTTGTGCATTTTCCCGCCGTTGATTCCACCAAAAGTGGGGGTTTGCAATGGGGACGGCCATCTGCTGCTAGCAGCAGAGCTGGGGGTCAAGTTTCAAAGGTGGTAATCCCTTTGAAGCTTGCAGGCAGGGCAGTGCACATACCTGGTGGAGGTGGTGTAACACCGCTGCACAGGAAGGGCTTTGTTTTCTGATCCCAGAGAGCACCAGCTCTCACTCCAGGGTTCCAGAATCTCATTTGGTGGCGGCAGGCTTGTTGTGACCATCTAGCCACTAAACCAGAGTTAGTTAGCTTTTGCAGAGGATACCTCTTTTGTAGCCCTGGGTACATTTTGAAATAAATCCAAATACTGGTTTCAGTTTGGATTTCTTGTTCTGAGTTGTTTGATACCAAACATCCCAGGGTTCAGAGTGTCTAACATGTAGCTCTGAAACTCGTACTGACCAGTGTCCAGTACATGCATTTAAAATAGCTCTTCTGTTCACTTACTATGTCAAAGGTTTGGCAAGGACACAGATGTGGAAGATTGCTCAGGCATCTATGCCCACACATGCATTATAGTGCACTCTGCCTTAGGGCTGGAAGGCCTGCCAGAGGTATGGGTTCTCTATATTGCATGCAGTGTGTAGTGAGTGGACAGGTCATACAGGCTGTGTACCATGTCAGTTTTATATTTTGGGAATGCACTAGGACACTCAACCTGCAATGGCAGTGCTGGGTGCACTTGGATGCATGGTCCCTGAGGGGACCTCAATCCCACAACACCAGCAGAACGGAGATACAATGCAGCACACAGGGCAACCCGCAACGTGGGGGAGCGCACATTTGGACTGCTGAAGAGTCGCTTCCGTTGCCTCCACAAAAGTGGAGGGGCACTACAGTACAGTCCAGAGACCACATGTAGAATAGTGGCTACTTGTGCAATCTTGCACAATATAGCTACAACCAGGGGCATACCTATAGAAATCAGTGACACTGAATCAGATGAGGATGACGATCCCATACCACCTCTACAGCCAGCAGACAGGACCAGTGCAGCAGAGGGAAGGCAAAGGCGTGCCGACATCACACACAACCATTTCAGACGTGAGTATGAATGACAAAAATCCACTGACAACTGTACCTGTAGTGATATAAATTTATTACCTTACGTCAGGTAATGAATGATTGAGAAATAAAAGTAACAGGTGATGCTAGAAACGCAAATTAACTAATGAACAGAGTCACGCACTATTCCCTCATAGTGGCAACAGCAGTGTAATGGCGACAAGAGTCACTTTCTTCTCCCACGCACACCACTCGGGTGCCCAGTTAAGTCACTGGCACCTTGATTGTCACCTTCAGTGCCAGTGCTGCGCCTGGCACTGTGCCGTCTGGTGTCTACTGCTGGTACGGCAACACTACTGAGGCTTGAACTGTCCTCAGTGTCCCCCAAGGCTACCTCACTGGGAGTGGCAGATCTCTGTCCCATTATGTGTTCAATCACATTTGTGATGTGAACTAGTCCCTGGACAACGTCCCTGCTGCTATGTGCAGCCTCCACTTGTGTCGCCACTGCGCAACGGCCGATTAGTGCAGTGGAATTAGCCATCCTGTTGGAGGACCTGCAGTAGCTGCCAAACATTGTCTGGAATCTGTGTTCCTGTCTGCGCCAGCTAACCCTTTCATGGCGCAGCTCCTGGCAGAGGTGACCTCTAGTTAGGTCTAGTTAGGTCCGTGGTGTCCTCTGAAGCCTGCACCTGTCCCTCACGCAGCTGTGAAATATTGCTATTTAGTGTGTCCAGTTGCTGATGCAGGCCCATCATGTGTCGGTTGTGCACTCGCAGGTTCCGGTCTAAACTGAGGATCCGCTTGTTTTGCAGGCGCTGCTGCTGCAACATAGCAGCCTCAAGGCCCCCATATAAGGACAGACCCTCACCTGCCTCATGATGTTGCTGCTGGGACTCTGTTGCAATCCTGCGTGGTGCTGGCTGACTCCTGCCCTCCAGAATCTGGCTGCGCCTGTCTGGTGCAGACGGTGTGCTTGGCCCTTCCAAGTGCTCATCCGAGTTGCTGCTGAACTCTGGCAGTGGTAGTCCCCTGGGCCTGCGGCGGACAGTGGATATGTGGAGGGACCTACTGGTGTTGGTGTTAGAGGGCTGATGGGTGTCCGTCTCTCCTACACATGGACTGTGTGTGGCTGCTGGGCCTGGCCCACCTGCAACAACAATATGCAGCATGTCAGTTCTGTATGTTACATTATCTGTCAGAAAATGGCAATAAAGGTACAGGTACTGCTCTACACGGTGTTGTGTGTGTTGTGTTACCTTGGGTGTCACTATACTTCATTACATTGTTATGCTACTGTCTGTACTAGTTTGTGGACTGCCACTCCCATAATGCATTGTTGTGCTGCTTCTAAGATGTGGACTGGACTACTTCACACACTGCTTCACATTACATGCTAATTCCTAAGGGGCTTTTGTGCATACACATATCGGGTTCAAAAACATAATTGCACTTACCTTGGCTGGTACTCGATGTGCCGGCGGTGTCGATGTCTGTGACCCCAGTCACAGCTTCAGGGAGGAGTGTGGATTCCACCAGGTCCTCCAATGGTGTGGATGGTGCTTCGGTTGGTGGTCCGCCACCTGTACCCCTGGCCTCCGCAAGTCTCCTTGCCACCCTCTCCTTTGCACGGGAGCGCAGGTCATACCACCTTTTTTTAATTTCCTCTATGGATCGCTGTGCCACTCCAATGGCGCAGATTTTTGATTGAATGTCCAGCCATAATCTTCTTTTTTCACTCTCAGGAACGTGGAGTGAAGATTTCCCGAACAGGCGGTCATGACTCCTCACCACCTCGTCAATCAGGACCTCAACCTCCTGTTCTCTAAATTTAAGCTTGCGCTTCCTTTCTGCATTCTCCTGTGCTGGTCCTGGGGTCTCCATCCTGGCACAGGTGTTTCTGCTCCTGCTGAGTGCTGCTCTGTGTGGCTGGGCTGCTCTCTCTCAGGATGCTGGTTTGGGTGTGGCACCTGAAACTGCCTGGGATGACTCATTTCCTGCTGGTGATGTCATCAGGCTCCGTCAGGTGTGCATTCTCGAACTTTCTCGCAATTTGCGATTTTTTACCGTGTTAACGCGTCCCTTTATGTCAATTTACACACATTAGGACTCGTTTCAGGCCGATGAATCTTTTGACCCAGTGGTGAGACACTGTAGAACGAGATAACCGATCAATATGTCAAGCAATAAGTCAATGATATTATCAACATATATCACCACAATATACTTCACTTTAGACATTGGTTAATCTGTCGGCGCAACCATGACCTTTCAGTCATGAATAACCACACCTTTATGGAAGTTTTGTGAATTTTTATTCCCTATTGATTACAATCTAATAGCAAGAGTATTAATCTCAAAACCATGAAGCAAAAGAGCATAGTCACGATATGGCAACTGTGATAGGATTTTGACAATGCAAAGATCACAAACATAAAAGCTCCAATGAAAGAGATACACAGATCAGACTGCATAAAACATCATATATGTCTTAGTTCAGCATAACACAACGTCAGTCACGTCTATTTGAGTCAGTCAGGTTATTTACCTACTCTAACCACTGATTAGCATTAGCATGTTGGACTTCATGCAAAACAATTTAGAACACCAATTTGGAAATTATCTAACTAAGGTCTCTATTCAAAAATACAGCAGTTGGTACCTAGAAAGGAAAAGCAGTTAGACAAATTACAATAGCAATTGTCATAATTATCCTCCTCGGGATGAGTCAGCATACAGGATCAGTCTTCGTCTTCAGGACATCAGTTAGATCGCCGTCAATCTACTTCATCTAAAGGACAGGGGACACTTCCCTCATAAGGAGGAGAAGTGTAATGGGCAGTCTATAGATGAGGATGGTTTTAAGTCTCAAATCACCAAACAGAGTGACAGAGTTTCTAGATGCAATCGATATCATTCCCTACCTAGTTCTCTCGAGTCTTCTGTGTCATGGGTTTTATTCCTTTTTCACAATACATTCCCCCAAAATTCTATTGGATAGTTGCTACACCCCACTATCTTCAACCTATCAAATTATACATTAGGTAATGCAATTTTCACCCCACGATAATTTATAACACTTTGATTGGTCTTCTTAATTGACGTCTTCGTAGGTGGCACATCCGGGGTTACTTCATTCTCTGGCACATTCTTCGGGTCAAAAGTTCTCTTTCCATGGTTGATTGTCCTTGGATGTTTCAAATAATGTTGCAAAAACGTATAAAACTTATACTAAAATAGCTAGCATGCGGGTGAGAAGAATCCTCACTGGCAACATAAAACAAAGAAAAGAACACATGCTGGGTCATGGCCTTTGCGAATCAGCACACTGGAGAAACAGAAAGATATGCTTTAATATACGAGCTACACAGCTAAGTTTTCAACTCACGCTAACTTAAGACTTTTGGATTCTAATAAACGCACTCTTCGTAGATGTTAACATTTTCAATTAATCATAATGCAAGCAATTATTTCTTATATTTGACATTAGTATATGTATATAATGATTTCTTCACTCTTATAAGTATGTTAAAAATACATTCAAACGAATAATATTTTATGATTATTTATGCAGCATTGTTAAGCATTTCACATCTAATGTATATATTATTTAACTACGCTCTCTCAGTCCCTCCTCTGATGACGCTCGTCATCACACAAATCTTTCTTTGATTTAATTTTTCACCTTGCGCATAATACGCATTTCAACATCTTGTCCTTTATGTGAGCTTTCCCATATCTCATTGAACATTTTCTCTCTTTCACTTTCTTCATTTCTTCTGGTTCTTTAAGTCCAATTTCTTTTTATCTTGTCATTAATTTTACATGCTCCCCATAATCCTACTATCTCTAGTAAGGTTAGTAAGCATACTTCTAATCTTCTTACTGTTATCGGGTATAAATGAGCAACAATGATGCTCATTGAGCATTTTGCAGACCCCTCCACTCTTTGCTAAAAGAATGTCTAAAGCAAGTCGATTTTGAAGAGTCATAGCCCTTTCTGCAGCAAGTTCACTATCCATCAGGAGTATGGCTCCTGTAAAATTTGTCAACATGTTATCCACTATAGTAGACAACCTTTGAATCTTCATAGAATTCAAGATAACCCCTACTGATGGGATTATAGCTCCAAATATATCACCAATGACAGTCGCCACTGATTCTCGTTTTTGCCTAGGATGTTGTAATTCAGATGTTTTAGGTATTTGTTTTAAGTCATCAATTTGGTATATCTTTGGGAATACTATCCCTAAATAACATGTCCCATACCATCCCTTAGGGAGATGGTAATAAGCATTCAGCCCACAGATGTAATAGATTCCAGGGATTGCTGGATCTTGTCTATTTAACATAAAGGTCCATTTATTCTGAAACAAAAACACATGCCTACATTCACTCGTACCTACAAATTGTCTTGATCAGATTTTGGCCTATATACACAGAGCCTACCTACATGTAATGCATCTATAGCTAGTTTGCCTTGTGTCTTGATTGCAGTATAAGGATAATCGTTTGCATAAGTAAGTTTCTCTAATCCTTTTTCTAATCTTTCTTTCAGTGCTTTGCGTCTATCATCTGTGTGATCTAAAAAGCTTTTATCTACAGGCGACAGTAAGCAAGTCAAATTATTGTGATGTGCATAATCAGTTCCAAATGTAAGTGTTGGCTCAAAGAATCCCCTAACTATTTTTATATCGTGCTCTTTAGCTAATTTATTTAAGAACTCAATCACAGGCACAAAGGAAAACACAACATCCACATTTTAATAAAAATATTGCACAGGCACTTGATTATAGAATCTTGTTAGTAGCAAGCTGCAACTAATTCCATAAGTAAGAGGGAGACTATGATAGGTAACTCCCTCCTGCACAGATGAAGGAATTTTAGTACATACATAACAATCTTTTGCATCCATGGTTTCCACATACTCATTTAGTAAGCAATAGAAGACATTAGTAGATAGTTCTCCCTTTGCATTAGTTCCTTCATGCATATGTCTTGCATCCTACTCAAATCTTTCCCACGGTGTTAGTGTAGTAGTTTCAGGTTTTGAAGTTGCGTTAATAATTTCTTTCTCTCTCCATGGCATTCCCACAATCACTCCCACTATTATCACTGCACACACAACACCTATTATAGGATCTAACCAACCACACACCTTACTCCCTTTGCTGCTATTTCTATTGTAAGCCATGTTTGTATAGAATCAGAATAGCAGATCAACAATCAACTTGAGGATAAACCCTTTTTTTTCTGCGTATATTATAGCGTTTTCACTCACTCCAGGACCCTTTCAGTCAAGTCAGGTTAGCAGCTTGTCGTAATCAGGTTTCTTAAAAAGTAAAATTTGGTTTTAGTGTCACTTTCGGTAATTTCTAGAGTCTCTCTCTTTTTCAGTTTTTCAATTTTAGCCAAACAACATTTTTTAACTCATTCAGGTGCCGTAGTATTGGCCTGGTACTTCTCGATCAAAACAGAATGCTAGGAATTCTTGTTGCCATTCAGAGGTTGTAGCGTATGCCCATTCAGGACCTGTATATCTTCTGTTTGCGATTCTTTTTCTTTTTAGTCTTCGTTCACCTTGTTGTTCTCCCTCACTCAGATCATCTGCTTGTGAGGTATCACTCTCTTCTATTATTGTGTCATTTGATACCTCTCTTATCTTAGGGTGTGGCTTGTACGGCCAATTGTCACCTCTATGTGCCTTTATTCAATGTTTTCCCTCAGGACGTTGGACAGCACCCTCCTCATGTGATATGGTGTTTTCTCTTGACGGACCTGCAATTGGTTAAGGGGACTCTGATACGTTTTGATTTTTCTCTACGGTTTCTTCTTCTCTTTCTTCTTCCGGTTCTATGTTGGGTTCAGGCTCTAGTCCGTATCCGTCTACTTCTGGGAGAACCTCTCTTTGATTTAGTTCTCCTGCTGCCTCTACTGAGATAGGCACTCCGTCACCCCTCTCGAACTCATTGACTGTTTGAGGGACAAGGCTGTTCTCAGTGGGCCCTCCGGTAGTCTCAGTTCCTTCTTGATTGTTTTCTGACCCTGAGACCTCTCCTTCTAAAGTTGCTGTGCCGGAAACTTCAAGTTCCTCTTCAACAGGACATGTTACCCTTTTCGTATGTTTGGCATGTATCCAGTTGGGAACCCCGGCACACTTCACAGCGGTAGTAGTCGTCGATATTACTTGATATGGCCCTTTCCAACGTGGTTCTAGAAACGATTTTCTCACGTGCTTCTTGACAACCACCCAATCACCAGCTTGTAGAGAGTGACCTGGATCACCAATCGGCGGCAACGTGTTAGCTTCCACCTGGTGAGAAAAAGAGCGAATCACGTCAGCCAAACCTTTGCAGTAATCCAACACCATATCATCTGTAATATTCACTAGTGCATTTGCAGGTACTGCTGGTAATCTCATAGCTCTGCCCATGAGGATTTCCTGGGGGGATAATCCCGTTTTCTTGTCTGGGGTGTTTCTCATTGACATCAGCACTAGAGGTAAAGCATCTGGCCACTTCATATTAGTTGCTGCGCACATTTTTGCTATCCTTGATTTCAAAGTACCATTCATCTGCTCTACTAATCCTGATGCTTTAGGGCGATAGCTACAATGCAGCTTTTGTTCAATGTTGAGTGCGGCACACAGGAGTTTAATCACCTCATTGTCGAAGTGTCTACCTCTATCTGATTCTATAGAAACCGGAAACCGGAATCTTGGTATCAGTTCCCTGAGTAGTAGTTTTGCAACTGTAAGACTGTCATTCCTACGTGTGGGATATGCCTCGATCCAATGACTGAAAACACACACAATCACCAACACGTACTTCAATCCTCCACAAACAGGCATTTCTATAAAATCCATTTGCATTTTGTTGAATGGACCTCCAGCTCTCCCACTGTGGCTCAAAGTTACCACAATTCCTTTCTCAGCATTCATCTGTTGACAGATGACGCATCTGTGACAAGTGATTTCCGCGGCATGTCTGAATTTTGGATTGAACCAATCAATCTTAAAGGATCTGATCATGGCATCTCTTCCCAGATGTGCCTGCCCATGATAAAGCCGGGAAAACTGTGACAAAAGGCTATTTGGCAAGACTACTTTTCCCTCCTCTGAAACCCATAGATCATCAGCTCTTTGTACACATTGCATTCTTTGCAAAGAGCGTTTTTCTTCTTTGCTCGCATGACCTTGTAATGTTTTTAGTTCATCTAAGGTGTCAACCACTCGTAATGCTAGATTTAAACACATATCATTTTCAGTTTGTGGTAACAATTCCCATTGCTCCTTAAACGATTTACAGTTCAATGCACAAAATCTTGCGACTTGATCTGCATAGCCGTTTCCCATAGAAACAAAATCTTGTGATCTGATGTGAGCACTGCACTTCGCCACAGCAACTTCGAGAGGTAACTGAATCGCGTGCAACAAATCTCTTATTTGTTCACCGTTTTTCACAGGAGAACCAGAGGAAGTCATAAAACCCCTCTGTGACCAAAGTTGGCCAAAATCATGCACAATTCCAAATCTGTATCTGCTGTCAGTATAGACAGTGACTTTCAAATTTACAGCTGCGTGGCATGCCTTAGTAAGGGCGATTAATTCTGCCACTTGTGCTGAAAACACGTTTTCGAGCCAGGAGGCTTCGACGATGCCAGTTATGGTACATACCGCATAACCAGCTCTCAGGGTTCCTGCAGAATCTCTTAAACAGGACCCATCAACAAACATGATGCAGTCATTTTCTTTGAGTTGAGTGTCCTGAATATCGGGACGAGGCTTGGTGCACAACTCAGTCACCTCAAGACAATCATGTTCAAACTCTTCCCCATCTTTAATTTCAGTATTTTCATTTGGTAGCAAAGTTGCCGGGTTCAGTACAGTGCATCTTCTAAG
This sequence comes from Pleurodeles waltl, assembly GCF_031143425.1. Classification (NCBI taxonomy): domain Eukaryota; kingdom Metazoa; phylum Chordata; class Amphibia; order Caudata; family Salamandridae; genus Pleurodeles; species Pleurodeles waltl. Next base: position 391,862,833 of record NC_090450.1, read on the forward strand.
AGTGACATTAGGCGATCCCAGTATGATCGTCTCATACTTAGTAAGGCGTGCATTTGTCATGTGCTGAGTCTTAGTTCGTGTCAACAGAATTTCAACTGAGTGTGGAACCATTACTGTCAGAGGGTATCCCATGACTATGCCTTCACATTGTAAAAGACTCTGACCAACTGCTGCAACTGCACGCAAACAACCCGGTAAGGCTGCTGCGACAGGGTCCAAAGTAGCTGAAAAATATGCTACAGGGCGATTTGCATCTCCGTGGGCCTGTGTTAAGACAGACAAAGAACAAGCATCACGTTCATGACAAAACAACAGAAAAGGTTTCTCATAGTCTGGCATTCCTAATGCTGGTGCTCTGCACATGCATTCTTTTAATTGTATGAATGACTCAAGCTCCTCTTTTGACAAATTTATAGTATATGGCTCATCCTTGACTTCCTTTCCTGTCAGTTTTATTAAGGGTTTTGAAATGATTGAGATGTTGGGTTTCCACTGGCGACAGTAGCTCACCATTCCCAAAAACATCCTGACATCTCTTTTTGTTGTTGGGGGATTCATTCGCAAAAATGCTGTTATCCTTTCTTTTGATATTCTTCTGGATCCTTTCTCAATCAAATGTCCCAAGTATTTTACTTCTTTCTGACAATATTGTAACTTCCTGGGTGACACCTTGTGCCCATTCTTTCCCAGATGATTTAGTAATGCAATGGTATCGTATTTGCAACTGTCTCTTGTTTTAGATGCAATAAGCAAATCATCGATGTACTGCACAAGAGTTGAATTAAAAGGCAGTACAAGAGGTTCCAAATCCTTTTTCAATATCTGATTGAAGATGGATGGTGACTCTGAGAATCCTTGAGGAATTCTGCACCAACTGTACACCTTATCCAGGAATTTGAAACTGAACAAAAATTGGCTGTCCTCATGAAGAGGTATCGAAAAGAAGGCTTGTGATAGGTCTAATACGGTAAACCATTCAGCATCACAGGGAACCTGGAACATTATTACTGCTGGGTTAGGTACCACAGGGCAACATTTTATCACAATTTCATTTATTTTTCTCAAGTCTTGCACAATTCGAACTTTTCCACAGGGCTTCTTTAAACCCATTATGGGAGAGTTACATGGACTGCTCAAGACCTCTTTCAGAACTCCCTTTCTGAGAAAGTCTGCAATTATTTGCGATACTTCAATAAGGACATCTTGGGTCATGTGATATTGTGGCACTTGTGGGAACACTGCATTCGGTTTTATCTGAACTTTGACTGGTTCTACTCCCTTTATTAATCCTACTTCTTTCCCGGTCAAATCCCATACTTTCTCTGTTACTGTTCCTTGTAGTTCGACAGGTAGCTCAATCAAAGTATGCATTGGAAAAAGAGTAATCAAAGGGTAATCTTAATTTGTCCCTGTTACTTCCTGTATAATCTGACTTTCATCTCCCTCATCGTCACTATTTGTCTGTACTTCAATTCCATCGTTGGAACAGGTAATTGAACATTTTGTTTTGCAGAGTAAGTCCCTTCCCAGTAGGGATAGTGGACTTGAATCACATACAACAAATCTATGTAGCCCTTGGAAGTTGCCAATTTCAACTTGTACCAGATCAGTAATCGGGTTAGTCAAGTATCGATTTGCTACTCCGACCACTCGTATAGTGTGCCCCGAGAGAGGCAATCTTGGAACTTCTGCACTTCGAACTGTGGAGCGTGTGGCTCCTGTGTCAACCAAAAATGAAACCTTATAGCCCATCACCTTTCCCTCTACATATGGGCCTCTCTGATCCACCTCTAGAGATGCTGCAAGCCTGCACTCTTCACTGTCTTAACTATCATCTGACCAATCGTCATTCATCCCATTTTCACCTCGTAATGGGAACTGTTGTACAGTATTTTTTTGATTTGTTACCTGACCTGTGACCTGCTGAGGAAGCATCACCTGTTGCTGTCCCATCAGAGCCATTGGTAATTACATTTGCTGTCTAGGCACCATAGGAATCTGCTGTTGTATTGGTTGCATCTGTATTGACTGAAAACGTGGCATTAGTATCTGCTGCATGGGCTGTACCCCTTGCATTTGTACCAAATTATTCTGAAAATTTGGACTTTGATGTCTTATTTTCGGACCTCGTGAGTTTTGTAATGTACCAACATTAGTGCTCTGCTGAACTGCACCATCCTGCACCATATTTGGACATTCCCGTTTCCAGTGCCCCACACCCCCGCACGCGTGACATGGTGACATCTTTTTCGCTCCTTGAACATCATTTGGAATAACAACGTTATTCATGTCTAACCAGCGGTTCACAAACCCTCGACCTCGACCTCTCGGCTGTGCCTGAAACACGCCATTCATTTATGGTTGTTGCTGTATCATCTGCTGAACTCCATTTCCCTGTATTCCAGCCTGTGCAGCCCTTATCTGCATCACCATCACCTTTTCCTTCAGCTTTTTCTGCTTCAACTCAATTTCGTCACTACAGTACTTTGCATACTGCAATACCTCATCAATCGGTTTAGCTTGCCAACAAATCAGATGATTCTTAATCATTTGGCTAACCTCTGGTCTCAATCCTTTGACGAATCTAAACACAAGGTGGTTCATATCCTTCAGTTCGATAGTCTCAGTACCACTGTAATGCTTGAACGCTTTTAACAATCTCTCATAATAAGCATGTATTGACTCCTTAACCTCTTGCGAAGTCCGGTCTATTTTCTGCCAGTCAGTCACCTTCGGCGACACCTTTTGTTTCAAAAACTCAATCACTTTATGGTAATATTTCATCACCTCTTCTGAAGGTGCTCCAGTCACCTTATCTCTCGCTGGTTCCTTCGTCGGCCAATCTACCCCTCTCTTGCACTCGAGCCACAAATCAGGTGGAACAATGATCTCAAACAAGGTATTCAAGTCTTCCCAAAGACATTTTGCAAGCTTCACAAATCTGTCAGTTTGTTGATACCACTCGATCGGTTTCTCTCTTAATCTGGGATAATCATTAGTAAAGGATAGAATATCTCCTCTAGTCCATGGCACATGTACTAAAACACCACCAGCTGTCTCTCTCATACGTAATATTTTTACCGATTCTAAATCAGGTGAGGTTCTAGCTTGATTAGGTCCTGGGCTATCGCCTTTTCCCTTGCCTCTTTTCTTTGCCCATCGGCCTTTCCATTTCTCCAATGCACCCCAAATTTGTGCACTCTGCAACAATTCTCGTAAATGTGCCTTCATGCCTGCAGATCTCATGTGTTCAAAATCTTTTGAGTCAAAATCTAATCTGTAACTCCTTTTCAGATGCTCAGTGTTTCCGATATCGATATTGTATTTGTCGGCTAGGTTCGCTAATCCCTGATGTACTTCGCCTACCTCCTTGGTAATCTTGGGACACAAGTATCTTAGTTCTGCCTCTGTGTATGATTCCAATCGATTTACTCCCTTCTTTCCTTCCACTAACTCGGCAGCTTCTGCCCCTAGTCGTACAAAGTTCAGGTATTCGTCTTGTTTCTCTTTCTCAGGTTCAACTGTAGTCACAGCAGTCTTTTGTGAAGTATAAGTTTTTTCTAACCATTCATTTAACTGTTGAACTGTAAAACCCTGCAGTGAAATGTTCCCTGCATGTATCATTGGAGAATGTGAGGTATTCGTACTCATGGTTTGCGGAGTTAAAACTCCCAGCCCTGCTTGACGCATTGCTTCGAGAGGTGCCCCCACTGGACTAAGGTCCATTAAGGGTCTGGGTGGTTCATTTACTTGTTCTCCAGGGGCCATTATCTGTGGAGTTCCTATAGACCCTCCTCTTATCGCTTCCTGAGTCATCACTCCCTGGTCGCACACCCCTGCTTTACCCTGCGCATACAATGGCACTGGTGGACCAACAGTAATGGGTAATGATATAGCGGCAGGTGTCTGACCCGGACCCAGACTTCTTGGAGCCTCAACTCCATAGGTCTGTTCCAATGTACCCGGAACCGGTACTAATGGTGGACCTGCTACAGGGTTGTACCCTGGTATCAGCTGTGGTTGTGGTTGAGATATTAATTTTGGAGTTGATTCAATCTGTATTAGCTTTGGCTTCGTGTATATCGGGTCTGGCGGCACTATCAAGTTTGTGGTTGTCTCAAGCACTGGAACATCAGGGTAGATTCTCTTTATCTGCGGTGGAGGCTGCAACTGTATCGGCAAGTCTGGTGCAGTGGGTACACTGTCACCATTCTGTATCAAAGCTGTATCGCTAGTCTGTACCGTAACAGCAACTCCCTTTTCTTGCGTCTGGTTCCCAGGATCCATACTAGTACTTGGAGCGCTGTCACTCACCGCATACGGTGGTGGGCGATCATGTAACAACCTATCCATAAATTCCTCATCATCTGAATCATCCTCCTCTTCCCAGGATCTTTTATTTTCTTTAGATTTGCCTGAATCTTTGTCGGTTTTACAGGAGGCTTTCTTTCCCTGCATTTCTTCTCCCTGAGTTATTGCTGGGAACAACTTCAACCCGTCTACAATTCCCCGTCTCGACATTTTGCTCTCCTTATTCCATCTAGCCTCTGCATAGGATTTTTCCGCCCTTCTCAGTCTTCTCTGAAACCTTTCTTGTCTATGTTTAAGAGCCATCAAGTCCCAAATCGCCAAAGCCTCATATTGTGCCGGTCTTGGAGGTGGTTTTTGCGTACTTAACATCCACCTTAGATTTTCTAGTACCTTTGGATTAAATGTCCCATGTTCTGGGAACGCTAGACACCCGTCTTTCTCTGTTAATTTGCGCCACTGTTCCATCAATAAAGAAGGCGCAACTTATTTTTTCTTCCATAACCGTATAAGCTGGTGTGCCCTGAGGTGGTGTAGGTTCCCCATCAGTTGCAACAATATATACATCTCCCTTTAGAGCGCTCTTGAATGCTTTGACAAAATTCATTTTCGCGATTCTCTTATTTGGTATTTAATTAGAAATGGCTTAGTTCCCAAGATACTCTTCACCTGCCTTTCTCAACCTATTGCCTCGCACGGACGGCAGCCAATCCGTGCGTGACCCCTCTCGACATCTGACCTATCTCAGCGCGGCACCACTGACGTCACACTCATACACACAGCGGCTGACAAAGTCTTGCGGCTTGTCTATTTCTCACTGAACCCCTACAACTCACACAAACTAATGCAAATTATTGCGAGCACCTTAAAATGACATCACAAATCTGTCGGTTTACTACAGGAAGGGTAACACATTCGCTTTAGAACTTTACAGAGATTCCACTTAAAGCCTCAGCCGCTACTCTCTCCTTATCAGTTCCCGCATATGCAAGCAGAATTCTCGACTTATCAATGACTCCTTCTAGTGCACTTTAGAATTTGTCAAATCTCCATCGAAGGTTTCATACACACAGTATATCTCAAAACCCGACTTGTCAACCACGCCCGATTGACCTATTGAACCGCACAGATTACAATATAAATCACATTTATCTTCATACTCCGGAGTCTTAGACCTCAACAGGCCCGTACACTTAATTTGGCCTAAATACACACACATTTTCACAATCATCTGCAAGATGCATAAGCTTAGGCAAGCGCAGAGACTCTAACCACACACACTATGGTGCCGAGAACATTCCCAACTCATTTAGGCAGGCTCCGAGATCCCGGGAAAGCCATGGAGAACTTAGAAACCCATCATACTTCCGAATTGCATTACCACAGAAAAATAAATCAAACAATGAATCTCCGTTCTAAGGCCCCCAAGGGCCAAACCGTTGCTCTGCTACCAGAACTGTTAACGCGTCCCTTTATGTCAATTTATACACATTAGGACTTGTTTTAGGCCGATGAATCTTTTGACCCAGTGGTGAGACACTGTAGAACGAGATAACTGATCAATATGTCAAGCAATATGTCAATGATATTATCAACATATATCACCACAATATACTTCACTTTAGACATTGGTTAAACTGTCGGCACAACCATGACCTTTCAGTCATGAATAACCACACCTTTATGGAAGTTTTGTGAATTTTTATTCCCTATTGATTACAATCTAATAGCAAGAGTATCAATCTCAAAACCATGAAGCAAAAGAGCATAGTCATGATATGGTGACTGTGAAAAGATTTTGACACTGCAAAGATCACAAACATAAAAGCTCCAATGTAAGAGATACACAGATCAGAATGCATAAAGCATCATATATGTCTTAGTTCAGCATAGCACGTCAGTCACGTCTATTTGAGTCAGTCAGGTTGATTACCTGCTCTAACCACTGATTAGCATTAGCATGTTGGACTTCATGCAAAACAATTTAGAACAACAATTTGGAAAACATCTAACTAAGGTCTCTATTAAAAAATACAGCAGTTGGTACCTAGAAAGGAAAAGCAGTTTGATGAATTACAATAGCAATTGTCATAATTACCCTCCTCGGGATGAGTCAGCATACAGGATCAGTCTTCGTCTTCAGGACATCAGTTAGATCGCCGTCAATCTACTTCATCTAAAGGACAGGGGACACTTCCCTCATAAGGAGGAGAAGTGTAATGGGGCAGTCTATAGATGAGGATGGTTTTAAGTCTCAAATCACCAAACAGAGTGACAGAGTTTCTAGATGCAATCAATATCATTCCCTACCTAGTTCTCTCTAGTCTTCTGTGTCATGGGTTTTATTCCTTTTTCACAATACATTCCCCCAAAATTCTATTGGATAGTCGCTACACCCCACTATCTTCAACCTATCAAATTATACATTCGGTAATGCAGTTGTCACCCCACTATAATTTATAACACTTTGATTGGTCTTCATAATTGACGTCTTCGTAGGTGGCACATCCGGGGTTACTTCATTCTCTGGCACATTCTTTGGGTCAAAAGTTCTCTTTCCATGGTCGATTGTCCTTGGATGTTTCAAATAATGTTGCAAAAACGTATAAAACTTATACTAAAACAGCTAGCATGCGGGTGAGAAGAATCCTCACTGGCAACATAAAACAAAGAAAAGAACACATGCTGGGTCATGGCCTTTGCGAATCAGCACACTGGAGAAACAGAAAAATATGCTTTAATATACGAACTACATAGCTAAGTTTTCAACTGACGCTAACTTAAGACTTTTGGATTCTAATAAACGCACTCTTCGTAGATGTTAACATTTTCAATTAATCATAATGCAAGCAATTATTTCTTATAGTTGACATTAGTATATGTATATAATGATTTCTTTACTCTTATAAGTATGTTAAAAATACATTCAAACGAATAATATTTTATGATTATTAATGCAGCATTGTTAAGCATTTCACATCTAATGTATATATTATTTAACTACGCTCTCTCAACCGAATCGCAAAGAAATTGCAAATTGCGAGAATTACATGGCCAATTGCGACTCGGAAATAGCGATTTCTTAAAAATCGCTATTTGCGATTCGCAAGCTCATGTTTTCATACATATCGCCCTTAGGTTCATATTAGCAGGATGATTTGTTACATCTACAACCTTGTCACTAGAAATATCAGATTGCACCTCTGGTCCAAAAATCATTGAAAGGTGACTCACCCAGTCCTTCTTAGAGACCACACACTTGAACTTAGCGATCAAATACCCTAATTAGACCTGGAAGTTCACAATTTGCCAAAACGCCAGGAAGTCTTTACACTGGCTGGTGAGCCTTAAGTCCTCCCAGGCCTTTTCCTTTATCTATGTTTTACTTCTTAAGATCTCTAAGTTTTCCTGGCATTCACAATACCCATAAGCCCAGCTTTAGTGCTTTGTGGGCTTTAGTGCAAGCACCATCAAACAACCTCAGTCTGGTCCTTTCACTTCTGGGTATTCTAGTCAATTTATCTGCCACATATTCTGTAAGGGAAGTAAAAGCCTTGATGAGATCATAGGGAAGTAAAAGCCTTGATGAGATCATAGGGATTGGCATCCTCCTGGAGGATCTGGTTTTCCCCCCAGCAAATACCTAACCCCTTATTCCTAGTAAAGCTAATAGAGCATTGCTGGGTTTCCTGGGGCACCTTAGATGGGAATACATTTTGGCACGCCAGGATTAGGGGATAATGATCGCATATACATGATACTACAGTTTTACACACCTCCAAAACCAATACAGGCTCACTAGAAATCAAAATATGGTCTATGAAGGAACCTTCCTCCAAGCCAGTGAATGAAGGAATCTGGACAGGCCCTACACACCCCTGATGTTGGGCAAATACCAAATCATTGGCAAGAAGTAATTGATTTAGTTCATCTCCATAAGGGGTATTTTAAAGTGTATAAGCGGGTTGTCCAAATCGTCACAGATACCACAAATAGTAGAAAAGCAATTGTCACAGGGCTCAATACTAAAATCCCCCTCCCAAATAATTAAAACCTCCCTCCTTATGTTAATCATAGTCCTGTGTAGGGCATCCTCCAAACCATATACAATTGTTTTTACTGCCAGGTCAAATATATTAAGATAACAACCACCAAAAGATCAAAAGATCAAAAGAGATGTGAAACGAAAACAATAACAGATGGTTGTGTGTAGAAGTTACCAATTCTAGTACCTTACACTCAGCCAGGCTGATGGCGACAAATATCACCAATCCTCTCTTAGCACGACCTGAAATGGATTGGGTTGCTGCCACATGATAGGTAATAAAACAATCCAACAATGGGGGATCAGACAACCAGGTTTCTTGGCAGCAGATTACTTGATACTGACAAAACTTACCCAGTCAGTATTCTCTACTTTTGTGCGCAGGCCTGTAACATTCCAAGAAGTTAATTCAAAGGCTCCTTCACGGGGTAAATCTTCTGTTAGGGATTGACTAAGTGATGCTACATGTAATTGCTGCCTCCTAATTAGTCGTAAAATAAAGTGGCTATCTCAAGTGCCTTGCTGACCTTCATAGGGTAGTCATTCCAGCTCCGCTAATGAGGCCAAAGATAAAAACCTAAGAAAGGTAAGAACTGCAATATTTAAACAACTACCTGGTGCGGCCTGGGTAAATTCATAAGAGTCCTATTTGGTAACAGCAAGAACTGGTCTCAAAACAGTATGGGGGCAAAAGAAGCCCAAAGGCAGTGTTCTAATTCCCTCCCTATCAGGACCAGACTGGCTTAATGTGTACAACAAGGTCTAAACCAAACAGGGCATTTTAAAATTGACAATAATACAGTCACCCTGTGAAGTTTTCTGTGTCAGGCCAATCCAGGAGATCCTACGAACAGAAATAATGTCTTTGGACAAGTCAAAGCTCAAAGCCCCATCCAGAATACTTGTGTAACCAGTGTTGGACCTTGTTTAAGAGGAATGCATGAGATTCGGGGGTGACCAAAGACACTGGTACAACATTCTCTAACACAATATTATAAGATGTGCACTCTGGTGGAATATGGGACCTCATGTCTGGCAGCTCATGGCTACAAATTCTCTGGATGTGTCCCCTTAACCAGTGCAGCCTTACTTAACTGCCTTAGGCCCAGGGGCCTATCAACTGGGTCTTATAATAAGGGGTTATTAGTGATCTGCCCAGTGGAGCTCACAATTGGACCCTTTTCAATTTCAGCATTAGCACTAGAGGCACCACCTACTGTTTCCATTTGAATGCACCCATTTAATGGACATGTAATGGCACCTTGGGAGACTGGTGGGGCCTCAATAACTTCTTTCTGCTCTGGGTGTCGGCAACAAAGTGCGGCATTAAAACTAGTAAAACATGAATCACCAGTTTGCAAAGCCTCCCCATGATCACACCACTGGTCAGAAGAGTTCTTATGTTCTAGTTCAATTGAGTTCAAACTTCCTACAAGTGGCTTTAATTTCTGATCCAAAGTGGAATTTGCCACCTCTTTTATCATGACCGCAAACTGCCCTGTATAGAATCCAGCTGTTGCTAATTTTCCTTTAATAGAGCCTTCTGTTTGGAGTCGGAATCACATTTACCTTAGAAATCTTGACCACCTCCTCTCTCTTTCTCTTCCCCCCACAAGCTTTCTTCAATTCATGGGATTAGCTATCAAAACCTCTGGCTGCAAGGGTATGGGGGGCTGAGAAACCCGTGATGGCACAGAGCCATCTCCATTGATGTGGTGCTGGCCTTGTGCTTCATGAGAAAAGGGCAAGGGAAGTGGGGCAGGTAGGGCATGCGCATCTTTGTGCAAACTGGCTAATGCATCATCTGCAAATCTCTGGGGGGAAGGGAGATGGGATGAAACTGAGAGTCGGCATTCCGCCAGCTCAATTTTCTTGTTGATTATGCTAACCATGTGCGTTAGAAAGCTATCCATAATTGTTCTCTGAGAGCCTGGTGTAATATCCAGGACAGTCTTGCTCTGTCTAATTTGTGCTTTTTGAATGCTATAATTATCACTAAGCTAAAAATGACTAAAGTATTTAACACAGGAGTAAAGCAACAAGAGATCCAAAAATAAAACAGTACATTTCAGTAGCCTGCTGACACAGCCAAGGAGGGTGGCCCAGCCCAGCCTTTTCTGGCAAGGGATTGGCACAGACGGGCCTGCTCTTGGCCCGGTCTTCACCCAGGCACTTGCCTGGGTGTGTCCCGCGCACGTCCCTTGCAGCGGGAGCAGCTGAATGGCCTTGTGCGCCTCTGGGAGTGAGTGGTGAGTTGCGACCCTCCTCCTGCTGTGTTGGATGCAGGGGGGGGTGAAGTTGAGGCTCCCCCCAGTCCAACGACCTCCACGCAGCTGGAGCAGCTGAGTGGCCTTATGTGCCTCTGGCCGTGAGTGGTGACTGGTTGCCCTCCTCCTGCTATGTTGAATGCTGGGGGGTTGAAGATCAGGATACCCCCTGGTTCGACGATGCACATTCATGCTTACTTAATATCTGTAAATGTAAACCACTAGGTCCATTGTTGTCAATGTAAAAAAAACGGTATGGTCACCACAATAGCTCCTCTATCTGCCTTGCCCTTTGGATGACTTCTCCCCCATGGGAGTGTGGCAGTCCTGAATATGGGACCGCAAGACCAGGTCTTCCAGGGGTCCTTTCACTCTGTAGTATCCAAGCACTGAGCTTCCATCCCCTAAACATTCAAATTGCTGTCCTGATACAAATGTCTCGAAGTCATTCTGTGGTCTGAGAGATGCACGGTCTGAGCACAGAGAAGAGACACCGGGGACACCAGTTGCATTTACTGTTTAAAGTAAAATATTGTTGATTAATTGAGTGCTGCATAACCACTCAACTTGCTGTTCCTAACGTTGAGTTAGATGTAGTCAGTTTGGGGAATTTGAAACAGAGGTTACCAATGCATGTCTAATGATTGTGCACATAGGGACAGCTGGAAGGCTGATGTTGTTGAAATGTACCTCTAAGTACAATCTGGACACTTGAATTACTGCCCTGAATCTAATATCCAGAAGTCATTCTATGACCTGAGAGATTCATAGTTTGAAAAGGTTATCATCTCCAGGCATGGAGGAAAGTGACTACTGGTTGCCGGTTGCATATACCATTTAGATTTAGAAAAAATGGAAATAGTTGATGCGTTCACATTTTGATGCTGACGGTGAGTGCGTGTGTGTATGAATGAAGTGGCTACCTTATGATGTTGTTGTATAATTGTAGGAGGCTGGCCTGGCTTGTAGTGGGTACCAGAGGTACTTACACCTTGTGCCAGGTCCAGTTATCCCTTGTTAGTGTAGAAGAGGTGTTTCTAGCAGCTTAGGCTGATAGACGGTAGCTATGGCAAAGCAGCTTAGGCTGAACTAGGAGACATGTAGAGCTCCTACTATACCACTGGTGTCATATGCACAATATCATAAGAAAACACAATACACAGAAGTACTAAAAATAAAGGTACTTTATTTTTATGACAATATGCCAAAAGTATCTCTGTGAGTACCCTCAGTATGAGGATAAGAAATATACACAAGATATATGTACACAAACCAAAATTATGCAGATAATAGCAAAAGGAAGTAATGCAAGCAATGTAAAATTACAGTAGATTGCAATAGGAGCACCTAGGTATAGGGGCAACACAAACCATATACTCCAAAAGTGGAATGAGAACCAGGAATGGACCCCAAACCTATGTGAGCTTGTAGAGGGTCACTGGGACTGTAAGAAAACAGTGAGGTTTAGAAAAATAGCCCACCCCAAGACCCTGAAAGACAGGTGTAAAGTGCACCTACTACTCCCAGAGAGCACAGATGTCGTGATAGGGGGATTCTGCAGGAAGAACAAACACCAACAATGCAACAACAGTGGATTTCCGGACCTGAGTACCTGTAAGACAAGGGCACCAAGTCCAAGAGTCGCGACAGTGTCGAGAGTGGGCAGGAGCACAAGAAATGCCAGCTGAGGGTGCAAGGAAGCTGCCACCTTTCGGAAGAAGCTTGGTGTTCTGCAAGAACGAAGAGGACTAGGAACTTCCCCTTTGGAGGATGGATGTCCCATGTCGTGAAGAAGCTTGCAGATTCCCACGCAGAAAGACCACAAACAAGCCTTGCAAGCTGCAAGGGTCGCGGTTAGGGTTTTTGGATGCTGCTGTGGCCCAGGAGGGACCAAAATGTCGCCACTTGGATGAGGAGACAGAGGGGGTGCCCAACAAGTCAGGGAGCCCTCACAGAAGCAGGCAGCACCCGCAGAAGTACCTGAACAGGCACTTCGAAGAAAAGTGAACCAGCGTCCACCCAAAGTCACAAAAGGGAGTCCCATGACGCCCGAAGACAACTCAGAAGGTTGTGCACTGCAGGTTAGAGTGTCGGGGACCCAGGCTTGGCTGTGCATGAAGAAAATCCTGGAAGAGTGTACAGGAGCCGGAGCAGCTGCAAATCACCCGGTACCCAGCAATGCAGTCTAGCGTGGGGAGGCAAGGACTTACCTCCACCAAACTTGGACTGAAGAGTCACTGGACTGTGGGAGTCACTTGGACAGAGTTGCTGAGTTCCAGGGACGACACTTGTCGTGCTGAGATGGGACCCAGAGGACCGGTGATGCAGTCTTTTGTTGCCTGCGGTTGCAGGGGGAAGATTCCGTCGACCCACGGAAGGTTTCTTCAGAGCTCCTGGTGCAGAGAGGAGGCAGGCTACCCCCAGAGCATGCACCACCTGGAAACAGTTGAGAAAGCCAGCAGGATGAAGCGATACAAGGTTGCTAGTAGTCGTCTTGCTACTTTATTGCGGTTTTGCAGGCGTCCTGGGAAGTCAGCGGTCGATCCTTTGGCAGAAGGTGAAGAGGGAGATGCAGAGGGACTCTGGTGAGCTCTTGCATTCGTTATCAGAAGAATTCCCCTAAGCAGAGACCCTAAATAGCCAGAAAAGGAGGTTTGGCTACCTAGGTAGGAGGATTGGCTACAAAGGAGGTAAGAGCCTATGAGAAGGAGCCTCTGACGTCACCTGCTGTAGGAAAGTACCTTCTTGCCTGGCATGTTACCCCCATATTTCATTGTATATATGTTGTTTTAGTCTATGTGTCACTGGGACCCTGCCAGGCAGGGCCCCAGTGCTCATAGGTTTGTGCGCTGTATGTGTTCCCTGTGTGATCACTAACTGTCTCACTGAGGCTCTGCTAACCAGAACCTCACTGGTCATGCTCTCTCTGCTTTCCAAATTGTCACTAAGAGGCTAGTGACCAATTTCACCAATTCACATTGGCATACTGGTACACCCATATAATTCCCTAGTATATGGTATTGAGGAACCCAGGGTATTGGGGTTCCAGGAGATCCCTATGGGCTGCAGCATTTCTTTTGCCACCCATAGGGAGATCTGACAATTCTTACACAGGCCTGCCAGTACAGCCTGAGTGAAATAACATCCACGTTATTTCACAGCCATTTACCACTGCACTTAAGTAACTTATAAGTCACCTATATGTCTAACCTTCACCTGGTGAAGGTTGGGTGCAAAGTTACTTAGTGTGTGAGCACCCTGGCACTAGCCAAGGTGCCCCCACATCGTTCAGGGCAAATTCCCCAGACTTTGTGAGTGCGGGGACACCATTACACACGTGCACTGTACATAGGTCACTACCTATGTATAGCGTCACAATGGTAACTCCGAACATGGCCATGTAACATGTCTAAGATCATGGAATTGTCACCCCAATGCCATTCTGGCATTGGGGAGACAATTCCAGGATCCCCCGGGTCTCTAGCACAGAACTCGGGTACTGCCAAACTGCCTTTCCAGGGTCTCCACTGCAGCTGCTGCTGCTGCCAACCCCTCAGACAGGTTTCTGCCCTCCTGGGGTACAGGCAGCCCTGGCCCAGGAAGGCAGAACAAAGGATTTCGTCTGAGAGAGGGTGTAACACCCTCTCCCTTTGGAAATAGGTGTGATGGCTGGGGAGGAGTAGCCTCCCCCAGACTCTGGAAATGCTTTGATGGGCACAGATGGTGCCTATCTCTGCATAAGCCAGTCTACACCGGTTCAGGGATCCCCCAGCCCTGCTCTGGCGCGAAACTGGACAAAGGAAAGGGGAGTGACTACTCCCCTGACCTGCACCTCCCACGGGAGGTGCCCAGAGCTCCTCCAGTCTGCCCCAGACCTCTGCCATCTTGGAAACAGAGGTGTTGCTGGCACACTGGACTGCTCTGAGTGGCCAGTGCCAGCAGGTGACATCAGAGACTCCTTCTGATAGGCTCTTACCTCTCTTAGTAGCCAATCCTCCTTCCTCAGTAGCCAAACCTCCTTTTCTGGCTATTTAGGGTCTCTGCTTTGGGAATCTCACCAGATAACGAATGCAAGAGCTCATCAGAGTTCCTCTGCATCTCCCTCTTCACCTTCTGCCAAAGGATCGACCGCTGACTGCTCAGGACGCCTGCAAAACCACAACAAAGTAGCCGGACGACTACTAGCAACCTTGTATCGCTTCATCCTGCTGGCTTTCTCGACTGTTTCCAGGTGGTGCATGCTCTGGGAGTAGCGGCCTCCTCTCTGCACCAGGAGCTCTGAAGAAATCTCCTGTGGGTCGACGGAATCTTCCCCCTGCAACCACAGGCAACAAAAGACTGCATCACCGGTCCTTTGGGTCCCCTCTCAGTACGACGAGCGTGGTCCCTGGAACTCAGCAACTCTGTCCAAGTGACTCCCACAGTCCAGTGACTCTTCAGTCCAAGTTTGGTGGAGGTAAGTCTTTGCCTCCCCACGCTAGACTGCATTGCTGGGTACCGCGTGATGTGCTGCTGCTCCGGCTCCTGTGCACCAGAATTTCCTTCATGCACAGCCAAGCCTGAGTCCCCAACACGCTAACATGCAGTGCACAACCTTCTGAGTTGTTCTCCGGCGTCGTGGGACTCCCTTTTGTGACTTGCATGGACTCCGGTTCACTCTTCTTCCAAGTGCCTGTTCAGGTACTTCTGCGGGTGATGCCTGCTTCTGTGAGGAATCCCTGACTTGCTGCGCGCCCCCTCTGTCTCCTCATCCAAGTGGCGACATCCTGGTCCCTCCTGGGCCACAGCAGCATTCAAAAACCCTAACCGCAACTCTTGCAGCTAGCAAGGCTTGTTTGCAGTCTTTCTGCGTGGGAACACCTCTCTAAGGGCCAGATGTAGCAAGGCATTAGCGCCTCGCAAACGGCGAAAAACGCCATTTGCGAGGCGCTAATGCCTGTGCGCGATGCAGAAACACATTTTGCGAGTCGGAACCGACTCGCAAAATGTGTTTCCGACTTGCAAATAGGAAGGGGTGTTCCCTTCCTATTTGCAACTCGCACCGCGATGTAAGTTGATTTGTGACCGCAAAAGCGGTCACAAATCAACTCGCAGTTACCATCCACTTGAAGTGGATGGTAACTCATTCGCAAACGGGAAGGGGTCCCCATGGGACCCCTTCCCCTTTGTGAATGATCACAAAAATAATTTTTCAGAGCAGGCAGTGGTCCAATGGACCACTACCTGCCCTGACAAATACCGAAACAAAAGGTTTCGGTTTATTTTTCAAAGTGCAGCTCGTTTTCCTTTAAGGAAAACGGGTTGCACTTTGAAAAAAAAAACCTGCTTTATTGAAAAGCAGTCGCAAACATGGAGGTCTGCTGACGACAGCAGGCCTCCATGTTTGCGAGTGCCCATAGTCGGTATGGGGCCGCAATTTGCGACCCACCTCATTAATACTAATGAGGTGGGTCATTGCGACCCCATACCGACTCGCAGAAGGTGTCTGAGACACCTTTCTGCATGTGGTTTTGCGAGTTGCAATTTGCGAGTCTCTATGACTCGCAAATTGCAACTCGCAAAACCATACTTACCTACATCTGGCCCTAAGCTTCTTCACGATGTGGGACATCCATCCTTCGAAAGGGAAGTTCCTAGTCCTCTTCGTTCTTGCAAAACGCCAAGCGTCTTCCATCTGGTGGCAGCTTCCTTGCACCCTCAGCTGGCATTTCCTGAGCTCCTGCCCACTCTCTACACTGTCGCGACTCTTGGACTTGGTCCCCTTGTCTTACAGGTACTCAGGTCCGGAAATCCACTGTTGTTGCATTGCTGGTGTTTGTTCTTCCTGCAGAATCCCCCTATCACGACTTCTGTGCTCTCTGGGGGATGTAGATGCACTTTACACCTACCTTACAGGGTCTTGGGGTGGGCTATTTTTCTCACCCTCACTGTTTTCTTACAGTCCCAGCGACCCTCTACAAGCTCACATAGGTTTGGGGTCCATTCCTGGTTCGCATTCCATCTTTGGAGTATATGGTTTGTGTTGCCCCTATACCTATGTGCTCCTATTGCAATCTACTGTAACTTTACATTGCTTGCATTACTTCCTTTTGCTATTACTTGCATAATTTTGGTTTGTGTACATATATCTTGTGTATATTTCTCATCCTCATACTGAGGGTACTCACTGAGATACTTTTGGCATATTGTCATAAAAATAAAGTACCTTTATTTTTAGTATATCTGTGTATTGTGTTTTCTTATGATATTGTGCATACAACGCCAGTGGTATAGTAGGAGCTTTACATGTCTCCTAGTTCAGTCTAAGCTGCTTTGCCATAGCTACCTTCTATCAGCCTAAGCTGCTAGAAACACCTCTTCTACACTAATAAGGGATAACTGGGCCTTGCACAAGGTGTAAGTACCTCTGGTACCCACTACAAGCCAGGCCAGCCTCCTACACCTGCTGGCACTGGCCACTCAGAGCAGTCCAATGTGCCACAGACACCTCTGTTTCCAAAATGGCAGAGGTCTGGGACACACTGGAGGAGCTCTGGGCACCTCCCCTGGGAGGTGCAGGTCAGGGGAGTGGTCACTCCCCTTTCCTTTGTCCAGTTTCACGCCAGAGCAGGGCTGGGGGATCCCTGAACCGGTGTAGACTGGCTTATGCAGAGATGGGCACCATCTGTGCCCATCAAAGCATTTCCAGAGGCCGGGGGAGGCTACTCCTTCCCAGCCTTCACACCTATTTCCAAAGGGAGAGGGTGTTACACCCTCTCTCAGAGGAAATCCTTTGTTCTGCCTTCCTGGGCCAGGGCTGCCTAGACCCCAGGAGGGCAGAAACCTGTCTGAGGGGTTGGCAGCAGCAGCAGCTACAGTGCAAACCCTGAAAAGGCAGTTTGGTAGTACCCTGGTTCTGTGCTAGAGACCCGGGGGATCATGGAATTGTCCCCCCAATGCCAGAATGGCATTGGGGTGACAATTCCATGATCTTAGACATGTTACATGGCCATGTTCGGAGTTAGCATTGTGACGCTGTACATAGGTAGTGACCTATGTACAGTGCACGCATGTAATGGTGTCCCCGCACTCACAAAGTCTGGGGAATTTGCCCTGAATGATGTGGGGGCACCTTGGCTAGTGCCAGGGTGCCCACACACTAAGAAACTTTGCACCCAACCTTCACTAGGTGAAGGTTAGACATATAGGTGACTTATAAGTTACTTATGTGCAGTGGTAAATGGCTGTGAAATAACGTGGACGTTATTTCACGCAGGCTGCAGTGGCAGGCCTGTGTAAGAATTGTCAGAGCTCCCTATGGGTGGTAAAAGAAATGCTGCAGCCCATAGGGATCTCCTGGAACCCTAATACCCTGGGTACCTCAGTACCATATACTAGGGAACTATATGGGTGTACCAGTATGCCAATGTGAATTGGTAAATTTAGTCACTAGCCTGTTAGTGACAAATTTGGAAAGCAGAGAGAGCATAACCACTGGGGTTCTGGTTAGCAGAGCCTCAGTGAGACAGTTAGGCATCACACAGGGAACACATACATATAGGTCACAAACTTATGAGCACTGGGGTCCTGGCTAGCAGGGTCCCAGTGACACATAACAAACATACTGACAACATAGGGTTTTCACTATGAGCACTGGGCCCTGGCTAGCAGGATCCAAGTGAGACAGTGAAAACACCCTGACATATACTCACAAACAGGCCAAAAGTGGGGGCAACAAGGCTAGAAAGAGGCTACTTTCTCACAATAATGTTGTGTAATGTTCTTTTAATAAGTATTATGTAATTGTCAAAGACAAAAAAATGCTAAATTTTCCTGCTTTTAAAAATATTTGTGGACGGTTTAAAAGAGGATTGATAGTTGGCTCGATAGATAAAAAGGTTAAGCACATTGGGCAGATGAGTAAGTAATGGAGACTCCGTAGAACATATGCAGAAGGTCTATCCCCATAATCAGAGAAAATTACAACAATATGGTTTAGAATGGTACATCCACCAATAAACATACATATCGCTGGCCAAAAGAAGGGACATTTGATGATAAAATAATTGAGCATATTGTTACAAGAGGAAGTATGAGGGAACCAAATTACAAAAAAACAACTATTTTAGCCGTGTGGCAAGTATTTTGTGAAAAATTCAAGAAAGCCTTCAACATTAATACCTTCAGTACCTCATCTGTTTCCTCACCCCCTCATGATTCTATGAGTACCTCTCCCAAAATACCCAGTATTTACCCACTGGTGCAGCTACAAGAAGCCGCAGTGGGATTTGAGAACCCCAAAATTGAGACCCCTTCACAATTCCCAAAAGCTACCCCTAATGGTGCTCCACAAATGCCAAAGACAAAATATGTGAGCACACCTAAGCAGCAAGCAAAGATAAATGAATCTTAGTTTTTAGGACAATTAGAAGCACAGTTCACTCTAAGTTTAGACCCAGCTTCTCCAGAAGAGGACAGAAGTGAAGAACAAAGGTGAGGAGAATTGATGATCAGTCACATGATTCACCAGCAACACCACATTTGTTGCAGAGGAAAGACACAACTTGAAGGGTAGTTAGGGAACAAATGTCTAGGTCACAGCGTAGAAATCCAGATGACATTAAATGAAATGAATATGTGGACAAAGCTACTACTATGGCATGATGACCAATGTCCCATTAAAAAGATAGGACTAAGAGTCATTGGCAGAAGAAGAGGAACATCATTGTTTCATCAGAGAGTGTTCAAGAGTGGTTAACGCAAAGTGAGAGTAGGGGAAATGGAAGAGACATGAAGAAAGAAAGATATTATGATGACTTTTCAGGACAGATTCAGGGAGATTTTTGGAAAGTAACAGATAGGGTAGAGTTTATACATAAGTGTGAAGATAGCATGGGTGAGCTGCTTAGACCCCCAAATGTTAGGCACTCTATCCATTATATTAGTATTCAAGAAAGATCGCTTATTGATCTGGATCATACAAAAATTGCAAGGGGATTATCTGATTGTGTTGATATTAGAAAGGGAGGGTATGTGTTTTCCAGAGTTAGGAAAGCTCCAGCGACAGAGCTTGAAAAATTGTGATTTCAGGTAACACATGGCTAACCAGACCTAGGGATTTGGGATCTTGTGACACTATGAAAAGACTGATACTCCAATATAGATCAGTGCAGCAAATAAGTGATTAATCAGCATTCTGCAACACAGATCTCACCCCTAGTGAGATTGTTGCAAAAGGAGAGAATAGTTGGTACAGATTTGTGCGATCTATAGAGAATTTAGTGGATTGGACTGAACGACTAGCGTCACAGATGAGACCATGGCCACAAGAAGGATCTTTTAGTCCACATGATATGGGGAATGCAGAAGATTGCATTCTTTATGGGGAGGGATATCCAGACTGGGATTATACCTGCATGCGTAAGTGTTTGTGTGTAAGGCGGACCTATGCTAGACAGCATAATCCCTAGAGTTCTACCAGTGCCTTACATCAGTTGCCCCTGATACATAAGGGACCCTGTGCACCTCATTATTGGGGGTTATTACAACTTTGGAGGAGGTGTTAATCCGTCCCAAAAGTGACGGTAAAGTGACAGATATACCACCAGCCGTATTACGAGTCCATTATATCCTATGGAACTCGTAATACGGCTGGTGGTATATCTGTCACCTTACCGTCACTTTTGGGACGGATTAACACCTCCTCCAAAGTTGTAATAACCCCCTATGTTCCATGGCTACAAACGGACAAGGGAAATCTTAGAAAATTGATACTGCTGCATACAAAGGGAGCAGGGAAGTGGATTAGAGTTTTTAAAAAAGCATGCAGGTATTACCTTAGCAGTAGGGAAGATAACAATTCTGCTTAGTTCTCTTATAGGAGAAGAAGCAGACATTGTTTTTCAAAATGCTGGAGTGAGAAATGTTACTGTAGCAAGCTGCAGTATTATGTGGTATGTCTGGGGGGTGGTCTTACCATGTAACACTAACACATTACCCAGAAGTGGACCTTGAGTTCACACCAGTAAACCTTATCTCAGTCCTGGTAGAGTGGCAAAGAAGAGTCAGGTTACTTAAAGGAATATATGTAAAGCATTTCACAACACCAACATGTATGATAAGTAATTGGCAAGACTTAAAAGAAATCCATCATAAATTTAGAAAAAAGGAGATTTTTATCTTACTTTAGACACCAAAACGAACTTTGTATCTTTCATACAACCAGAGTTGTGGATTTTGAAAACATTTAAAAATAGATGCAGTTTTGTTTGTCGAACGAATACCATTTGAAGTCAATGAGGAAAACATAGGGGGTCATTACGTCCGACCGCCAGGGGTAATGTGGCATCCGTACCGCCAACAGGCTGGCGGTACAGAGACCCTTATTACGACCGTGGCGGTAGCGCCGCGGTCGCACCGCCGGGGCCAGTGGTTTCCCGCCGTTTTAGCCCCAGCGGTGATAATCAGCCAGGGCAGCGCTGCAAGCAGCGCTGCCCTTGGGATCATGACTCCCCTACCGCCAGCCTGTTTCTGGCGGTTAGCACCGCCAGGAAGAGGCTGGCGGTAAGGAGTGTCCTGGGGCCCCTGGGGGGCCATGCACTGCCCATGCCAATGGCATGGGCAGTGCAGGGGCCCCCTACAAGGGCGCCGGGCAGCTTTTCACTATCTGCATAGCAGACAGTGAAAAGCGCGACGGGTGCTACTGCACCCGTCGCACGGCCGCAACACCGCCGGCTCCTATGTTGCGACCTCATCCCCGCTGGTCTGGGGGGCACAAACTAGGTTTGCGCCCGCTGGCCCAGCGGGGATGTCGTAATGGGGTCTGCGGGAGTGCGGCCGCATTGGTGGCCACACAGCGGTTACCGCCGCCCGCCAATCTCGTAATGACCCCCATAGTATGTTATCAGACACTTGTTGGGTGAGTTCCATGGAACCCACCTGAGTTAAGGTCTGAGGGGTCTCTAGACAAAGTTTCTATAGACAGTACCTTTTTGCCTTGCCCGGGGAGTCTGGGTGCAGAGCTAACCTTGCTGTCCTTAGAAAAAAACGGGAATCACAAGTGCATCAATCAAAGATGCAGCACTCTGCAAAACCACACTAAGAAATGGAGTTACATTCTACCCTTGGAAATAAGTGGCCTTTGGGGTTCCCAGGACCTGGATTCCACAGGTGGCACTTTGCTCCACTTCCAGTGGCTGAAGGTGCAGAGGTGGTCTTGCAACTGTCAATCACGGGAGGGTCGGGCCAAAGATGGTTTGCCACTTAGTCGAAGTCGCCTTTTTCAGGATGCAGAATCTCAGCAGTGGGGTTGTTGCCGATGTCAGTCACTATTGCTGAGAATTGCTCTGGAATTGGTGACATCTGGGGATGGGTCAGTTACTGGACTGATGACCAACAAGCTTTGGCAGTGGCAAAAGTAATCCATGGGTACTTTGTTGGCTGGAGGTTGACAGGAGTGGTGTAGAGGATCAAGATTTGGTGTGAGCCTAACTACAACTCCTGGGGTGCAGGTCACTGATTTTCTTTGGGCTCACTCAAGATGCACTTCTTGTGACACAGGATGATGACTCTTTTGCAGGTTGTAGGTGAATGGTTCCGTTTCTGGCATCCCTGGGGTCCCTCTTACTGGAGGTAACAGCTTTTCCCACTAGTACACGTCAAACCCGCAATTCCAGTATATGGTCTCCTCATAGCACTTAAGTGCCCTCTCCATGCGCTGCCAGGATGTACAGAGCGATATGGGCTTTGTTCTTGAGCGGGAGAGAAGAGATTACATATCAAAGGCAATGAAAGCCTTTGAGGCTGTCCGCCTTGACAACTGTAGCACTAGCCATCCTGAGAGGGTGAGCTTCTCCTTGCCTAGGTCCTTAGTCTCCATCCTGGGGGAAGTGTTAGCACAACCAACAGGAGGGCAAACTCTTGCCTTTGTGGCAAATGACCCAGGAGAGCCAGCCAAGGCAAGAGAAAGTCGACAACTTGGTGGGCATCCTCTAAGGATGCTTCCAGGGTACATACTAACTAATCCTGGGCATAAGAATCATTCTCAGGGTTAAAAAGCATGATTTTTTACTCAAAACATGGGTGAAATTGATCAGGTCATTTTGGAGCTGGACATCTGGGGTTTGCCCAGGTGCCAGCACAGGGTATCCTAGGGACTACTGGTCACTTGTGGTAGCATTACATTTTTAATGTACCACAGGGTCATATATGCTTTTGCATATATGTTCTCACTCATAACACAGTGCACCCTGCCTCCTTGGCTATAGGAAGCCTGCCTTACAGGTGAATGACTTGTACTATGGGCAGCTAAGAGACTCTTCCTGCACTTGTTGTGGGCAGAGTCAAACTCAAGCAGACAAGCTGCTCTTGCAGGCTAACATTGCAGCTCTGCAGGCTTTGCTTTTCCTCAAGTCAAGCAGGGTGGCACAATCAGTGCTGAAACCCTGGTGACCCCTTTACCACCCCTGCCCTGGTACCACTGGTACCATTTACTAGGTCCTTACAAAGGTGGTAAAGTCCTTACCAACAAAACCACTTTACAATTTAAACAATTTAAGGAAAAGAGCACTGGCACTGAGGTCTGATTAGAAGTCCTCAGTGCACTTTCAGATTAAAAACTACAGCATCAGTAGCCTAAATGGGGGCAAAAAGTGGTGAGCATCTGTAAAGAGCCCATTTTCCTACAGTTACCCTCACTGAAACTCGATCTGTTGGGTCTCCATTTAATTTAGTGAGAACAGCGATTTGGGAATAGTTGAGGAAGATGTATCCTAATAGGCCAGATATTGGATCTCTCATGACTCAGCCAATGCAACCAAATGAGGATCCTGCAAAGTTCCTTAATAGAATTAAAGAGAAATTGGTCTAAAAAGTAGGCCAGCGTTGAGAGGTAACAGGAGGAAACGCTGCATTGTTTTATAATGTGGTGAAAATAGGGCTACCCTCTGATGTACAGGATAGCCTAGATAATAAAGTGGTATTAGAAGCCAAGCCCTTGAGAAAGATACAAGTGCATATCATTTTTTTTTTTTTAAAGAAACAGGAAAAAGAGAGGATAGACAAAGCAGCAGCCAAATTAGTACAGCAGAATTTGGCAAAGAAAGGAGCAGCGGAAGAAACTGTAGAAACAGCTGGCACTCAGATGACTACATCTGTGGGATCACATCCATGGGACCACTCACAAACAATACCCATAGCAACAGGACAGTGCAAGGATAGAGGGAAGTAATTGAGGAGGACAAGGAGGAATACGAAGAGGTAGGATGGGCCCTCAAAGGTTGGATCAGGTCTGTCATTATTGTTAGAGGTAAGGATGTTTCTTAGAGATTGTAGAACTAAGAGATGGAATGAGCAAAATGGAAGAGTAGGAGTTTATATTCAGCTAGGGAATACAACGGTACAGTCACAACCTAATCCACAAATCATATATGTACCTCAGGCACTATCACAAAATATGCAACCACGTGGAGGTGTAGTTGTGAGAGAAGGGAATCCCTTCCAAATAAAATCTATGAAAGGATATGCACAATGAAGGTGCCTGTAGGGCATTTCAATGTATCTAGCATTGCCAGTGATGTACAGGCCAGATGAGGAACCCACTGTGATGATAGCTATCAATTACAAAAGGTATGCTTTCCTCATAGGTCCAGGAGCAACTCAGTCCTGTGTTAAAGAGGGGGGTACAGATTTCTAACAAGTCAATGGAATTCTCTGGAGAAATAATGAGGGTTCCTTTCACTATACCAGCAGAGATGGAAGTTGGAGGGAGGTACATTGATGGCTGTTTATTATTTTCTCCAGCTGCCCTAGCTAACCTATTTGGAAGAGATTTTTGGCCAAAGTAAACATGACTATTCATTTTGAATCGGATGATACCATGAATTGGCCAATCCCTGGATCTTCACTTTTCAAGGTGATGGCAGTAATGGTAGAATCCTCCAATGGAAACCGAATCATAGCACTAACTGTTGATATGGAGGCACTTACGACAATGCTGTATACAATCATAGCAGAGACACCAGAGTTATTGGGAAATGAGGTTCAGTTACCTAAACAAAATCTTTTTTGGTGCAAGGGCAAGGTTATTAGATGCCTGAAACTCAAGTAATATTGCAAATAGAGGCCTTATAAATGATACCAATCTATGGCTCTCTTACAGCCAGTGACCATAATCATGTCTCATGGGCATGTATTGTTTTTATAGAATTAGGAAAAATGGATAGAGACATATTGGATGACCAACTGTTTTGTGTTGACAATTATAAGAAAGCTGTTGTGGTTTTTCAAAGTAACATACCATTGAGGACAGTGTTGGATGTGAGGACACCCACACCAGAAATAGATTTTGATTCTGTTTGGCAAGCTGATCTGTCCCAAGTACCAGACATTTTATGGACCAAGTGCCTCATGATATAGATCTTATTTCTTCTGCTTACCATTCTGAATTACATTAAAGGAAGGTGCTATCTTACCAAGAGTGAGACAGTATCATCTTTCTAAGGAAGTAGACAAGGGCATTGCCCCTACTATGCATGCCTTATTAGAGCAAGGAGTAATTTACCGTGGAGCGTCTCCTCACAACACCCCGATTTACCTGGTTAAGACGTCTAAGGGCAATAGTTGGTACATGGTTCAAGACCTGCACCCCCTGAAAGATGTAGTGGCACCTGAATCTCTAATTGTTCCTGATCCATCAATCATTCTGACAAATATTCCTGCGGATGCTAAGTACTGTTCCAATATTGAACTGAAGAATGCTTTCTGTAGCGTCCCTCTTCATCTACACAGTCACTTTTTGACAGTGTTTTCTGATTTAGGGACTCAGTATCTGTATTTTTTATTGCCCCAAGTGTATTGCGAGCCCCGAGTATTTTTAACAGTGTGGTATGAAATGACTTGTCAAATTTTCTGTGTGACAGCACCTTATTGCAATATGTCAATGGCATACAGATTTGTAGTCCTACCAAGCAGCAGTGTAGAAAGGACACTATGGGCCTGATTATGAGTTTGGTGGTCCATGAACCGCCATGGCAGCAGTGGCTGCGGTATGACCATGACCAGCTTGCTAGTCAGACCACGACCAGCTTGCTAGGCAGACCACGACCAGCTTGGTAGTCAGACCACCGTATTATGATGCACGTAGTTCTATAGTTGAAAGACCGCCACAGTCTTGCGGTGGCTTTCCAAACCGTATATGACATTCACAATGGAAGCATGTACCACAGATATACTACTCAGGAGGTCAATAGCCTCCTCACTCAGGGCAGCAAGAGTAACAGAGGCGGGGGGTGAGGTGTCTGGGATGAAGGAGATACCCACCCTCCTGGGTGAGGGGACACAGCCAAATCTGGTGGGGATTAACAGGGAGGGTAGCGATAGAACTGGGGGTGGCACAGGAGCAGGTCCTAATGAGTCAGCCATCACTAGGGAGTGGCCACTAGAGGTAGAATCTGAAGTTGAGGAGCTTGATCCTGTGTCCTCTGTGGCACTCCCATCACCCTTCGGGCCACTGGGTCCCTCTGTGTCAGTGGTGTGATAACTGGAGGTACCGTGGTGAGGTACTGCCCCATTTGGTTCCGCACTGCCTCCTTTGTTTGCTTGGGATGATGCTGCAAATACAAAGAGAAATAGTATCACCACATGCTCCTGATCACACTTGAACAACAGCTGTAATTAGCAAACAGTATAATGATGTCAGGTAGGCACCAGCAACAAACTACATCAAAGTGGCTCCTACATTTACCACAGCATGTGCATGCATGCCACGTAACCTGTCAACAGCTGCCCACAAGAAATTCAGAATCTCAGACAATTCCAATTGCATGGGTGAAGTTGTGCAACACAGTAACCACTGAACAAGTAGGAGACCTCATCACCAACGATGGTTTGCCTCATGAAGCATATCTCTGTTACCTGTTGTCATGCAATAGTAGGCCAATGCCAAGTTCATTCCAACAGATCCCACACAAGAACATGCATACATCAATTTGTCACATTCACAATACCACAATAATAAGAAATGATGGTCCAAAATCTTGGCATTTTGCTGACAGAAGTACAGTAGCCTGAAGAAGGTGACATGGAAATACCCATGTCACAGTGAAAACAAATCAACAATGCATACGTCACCATGTGTAAATTGTCCTAATGGAGCCATGGAGGTTGTACTAATGTTGCTCAGATATACTACACACCTGGTATGGAAATGTACACTGTGGACAAAATGTGCAAATTGTCAGGAAGATATGTCTCCAAAATCCACAACAAAATGAATCAGCTAGCCCTAGGGAAATCACCTCTACTGTGTGGTACCTCTTACAGTGTAATTCTACTGATTGCATCAATAGAAGCCAATAGTCCTTTGAATGTTGGAAGGGCCCTGAGATTCTTGAGTACTTGTAGGAGGCCCTCGACATTTTGTACAATGGAAAGCTATATCACTGTCTCCATTTTCGTCCAGCAAACCCAGATGTCAGAGGATGAATGGTTGTACCCAACCATATATTATTCCCACATAACTGTAAGTCACTCCATGATGCATCCAACAGTCAGGTAACAAACCTTCCCCATTTTACATGTGCAGAGCACTTTGCTACATTATGTCACATCAATGGCATGGAAATGCACATTGGGGATAAAAACTGTAGTCCTGCCTGTCATGTCCCTCATTGCTACTTCAGTTGTACATGCCAAATGACATGCAATGACAGATTAGGGTACGTGTGAGACAACAATCAATGGTGATACACTCCTGTCTGTGGCACCGCATAAATGTGCCCCCATGACATATGTCCACTCCCAAACACATGTTGGCATGCACACATATGTGAGGGAATACAGAAATCATCCCATGAACACAGGTAGACCATGCATGAAACAGCAGTGTAAATATTTTGTCAAAAGTGAAAGGAACACGTGCTAACAGATAGGCACAATCAATGTTGGCAACCATGATGTCATTCTTATCATTTCAATGCACATTCCCCACTTACCAAGGGAAAGTATTTATCTATATCTGCACCCAAAGAACAATGTATTGTCTGTCACAATAATGATGGCCACCTTCACATGACAGACAGGAGTGAGGCCACAACACTAGTAACATACTGAAGACAAGTGGCCTCTGGGGAACAGATGCCAATTTACTCACTTGAGATACATGGATGAGGATAGTGATCCATCACTTCATTTTGTTTGGGATGTGACACTGAGGAGTAGTGGACTGTTGCGTACAATTTAAACCCACTACAACAACCCACATTACTTGATTGATCACTGTGCATAGCCTTGTGTTGACCCTGGAGAACAAATTGCTTGAGGACTGTACTTGTTGTATCCTAGGTCCCTGGGCTAATAGACAAGGCACCTTAATATCCACCAAATTCCATACTTAACAGAAATAGTTACTCATCTTTTGTGTCGCACATGGCCTGTCCATAATCATCAGGGGGAGATGTCAGAAGCTATCACATCAACTTGCCTATGTGACAGGAAGGAATATGCCCTATACTCTTACCCTTGTGGCTGCTGTGCTTCCCTCAAATGCCCGTCAAGGTCTGGGTATGCCACCACCAGAATGTGGGCCTTTAGTGGGGTCAGGCTCCAATGTACGCCCCACCCAGATTAGGAGGACAGCCCCAGCTGGACCTCAGTGATCTTCCGGGCCCAGCATCTCAGTTACTTCCACCTCTTCTAACAGTGAGTACTCCGCCGGCCATGGACCCTTAGGGTCAGCACCTCTGAGGAAATGGCTCTCTAAATACCCTTCTTCTGATTGGTGTTGACCTGCATGGTTGCAAGAGACAACTCAAAAGACTACAAACACAAGTTGTGACATATGACATTATCTGCAGGTCTACAGGGAATGAGCACAGTGTCACAGTTGCTTAGCTGTAGTGACTCTCACACAGCCTTGAGTATGTCCCTGTGACGGGCCGACGCATCGGTCGAACCTCTCATAACCCTGGGGCACGGACGCTATATGGATTCATGACCCGGAATCTCTCCGGGCGGGAACCAATCCGCTGACGCTTCTGGTTGATGGTGGGCAGCAGCAACCACTTCACGCCACCACCAGGATTAAAAAGGCGGGGCGGCGATATCGAGGAGGGAAGCGATTTCGATGAGGAAGAGAGGAAGACGGAGACGTGGGAGATCACGGCAGCGACGCAAGCCCAGACGGAGATGAATTCGGAGAAAGAGTCAGCTGCGGTAGGAACAGCAGGAGCAGGTCGAAGGAAACTTTTCCTCGTGGCGAACAAGGGAGACCCCAAGACCACCTCCAGCACCAAGGACGCTACAGAGGTCCAGGAGGCAGTGCGCCCAAACTCCCGCCATGCTCTGGGGAGAGCGTGGCCTCTGCAGGTGCATGGACAGGGCTTACCTGTCGAGGAAGGAAGGTGGTGGGAGGGAAGGAGATGACATGTTAAGGTTATCTGCAAAGTGAATGGGCCGATAGTGGTGTGTAGATTTTCCCCATGTGTCTGCATTTATATTGTTTTGGCACCAAGGATTATAAAAAAGAGAGAAAGGTGCAGACAGAATGAGACCAGGGAAAACAGGACATCCTGAACCCAAAGTAGGTCGAAGTAAGAACTTCACCCAGTAGAAATTTGATTTTTTTATTTTGATTTTTTTATTCTTGTTTGTTCAGTTGTATCTATATAGACCCTATGGACAGGAAGGGAAGAGAAAAAAGAAAGACACACGAGAAAAGCAGACGAAAGGAAAGAAAACAGACTCAGAGAGAGAAGCAGCAAAAAGGGAAAACTAAAAGGAAAATAAAGAACAAACAGAAAGAGGGAAAAGGAGAACAAACTAATAAACAGTAGAAAGAGAGGAGAAATAAAGTAATTACCAGTACTCACCAGGGCACTTACCGTTCTCTCTCCATTTCTTACCACATGTGCCTCCTGCAAGAGCACCTGTGAAGAAAGCAGGCGAAGGTGAACATTGGAGAAAGAACAGCTGACACCACATACTTCTAGCACTGAACAACCCTTAACCATAAATAAAGACAACTTATAAAAAAAATTGACCATGGCCTGATTGTCATCATTGCGGTACCCCATTACAGTCCCATACTTGGAGATTTATTTGACAGGCCCTGGTCTCTGCAGGCTGAGCATACAGAATCTACACGACACTTACATTTCCCTCACTTCCATGCATGACATTACATAATGTGGCCATCAGCAATGTGGTTTGTGTGAAACCTGAAAGGCATAGAGAGTCATGATATGCCTTCCATACAACAGTTTGGCAAGCCCAGATATGGGGAGAAAGATCTGTGGCAGAGTGCACATTGCTTACACGATCCCCAAATGACTCCGACAAGATGCATACATAGCTCATGCTGTCATGCACATATATGTAGTCTAACATTTACAACCATCATAAACAAAGAAACAAAATTGTATGGCATTTAAGTCTCCTTGCCTAATTATGTGCATCCAACATAAGGAGGATCTAGGGCCTGAAAAACATCACACAACAAAATGTGAATGTCCACAACATATAGTACTGGTCTCCAATGCCACCACCATATGCATCTCATTAATGCCACACAGACTGCAACAACAGTTACACAAGAAGTCTAACTGGCACACATAGGCACATTCTAGCCTGTGTGAAGGGAACAGAGGGTATTGAACTGAGTTAATTGTGCCTAAGAGGTATTTACCTGCTCCTCTAGTGAGCCATAGAGCTTACCATGCAGGGAAATTACCTCATTCACAAGCCTCTCCAGCTCCTTCGGAGAGAAGGCAGTGGCTCTTTCACCTCCTGGATTTGGCATGATTAGTCCCAGAGGCGGCACACAGCAGTTGAAGTGGTGGAGGTTTGCTGCAGCAGTGTCAGGAGTCAAGTGACTGATTTTGCAAAAGGAGCGTACTTGTGTGCCACCTACGCAGTCATAACCACCGATGGACGCAGCCAGTAGCTCATGACCACCACAGGCAACAGTGTTACCCTATAGCTGTGTCTGCCGCAGTTGGTACCGGCCACCGCATGGACAACTTCTACCGGCAGACACAGGAGGTCCCTGATGTCCAAAGAAGTAGGTCAGGCATCCGCCATTTTGGTGGTTTGAAATACTGTGTATGGCCCTGTCAAATGTGTCACAACAACAATATATGTGTAGGATCATCATTAACATCCCAAATCTGTCTAGTTGTGTAGGTCCTACTACACAACTACATGTGTAGTGTGTTGCAGGGCAAAGATGGCATATGATGGCAGTGCACTGTCCACCACTGCTGATGGTATTTTTGGCAGTCGTAAAGTCTGTCACATTTTGAGGGGCAATTGAGTAGCAGATAGTTGGGTGTTGCACACATCCATGTTGTGGACGTGTGTTCACAACCATGGGGGTTATATTTGACCCTTGTGTAGTTGACAGCTGTGATGTGTACTGGGTGTAATATATTTCCAGTCAGAAATGCTTTGTCACATGATTTTGTTGGTATGCATCATGTATGTTGCAGTGGACACAGTGACTAATGTTCCAAATCATGTTTATTCAAATCTAGGTACCCTGGAAGAGAGAGGATGCAACAGCCTCCTGTCAACTGCCCATTGCCAGACCTTCAGACTATGGAGGAGTGCCACATTATCCAGTTGTACCATCTGAATCGGCAAACAATAGTGGCTTTATGACATCAGTTGGAGCCACATCTGATGCCAGCTAACAGTAATCCATAGTGAATACCACCCACTGTTCAGGTCACGGACGTACTGCACTTCCTGGCCAAAGGGGCCTTCCAAGGTACAGTGGCTCTATCTGGTAGTATGTCTCAACCTATGTTTAGTCTGGTGTTGAGAGATTTCCTCTCAGCAATGTTGAATCACATTGACAGCTATATCAGGTTCCCCTGACGTGAGTATTTAGCCAATGTGAAGACTGACTTCTATGGTTTTGCCCACCTCCCACATGTGGTAGGAGCTATTGACGGTACACATGTTTCCTTGGTGCCACCACAGACCACTGAGCAAGTCTATCGCAACAGAAAAACTTCTATTCCATCAACGTGCAAATTGTCTGTTTAGCGGACCTCTGCATCTCAAACGTCTATGCCTGTTTTGCTGGATCAGCCTATGATTCCTTTATATTGTGGAACAGCACCATACAATAGCTGATGTCACAACTTCAACCAGGGAGGGTTTGACTGGTTGGTAAGTCACATCGGTCCTGATTATGTGTGATCAATGTCAGGTGCTACAATCATGAAGTCAGTGACTCATTGTTGCTTTTATGTCCCATTCCTTAACAGGGGACTCAGCATATCCAAACCGTCCTTGGTTTTTGAGACAGCTGAGGAATCCAACTACACCAGGGGAATTTCGCTTCAATGAGGCCCATGGAAGGACATGGGGGGCAATGGAGTGGGCTTTTGGGCTCCTGACAGCAAGATTTTGCTGTCTGGACAGGACTGGTGGAGCCCTTTCTACTCACCCAGGAAAGTGTGTTAGATCACTGTGGCATGCTACATGATTCATAACATCTTCCTGCAGAAGAATATCCCATACATCCCAGAGGAAGGGGAGCCTGCAGTGCCACCGGGTGAAAATCTTGAAATGCCAACTGAAGATGACAGTGGTGAAGATCTCATCCACAGCTGCTTCTCATGAGTGTATGTCATGTGATATCATGCTGTGACTGTACAATGTACTGTAGTTGTGAGAATGTTCAGAATTGAGTTGAAGGAGCTGATACCCTGCAAAAATCAGCCAAAGGTTAATTGTTGAGATAGCTTTTGGCATATCCCCACCTTGATGATGTTGCTTTGTTTGTGTCAGATTTCTTACAATGTACTTTGTTTTCCAGATGCTTGCTATGTGACCTGTGTTATATGTATGGTTTCATGCCTATACTCCTTGTTTTGTTCTTTGTACAGGTCTCTGTGGGCATTTCAGAATTGTGACATTAGCAGATATGTGATGTTGTTCTGACATAGAAAGTGGACATGAATTGTTCCAGGTAATGTAGGGCACAGAGTTTGTGTGTAGGAGACCTATGCCAAGACAGCTTTCACAATGTTTGGAAGGAAGTTTAGAAGTACCAATTGGACTTGTTGTGTGCCCTGTGGTCGGCCTGATGCATCATGAGTGTGATCAAGTGGTCAGAAGATATGTAGTCCTAGGCCACTACCATGTCAGTTCCCCTTCACATTGGCAAACACTCTTTTTGTATGACTTATATATAGCTGTAGATATGTTTGTAGGAGGCTGGCCTGGCTTATAGTGGGTACCTTGTGGTACTTACACCTTGTGCCAGGTCCAATTATCCCTTATTAGTAGAATAGAGGTGTTTCTAGCAGCTTAGGCTGTTAGAGGTAGCTATGGCAAAGCAGCTTAGGCTGAACTAGGAGACATGCAAAGCTCCTACTATACCACTTATATCATATAGCAAAAGATCATAAGAAAACACAATACTCAGAGTTACTAAAAATAAAGGTACTTTATTTTAGTGTCAATATGCCAAAAGTATCTCAGAGGATACCCTCACTTAGGAAGTAAGTAATATACACAAATTATATGTACGCAACCCCAAAACAGGTAAGTAACAATAAGAAAAGTAGTGCAAACAACATAGAATCACAATAGGATGCAATAGGTAGATATAGGTCTAGGGGCAACACAAACCAAATACTCCAAAAGTGGAATGCGAATCACAAATGGACCCCAGACCTATGGGAGGTTGTAGAGGGTCACTGGGACTGTAAGAAAACAGTAAGGGTGTCCAAAATACCCCACCCCAAGACCCTGAAAAGTATGAGTAAAGTTACCCTACTACCCCAGAAAGACAGGCCTTCTGTCTTTCTGGGGTAGAAATCATCACGTGCGTTGGCAGGGGGAAGATTCCATCGACCCACTGGAGATTTCTTTTTGGCTTCCAGTGCAGGGTGAAGGCAGACAGCCCTCAGAGCATGCACCCCCAGGAAACAGTCGAGAAAGCCGGCAGAATGAGGCGCTACAATGTTGCTGATAGTCGTCTTGCTACTTTGTTGCGGTTTTGCAGGCCTCCTGGAGCAGTCAGCGGTCGATCCTTGGCAGAAGTCGAAGAGGGAAGTGCAGAGGAACTCTGGTGAACTCTTGCATTCGTTATCTGAGGAATAGCACAGAGGAGAGGCCCTAAATAGCCAGAAAAGGAGGTTTGGCTACTAAGAAAGGAGGTTTGGCTACTGAAAGCGGTAAGTACCTATCAGGAGGGGTCTCTGGTGTCACCTGCTGGCCCTGGCCACTCAGAGCAGTCCAGTGTGCCCCCAACACCTCTGTTCCAAGATGGCAGAGGTCTGGGACACACTGGAGGAGCTCTGGGCACCTCCCCTGGGAGGTGCAGGTCAGGGGAGTGGTCACTCCCCTTTCCTTTGTCCAGTTTCGCGCCAGAGCAGGGCTGGGGGATCCCTGAACCGGTGTAGACTGGCTTATGCAGAGATGGGCACCATCTGTGCCCATCAAAGCATTTCCAAAGGCTGGGGGAGGCTACTCCTCCCCAGCCCTTAACACCTATTTCCAAAGGGAAAGGGTGTAACACCCTCTCTCAGAGGAAATCCTTTGTTCTGCCTTCCTGGGACTGGGCTGCCCAGACCCCAGGGGGGCAGAAACCTGTCTGAGGGGTTGGCAGCAGCAGCAGCTGCAGTGGAGACCCCAGAAAGGCAGTTTGGCAGTACTCGGATTCTGTGCTAGAGACCCGGAGATGCATGGAATTGTCCCCCCAATACCAGAATGGTATTGGGGTGACAATTCTATGATCCTAGACATGTTACATGGCCATGTTCGGAGTTACCATTGTGACGCTATACATAGTTAGTAACCTATGTGTGGTGCACGCGTGTAATGGTATCCCCGCACTCACAAAGTTCGGGGAATTTGCCCTGAACATTGTGGGGGCACCTTGGCTAGTGCCAGAGTGCCCACACACTAAGTAACTTGGCACCTAACCTTCACCAAGTGAGGGTTAGACATATAGGTGAATTATAAGTTACTTATGTGCAGTGAAAAATGGATGTGAAATAATGTGGACGTTATTTCACTCAGGCTGCAGTGGCAGTCCTGTGCAAGAATTGTCTGAGCTCCCCATGGGTGGCAAAAGAAATGCTGCAGCCCTTAGAGATCTCCTGGAACCCCAATAGCCTGGGTACCTAGGTACCATATACAAGGGAATTATAAGGGTGTTCCAGTGTGCCAATGAGAATTGGTGAAGATAGTCACTAGCCTGCAGTGACAATTGTGAAAAGCAGAGAGAGCATAAACACTGAGGTTCTGGTTAGCAGAGCCTCAGTGATACAGATAGGCACCACACAGGGAACACATACAGGGCATACATTATGAGCATGGGGGTCCTGCCTGGCAGGATCCAGTGAAACATGGGCAAAAACAAGCATGCATATAGTGAAAATGGGTGTAACATGCCAGGCGAGATTGCACTTTCCTACAATGTTTCATCATTGTAGGCCACAGTGCCTGTGTCACAACACTGACATTTGTTTGTATCATACCACCAGATTCATGAGTACTGTAATATAAGGGCCCTGTGATCAGGAACTGTTGTACTGCTATCTGTCTAAATCTTGGATTATGTGATGTTGGATTACTTTAGTGTGGAATGTGATAAGGCTCAAGCTGATGGCTTCAACCTCTTCAATGTTTGCCTATTCTACAGGGCAATGTATGACAAATCCTTACCTTCCGTGGCCTGGAGGTCTTTGCCTTTAAATAAGTGAATTTGATCAGTATGAGTCAATCACTTATGATTTCCAATAGTTCAAACATATTGACAGCCTATGAGCTGAACGCTGTAATAAAATGTTTAGTTTTACCAGATTTGTATGTATGTGTTTGTGTGGGATGATTGTAATCCTGAGCTGGACACTGTGTACATGCAACATAACGCATCTTGAACAAGTACATTGGATCATCATCACATGGTCTGACATATCTACTTGGCTAAATGTGAAATCAAAAACAGCAGACAATGAGTCAGTGATGGGCGATTTTTCTGTGAAGTTACAACTAACAGAAAATATATCTGACATGACTCAACAACAAAAAATATGAAGGAGTCAGCCATAGTGGATGAAATCATTGGAGTAGGTGCCACACCATTGGAAGTCCAAAGTCCAGTGTACTCCTCCCATTGGAAATGGAAGGTGGTTCAGATCAGTCTACAGAGTGAATGTGTCAAACATAAAGGAGGACCTTAAGAAAGGGGATTGTTGCTGGCAGTGGTGGGTGTCTTACCATCCGCACTTCCTGGATTCTTTGCTGGATGACCCCGCTTATGAGAGGGTGGGTGAATCAGCTATTACAAATGCAGGGGTATCTGTGGCTGGTTGTTCCTCTGGCGGGGCCTACATGGGCCTGATGTTGATGAGCGAAAGGAAGGGGAACATTGGTTTTTAAAAGCCCTGCTCAGGGTTGTGTGAATGACCCTCAGCACCTCTATTAGGGAGGCCATGTTTGTATTGTGAGCCTCCATTTGTTCACACATGTCCCAATGCATGTCCATTAGTAGCTGCTTGATTTCCTGGAGTTTGGTCAACACTTAGCCCATCATGTTTTTGAACTACTGACAGACCCCAAGATGTGGTAGATGGTGTTCTGGCCGACAGCAGCCCCTGTGGCTTCCATCTGCTAACCCACAGCATTACTCCCATGCATTCTACTACCATAAATCTGTGCCCTCGGCACTAGGTGCCCTCTCCAACTGGTTCCTGGACCCTCAGTGTCCAAAGTGTTGATCCACTCTTCAGCATCAAGGACTGGGGGCACAAAATAGTGGAAACTCTGCTAGGTATACAGGTTGGGGGGAGCATGGTTGCCTGTGATGTAGAAGCAACAGGGCAGTGAGACTCACTGTTGCCATCTGACCAGGTTGCCCAGATGTGCCAGGACCTTCCTCCAAGTCCAGGAGTGTTGTTGTCACTCAGGGCTTCATCCAGGGGGGTAGTGGTAGTCTTTTCTGTGACCTCTGTGTGCCCAGATGCAGATCCACCTCTTGATGAAAAATGTACATTGTTACTGGATGGATTGCGACATCTACCTCCAAAGGTTTTGTATTTCCATAAACGGAGTCCTTGGACATAGTTAAGTTGTAGAAAATCCAATTGTTCCAAGTTACCATGGTATTGGAGTATTTAACATGATGTGTGAAGCATGCTGAACCTGTTTGACTCAAGCAGCTGATGGTGTGTGCTGATCAGTTGAACTTGGGAAGATGGATTGAAACTAACATCTTACCACCAGTGAATCCAACATAATGGAGAGGCAGCATATGGCTTTGACTATTTAGAGGCCTAGTTGAGTGGGATGCAGGCAAACCTAAGACTTTGGTGGTCATTATGAGCATGGCGGGAAAGACCGCCGACCGCCGTGCCGGTGGTGAACAGAATCCCGCCGTTGGCGGCGAATGGAAACCTGCCATATGATGATTGAAAAACCCAACCCCGCCAAAAATTCCCAGACCACCACTCCCCGCCAGGACTCTGTCGGCGGGAATGCCGGCCCACCCCACCCCGCCACCGCCAAGCACACCCACATCCGCCTTCCAAATAATGATGCACAAATCACCTCGGCGGACAGTGGAGGCCGGACGACCATTTGCTGCTGTGACCGCCACAGGCGGCAAGTCGACATAACAGCAACAAGTGCACACATTCAATAGGCATATCACCCACACACCTGACACACATCTAGATCCCCATAAAATACCCCCAGATACACCGCACAATCCCTTGCAATGAAACCAGGACCAGAAGATGGAGAGCACTTGAGCCAGACAGCGAACGCCAGCATACAGGACACGCATATTGACCAACACAGGAGAACCCATACCCAGTCCTCAGTTCCAACGCCATCCACCACACTCACCATGTCCCCCCGCCAAAATCCACGCTTCACCGAAAGGGAGCTAAGGACCATGGTGGACGAGATCCTGAAGGTGGAGCCACAAATATTCGGGTCCGAGGTGCAGCACACACCCATTGCGCGGAAATTGGAGCTGTGCAGACCATTGTGAACAGGGTGAATGCAGTGTGACACCATCCACACACCAGGGTCGACATCCGGAAGAGATGGAACGACCTGCGAGGGAAGGACAGGGCCATGGCATCTAGGCACCACATCGCAGTGCAGAAGACTGGGGAAGGACCGCCACCAACATCACCCGACTACACTGACAGTCGCCATCCTGCACCCAGAGGGACTCACTGGTCTCATTGGAGGAATGGACTCGGGTAAGTCATCTACAATTACCCCATATACAGCACATCTGCAATGCACGCACCACACCACCCCACCCACACCCACCTCGACCTACACCCCACCCAGCCATAACCCACCGCATCACCTACAACTCACTAACAGGCCCACATCACTGCTGCTGTGCACAGCCACCCACTCCTGCACGTACCCACAATGGAATAATACCCCCCACCACAATGCAACCCCACCACTGCCACTAAATGCAATGTCCACCTTACAAAGGCACCCTTGAAGGCCACTGAAAGTAACACCAGCACAAAATAGCCCAGTTCTGTACTCCTCAAACCTTCAGGCATATGTAACAGACATATCTATGTCCCCCAACAGGCACCACCACCCAGCAACCCTAATAGAGGGGACAAGGAGTGCCACAGCCCTCCAGGGAGACAGAGGCACATCACAAGACCTTGGCGAAGGATCCCTGGACACTGATGAGCAGGGAGGCCCCTCACACAGTCCTGGATTCTCACCATGCAGCAGCCCCACCCAGGAAACCACTGTCACTCCTAACGCCCAGTCAAGACCAGCAGGCCAGGTGAAGCGAACATAGCTACAGAGGCCACAGTCTCCCACTCCCAACATGCAGGAAGGAGAGGGCTCCAGTACAAGTGGCATGTCAAGACCTGCGCAGGAGACACAGGCACAGGGGGCTAGGGCAAGTTCAAGTGTCCCAGTAGGTCAGGGGGTAGGGCACCAGATGGATGCAGCAGCCCAGGACATTATTGCAGAGGTATTGGGGGTCTACCAACATACCCAAGACAGGTTGGCACAGATTGTGTCCACCCTGGAGCAAAGTCAGAGGATGCAGCTGGAACAACACCAACAGGCTTTGGAGCAGTGGAAAGAGCACAATGCCACAGTCGCCACCATTGCTGGAACACTGCTGCAGTTGGTAAACAAACAGTCTGACACCCACACCGGTCAAGAGGCCCCCACAAAAGCCCTGGACAACCAGCAACAGATGACCCAAGCAGCAGAAACAGCACAGGAAAGACCCTCCCAGGAATCACAAGGGCCAACCATGCCACCCCAAGAGGCTCCACAGCAGGCGCCCAAACGTAGTCTTAGGCCAAGATATGGCACTGGAAACCCAGCTAAGAACAAGCCCCCCTCCAACAATTGACACTGCTACTAATGAAAAGCAACCACCCCACCCATTCACCTACAACACTTAGCTGAGGGCAAATTGAAGTACAATTCTACAAAATGGACCCATCTAAGACATCCAACAGGGCTGCTACCAAGTAGGTTTTGAGGACACCCAACCCTTACGACTCCCATCACTGTATATAGCACAATTCACTCTATTCAAACAATAACACACATTTCACATCTGTAATACTGGCCCCTGTCTTCAATGTTGAACAAAGTGGAGTATGGATGCAACTGGCAGAGAACAACTTTATTGTCAATTTGTGCTTGATGGTGGTACCGTGTGTTTTAAATTAGGCAAGGAGGGAATGCATATATTGTCTGTCAGTACCATGCAGAAGTGGTCCATGTATCGCCTATCATGACCAACCCCCCCATATGACAGAGCACCCTGACAGTATTAGTCACTAACCCAATGACAGGCTTAAGTCCCACACAGTTATTGGAAGTACAGTTGTATCAGTTGGTTCCTGGAATGGGCATCTTCCCCTTCCTCATCCTCACCATCACTCTCCTCACCTCTCTGAGGTAGCTGATCAGGACCTATAGCACCCTCCACCTCCAAAAGGGGGATAGAATGTCTCACTGCCACGTTGTGCAGCAGGCCACCACTATTCTACACACCTTATAAGGCCCATAGGCCAGGGAACACCCAGCGATATGTAGACACCAGAATCTAGCCTTCAGGAGACCTTTAGTATACTCTATGACCCTCCTAGTACGTCCATAGGCCTCATTGCATTTCCTCTCTGCATCCGTCCTGGGATTCCTCACTGGTGTCAGGAGCCAACGCAAGTTTGGATAGCCAGAATCACCTAGAAAATTGTTCAATACAGAGTCGTCATTGTAATGTCCCTTAGTCAGACAGGCTGGTTTTCTGCAATGTGTCAGTTAGTGACAGGCAAACTTACCTATGATCCACCCTCTGTCCTCTTGTAGTTGTTCCATCTTCTGTGGCACACTACTGTTCCTCAACACAAATGAATCATGGACTGAACCCGGAAGCAAGGCATTCACATGGGAAATGTACTGGTCTGCAGTACAAACCAATTGGATGTTCATGGAGTGAAAGTTCTTCCTGTTTCTGTACACCTGTTCACTCACTCTTGGGGGGATGATGGGTATGTGTGTGCCACCGATGGCATCTATTACATAGGGAATGTTTGCAAAGGCATAGAAGTCAGACTTGATGGCAGGGAGGTCAGCACTTTGGGGGAATCACACATAGGATTGCAGATGTACAAATGCATTCAGAAATCTTGTCAGTTCCAGGCTGAACAAGGGCTGTGAGAAACCAGCACCCATGACCACTGTCACCTGAAAAGAGCCTGTGGCCAGGGAATGGAGTGCGGAGAGCACCTGCACCTCAGTTGGAATGGAATGCTTATTACGATTTCCAGGAGTTAGTGCAGGATCCAGTAATGCACATAGGTCCTGAATAGCTGCAAGTGTGAGTCTGCAAGTGATAATGATCTGACGCTCCACCATGGACCCCATATCCACACGTGGTTTGTTCACCAATGGTGCCCTTCCTCGCCACAAGGGTCAGTACCTATGAGGGGTTACAAAATGGAGTTATGTGCACACATACATAGGCAAAAATTGCAAAATACATGCACTGCATTGTTCATAGTAGTGTCTGTACAATAACTGCTACCTGACAGATGTACATGTACATCACTAGCAGGGAACAGAGTAATTCATGTGTGCTACTATAGGGAATGGATAGAGGCCTAGGTGCTTCATGTGGCTAGTAGGCCCTGCATTGTGAGTAGTAGGAATCTCAAGATGCGTAGGTGATGGCAAAATGTCTGCCCACTGTAGTTCTGCCCCTTCGTTGTGGAAGTGACCTCATACCACTAGCAGTTGACGTCACAGCGTATGGTGGTGTTGACCACTGTTTGCACCCTCATTGGGTAACATGGATGCCAAAGGGGAATCCTGGCGTATCATGATCGCCGCCGGCGGTGACGGTGCATACCGCCCCGGAACGTACACGCGTTCGTCATCGTTTGATCACTTGACTCCCTGATCTTGTGCAGACAGGTACTCCACTCTGTGTACTGCTGTGGCCTGCCTCTGGCTATGGAGTTTCTACATGTTGCAGGGGAAAGGGCCCCAGCCTTCACCCAGGAAGAACTGGAGAAGCTAGTGGAAGGGGTCCTGCCCCTGTACGGCAGACTCTACGGATGGCCAGAGGTACAGGTGAGTCTGGGTTTGGGGGGCACTGTGTGAGTAATGGATCGTGTGGATTGCACATATGTGTGCTCCTCTGAGCCTGGATGGGCCATGATGCATGGAATGCTGCGTGCCATTGTCCTGTATGTCTGAGAGTACTGTCAGTCCTATGTTGGACTATCTGCCAGCTGTTCCTATTGTGCAAGTGCCTGACCTCTGTGTTCCATTTCTGTGTCACCCTTCTAGGTCAGCGCCCACCAGAAGAGGGCACATTGGCATGCCATCGCCAAGGAGGTGCGGACCCTGAGGGTCTACAACTGGCAGCGCACCCACTGTCGAAAGAGGTGGGAGGACCTGCGGCGCTGGGTGCGAAAGATCACTGAGGCCCAGCTGGGGAAGTCCTCCCAACGTGGAAGGGGTGCCCGTCGGGCACTGACCCCCCTCATGCGACCGATCCTGGCGGGCATACCCAGATCTGGATGGGTGCTTGAAGGCTGCACAGCAGTCACAAGGGGATGAGTACTCACTGACCATACTTCAGTCTGGAAGAATGACTGTGTGTGTGATAGGGCTCATGCTGCTTAGAGCAGGGAATTTGACTGGTGTCCATCTACTGTATGTTCCCCAAAAGGTGTAGGGGTGTCCCTGTCAGGTTTCACCTACCTCAGCGCCAAAAGTATTTCAGGGGATGGTTGTAGATCAGTATTATGGTCAGTAGTCAGGGGCATGGCCATGGGCATAGTGCACTGTGCTGCCTGTTGGGTGTGTTTGCTGGGTGGGTGTATGTCTGGCCATTGTGTATCAGCATTCAGCTATGTACAAGTGTCTTTCCTGTTTTGTCTCCCCATCCCTGTTCTCTTGTGTTGGTTTGGTACAGCATCAACATCAGGCGAGGGAGCTGAGGCATCGGCAAGTGGGGAGGCAACGGCCTACGGATCCTCTGAGGCACAGACAACGGACCAGTGGGTGGGAAGGCAAGGGGACTTCCGTGGGGGAGGCTACTACCATAGGAGGTAGTGACTCTGAGACCTCCTCCGATGGGGGTCCTGCAGCGGACACTACTGAGCACACCGCTACCATGAGATCTTCCGCCACCACCCATACCATCACCGCCCTCCCCTCTGCTCCCCACCAAGTTGCCCGTGCTCGCCAACCCAGAAAGGTGGGCGTCTCCTTTGCCCCAGGCACCTGCTCCCCTGCCCCAGTCAGCCCTGCTGCCCTCACAGAGGAGGCTATTGACCTCCT
The DNA here is from genome assembly GCF_031143425.1 of Pleurodeles waltl. Lineage (NCBI taxonomy): Eukaryota > Metazoa > Chordata > Amphibia > Caudata > Salamandridae > Pleurodeles > Pleurodeles waltl. The sequence continues at coordinate 391,905,268 of NC_090450.1, forward strand.
GAGAACCATCTCTGTAGGGCAGACAACCATCGTCAATGTCATCCAGGGTCTGGCATCAGAGGTGCAGCAGACCAATGCCTATCTGGATGGCATTCATGGTGCTGTGTCTGCCCTACAGAGATCTTTTCAGGCTCTGGCCTCCTCTTCTACAGCAGCCAGTTTCCCTGGCCATTCCGTCCCCCCTCCAACCTCCTCTAACCCTTCCAGCACCCCACTCCCTTCACCCTTCCAAAGCACACAATCAGACCCACTTAGAGGCACATCAACACACAAGAAGCACACTTCAAAACACAAGCACCACACCTCCCACCACAAGCATTCACACAGCCAACAGACACCTGCACACACAACAACATCCACTTCCCCCTGTGTGCCCACCTCTTCCGCCTCCCTGTCTGTTCCCTCTACATCCACACCCTCATGCACTGCACCTCCACTCACTGTTACTGCTCCTCTTCCTGCACTCACCACAATAGCAGACAGCCATACATGCACCCCATGCACCACACCTGCACTCACCACCTCTACAGTAGTTGACACATGCAGCACACTCACCAGACTTGCAGACACCCACCCAACATACATCCACACTAGCTGTCTGTCTTTTCCCACTGTGTCCACCCCCCACCTCCCAAAACACACAAACGCACCAAGACACCCACCCATCAGACATCCACCACAGCATACTGAGCAGTCACCTGCACCCACTACACACACACCTACATCCCATACATCAACTCCCTCTGCCTCCACTCCCACGCCCTCATCCACGCCCACCCCAATTGCTCCCCAAAAACTTTTCCTCTCCTGTGCTGACCTCTTCCAACCCACTGGCCCACCCCCTCTTGTCCCCAAACATGCCCACCTCCTTGCCCTTTTCGCTCCTTCCACATCACAGCCCACCCTGGTCCAGCCTTTCCATTCCCGGGCACCTTCCCCGGTGAAGAAGAAGCCCCGGCCAGAGCCTAGGCCATCCAGCTCCACCCGAGCCAAACAGCCCCCACCCCCTTCAAAGGAGAAGCCCACCCCCCCAACCTCCACAAGAAAGTCAAAGTCCCACCCCCGTGGAAAATCCCCACCCCCACCCCCTTTCCGTGAGGTGCCTGGATCCCCACATGGTGCCCCATTCTGTGGAGTACCCAGCACTTGTGGGAGTCAGGTGTGGCCAGTTGTGGCCCAGGACAATGTAAATTTTATGGACTGGCCATTGGCCCTGTTAGCACTGTTTGGCTCTGAGAGCTAATAATTAAAGTTTCTGTGTGGCTTGTGTTTGGGCTGCACGCAGTTGCACCCTGGTGCTTGTTTTATTTTTTTATGGGTGTGGGGCTATTGCATGTACTATGGTCAAGTTGTAGTGGCCTTCGGTCGGGTTGGGTGGGTGGGTTTGTAACTTTGCCCTTTCCTCCCTTGTGTCGTAGGTTGCGGTACTTACCGTCGTTGTCTTCGTCGGCGGTCTCGGTCGTGTAGGTATATGGCAAGGAGCAGGGCTGGCATGATCAGCAGTTCTCTGTCCTTGACTGCCGCTGCACGTTCTGTGGAACTCCGGTGAGTGTTTCCTTATATTTGGTTCGTTTCCACCTGGCTTTGTGTGGCGATGGTTCCTGCCCCGGAACTGGCACTGGCGGCAGAATGGTGGTTCAAAATTTGATGGGCGGGTTGGGCCTTTCCGACGGCCTGTGGGCAGACTATGCCGTCGTCGTCGGGAGTCCTTTCCTGGCGGTGGGTGGTTCGCGGGATGCGTGTGTTTCGTTTGGCTCATTATTTGGTGGTTTCTACCGACACCGCCGACGTAGCGGAACGGACCGCCATGTTCATAACGAGGGCCTTTGTTATATATGTGACTGGAGTCATCATGTGCACAGTGCTGTCTATGTCAATGTGTCTGCTGCCAATACCAATCTGGAGATGCAGCTTGAAGCCTTAGGAATATTTGTTGTATACACTGGGTAAGGTGTCATTCCTGTCTTCACTAGTTTCATCTTGGGCTAGCAGGTCAAGATGGAGCTATGTAGACAGACACTTCTCTGAGCTGAGCTTGATCTGTATCTTAGTCAATACCATGTGAATAAACTTCAAATGAGATTTAGCAAACAAAGGTATTTGGATAAGTGGACACTGTGCTGGTGGTTGGAGTAGCTGTAACAGGGCCTCCTGGGAGTTGCAGACAGGTTATTCCCTCTACGCTCCTACACTTGATAAATGGTATTCTCCCATTTGAGTAAACTTTGTTTCGGAGTTTACTTACAGAGTTATAGGGCCAAATTTACACAGGGGCTGGTGGTTGGAATTAGAGAGACAATGCCTTCTGGGAGTTGCAGTCAGGTCACTGTAGGAGGCTGGCCTGGCTTAGTAACTTTGCACCTAACATTCACTAAGGGCCAGATGTAGCAAAGGGTTTTACCCATTCTGTCCTTATGGGAAAATGTGTTCATGCATATGGCTCTAAGTGAGGGTTAGACATATAGGTGACTTATAAGCTACTTAAGTGCAGTGTAAAACGGCTTTGAAATAATGTGGACGTTATTTCACTCAGGCTGAAGTGGCAGTCCTGTGTAAGAATTGTCTGAGCTCCCTATGGGTGGGAAAATAAATGCTGCAGCCCATAGGGATCTCCTGGAACCCCAATACCCTGGGTACCTAGGTACCATATACTAGGGAATTATAAGGGTGTTCCAGTGTGCCAATTAGAATTGGTAAAAATGGTCACTAACCTGCAGCAACAATGTTAAAGGCAGAGAGAGCATACGCACGGAGGTTCTGGTTAGCAGAGCCTCAGTGACACAGTTAGGCACCACACAGGGAACACATTCAGGCCACAAACTATGGGTACTGGGGTCCTGGCTAGCAGGGTCCCAGTGAGACAGTAAAAACACCCTGACATATACTCACAAACAGGCCAAAAATTGGGGTAATAAGGCTAGAAAGAGGCTACCTTCCTACACAACCCCTCCACCCCAAATGAAGGACAATAAGGCTAACCTTGGCCAGTTGAGTCTTTATTGTCTAAGTGGTGATAAGTGGAGAGTAGCTCTGCAATAGATTGATTACTGCCTTTATCATCCACTGTATGGTTACTTCCCTGTGGGGATATGAACCACCCTGTTTGGAGCTTTTTAGCTAGCCAACAATGTGAAGTTATATTCTCAGAGTTCCTATTAGTATGTTTTAGTTTAGAACAGTGGGATTGGTCCACTGGGCCTATATCAAGTGATGAGAATGATAGACAGGGATGCTGTCTCAATAAAGCCATTGCTGGCCAAAAAGTGTGTCCATATGGCTGTAAGAGGGAACAGGGCTGCTGGTTCTCTTGAGTAGGAGCAGGGCAGGTCTGCTGTCCTATAAGCTCCACACTAGGGCAGGGCTGCTGTCCTAAGTGTTATGAGGCAGTGCAGGGTTGCTGCACTAAAGTTTCTCTTGGAGGGTTGGAGGGATGCTCCATGTTAACTAAACTAGTGTAATTTTTCACATCAGGATTAGTTATCCCACAGAGAGGTACTTTCACCTCAGGGAATACAGCAGTAGTAGCTGATGGATCCCTTGGTACAGTTTCCACCCCAGGAGAGGTTTCTCCCACCACAGGACTGGTATCCTTAGTGGCAGGGTGGGGAAGGGATACGTTGATACCCTTCTTACCTGTTGGTGGAGAGGGATTATGAGATTTCAGGCCTTTTTCTCTCCTTTGCTTTTTCATTTCAGCTGAAATGAGAGAAAGCAATTCCTCTGGGATACCCAGCATGGATGCATGGATGCTAAACTCTACCTCAGCCCAACCTGAGGCCTCTAGGTCATTACCTAAGAGACACTTTACAGGTAAGCAAGGTGATACCACCACCTGCTTAGGGCCAGTAACTCCACCCCAACTAAACTGAACTATAGCTAAGAGGAGGAATTGAGTGGAGTTATGGACATCAATAATCTTGTACTGTTGTCCAATGAGGTGTAGTGCAGGAGATACCAGGTTTTCAGTCACCAAAGTGATTCTGGCACCTGTGTCCCTGTAGGCCTGGGCCTCAACACCATTTATTAAAACTGACTGCCTGTACTTATCCATTGTAAGGGAACAAGCAGCCAGTGTGGCAAGGCCAGTGCCACCAGGTGTGACAGAAACTGTTTTGGGACTGACCTCCCCAGTTTCTACGAAGGACCCAAAAGTGAACCCAACTACACCCTTATTTTGACTGTTGCCATCAGTCCCACCACTATTACCACTACTGCTAGGGGCACTAGAGTTTGATGTATTAGTGGTGGTCGGCTCAGGGGCTTTACCTGGACAGGTCTTATCCCCTGGCCAATGGCCCTTATTTTTACACACATAGCACCAAGGCTTTTTAGTGTGTGTGGGTTGTGAAGAAGAGTTAGAAGATGATTTATCTGCACCCCCTGAAGAGTGTTTAGGATGTGAAGAAGGATCTTTGGTTTTACTTTTATCCCCATGCTTATCCTGAGATTTCTCACCACCTTTCTTTTTGCCATCCTTGCCACCCCCTGTATGAGCTTTTCTGCTCACTCTTGTTCTGACCCATTTGTCTGCCTTCTTTCCCAATTCTTGGGGAGAGGTCAGATCTGAGTCTACCAAGTACTGGTGCAACAATTCAAACACACAGTTATTCAAAATATGCTCTCTCAGGATTAGATTATATGGGCTTTTTTAGTCAGTCACCTTACTGCCATGTAACCATCCCTCCAAAGCCTTCACTGAACAGCCGACAAAGTCTATCCAGTCTTGAGAGGACTCTTTAATGGTATCTCTGAACTTTATCCTGTATTGTTCAGTGGTTAATCCAAATCCATCTAAGAGTGCATCCTTCAAAACTTTGTAGTTGTTGGCATCACTTTCTCTGACAGTAAGGAGCCTATCTCTACCCTTGCCAGTGAAAGATAGCCACAATATAGCAGCCCACTGCCTTTGAGGGACCAACTGTACCATACAAGCCCTTTCAAGTGCAGCAAACCACATGTTAATGTCATCCCCCTCCTTGTAAGGGAGGACTATCTTATGCACGTTCCTAGAATCTTGTTCTCTTACAGGATTACTATCAGGAACACTGCTGGTGCCACCATAGGGAGCTAACCCAAACCTCTGCCTTTTCCTCTCTACTTCTAGAGATTCCCTGTCTAAGGCCAACTGCTGCTGTCTCAGCTTCAGTCTGGCCTCTTCCAACCTCAGCTTTCTGAGTTCCCTCTCTAGGGTGTTATCCTCAGGGTGGGAGGCTTGGGAATTCTGAGACACAGAGGAAATGTGGGAATTGGCAGAAGTGGACCTGGCTCTAACCACCAGAACCCTAGTTACCTGGCCTTTTGGAGTGAAAGGTGCCCTACTAGTGTGTGACCCCCTCACACTACCAGTGTCACCAGGTGGCATGTTAGCTGGCAGGTCTTTGGATGAACTCTCTCCAGAGTCCTCAGTGCCCTCCCCTGATTCTTGCTGGGTACACCCCTCCTCTACCTCCTGATCCTGGGATGGGCCAGACTGGTTCTGGTCACTTTCTAGGAGAAGGTTAAGGAGAAGATCTTTGGTAGGGTTCTTACCAATGCTTAAGCCTCTTTCTATGCAGAGACCCCTCAAAATTGTAAATTGTAAACTACCATAGGTTGCCTGGACAACTGTGGTAATAAGCTCAACTGCAGACACAGTTGTTAGAAAGGGTTTAGGGCAGAGAGAAAAAAAGTTGTTAGAAACTTTTAAAGAAAAGAGAAACACTTTTCAAACTTTTCAAAACTTTTGAAAACTTTTTAAGAACTTTGTAGAAAGTTTTTAGAAAGAAAGTTAAACTGTTTAGGTTAACTGTGTATATTTTTAAGTATTTGGAATATGTTTTTCTTATGAAAAGCACCAATGACAAAGTGGTAAAGCAGTTACAAGTACTTATCCCACCGCTGCACCACCAATGTAGGAGGCTGGCCTGGCTTATAGTGGGTACCTGATGGTACTTACACCTTCTGCCAGGTCCAGTTATCCCTTATTAGTAGATTAGTAGTGTTCTAGCACCTTAGGCTGATAGAGGTAGCTATAGCAGAGCAGCTTAGGCTGAACTAGGAGACATGCAAAGCTCCTACTATACCACTTATATCATATAGCACTATATCACAAGAATCACAATACTCAGAGTTACTAAAAATAAAGGTACCTTATTTTAGTGACAATGTGCCAAAATTATCTCAGAGGGTATACTCCATTAGGAGGTAAGTAAAATACACAAAATATACACACAAACCAAAATCAGGTAAGTAAACAGTTAGAAAAGTAGTGCAAACACTGTAGAATACAAAAGGATGCAATAGGCCTAGGGGCAACACAAACCATATACTAAAAAAAGTGGAATGCAAACCACTTAGGGACCCCAGGCCTAGTGTAGTATGTAGAGGGTTGCTGGGAGTATAAGAAAACACTAAGGATGTCCAAGATACCCCACCCCAAGACCCTGAAAAGTGGGAGTAAATTTAGCCTACTTCCCCAGAAACACTCTAAAGTTGTGAAATGAACTCTGCAAAGACAGCAACTGACTGCAAAGCATTGGAGACGGATTCCTGGGCCTGAGGACCTGTAAAGGAAGGGGACCAAGTCCAAGAGTCACAAAAGTGTTCAGGGGGGGCAGGAGGTCGCCCCTTGGAGGAAGGCACTCAGCAGAACAGAGAGCCCACGCAGAAGCAGGCAACACCCACAGAAGCACTTGAACGAGTGTTCAAGAAATCTGAGTATGGTGGTCGTCTCAACACTACAAAGGAGGGTCCCAAGAATCCAGTGGTCAACTCAGTGAGTTGAGCAATGTAGGATGGAGTGCTGGGGACCTGGGCTATGCTGTGCAGGAAGGATTCCTTGCAAAAGTGCACAGAAGCCCTAGCAGCTGCAGTTCACGCAGTACACAGGATTTCTGTCTGGCGTGGGGAGGCAAGGACTTACCACCACCAAATTTGGACAGAAGGACCACTGGACTGTCGGGGTCACTTGGACCCAGCTCATGTGTTCCAGGGACCATGACCTATAAGCTACTTAAGGGCAGTGTAAAACGGCTGTGAAATAACGTGGACGTTATTTCACTCAGGCTGCAGTGGCAGTCCTGTGTAAGAATTGTCTGAGCTCCCTATGGGTGGTAAAAGAAATGCTGCAGCCCATAGGAATCTTCTTGATCCCCAATACCCTGGGTACCTAGGTACCATATACTAGGGAATTATAAGGGTGTTCCAGTGTGCCAATTAGAATTGGTAAAAGTGGTCACTAGCCTGCAGTGACAATTTTAAAGGCAGAGAGAGCATAAGCCCTAAGGATCTGGTTAGCAGAGCCTCAGTGATGCAGCTAGGCACCACACAGGGAACACATTCAGGCCACAAACTATGGGCACTGGGTTCCTGACTAGCAGGGTCCCAGTGAGACATTTAAAACACACTGACAAATAGGGTTTTCACTGTGAGCACTGGGGTCCTGGCTGGCAGGATCCCAGTGAGACAGTAAAAATACCTTGACATATATTCACAAATGTGTGGTTAACAAGGCTAGAAAGAGGCTACCTTCCTACAGGCACTCCTTCTACTTCACATATTAGACAAATGTTATCCTCCCAAGGTGAGTAAACTTCATTTGAGAGTTCACAGACAGGTATATTTAGGCACATGAATACTGTGCTGGTGTTTGGAGTTAGAGTAACAGTGCCTCCTGGGAGTTGCAGTCAGGTCACTCCCTCTGCTACACATACTATACAAATGGTATCCTCCCAGGTGAGTACACTTCAATTGAGAGTTAAGAGAGGGGATAGCTGGGCAATTATAGACAGGGCTAGTGTTTGGAGTTTTAGTAAAAGAGCCTATTGTTTTTTTCAGTCAGGTTCACAAATAGATATGTGTGAGCAAGTGAACACTGGGCTGGTGTTTGGAGTTAGAGAAACAGTGCCTCCTGGGAGTTGCAGCCAGATCACTTTCTCTACTACATACACTATGCAAATGGTTTCCTCCCAGGTGAGTACACTTCAATTGAGAGTTAAGACACAGGGATAATTGGGCAAGTGTACACTGGGCTGGTGTTTGGAGATACAGAAACAGGGCCATTTGGCTTTGCAGTCAGGCCACTCCCTCTACTTCACACTAGACAAATGTTATCTTCCCAGGTGAGTACACTTCATGTGGGAGTTCACTGACAGATGTATTGGGCCAAATGAACACTGGGCTGGTGTTTGCAATTACAGAAACTGGGCCTCCTGGCAGTTGCAATCAGGTTACTCCTTCTGCTTCCCAACACATGACAAATGTTGGGTTTTACATATCTGTATGAAAGCTGTATTTAGATTTGAGCATACATTTACATTTTGGGAGATACCATGAATCCTTATATGTGTTTTTGGTGTTGTGAGATTTACAGGCAGCATTTGGGAATATGGCACGTGATGGGCCTTAGTAGCTGTGATGTTGGTTTGGGTATTGAATGTTGGTCAGGTATATTAACAAGACAGTAATAAAAGCTAAGCTGTGAGCACGCATGACATTTCAGGTTAGTGACAATTTTTGTGCTGTCATTCACCAGATTCCACTCCCCCAGGTATTCCTGTCTAGCCCGCAAAATGGCCAAAACCTTCTTCTCCCAGGGAAAGAGTCTTAACCGGGTACTGAGAGGACCACTACCAGTCTTCTTGGGCTCCAACTGCTGCCTGGAGACCAGGGAATGGACCTTGCTTCTGAGGTCATTTCATCTCTTCCTTATGTCCTCCTTTGTGCGCGGGATGGTGCCTATAGCATTCCCTCTGTCAACTATCCTGTCCCACATTTCCATTTTTCTACTGAGAGGAGTGTGCTGGACTTGGGATTCAAACAATTGTGGCTCTACTCTTATGATTTCATCCACCACGACACTCAACTCATCTTCTGAGAAATGGGGATTTTTGGAACATGATATGGTGGACAAAAAAAGTGGGTAACAAGGACATACTTAACAGGGGAAGTGCAATAGGGAGTGAATGAACAAAAATGTGTGCAGGGTGTTCTATGGCATGGTGGAAAAAGGGGTGCCTAATCTATGTAAAATTCAATAAATGGTGCTTGTGGTTGTTTTGCTCCATTTCGAAATGTAAAGTATTGTGGTATGTGAAGGGGTGTTTTTTTATAGTGTGATTTGCAGGTATGTCCACTGAAACAATGTGTGTCAGCTGTTTGTTACTTTGCTAGATGTAGACTGCGGAGGTTGACTGCCATTGGCTAACCGCCACGAGGAGCCCACTATGGGGACTGTGTGTTTTTCAATAGGCTTGGTGGTTGGCCACGGTGCTGACGATGCTGTAGGGTGGACCACCTAGATACAAGCCCCAGCACCACTGACAGTCTGCTTTTTTTGCTTGGTGGGCGACCGCCCTGCCTGTTTGCATTGTAATACTGTGGTCTGGGGTCTGCCGTCAGAACGGTCTTTATGGGACCTCCAACATGGTAGTCAGGCAGTCTGAACGCCAAAGTCATAATCAGGCCCTATATCTCTCCTAGTTACTCTTGCACAAAAAGTATGCAAATTAGAGAATGAAAAAGTACAGTATTGTCAGGGGGAAGTTCAATACATAGGTCTATTGTTGTCAGCTTCTGGTCGACGAGTAACCCCTGACAGACCAGCATCCATTCGTCAGATGACAGAACCAGAAACTGGTAAAGGAATGCAGCTGTTTCTTGATCTTTGTAACTATGTGAGACAATGTTTTTTTATTATAGTACCTTGATTGCACCTTTGTTAGCTTCTGTCAAACAGGCCAAAGACAGAAATTACAAGATAACACGGACATAAGAGATGAGGGAGACTTTTCAGAAATTAAAGACCAAAATAACAAATTCTTTGGTCCTGGGGACTCCTGATTATGCCAGGGAATTGTATTTATTTTGCCATTGCAATGGTCAGGTGATGACAGCCATCCTTACACCAAAATATTCTTTGGGACATAAGCCAATTGCATATTTCTGTGGACTGTTAGATCAAGTAATGAAAGGGCATTATACCCGTGAACAGGCTCTCACTACTGCAGCTTTTCCAGTACAGAAAAGCAACCCCATTGTTATAGGGGCACCTTTGACACTTTATGCGGAACATGCAGTATTTGCTATCATTCAGAATGCCGAGACTACTCTGACAACACAAAGTGTGTCAGGATATGAGTTGATACTGTCACTACCATCTTTGAAGATTGTGAAGTGTCATACGGTGAATCCTGCAACATTCTTTGCCCATCCAGTGTTAGAATCTGAGGATGATGTGCATGATTGTGTAACTAAAGTTCCTAATGAGTCTGGTCTAGCAATAGTGGATCCCATACCGGATAGCATGGTCTGTATTGTTGATGGTTCTTCACCAATTGCCCAAGATACAGCAATTAGATACACAGGTGCAGCAGTAGTCAGGGCACAACGACATGACTCTATCATTACCAAGCAGCAGAATTATCAGCATTAATAGCAGTGCTTAAGCAAGCAAAAGGAGAAGTTATTAGAAATTATTCAGATTCGGCTGATGTGACAACTACTGTACATTCCAGCATCATGAGATGGACAGGAGAGGTTTTCTTAAGTCAGATGGAAGCCCTGTTGTGCACAGAAAACTCCTAGAAGCTCTAATAGAGGCACTTGCACTATCACAGGTGGTGGCAGTTGTGAAGTGCGCAGTACATACCAGTGGACAGGATTGTGTGTTGTGGGGTAATACACTAGCAGATTGGGCAGCTAAATATGCATCTAGATGTACACCGCAGCTAGTGCCAGCAGCATCACAACATGTCCCTGTCTTGGTAGTTCAGACTGAATCTAATTCCAACACAGATACACATTTTGTGGAGACACCATGTTGACATCTGTGCGAATTGCAGGAAGCTGCTCCTCAACATGAAAAACAGTTATGGGAGGACAGAGGATCTACTGCGTCAGGGAATAACCTAATACATAGACAGCTATCTACAGGTATACCTGTGATACCACAGGCCTTACTTATGATAGCTCTTGATAAATAGCATTTACCAGCTCATACTCCAAGGGAACATTTGTATATGCAAATACAACATGACTGGTTTGTTCCTAATCTGCACAACATATTTACTATGGACCTTCATTACTGCATTGTCTGGTTGCAGTTTCTTCCAAATCCCACACTTAAAGTTATACATTCCACCATTCCACAGCCACAGGGTGGCTTTAAGGCTCTTCACATGGACTTGTGAACATAATTGATAGGTGCAGCAACTATAGGTATCTTATAGTTGTGGTCTGCCCTTTTTCCTGATGGATAAAGTAGGACCATGTGTTCATTGTGATGATAAATCAGCAGTTACCTTTCTAATTCGAGAAGTAATTCCACAATAGGGAATTCCTGAGGGAATAAGATCTGACAATGGCACCCATTTTGTCAATGCAAAATGTATGCATATTAAAGCACAGTTAGGGATAAAACATAAGTTATCCTCTGTGGATCACCCTCAAAGTAATGTCATTGTTGAACGCCTAAACAGAATTTTGAAGAGTAAGATCAGTAAGCTATGAGCTGCATTGCTTAAGAAATGGCTGTATTGCCTACCACTGGTAATTTTTTCCCTTAGGTATACACCTAGTTCTGATCATCACTTAAAGCTCCATCAGAGAGTGACAGGGAGATTTATGAATATGCAAGTCTCTGCCACAAGAAGTAGTGTAGAGGGAGAAAGAGGAGAAGCGTGCCAATGTTGAGGTCAACTTCCCAGTTGTGCACACAGGAGACAAAATTGTGTGAGAAATTTAACTTGTAAATGGAGAGAGCTATGCTTTGATAGACCTTACACGGTCACCATGGTGACCCCTACTGCCACCAAGGTAGATGCCAGAAAAGCCTGGATTCACCACACCCATGCTTGTCTAAGTCCAGCATCTCATTTAGACTTATGAACAATGTAAATGGAACACGAGGGTGGAAGAGGATAGTCATTATAAACATATCCACTTCCACCTCTGCTTTTGGACAATTATTTTTTGAAAGAACAGCACAAAAGATATGTATTTGTGCTTTTTTGTTTCTCTTTTGACCCTTTTGTCCTTTTTATTTTTCTACAACAATGACTTCTTTAGTCATAATATTTTATATGTACGAAGGGAACTTTCTTATCGTAAATAAAGTGACTCGTAATACCCATTTGTTGGAAAATATGTGGTATCAGCATATGTTAGACATAGGTTTGCAAAATACTAATGAGTCTTGTTTTGTGTGCTTGTTAATTCCTCATGGTACTGGATCACATAGGCTATATTTTACAAGAGAAGTGACCCGAAAGTACAGCTTTATGTGTACTACATATTTACTTATGCATTATAATCGAAGAAAAAGAACTGCAGAATATTATGGTACAAGTACTTGGGGTGACATTCCTCAGGAGTATCGTTTGTTCAATGATGCACAGCTATTTTTTTTAAATATTCTGCAGTTTTTTTAGGCCAAAGCAACAGCTCAATGGATAGAGATAATTTGATGGGAACTTCTTGAAACTATCAACACTACCAAGTCTGTATTCAACGCAGTTAAGGAAGAGCTACTTGTGATGAGAATAATGGTGATGCAGCACAGCTATGTACTTGACCTTATGATGACCTTGCAAGGGGGAATATGTAAATTAATTGGAAGAGCGCATTGTACCTTTATTCTAACAAATGATGCAGATAATGGAACTTTATTAGAAGCTATACAGACACTGCAGAATCTACAAAAGAAGATGGTAGAAGAAGGAGGTGCCCCAGATAATTGGCTCAGTGGGTAATTGACATTACTGCCATCCTGGATGTCTGGACTGTTGGGAGCTTTGATTCCCTCTATTATAGCCATAATAATAATATGTTGTGTAATACAGTTGATTCTAGCATGTTGTAAAAGAGTAGGTAAAAAGGCAGAAGGCATGTTTCCAATTAGGACACCAACACCTGTGGTTGATTCTCAGGGGAAATGTATCACTTAGTGCCAAATGAAGACAAAGTTTTAGATCCAATAATTGAATTATCAACTAGAGGGGGCAAAGTTACAGAAAATGTAGAAAATGCACATGAAAAATAGTACAACAAGAGAAATTGGCAGAAAGTGCTATGCAGCTGTATGAAATCAAAGAACACTGCAGGCCCACATCCAGTGCTGACTGGAATAAGGTAAGAAGTTTGCTTGAGTACACTGAAATAAGCAACCTGAAAGGATTGCATTTAAAAGCTAACTTGTGTTTAGCAAGCATGTATGTATTTACGACATTAGGCATACAGGCTCACTGGCATGTACTTCATGTTTCCAAATAGATTGTAAACCTGATTAGACAATGAGTGCAGGAAATCTAATCAGCTCAGACTACACCAAAGTATTGGTGTTACAATGATAAGGCACACATTGTAATAAAACTGAGGGGCATATTTATACTCCGTTTGCGCCGAATGTGCGTCGCAAATTCGGCGCAAAACTAACGCCATATTTATACTTTGGCGTTAGACGCGTCTAGCGCCAAAGTATGGGCAAATAGCGTCATTTTTTTGCGTGAATGCCTTCCTTGCGTTAATGAGATGCAAGGAAGGCGTTCCCGTCTAAAAAAATGACGGCGACGCAAATGCGTCGTATTTATACTCCCGGGCAAAAATCACGCCCGGGAGTGGTCGGGTAAAAAAACCCCGCATTTGCGCCACTTTTTAACGCCTGGGTCAGGGTAGGCGTTAAGGGGCCTGTGGGCTCAAAATGAGCCCACAGGTGCCCTCCCCTGCCTCCCGGGACCCCCCCTGCCACCCTTGCCCACCCCAGGAGGACACCCAAGGATGGAGGGACCCATCCCAGGGACATTCAGGTAAGTTCAGGTAAGTATAATTGTTTTTTTTTTTTTTTGGGTGGCATAGGGGGGCCTTATTTGTGCCCCCCTACATGCCACTATGCCCAATGACCATGCCCAGGGGACATAAGTCCCCTGGGCATGGCCATTGGGCAAGGGGGCATGACTCCTGTCTTTACTAAGACAGGAGTCATGTAAATGGCGTCTGGGCGTCGTTAAAAATGGCGCAAAACGGGTGGAGGCGATTTTTTGCGTCAACCTGACTTGCACCATTTTTAAGACGCCCTAGCCCCACTTTTCCCAACGCCGGCGCTGCCTGGTGTACGTGGTTTTTTTCCACGCACACCAGGCAGCGCCGGTCTGCTTGCGCCGGCTAACGCCATTCAATAAATACGGCGCCCGCATGGCGCTTCAGAATGACGTTAGCCGGCGCAAAATTTTTTGACGCTAAACTGCGTTAGCGCAGTTTAGCGTCAAAAAATATAAATACTGGCCTGTATTTCCTGTAGACAGGTATGTACGCAAGAGTGAAGAACGGCTAATTTTTTGAGCTTTGTTAAAACCACAGGTAAAGAATGCATAGATAATTTGTTTAGAGTTAAGGGGTTAGGGGGGTCACAGGTGTTCAAATGTTTTATTTTTCAATCTATGACGTGCCAGTCTTGTAAAAAAGCATTTTGTGATTTTGTATATAAGAGGCTGTCTGTACCATAGCAACTTAAGACCGGCTGCCTGCCGTGTGAGAAGGATTGATCTCCCTGCTGTGACAGTAAAAGGCTGTCTTTTCATTGCCAAAGAGGAGTTTGTCTTTCTTTTCATTTTTTAGGTTTTTATTTACCCTGCAGCACTATACGCAAACACTCCTGCATGCAACAGAGTAACCCTTGCACCATGGCGCAAGGGTGCCTGCATTGGCAGCCCATTGTGCACCAGGGCTGAGGAAAGAACAGGAATGCACTGTATTGCCTTGAATACAGACCATTCCTGCCCTTTCCCAGTAACACATTGCAGCGCAGCAAAGTGACTTGCTGCACTGCATCACTTTGTCCGATTGCAGGCATGGACAGAGGATTTTCACATTCTTTCCGACTTCCAGGTAGGATTTAGGAAAGGAATGAGTACAATAGATCAGGTATTCAGGTTCAATCTCCTTTGTTGGAAATATCTGTCACTGAATAAGAGCCTCCTGTATGTAGCCTTCATTGATCTAAAAGCTGCTTTTGATATGGTCCCCTGTGATCTATTGTGGAATGTCTTGGATGGATATCAACTTGATGGAGAACTACTAAGATTGATTAGGTATCTTCATGAGGGAACGTACGCTCAAGTACATTGGTCTCAAAGTGGCGACTTAACAGAAGCAATACCTGTTAACAGGGGGGTTAGGCAGGGGTGCGTTCTGGCCCCAATATTGTTTAATCTTTATATTAATGGTGCGGCAGACCAATTATTACATTTCAACCACGATGCCCCAAAGCTCGCTGGAACCCCTGTCCCCATTTTAATGTTCGCTGACGATACTCTACTAATTTCAAGAACACCTATGGGCTTGCAAAATGAATTGGATGCTTTTTATCAATTTTGTTTGAATAGAGGGCTTGAAATAAATCCAACAAAATCAAAGTTCATGGCTTTTAACCCACATAAATCGTTTAGGGGGAAAATGACCCTAGCATGCCAACCAGTGGAGAGAGTCAGACAATTTGATTATCTGGGGATCAGGCTAAGCGATGACCAAAAATGGTCGGCGCAGATTGGGAAGAGTTTGACAGCCTTGATGCAAAGGTCTTCAGTGATAGGGAGAAATATTGCAAATACCTGGCAAGGGGAGATATCACCTGCTATTACTGTTAATAAAGCAGCGACAGTTGCAGCCTCAACCTATGGTGCTGAGCTCTGGGACCATACTAATTCCAGGTGTTTGACTATGGCAGAAAAACGCTTTTTACAGAACTTTCTGCGACTGCCGACGAGCACCCCTCTTACTCCGCTTAGATTCGACCTAGCCTTAAATGAAATCCACTACGAAATTGCGCTAAGACCACTTAAATATTGGGTGCGTCTTTGGACTCCAGAGCACCTGTCTATCCTACACATAGCATTAAAGGAGTTTCTTGTAGGTGACTGTGTATTAAAGATCCCTTGTCTTAGACACATTAGAGACACGTGTAAACTCCTTAAAATGGAGGAGGTGTGGAGTGCTCCATATAACCTGACCAAGGAAGCAAAAGAGCGTATTAATAGGTGTTATTGGGAGAACATCCTGGTGCAAATTTGGACGGAAAACCAAGGTAGTCTGACGCTACAGGTCCTGGATCATAAACGCAGCCCCAAATTTGAGGCCTCTATGGATAACATAAATCCTCCCTATACCAAAACACTTTTTATTAAGTTTAGATTAGGGATCCTCCCACTTAAGACATTCACTGCACGATGGAGCGTGGAGGACTGTAACTCAATATTTTGTCATTATTGCCAAAAGACAAAAGAGTCACTAGCGCACTTTATGTTCTTTTGCCCTAGATATCTGGTGCCCAGGAAGAAGTGGATTGCCCCGTTATGTAGGTTAATGGGGATAAGGCAATAGAACACAGCCTTACGTCTCTTCATTACTGACACAAATGACAAAATATTTTTTTCTGTCGCAAGATACCTGCAAAGTGCATGGGCAATAAGAAATAGAGAATTGTCATAATTGTGTGTTTTAACATATTGGTTTTAGATTCTACTCATTTATTTATCTTAAGAAGTAAGTTGTAAATTGACCAGAGCCAAGATACGGTGGTCATCGCACTACATATTTAACACTTTAAGACAAAAGATTTTAGAATAATGTCTGTATTATATTGGTTTTATAAAAAGTGATTTTAATATTTATTTAGGGTCTTAATGCATAATGTGGTAATTGCTGCTGACTTCCATTTGTAACTTGCATACTGCTCAACTATGATATGATGTTTTATTGTTTACTTTTATGGCTTTTAGCTGAAATAAAGTATATAATTTGGCATCACTTTGTCATTAATATGCTCCCTAGTTTTGTACATATGAAATGGTCACAACCAGCCCAATTCTATGATTTGGACCCGTTTTGGCCATAGAAAGGCTTTGTACATCTGACTCTGAATTCCTAATTCAACTGGTAGCTGGCTAAAGAGCAGACAGTATGCACAATTTGGACAGTAGCCAAGCAGATAGCAGAGAAACTTCACTATTTAGCCATCTGTGGTCTAAACAGCTGAAATCATGCATTATTATGCCTAGTGGGTGGGGGCATGCATGGGACCCACTCCCTGTTTACTTTTGGCCAAAGAGGCCCCACTTCACTGGGGGTCGATGCAAAACTGATCTGGGGCCCTAGGACCTCAAACTTGGAATCCCAAGCAATAGAAAGGGCAGACAGTGCCCCACTCTGCCTCCTGCATCAGTGAATTGGGTAGGTGGAGAACCGCCAAACATACAGCAGCCTGCATGCATGGATGAGGCTTGGGAGAACAATAACAGGCTGGCTTCTGTGCATAGCACAAGGAAGGAATCCCAGTCACAGGGACCTTGGGACTCCCTCCTCAGCCCCACCACCTCAATGACCTTGGAGGGTGTCCCAAGTGGGAGTGGGCACTCCCTCAGAAAATGAACATTGCATGTGAGGCTGCCTGAAAGCAGTCTGTCTCTCCCAAAAGCAGTGGAAATGCTGATACTACAATATTCACGACTTCCGGAGGAGCGCCCCATAATTCCCCTCCGGCTCTTTATTTTTGCACATTTTCTTTGCTTTTGGTGGCTGCAGGGTGGCAGGGCAACACCAACGATAGAATGAAGGCGTGGGTGGCTGCTGGGCAGTAGCTCCCCCCACAGAGTCTTTTTAAAGTTTTCATCCTATCTTTGGGGTAACAAGGAACCCACTGAAATTTCTCTAATTTTTCCAGAGCATTTCCAATGCTGGAACATCTGTTCTACAGCTTGGGGAGGGGCGCCTTCTAGGATCTAACCTTATGGGTGCAGATATTGTAGCCTGAAGATGTATAAAGGAGATAGGTCTCCTAAAGAATCCTCAAGGCGCTAAGTCTATGATTGCATGTTATGTAG
The DNA here is from genome assembly GCF_031143425.1 of Pleurodeles waltl. Lineage (NCBI taxonomy): Eukaryota > Metazoa > Chordata > Amphibia > Caudata > Salamandridae > Pleurodeles > Pleurodeles waltl. Next base: position 391,923,117 of record NC_090450.1, read on the forward strand.
TTAAAATATGATGCATTCTATGGTCTGCTTTTATAATTGTATTTTTATGGTTTAAAAGTTTATAACAAATACACAGGTGCATGTTTTGCACATTTTCAATATTTTATTGATATGATAATGTTGACAATCATTTTTGCTAACAGCATGTATGTTTTACTAATAGCAATTAGTATATTTACATTTGTTATTATTGATGATTGCATTTACATACAAAATGATGTCTATAACATGTGGTTTATTGATCGTGGTCCAATCGAGTAGACTTACCATATATATTTGTATGACACTTTTAGTGGAATCAAAGGTGATTATGCAATATCATCTATGTAATTTCCTCATCTACTAATGTATATATTTGTAAATAACTGCTCAGTATTTAATAGTGTGTGTGTGTGTGTATGTGTGTAATGAATGTACTTCTCCTTTTTCTAAAGAAAAGGTACTGTCTGGACCATCATTTATTGAGTGTTATTATTGTGTGTCAGTAAATGATGGTTAGTAGCCTACACCACCTCCCCTGAGTAGGCTTCAGTGCTACAATGTGGTACTTGGTTCTCAGTAAGGACAATTGTGGACCTATTACTTGTGCAGGCCACACAACTAATAACCCAACTTCCTACAGGAGTATCGCGATTGGCGTCCATCTCTCTATGCAAGTTAGTGCTAAAACTGGTTTAAATGCAATGTGCACCCAGACTCACAAGTTTAAATATCCCAATAACAATTGAAATGAACCTCTGAATATTTCCAAGTTAATTTACAAGACATGACTCAGAATGCCACCACATTATACCAAGGGCCAAGACATAGCAACTTGGGAGGCTCAGGATAGAGCTGTCACATACGCCACAAACACAACTTTAAACTTACTGAAATAGGTGGCTTATGTTAAAAATGATTAGATCATATGCAAGATTAGCTAAACCGGTTTACTCTTCTACTGATATGTAGTTGTTTTTTCCAAAAGAGTAATTGAAATGTACGAAGGCCAGCTATTGTATTACAACAAGGCTCCATGTCATCAGAACTTCTCCTTTCCTGCTGTCAGTTTTCATACCACAAACCGGTGCATTCTGGAGTTAGTAATTCTATATCAGTTCAATCAAACAATTCAGACTAATAAATGCTTTATTAAAAGTAAAGGCCAGAACTGGAAAAGTTAACGGTGACATGATGCCAGTGACATTGTACCGTCCGACATTTTAAGTGATCTTTTAAAAATAGAAGCACTTTCTTAGGATCCTCTATGCAAGCCACCAAAGAAGTGTAATTGAGAGTCTTCATTCCAATCACATACCAGAAGGGAAAAAAAACTATGGCCCAAATGTATGGTGGCCTTGCGCCATTCTAACGCCACATCAGCATCATTTTTTACGCTGATGTGGCGTTGTAAGGGCAAAAACCCTGTGTCATATTTACACAGTGAAGCAATGCTTTCATTGCTCCACTTTGTAACCTTTTGAGCCACATGTATGCAAGGGGGGTGTTCTGGTGCTGGGGGGGGGCAATAAAAATGGCACAAAGGAATCTATGAGATTCCTTTGCACCATGTCTATAGGCATTCTTTAATGCCTGCTAAGTGCAGGTGTTAAAACGAGGCTTCATTTGTGTTTAATGGGTCTCTGGGTTCTTTGCAGGATTAGCGTCAACATTTTTGACGCTAGCCCTTCAAAGCGCCAGACTAGCATAAAATTTATGGTGCTAGTCCCCCTGACTACCGCCATGGTGCACTGTATTTTAAATACGGCGCACACATGGTGGCATTAGGGGGGCACTAAGGGGCGCAAGAAAAGTGGTGCAGCACCTCTTTTCATAATCTGGGCCTATATAACTTTGTGCTAGACAATTTTTATTGGAAGTGAAAGAAACATCCATTAATAAATCTTCCACAAAATATGTCGAGCTACAGGATTACAGAGTTGAATTACTTCTACTCTTACACCCTAACATTGAATCCAAATATATCCCTGCACCCTCCCTGTCCTTCCAACCGGTATTATACATCCCTCCCAATCCTTTATCACACTTCGAAAGGGTACCCGAAACTTGGGCTAAAGATGATGAACCCTGTGACGCCTCCAGGAAAGGTATTTTATAGATTGGATAGAATTACTGGCAGAGGTGGAGGTCTAGCTATCATCTGTAAGTTCTTCCTTTCCTGTCATTGGGACACCATAGCTCTTACTTCAGAGATTTGTGAGGGAATGTACTCCAAAATTCGTCAGAAAAATGTAGTACTATTAGAAGGAGTCTTGATCTATCGGCCTCCAGGTCCTTAGTCCAACTTTTTGCAGTATTGGTCAAATTTAATTGAACCTCTTACTATGTCCATGAAATGTATTATATCAGGGGACCTTAATATTCATTTTGATGATGGTCAGAAGCCACATATTAAAGAACTCTTGAATCTCATGGCGGTTTTTGACTGGGAACTAAAAGTTACAACACCCACACATAAAGCAGGCCATTGATTAGATGGGATATTTGCCCGTCCTGAGGATTGTGTGATGCTGACAAATAGCCCGCTTGATTGGACTGACCATCATCTTCTTACTTTCAATTTTACAAATGTCCACCCTTCTCAGCATCCGCCTAATCTGAAACCAATTAGATATTGGAACTGTATAAAGAAGCTACAGTTAGGCCCGGTACTGGCATCAGGTTGGGAAGCTGCAAACAGCCTCTGTTTGTCAGCAACTGAGAGCTTTAATTATGGAATTAATACCGCAATCAATCAACTTGCACAACTTAAAATCCCTGTTTTTTCAGAAAATAAAAAAGCAAGCTGTCCCTGGTTCCCTAAGGACCTCAAACACTTACAGAGAAAATATTGCCAACAAGAACGGAGATGGAAGTTAGATCCAAATCTGGATGAGAAACAGGAGCTTAGAGTTGTACAAAAGCTAAATCTGATTACTTCACTCTGAAAATTAAGGAGGCATCAAATGTCCCTAGAAAACTTTTCAAAGTGGTATGCTCCTTGAAGGTCCCGCCCACACCCCCAGAATTGGAGAAATCGCAATATTTTTGCAATAAGGTGGCGACCTTCTTTGAAAATAAAGTCCTACAAATTCATGCGTGTTTTACTCATTCTGTAGGGAGACCCTTCCCATCTGATTATTTAAATAGTTCTCTAGACAAAGATTGTCCTTTATTAACTAATTTCCAGCCACTTCAACCAGAAAGGATTAAAGAGATTTTGTTGGTAATTAGGTCAGGTTCCCCCAGGGATCCTTGCCTCCCTCATATTTTACATCAGGTTCCTGATTTAGTTTCCAAAAGCCCTTAATGGCAGGAGTTTTTCCTCCTTCCTGGAAAGAAGTGGCGGTGTTCCCTTTGAAAAAGAAACCAGATGGAGCAATACATGATCTTAGAAATCTGCACCCTATTGCCTTACTCCCTGTTCAGGCAAAGATCTTAGAGAAACATATTAATATAGAGCTAGCCAACTTCCTTCAGAATTCTGGAAACCTAGACTCTTCTCAACATTGTTTCAGGAAAACTCATAATACGGAATCCGCTCTACTTCACCACTTCAGATACAATTCGTAGGTTGGTGGATGAGTGGCAAGGAGCAATATTATTTCTATTGGATTTATCTGCTGCTTTTGATACTATCTCTCCTTAGATTATGCTGTCTCGTCTCTACCAAGCCGGAATTGGAGACACAGCATTGAAGATTCTGGAATCCTTTTTGGGAGAAAGACCCATTACGGTGAGCTGTGGAGACTTTAGGGCACCGGTATATAAATTGCCATGTGGTGTCCCACAAGGCTCCTCAACCAGCCCCACCTTATTTAATTTGTATGTCGCCCCATTGGCCAAACTTATTTGTTCGTTTTGGCTTTATGTCCACTTCCTATGCTGATGATACCCATTTGATTATTCCAGTCTCCAAGAACTGGGAGGAAGTGGCAGATCGCTTTCACAATTGTATGCGAGAAGTCAATAGGTGTATGAGCCTGAATTGGCTAAAGATGAATGGTGATAAAACTGAGATTTTGTTTTTTGGCTCCGGCAAGGAATTGTGGAGCTCACTCTGGTGGCCATTAGAGTGTGGTGAATTGCCTGCTCCTATTACTGCTACAAGAAACTTGGGAGTTATTTTTGATAACTGTCTCTCTTTTAAGCCCCAATTAAATTCCATCGCCAAATCTAGCTTTTGGACTTTGAAATTGTTGAATTAGTTTTCCCCTGTCTACAAAAGGAGCTTAGAATAACCATCATTTTGGCATTAGTAATGTCTAGATTAGACTACTATAATGCCTTGATGCTTAATCTCGACTCCTCTTCACATAGGAAGCTCCAGCTCATTCAAAATACTGCTGCTCGCTTTATATTAGATCTTCCCCGCTCGGCATCAGCTAGCAGTAGCCTGAAACAATTACATTGGCTACCTATGTCTCTATGTCTGACACATAAGTCTTTACATAGATGTGGAGCTGAATATTTGTCCTCAAGGCTACGATGGTACACGCTGTGCCATCAACTTAGATCATTAGGAGCCAATCTGGTATATGTTCCGCGAACTCGCAACGCTAGATGGGAGGATAAAGCATTCACTGTAGCAGCTGCTAAGCATTGGAACTCACTCCCCCTGATTATTAGAAAGGAACAACATTTTATGACCTTTATGAGGTTGGTAAAAACGTAGCTTTTTCCTCAGTAGCTGCTTTCTCTCTCTCATTGCTCTTTCATTTCTCCGACACTTGCTCTTCCTATTTTCAGCGCTTCGATGCCTTGGCCGGAATGCGCTTCATAAATACTAAAATACAAATACAAATACAAGTATGTGAGAAATAGAAGTAAGAAAAAAATAACAAAAAAAGAGAAAAAGAATAAAACAAATAAATCGTCTCGCTTCAGGTTCAACACCAGGATATTCTTATCAAAGTCATTGCTTCCCATGTTGCAATTTAATCATGCATGTGCTTAATATCCATTTCCACGCTTGGTTAAAAAATGTCCACAAAACTCGCCAAATTTATCGCTTTGATTGCTTAGCTAATGACGCCAGGACACATCTCTTGTTTTCAAGTCTCAACTCTCGGACCATTATCGACTTCCATAACTGTGTATTATACATAATATAGCAGTCGCAAGTGCAGTTGCAAACCATCTGCTTTTTTGTGGTTTGATTTCAGAGCATGAGTTGGTATCAAGCAAGAGCGCCACCCTAACGTCCAGCGGATTGGATTTCATTATGGAGTATAATTCCTTTAAAAGGAAGTGTCAGAAACAGTGAGTCAAGGAAATAGCCTGCGAATTCCAGTTTCCAAATATGTGATTCTTAAAGAGCAGCATCCGTGCGTTCCTTGTTGATGCCAGTTGATGTTCCAAGCTTTTATTGATTAAGCACTCATTGAATACTTTATAGTTTGTTGACAAATAGTGTAGCTCTGATTTTATGCAGTCAGAACTCACAGAGTCAACAAGTATAGCTAGGTAGCTGCGCTGCGGTTGAGTCCCAGCACATCTTACATTATGCAGCCTTTCAACAGGCAACTTTCGGTGCCCCATAGACCAACAATGAAATGATTCTTCCGTCTGCCCGCTGGTCTTGTGGTATTGGTGTATAGTATGGTGGTATTAACAAATGAAGTATTGGGGAAACATAAAGAAATATTTTAAATATTTCCAGGATAATCACCATGAGAGGTTGAGGTACAAAAGGAGTGTGAGTATCTATTAGTGTTGAATGCTAAGATGAGAAAGATGTAACTATATTAGTGGGATGAAATTACCCTTCATGACTTGGAAATTCTGCTCTGTCAGGTATTCTGGCTACCCCAGTGTTCACCTCCAGCGAAGTAAACAATTGTGCCCACCCTCTGAAAGTGCTCCATCCTTTTGCTTTTCTGTTCAGTAGGGTTCTGATGACTGGACGACCCATTCTTAGTGAGATTGGCTACTGGCACATCAATCTAAGCTATACCATAGCAGGTTCTAGTGACAGCAGATTATTATAGCATGGGCAGAAGACTTGTAGACTGTGTTACTGTAGGGAGATTGACCATTTGCTGTCCAGATCCCCAAATGCTGGTCTCTTACCTTTGTTATCTATGGGAGGTGAATATGCGTGGTTTACTGATACTAGGTGAATGGTGGGGCACATGTCAGCCGAATGTGTGCTGCACAGGGTGTTGGCTCTCCCTCAGAAGTCTTAGTCCAGGGTGGACATGCTAGCCTGCACATACTGTTTTCTAAGATCGAAACCACTGCAACTGGTAAATGAGAAGAAAGCTGCAAAGTATTCTCTTTGTCGCATTAGGATTTATTCTGCTCTAGTAAAACCCACTTAACTCCCACGTTCTATTTTTCAACTGGTCTCAGAGCAATGAAGCCGATGGAGAAGGCTTTGTGGTCTGGATTTCTCTTAACAACCATGGCCAGTTCAAACTGGTCTGACCTGTAATTCATGGCTTCGGAATCCAAGAAAAGGAGGACTACAAAAGGAAGAAACACTTCGTTAAGATTGTTCTACTTTCTATTTCAAGATTTGTGTGGGGTTTTCTGTCTATAAGAAGGCCCCAAAATGCTTTCGGGTCATTAGATAAAAACAATACTATTTGTTGTGTATTGTTGGTATCGTGAGAACCATATGGGAAACATTAGTATCATGCGTGAAGGTTAGAAATACACTTCAGTTATTTCATAGCTAACTTGTAGTTGCCCCTACGCATGAAGTGGAGCAGAGAGCTTTACAAGCAATAGAAATGCATGTTCAAACAGTCTCTATATTCTTGGTGGTTGTCCTTGGTTGATAGTCTGACTTGTATGAAAAGAATTGAGCATCATATGGGAGGTTCAGAGGAATGCACCAATCATGACAAAAATCCTGAAGATATGCTAATGCGTGGAGTATGCCAGAAAAGTTTTTGATAGATTGAGTGAATCCTGTGGATACATGCCAATATCCCGTAATCTGATCTTTGCTTGATCGTCTGTGTACAAACAGCAGTGATAATTCCTCCAATACTTACTAGAGCTGAACTCTTTGACGCATTTCCAGGCCTACCAGTAATGGTTAATCTGGGAATGCACCAAAATCCATCAGTGGATGCATGGAAATACCAATGCTCCATCCATGGAATGCCTTCCCAGGACACAGTAACACAACAAAGCAATTTATGCTGCATTACATTACTGTAGATCATGGGTACTGTCTAACATTTTCCCAGGGGCCAAAATGTTTGATCTGTGGTGTGTCAGAGGGCCGCATTGATAACAGCAGGATGGAGGTTGGGCAGGAGGGTGCTTAAGTTGGATGTAGAGGAAGCTGAGCATGCACACCTGGTGGCTAAATTGTACAATGTGAAACCAGAAAACCTGGGATCAGTCCCAGCTTCCCCACTTGACCAAACTGTGTGATCTTAGGCAATTGGTTTATTAAACTTACCCTCCTTTTTTCATTAGCTCAATAGGAGGACCTTGAAATACATGCATTCAACTTGTGTGCTGTGTAACACTTCTCGGGTTTGATTTAATAAACTATAATGTTGTCCATGTATAAAAACAACCGGGGACACCCACTGCACATAGCAGCTGACTTGCCTCTTTTCTTTTTAAACATATGTTTATTAGCATTTGAATAAATCCGTAGACCAACCATACAACAATGGTTATCGCTTAGCAAAGGGCATCATAATTTTAGTCAATACCGGCAAAGTACCGTCTGGGTAAACTGAGCCTAGCAACATAGGATACCCTGTTCAATATATGGAAAGGGGGAATGGTGTAGAAGAAACCCTGAGCACTGGATGTGAAAAGTTAACAAAAGGGGTAATGGTAGACCTGGCAGCTCTTGGCATGGTTTCCCTGAACCTTTTGTTTCTGACCTCCTGTTTTTGTACCCTGTGCGGTAATTCGTTTTTGCTGGTTTTGATGCTCTGGGAAGGTAGCACTGCTAACCAGTGTGAAAGTGCCAAATCTCTCTGTCTAAATTATATTGGTAATTGGGTTACCAATCTTTTATCATCTTAAAATGGTAAAAAAGTCTAAACCCAGAGTTTAGAGACAGTTGTAATTACGGTAATTTCACTGTTGTGGACCAGAGTAACTAAATAAATAAAATATCCATCCAGGCCATCTCCTCAGTCCGTGTTAGTAAGATGCACACTCTGTGGATCTCCCTATTGCAGAGCATTCACATGACCATTGCAATGACATTGACGACCATATTTAAATGTAATAATGGTCCATCTAAATGCTCTCTGACACTAAATCCACTTTCACAACCCTGCTGTAGGTAGTCCCAGAAACAAACCTATCCATGGAACAGAAGGAAAAGATTGACCCAACCAATTATTCTAAGGGCATTATTCGCCAGCAATCACAACAACCATTACAACTTAACATCAGAAATAAACGTACAGGTGAAGGGACTCACAGACCTCATACCATCCATAAGACACAAAAAGACACTATAGGAAACCTTAAAAACCTTCTCTAGTAGAACTGCTGGATATCGATTCAGCATCTGCATTTGCAGGCACAGAACTATGAAAGGAGGTTAAGATTCATAACCCTCTACGTGGAATACATTACATTAACTGTTCCATTCAAGATAGTCCATCTATGAAGTTGCCAGTATTTGCCATTCCACCTGTTGATTCAGACCCTTCTTCACTGGATCTGCAAGCCAAATCCATCTGTTCTCTTTAATGGTCAACAGGCGGTCCACATTTACAAGTCTTTTCGAGGGTTTTATAAAATCAAGTACAAACCAGTGGATATCGTTGGGGGCATGTTTCATAAGATTGTAATGTTCAACCATAGGCGCATTCACAACATTACAACCTATTTGTGATTGATGTTGAATAATCCATTTTCTGACCACCTGAGTTGTTTTAACAATATAAAACAAAGAACATGGGGATTGAATACAATAAATAAGAATTTTAGAACCACAATTAGTCAAATGTTTCAGCTGCCAAGTTCTCTCAATTAGACAAAATGTTTTTACAATACTGTAGAAGCACATGCACTGCATTTCCCACACATGTAATGTCCGACCCTCGGTGTCAGCCCCAGATGTTACTCAGTATGCGTGGTTCTGGTTCAAAGTAGGCCCTCAGTAGAATGTCTCTCAAGTTTTTTCCCTTTTTGAAGGCAAATAATGATTTGCCAAGTGGAATGTCAAAGGAGATTAATAGATTCTATTTTTTTTAAATAATCTTTTTAATTCCATTTGACTCTGAACCAAAAGCTGCATCACAAGTCATACAAGAGTGAACAACTTTCTCTTTGAGCTGGAGTAAGGCTTGTCGATCGTAATACCAGGCACACTTCAAGGATCTTTTAACCAGCCTATATGGATAGCCTCTCTCAATTAATTTGGACATTAAAGTCTTGGCTTCCAAAAAAAATTGTCTTTCTTGGTACAATGACATTGAATTCTTAAGAATTGCCCAAACTGTAAATTGTCCCTTAAATTCCTGGGATGATGGCCATTATATCTCAGCAGGGTATTTCTGGCAGTGGGTTTAGTATATAGGCCTACGTACAGCTCGCCCTCATGAACTGAAATTTTCAAATCTAAAAAAATTAATGGAATGGGTAACATATTCCAGGGTAAATTTTATGTTTGTGTTGTGATTAATAATCCATTTATGAAACTGTAGGAAGTCACTTGTTGGACCATGCCAAACAAAAAAATGTAATCTATATACCAGAGCCATTTTGTGATGTAACTGCCATAAGGATTGCCCTCCTTATAAATGGTATACTCTCCAAAAGCAGCCACATATAGATTTGCAATATCAGGTCAGGAGTAAAAATATATCCCTTCGCTACTCCCTTTATTTTTGGAAAGAACTCATCATTGAACAGGAAGTAATTGCATTTCAGTGCAATTGGAGCACAACTTGTGATAAAATCAGTGTTGACTCTATGAGATCTTGGTCTAGAGTAAAAAATGGTGGTAATTACCTCAAGTGCATCACGTTATGGAACATTGGTAATCAAGTTTTCTACATCCATTGTAACCAAGATGTCAACCTCAGGATTAAAAGGAGCTCCTTTCTATTTGAGTGATCACAGACAGACTATCTCTTGTCGTTGACTTGGTTAGAGGTACAAACCGTTTGATGAAAAAATGAACATATTCTGCAAGTGGTTGTAAAATCGACTGGCAGCCAGCCACGATGTGTCTTCCTGGTGGCTTCTTTGTATCTTTGTAGATTTAGGGTAAAACATAAAAGGCTGGTATGGCAAAATCCTCCTTATTGGGGTAGTCATATTCCATTTTACTTAACCACCTACGGTGCAGACCCTTATTGGTAACTTCAAGGATTTCACCTCTAATGGATGGTGGTGGAGCTTTCTTTAATTTGCTGTAATCTGATGGATTATGTAGTTGTCTTAAATCTTAAAACTTCCTGTTAATAATCTGTTCGATCTTTGCTTCCTCCTTTTTCAGCAGGTTTGATAACTATATTTTTATTGCTGGCTAGGGAGGATAAAGCTTCATTGTAAGCTCTAGTAAAGTTGGACTGCACAAATGTATACTCCTTGAATACTTTCTCTACCTCAAACAGAACTGCATTCCCATATGTTATGATTTCCTTTGGCATCAAAGTTAGTCTGAGGAAAAAATGTAGAGGCTCATCGCAAGCCTGTGATACTCTCTGGACTCGTGTGGATTTTTGACAAACCACAATTTAAGTCTCAATGTCCTATAAAATGTACATAGCTGTATTTTATTAAAAAATGGGTGGTTCCTATGAGTTGGCACAAAGAATAGACCGGTACTCAGAACTTCAATTTCTTTAGAACTTAACTCATGTGAAGACAAGTTGAAGATCGGTATCCCCTCCAAACAAGCATTATATGCCATATTGTCTACCACTCGTAATATTGTTTCCTGGTTAGTCTGAACCCTGGGGTGTATTGGTTCCTGAACCATCCCTACCTGAAGTTCCCTACCCTTCCACGTACTGGTCTCTGGCCCCTTTCTAAAAAAGGTTGTCTAGAGGTGGAGGGTTCAGTATTACAACTTGTGCAAGAGAGGCAGCAGTAAAAACAGTATTGTCACTATCAGAATCACTAGTAGCATCTGAGAAAGTAACACTATTTTTCTAAGTGCTACTAGTATTTACTGTTCCACGTTTGTAAAAATATTTGTTTAAATATGGATATGTGCGCTCCTTACTATACCTCCTGATGTATTTTTGTAAATTATCAATTTTCTTCAGGATATTAGTTCTTTCAAAATCAGAAATGGTAGCTTCTAACTTTTTTAGAGTTTCCTTAGCACTGGTTATAGTTTGATCCTCCAAAAACATCCTTGCTAACTCTGCAATCTCTTTTTTTAATCCTGTCTATTTGTTTTAGTGGCTTCTATGATCAGTACCATCCAACTTCTTGAGCATTTGCTTGAAACAAAACTAAACCCAATTTTAAATTCCACATCATCAACAAAAATAATCTGAATGTTCCGTACTTGGAATCCCACTGGGATGATATTTGCATTTAAACAATCTGTTAAAAATGTGGTGTGTAGCTCAGTCCTTACCAATTTCTTATGCAATTGTTCTAGTTCGGCCAAAGTGGGGTCCTTATGTGTACTTAAAGTTGGTGCCCTCTGTTGTCCCAAAAGAGACATGCCGCTGGCTATTCCAGCAATGTAATCATCAGTGTAAGATAATGTTTCCTGCTGAGACATTTATCCATTTATCAATTCACAAGGTGCACTAAACAAACATTTTTACACAAATTAAACATAGATATAAAAAATTGACTCAATGAAGGGTTCACCCACATATATCATAGTTCTCAAAAGACCAATTCAGGCACTTAGTAATAAAGGGGCACTCGCATATATACTTCTGCTCTTGTAGATGAACACACTTAGGGGCAACCCAGTATTCCCCTAGGTATTGAGTACAGACAATCGCCCTCATTACAACCCTGGCAGTAAATCACGGTTATTGCCGTGCTGAAGGCTGCCAACATACCATGGCCGCAGCGGAAATCCACTACAGGTATTACGACCCACATCTCGTAATCTTCCACAATACTGACACCCACACAAGTCCGCCACACCAAAGGTCAGTGATAAACTGGTGATACCAAAACCCACACCGTCACGCCAACAACAATACGCCCACACTATCACGACCTACGAATCAACGCGGCTGTCTTTCAACCGCGGTAATCCATTGGTGGTACACACCCCGCACTCAAAATAGACACACACTTACAAAACTATACCACATTGGACAATTCAAAATACACACATCTGATACACATACACACACCACACCCACACACCCACAGCACTATAAAACACACACCCACATTACCCACAACCCCTTACAACAACATTTTTGGAAGAAGCAGAGAGAGAGAATAGCAAACACAACACCAGCATCCACAGGCACATAACACCATCACTCATACAATATCCACGCACCTCAAACAACACACAGCAACACAACACATCACACAGCACAACAAACATCACCTCAAACATTACCTACACCACATCATGGCACCTCAAAGACACCCCAGGTTTTCTGAGGAGGAGCTCAGGGTCATGGTGGAGGAAATCATCCGGGTAGAGCCACAGCTATTCTGATCACAGGTGCAGCACACCTCCATTGCTAGGAAGATGGAGCTATTGCGGAGAATTGTCGACAGGGTCAACGCAGTGGGACAGCATCCAAGAACACGGGATGACATCAGGAAGAGGTGGAACGACCTACGGGGGAGGGTGCGTTCAGTGGTATCCAGACACCAGATAGCAGTACAGAGGACTGGCGGTGGACCCCCACCTCCTCCCCCACAACTAACAACATGGGAGGAGCAAGTCTTGGCAATACTGCATCCCGAGGGCCTCGCAGGAGTAGCAGGAAGACTGGACTCTGGTAAGTCATATCTTTACTACTATATCCCCGCATCCCACCTGCATGCCATCACATACCTCCACCCTCACCCTCACCTCTATCACTCCAACACCTCACATATGCCCCACCATCACAACCCACCCATCCCAACCCCAAGCCCTGCATGCAACACCCCTACATAGACAACCATCACCAAAGCATGTCCAGTACAGATACTCACCCAGGCACCAAAATCACTAATCACATAAGGGCAAACACAATAATGGAAGCACAGGAGTAGAGGGTAACTCACCCATTGCACAAGATGGCACACAAAGATACATTAACTATGCATTTACACCCCAACTGGACCCATACCCAACGTCACCGGACAGGAGGTGCCAGACATATCCAGTCCCCCCACAGAAGAGACCCACAGTGATGACAGCAGCTCTGCACGCCTGGATAAAGATGACCAGCCCGGCCCATCATAGACTTCTGGCCATTCGGTTCCCCTGCCACCACAGACCCTCCCCACTCAGGAAACACCAGCACAGCACCCACCCAGTGGGCCCATCCCTCTGTCCCCAGGACACATCAATCAGCAGTGTGTCCACCACTACAGGGACCCCAGGCAAACCCATCAACCCAAGACAATCAGGAACCTGGGGTCAGTGGCAGTGGACACACAGTTCAGGGGACAGAGGCACAGGATAACAGGGATAACAGGGAAACTGGCAGGACTGCTGTGCGACAGGGGGAGGACAGGCCCAGGGAACCCACTCTCCACGAGGCATTCTCCAACATCATGGGAGCATACCATCATTCCCAGGAGATCATGGGCACAGTACTGGCCAAGTTTAGGAGACCCAGCGGATGCAGGAGGAACACTAACTGGGAATCAGGGAGGAGTTGAAGTCTATCAACACCACACTGGTCACCATTGCAGGGGTGCTGGCAGATCAGGCCAACACCATGAGTGACGCAGTGGCATGCAAACGGGCCCCTGACACTAGCCTGGACGATGAACAGCCCTCCACCTCCGCCGGCGCTAGTAGACAGGAGGTCCCGCCACAGGAACAACAGGCCACCAGCACCCCACCCCCTGCAGAAGGAGAACCAGCCTGCAAACGGTCCCTGAGATCCAGCAACAAGACAGACAACATTGCCAATACCTCTGCCAGGAAATAACACTCTCGAAGACCGCAGCACAATTCAGCATTGGTTATCATTGGGCCCTAGGGGTTCCAGGAGCCAATGACGATGTATGCCGGTGGACGTGACCGCCATTTACTATCTGTTCACTGACTTGATACCTGACCTTCAACAGGAGAGGACCTACACTGCAAGTGCTGCTGTGACCTGAGCCTGGATGCGACAATGGCTACGGTGTCTGGGGAAAGGGCCCCTGCCTTCACTGTGGAGGAGTTGGAGAAACTGGTGGATCGGGTCATCCCTCAGTACACGCTACTCTATGGTCCTCAAGACAAACAGGTGAGTACACTGTGAGCATGATGCATGGCACATGAATGTATGGAGTGTCGTGGATGGAGGAGACGGAGGGGCAGAGGCCAGCATGTGAGGATGGTGAGTGTATGTTTTTCTGGGCCAGGGTGGGAGTTTTGGGGCCAATGAGTAAGAAGAACCGGACGGGGGAGTAACATCCATTCTTACTTCACTATTCCTCTAGGTCAGCGCCCACCAGAAGAAGGGTATTTGGCGTGCCATTGCCAAGGAAGTGCAGACCCTCGGGGTCTAACATAGACGGAGCACCCACTGCCGCAAAAGAGGGGAGGACCTGCGCAGCTCGAGCAAGAAGACGGCGGAGGCCCAGCTGGGGATGGCCTCCCAACGTGTAATGGGTGCCTGTCACACTATGACCCCCCTGATATACCGATGCTGGCGGTGGCATATCCTGAGTTGGATGGGCGCTTGAGGGCATCACAGTAGCCACAAGGGAGTGAGTACAGTCTCATTCAGCTGACTCTGCGCACTGTATGAGGTTTCTTGGCGGGGGAAGTGGGCTGTGGGTTCCCCTAGGCCAGGGCAGACGCGCCAAGGTAGATCTACTGTTGAGGTCTTTGTCTAGTGTCAAGAATGGTGGTATTTACCTTAAGTACCTCACCTTGTGGAACATTGGTAATCAAGTTTTCTATATCCATTGTAACCAAGATGTCAACCTCAGGATTAAAAGGAGCTCCTTCTATTTGAGTGATCACAGATAGACTATCTCATGTGTATGACTTGGTCAGAGGTACAAACGGTTTGATGTAAAAATGAACATTTTATGCAAGTGGTTGTAAAATCAACTGGCAGCCAGCCACAATACGGCTTCCTGGTGGCTTCTTTGTATCTTTGTGGATTTTGGATAAAACATAAAAGGCTGGCATGGCAAAATCATCCTTATTAGGGTAGTCATATTCCATTTGACTTATCTACCTACTATGCATACCCTTATTGTTTGCTTCAAGGATTTCACCTCTAATGGATGGTGGTGAATCTTTCTTTAATTTGTTGTAGTCTGAAGGATTATGTAGTTGTCTTAAAACTTCCTGTTCATAATCTGTTTGATCTTGAAAAATGATGCTTCCTCCTTTATCAGCAGGTTTGATAACTATATTTTGATTGCTGGCTTGGGAGCATAAAGCTTCATTTTGAGCTCTAGTAAAGTTAGACTGCACAAATGTATGCTCCTTGAATACTTTCTCTACCTCAAACAGAACTGCTTTCTCTAACGTTATGATTTCCTTTGGCATCAAGCTAGTCTGAGGAAAAAATGTAGAGGCTTGTCGCAAGCCTGTGATACTCTCTCGACTAATGTGTGGATTTTTGGCAAACCAAAATTTAAGTCTCAAGGTCCTATAAACTTTATATAACTATATTTGAGTAAAAAAATGGGTCATTCCTATGAGTTCGTACAAAGGATAGACCGGTACTCAGAACTTCAATTTCTTTAGAACTTAACTCATGTGAAGACAAGTTGAAGATCAGTACCCCCTACAAACAAGGGTTATATGCCATGTTGTCTACCACTCGTAATATTGATTCCTGGTTTGTCTGAACCCCTGGATGTATTTGATCGTGAACCATCCCCACCTGAGGTTCGATACCTTTCCACGTTCTGGTCTCTGTCCCCTATTTAAAAATGTTTGTTTAGAATTCCTGTATTACAACTTGTATTAGGGAGGCCCGCAGTAGAAACAGAGTTGTCACTGTCAGAATCACTGGTAGTATCTGACAATGTAACAATATTTTTCTTAGTACCACCAGTATTTACTGTACCATGCGGATAAAAATCTTTGTTTGAATATGGATATGTGCGCTCTTTATTAAATCTCCTGATGTCTTTTTGTTAGTTATCTGTTTTCTTCAGGATATTAGTTCTTTCAGAATCAGAAATGATAGCTTCTAACTTTTTAAGAGTTTCCTTAGCATTGGTTATAGTTTGATCCTCCAAAAACATCCTTGCTAGCTCTGCAATCTCTTTTTAAAATACTTTCTGTTTGTTTTAGAGCAGTTCCTATGCTCAGTACCATCCAACTTCTTGAGTATTTGCTTGAAACAAAACTAAACCCAATTTTAAATTCCTCAACATCAACAAAAATAATCTGAATATTCCGTACTTGTAATCCCACTGGAATGATATTTGCATTTAAACAATCTGTTAAAAACGTGGTGCGTAGCCTAGTCCTCACCAATTTCTTGTGCAATATTTCTAGTTGGGCCAAAGTGGAGGCCTTATGTGTACTTAATATTGGTGCCCTCTGTTGTCCCAAAAGAGACGGGCCGCTGGCTATTCTAGCAATGTAATCATCAGTGTAAGATAATGATTCCTGCTCAGACATGTATTCAGTTATCAATTCACACAGCGCACTAAACAAACATTTTTACACAAATTAAACATAGATATAATAAAAATAACTCAATTAAGTGTCCATCCGCATGTACCATAGTTCTCAAAAGTCCCATACAGGCACTTAATGATAACGTGGCCCATGCAGATATACCTTGGCTCTTGTAAATGTACACACTTAGGGGCAACCCAGTGTTCCCCTATGAACTGGGTACATAAAATGTCTCACTTCAAAATGTTCCTAGAGAATTGTGTAGATATAGTTTTTGTGATTGTGATCCAGTCTTCAATTAATGAATAAGACAATTCCGCACTGTTCAAATCCAATATATTAATCAATAGGATTCGGGAAGTTCAAAAAATGTCAACAAATACAACAAATGCCCATCTCATAAACAACAACACTGTATATAACCCCCAATATCATAAGATTGAATCACAACAGAAGATCCAGGGGGGTTATAACCCTCCTCTTGACACAGTCCTACACAGCAATTGCATGGTTTTCAGTCCCAGTTCAAGCAACACCATGGTCTATCAATTCAGCTTGTCAAATGAGAAGGTAATGTCGACGTTTTGGTCTGTGGTGGTAGTCAGAGGTCCGTCAGACCATCATCAGGACTCGGCGTTGTAAAGTAATATCTACACATAAGGAAAATTAATTATAAAACAGTAAGTGCAATCTGCCAAATCACACCATGTGTGCCACCTGTTGAACCCAAGAAAACACCACAAAGACAGGTGTGGATACTAGTCTAAGCCACCACCCACTTGACAAAGAAAGCTTAAAAAGTACCTAAAAAACATAGAAAACATGCACCATATAATGCACTGGCAGGCTCCCAACCAAAATAGCTACATTCTAAAAATAGACTCTGTAGCAACACACAAGGGGACTTTAATCTAAAAGCCCAACCCATGCAAGTCGAAATCAAACAGTGCCTGATATTAGGTTGTATTTGTTGTTGTAGTTGCAGGCTAATAATACTCTTAGCATAATTGGTTGGTTTAATCTTTTATTTCTGTTCTATGGATAAGTTAGGCTCTCGGGCTACATACTGCAGGGTTGTGAAAGTGGATTTAGTGTTGGAGAGCATTTAGATGGGCCACTATTACATTTAAAGATGACCGCTTAACCATTCTGTGTCTCTGATTGGCTGCTGAATCCAAGTATGGTTCAGATTGACAGTTGGGCTTGTTTGTGATTTACCTCTAGGCAGTGACAGAAAGGGAGCTGAGGTGTGTCCTGCATTTCCTGATGCTGATTTCAAGAAGTACCTCTGCCAAGGAGAAGAGTTTGGTGCTTGAGGAGGACCTGCCACTCAGCCTGTTGCTTTGCTGTGCTAGTATGCTTCTGTCTTGGGAGTGAAAAGACTGGACTTTGCTTTTTGAAATTCTTCTTGTGAAGTTTCTCCAAGGGCTTGGACTCTGAGCTTGGCTCCTGTTCTGAAGTCTCAGGGCCATCAAAGACTTAGGGGGTTATTACAACTTTGGAGGAGGTGTTAATCCATCCCAAAAGTGACGGTAAAGTGACAGATATACCACCAGCCGTATTACGAGTCCATTATATCCTATGGAACTCGTAATACGGCTGATGGTATATCCGTCACTTTACCGTCACTTTTGGGACGGATTAACACCTCCTCCAAAGTTGTAATAACCCCCTTAATCTGCCAGCACCTGGGTTCTCTTCCAGAGACCGCTATCCTGCCAAATGGTGCCACATTCAGTACCCTCGCCCTTTAAAAGAGTAGTTGGCAGAACCTGAGTGGGAATCAACGCACCAGAGCTGGGTGACAGAAAAATTGACACAGTGCTGGGGAAATGGACACATTGTCAGCTCAACGCATATTCATCACTTCCGTGCGTCCAGCGTTTCCACGCATCATCCCTGAGTGCCAAAAACGTCCACATCAATGCACGGACCGAAGGCTGCTTGCAAGGAATCAACCCATCGCTTGCTTTACCGATGTATGCTCGCCCGTGCGACTTTATTTTTTATGCATAACAGTACTTTGTACTAAAACAACATTGATTCCTTTGGATTAAGACTCTTTTTACTTTAAAAATTAATATATTTTCTTGTGTATGTTAGATTTTTGTTGTTTTTGTCTTGTTTGATTTAGATAAATATTGTCTATGTTTCTAAACTGGCCCATCTGCACCCGTCCATGCCTGAACCATGCCCAGCCCCGCGACCCTGGTCCCCGCCCCATCCACCAGTAAGATACCAGCAACCCGTACGCCCTCAACACTGGAGGCTACGCTGCATGCTACCAAGCCTCTCTGAAGGACATACAAGGCCCTTTCTCGTGCCTCAACTGCACATTCACCTGCCTTCGCACGGCACAACGCCCCACCTGAGCCCAGACAGACACCTCAGATGCATACTTCTCAACACACTCTTGTCAAACATGCAGTAGAAGTATGGGACTTCCTCGATTCAATCACCTCTGATGTTGCCTTCCTCACTGACACAGGGATAACCCCCACCTCGGCCCTAGACATGGCCACCGCCATCCCCGACAGCTATAAAATCATCCAAAAAGACTGCTTCAACTGACCAGGAGGAGGCCTCACCATCATTGACAGGAACACTCTCCACCTTACGACCATCACTGAGGCTGAGACCCAGACAACCGCCACTGAACACCTGCACTACCAAATCCAGACCGACTCAAACACCTCTCTCTACGGCACACTCCTCTACAGACCTCCTGGACACCACCCCCAGTTCAACAAAGACATTGCCATCCTCATCGCCCCCAAGCCCTTGCCCCTACCGACTACATCATCCTCGGTGACCTCAGCTTTCACCTGAAACCGCAATGACCCAAACACCACATCCCTCTTGGACAACCTTGCCACTCGACTCAAGCAACTGTCAACCTCCCCACTCACTTATCAGGATACACCCTTAACCCCATATTCTCAGCAGGAAACAAAATCTCCCTCTCTCACACCTCTGAACACCTCTGGCCTGACCAACACTTTGTCCACTTCACCAAGAACACCATACGCCACCATTCCTCTGCCCCCGGCAGGAACTAGAGCAAGGTCACCAAAGTCCAGCTCACCAACACATTCAGCCACTCCGTTCCACCAGAGACATCGGATGCAAACAACACAGTTCGCAACCTCCATCACTGGATTGCCGACTGCCCAAACACTGTAGCCTGCCTAAGAAAACCCACCAAAAACCAGCACTGCAAGAAACCCAGCTGGTTCACAACCAATCTCTAAGATTCTAAATGCACCTGCAGATGACTCGAACAAAAAATGGAGGAACAGCAAAAACATAGCAGACCGCACAGCATACAAAGACAGAGTCACCACACACCACCATTGCATCACAACCTCCAGAAAGGCCGCCATCCAGGAATACATCAACACACAACAGTAAGGAGCTTTTTAACAAAGTCAAGGAATTCACAAACCCCGACATGGACCCCACAGACATCCCTCCTCTCGAGACCTCTGTGACAACCTTGCCACCTTTTTCCACCAGAAAATCTAGGATATATAACAAGGATTTGAGAGCCAAATCCCACCTCAACCGTTCCCCAGCCCCAATATGGACCTCCCCCCCAGCTGAGCCAATGGACCCTTATCATCACGGAAGACACCTGAAAGCTCATGAACTCTATCCACTCAGGGGCACCCTTGGACCCGTACCCACACTACATCTTCAACTGAGCCAGTACCACTATTGCCCCCGAACTATGCCAGAAAATCAACTGCTCTGTCAAAACTGTTACCATCTATGACTAGAAGCACGCAGAGATCAAACCGCTAATAGAGAAAACCTCCACTTATCCTAGAGAAATGAAAACTACAGACCCATCTCTCTTCTCCCATTCCCAACCAAGGTAACCGAAAAAGCCATCAATACACAGCTCACTTAATTCCTCGAGTCAAACCACATCCCGGACCCCTCCCAAGCTGGTTTTAGGAGCAACCACAGCACCAAAACTGCCCTCCTCGCAGCCACGGATGACATCTGCACCATGGGGACATGGCTGCCCTCATCCTCCACGTCCTCCCTGCAGCTCTCAACACCGTATCTCACACCACCCTATGCAACAGACTTCACAACGCTGGCATCCTAACAAGGCCCTGGAGTGGATCCGCACCTTCCTCACCAGAAGAAACCAGAGAGTCAGACTCCTGCCCTTCTTCTTGGAACCAATAGAAATCTACGGTGGAGTACCACAGGACTCCTCCCTGAGCCCAATCCTCTTCAATATCTACATGGCTCTACTCATCAAAATCGTCAGACAGCACGGCCTCAACATATGCTCCTTCGCCAATGACACACAGCAAATTCTCTCCCTCACCAATGAACCATCAACAGCCAAGAGTAACTTTTACAACGGAATGAGAGCAGTCACCGACTAGATAAAAAACAGCTGCCTCAAGCTCAGCTCAGACAAGACAGAGATCCTCATCCTGGGTCTCACTCCCTCCACCCAGGATGAGTCCTTGTGGCCAGCTGCCCTTGGAAGCTCCCCCTCACCCACCGAGCACGCACTCAACCTGGGCATCATCTTGGACTCCACACTGTCCATGACCTATCAAGTCAACGCTGTCTCATCGTCATGCTTCCAGACTCTCTGCCTCCTCCGGAAGATCTTCTAGTGGATCCCCACTGAGACAAAGATGATCACCACTGCATTTGTCAGCAGCAGACTCGACTATGCCAACACTCTCTACGACAGAATCATGAATAAGCTCCAAGCAAGACTCCAGAGAATTCAGAGCGCAGCAGCCAGACTCATCTTAGACATCCCCACCACTGCCACATCTCTGCTCACCTTAAAGACCTGCACTGGCTCCCCATGAACAAACACATCACCTTCATGCTTCTGACACACACCCTGAAGGCCCTGCACAATATCGAACCGGCCTACCTCAACCACCGCCTATCTTTCTACACCGCAGCCAGTCTGATCTTCTCAACTTGCCCTGGCTGCCACCACTAGGATCAGGAAGAGCATGGAGGGAGGAAGATCCTTCTCCTACTGTGCAATGCAGAACTGGAACACGCTACCTACCTACCTCAGGCAGGCCCCCTCGCTGAATCAGTTGAAAAAGGACCTCAAGACCTGGCTCTTCGACTGATCGGCACCCTTATGACAGTGTCTTGAGACTCCATGAGTGAGAAGCAGCGCTATACAAATCACTGATTGATTGCTTGATTGGAGTCCTTTTGTGGTGTTACTGTTACTGTTACTTTACACATCTGATATAAGCCTGACTGATTGTTCCAAGCCACCAATGGGATGAGCAGGAGTTATTTTAGCTGTGTGACTCCCTTACCCTGACTAGAGTGAGGGTCCCTATTTGGACAGGGTGTAACCTGACTGCCAACTAGAGACCCGATTCCTTACAGGGAAGATGTGCAGAATATAGAAAAAGAAAGAACAATCTTCCCCAAACCATCAGAACTTACATGTCTAGCATAGAAGTGGAGATGTGACCTGTCTAAAGGAAGGGTGGAGGGACATAGTGATTCAGATCATCACGTCATCATTAGCAAAGTGGGCATTTGTGTCAATGGGATCATATCTTGGTGTATCAAGGGGGAGCGGATCTTGTGAAACAATCGCTGCCTCCACCGCAATGGGATGATCTATGTAGTCCATCTGAGTGCAGTTCAGCTGGGAAGCTCCCCTCCTCTGCATCTCCTGGGGGTTGAGTATATATTCATATGGGCCACTCACCTGATCAACTGAGTCATCAGCACCAGCCCCCCTCCAGGTATTCCATATTTCCAAGCCATGGCAATTCGCCACTTGGCCAACACCAGTGCAAGGTCAAGAAATCGAGTGCCCACTTTGCTTTTGGGTGGTCTGTCAAATAGCCCAGTAGACAGACCCCCAGGGAGGGCTCAAGAGAATGTTTTCACAGTATTGTCCTCACCACATTCCAGAAGGGATGTAATCCATGGCAGTCCCAGGTCATATGCATGAAATCAGCATATAAGTGGTTGCATCTGGGACAGCAGTGTGGTTCTCCACCATATACCACTCGGAGTCTGTGTGGGGTCATATAAGTTGGGTACATGATTGAGCTGTGTATATTTTAGCCTCGTGTTCTGCAAGACTTTTTTTGTGGTATGCTAGAATTTTGCACCACTCGGAGTCGGAAAGCTCACGTTCGAATATATTGTCCTATTGTCTCTGCAGTGTCAACAAGGGCCTCAAGGTCATTTCAGACAGCGACCTATAAATCCATGTCACTAGGTGTCTGGAGTTGCAGAAGGAGATTAAGAGTTGAAGGACCGCATGGGTGGTTGGTTCTTTGTTGCCTCTGGTCCACAAGTCTCTAAAAGCACGGGTCAACTGCCCCATGGTAGGCCATAGTCGGACACCAACTTGTCAAATTGTGTTAGAGTCCCCTGTTGGAACCCATCATTTACAGTCATGATATCTGCATCCGTAAAGAAGGATAAGGAGTCTCCATGTGGGAGGCCCACCAATGGCAGCACTGAGGCATAGAGCATCACTCTGGCAGTCTTCCACACACTATGCTTCCAGCAATGTAGTACCACCCTCAGAAGCACACCCGGATTGTGAGTTTTGGTTGTTGGGTGGAACATTCGGGTCAGCAAGAAGCCCTGAAGGATGGATGATTCAATCTCACCTAGTTTCCCCAGGTGTGCCCCATCGAGCCGCATCGTGACCCATTGGAGTTGAGAGGCCAGGAAATATACTTCAAAATTTGGAGCGCCTAGATCCCCTTCACGAATTGGGCCTGAAAGGTCTCCAAAGAGACCCACTTGTGACCCCATCACAGATCAGGTCTCTCAAAAGGTTGTTCAGCTGGAGAAACCAAGACATCGGACCGGGGGGTTGACGAAGAAACAAAGCAGCCCTGGTAACCTAACCATTTTGGAGAGGGCAATCCTGGCAATAATTAGCAATTAGAAAGACCGCCAAAAGGGTACACAAGATTTAAGAGACCAAAGAGCTTTATGAAGATTACCCTCCCGTATATCCTCCAGTGAGTGACAAATCTGGATACCCAGGTACCAGAAGGAGGACTGGAATCACCGTAAGCTCGGGGGATATCCCAAGGATGCTGGGTTTCCCGAGATATGAGGAACTAGTATGTCTTGGTCTTCGTAACTCGAAGGCCAGAGACCAATTAAATTATTGGAGGAGGGTCAAAGCCCACACCGAGCCCATAGTCCCATCAGACAAATGTTGTAGGAGATCATTGGCATAGAGTGAGACGATGTGTTAGTGGCATTCTATTGTCAGGCTTCTGCCCACACCTTCAAGGTGTAAAAGTTTAGCAAGTCGTTCCAGAGCTTGGGCAAACATTAGAGGTGACAGAGGGCAACTGTGAGAAAGTAGCCTCTTTCTAGCCTTGTTACCCCCACTTTTGGCCTGTTTGTGAGTGTATGTCAGGGTGTTTTCACTGTCTCACTGGGATCCTGCTAGCCAGGGCCCAGTGCTCATAGTGAAAACCCTATGTTTTCAGTATGTTTGTTATGTGTCACTGGGACCCTGCTAGTCAGGACCCCAGTGCTCATAAGTTTGTGGCCTATATGTATGTGTTCCCTGTGTAGTGCCTAACTGTCTCACTGAGGCTCTGCTAACCAGAACCTCAGTGGTTATGCTCTCTCATTTCTTTCAAAATTGTCACTAACAGGCTAGTGACCAATTTTACCAATTTACATTGGCTTACTGGAACACCCTTATAATTCCCTAGTATATGGTACTGAGGTACCCAGGGTATTGGGGTTCCAGGAGATCCCTATGGGCTGCAGCATTTCTTTTGCCACCCATAGGGAGCTCTGACAATTCTTACACAGGCCTGCCACTGCAGCCTGAGTGAAATAACGTCCACGTTATTTCACAGCCATTTTACACTGCACTTAAGAAACTTATAAGTCACCTATATGTCTAACCTTTACCTGGTAAAGGTTAGGTGCAAAGTTACTTAGTGTGAGGGCACCCTGGCACTAGCCAAGGTGCCCCCACATTGTTCAGAGCCAATTCCCTGAACTTTGTGAGTGCGGGGACACCATTACACGTGTGCACTACATATAGGTCACTACCTATATGTGGCTTCACAATGGTAACTCCGAATATGGCCATGTAACATGTCTATGATCATGGAATTGCCCCCTCTATGCCATCCTGGCATAGTTGGCACAATCCCATGATCCCAGTGGTCTGTAGCACAGACCCTGGTACTGCCAAACTGCCCTTCCTGGGGTTTCACTGCAGCTGCTGCTGCTTCCAACCCCTCAGACAGGCAGCTGCCCTCCTGGGGTCCAGCCAGGCCTGGCCCAGGATGGCAGAACAAAGAACTTCCTCTGAGAGAGGGTGTGACACCCTCTCACTTTGGAAAATGGTGTGAAGGCAGGGGAGGAGTAGCCTCCCCCAGCCTCTGGAAATGCTTTGTTGGGCACAGATGTGCCCAATTCTGCATAAGCCAGTCTACACCGGTTCAGGGGACCCCTTAGCCCTGCTCTGGCGCGAAACTGGACAAAGGAAAGGGGAGTGACCACTCCCCTGACCTGCACCTCCCCTGGGAGGTGTCCAGAGCTCCTCCAGTGTGCTCCAGACCTCTGCCATCTTGGAAACAGAGGTGCTGCTGGCACACTGGACTGCTCTGAGTGGCCAGTGCCACCAGGTGACGTCAGAGACTCCTGCTGATAGGCTCCTTCAGGTGTTAGTAGCCTATCCTCTCTCCGAGGTAGCCAAACCCTCTTTTCTGGCTATTTAGGGTCTCTGTCTCTGGGGAAACTTCAGATAACGAATGCATGACCTCAGCCGAGTTCCTCTGCATCTCTCTCTTCACCTTCTGATAAGGAATCGACTGCTGACCGCGCTGGAAGCCTGCAAACCTGCAACATAGTAGCAAAGACGACTACTGCAACTCTGTAACGCTGATCCTGCCGCCTTCTCGACTGTTTTCCTGCTTGTGCATGCTGTGGGGGTAGTCTGCCTCCTCTCTGCACCAGAAGCTCCGAAGAAATCTCCTGTGGGTCGACGGAATCTTCCCCCTGCAACCGCAGGCACCAAAAAGCTGCATTACTGGTCCCTTGGGTTTCCTCTCAGCACGACGAGCGAGGTCCCTCGAATCCAGCGACTCTGTCCAAGTGACCCCCACAGTCCAGTGACTCTTCAGTCCAAGTTTGGTGGAGGTAAGTCCTTGCCTCACCTCGCTGGGCTGCATTGCTGGGAACCGCGACTTTGCAGCTACTCCGGCCCCTGTGCACTTCCGGCGGAAATCCTTTGTGCACAGCCAAGCCTGGGTCCACGGCACTCTAACCTGCATTGCACGACTTTCTAAGTTGGTCTCCGGCGACGTGGGACTCCTTTGTGCAACTTCGGCGAGCACAGTTTCATGCATCCTTGTAGTGCCTGTTTCTGGCACTTCTCCAGGAGCTACCTGCTTCAGTGAGGGCTCTTTGTCTTGCTCGACGTCCCGTCTCTTTTCAGGTCCAATTTGCGACCTCCTGGTCCCTCCTGGGCCCCAGCAGCGTCCAAAAATGCCAAACGCATGATTTGCAACTAGCAAGGCTTGTTGGCGTCCTTCCGGCGGGAAAACACTTCTGCACGACTCTCCAAGGCGAGTGGGATCCGTCCACCAAAGGGGAAGTCTCTAGCCCTTTTTGTTCCTGCAGAAACCTCAGCTTCTTCTGTCCAGTAGAAGCTTCTTTGCACCTGCAGCTGGCATTTCCTGGGCATCTGCCCATCTCCGACTTGCTTGTGACTTTTGGACTTGGTCCCCTTGTTCCACAGGTACCCGAGATTGGAAATCCACAGTTGTTGCATTGCTGGTTTGTGTCTTTCCTGCATTATTCCTCTAACACGACTTCTTTGTCTTTAGGGGAACTTTAGTGCACTTTGCACTCACTTTTCAGGGTCTTGGGGAGGGTTATTTTTCTAACTC
Organism: Pleurodeles waltl; assembly: GCF_031143425.1. Lineage (NCBI taxonomy): Eukaryota > Metazoa > Chordata > Amphibia > Caudata > Salamandridae > Pleurodeles > Pleurodeles waltl. The sequence continues at coordinate 391,949,712 of NC_090450.1, forward strand.
TCACTATTTTCTAATAGTCCCAGCGACCCTCTACAAGGTCACATAGGTTTGGGGTCCATTCGTGGTTCGCATTCCACTTTTGGAGTATATGGTTTGTGTTGCCCCTATCCCTATGTTTCCCCATTGCATCCTATTGTAACTATACATTGTTTGCACTGTTTTCTAAGACTATACTGCATATTTTTGCTATTGTGTATATATAACTTGTGTATATTTCCTATCCTCTCACTGAGGGTACACTCTAAGATACTTTGGCATATTGTCATAAAAATAAAGTACCTTTATTTTTAGTATAACTGTGTATTGTGTTTTCTTATGATATTGTGCATATGACACTAGGTGGTACTGTAGTAGCTTCACACGTCTCCTAGTTCAGCCTAAGCTGCTCTGCTAAGCTACCATTATCTATCAGCCTAAGCTGCTAGACACCCTATACACTAATAAGGGATAACTGGGCCTGGTGCAAGGTGCAAGTACCCCTTGGTACTCACTACAAGCCAGTCCAGCCTCCTACATTGGTTGTGCAGTGGTGGGATAAGTGCTTGAGTCTACTTACCACTCTGGTCATTGTACTTTTCATAAGAGAAAAATATACAAAACAAGGTCAGTGTATATACACATAGCCAAAAAGTTTTGCATTTCCTCTTTTCACTCTTTTCTAAGTGCTGAAAAGTACTTCTAACTTTCTAAAAAGTTCAAAAAAGTTTAAAAAGTTTTTTTTTCTCTGTCTTTCTAAAAGCTCTGACAAACTTTTTATCTTTTACTATCACTTTTACTCTCTCTAAAAATGTCTGGCACAGGCCAAAATGTTGATCTGTCCAAACTTGCATATGACAACCTTAGCTGGAAAAGAGCAAGGAGTCTCTGTATAGAGAGAGGTTTGAGTGTAGGGAAGAATCCTTCCTTGGAACTGTTACTTAACATGCTTAGAGAACAGGATAAGGCCATAGGTGCCTCATCTGTTGAAAAAGTACCTAATAGTTCTCAATCTGATTCAGGGACTCCCCCAGGAAAAGATTCAGGAAAGAAACTTCCTAGCCTGCCCATTACTAGACAGTCTAGCATAGTTGGTAATGATGATGAGCCACACCATACAAATAGTGTTGTCTCACATCATAGCAAAAGCATTTATTCTCACCATACTGGTAGTAATGTTTCTGTTAACCAAGCTGTTAGGGTGGCTTCTGTAAGGGACAGGTCTCCTTCTGTTCATTCCCATCATACCTCTGTATCTAGGAATGTCCCTCCCACCAACCCTGATGACAGAATGTTAGAGAGGGAACTCAATAAGTTGAGGGTGGAACAAACCAGACTGAAGCTTAAAAAGCAACAGCTGGATTTGGATAGACAGTCTTTTGAACTAGAGAAGGAAAGACAGAAGTTGGGTTTAGAAACCCATGGTGGCAGCAGCAGTATTCCCCATAGTCATCCTGCAAAAGAGCATGATTCCAGGAATCTGCACAAGATAGTTCCCCCTTATAAGGAGGGGGATGACATTAACAAGTGGTTTGCTGCACTTGAGAGGGCCTGTGTTGTACAGGATGTCCCTCAAAAGCAGTGGGCTGCTATCCTATGGCTATCATTTAGTGGAAAAGGTAGGGATAGGCTCCTTACTGTGAAAGAAAATGATGCTAATAATTTCCAAGTTCTTAAGAATGCACTCCTGGATGGTTATGGCTTAACCACTGAACAGTACAGGATAAAGTTCAGAGAGACCAAAAAGGAGTCTTCACAAGACTGGGTTGATTTCATTGACCATTCAGTGAAGGCCTTGGAGGGGTGGTTACATGGCAGTAAAGTTACTGATTATGAAAGCCTGTATAACAAAATCCTGAGAGAGCATATACTTAATAATTGTGTGTCTGATTTGTTGCACCAGTACCTGGTAGACTCTGATCTGACCTCTCCCCAGGAATTGGGAAAGAAGGCAGACAAATGGGTCAGAACAAGGGTGAACAGAAAAGTTCATACAGGGAGTGACAAAGATGGCAATAAGAAGAAAGATGGTGAAAAATCTCAAGATAAGCATGGGGATAAGGGTAAAACCAAAGATCCCACTTCAAATCTTAAACACTCTTCAGAGGGTGGGGATAAAACAAATTCTTCCTCTTCTTCCCAACCTGCACACATTAAAAAGCCTTGGTGCTTTGTGTGTAAAAACAGAGGCCATAGGCCAGGGGATAAGTCCTGTCCAGGTAAACCCCCTGAGCCTACCACCACTAATACATCAAGCTCTAGTGCCCCTAGCAGTAGTGGTACTAGTGGTGGGACTGCTGGCAACAGTCAAGTTAAGGGTGTAGTTGGGTTCACTTTTGGGTCCATAGTAGGAACTGGGGTAGTCAGTCCCAAGACAGTTTCTGTCACACCTAGTGGCATTGGCCTTGCCACACTGGCTGCTTGTCCCCTTACAATGGATAAGTACAGGCAGACAGTTTCAATAAATGGTGTTGAGGCCTTGGCCTACAGGGACACAGGTGCCAATATCACTTTGGTGACTGAAAACCTAGTGCACCCTGATCAACACATCATTGGACAACAGTATAAGATTATTGATTTCCATAACTCCACTAAGTTTCTTCCCTTAGCTATAATTCAGTTTAGTTGGGGTGGAGTTACTGGCCCTAAGCAGGTGGTGGTATCACCTAGCTTACCTGTAGACTGTCTCTTAGGTAATGACCTAGAGGCCTCAGGTTGGGCTGTGGTAGAGTTTTATGCCCATGCAGCCATGCTGGGCATCCCTGAGGAATTGTTCCCTCTCATTTCTACTGAAATGAAAAAGCAAAGGAGAGAAGGCCTGAAAACTCAGGATCCCTCTCCATCAACAGGTAAAAAGGGTATCACAGTATCCCCTAACCACCCTACCATTCAGGATACCATTCCTGTGGTGGGAGAAACCTCTCCTGGGGTGGCACCTGTTCCAAGGGAATCATCAGCTGGCAAAGCTGGACTCCCTGAGGTAGAAGTACCTCTCTGTGGGATAACTAACATTGGTGACAAAAAGAGCACCATTTTAGTTACCATGGAGCATCCCTCCAACCCTCCCAGAGAAACTTTAGTGCAGAAACCCTGCACTGCCTCACAACACTTAGGACAGCATCCCTGCCCTAGTGTGGAGCTCATAGGACAGCATCCCTGCCCTGCTCCAACTAAAGAGAAACAGCATCCCTGTTCTCTCTTCCAGCCCTATGGACAAAGTTTTTGCCCAGCTATGGCTTTATTGAGACAGCATCCCTGTCTGGCATTTCCATCATTACAAATAGGTTCAGTGGACAATTCCCACTGCTCTAAACTAAAACTTACTGATAGAAACTCTGAAAATACATCTTCACATTGTTGCTTAGCTAAAAAACTTCAAACAGGGTGGTTTACATCCCCACAGGGAAGTAACCATATAGTGGATGATAAAGGGAGTAACCAGTCTATTGCAGAGCTACTCTCTACTTATCACCACTTAGACAATAAAGTCTCAACTGGCCAAGGTTAGCCTTATTGTCCTTCGTTTGGGGGGGGGTTGTGTGAGAAAGTAGCCTCTTTCTAGCCTTGTTACCCCCACTTTTGGCCTGTTTGTGAGTGTATGTCAGGGTGTTTTCACTGTCTCACTGGGATCCTGCTAGCCAGGGCCCAGTGCTCATAGTGAAAACCCTATGTTTTCAGTATGTTTGTTATGTGTCACTGGGACCCTGCTAGTCAGGACCCCAGTGCTCATAAGTTTGTGGCCTATATGTATGTGTTCCCTGTGTAGTGCCTAACTGTCTCACTGAGGCTCTGCTAACCAGAACCTCAGTGGTTATGCTCTCTCATTTCTTTCAAAATTGTCACTAACAGGCTAGTGACCAATTTTACCAATTTACATTGGCTTACTGGAACACCCTTATAATTCCCTAGTATATGGTACTGGGGTACCCAGGGTATTGGGGTTCCAGGAGATCCCTATGGGCTGCAGCATTTCTTTTGCCACCCATAGGGAGCTCTGACAATTCTTACACAGGCCTGCCACTGCAGCCTGAGTGAAATAACGTCCACGTTATTTCACAGCCATTTTACACTGCACTTAAGTAACTTATAAGTCACCTATATGTCTAACCTTTACCTGGTAAAGGTTAGGTGCAAAGTTACTTAGTGTGAGGGCACCCTGGCACTAGCCAAGGTGCCCCCACATTGTTCAGAGCCAATTCCCTGAACTTTGTGAGTGCGGGGACACCATTACACGCGTGCACTACATATAGGTCACTACCTATATGTGGCTTCACAATGGTAACTCCGAATATGGCCATGTAACATGTCTATGATCATGGAATTGCCCCCTCTATGCCATCCTGGCATAGTTGGCACAATCCCATGATCCCAGTGGTCTGTAACACAGACCCTGGTACTGCCAAACTGCCCTTCCTGGGGTTTCACTGCAGCTGCTGCTGCTGCCAACCCCTCAGACAGGCAGCTGCCCTCCTGGGGTCCAGCCAGGCCTGGCCCAGGATGGCAGAACAAAGAACTTCCTCTGAGAGAGGGTGTGACACCCTCTCCCTTTGGAAAATGGTGTGAAGGCAGGGGAGGAGTAGTCTCCCCCAGCCTCTGGAAATGCTTTGTTGGGCACAGATGTGCCCAATTCTGCATAAGCCAGTCTACACCGGTTCAGGGGACCCCTTAGCCCTGCTCTGGCGCGAAACTGGACAAAGGAAAGGGGAGTGACCACTCCCCTGACCTGCACCTCCCCTGGGAGGTGTCCAGAGCTCCTCCAGTGTGCTCCAGACCTCTGCCATCTTGGAAACAGAGGTGCTGCTGGCACACTGGACTGCTCTGAGTGGCCAGTGCCACCAGGTGACGTCAGAGACTCCTGCTGATAGGCTCCTTCAGGTGTTAGTAGCCTATCCTCTCTCCTAGGTAGCCAAACCCTCTTTTCTGGCTATTTAGGGTCTCTGTCTCTGGGGAAACTTCAGATAACGAATGCATGAGCTCAGCCGAGTTCCTCTGCATCTCTCTCTTCACCTTCTGATAAGGAATCGACTGCTGACCGCGCTGGAAGCCTGCAAACCTGCAACATAGTAGCAAAGACGACTACTGCAACTCTGTAACGCTGATCCTGCCGCCTTCTCGACTCTTTTCCTGCTTGTGCATGCTGTGGGGGTAGTCTGCCTCCTCTCTGCACCAGAAGCTCCGAAGAAATCTCCCGTGGGTCGACGGAATCTTCCCCCTGCAACCGCAGGCACCAAAAAGCTGCATTACCGGTCCCTTGGGTCTCCTCTCAGCATGACGAGCGAGGTCCCTCGAATCCATCGACTCTGTCCAAGTGACCCCCACAGTCCAGTGACTCTTCAGTCCAAGTTTGGTGGAGGTAAGTCCTTGCCTCACCTCGCTGGGCTGCATTGCTGGGATCCGCGACTTTGCAGCTACTCCGGCCCCTGTGCACTTCCGGCGGAAATCCTTTGTGCACAGCCAAGCCTGGGTCCACGGCACTCTAACCTGCATTGCACGACTTTCTAAGTTGGTCTCCGGCGACGTGGGACTCCTTTGTGCAACTTCGGCGAGCACCGTTTCATGCATCCTCGTAGTGCCTGTTTCTGGCACTTCTCCGGGTGCTACCTGCTTCAGTGAGGGCTCTTTGTCTTGCTCGACGTCCCTTCTCTCTTCAGGTCCAATTTGCGACCTCCTGGTCCCTCCTGGGCCCCAGCAGCGTCCAAAAACGCCAAACGCATGATTTGCAACTAGCAAGGCTTGTTGGCATCCTTCTGGCAGGAAAACACTTTTGCACGACTTTCCAAGGCAAGTCGGATCCGTCCACCTAAGGGGAAGTCTCTAGCCCTTTTCGTTCCTGCAGAAACCTCAGCTTCTTCTGTCCAGTAGAAGCTTCTTTGCACCCGCAGCTGGCATTTCCTGGGCATCTGCCCATCTCCGACTTGCTTGTGACTTTTGGACTTGGTCCCCTTGTTCCACAGGTACCCGAGATTGGAAATCCACAGTTGTTGCATTGCTGGTTTGTGTCTTTCCTGCATTATTCCTCTAACACGACTTCTTTGTCTTTAGGGGAACTTTAGTGCACTTTGCACTCACTTTTCAGGGTCTTGGGGAGGGTTATTTTTCTAACTCTCACTATTTTCTAATAGTCCCAGCGACCCTCTACAAGGTCACATAGGTTTGGGGTCCATTCGTGGTTCGCATTCCACTTTTGGAGTATATGGTTTGTGTTGCCCCTATCCCTATGTTTCCCCATTGCATCCTATTGTAACTATACATTGTTTGCACTGTTTTCTAAGACTATACTGCATATTTTTGCTATTGTGTATATATATCTTGTGTATATTTCCTATCCTCTCACTGAGGGTACACTCTAAGATACTTTGGCATATTGTCATAAAAATAAAGTACCTTTATTTTTAGTATAACTGTGTATTGTGTTTTCTTATGATATTGTGCATATGACACTAGGTGGTACTGTAGTAGCTTCACACGTCTCCTAGTTCAGCCTAAGCTGCTCTGCTAAGCTACCATTATCTATCAGCTTAAGCTGCTAGACACCCTATACACTAATAAGGGATAACTGGGCCTGGTGCAAGGTGCAAGTACCCCTTGGTATTCACTACAAGCCAGTCCAGCCTCCTACAGCAACCCTTCCTGGTACTTCAGTGAACTCCATATTAAAGTAAGACATCCTTTCCTGTCTTGACCCGAGCTGTCGGAACCATGTAAAGTAGTTAAAGCCAGCTGATCCAGCGTTTCCCCAGCCCCATCTGTCTCATCACTGCAAATAGGAAAACCCAGCAAACTATGTCGAAGGCCTTTTCAAAGTTTATCAGCATCAGCACTGCAAGGGATGAGGAGCGGGTCTCAAAGTGACAAAGTACATGGTAGAGCCATCTGAGATTGAGGGAGGTAATTCTGGTGGTGATTAACCCATTTTGGTCTGTGTGGATTAGGGCTGCAATATGTGGGAGGAGTCCTCATGCTAGGATCTTGTTAAGTATTTTAAAATCCATGTTTAACATGGAAAGGGGTCCTAAAATTGGATATCGGGGCCCCCTGGGTGCAAGTCTTAGGGAGTAGGATCACAACCCCATCAGGAACAGAGGTGGGTAATTCCCCCAGCTGAAAGGACTCCATGTACATGGCTTCAGGTTTGGGGTCCAGAGCCCAGGAGAAGGAGTAAAACTCTGCAGGCAGCCTGTCTGGGCCCGGTTTCTTACCCGATGACATTTCTTTAATGGTGTAAAGGACCTCCTGCACTGTCAGTGGTCTACCCAGTTCTTACTGTGCTTTTCGAGGGAGCACCAATAGTGGCAGTCTTTTCAGAAAGGCAGACTATGACTCCAGTGATACTGACCTGGGTCACTATACAAGATCTTGTAATATTCCCTAAAGAGGGAGTTAATTCCCTCAGGGGGATGGAGGGATTTTCCTGTAGTAATTTTTATTTAGGTGAAAGGGGCACCCAAGACTCTGGTCTAACAAGCCACACCAATTGTTTACCTGGCCGGACATATTTATTATGCTCTCTAGTGATAACATTTTTTGTCATTATGACAACGCAGCTGCTCTAGAATGGCTTTGTTGCGCTCTTGGGTGTCCTATAGCCCCCAGGGACGATAGGTTTCGTGCCCTGAGCATTATACAGTTCATGTAATTTTCTGTAGAGAGATCAAAGTTCATTGTGTTGTTCCAGCTGGGTCCCTATTAAGCTACCCAAGCGGTGTCCATGAACAACCACATTAAAGGTCTCCCATTCAATCAGGCCCGTCAATGTCGAGCCTTGATTGTTACTAAAAATAATCCAAGATCACCACGGCCAGGGGCCCCAGAAGCACTTGTCCTCCAGGTACTGTGGAATCAAGTCGCCACACTGGAATTTGGAGGTGCTCCCGACTGGTTGGAAACCCAAAAGAAGAGGGCTGTGGTCATACAGGGTGTTTCCAGGCATTCATTGTATTTAATGGAGTGAATAAGCCTTCAGGAACACACAACATAATCGGTCCTGGGGTGAAGTTTGTAAATGGGTGAGTAGAATGAATAATCATGAGTGTCTCCATGCTGAGCCCTCCAGATGTCTGCCAGATCCCAGTATCCCATCCATTCTCTAAAGCCCTCCGCAATCAAATGTGCTGGGGTGCCTGGCAAATGGGGGGGCAAAGCGGTCCAGAAGAACATCAGCAACGTAGGTTAAGGCCTCTCCTATGAGGAGGCCGTCTGATATCAGTGATGCCAGTGTGGTTTAGAGAGTCTGAAGTAAGGTAACTTGGTTGTGGTTTTAGGCGTAAACACATCTCAATGTAATGTCTTGACCCATTAGTCTCTCTTCAATATTCACCTAGCCGGCTTCTTTATCTATGGAGATGTGTGTGGGTTCAAACGGTGTGCCTTCCCTGATCCAAATCAATACACCTTGTCAAAAGCGGAGTAGGATGGAGCAAATAACATGTCCTCCACCTGTGACTCAACCGATCCACTTCAAGTTGCGTAAGGTGTGTTTTCTAGAGGAGGGCCAACTGCACCCCTCGCCTCCTCAGGTTCCTATGTATATTGTGCCTCTTAGCAGCTGAGCCCATCTCTCAGATGTTCCAGGATGTAAACTTTAGTAGAGGGTGTAAGTCTGCCTTCAGTGTTCAGTGTGTAGTTTGTCCCTTCCACCAAACCGGGTCCTCCCCGCTATAGGTCCATCATATGTGAGGTCTTCTGCATTCCCTGCAGCAAAAACCAAATGCAAAACATTTCCCCAACAATAAACGCCCTTTACCCAGGGCAGTCTGGCAATGACTGCCCATCCAAACTGGAGGCACACAAACATTATGTTGAATGTGTCTCCTCAAACCTCTCTGTAAGGGGTTGTCTGGAGTAGGAATGGTGATGTAATATGAGGGACAGCGTGTCTGCTAGTCTGTGCCAGCCTTGGCCATCTGTCATGCCCAAGCACAATGTGTGCTCATCGGTTATCTTTTGCCGGACCCAAATACATGTCAGCACACACAAAAGGGCCACAGCTACAGATCAGAAGAGAACTCAGTTTGAGCCCTCTGTCGATGAGAGGCATATCAACAATGTAAGGTGCAAGGGGGTCAATCATGGACCCATCCAATTATCCTAGGTCTCAAAATGTATAAGTTCAAGGATCAAATTATTGTCATATAGAGATGGGTTAGGGTCAAAAAGAATGCCAGCTTCAGAGGTTGTTTTTTGAGTTGTCACAATTTCAGCCACAGCCTGAAGAGCTGCTGCCCGTTATTTCTCTATCTGGGAGGTGCTCAGTCTCTTTGTCAACCTGCCACAGGGAGATTGCCAGGGTTGCCTTCTTGCCATCCATCGAGGGTCTCCAGGGATGTGCCCCTTCTTCTGAGGTAGAGATCCAGTCTTGTAGGCCTCCAACCATTCTTAGCTTTCAGGATCATCACAGAGATGAGTAGTGCCGTCCAGTATTATGCGAAGCCTTGTGCGGAAAATCATGGAGTATTGCCGGCCCTGGATACGGAGTGCCTTCTTGACCTGCAGGAAAGAGGCCTTCCTGGCCTGAACCCCTACCGTGAAATATAGGAACACTGAGACCCTGCTGTTTTTTACTGCGAAGGGTCCGCCAGAGTGTGCATGCTGAAGGATTGTGTCCCTATCTCTGTAGGGCAACATGCACCCCACTACCAGACGGGGTGCTGGGATCCAGTGGGTGCACTTGAGGGCAAAGAAGGCAGTCAGGCCCTTCGGTGCAACCTCGGTCAGTAGCTATTGTTAAAAAAATGCCACTATATCATTTACTTCAACCCCCTCAGGCAAGTCTACCAACCAGATGGTATTATGCCTGTTCTGACCTTCGGCATCCTCTGCTCTGTGTTCCAGGACATGGACCCTGCTGTCAGTTCTTTCATCTGAAAAGTCCGTTTCTGGTGATCTGGTGCTAGGTCCGCCACCAAGGTCTCAACGTCCTTGACCCTATCCACTAGGTTGTGGTGTTCTGCTTATAGTAGGCCCAAACTTACTGATATGGAGCTAATGTCTTGTTGCAGTATGGCCTTAGTGTCTGCAATGGCATCCAGGAGTTTCTCTAGGTGGGAATGTATTGGATCTTGGGGGTTTCCCATTTTTATCAACTCGGCAGGTGAGGTCTGATAGTGTGTCTCTGGTAATATGTATAAGGTAGACCACAAAAATCTAGTGTCTCAAGGGTGGGTCTAGGTGGGATGTGGTGTACAGTGCTCGCAGGGGGTAGGTAAAGATTATTCACAGTTAGGAGCATCGCAGGTCAACAAAGTCCATCTGCAGCCACCTCCAATGGAAAGGCCTGGTAAGGGGGTAGCAGCCAAGTATAGCTGGGGCCATCAGTGGACTCAAAAAGGGGGGATTCCCTGGCAGCAAAGGCAGCAAAGGCAGCAAAAGCCATGCTAATTTGTCATCACTCCTCCAAGAGCTCCCCGTCCCTGTGTGTTGTCGCTGGCCCTGGGTCCCCAGTCCCGAGCGTAGGCAGGTTGAAGTAAATAAGTGGGCCCAGGCCCGGCCTCTTGTGTTTCCTTATAGTCTTATCAGACCTTAGGCTAGGCTTAAAGGTTAGGGCATATCAGGTTCAAGGCAGGGTGGCAAGAAATGTCAGGGGGAATCTAATCTATGCACCCCTCTCGTGGGCTCACATCCGAACCGGGTCAACAAGGGGGAGCCCCCACCTGTCCCGGAACCACCGAGGCATTCTGTTTCATGGGGGTCCCTCTCCTATATGCGCCGCCCACCCCCATGATGTCACTACTGCACACTTACAGATAGCAGGGGCTGGTCAGTAGAGCATTGCACTCCAAATCACTGGCATATCACTGCTGCTCTGAGAGCTCTGGGCCACGGTCCAGGCCCCAGGAAGCTGGCAGGTCTCGGGTATCACCATGATCTCCACCAGGCCTAGTGCATGGATCTTCGGGGTTGCTCCCTCAAGGAAGCGTTTGGCAGCCTGCAATCCAGGCCAATCAAGTAGGTGGTGGTGAGTATGTTCTGCGGGTCAGGGAGACACAGGGGTGCTATTGTCAGTGTGCAGCCACCAATTACAGGGCCCGAGGGTTCATTTACTCAAGGGTCCTTTCAGCCACAACTTCCCCTCTCTGGAGTCCTCTCATGGCACAGCAGCGCTCCAGGGCAATCTGCACCCCTGGGGGTCACGAATGTCCTATCAGGGTGGTGTGGGGAATCAGATTGTGTAGGATATTGTAAGGGATGGCGTGGAGCAATAGACTCATGCATCCACCAACCTATGGTATGCAGTCACGCCCCCCAGCTGACTCTCCTCTTAGTTCATTACTAGCATAGTTGTCAGGGTGAGGGTAAGCATGAATGTTTCTAAGCTAATGTTTCAATGCTGTCACTTTAAAAAATATATACTTCTCAGTGCACTGATATAAAGTAATGTGCTATGGTAAAACAGTTCGACATGTTAATAAAAGACACTTTTGGAATTTTGAAAAGACTTTACAATATTTTTAATTCCTTGATTCGAGATGTCTTTAAAAAGGGTGTTCCCAAAGTTAAGCTGTGCGGGACACAATTAATTCCTTTACCTATCTTCAATTAACCATTAAATAAATGATTGCCCATTTATTTAACATTTTTAATGCCAGTGCTGAGTCGAGTAAACTGCAGCCCAGGGCTTCTATTGTCCAGAGGGCTGCATGTAAAGGTCAGGAGAGTCACATGTGGACTCTGGGCCTTACTTTGAGTATTACTCCTCTAGATTTATCAAGCCAGGCAAGACCACGCAAGGGGGCCTTGCGCAGCTTGATAAGTCAAACTTAAGAGTTGCGCTGCTCTTGAGCCCTGTTGTGCAATGCACGAGCGACACAACGCTTTTTTAAATATGCCCCTGTGTCTCTTCTCAGCTAGGCCATGTTTTATCTCTGTAAAGATGTGGCTCTTGTGGTGTCTGGTTGGTGCATTCTGTGAACCTGTTCCTGCATCTGAGACATCAATGATGTGGGGACATATCAACAGCTTTACTCGTCACGGGGGATACTGGACAGCAAGTCCCCATGGCAGAGCCTCATCTTTGGCAGGTGTGGCCTTCCAGACTGGATAGAAACCTGTCCTTGCTCTCAGCAATAGCAGCACCCAGGCCGGTTCGTCAGTGGGTATTTATCTTCAGCAGTTGTGCCCACCCAGAACGGATCATTGCCTCTGCATCAGTGGTGACAATGGCTCCTCTTATGTGCAGCCCCAAAATAGGCAGTGGCATAGCAGTCTCTTAGCACAAGCTTGGATTACATGATGTTGATCTTTAGTTGAATGCCCTGGCAAAGTTCACTATGGGAATCACTCAGGGAAACCGTGAGACCCATCCTGTCTTTACTGCTTCTGAAGTGAGCTTCTTCACAGGGTTTCTAATGCTGGGAGGATGCTGAGCTCCTGATCTGGAATGGTCTATCCTCCTGCAGGGTCAGGCACTCTTCTTCCCTCTCTGAGAAGTTAGGTGGCCTTCTACATACTAGGCAGAACATCAGGTCCCTCTGCAAGAATCGTGGAATTCAACTGATTTCCTGTCACCTCTGTGAGACTGGTTGTCATCTAGGCATGAGTCCTGGTCACACAACAGCTATTCAAGTACTCTGTAGAGCACTCCCTTCCTTGGTCATAGAGAATTTGGAACCTGAACAAAGTGGGTGGCTTGGATCCCTCTGACAGATGAAAAACCAGGTTCTTTCTCTTAAGAGTCTTGCCTGGTAAAGGTAACACCGGGGCAAGATATATCAAGTACGCAACAATGTTACAATGCAACCCAAGAGCAGACATCACCACCAGCTTTGGTGAAACAACTAAGAACTGGATTCTTGCAGGCAACTGCAGCAGGCATGATAGCAGTGTCTAAAGGTTGGAGAGGTATTCAACCCCCTATTCCAAATCATAGTCACACAAGGGATGACAGAGTACTCTGCAAGTAAACCAACTTTTTCCCAGAGCCTTTCTCCAGCAATAATCATACAAGAGAAGAAAAGCTTAGGAGACAGTTTTTAAAGGAGGCGGAGTTAGAAGCAGCTCTTATGCCCAAGCACCCAAACAGAATCTTGGGGATGTTAGGGCCTTTTCCTTTAGCTGGAAATCACTTTGAGCCCTCCCTGATCCTCTTTCAATTTTACCCTAAATAAAGGAAATTGAAAAAATCTGCAGATTCAGGGTACATGCCAGAAATGACCATTGCTTCTTCCTTCTTTCAGGACAGGGAATAATTTCCTGAGGAAGATTAAGGAGGGAACAATCTGGAAGTGAGGTAATCCACACCTTATGGTCAACTTGTGGATAATGTTTTTTAATAGCAAAGTAACTAGACTAAAGCTTATTTAACGGAACTGGTAGTACTATTCCCAGGAAATCATAGAAAGTCATATAGACATTATGGACACAGAACAAAAGATATTAAGAGGTGTTTTATTTATTGGCTTTATTACAAATATTGTAGGAAATAGTACAATGTTAACAAAAAATTGATTTTCATGTTACCTCCGTTCTTGCAATATATTGATAGATCTTTTTCAATTCCTTCTTTTCTTCTCATCTCCAAGGTAGGGGACGTAGATCCACCCTCTAAGGTGCTGCTGATAACGCAAGACTAATAATTCACATGATGCAGTATGCTGCCACCACCATTTTATGTGATGAACACAGACCTAGACAATAGTCACATTTTTGTTATGTGGACATGTTTGGTGCAGTCCTGCAGGTCATAGGATATATTGTGAACCTTCCATTTTAATAAACTGGTCTGGCCACACCACTTATTCTAAATTTGTGAGATTGCATGCCCAACAAAAACATCATAATCCTGGTTTCACAAATAGTCAGGCAATCAGTGAGGTGGTATGGACCCATGCATGGGACATTCCTGTTGAAATGTTTGTAGGAAATGGGGTGATTGGTTGAGGGAAGTGACACCCTACTCAAGCAAGAAACCCAATCCTTGTCTGGGTGAATGCACAAAAAGCACTGCGTTATCCTGTGCTTAATCCGCTGGTTGCTTGGCACACAGCAGTCAGGCTTAGTTTAGAGGCAAAGTATAAATTATTTTTTAATAAATAAATGTTATTGATTTTAGTAGTAGCACATTGACATACACAAAAAAAAGATTGCATCCCAGTCAAGGCCCTGTCACTCCTACCCACCCACAATGCCAGCAAGTTACAAAAGAACCACAGCATCCCCTGGCTCAGTTTCCACTGCAGAGGGTGAGCCAAAGTACACCCACCATCTGCCCTAAATCTTCTTGAATTTCTGAGGACAACCCCTAGCAATGTAAATCAGTTTTTCTTGTTTGCCACACCAGTGCATGCCAAATCTCCACAATGTCAAGCTGGGAGACCATGGTGATTTCCGAATTCTAGTAATGTCTCTTTTGGCCACCAATGCCGCCTACCCAACTAGTATCCTGTCTACCCTTGCACCTCCAAACTCGTCCAGTAGGTCCACCTTTGGGGTCAATGTGATAGGTCTGTCCAAAATTGCAGAAAGAGTATTACCTATGCGATGCCAATACTGTGCATTCACAGAACTTTGCCAAACCAAGTGGAAAAAGTCTGCTCCAGGGGCACAGAGTACAATTAGGGTCAGGAAGAATTCTTGTGTGCCGTAATCTTTGAAGTGTCACATGGATTCAATGAAGGTAGTCTAATTGGGTTAGCCTGAGTCTCACAGATATCGCAAGCTGTCTGAAGTGCCATGCTAACCATCTGCCACTCCACCTCCTCCAGTTCCCCAACCCATCCCTTCCTCTTCCGGTTAAGCGAGTCCAATTTTTCTGGGGCATTACAAACTAGGGAACAATCTATCTGGGAATTTCCCCCACAACCCAGACCACCCTTCAGCAAGCGCACCTTTGGGGGATAAAGTCGGGGGAGTCCACTAAGCAGGGGCGTAATGTCTCAGTGCATGTCTCAACTGCAAGTATTTATGGAATTGAGTGTGGGAAAGTGTATAGTGGTTTCAAAGATCTGCAAAGGAGTGCATAGAAAACCCATGCCAAACATCTCCCAGTACTGTAATTTCAATCAGGTCCCAGTATCGGAAACCCTCCAAACACCTCTGTCTATTCAAGACAATGTCCTCTCCCAAAGAGGGGTTTGTTGGGTCAATCTCCTTTCCCAGCTGATGAATCTTTTGGTTGCCCTTCACACCAGGAATATCATCCTGGTAACTTCTGGGGTGACGAGGGGAACCAGTTGGCAGTAAAGATAATGTATCATCCCTTCCTAATCTAGGCAGGTCAGCTCAAGTTGGTATTTTGGGTCATTCTAGCCACCAGTGAACCAATCCTTAAAAACTAGTAGATGAGATGCCCAGCAAAATAGATGGATGTCCACTGCTCCAAGGCCACCATCATCCACTGAGTGATAACATTTAGCTCCAGCGATGCGTGGAGGATGATCACACCAGATAAAGGACCGGAGCATTGCTGCTACCTCGGTGACTCAAACGCTGGGAATGTGGAGTGGAAAATTCTACAGGGTATAAAAGTAACGGGGGAGTATCATCATTTTGATCAATGCGACTAGGCCTAAGATATTAAGAGGGAGATTGTGCCAAGTGTAGGAAAGTACAATCTTTCTTGGCATGTTACCGCCATTTTTACCTGTATGTCAGTATGTTTTTGCCTGTCTCGCTGGGATCCTGCTGGTCAGGACCCCAGTGCTCATAGTTTATGGCCTAATGTGTGTGTCTGTGTAGTGCTTAACTGTGTCACTGAGGCTCTGCTAATCAGAACCTCTGTGCTTATATTCTCTCTGCTTTTAAATTTGGCACCGTAGCCTAGTGACTTCATTTACCAATTTCAATTGGCACACTGGACCCCCCCCCCTTATAAATCCCTAGTATATGGTACCTAGGTACTCAGGGCATTGGGGGTTCCAGGAGATCCATATGGGCTGCAGCATTCCTTTTGACACCCATAGGGAGCTCAGACAAACCCTTGCACAGGCCTGCCATTGCAGTCTGCATAACACAACACACACATTATTTCACAGCCTTTTTCACTGCACTTAAGTAACTTATAAGTCACCTATATGTCTAACCTTCACTTGCTGAAGGTTAGGTGCAAGGTTACTAAGTGTGAGGGCATCCTTGCACTAGCAAAGGTGCCCGCACATAGTGCAGGGCCATTTCCCTGGACACTTTCAGGGCAGGGACACCAATACATGTGTACATTACATAGGTCATTACCTGTATGTAGCCTCACAATGGTAACTCCGAATATGGCCATGTAACATGTCTAAGATTATGGAATTGTCCCCCGATTCCAAATCTGGCATTGGGGAGCCAATTCCATGCATCCTGGGGGGCTACACCATGGACCCCAGTACTGGCAAACCAGCTCTCTAAAGGCTTGAACTGTAGCTACTGCTGCTGCCACCTCACAGACAGGGTTCTGCCTTCCTGGGGTCTGGGCAGCCCAGTCCCAAGAAGGCAGAACAAAGCATTTCCTCTGAGAGCAGGGTGTTAAACCCTCTCCCTTTGGAAATAGGTGTTATAGGCTGGGGAGTGGTAGCCTCCCACAGCCTCTGGAAATACTTTGAAGGGCACAGATGGTGCCCTCCTTGCATAAGCCAGTCTACACCGGTTCAGGGACCCCTTCTCCCCTTCTCAGGCACGAAACTGGACAAAGGAAAGGGCAGTGACCACTCCCCTGTCCATCACCACCCCAGTAGTGGTGCCCAGAGCTCTTCCAGTGTGTCCCAGACTTCAGCCATCTTGCTTTGCAAGGTGTGGGGGCACTCTGGATTGCTCTGAGTGGCCAGTGCCAGCAGTTGACGCCAGAGACCCCTCCTGATAGGTCCATACCTGATAAAGTAGCCAATCCCCCTCTCAGGGATATTTAGGGCCATATTTATACTTTTCGACGCACAACTGTGCCAATGCAGTTGTGCGTCAAAAAATGTAACGCCGGCTAACGCCATTCTGAAGCGCCATGCGGGCGCCGTATTTATTCAATTACGTTAGCCGGCGTTAGCCGGCGGAGCTGCCTGGTGTGCGTAAAAAAAAATGACTTACACCAGGCAGCGCCGGCGTAGGGGAATATGGAGCTTGGGCGTCAAAAAATGGGGCAAGTCAGGCTGAGGCAAAATTTTCACCTCAACCCGATTTGCGCCGTTTTTTTAAACTCCCAACCCCCATTGAAGTGACTCCTGTCTTAGCAAAGACAGGAGTCATGCCCCCTTGCCCAATGGCCATGCCCAGGGAACTTATGTCCCCTGGGCATGGTCATTGGGCATAGTGGCATGTAGGGGGGCACAAATCAGGCCCCCCTATGCCAAAAAAAAAAAAATAATACTTACCTGAACTTACCTTAAGTTCCCTGGGATGGGTCCCTCCATCCTTGGGCGTCCTCCTGGGGTGGGCAAGGGTGGCAGGGGGTGTCCCTGGGGGCATGGGAGGGCACCTCTGGGCTCCTTCCGAGCCCACAGGTCCCTTAACGCCGGCCCTGACCAGGCGTTAAAAAAATGACGCAAACGCGGCTGGACGTCCACTCCCGGGCGTCATTTTTGCCCGGGAGTATAAATACGACGCACATGCCTCAGAGTCGTTTTTTAGTAGGGAACGCCTACCTTGCATATCATTAACGCAAGGAAGGTGTCCACGCTAAAAAATTACGCAAACTCCAAGATCTTTGGCGCTCGATGCGTCTAACGCCAAAGTATAAATATGGAGTTAGTTTTGCGTCGGATTTGCGTAAAAAAAAACGACGCAAATCCGGCGCAAACAGAGTATAAATATGCCCCTTAGGGTCTCTCCTGTGGGTTCTGTTCAGATTCTGGATTTCCTTCTGGAATCCTCTGCAACAACTTCAGCTTCCTCTGACCTTGGATCAACCGCATCCTGCTCCAAGAAATGCTGTAACTGCAACAAAGTATCCACCAGAGATACTTTTCTACAGCAACCTCAGCTCCAAGTCAGCAACTGCAACAGTTTCTATGGTATGTATGCTCTGAGGACTCCCTGTCTTCATCCTGCACCAGAAGGACTGAAGAAATCTCCTGTGGAGTGACGGAGTCACTCCCCTGCTCCAAGCAGGCACGTTCCAAGACGACTACTGGTACACTGGGACTCCTCTCACAGCAAAGAGCATGCTCCTAAGGACACAGAGGGTGGACATCATTGACATAGACTGTTCTGAGGTCCTGCTGATGCGATTTGAAGGAGGTAAGACCTTGCCTTTACCAAGAGCGACGGTACCCTTGCATACTGCGTCTTCTTCACCTCCTGAGGCCTCTGTGCACTCTTTGCGAAATTCCTTCATACACAGCCTGGCCAAGGTCCACAGCACTCCATCCCATGACGCTCAACTTACTGAGTTGTTCTCTGGCGGCATGGGACCTTCTTTTGTTGTTCTGCATCAAGCACATTTTGTACCTCCTTTGTCCCCAGATCCTACGACTCATGGGGGTTCTGGCTGGCATCATGAGTGCTCTCTAAAGTGCTGAGAGCCCCCTCTTCCTCTTCACTCAGAGTTGAAACCCCACAGTCCCGCCTGGGTCCTTCCAGCACCATTTTGACACAAAACGCACTTTTGTCATAACCAAGGCTTGTTGGCGACTTCCAACACGAAATCTTGTCTGCAGCGATCTTCACTTTGTTTGACATACTTTGCATCATGCAGGAACATGCTGGCATCTTCTTAGGGTACATTTCTGCAGTCTTTGACTAACCCTGGACTCCTCTTTTGCTCACTCTTCAGGGTTGGCAGGGGCTCCTGTCCTTCCTGGAACTTGTTTTGACTTCTGGACTTGGTCCCCTTCCCTTGCAGGTCTTCAAGTCCAGGAATCCAGCAGTTGTTCTTTGCAGACTAGGTTGGCTGCTGTAACATCCCAATCACAAGGTGTAGTTTGTCCTAAGGAAACTTGACGTACTTTACTCCTGCATTTCTGGGCTCTGGGGTGGGATAATTTACTTACCTTTACTGTATTCTTACTCCCCCAGCGATCCTGCACACACTACACTTGTCTAGGGGGGAATTCGCTATTCGCATTCCATTTTCTTAGTATGAGTATTGTCTTTACTTGTGTATAAGTACTGTGTAACTGTAAGTGGAATTGCTGGAGCTTTGCATGTCTCCTAGTTCAGCCTAAGATGCTCTGCTTTAGCTACCTTTATCAGCCTAAGCTGCTAGAACACTACTAAATTTCACTAATAAGGGATAACTGGACCTGGTATAAGGTGTAAATACCCAAGGTACCCACTACAAACAAGGCCAGCCTCCTACACCAAGCAGCTAGATTAATCTTAGTCCTGTTAAGAAGGGGGTATGGTTGAGATTATGTGTGAGCTACAGCATGATTGTTTTATGGACCCTTAAATATGTGAAGGTCAGACTGTGAACAGGTATGTCAGAATTGCAATCGAATATCGCATTATCTCCCTTTAGGGGAATTAGAAGTGATTTTCCGTGCTTTACTCGTAGTTCCGAAGCACCTTCAAAAAGCCTGAGCATTTTAAAGATGCATGGGGCCAACACCGTGGGATAAGCAAGAAACAGCAAGATATCATCCAATGACCTGTTTCATCTCCAGCCCTGAACCTGAGCATCACAACAGATTATATGAGCTAGGAGTTCTATGGCTAGAGCAAAAAGGAGTGGGGGCAACCCTGCTGAGTCCTGCGCCAGTTCTGGAATTTGCGAGACAACACGCCTTTGAAAAAGACCTGGGGCAAGGGTTTTGAATATAGGAGAGTCACCAAGGTACAAAAGTGGAACGGAGAGCCCATATGTTGCAGCACTGAATCAAGATAATTCCAACCCACTGTATCAAAGGCCTTTTCAAAGTTTACTAGTACTAAGGCCACTGCCTCTGCAATGTCATTGAAATGAGTCAGGACCAAATGTACTCAGCAGATGCATTGGCCAGTGCTGCAATTAGGCATAAAACCACAATGAGCTGGGAGGATCAAAGAAGAGAGGATGAGTTGCAGCCGATGGCCTGGATTTTAGCATAGATTTTAACATCTGTGTTGATCAGAGAATTGGGTAATAAGAAGCACAGCTCATCACTGGGTGATCTGTTTAATGAAGGATTACAATATTTTCGAGGTCAAGCTCCAAAGCGAAGAATCCTTGTTTCTGCGCCTCCGTAGATAGTCAAAGAGTTTGTGGCATATGATATTGCAAAATTTAGAGTAGTATTCGAGAGGAAGCACTTTCACAACATATCAGCTTGTCAGAAATTAAACATTTCACATTCTTAACCCTGGTCAGCTTTGCAGAAAAATGCTGATTCAGTTATTCAAGCCTAATACATGTAAATGTGGGAGTCTACTGTATTTATTTAAATTTCAAATATAATTTTTCATCCATGGCCAGTATGTTAATTTTGGAAGTTATTGTATTAATTTCCAATGTTTTATAAATGCATCATCACTACCAGGGGGAGATATTTGTGGCAAAGGATTGACATCCCTTGAGAACCCCTACTAAAGCCTGAATGATAGACACGGTCATATCGAAACCTGTACGATAAAGGGCAGAGGCCACCTAGGAGATTTGTTTCTTGCAGTAGCGCAACACCCAGTTGATGACTCTGGAGAAACCTGAGGATAGTTGACATCCCATGAGAAAAGACTAAACTCCACCAGAGGGACAATATATGAGATTTGAAGGTGACCAGCAGGGCCACCGCAAAGGGTGCTGTGAATGAAGTAAGGTAGATATGTGAGTAGTCCTGGCAACATACAATAAAATATAGAAAACAGAGACCCATTCAACACCCCCCAACACCAACCCCCACCCCACACTTCTACCCACAAAGCATCTGTTGCCCAACATCTCTTAACAAATTAAGTAATATACATACTGGGGTATTCAAGATGGGACATCCTGCAGTGTACGATCTGTGGTCAGGAGTAAGGGCACACCCTGGGTCCAGAGCCAGTACATGTCAACAAAGAGTCTTAGAGAGTTACACTGAGCTGGTAGGGGAGCCTTCCTCATCAGAGGCATCTGCCTTAGTTGGTTTTGGGCCCTCATCAGGTACCAGGGAAACAAGGTGAACCTCACTCGTCACCTGGGATCCACTGGGTTTAGTATCTGAGGACTCAGGAGAGTGCCCATGTCTTCCCTGTCTTCCTTTAGATTTAGGACATTTTGGGGTGACAGCTAAGCGTGGCATGTCTTGATCCACGTGGGTACCACAGTCTGGGGGCTCATGGCGTTGAAGGGCCCGTTGTGTATTTGAAGTAGGAGCAGAACCTATGAATGACCCACAGCTGCACTGGGAAGAGCAGCATATACGGAAGAGACATCGCCTTGAGCTTCTGCTTGACAGGATGAAAACAACTGCACTTCTATTGCATCAATTCGGTATTGTTCGGAAAGACTGTAATGTGAGAAGTTTGAAAATAAAGTTTGCCATGGATATGTGCTACCCGAAGGATGGAATCTCAGTATTGAAAGTTCAGTATCTTGGCAATGACAGGGGGTGGCAGTACTCTTGGGGTGAGGGTCGCTGCATCAGGGCTCAGCGTACATGTTCTATCCTGAACCAGGGTGACAGAGCCCCATCAGCAACCCATGATTGAAGCAATTTTTCAATAAAAGCCTTTGGATGAAGGGTCTCAAATCCTTCAGGGAAAAACAAAAAATGCAAATTGTTCTGACAAGAGCAATTTTCTGTATCTTAAGCTCTGGCTTTGATGGTGCTTGAAATTAAAAGCATCATATTCACCTTAGTTTTGAGATCTGTTACCAGTCTGCAGTGATTCACATGGCTTTTAAATTTTGGCCTGTTGATACAATGTTATGATTTTGCAGCGAGCTACATTGTCTTTAAATGTTTTTCTTCAAGCTTGTGGGTGATGACCAGGCTTTCGACTACTAGCGGAAGGAATGATATATTGCTACCAATCAGCAGTGACCAACATGGCTTTTGAAGCTGCTTTCATGTTTTTTTAGGTCGAGCATAAGCGTTCGACGTGTTGTATACTTTTAAGTATACTTATACTGTGTGTTCCATTGATTTCATTTGTTGGTTCCAGTGTCCTTTAAAAATCCTTGCTTGCTAGTGGTCAGTTCTGCCTCTTTGTTCTGCCTTTCTCACTTTGGGAGCCGCACAAACTATTGTACAATTACGCTATGTCCTGTTTATGTCTTCTGTAGGGGACTTTTTTTTTTTAGTATTTGCCTGTTGGTCTTACACTGTGGGTGCGTGTTCAGTCCCTCCTCCCCACCAGATCCCCCTGCAAAGATAAAAAGAACAGCAGTGGGGGGCTTTTCCAGGGCAAGCTTGCCCTCATTTTAATTTCCAACTGGCACTTCCCACAAATGAGAATGTTTTGTTTCTTTTGATCAGAGGGGCGAGCACCTCACTGCTGCCAAGCTTCGTCTGCTGTCTGTGCATGTTTCCCTGTTTTGTTAGTCTCCTGCTCGTCTTTATGAGCTCTTGTTTTTTCCCACTAGAACAAATAGGCCCTCATTCTGACCCTGGCGGTCAAAGACCGCCAGGGCGGAGGACCGCGGGAGCACCGCCGACAGGCCGGCGGTGCTCCAATGGGGATTCCGACCGCGGCGGTAAAGCCGCGGTCGGACCGGCACCACTGGCGGGCTCCCGCCAGTGTACCGCCGCCCCATTGAATCCTCCACGGCGGCGCAGCTTGCTGCACCGCCGCGGGGATTCCGACCCCCCCTACCGCCATCCAGATCCTGGCGGTCTGACCGCCGGGATCCGGATGGCGGTAGGGGGGGTCGCGGGGCCCCTGGGGGCCCCTGCAGTGCCCATGCCACTGGCATGGGCATTGCAGGGGCCACCGTAAGAGGGCCCCTACATGTATTTCACTGTCTGCTGCGCAGACAGTGAAATACGCGACGGGTGCAACTGCACCCGTCGCACAGCTTCCACTCCGCCGGCTCGATTCCGAGCCGGCTTCATCGTGGAAGCCTCTTTCCCGCTGGGTTGGCGGGCGGTCTGAAGGCGACCGCCCGCCAGCCCAGCGGGAAAGTCAGAATTACCGCCGCGGTCTTTCGACCGCGGAACGGTAACCTGACGGCGGGACTTTGGCGGGCGGCCTCCGCCGCCCGCCAAGGTCAGAATGAGGGCCATAGTGTTTACGAAATGCCCCGCAATAGCGATCTTATATTATCTCCTTAAAAGCGAGTGTTTATGTTGTCTCTTATCTCCTAAATAAATCAGAGCTTGTTTAAACCTGACAATAAAATGAGTAGATGGGACTTGAATAATTAATAACCTGAAACAGAAGAAGCCTGCGTTTTCACAAACCACATGGCACTCAGCTCAAATGAGAAGCATGCACACCCGCGCCACAGCACTTTCAATGTTGCAGAGCAGTGGCTGGAACATCTAGCTGAAGTATTCTCACAGTGTAGCAGGGAGCGTCGAGAGAAATAAGGCCCTCGTTTCAGGGTGGGAAATGGGGTACCTACATTATTGTGGTACCAGGCCTGAACGAGCTGTTGTTCGGGGATATGATTGTAATGTGTGTTCTTTAATAGATGCGTTTGACATTTTGAACGTGGAAAGCAATACAGTTTGAGGCTATAATATGTGTGGGTACTGTCAGACAATCATAAAAGATATTGGCCATCATTATGGCCCTGGTGGAGACTGATAAAGTGGTGGTAATACCGCCAAATTATGTTCATGGTGGTGATAACTCCCATAGACAGCTAATGTACCACACCAAACGCCAGGGCGGAAACATTACTCACCACAGAGGTAGCCGTCAACAGCCAGGTGGAAGACAAAGTACCGCCCACCATATTAAGACTCTGAAAACCTCCACCTTTTCCAGGGCGGTACCAATGCCAACAAAAGCCTGGCAGAAACAGACCTGAGAAGTGAAAGGACTCACCATTAGAGACACAGGGAAGAACTACACCGCCATGGAACCGAAACTACAAGTCTTCCCGATGATCTTCTACACAATGCTCCACCTGGAACACCAACGCCAACGAAGACGATGACGGCGAGTACAGCCGCCTAGCACACAAGGGTGGGAGGGAGGGAGGAATGCAACAGTGACACACACATGCACAACACACACCTGACACACACACACACCATACACACAACCAGCTGCACACGTAAACCAATGGCACAGGACACACAGCATAATAAAACACTGACCAAATTGCTGAAGTACTGACAATGTATTAGCATAGCAAAGCCTCTCTGTCCTGGACAGTGCAAGGCCACAGTCTTTCAGGTGGGTGACTTTCCCACTGGTTCTGTATGGGGCAACATGCCCATTGCTCTGTCCTTTGGAGTGCAAGGCCACAGTCTCTCGAGTGAGTGACATTTGCTCTGGTTCTCGATGGGGCAACATGCCCATTGCTCTATCCTGGGGGGTGCAAGGCCACAGTCTCTCAGGTGGGTGACTTTCCCACTGGTTCTGGATGGGACAACATGCCCATTGCTCTGTCTTGGAGAGTGCAAAGCTACAGTCTCTCAGGTGGGTGACTTTCCCACTGGTTCTGGATGGGGCAACATACCCATTGCTGTGTCCTGGGGAGTGCAAGGCCACAGACTCTCAGGTGGATGACTTTCCCACTGGTTCTGGATGGGGCAACATACCAATTGCTCTGTCCTGGAGAGTACAAGGCCACAGTCTCATAGTGGGTGACTTACCCATTAATTCTGGAGGGAGCAACTCGCACATCAGCCCCTGGAGTGTGGCCTACATGGCGTCCGCTGACAGTGACGGCTGCAGTGTGGTGGTGGATGGAGGAGCCTCCTGAGCTGCCTCTGCACTGTCTGATGGCTGCAGTGTGGTGGTGGATGGAGGAGTCTCCTGGGCAGTCTTTGCACTGTCTAATGGCTGCATTGCGGTGGTGAATGGAGGAGCCTCCTGGGCATCCTCTGCACTTTCTGATGGCTACACTTCCTCAGCTGGTGGTGGGGTCCCTGTGACAGCTGGCGGTGGTGGGGGAGGTGTCTGCATGACAGCCTCCACTGGCGTAGAGTGCTTTGTCTCCTCCAGTACATGGGGCGTGGGTCCCTTACCCTTCCTGGTAGGGGTGGATGGGCTCTTCCGCTCGCTGCCTGGTGGTGAAGGCTCTTTCCCCTTCTTTCCTGGTGCTTCTGGCTCCTTTCCCTTCTGTCTGGTGCTGCAGGCTCCTTCCCCTTCTTTCCTGCTGCTGCTGGCTCCTTACCCTTCTTACCTGGTGGTGTTCGCTCCTTCACCTTCTTTCCTGGTGGTGCAGGCCCTTCCCCTTCTTAATGGAGGTGTGGTGTCCTCACCACCATGTGTAGGTGGTGCTACCACTATCCCCGTGGACTGTTTGGCTGAGGTGCTGGGCTGTGTTCTTGGTACAATGCCCATACGGGCAGGACGGGGGTAGGTAAAAAGTCAAATTGTGAAAGGAAAAGCTTTTTAGGGACGGTGGGGTAGGAGGAGTAATGGAGTGGAGGATGAGGGAGTGGTTGTTGGAGGTGCATGTCTGCTGGACTTGGGTGCAGGTGCATGGGCAGTATGCTGATGTGAGGGGGGATGGCTGTTAGGTGTGTGAGTGCTTGCATTTGTGTCTTTTAGGAGGGGGGACGGACACAGGGGATGCATGCATGTTTGGTTTGGAGGTGCCTGCCAGGGAGGTGTGTGTTCTGCTTGGTGTGGTGATGCTGGTAGTGGATGTTGATGTAGTGCATGCAGGTGTGAGTGTGGACGTGACAGTGAGGGAGGTGGAGGAGGAGGAGGAGGGGGAGACAGTGGAGGCAGTGGATGTTGTGTCTGCAGCTGTATGGTGTTTGAGTGAGTGCTTGTGGGATGAAGTGTGATGCTTGTGTTTGCCTGTGCCACTCTTGGGGGTTGTCTTGCGTGCATGCTCCTCTGTATGTGTGCCTGGGATGGGTGGGGTTGAGGAGAAAGGGACTAGAAAGTGGTAGTTGAAGGGGGGACGGTCGAAACAGGGACAATGGCTGCCATCAGAGAGGAGGACAGAGCCTGAATCAATATCTGTTGGGCTGCCAATCCACTGTGAATTCCCTCCAGGAATGCATTGCATTGCTGCATCTGGGCTGCCAGTCCCTGGATGGCATTCACAATGGTTGACTGACCTACAGAGATGGATCTCAGGAGGTCAATAGCCTCCTCACTAAGGGTAGCAGAGCTCACTGGGGCAGGGCCTGAGGTGCCTGGGGTGAAGGAGATGCCCACCCTCATGGGGGAGCGGGGACGGGCAACTCGCTGAGGGGCTACTAGGAGGGCGGTGCTGGTACTGAGAGTGGCGGCTGTACCTCCAGCTAGGGTAGTCACAGAGGTGTCCACCACTACCAGGGAGCTCCCATCGGAGGAGGTATCAGAGTCTGTGTTGTCTCCTCTAGTATCCGCCGTGGTGCTCCCCTCGTCCTCCATCCCACTGATTCCCTCGGCATCGGGGACTCTGCCTCCAGGGTCCTGTGGAATGCAGCTCTATCTGTCGCCGGTGACCCTGCTCCTCCGCCAGATGATGCTAATGCACACATGGACAGGATGACAAAACAAGAAAGGGTGGGGGAGACAAAGGATACACTTGGTCACTGACTGCACAAACACCACCATAGGCATGCACATCACCGTCACACACAGGGAACAGGGTTAAGCACTATGCACTGCACTACCAGTGATATTGCTAGTCATACCCAATCACTCATATCTCAGAGAATATACTCCCTTGGGAGGTAAGTAACATACACAAAATATACACAAATAACCAAATCAGGTGAGTAAAAGTCAGAAAGATGTGCAAACTCTGTAGAATTCAATAGGATGCAATAGGCCTAGGGGCAACACGAACCATATACTAAGAAAGTGGAATGCAAACCACGAATGGACCCCTAGGCAAGTGTAGTGTGTAGAGGGTCACTGGGTGTGTAAGAAAACACCAAGGGTGTAAAGAAGACCCCAACCCAGGACCCAGGAAAGCAGGAGTAAAGTACAACTATTTTCCCCAAAACACACTAAAGTCCAAGAGTTGCTAAAGTGACCGGGGGGGCAGAAGCCCACTAAACCCTGGATAAAGGTGCAAAATGGCTGCCTCTGGTTGGAAGAAGATGCCGGTTTTGCACCAAAGAAAGGAGGTAGGAGGTTCTGCTTTGTACAGATGTCCCACGGAGTGCTGGTGGATGCAGGGTGGTTTTCTCAGCAAAATAACGCAAACATGGCTTGCTACCTGCAAGAGTCGTGGATGAAGGAAAAGGGTGCTGCCCAGGCCCAGGAAGGACTAGGATGTCGCCACTCAGGAGGGGAGACAGAGGGCGCCCTCAGCAACATAGAGAGCCCACAGGAAGGAGGGAGGCACCTGCAGGAGTCCTTGAACACGGGTTCAAGAAGACTGAACATGGCAGTTGTCTCAACACTGCAAAGAGAGGTCCCACAACACTAGAGGTCGACTCAGGGAGCTGAGCATCGCAGGACGGAGTGCTGGGGACCTAGGCTTGGCTGTGCATGCAGGATTTCTTAGAAATGTTAACAGAAGCTCTTGTAACTGCAGATCACACTGTGCACAGGATTACTGTCTGCGGAGGGGAGGCAAGGACTTACCTCCTCCAAATTTGGACAGTTGGACCTCTGGACAGTCGGGGTCACTTGGGTCCACCACCTTTGTTCCAGGGGCCAGGCTCTCCAGGATGAGAAGGGACCCAGGGTACCAGTGCAGCTGTAGTTTGGTGCCTACTGAAGCAGGGGGAAGACTCTGTCAACCCACAAGAGATTTCTTTGTGGCTTCAAGTGCAGGGTGAAGGCAGGCAGCCCCCAGAGCATGCACCACCAGGA
Organism: Pleurodeles waltl; assembly: GCF_031143425.1. Lineage (NCBI taxonomy): Eukaryota > Metazoa > Chordata > Amphibia > Caudata > Salamandridae > Pleurodeles > Pleurodeles waltl. The sequence continues at coordinate 391,977,381 of NC_090450.1, forward strand.
AATAGTCGAGAAAGCCAGCAGGATTAGGCGCTACAAAGTCACTGGTAGTCTTCTGGCTCCTTTGTTGCAGTTTTACAGGCGTCCTGGAGCAGTCAGCGGTCGATCCTTGGCAGAAGTCAAAGAGAGAAGTGCAGAGGAGACCTGGTGTATTCTTGCAAGTCGTAATCTGAAGAGAAGCCCACAGGAGAGACCCTAAATAGCCCTCACAGTAGGACTGGCTACCTACCCAGGTATACACCTAACAGGAGGGGTTTCTGGCGTCACCTTTTGGCACTGGCCACTCAGAGGCCTCCATAGTATCCCCACACCTCTGGATTCAAAATGCCAGAGGTCTGAGACACACTGGAGGAGCTATGGACACCACCCCTGGGGTGGTGATGGAAAGGGGAGTGGTCACTCCCCTTTCCTTTGTCCAGTTTCGCGCCAGAGTAGGGACTGGGGTTCCCTAAACCGGTGCAGACTGGCTTATGCAAGGAGGGCACCATCTGTGCCCTTGAAAGCATTTCCAGAGGCTGGGGGAAGCTACTCCTCCCCAGCCCTTAACTCCTTTTTCCAAAGGGAGACAATTCCATGATCTTTGACATGTTACATGGCCGTATTTGGAAATTACCATTGTGAAGCTATGTGGGGGCACCTTTGCTAGTGCCAGGGTGCCCTCACACTAAGTAACTTTGCACCTAACCTTCACTAAGTGAAGGTTAGACATATAGGTGACTCATAAGTTACTTAAGTGCAGTGTAAAATGGCTGTGAAATAAAGTGTGCGTTATTTCACTCAGGCTGCAGTGGCAGTCCTGTGTAAGATTTGTCTTAGCTCCCTATGGGTGGCAAAACAAATGCTGCAGCCCATAGGGATCTCCTGGAACCCCAATACCCTGGGTACCTAGGTACTGTATACTAGGGAATTATAAGGGTGTTCCAGTGTGCCAATTAGAATTGGTGAAAATGGTCACTAGCCTATAGTGACAATTTTAAAGGCAGAGAGACCATAAACACTGAGGTTCTGATTAGCAGAGCCTCAGTGACACAGTTAGTCACTCCACAGATACACACATTCAGGCCACAAACTATGAGCACTGGGGTCCTGGCTAGCAGGATCCCAGTGAGACAGGCAAAAACAAACTTACATGCATGTAAAAATGGGGGTAACATACCAGGCAAGATGGTACTTTCCTACATCGACTAACCGGGGACTCTTCTTTTCCCCCCTTTTCTGGGTTGGCAGGGGCTCCTGTCATTCCTGAAACGACTTTCGACTTCTGGACTTGGTCCCCTTCCTTTGCAGGTCTTCAGGTCCAATAATCCAACAGTTGTTCTTTGCAGACTTGGTTGGCTGCTGCAAAATCTCAAAAACGAGGTGTAGTGTGTCCTAAGGAAACTTGCAGTACTTTACTCCTGCTTTTCTGGGCTCTGGGGTAGGGTAATTTACTCACCTTTACTGTATTCTTACTCTCCCAGCAATTCTGTAAACACTACTCTTGTCTAGGGGGGAATTCGTGATTCGCATTCCACTTTCTTAGTTTATGGTTTGTGTTGCCCCTAGACCTATTTTCTCCCATTGCCATCTATAGCATTTCCCATTGCTTGTATTGTTCTATGACTATTTACTTGTCTAATTTTGATGTCTAGGGTATATATTGTGTATAATACTTACCTCCAGAAGGAGCATTGTCTCTAAGATATTTTTGGTACTGTGTCACCCAAATAAATACCTTTATTTTTGGTAACACTGAGTATTGTCTTTACTTGTGCAGAAGTACTGTGTAACTATAAGTGGTACTGCATGAGTGTTGCATGTCTCCTAGTTCAACCTAAGCTGCTCTGCTATAGCTACCTCTATCAGCCTAAGCTGCTAGAACACTACTTCATTTCACTATAAGGGGTAACTGGACCTGGTATGAGGTGTAAGTACCCAAGATACCAACTACAAACCAGACTAGCTTCCTACACCTATGGCTTCTCATTGTCCAAATGTTGGTGATATGACAACAATGTCCTGATGTGATGACTACAGACAGTTACAAGTCATTAATTGTATAACATCACAGTGTTGAGATCATTTGCAATAGATGTGACTGTTACCAAAAATACATATTTTCAACACATAAAACAGTGTCACTCAAATTCTGTTCAAGGGTGTTTATTGAAGTGCAAATAATTGACTGAAAAGTGCGATGAAATGGGGTTATGGTAGGGGAAAGTCCAGGGTATTGTTCCAGTCTGTTTGTAGCACAGGTCCAGTGTCCAAGGGGTCATAGGAGGGGGAGCAAAGGCAGTTCAAAGTGGACAAGGTGACAGGGTGGGACACAAGGGGGACAATCAGGAGAGTCTCATTTCCTGGCGGTGGTCTTGTTCGTGGCAAGTGCCTTCTGTCTGGCTTGCAGGGAACTTTTGCAGGGTGGTTCACCTTCTGCAGGGGGAAGGGTGATGGTGGCCTGTGGGTCCTGTGGCGGGGCCTCCTGTCCACTAGCTGCAGCGTGTAGGAGGCTGGGCTGGCTTGTAGTGGGTACCAGAGGTACTTACACCTTGTGCCAGGTCCAGTTATCCCTTATTAGTGTAGAAGAGGAGTTTCTAGCACCTTAGACTGATAGAAGGTAGCTATGGCGAAGCAGCTTAGGCTGAACTAGGAGACATGTAAAGCTCCTACTATACCACTGGTGTCATATGCACAATATCATAAGAAAACACAATACACAGAAGCCATAAAAATAAAGGTACTTTATATTTATGACAATATGCTAAAAGTATCTCAATGAGTACCCTCAGTACAAGGATAAGTTATATACACAAGATATATGTACACAAACGAAACTTAGGTAAGTAATAGCAAGAAAAGTAATGCAAACAGTGTAGAATTACAATAGATTGCAATAGGAGCACATAGGTATAGGGGCAACACAAACCATATACTCCAAAAGCGGAATTACGAACCACGAATGGACCCCAAACCTATGTGAGCTTGTAGAGGGTCGCTGGGACTGTAAGAAAACAGTGAGGGTTAGAAAATTAGCCCACCCCAAGACCCTGAATGGTAGGTGTAAAGTGCACCTCCTAACCCCAGCGAGCACAGAAGCCGTGATAGGGGGATTCTGCAGGAAGAACAAACACCAGCAATGCAACAACAGTGGATTTCCGGACCTGAGTACCTGTAGCACAAGGGGACCAAGTCCAATAGTCGTGACAGTGCCGAGAGTGGGCAGGAGCCCAGGAAATGCCAGCTGAGGGTGCAAGGAAGCTGCCACTGGATGGAAGAAGCTTGGAGTTCTGCAAGAAAAAAGAGAGCTAGGGACTTCTCCTTTGGAAGATGGATGTCCCACGTTGCAATGAAGCTAGCAGAGGTGTTCCCACGCAGAAAGACTGAAAACTAGCCATGCTAGCTGCAAGGGTTGCAGTAGAGGTTTTTGGGTGCTGCTGTGGCCCAGGAGGGACCAAGATGTCGCCACTTGGAGGAGAAGACAGAGGGGGTGCCCAGCAACTCAGAGAGCCCTCACAGAAGCAGGCAGCACCCGCAAAAGTACCTGAACAGGCACTTGGAAGTAAAGTGAACCGGAGTCCATGCGAAGCCACAAAAAGGAGTCCCACGATGCCGGAGGACAACTCAGAAGGTTGTGCACTGAAGGAAGGAGTGCCGGGGACCCAGGCTCGGCTTTGCATGAAGGAAATCCTGGAAGAGTGCACAGGAGCCAGAGCAGCTACAAATCACGCAGTACCCAGTAATGCAGTCTAGTGTGGGGAGGCAAGGACTTACTTCCACCAAACTTGGACTGAAGAGTCACTGGACTGTGGGAGTCACTTGGACAGAGTTGCTGAGTTCCAGGGACCACTCTCGTCAGGATGAGAGGGGACCCAGAGGACCAGTGATGCAGTCTTTTGGTGCCTGCGGTTGCAGGGGGAAGATTCCGTCGACCCACAGGAGATTTCTTCAGAGCTCCTGGTGCAGAGAGGAGGCAGGCCACCCCCAGAGTATGCACCACCTGGAAACAGTCGAGAACGCCGGCAGGATGAAGCGATACAAGGTTGCTAGTAGTCGTCTTGCTACTTTGTTGCAGTTTTGCAGGCGTCCTGAGCAGTCAGCGGTCGATTCTTTGGTAGAAGGTGAAGAGGGAGATGAAGAGGAGCTGCCCTGAATGATGTGGGGGCACCTTGGCTAGTGCCAGGGTGCCCACACACTAAGGGCCATATTTATACTTTTTGACGCAAAACTGCGCTAACGCAGTTTTGCGTCAAAAAAACTTAGCGCTGGCTAACGCCATTCTGAAGCACCATGCGGGCGCCGTATTTATTGAATGACGTTAGCCGGCGTTAGCCGCTGGCGCCGTCTGGTGTGCGTTAAAAAAAACAACGTACACCAGGCAGCGCCGGCGTAGGGGGATATGGGGCTTGGGCGTCAAGAAATGGGGCAAGTCAGGTTGAGGCAATTTTTTCGCCTCAACCCGATTTGCGCCATTTTTTTTCACTCCCAACCCCCATAGAAATGACTCCTGTCTTAGCAAAGACAGGAGTCATGCCCCCTTGCCCAATGGCCATGCCCTGAACTTACCTTAATGTCCCTGGGATGGGTCCCTCCAGCCTTGGGTGTCCTCCTGGGGTGGGCAAGGGTGACAGGGGGTGTCCCTGGGGGCATGAGAGGGCACCTCTGGGCTCCTTCAGAGCCCACAGGTCCCTTAACGCCTGCCTTTTGCAGGCGCTAAAAAACGGCGCAAAAGCGGCCGTACGTCATTTTTTTTGACCCGCCCACTCCCGGGCGTGAATTTTGCCCGGGAGTATAAATCCGATGCACATGCCTCGGAGTCGATTTTTTAGACGGGAACGCCTACCTTGCATATAATTAACGCAAAGTAGGTGTCCACGCAAAAAAATGACGCAAACTCCATGGACTTTGGCGCTAGACGCGTCTAACGCCAAAGTATAAATATGGAGTTAGTTTTGCGTCGGAATTGCGTAAAAAAAAACGACGCAATTCCGGCGCAAACGGAGTATAAATATGCCCCTAAGTGACTTAGCACCCAACCTTTACCAGGTAAAGGTTAGACATATAGGTGACTTATAAATTACATAAGTGCAGTGGTAAATGGCTGTGAAATAACGTGGACGTTATTTCACTCAGGCTGCACTGGCAGGCCTGTGTAAGAATTGGCAGAGCTCCCTATGGGTGGCAAAAGAAATGCTGCAGCCCATAGGGATCTCATGGAACCCCAATACCCGGGGTACCTCAGTACCATATACTAGGGAATTATAAGGGTGTTCCAGTATGCCAATGTGAATTGGTGAAATTGGTCACTAGCCTGTTAGTGACAATTTGGAAAGCAGAGAGACCATAACCACTGAGGTTCTGGTTAGCAGAGCCTCAGTGAGACAGTTAGTCATCACGCACGGAACACATACAGGGCACATACTTATAAGCACTCGGGCCCTGCCTGACAGGGTCCCAGTGACACATAGACTAAAACAACATATATACAGTGAAATATGGGGGTAACATGCCAGGCAAGATGGTACTTTCTTACACAACCCCCCCCCCCCAAATGAAGGACAATAAGACTAGCCATGACCTGATGAGTCTTCATTGTCTAAGTGGAAATATCTGGAGAGTCCATCTGCATTGGAGTGGGTACTCCCAGGTCTATGTTCCACTGTATAGTCCATTCCCTGTAGAGATATGGACCACCTCAACAATTTAGGGTTTTCACCTTTCCTTTGTTTTAGCCAAAGTAGCGGTTTGTGGTCTGTCTGAACAATAAAGTGAGTGGCAAACAGGTATGGCCTCAACTTTTTCAGTGCCCAAACCACAGCAAAGGCCTCCCTCTCTATGGCAGACCAACGCTTTTCTCTAGGGGTCAACCTTCTGCTGATAAAAGCAACTGGTTGATCCTGGCCCTCAGAATTCAGTTGTGATAAGACTGAAAGACTCTGGTTGCCCGGGGACCGGGACGCTTCCCCCCAATTGGCTGCACTCCGCTTCCTGCCATTCCTTAAAGACGCACCCCTCGCCGGACGCAGAAAGACTGGTTGCCGCGGGACCGGGACGCTTCCCCCCAATTGGCTGCACTCCGCTTCCTGCCATTACTTAAAGGCGCGCCCCTCGCGGGACGCAGAAAGACTCTGGTTGCCGGGGGACCGGGACGCTTCCCCCCAATTGGCTGCACTCCGCTTCCTGCCATTACTTAAAGGCGCGCCCCTCGTGGGACGCAGAAAGACTCTGGTTGCCGGGGGACAGGGACGCTTCCCCCCAATTGGCTGCACTCCGCTTCCTGCCATTACTTAAAGGCGCGCCCCTCGCGGGACACGCGCGGGTGCGCGCCCTGGAGAAGACCGGGCCAAGACAGGCCCGTCTACGCCCGTCTTCGGCCGGATGAGGCTGGGCTGGGCCCACTTTCTTTCATTTGCTGCCTTATACACCAAGTAAGACCCAAATTATTATAATCTGTTGGCACCTTATTGTCGTTATGCCACCGATTCCATGGGGAAAAGGAAAGCTGCTGATCCCTTGGATCCCTTGTCTGACCGTAAAAAGCAGAGAAAGCGCTCTGCTAAACCGGTTATCAAGACCAAAAAACCTTTTGAGGAGATTGACTTGTTATTTGAAGAGGTTGAGGCGATACTAAATTGTTTATCCAGCCACAATGGTGCCCTGCCTGTAAAAAATGCTTTAGCTCACCCTGGGAGGATACAAGACTACTTTAAAAAAAAGACAAAGGATCAAGGCTTGGATCCAGCACTGACTAATAGTGGAGCGACTCCATTAACAACACACCATTTACTTACTCCCCCCTCTAATGATATAATAAATATGGCAAACGACTCGGCGCACAGGTGTGGGTCTCCACAAGTGGAAACAGAGAGAAATACTCCTAATCCTGTCATACCACTGAGTCCTGTGATCAAATTGATCCCAAATATACCCTGTAGGAACTGGTTTGAGGTCTTAGCTGAGGAGGACGAAATATCCAGAGCTCTCGCTCCCACTGCAGACGATCGCAATAATGAGGCTATCCCTTGTACCCTAATTCCAGTTCCCGTTCCACTATTAACGCACTCTCCCACTGAGCCTAGCATCGTCCTTATACTCCAGAGAGTGGAAGAAGTCAGGTCTTTGGTGCTACAATTGGCTAAATGCTTGCAGGAGAGCTTAGAGTGTGGATGCAAATGCCATCTAAGGAACGGTGGGGCGAACAAAGGTCACATAGTGTCTGACCCAATTCCATCTATCTGGCTTGTACAGGGGGGCCAGGCTATCGATCACCAAAAGGGGAAGACACACCGGGCTGCCTTAGACGGGGATGCAACATGTTCTAAAGACAATTCTACACAGGAGCACCAACATAGTAAAAAATCACCAGATGAGGGGGCTATTACGAAAAACCACATCACCACCAACAGCGGCCCCCCAGTTTTTCCAAACTACCTGCCATCAAAGAGCCGTAAAGAGATTGACAATCCCCCATCTAAGAGGCCCCATGTTTTATCCAATGCCAGTGACTCACTTGCTCCCAAATCTTCCCTCGGTTCCCTTAGTGCCCCTCCCTATCAGAGAATTCCTTGTGACCCAGCCATATTGCTAAACACCCAATGCCCCAAGCCTGGGACAAACACTCTTTTCTTAAAACAAGTCCCGAAATTGTTACCGGGGCTTAGTGAGGACCATGAGTGTAGGATCAACAAGGTAATTCACTGGCTACGACACCAAAGAAACTGTTTATTGGTCATACGTTCAGATATCCACAATACCAAGCGGTGGTGTCCTTCAGGGTCAACTCACAACGTAATCTCAATCGAGTTTCACAATAGAACCTTGGTTGAGAGTCATATTCTGTTCAATGACCGAACCTATCATCTTATGGAACGAAGGAGGGGATGCATCACCTTAGAGACAGTATTGGAGGCGGGAGGCCAGCCACAAGTTTCCAGCCACTCATGTCGTAATGTTACCAGCAACCAGCTTAGGTGTGCCGACCTTACCTGGCTCAACCCTGTATGACTGGCAACAGCTCAGGAAACAAACCTAGGGGTTAACCCAGAGGATCCCAGTTTGCTGGTTTCTGATGGACCTACCGACAAAGAGTTGATTCCTGAGAAGCCCAACTCACAGTCATTAAGTTGTGTTTCTGAGGGAAAAGACCTATCAAGTATGACGTGGAATCTAGCCGGCCTCGGGAGGAAATTAGACGATACTGACTGGTGTTCATATATAAATACTCAAGATATATGCCTCTTCCAAGAAACATGGGCTGAGGAGAAGATCACCATAGATGGGTTCCTTTCTTTTAACATGGCTGCCCAACCATCTACAAAACTGAAGGGTCGAGCAAAAGGAGGACTTCTGATGCTAATAAACAAAAATGTGCAATACGCATATAAGATTCTAAGATTTGATAGTCCAGATTTGATGGGGTTACAAATAACGTTCCAACAGAGTTTTAATATAATTTTTATCAATGTTTATGCTTGATCGGTACCTCGAGGGGTTGAGTCCCAGATTCTAAAACAGCTACTTGACTTCCTAGATACCCTACAACCAACCTCTTATCTGATAATAGCTGGGGATGTAAATTGTACCTTTGAGCCCTCTGATACTAACTGGTCTCACAGAGGATGAAGACCAAACAGGGGGGATTCCACAGCTGACTAGTGATTGTCCTTGTTATAATTCCTGTGTAGCTACCCAACTGGCATCTCTCTGTTTGAAGCATGCCCTTAGGGCATGTAATGGCCGCTTGCCCTCTGACCTGGATACTGCACCCACCTTCAAACGAGGTTCAATCACAAGCGTAATTGATTACTTTTTAGTGGATGTGAGATTGTGGCCCTTCTTGAAAGATATGAAGGTGGACGCTAGATGCGAAAGTGACCATTATCCCTTGTTAGTTTCTATGTCAGGTGATGTTTTTGGTAGAACCTCGAACAATCAAATTACCATGGTCCCTACTCCCACCTTGAACACCTCATCTACGAAGGTCAGGTGGTCAAAGGTCCAGTCGAATCCTCATTTGTTATGTGAGATTTACCTGGCTTTTATAGATAATTTGACCCATACCACGACTATGACTCTAATGACATCCCATTCTTATCCATACATGAAAATATGATCATAAGACTACAACGTATTTTCTACAGGAAGGCTGGGGGTAAGACATCAAGGAGGCACCTCTAGCTCATGGTTTGATGAATCCTGCCACACGGCTAAGATGGGACTAAAAAGTGCCCTCATGGAAGGGTCCCACGGGGAAATACAACTAGCTAGACGCATTTACAAAGAATCCACCACCGAGCCAAAAAAACATGGGAAGAAACAATTTGGCAGGAGCTGTTGGATGCTACCCAATCCAACAACAACAAATTGTTCTGGGAATTGTTAGGCAAGCGAGAGAAAGAGGGCAGGACTGGTGTAAGAAATCACATACAGCCAGAAAGATGGGTTGAACATTTTTTAAGTCTATATGATAAAACTGAGACCCCTACAATTTCCGCCATAGAGGAAGCAGGCTAAGACCCCCTCACAATCTTGGATGCGCATCTTGGTCTAGCTCCCCTTGAAGGGGGCTCACAGGACTCTAAGGGCCACATCCGCTTCACTATTAAAGAAACTGCTGAGGCTATTCGTTCTTTAAAACTTGGGAAAGCTCCAGGCCCAGACAAAATTCCAGGGGATCTTTACTACTCTGAGCCAACAGTTTGGACCTGGTATATTAATACACTCTCTAACAAAATCACTGAAGGGGGGCAGATCCCTATGACATGGAAGGGTGCCAAAATCATTCCCATTCATAAAAAGGGTAACGTAAACCACCCGACAAACTATAGACTAATGAGTCTAATTGACAATCTTCAAAAAATATTTGCCAAGCAACTTCTAGGCAGATTAACTCATTGGGCCACAGATCAGCACATCCTTTCTCCCCTTCAAGCTGGATTTCGATCAAGGATCAGCACAGTAGACCAGGTCTTGAGACTGGCCGTGCTGTACTAGAAATATACAGCCCTTGCAAAACAACCGCTATATATTGCTTTTGTTGATTTGAGATCAGCGTTTGACTTAGTTCAGAGGGAAAAGCTGTGGGAGCTGTTACAAAAAATAGGGACTCCAGTCAACTTAATCCAACTCCTGAAGTGGCTGCACGAGGATACATACGCGCAAGTGAGATGGGGTAACCTAGGCAAACTAACAGACAAAATCCCCATAAATAGGGGTGTTCGCCAGGGTTGTGTGTTGGCACCATTTTTAATCTCTATTTTCATTAATGAGGTGGTACAGGCCTTAATGACATGCCAGAATGATGCCCCTACCCTATGCGCCCAAAAAATCCTGATTCTTCTTTTTGCAGACGACTCCCTTCTTATTTCCAAATCTCCTATGGGCCTCCAAATTCTCATCAATAGATTCAACTCTTTCTGTCGAGATTACGGCTTAGAGTTGAATCATAAGAAAACTAAGTTAATGGCGCTCCATTCAGGAGTGCGGAAGAAATGTACCATTCACTTAGAAGGGAATCTCCTGGATAAGGTTTGTTCCATAGAATTATCTGGGTGTAAGGCTCACTGACAAGCTTAATTGGGTAGAACAGGTCAACAAAAGTGTGGGTCGTCTGCAGCATGGTGCAGCATCCATCCTGCATTTCTATAGGGGTACGACAGCAAAAACTGTCTCCCCGGCAATCAAGATCTATATTGCCAGAGCACAGGGTGCTGCTGCCTATGGTGCCGAGGTCTGGGGCTTTTCTGACTGCAACAGGCTAACCATTAGTGAGAATAGTTTCGCGAGGTCTCTATGTGCCTGTCCCCCTAGCACTCCAATGATACCACTGTTTTTAGATCTGGGCCTGAGACGCATAGCCGATTTAATCATTTTAAGACCACTCTTATATTGGATAATGCTATGGACTGTTCCAGAATTGGATGTTTACAAGACCTCACTCCAAGATCTGTTAAAGTGTTCCAACTCAACCACTATTCCCTGGGTCAAACATGTATCCAGATGGTTTAATAAACTAGGACTCGGTCACTTTTGGGAGAAACCCCACAAACTAGAAAAGGCCCACTCCAATGTACCGAAGCGTGTATACTGGTCCTATGTATGCAACGATTATATTACCCACAGAGCTTACGGTTCCCTAACAAATCTCTTCACAGATTTTAAGTGGTATCCACAATTTGAACCATATCTAGATACTATCCCTGACATTTTAGGCAAAAGCTTATATGCCAGATTCCGCTTTGGGTCGCTGCCGCTGAAGTCATTGGTGTGCAGATGGGGTACAAAAACAGATACAGATATATGTCCTGTTTGCAGCGTAAAAGCTGAAACAGTTGAACATTTTATGTTCTTTTGTCCTGCTTACTCTCTTCCCAGGTCTAAGTGGATCCGTAACATTTGCCGCGAAATGGGGATAAGAGACTGTGCTTCTGCTTTGAGGATTTTAAAAAGCCACCACTCTATGGTTTTAATCCACGCTGTCAGCAAGTATTTACTAGCAACAATTCCACTGTTAGGATTGTGTTTTAATCACAAGTGGTCTATACTTTTACTCCTTATAGAATTGTAGGGGGGGGTTGCAGCTGCATTGTGTATTGTTGAGGAAATTTTAACTGAATTGTATTTTATGTATTTATGTCAATCACTACTTGGATTTTACTACTATTATTATTATTGTATATTCGCTTTGATCATCAATTGATCGAATAAAGCATGTGTCAAATCACTGCCCCTACCCCTAATTCAGATGCATCAGTTTGAACAATGAATTTCTTGGAGTAACATGGGCGTTTTAGGACAGGTGCAGAGCACATGGCCTGTTTGAGCTCCTCAAAAGCTTTCTGACAGCTAGCTGTCCACAATACCTTTTTAGGCATCTTCTTCCTAGTGAGATCATTAAGTGGGGCTGCTATGGAGCCATAGTTTTTATTGAATCTCCTGTAATACCCAGTGAGGCCTAGGAAGGCTCTCACTTGGGTCTGAGTTGTGGGGGAACCCAATCCATGATTGTTTGGATTTTCCCCTGAAGTAGTGCAATCTGTTCTCCACCTACCAGGTGTCCCAGATAAACCACCTTTCCCTGCCCTATCTGGCACTTTGAGGCCTTGATAGTGAGGCCTGCCTTTTGCAGGGCCTCCAACACTTTCCAAAGGTGGACCAGGGGCTCATCCCAGGTGGAGCTAAAGACAGCTATATCATCAAGATATGCTGCACTAAAAGCCTCCAACCCTTGCAGGACTGTGTTCACCAACCTCTGAAAAGGGGCAGGTGCATTTTTCAAACCAAAGGGCATCACTGTAAATTGGTAGTGCCCTCCTATAGTTGAAAATGCAGTTTTAGGTTTAGCATCCTCAGCCAATTTGATCTGCCAATACACTGCAGTCAAATTAAAGGTGCTTAGATGCTTGGCAGATGCCAGTGTATCTATGAGCTCATCTGCCCTGGGTATAGGGTGAGCATCAGTTTTTGTTACCTGATTGAGACCTCTGTAGTCTACACAAAACCTCATCTCCCTTTTTCCATCTTTTGAGTGAGGCTTTGGTATAAGCACCACAGGACTCGCCCATGGGCTTTCAGAAGGTTCAACCACTCCTGAATCAAGCATTTTCTGAACCTCTTGTTTTATGCAGTCCCTGACATGGTCAGGCTGCCTATAGATTTTACTTTTGACAGGCAAGCTGTCTCCAGTATCAATTGTGTGTTCACACCAGGATGTGGTGCCTGGCACAGTTGAAAAGAGTTCAGAAAATTGTCCAAGGAGATTTATGCAGTTGTCTTTCTGTTCTGCAGTCAGGCAATCTGCTAAAACTACTCCCTCCACTAAAGCATCATTTTCAGTGGTGTAAAAGAGATCAGGGAGAGGGTCACTCTATTCTTCCTGTCCCTCATCTGTTGCCATGAGCAGGATGAGATCAGCCCTGTCATGGTAGGGTTTTAGGCGGTTGACATGAATCACCCTAAGGGGACTCCTGGCAGTGCCCAGGTCTACCAGATAGGTAACCTCAGCCTTTTTCTCAACAATTAGATTGGGGTACACTCCATTTGTCCTGGCTCTTGGGGCCACAGGCTCCAATACCCATACCTTCTGTCCTGGTTGGTACTGGATCAGAACAGCCTTCTGGTCATGCCATTGCTTCTGGAGCTCCTGGCTGGCCTGGAGGTTTTTACTGGCCTTTTTCATGTCCTGGGCCATTCTGGATCTTAGGCCCAGTACATAGTCCACTATGTCCGTTTGGGAGGTTTTAAAGGTTGTTCCCAACCCTCCTTCACAAGTGTTAGTGGACCTATTACAGGGTGTCCAAAGAGGAGTTCAAAGGGGCTGAAGCCCATTCCTTTCTGGTGTACCTCCCTGTAAGCAAAAAGGAGGCAAGGTAACAGGACATCCCATCTCCTCTTGAGTTTTTCAGGGAGTCCCATTATCATACCTTTGAGAGTTTTATTAAACCTCTCTACCAGTCCATTAGTCTGTGGAGGATAAGGAGTGATGAATTTGTAGGTTACACCACATTCCTTCCACATTGCTTTCAAGTATGCAGACATAAAGTTGCTACCCCTGTCTGATACAACCTCTTTAGGGAAACCCACCCTGGAAAAGATTCCCAGGAGGGCCTTTGCCACTGCAGGAGCTGTAGTGGTCCTTAGAGGAATTGCTTCAGGATATCTTTTGGCATGGTCCACAACCACCAAGATAAACCTATTGCCTGAAGCAGTAGGAGGGTCAAGGGGGCCAACTATGTCAACCACTACCCTTTCAAAGAGGACCCCAACCACAGGTAGTGGAATAAGGGGAGCCTTTGGTGTGCCACCAGTCTTGCCACTGGCTTGGCAGGTCACACAAGACTTGCAAAAATATTTAGTGTCCTCTGACATCCTAGGCCAGTGAAACAGGGAGGCAAGCCTCTCCCATGTTTTGATCTGGCCCAAATGCCCAGCCAAAGGAATGTCATGTGCAAGAGTTAGGAGAAGGAACTCTCTGTACTGCAGGGGAATGACCAATCTCCTAGCTGCTTCAGGTTTTGGGTCCCTTGCCTCGGTGTACAAGAGGTTGTCCTCCAGTAAAATCTATGTGAGTCACTGACATCCCCATTTTGCTGTTTGACAGCTTACTGTCTGAGACCCTCTAATGTGGGACAGGTTTGCTGTGCCACACTCAGCTCTTCCCTGGCAGGCCCCCCTCCACCCAAAAGCTCAACAGTGTCTGCTGCCAGCTCACCTGGTGAAGGTTCTGCACAGGGAGGAAATTATTCTTCCTCAGAAGGAGAATCATCTGTAGAGGGAGGGATAGTGGGTAGGGATGTACCCTTGCTAACCCTAGCTTTAAGGAGCACTTGGTCCATTGTTCCAGGATCCAAGTTACCCTGTCCTTTTTGCTTTTTGGCCTGAGCCCTTGTCAAAGCAAAAATATGCCCAGGAATGCCCAGCATTGCTGCATGAGCCTCCAACTCCACTTCTGCCCAAGCTGATGTCTTTAAATCGTTCCCTAGTAGACAGTCTACAGGTAAATCTGAGGCAACCACAACTTTCTTTGGACCAGTAACCCCACCCAGTTGAGATTCACAACATCCATGGGATGGCTAAGAGTGTTGTTATGAGCGTCTGTCACTTGGTACTGCTGACCAAGTAGGAGTTGTTCAGGGTGCACCAGTTTCTCTATCACCATGGTAACACTGGCACCTGGGTCCCTGTAGGCCTGAACCTCAACACCATTTATTAGGGGAAGTTGCTTGTACTTATCCATATTAAGGTGACAAGCAACCAAGGTGGCCAAATCAATGGCACCTTCAGAGACTAACACAGCCTCTCTCTATGGTCTCCCTAACAAGACCAACCCCAACTACATTACCAATAGTGAGCCCAGCTACTCCCTTGGATTGGCTATTTGTAGGTTTGCTCCCACCACCACTGCTATTACTAGGGGCACTAAAATTTGCAGTAGGGGTTGTGGTAGTGGGAGGTTTGGTGTTTTTCTTTGGACAACTGGCATCAGTTGTCCAATGGCCTTTGACTTTACACAAATAACACCAAGTCTTTTTAGGTTGATTATTGGAAGAGGATTTGGACCCACCACCCCACCAGAGGATTTTTGTGGGCCTGATGAAGACTCAGGGGGTCATTCCAACCCTGGCGGTCGGTGTTAAAGCGGTGGCCAACCCGCCAACAGACGGGCGGTAAAAGAAATGGAATTCTGACCCTGGCGGAAACCGCCAACAGAGACCGCCACTTTAACACTCCGACCGCCACGGCGGGACAGACAAACAGCGCGGCGGTCACCGCCAACAGACAGGCGGGAGTCAATGTACCGCCCACCCTATCACAACCCACCAATCCACCACCTTTTCCGAGGCGGTAGCCCCGCCGATAAAAACACGGCGGAAACAGCCATTTCAAACGGAAAACGCTCACCTCTACACACTCCACGAGGAATCTGGACAGCATGGAACCCGAACTACACATACTGCCAGCTATTGTATTTCTGCTCCTCTATCGCAGAAGACAATGGTGAGTACTGCACCTACGACACAGGGGAGGGGGGAGGAGAAAAGATTACGGGCACACACATACGCGACACACCCACCCTCACCCACACCCACCACTACACACACATCAATGCATAGCAACAACTCAGAGTGACACCCCCAAACCCCACGGAAGAATGCAAAGACAAAAGGAAATGATGATGAAATGGGAATTATATTGTACGGCTGAGTAAAAAAATATATCAAACATCTATAACTATATACATATATATATATAAAAAGTCCAGTCCGAATTGTGTAACAGCCATTGTTCGTGGGCCACTGGACAAAAACACATGGGCAAAGCCCACACAGGATACCCGAGTCCAATGGAGAGAACACTGCAGGGGCATCAGATAGGAAAACTACAGGCACCTCAGGGGGAAGGGAAGGGGGGTACCTCAGCCAGATGAGTCCATGACGCCAGATCCACAAGGGGCCTCCATGGCCACTGTGCCATCCTGGGGAGTGCAAAGCCACAGTCTCTCAAGTCTCTACAGTGGGTGGGTTGCCCACTGTGCCATCCTGGGGAGTGCAAAGCCACAGTCTCTCAAGTCTCTACAGTGGGTGGGTTGCCGACTCTTCCATCCTGGGGAGTGCAAAGCCACAGTCTCTCAAGTCTATACAGTGGGTGGGTTGCCCACTGTGCCATCCTGGGGAGTGCAAAGCCACAGTCTCTCAAGTGGAGTACAGACTCCACTGGTTCTGGAGGAGGCATGGTGCCCAGAGTGCTTCGTGCAGCCCTGCCCGACATAGATGCGGGCCTGCCCCTTCTGCCAATGGGCCAGCGGTGCTGGAGACGGCGGTGCTCAGTGGAGCGGTGCTTGAGATAAAGGGCCCAGCGGAGCGTTGCTTGAGATGAAGGGCCCAGCGGAGCGGTGCATGAGATGGCGGTTCCCAGCGGAGCGGTGCTTGAGATGAAGGGCCCAGCGGAGCGGTGCTTGAGACGGCGGTGCCCAGCGGAGCGGTGCTTGAGACGGCGGTGCCCAGCAGAGCGGTGCTTGAGATGAAGGGCCCAGCGGAGCGGTGCTTGAGACGGTGGTGCCCAGCGGAGCGGTGCTTGAGACGACGGTGCCCAGCGGAGCGGTGCTTGAGATGAAGGGCCCAGCGGAGCAGTGCATGAGACGGCGGTGCCCAGCGGAGCGGTGCTTGAGATGAAGGGCCCAGCGGAGCGGTGCATGAGACGGCGGTGCCCAGCGGAGCGGTGCTTGAGATGAAGGGCCCAGCGGAGCGGTGCTTGAGACGGCGGTGCCCAGCGGAGCGGTGCTTGACTTGAAGGGCCCTGTTCAGCGGTGCTTGACTTGAAGGGCCCTGTTCAGCGGTTCTTGACTTGAAGGGCCCTGTTCAGCGGTGCTTGACTTGAAGGGCCCTGTTCAGCGGTGCTTGACTTGAAGGGCCCTGTTCAGCGGTTCTTGACTTGAAGGGCCCTGTTCAGCGGTTCTTGAGACGGCGGTGCACTGTTCAGCGGTTCTTGACTTGAAGGGCCCTGTTCAGCGGTGCTTGACTTGAAGGGCCCTGTTCAGCGGTTCTTGAGACGGCGGTGCACTGTTCAGCGGTTCTTGACTTGAAGGGCCCTGTTCAGCGGTTCTTGAGACGGCGGTGCACTGTTCAGCGGTTCTTGACTTAAAGGGCCCTGTTCAGCGGTGCTTGACTTGAAGGGCCCTGTTCAGCGGTGCTTGACTTGAAGGGCCTTGTTCAGCGGTTCTTGAGACGCCGGTGCACTGTTCAGCGGTTCTTGACTTGAAGGACCCTTTTCAGCGGTGCTTGACTTGAAGGGCCCTGTTCAGCGGTGCTTGACTTGAAGGGCCCTGTTCAGCGGTGCTTGACTTGAAGGGCCCTGTTCAGCGGTTCTTGAGACGGCGGTGCACTGTTCAGCGGTTCTTGACTTGAAGGGCCCTGTTCAGCGGTGCTTGACTTGAAGGGCCCTGTTCAGCGGTTCTTGAGACGGCAGTGCACTGTTCAGCGGTTCTTGACTTGAAGGGCCCTGTTCAGTGGTGCTTGACTTGAAGGGCCCTGTTCAGCGGTGCTTGACTTGAAGGGCCCTGTTTAGCGGTGCTTGACTTGAAGGGCCCTGTTCAGCGGTTCTTGAGACAGCGGTTCACTGTTCAGCGGTTCTTGACTTGAAGGGCCCTGTTCAGCGGTGCTTGACTTGAAGGGCCCTGTTCAGCGGTTCTTGAGACGGTGGTGCACTGTTCAGCGGTTCTTGACTTGAAGGGCCCTGTTCAGCGGTGCTTGACTTGAAGGGCCCTGTTCAGCGGTGCTTGACTTGAAGGGCCCTGTTCAGCGGTTCTTGAGACGGCGGTGCACTGTTCAGCGGTGCTTGACTTGAAGGGCCCTGTTCAGCGGTTCTTGACTTGAAGGGCCCTGTTCAGCGGTGCTTGACATGAGTGTACAGGTCACCAGATCCGGCCATGCCATGGATTTCACTCGCCACCTGACATGTGGCTGCCAGGCCCTTCCTGCCCATCTGTCTCTTCGCTTGCGGGGCCCTCCTGTGCTGCCGTACCGGGCCTGTGGGTGTCCTCCTGCACACCTGGAATGGGGCTGGTGGGGCCCTCCTGGGCAGCTGGCCTGCTGCCGGACTTGTCGGGCCTGCTGCCCTTGCCACCCTTCCCTGCTCGTCTGTGGCCCTTTCCTCCCTTTGGCGGTGTGCCAGGTGGCACCCCACTTCCTGACAGAGCCGTGGAAGGGATTTTGGAGGCTGCTGTCTTTGGCCTCTTGCGCCGGGCACTGGCTTTCTTTGTTTTTTTTTCAGGTGGTAGGCTGGCCGTCTCTTTGCTCCTAGCCGAACTAGCTGGCCTTGAAGGTGGGGGACTCCAAAATCCTTGGACTATTGTCTTTGTAGGTCCAGGTTTTGTGGTGGCTGAGGTGCTGATTGCAGTCTTATGAGATGGACGGGGTGGGTGAGTTGTTGGAAAGAGGTCAAGTTTGGAGAGGAAAAGCAATTTCTCAAGAGAGGGACGGGTATGTGTAGTGGGTATGGGAGTGGAGGAAGAGGATGTGGTTGTAGGAGAGCCAAGTCTGGTGTCTTTGGGTGCAGGTGCTGGTGCTGGTGCTGGAGGCTGTCGTGAGGTGGATGGCTGTTGGGTGGGTGGCTGCCTGCGTTTGTGTGCTTTGGAAGAGGGGGTGACAGACACACTGGGAGAGGACACAGGGGACGTGTAAATGGTAGTGGGGGTGGTGACTGCACGTGTGCGGAGTGTCCTGGTGGGTGTGCTGGTGATGGACGTAGTGGCTGAAGATGTTGTGCATGCAAGTGTGAGTGGAGATATCACAGGGAGGGAAGAGGGAGACGAGGAGGAGGGGGACACAGAGGAGGCAGTGGCTGTTCGTATGTCTGCATGTGGATGTTGCTTGGGTGAATGCTTGTGTGATGTGTGGTGCTTATGTCTGGATGAGCTTCCCTTGGGTGTTGAGGTGTGTGCAGGCTGGTCTGATGGTATGTCTGGGATAGGCAGAGGTACAGGGGAGTGGGACTGGGTGGAGGAAGTTGGAGGAGGGAGGCAGGAGACAAGGACAATGGCTGCCGTCAGTGCTGAGGCCAGAGCGTTGAACGATCGCTGATGGGCAGCCTGACCAGAATGAATGCCCTCCAGGTATGCATTACTCCGGTGCACCTCCCTTTCGACACCCTGGATGGCATTCAAAAGGGTAGACTGCCCAACAATGAGCGCCCTCAGGAGGACAATGACCTCCTCACTGAGGGCAGTAGGGGTAACTGGGGCAGGGCCTGAGGTGCCTGGGGCGAAGGAGATGCCCACCTTCCTGGGTGAGCGGGCACGGGGCGAACGCTGAGGGGATGCTGGGAGGGCGGGGCTGGTGCGCTGGGTGGCGGCTGCACCTGTTGTTGCGGGGGGCACGGATGTTGCCGCCACCACAAGGGAGCTCCCTTCCGAGGACGAGTCGCTGGTGTCACCACGTGTCCCCGCTGTGGAGCTCCCCTCGCCCTCCGTCCCACTGGTGTACTCTGAGTCTGTTGCATGGCCCTCCAGGGCCATGTGGGATGCAGCTCCCTCGTGCTCCGATGCCACTTCTCCTCCGCCTGATGATGCTAATGCACACATGAACAGGAAGAGCACAAAAAAATGGGGGGGGGGGGGGAAATAAAGACATGTTGAGTGAATGCATTGGCGACACCGTTGGCGGAGAGGACAGACACAGAAGCCCCCTGCACTACGTCGCGCACTTGGGGTACACTACTCAATCAGTGGGACATGGCCTACAACCCTATGGACGACAACTCCACACATAGGTGACACAGGGCCATGAATAGCTGTACTAGGCAACCTACAGAGGTGGGGGACGGGGGCACAGGGCCATGCCTAACGGAGGGGCCTAGCCTACAGAAATCGCCCTGGCCTAGGGAGACCCACAGCCCTCTTCCCCCACCCAGACACCTCCACTGCGTGCTAAATCAGCAGAATGTGCTTGTACTCACCCCCTTGTGTCTGCTGTGATGTCCTCACGCGCCCATCCAAATCGGGGTAGGCCACTGTGAGAAGGTAGCCTCTTTCTAGCCTTGTTACCCCCACTTTTGGCCTGTTTGTGAGTGTATGTCAGGGTGTTTGTCACTGTTTTCACTGTCTCACAGGGATCCTGATAGCCAGGCCTCAGTGCTCATAGTGAAAACACTATGTTTTCAGTATGTTTGTTATGTGTCACTGGGATCCTGCTGGTCAGGACCCCAGTGCTCAGAGGTTTGTGGCCTATATGTATGTGTCACTGGGACCCTGTCACACAGGGCCCCAGTGCTCATAGGTGTGCATGTATATGTTCCCTGTGTGGTGCCTAACTGTCTCACTGAGGCTCTGCTAACCAGAACCTCAGTGGTTATGCTCTCTCATTACTTTCAAATTGTCACTAACAGGCTAGTGACCAATTTTACCAATTTACATTGGCTTACTGGAACACCCTTATAATTCCCTAGTATATGGTACTGAGGTACCCAGGGTATTGGGGTTCCAGGAGATCCCTATGGGCTGCAGCATTTCTTTTGCCACCCATAGGGAGCTCTGACAATTCTTACACAGGCCTGCCACTGCAGCCTGAGTGAAATAACGTCCACATTATTTCACAGCCATTTTACACTGCACTTAAGTAACTTATAAGTCACCTATATGTCTAACCTTTACCAGGTGCAAAGTTACTTAGTGTGAGGGCACCCTGGCACTAGCCAAGGTGCCCCCACATTGTTCAGAGCCAATTCCCTGAACTTTGTGAGTGCGGGGACACCATTACATGCGTGCACTACATATAGGTCGCTACCTATATGTAACTTCACAATGGTAACTCCGAATATGGCCATGTAATATGTCTATGATCATGGAATTGCCCCCTCTATGCCATCCTGGCATAGTTGGCACAATCCCATGATCCCAGTGGTCTGTAGCACAGACCCTGGTACTGCCAAACTGCCCTTCCTGGGGTTTCACTGCAGCTGCTGCTGCTGCCAACCCCTCAGACAGGTTTCTGCCCTCCTGGGGTCAAGCCAGGCTTGTCCCAGGATGGCAGAACAAAGGACTTCCTCTGAGAGAGGGTGTTACACCCTCTCCCTTTGGAAAATGGTGTGAAGGCAGGGGAGGAGTAGCCTCCCCCAGCCTCTGGAAATGCTTTCTTGGGCACAGATGTGCCCAATTCTGCATAAGCCAGTCTACACCGGTTCAGGGGACCCCTTAGCCCTGCTCTGGCGCGAAACTGGACAAAGGAAAGGGGAGTGACTACTCCCCTGACCTGCACCTCCCCTGGGAGGTGTCCAGAGCTCCTCCAGTGTGCTCCAGACCTCTGCCATCTTGGAAACAGAGGTGCTGCTGGCACACTGGACTGCTCTGAGTGGCCAGTGCCACCAGGTGACGTCAGAGACTCCTTCTGATAGGCTCCTTCAGGTGTTGCTAGCCTATCCTCTCTCCTAGGTAGCCAAACCCTCTATTCTGGCTATTTAGGGTCTCTGTCTCTGGGGAAACTTTAGATAATGAATGCAAGAGCTCATCCGAGTTCCTCTGCATCTCTCTCTTCACCTTCTGCCAAGGAATCGACTGCTGACCGCGCTGGAAGCCTGCAAAACTGCAACATAGTATCAAAGACGACTACTGCAACTCTGTAACGCTGATCCTGTCGCCTTCTCAACTGTTTTCCTGGTGGTGCATGCTGTGGGGGTAGTCTGCCTCCTCTCTGCACTAGAAGCTCCGAAGAAATCTCCCGTGGGTCGACGGAATCTTCCCCCTGCAACCGCAGGCACCAAAAAGCTGCATTACCGGTCCCTTGGGTCTCCTCTCAGCACGACGAGCGAGGTCCCTCGAATCCAGCAACTCTGTCCAAGTGACTCCCACAGTCCAGTGACTCTTCAGTCTAAGTTTGGTGGAGGTAAGTCCTTGCCTCCCCACGCCAGACTGCATTGCTGGGAACCGCGACTTTTGCAGCTACTCCGGCCCCTGTGCACTTCCGGCGGAAATCCTTTGTGCACAGCCAAGCCTGGGTCCACGGCACTCTAACCTGCATTGCACGACTTTCTAAGCTGGTCTCCGGCGACGTGGGACTCCTTTGTGTGACTTCGGGTGAGCACTGTTTCATACATCCTCGTAGTGCCTGTTTCTGGCACTTCTCTGGGTGCTATCTGCTGCTGAGAGGGCTTCTTGTCTTGCTCGACGTCCCCTCTACCTCCTGACGCGATTTGCGACATCCTGGTCCTTCCTGGGCCACAGCAGCGTCCAAAAACGCTAACCGCACGATTTGCAGCTAGTAAGGCTTGTTGGCGTTCTTTCGGCGAGAAAACACTTTTGCACGACTCTCCACGGCGAGATGGATCCGTCCACCAAAGAGCAAGTCTCTAGCCCTTTTCGTTCCTGCAGAAACCTCAGATTCTTCTGTCCAGTAGAAGCTTCTTTGCACCCACAGCTGGCATTTCCTGGGCATATGCCCATCTCCGACTTGCTTGTGACTTTTGGACTTGGTCCCCTTGTTCCACAGGTACCCTAGATTGGAAATCCATCGTTGTTGCATTGTTGGTTTGTGTCTTTCCTGCATTATTCCTCTATCACGACTTCTTTGTCCTTGGGGGAACTTTAGTGCACCTTGCACTCACTTTTCAGGGTCTTGGGGAGGGTTATTTTTCTAACTCTCACTATTGTCTAATAGTCCCAGCGACCCTCTACAAGGTCACATAGGTTTGGGGTCCATTCGTGGTTCGCATTCCACTTTTGGAGTATATGGTTTGTGTTGCCCCCATCCCTATGTGTCCCCATTGCATCCTATTGTAACTATACATTGTTTGCACTGTTTTCTAAGACTATACTGCATATTTTTGCTATTGTGTATATATATCTTGTGTATATTTCCTATCCTCTCACTGAGGGTACACTCTGAGATACTTTGGCATATTGTCATAAAAATAAAGTACCTTTATTTTTAGTATAACTGTGTATTGTGTTTTCTTATGATATTGTGCATATGACACTAGGTGGTACTGTAGGAGCTTCACTCGTCTCCTAGTTCAGCCTAAGCTGCTCTGCTAAGCTACTATTATCTATCAGCCTATGCTGCTAGACACCCTATACACTAATAAGGGATAACTGGGCCTGGTGCAAGGTGCAAGTACCCCTTGGTACTCACTACAAGCCAGTCCAGCCTCCTACAGAATGCCATCCAGGGGCTGGCATCTCAGATGCAGCAATGTAAAGCCTTCCTGGAGGGCATTCACAGTGGCTTGGTGGCCCTACAGAGATCGTTTCAGGCTCTGGCCTCTTCACTGACGGCAGCCAGTGTCCCTGTTTCTTTTGTCCCACCACCAACTACTACTTCCCAGTTCCAATCTCCTCATCCCTAACCCATCCCATGCACACATTCTGACAAGCATGCCCACAAAACATCACACAAGACTCGCACAGACAAGCACAGGTAGCACACTTCAGTCCACAAGCACTCACACAGCACACACAACATCATCCACTGCCTCCACTGTCTCCCCTTCTCTTCCCTCACAGACGTATCCACACTCACATCTGCATGCACTGCATCAACAGACCCTGAACCTTCCACCTGCACAGCCTTTCCCACAGACATGCACCCCACATACCACATGCGCAGTCACCACCACCACCATCACCTTCACCACCTCATGCAGCACACCCACCTCACTTTCAGGCATCACCACAACATCCATCCTTACGTCCTGTTTGCCCTCCCCCACCCTGTCTAACCCCCTCCAAAGACACACAAACAGACACACTCATCCCCAAAAGCCATCCACCTCAAACATGCACACTGTCCATGCACCTGCACCCAAGTCCAGCACACCTCCTCCTACAACCACTTCCCCTACTTCCACTCCCATTCCTCCTCCCACATCCTGCCCCATTGGCCCTAAGAAGCTTTTCCTTTCCCACCTTGACCTCTTCCCTCCCCCTCCCCCATCCTACCCATAAGAGGTCCCATCCCCCCCAGCCCAGTACCTTCAGCACCCAGTCTGACACTGTTCCACCCCCAAAGTCTCCAGCTGTCACTAAGGAGCACATGAATGCAATGACGTGCCCTGCCCCAAGGACACTCCTCCGCCCCCAAAACAGAGGGCTAAAATGGCGCCACCTTCCAAATAAACAACCAAAACTGTGGCGCGACCTCCAAAACCAAAGGCCAAGTACACCCCTCTAAAAACAAAGGCCATGGAGACCCCTCCCAAAACGAAGGACAAGGAGACCCTCCTAAAACAAAGGCCAAGGGGACCCCTCCCAAAACGAAGGCCAAGGACACCCCTCCAAAAAAGGACAAGAAGACCCCTCCCAACATGAAGCCAAGGAGACCCCTCCCAAAATGATGGCCAAGTACACCCCACCTAAAACAAAGGCCAAGGAGACCCCTCCCAAAACCAAGGTCAAGGACACCCCTTCAAAAAACGAAGGACAATGTGACCCCTCACAAAATGAAGGACAAGTAGACCCCTCCCAAAACGAAGGGCAAGGACACCCCTCTAAAAATGAATGCCAAGGAGACCCCTTCCAAAACCAAGGCCAAGGACACCCTTCCTAAAACAAAGGCCAAGGCTAAGGAGCCCCCTCCCGAACCAGAGGGCAAGGAGTCCCCTTCAGAACCAGAGTGCAAGGAGCCCCCTCAAGAACCAGTGGGCAGGGAGCTCCGTCAAGAACCAGCGGGCAAGGAGCCCCTCCAGAAACAGAGGGCAAGGAGCCCCCTCCGAATGTGTAGCCCTCCCCATCCCCCTGCCCCTAAGGTGCCTGCCTGCTATCTCCATGATGCCCCTGCCTATTGGAGTGCCAATGTTGTCAGGAGTCAAGTTGGGCCCTTGGACATTGTCCTGTGGCCATTTGTGTACTTTGACTGGCCAATGGGCCTGCTTGTACATATATACTTTGACATTATTTATATTTACGCTTGTTATCCAACATGATTACAGTGGTTGGACTAGAGGTATGTGTCCTAGCTTTATTTGCTCCTGGGTTCTGTTGCTGTTGATTTCCTCTGCAGCTGGTACGGGGTATGTGGTGTGTGTGTGTATGGTGTGTGTGTCACTCTCCCCTCCCTCCCTCTCTCCTTTGTGTTCTAGGCGGCTGTACTCACAGTTGTCGTCGTTGTCTTCGTCGGTGCTGGTGCTCCAGAATGGCCATGGTGTGGTACAGCATCAGGAAGACTTGTAGTTCAGGTTCCATGGCGGCCACGGACTCCTCTGTGTCCATGGAGGTGAGTGTCTCCTTTTATATGATTTGTTTCCGCCAGGCTTTTGGTGGCATTGCTACCGCCCTGGAAATCGTGGCAGTATGCTATATCATAATATGGTGGGTGGATCCTTGCCTTCGGCCTCTAGGTGGCTACCGCCATATTCAGTGGGCGTACCGCGCTGGCGATTGGTGTGGTACATTATCTGTCTATGGGAGGGATCACCACTTTGGTTATTATTTGGCGGTCATTACCCCTGGCCTGGCAACGGTACTACCGCCATCGCCGGCGTGGCGGTCACCTGACCGCCAAGGTCATAATGAGGGCCTATATTTTTTAGAGGTCAGCTATTGGATAAGACTGAACAGGTTGAAAATAAATGGTGAAAAAACAGATTGGTTGTGGCCAACCGACTGCGGTACCTTACCGGTACCTGTGAAAATTACCAAAAAACTAGGCACTCTGTTTGATGACACTCTATCTTTCGAGGCCCAGGTAAACAGGACTGTGAGTTCTTGTTTTTGGATAATTAGCATGTTGAAGAAAGTTCAGGTCTTTATTTCAAGGGATTTGAGGGCAACAGTGACCATTGCACTGATTACATCCACCACAATGCTCTCTATCTCAACGCTAGCCAGCTTTCTATCAACAGGCTTCAAATCATTCAGAATGCGGCTGCTCGGCTGGGGCTTCCAAGGCACTGCTCAATGAGGAAGGGGCTTAAATCCCTACATGGGCTTCCAGTAAAAAAGAGGGTGCTTTTTAAGGCCCCCTGTCTTACCCATAAAGCACTTCATGGACAAGGTTCACAATATCCAGATCAGCTCTAAGGTGGTATGTGCAGAGAAGAACATTGAGATTTGTGGGCCAGCATAAAGTAACTTTACCACGGTGCAGGAAAACTAGATGGGGAGCTTGGTCCTTAAGTGATGCTGCTGCTAGGCTTTGGAATTTTCTGCCTTCTCACATTAGTTCGGTAAGTGCTCATTTGCCATTCCGCAAACAGGTCAAGGTGTGACTTTTTGCATGTGAATAGTCCAAGGGGCACCTTCTACTAATCTTTTGCTATGGCTTGCCTGTTAATGGGGAGCTCTTCTGCCTATCTCTTTCCTCTTTTGGTGTCTTCCCGCAGGGGTCTCTCCCTGACTAGCACTTGAATATCTCTTTGGTTAAATGTGCTTTACAAATCATAAACACAAATCTCTTTTTTAGCCACAATGTGCATTTCCAGACCATTGATTGGGCCTCATGTAGCAAAGTACACAGCATATGTGTTATGGGCAATGTTTGTAATCTGACTGTTGCCATGTGTCATGGAGTGACTTGCAGGTATGTTGGAATCACTTGTGGTTGGACATCTGGGTTTGCAGGACCAAAATGGAGGCAGTGATGTAGCTTCCTATCGGGCAACATGTTGAGGGCCTTCTACAAGTACGATCAAGTCTCTGGGTGTCCCCAACCTACAAAGGACTAGTGGAGTCTACTGATGCAATCTGTCATAGTAAGGGGTGCCAGACATTAGTGGTGAGTTTCCCGGGGCTTGATGGTTAATTGTGTTCTGGATTTTAGGGATGTATCTCCGTTTCCATTTGCACATTTTGGACCTGATTCATACTTTGTCAGCGCCGCATTTGCATAATTTTTTTACTCAAACGCAGCACAAACGTACAAAATATAATTGAATTTTGAAGTTTGTGTTGCTTTTGTGTCAAAAAATGACTCAAATGTGGCGCTAAAAAAGTATAAATCAGGCCTTTTGTCTACAGTGTACATTACCATCACAAATATGTGGCATATCTGAGCAACATTAGTACTACCTCCATGACTCCATTGGGACAAATTTAACTTGGTTAAGTGTGCATTGTGGATATGTTTCCAGTGTGACATGAGTAATTCCATGTCACTTCTCCGGCCTACTGTACTGGTTTCAGCAACATGGTATGTTCTGGGAGCATCATTTCACAGTTATATTTTTGTGTATGTGACAAGTAAATGTCTGCATGACCTTGTGTGGTATCTGTGGGAATTAACTTGGGATTGGCTGTAAGAGGCTGGCCTGGTTTGTATTGGTACCAGGGGTACTTACACCCTACACCAGGTCCAGTTATCCCTTCTTTGTGAATGTAGTAGTGTTCTAGAAGCTTAGGCTGATAGAGGTAGCTATAGCAGAGCAGCTTAGGCTGAACTAGGAGACATGCAAAGCTCATGCAATACCACTTATAGTTACACCGTACTTCTGCACAAGTAAAGACAATACTCAGTGTTACCAAAAATAAAAGTATTTATTTGGGTGACTGTAGGAGGCTGGATTGGCTTGTAGTGAGTACCAAGGGGTACTTGCACCTTGCACCAGGCCCAGTTATCCCTTATTAGTGTATAGGGTGTCTAGCAGCTTAGGCTGATAGATAATGGTAGCTTAGCAGAGCATCTCAGGCTGAACTAGGAGACGTGTGAAGCTACTACAGTACCACTTAGTGTCATGTGCACAATATCATAAGAAAACACAATACACAGTTATACTAAAAATAAAGGTACTTTATTTTTATGAGAATATGCCAAAGTATCTCAGAGTGTATCCTCAGTGAGAGGATGGGAAATATACACAAGATATATATACACAATAGCAAAAATATGCAGTATAGTCTTAGAAAACAGTGCAAACAATGTATAGTTACAATAGGATGCAATGGGGAAACATAGGGATAGGGGCAACACAAACCATATACTCCAAAAGTGGAATGCGAACCACGAATGGACCCCAAACCTATGTGACCTTGTAGAGGGTCGCTGGGACTATTAGAAAATAGGGAGAGTTAGAAAAATAACCCTCCCCAAGACCCTGAAAAGTGAGTGCAAAGTGCACTAAAGTTCCCCTAAGGACAAAGAAGTCGTGTTAGAGGAATAATGCAGGAGAGACACAAACCAACAATTCAACAACTGTGGATTTCCAATCTAGGGTACCTGTGGAACAAGGGGACCAAGTCCAAAAGTCACAAGCAAGTCGGAGATGGGCAGATGCCCAGGAAATGCCAGCTGCGGGTGCAAAGAAGCTTCTACTGGACAGAAGAAGCTGAGGTTTCTGCAGGAACGAAAAGAGCTAGAGACTTCCCCTTTGGTGGACGGATCCCTCTCGCCGTGGACAGTTGTACAGAAGTGTTTTCCCACCAAAAGAACGCCAACAAGCCTTGCTAGCTGCAAATTGTGCGGTTAGCGTTTTTGGACGCTGCTTTGGCCCTGGCAGGACCAGGAGGTCGCAATTTGGACCAGGAGAGAGAGGGGATGTCGAGCAAGACAAGGAGCCCTCTCAGCAGCAGGTATCACCCGGAGAAGTGCCAGAAACAGGCACTACAAGGATGCGTGAAACGGTGCTCACCCGAAGTTGCACAAAGAAGTCCCACGTCGCCGAAGACCAATTTAGAAAGTCGTGCAATGCAGGTTAGAGTGCCGTGGACCCAGGCTGGACTGTGCACAAAGGATTTCCGCCGGAAGTGCACGGAGGCCGGAGTAGCTGCAAAAGTCGCGGTTCCCAGCAATGCAGCCCAGCGAGGTGAGGCAAGGACTTACCTCCACCAAACTTGGACTGAAGAGTCACTGGACTGTGGGGGCCACTTGGTCAGAGTCGCTGGATTCGAGGGACCTCGCTCGTCGTGCTGAGAGGAGACCCAAGGCACCGGTAATGCAGCTTTTTGGTGCCTGCGGTTGCAGGGGGAAGATTCCGTCGACCCACGGGAGATTTCTTCGGAGCTTCTGGTGCAGAGAGGAGGCAGACTACCCCCACAGCATGCACAAGCAGGAAAACATTCGAGAAGGCGGCAGGATCAGCGTTACAGAGTTGCAGTAGTCGTCTTAGCTACTTTGTTGCAGTTTTGCAGGCTTCCAGCGCGGTCAGCAGTCGATTCCTTATCAGAAGGTGAAGAGAGAGATGCAGAGGAACTCGACTGAGCTCTTGCATTCGTTATCTAAAGTTTCCCCAGAGACAGAGACCCTAAATAGCCAGAAAAGAGGGTTTGGCTACCTAGGAGAGAGGATAGGCTAGCAACACCTGAAGGAGCCTATCACAAGGAGTCTCTGACGTCACCTGGTGGCACTGGCCACTCAGAGCAGTCCAGTGTGCCAGCAGCACCTCTGTTTCCAAGATGGCAGAGGTCTGGAGCACACTGGAGGAGCTCTGGACACCTCCCAGGGGAGGTGCAGGGGAGTGGTCACTCCCCTTTCCTTTGTCCAGTTTCGCGCCAGAACAGGGCTAAGGGGTCCCCTGAACCGGTGTAGACTGGCTTATGCAGAATTGGGCACATCTGTGCCCAACAAAGCATTTCCAGAGGCTGGGGGAGGCTACTCCTCCCCTGCCTTCACACCATTTTCCAAAGGGAGAGGGTGTCACACCCTCTCTCAGAGGAAGTTCTTTGTTCTGCCATCCTGGGCCAGGCCTGGCTGGACCCCAGGAGGGCAGATGCCTGTCTGAGGGGTTGGCAGCAGCAGCAGCTGCAGTGAAACCCCAGGAAGGGCAGTTTGGCAGTACCAGGGTCTGTGCTACAGACCACTGGGATCATGGGATTGTGCCAACTATGCCAGGATGGCATAGAGGGGGCAATTCCATGATCATAGACATGTTACATGGCCATATTCGGAGTTACCATTGTGAGGCTACATATAGGTAGTGACCTATATGTAGTGCACGCGTGTAATGGTGTCCCCGCACTCACAAAGTCCAGGGAATTGGCTCTGAACAATGTGGGGGCACCTTGGCTAGTGCCAGGGTGCCCTCACACTAAGTAACTTTGCACCTAACCTTTACCAGGTAAAGGTTAGACATATAGGTGACTTATAAGTTACTTAAGTGCAGTGTAAAATGGCTGTAAAATAACGTGGACGTTATTTCACTCAGGCTGCAGTGGCAGGCCTGTGTAAGAATTGTCAGAGCTCCCTATGGGTGGCAAAAGAAATGCTGCAGCCCATAGGGATCTCCTGGAACCCCAATACCCTGGGTACCTCAGTACCATATACTAGGGAATTATAAGGGTGTTCCAGTAAGCCAATGTAAATTGGTAAAATGGTCACTAGCCTGTTAGTGACAATTTGGAAAGAAATGAGAGAGCATAACCACTGAGGTTCTGATTAGCAGAGCCTCAGTGAGACAGTTAGTCACTACACAGGTAACACATTCAGGCACACTTATGAGCACTGGGGCCCTGGGTTACCAGGGTCCCAGTGACACATACAACTAAAACAACATATATACAGTGAAAAATGGGGGTAACATGCCAGGCAAGATGGTACTTT
Source organism: Pleurodeles waltl (assembly GCF_031143425.1). Taxonomy (NCBI): domain Eukaryota; kingdom Metazoa; phylum Chordata; class Amphibia; order Caudata; family Salamandridae; genus Pleurodeles; species Pleurodeles waltl. The sequence goes on from NC_090450.1 coordinate 392,007,806, forward strand.
CCTACAGTGACACATTCCCAAAAATATCTTAGAAACAATACACCTTCTGGAGGTGAGTATTATACACAATATATACACTATACACCAAAATTAGACAAGTAAATAGTCATAGAACAATGCAAACAGTAGGAAATCCTATAGAATACAATGGGAAAAAATAGGTCTAGGGGCAGCACAAACCATATACTGAAAAAGTGGAATCTAAATCTCAACTTCCCCCCTAGGCAAGTGTAGTGTGTGTAGAATCGCTGGGAGAGTAAGAATATGGTAAAGGTAAGTAAATTACCCCACCCCAGAGCCCAGAAAAGCAGAAGTAAAGTACTGCAAGTTTCCTTAGGACACACTACAACTCGTGATCGGGATTTTGAGGCAGTCAACCAAGTCTGCAAAGAACAACTGCTGGATTATTGGACCTGAAGACCTGCAAAGGAAGGGGACTAAGTCCAGAAGTCGAAAGAAGTTCCAGGGAGGACAGGAGCCCCTGCAAAAGAAGAGCCCCTTGTTAGTAGAAGACTGCAGAAATGCACCCTTGGAAGATGCCAGTGGGTTGCTACATGATGCAAAAGATGTCCCACGGGGAGAAGATTGTTGCTGATGAGATTTTGTCTTGGAAGGCACCAACAAGCCTTGGCTACGACAAAAGTGCGTTTTTCATCAAAATTGCGCTGGATGGACCCAGAAGAGACCTGGGGACCTGAACTCTGTATGAGGAGGAAGAGGGGGCTCTTAACACTTTAGAGAGCCCTCAGGATGTCAGCCAGCACCTCCAGAAGCCACAGGATCTAGGTTCAAAGGAGGTGCAAAACACAGTTGATGCAGCACAACAAAAGTAGTTCCCACGCTGCCGGAGAACAACTCAGTGAGCTGGCTGAGCGTCACACGCGGAGTGCTGGGGACCTGGGTCAGGCTGTGCATGAAGGAATTTTGCAAAGAGTGTACAGAGGCCTCAGGAGATGAAGAGGACACAATACACAGGGGTACCATTGTTCTCGGGGAAGGCAAGGTCCTACCTCCTCCAAATTGCATCAGCAGGACCTCAGGACAGTGTACGTTGAAGATGTCCACCCTCTGTGTCCTTAGGAGCACGCTCAGGCCATGAGAGGAGTCCCAGGGTACAAGTTGTCACCTTGGAAGGTGCCTGCTTGGAGCAGGGGAGTGAATCCATCACTCCACGGGAGATTTCTTTCGTCCTTATGGTGCAGAATGAAGACAGGGAGTCCCCAGAGCATGCACATCATGGAAACTGTTGCAGTTGGTGACTTAGAGCTGAGGTTGCTGATGAAAAGTGTCTCTTGTAGACACTTTGTTGCAGTTGCAGCGTTTCTTAGAGCAGGCTGCGGTTGAACCGAGGTCAGAAGAGTCTTAAGTTGTTGCAGAGGATTCCTGAAGGAAACTTACAAGCAGAATCTGAAGAGAACCAACAGGAGAGACCCTAAATAGCCCTGAGAGGGGGATTGGCTACCTTATCAGTTAAGGACCTATCATGAGGGGTCTCTGATGTCACCTGCTGGCACTGGCCACTCAGAGCCCTCCAGAGTGCCCCCACACCTTGCAAAGCAAGATGGCTGAAGTCTGTGACACACTGGAGGAGCTCTGGGCACCACCCCTGGGGTGGTGAGGGGCAGAGGAGTGGTCACTCCCCTTTTCTTTGTCCAGTTTCCCACCAGAGAAGGGGAGAAGGGGTCCCTGAACCAGTGTAGGCTGGTCTATGTAAGGATGGCACCATCTGTGCCCTTCAAAGCATTCTCAGAGGCTGGGGGATCCCAGCATTACGCAAAGAGAGTCAGCTGCTCTACTGATACTGGTTCCTTCTTTAATATTCAGTTACCTGCTATGGCCTTCCTATAGCTCTTTGCCCTTTTAGGTTTAATGCTCTGTCTTTCCCACAGAGTGTGACTATGAGGGGCAAACCCCCTCCGTTATATTCCAGACCAGAGGCTAACCACCTTTTCTCACAGGGTAAGTCCAATTCTTTAGGCCCCCTTGTCTTTTGGTCCCCAGTTTCTCCTGCATGTGTTTGCATGTGACATCCACTGCATGTTTCTGACACCCCTGTGTGCTGTGTTGTTGATTGAAGAGGCACTTTCATTTCACCACTGTTTACCTTATTTTCCCTTTAGGCCTGCCCCAAAACAAGATATTCAGGTAGGCACTACATATATTTATTCAATTTGAACACTTTCCATATTATCGACCATGTAACCTTGCTCCTTGTCCTATGAGGATCCCCGACCCTGATCAATGCTCCAGACCTTCCAACTCTTAGCGCGGGCAGAAACATGTTGGTCCCTTACTTTTAGACTCCTTGAGTCATCATTCTCAATGGAGTCCCTACCCTGTTTTTTATTCTTACCTACGCACACCTATATTAAAAAATCCCCAAGCGAAACAGGTGATTTGTAAGGTAATCTTATTATTATTCACCAATTCTTTATCTGTATCCCTTGTACTATCCAGCTAGATCTAATTTCAGCACTCCCTCTGCAATTCCTTTAGCAATGAGGTTGAGTCCGCCCAGGTAGTATCATCTTACCTGGGTGGGGCTAGGCGGTCATATGATGAAGCATGACACTATAATGTGTGTGAGACCACCTGGTCCGTAAAGGGAACTCCCTCTAAGGCATAGCCACTCTCCACACCCATTCCATGTATGGAGAATACACGCCCAACTAGCGCTTCCTGAACAGGGCCTAATAGTCCAGTTCCCTCCAGCTACACCCCACACCTTTTGCGTATTTACGGTTTTCTAGTTAAAATGGGAGCATGTGTGGGTTTGAGTTACTCCCGACACTCTCCTCTTGTGTTTCAACAGTTGGGCACTACACAGACATACACATTAGGCCACAAACTATGAGCACTGGGGTCCTGGCTAGCTGGAACCCATTAAGACAGGCAAAACATACTGACATATAGGTTTTTATCTATGAGCACTGGGGTCCTGGCTAGCAGGATCCCAGTGACACAATAAAAACACACTGACACACACTCACAAACAGGCCAAAAGTGGGGGTAACCATGCTAGAAAGAGGCTACTTTCTCACATTGGCCTACTATTGTATGACAACAGGTGACTGAGGTATGCTTCATGAGGCAAAGCATTGAAGGTGATGTGGTCTCCTACTTTGTCAATGGTTACTGTGATTGCACAACTTCAACCATGCAACTGTAGTTGTCTGAGATCCTGATTTTCCTGTGGGCAACTATAGACAGTTCAGAAGGCATGCATATGGTATGGTACATGCGGGGGCCACTTTGGTGGTGTTTGTTACTGGGGCCTACTTGACATCATGGCTATGTTTGCTAATCAGAGCTGTTGTTCAAGTTTGACCAGGAACATGTGGTGAGCCTTTTTCTCTTTGTTTTTGCATCAACATACCAGGCAAGCGAAGGAGACCGTCAAGCACTTACCTATTTGTTCCACACAGACACAATGTTGACCAAGTCGCTTATTCCCAATTCCTCCTAGATGTTAGGTGCCTCCCACTTAAATGCACATGATCAGCTTCAGAGCACCCCAGGGAAAAGGGGATGGATGAAAGAGAGAGACACTGGAGCCACAGGTCCAGATCTGAATGACTGTGATGGTACTTCAAAAGCTGCGATTTCCTATGATAAATTACTTATCAGCCAAACCACTCATAACTCGTAACCATGTATATAATAGTCTTTGACAACTATGTGCAAGCTAGGTGTACCTGTTAGGTTCCCCTTTCCTGCTTTAGATTGCTCCCCCTCTCTCTTGAAATTTCCTGGAAACGGTGTGGATTGCCTGTAACTAAATAGGAACCTTGAACCTCCTATAATATCTATGATTACTCCCACTATGACCCCAGATTGATCCTACGTCACCTTAATTAATGTACTTGAAGTGCAGTGGATATTTTTGTTTGATAACCTTGCTGAGGTTTCCTAAGATGCTGACTCACTCAGCTCCATAGACATTTAAATAGGTAACAAATAATCACAACAAATTCTCAGGTAATTAGGTTTGCAGATAGTCATGGATAGAATGCACTGTACTTGGAATTCCAAGGAACACACATTCAGTGTCTTTTAATCACAATGAAAACATAGGCGTAATATCAAAAGATTATGGTGCAAAGTTTGCGTCACTACAAAACATCGGGTTAATACCAAAAGATCACAGTACAATGTTTGTAACACTCTGGGAACAATCGGATTAGTATCAAAAGATCACAGTGCAATGTTTGTAACACTCTGGGAACATAGGGTTAATATCAATAACACAGGCTATCGGTTTAGTAACTGTTACATCACAGCATAATTTCAGCATAGCAATGAAACTTTCAGGCCATTTGCAGAATATATCGTATCACCAGCACCAATTATGCAAGTGTCATATTAAACTTAGCGATAACAAACATATTCACAATACATTGTTTTTATGAAAATTGCATGAAAGAACTTCCTTTCTGCAATATATAGCAAGCGACAATGATAAGCGTTATTGCACGACTAACAACGAGCATCCCAGTGACCTTAAACGGCAGTGATGTGCCTTCTTAGGCGCATCGTGCTCTGAAACATCCGACTTTCGAATATCAAGTCAACAAATGTCAAGTTTTCACAAATAAATGCTTTTTGAGTGAGCGCAGCACGTTAACGCCTTTTTTGTAGTCAATTCTCTTAATCTCTTCAACTCCTCAGAAGCGGCATTCAGGATACAGGACTGAACATGAAGATAAAATGCAGAGCAGAGACACCATCCAAATAGAAGCATACCTCACACACGCACATACCCAAGACATCTTCATCCACACACCAGACAACTACTTCCTCAACTTCCAAATCTCCAAACCCTTCTGATGACCGCCCCATGATCTGAAGGAGAGCTTCCTTTTCGACCTTGCCCTTTCCTCTGTTACCTTCAAACTCTCTCCCAAACCTAAGAGGCCTCCACCCACATCCAAACCCACCCCATCCACATCGAAGTTCTCCTCTGTCACATCTACTACCACTGCAAGCACCTATACCCTGCCTCCCAAGAAGATGCCCACCCCTCCTAAGAAACAGTCCACCTCTCCCAAATCCAAACGCACCCATCCCAAATCCGACCCCCCCCCCCCCCACCCCCCCAAGGATGATCCCTGAGGTTCCTGTCTGTCCACTTGATGCCTTTCCTGTGGAGGTTCCCTGGCAATGATTGGAATCAATTGTGGGCACAACCATGTGTATGGACACTACTTGCTTTCTACATCATTCTTTCCAAGGTTCTCCAAGGGCTTAAACTGAGCATGCACTTCTGCTGAGAGTCCTGACTTGCCAAGTGGTGCCATATCCAGTCCCTGGGCCCTTAGAAGTGGAAGCTGGTGACCTAAAAAAATGCATGCATCACGGCTGTTGCATGAGAAAAATTGATGCAGCACCTGTACCCCGGCTGAAAAATTGCTGCATTGCCTCAGAAATCAACATATTGCCTGTTTCAGCACAGATCCATCACTGCCATGCATCTGGATTTTCCATACATCATCTCTGGGCATTAAGGTGATCATTACAACCCTGGCGGTCGGTGTTAAAGTGGCAGTAAAACCGCCAACAGGCTGACGGTAAAAAAAATGGAATCACGACCGTGGCGGAAACCGCCAACATAGACAGAAACTTTAACACTCCGACCGCCACGGCAGTACAAACAAACACCACAGTGGTAACCGGCAACAGACAGGCGGAAGACAATGTACCGCCCACAGTATCATGAGAGGCCAATCCGCCACCTTTTCCGGGGCGGATTCACCGCGAACAAAAACACGGCGGAAACAGGACTTGGAAGGGAAAACGCTCACCTCTACACACCCCACGAGGAACCAGGATGCCATGGAACCAGAACTCCAGATACTCCCTGCCTCTACCAGGAGCACGAATGCCGGCGGCGAAGACCACTGTGAGTACTGCACCTACGACACAGGGAAGGGGGAGGGAAAAGAGAGTGACACACACACGCAACACACAAAACCCCCACCCTCACCCACTGCAACACACACACGCTAATACATCATGATACATTACAGTTACACCCCCCAACCCCGGAAGAATGCAAAGACAAAAGGAAATTATTTGAATGTTTGTAATCTATTAAAATCCAGTATTCAAAAATAAATATACACTATAAACAAATATATACACCAAGAATACAAGTCCAGGGATTGCACCATTAAAGTCTGTGGACCATTGGGCCCAAAATGCATGGGCGAGGCCCACACTCAATACCCGATCAAAACGGGAGAGAACACTGCAGGGGCATCAGATAGAAATACAACAGGCACCTCAGGGGGAAGGGCAGGGGGGCTCCTCAGCCGGATGAGTGCACGACGCCAGATCCACGAGGGGGCTCCATGCCCACTGCTGTATCCTGGGGAGTGCAAAGCCACAGTCTCACAAGTCTTTTCAGTGGATGGTTTGCCCACTGCTCTATCCTGGGGAGTGCAAAGCCACAGTCTCACAAGTCTCTCCAGTAGGTGGGTTGCCCACCGCTTTATCCTGGGGAGAGCAAAGCCACAGTCTCACAAGTCTCTCAAGTGGGTGGTTTGCCCACTGCTTTATCCTGGGGAGTGCAAAGCCACAGTCTCACAAGTCTTTTCATTGGGTGGTTTGCCCACTGCTCTATCCTGGGGAGTGCAAAGCCACAGTCTCACAAGTCTCTCCAGTGGGTGGGTTGCCCACTGCTTTATCCTGGGGAGTGCAACGCCACAGTCTCACAAGTGTCTCAAGTGGGTGGTTTGCCCACAGCTTTATCCTGGAGAGTGCAAAGTCACAGTCTCACAAGTCTCTCAAGTGAGAGGATTGCCCACTGTTGTATCCTGGGGAGTGCAAAGCCACAGTCTCACAAGTCTCTCAAGTGGGTGGTTTGCCCACTGCTGTATCCTGGGGAGAGCAAAGCCACAGTCTCACAAGTCTTTTCAGTGGGTGGTTTGCCCACTGCTCTATCCTGGGGAGTGCAAAGCCACAGTCTCTCAAGTGGATAACAGTCTCCACTGGTTCTGGAGGGGGCTTTGTGCCCAGAGTGCTTCATCCTGCCAAGTACTGAGGTAGTGGATGTAAATCTCCACAGGTTCTGGAGGGGGCTTTGTGCCCAGAGTGCTTCATCCAGCCAAGGACTGAGGTAGTGGATGTAAATCTCCACTGGTTCTGGAGGGGGCTTTGTGCCCAGAGTGCTTCATCCTGCTCGTGGTGGCCTCAGTAGCGTCGGAGCTTTCGGTGCTCATTGGCCTGCGGTGCTTGTGGCGGCGGTGTCCTTGGCAGCGGTGCTTGTGGCGGCAGTGTCCTTGGCAGGGGTGCTGGTGGCGGTCTTGTCTGCCGTGCAGGTTTGCGGCAACTTGCCTTTCTTTCTGTGCCCCTTCCCCACCTTGGATGGTGGCGCAGCTGTCTTGCCACTCCCAACTGTACTCCTGGGAGAGCCTTTGGTGGCAGATGCTTTGCCTTTCTCCCGCCGGGCAGTGGCCACCTTTTTATGCTTCTGAGGTGGGGGACTGTCCGTGGTCTGGCTCCGTGGCACTCTGGCTGCCCTGCTGCTTGGCGCACTCCAGAAGCCGGTTACTGCTGGCACCACTGTTCCTGCTGATGTGGTGGCTGAGATGCTGGGTTGGGACCTGGAAAGGCGGGCCCTAGGGGACTGAAGGGGTGGGGGAGGTGAGGGGAAGAGGTCAAGGTTGGACGGGCAAAGTTTTTTGGACTCACTGGGACGGGTAGATGGAGGGGGTTTGGGAGTGGAGGAAGAGGTAGTGGTTGTAGGAGGTGTACGTTTGCTGACTTTGGGTGAAGGTGCATAGGCTGGAGGCTGTCGTGAGGTGGATGGCTGTTGGGTGGGTGTGTGGCTGCGTTTGTGTACCTTAGGAGGTGGGCTCACAGACACACTGGGAGAGGACACAGGGGATGTGTGAATGGTAGTGGGGGTGGTGAGTGCTTGTGAGCGGGGTGTGGTGATGAGTGTGCTGGTGATGGACGTAGTGGCTGAAGATCTAGTGCATGCAGGTGTGAGTGGAGACGAGACAGGGAGGAGGCGGGGGACGTGGAGGAGGGGGACACAGTGGAGGCAGTGGATGTTCGTATGTCTGCATGGGTATGATGCTTGTGTGAGTGCCTGTGGGATGTGTGGTGCTTTTGTGTGCCTGAGCTTCCCTTGTGTGTTGAGGTGTGTGCATGCTGGTCTGATGGTGTGCTTAGGATAGGCTGTGGTACAGGTGTTTGGGGCTGGGTGGAGGAAGTTGGAGGGGGGAGGCTGGACACAGGAACAATGGCTGCCATCAGTGCTGAGGCCAGAGTAAAAAAAAGCTAACTGTTGGGCTGCCTGACCAGAATGAATGCCCTCCAGGTATGCATTTGTCTGTTGCAACTGCCTCTCTACACCCTGGATGGCATTCAAAATGGTAGACTGGCCAACAGTGAGGGACCTGAGGAGGTCAACTGCCTCCTCACTGAGGGCAGCAGGGCTGACAGGGGCAGGGGCTGAGGTGCCTGGGACGAAGGAGATGCCCACCCTCCTGGGTGAGTGGCCACTGGGCACACGCTGAGGGGCTGCTGGGAGGGCGATGCTGGTAGGGATGGTGGCGGCTGTACCTGTAGATGCGGGGGTCACAGAGGGGCCCGCCACCGCAAGGGAGCTCCGATCGGAGGAGTAGTCCGTGTTGCTGGTCTCAGCTCCTGTCCCTGCCGTGGAGCTCCCCTCGCCCTCAGTCCCACTGGTGGCTTCAGACTCCGTTGTGTCACCCTCCAGGGCCATGTGGGATGCAGCTCCCTCCTGCTCCGGTGCCACTGCTCCTCCGCCTGATGCACACAAAAACAGGGAGACCACAAAAAGGGGGGGGGGAGACAGAAGAAAGAGATGTTGAGAGCATGCAATACTGCTACCGTTGGCGGACACTAAAGACACAGAAGCCCCCTGCACTACGCCGTGCACTTTGAGTTCCCTAATTAATCACAGGGACATGGGGTACAAGGCCTATGCCTGATTGGTGCACACATGGAAGTCACAGGAGCCTAACTAGGTGTAGTTGGCTCTGAACACAGGTAGGGTGGGGTGCCACATGGCCTGCCTTAGGAAGGGACCTTGCCCACTAAACTCGCCCTGGACTAGGGGAACCTACAGACCACCTCCCCACCCAGACACCTCCAAAGCGCGCAGATTCAGCTGAATGAGAGTGTACTCACCCCCTTGTGGCTGTTGTGATGCCCTTAAGAGCCCATCCAACTCCAGATACGCCACTGCCAGGATCCGGAGGATCAGGGGGGTCATGGTGCGATGGGCACCCCTCCCAAGTTGGGAGGCCATCCCCAGCTGGGCCTCCGCCGTCTTATTGCTCCAGCGGCGAATGTCCTCCCATCAGGCAGTGGGTGCTCCGTATGTGGCGGACCCCCAGGGTCCAGACTTCCTTGGCGATGGCACGCCAAATATCCTTCTTCTGGTGGGCGCTGACCTACAGGAATAGTACAGGGGAAAAGGAGAAGATATAGCCTTCCGCACCGTTACAGTCATTGGCCTGCATCCCTACCCTTGCCATGACGCACATGCACTCACCGTTGTTTCATGCACGCCTCATTCTCCCCCCCATCTTCCATTCACACCACTCCACACAGGCATTGCCCATTCAGCATGCTCACAGTGTACTTACCTGTTTGTCTGGAGGACCGTAGAGTAGCGTGTACTGGGGGAGGACCCCATCCACTAGTTTCTCCAACTCCTCCGTGCTGAAGGCAGGGGCCCTTTCCCCAGACACATGAGCCATTGCCTCTTCCAGACTGAGGTCACAGCAGCACTTGCAGTTTAGGTCCTCTCCTGTCGAAGATCAGGTATCAAGTGAGTGAACAGAGTGAACAGAGAGAAAATGGTGGTCACGTCCGCGGCGGTGCGTACCGTCACCGCCGGCGTACATCGTCATTGGCTCCTGGGACCATAGGGTCCAATGTTAACCAATGCAGGATTGCGTTGTGGTCTTCGAACGCCTACCGCTACAGTGTACAACGCCAGCGCAGTTACCTCATATCCCCTTGTCCCACATTACACGTCAGGCAGCTGCCATTTCAGGGGGCCATATGGCATTAATTTTAAATGCGTCACACATATCTAGGCCTTGCATACACACTAATACAGGCACATAGCAGATTTAAATGAATGTGGAATAAAGTTGTGTTTTCGTACCTCAGTGTTGGCTGACTCTCTGCTCGCTGTTCTCCTCCATAGAGCACGTCCGCCGGGGCAGGTGAGGAGATGGCGGCATCCTCCTGTGTACAGACCGCTGGTGGACCTGTGGACAATGGAGGAGCGACATGTAATTGTCACATACAGACTGGACCGTGCCACAATCCATGAACTGTGTGCCCAGTTGGAGCTAGACCTGATGTCAGCTATCCGCCATCCAACAGGAGTACCCCCTCTAGTGCAGCTCCTGTCAGTAATCCATTTCCTGGCAAGTGGGTCTTTTCAAACTACAGTGGCCATAGCATCAGGGATGTCCCAGCCTACGTTCTCCAACGTGTTGTCCAGAGTGTTGTCTGCCCTGCTGAAACACATGCGCAGCTACATCGTTTTCCCTCAGGTGGAGGATTTGCCTACAGTGAAAGGTGACTTCTATGCCCTGGGACATATCCCCAACATCATTGGTGCCATTGATGGGACACATGTGGCCTTGGTACCCCCCGCAGGAGTGAACAGGTGTACAGAAACCGGAAGAGTTACCATTCGATGAATGTGCAGATGGTGCGTTTGGCCGACCAGTACATCTCCCAAGTGAATGGCAAGTTTCCTGGCTCTGTGCATGACGCTTACATTCTGAGGAATAGCAGCATCCCTTATGTAATGGGGCAACTCCAGAGGCACCGTGTGTAGCTATTAGGTGAGGACATGGAACCTATGCAGTGTGACTAGGTGTCTGGGTCTGGGGATATCCCTAAGAGTTAGTGTGTGTCTAACAGTTGTCCCTTGACATTTGCAGGTGACTCTGGTTACCCCAACCTGTCATGGCTACTGACCGCAGTGAGAAATCCCAGGACAAGGGCAGAGGAACGCTACAATGAGGCCCATGGGGGAACTAGGAGGGTTACAGAGAGGACCTTCGGCCTCCTGAAGGCCAGGTTCCGGTGCCTCCATATGACAGGCGGTTCCCTATTCTACTCACCATAGAAGGTGTGCAAGATCATCGTGGCCTGCTGTATGCTTCACAACTTGGCAGATGGAGGTGTTGTGGCAGCTGTGGAGCCTGTGGACAGTGAAGATGAGGAAGCAGAAGAAGAGGATATCGACAACAGAAACATGGTGATTCATCAATACTTCCAGTGAGACACAGGTAAGAAGACATCACTGCCTGCTACATCTGATACCCTTGTTCTACCTCTCATCTGTCTGTCACTTTCACCCAGTGTATGGACCCTGAGTTGCCACTTTCCCTTTCAATTTCACAGATGTGGGTCCCACTGTGTGACATCTGCTTTGTTTCCTCATAGACTAGAGCTGCGTGACATAGGTATGTTGACAATACAATGGATATAGCAGTTTTCCACAGTTATTGCAAATACACATTTTCGAAAGCACAGACTGACTCCAGATAGTTTTGTGATTTAAGGGTGTTTATTTAAGTGCAAAATAGTGGAGGGGGTTGTAAAATGGTCAGGGGGGGAAACAACCTGAACAACTACGTTTGAATTACTACTTGCTTAAACAACGAATCTTGAAGTACTACTGGGTCTTAACAACGAAGTTTTGAACAACTACTGGTTTAACAACGATTTTACCTTAACAACTAATGCTAGAACAACGAATTTTAAGGTAAGTGAATTATTTTTTGATGAATTTTAAGGTGAGTGTTGTGTTTTGTTTTTTATTTGTTTAGGGTTTAATTATTATATGTTTAATTTTTTAAAGTATATTGTGTAGATTAAGTCATGGATTATATGGGTTGTGGATGTTATGGGTGGGGTTTTGTATTAATACTCAGGTGTTTTTTTATATGTTGTAATTTATGTTGTGGGTTTAGGGGCGGGATATATGGGATGTAGGGGTTATGGGTGGGGAAGTGTATTAATACTCAGGTATTAATTTAAGTAATTGTGTATTTTTTATATGTTGTAATTTATGTTGTAGGTTTAGGGGTGGGATGTATGGGATGTAGGGGTTTTGGCTGAGGAAGGGTATTAATACGCAGGTATTAATTTAAGTATTTGTCTTTTTTTATATGTTGTAATTTATGTTGTGGGTTTAGGGGCGGGATATATGGGATGTAGGGGTTATGGGTGGGGAAGTGTATTAATACTCAGGTATTAATTTAAGTTATTGTGTTTTCTTATATGTTGTAATTTATGTTGGGGGTTTAGGGGTGGGATATATGGGATGTAGGGGTTATGGGTGTGGAAGTGTATTAATACTCAGGTATTAATTTAAGTATTTGTCTTTTTTTATATGTTGTAATTGATGTGGTTTTAGGGGTGGGATATAGGGGATGTAGGGGTTATGGGTGGGGGAAGTGTATTAATACTCAGGTATTGATGTAAGTACTTGTGTTTGTTTATATGTTGTAATTTATGTTGTGGGTTTAGGGGCGGGATATAGGGGATATAGGGGTTATGGGTGGGGAAGTGTATTAATACTCAGGTATTAATTTAAGTTATTGTGTTTTATTATATGTTGTAATTTATGTTGGGGGTTTAGGTGTGGGATATAGGGGATGTAGGGGTTGTGGGTGGGGTAAGTGTATTAATACTCAGGTATTAATTTAAGTCCTTGTGTTTTTTTATATGTTGTAATTTATGTTGTGGGTTTAGGGGCGGGATATAGGGGATGTAGGGGTTATGGGTGGGGAAGTGTATTAATACTCAGGTATTAATTTAAGTACTTGTGTTTTTTTATATGTTGTAATTTATTTTGTAGGTTTAGGGGTGGGATGTATGGGATGTAGGGGTTTTGGCTGGGGAAGTGTATTAATACTCAGGTATTAATTTAAGTTATTGTGTTTTCTTATATGTTGTAATTTATGTTGGGGGTTTAGGGGTGGGATATATGGGATGTAGGGGTTATGGGTGGGGAAGTGTATTAATTCTCAGGTAGTAATTTAAGTTATTGTGTTTTCTTATATGTTGTAATTTATGTTGGGGTTTAGGTGTGGGATATAGGGTATGTAGGGGTTGTGGGTGGGGTAAGTGTATTAATACTCATGTATTAATTTAAGTACGTGTGTTTGTTTATATGTTGTAATTTATGTAGTGGGTTTAGGGGTGGGATATATGGGATGTAGGGGTTATGGGTGGGGAAGTGTGTTAATACTCAGGTATTAATTTAAGTTATTGTGTTTTTTTATATGTTGTAATTTATGTTGTGGGTTTAGGGGTGGTATATGTGGGATGTAGGGGTTATGGGTGGGGAAGTGTATTAATAGTTAGGTATTAATTTAAGTATTTGTGTTTTTTTATTTGTTGTAATTTATGTTGTGAGGGGTGGTATATGTGGGATGTAGGGGTTATGGGTGGAGCTGTGTATTAATAGTTAGGTATTAATTTAAGTCCTTGTGTTTTTTTATATGTTGTAATTGTTTTTGTGGGTTTTGGTGTGGGATATATGGGATGTTGGAGTTATGGGTGGGGGAGTGTATAAATATTTGGGTATTAATTTAAGTAGTTGTATTTTATTAGTTTGGTATTATTTATTGTATTTAATTAATTGTTTTTTTTTTATTGAAAGTATATTTAGAATTAGGGGTGGGATATGGTGGATGTAGGGTTTATGGTTGGGGTATTGTTTTTATGAATATGTATTTATTTACATGTTTGAGGTTTTTGACTTTATGTTATTTATTTTTTTGGGATGCAATTTGCTTTATTGGTGGATTCTGATTTGGATATGTATTGATAGTTTATATTTTTTTTATTATGGGTGAATTATATTTTTGTGTTATATTTTTAGGTTTTGTATTTGTTTTTGGTTATTGAAGGTGTAAAAATAAATTAGTTTTAAAATAGTTATGTTTAAAAATGTATATTTGATTTTTTAATAGTATAGTAGTTGGTATAGTAGGTTTTGGAATATAATAATTATATATTTTTTATTTATAATGTTTATTAGATTAAAAAAATACCGTGAATTTTTAATTTTGTTAAAATATATATATATATTTTTTATTATATTTTTTTGATGTTATGTAATTAATAATCTTCATATTTTTTAATTATTTTTTAGGATGTATAATTTTTTATAGATATTAATTTGTTTGCATATTATTTCTAAAAATTAATTAGTTAAAAAATTATTTTTAGGTTATATATAGAATAGTTGTATTTTTTGTAGGTGTTAAAAATTTTTGCAATTGCAATAATGTTTTTTTCCATGCACATTAAATGAAACAAAAAAAAATGGCATTCATTTTTTTCAAAATATTTTTTATTTTGATCAAAAGCAAGTTTAAAAAAAGCAAAAAAAAATTTGTAAGTATTATTTGATTTTTACATATTTTTGGAAATTTTTTCATTATTTATTTATACTTCTTTATCTATTTTTAGTGTTATTTTCTTAATTTCCCTATTATAGTCTATGAGTGAAATAGTCAGTTTTCTATTTTTAGTGGTCTTCCATGTTTACGTTGTTTGACGTCTTCTGTATTCAGTCGGAGGAGCGTCGCGGTCAAGATAGGACGGAAGCGGAGACCTCATTCAGGTAAGTGGGATTATAACTTTTTTTATAGTATGTAGTCGGGTATTTTTATTACAGAAATGGTTGTCGGAGGTAGTTACAAGGTAGGTAGTAGATTTTCAGTGTTAGTTATGTTTGTTATGTTTAATTATTTCTTTTCGTATAGTTTTGTATATGATAGTGGTTTCGTAAAAGTAAACAAATTTGTTTAGCAGTGTTATATCTTATAAATGCTTATACTGCTTTTGTTGTAGTTGGAAAGAATTGAATATATTTTTGAAAAAATTATTTTTGGGATTTTTGAGGGAGTCAGTTGTTCGTTTTATTAAAAAAAATGTAGTTTTTGTAATAGGTTATGTGGTTAAAAAAAAATTGTGTTAGTAGTATCCTTTATATCGTTTTCATGTATTTTTCTTGATAGTTAATTTTTTATAAATGATGTGGTTTTGGTTAGTATGTGATAATTTTTTTTACTTTTTTTTGGTAAAAAAAAAGTATATTTGGTATTTTACATTATTTAGATATATTTCCAATTTCCTGTTTAGTGAAGTATTATATTTTATTTTTTGATTGTTATTATAGTATATAGAGTTGTTTTTTGTATCAAGATTTTAATCTGAATATTTGTGATTAGTTTTTGGATGATTAATGTTTTTTTTTCTTTTCTCAGTATGAGATGCTTCTTTCTATATTAATCAAGAAGATTTATTCACCATCATGTGTTTGGATAAAGACATGAAAACTTCAAAGGTAGGAACAATATTTGTTGTGCAAATTTAGTGTAAAAATAATTTGAAAAATGCTAATTTAATTCATGGTGTTTTTTTTTTTAGAACTGGCAAGTAATTTTTGTAAGTGGGTTAGTTCAATCAATCAATAGTTTATTCGGTCCAGGTTTGGACCATTTGAAAAGTTAAAAGTGATCATACATACCAAGAGATGAAAGTCATAAAACATTACATAATAATAAAAGAGATAGAAAATAAAAATATGTAAAAAGGGCATTGGCAGTTAAAACAAGAAGAAAGTTCATAAAACTACATAAAAGGTTTCATAAGTAGTTAAGACAAGACTCTCAAAAATAATCTCTGGATCTTACCCTATGCAAGACGCTAAATGCTGGGATGATACTGATCAGTTGTTAAAAACATAAAAAACATTATAAAAAGGGTTTATACAAAAAGTGAGACATAAAAACTACATACAGTAGCTTCTATTGGCAAAAGTTAGAAATCAACCAATGGAAAATGATGCCCTAAGTTAATCAGTTCCATTGGATAAGTTGATCAAATAAATTGCATCTTATCATTTGTAAAGTTATATATGCTGAGGAGCTATAGATCACATCTGTTGGGGCAACCCGCGAGACAGCATGCTCAGGGATACAGTCTTTAATCCTCGATAGGTCACGCTGGTAGTTTTATTTAGAATCCCAGACTAATGTAACAGGTGCTGGTTTACTAACTTCTGGGCTGTTCTTCAACCGGTGGATTAAGATCTGTAATGATCCTACTGCGGATTTTCCATGCTGCTGCCAAATATTTAGAAACAGAGCTCACTATCAGCATGGAAGTATCATATTTGTATATTCTATATGTACTGTTACGGTTTTGTGTTGGCAGTGTTTTACACAAAGGGGTAATCCACTTCGCTCGAGGGCATTTGTACAGGGGACAGAAAAATAGTACATGCTCAGGAGTTTCCTTACATAGATGACAATTTGTACATTTGTCAGATAAGGGACTGTTGGTCGACCAACGGGCCGTAAAGCTGTTGACTGCCAATGTTCCATATCTGAACTGGAGTAGTAAAGAGCGAGCACGGGCTGGTATAGGGAGATCCAGGAAGCTTTCAGGCAGAGGTTCATGCTTAACCAGCAGAAACTCTGCTGTAAGCCGACCTAATCCATTTGAACCGAGAGATACCTCATGGATCTTTTCCCAGTATCGGTCTTTGATCAGGCGTTTAGCGTTACCAGGAATCATCTCGGGATTCTCCCAATACTGGGATAAATTCAGTTTAACCCAGGCTGCATTCATCTCCCTTAGCCATCGTACTTTTTCCCATCCATAGCAAGGTGGCAATAATTCTTTAACTGCTGACCTGAAAGGTTCGAGTTCATCCGTTTTCCATAGTCTGACCCAGTAGAGAAGTGGTCTTAAGTATGCTGTGTCTTTAATACTGTTTAGACCCAGATCCAGTCTTAGGGGGAGCATCGGCGTACCTTTCCCTAGTCTGGATATGTGTCTAAGGAAATTATTTTCTTTGACTTGGAGAGTGTCCATTTGTCTGTGGAATCCCCAGAGTTCCGCTCCATATAGGGCCGCGGCGCGGATTTGAGCTTTGTATATTTCGGAGATGAGGGTCAGAGGGGGACTTGTTGCAGTGCTAGCTTTGCGTCCTATCACTCCACATCTTTGGCTGATTATTAGTGCCCCTTTCCTTATAGGTGCATCCCAGCTGCCCTTATCGGATAATCTGATTCCCAGATAATCATATTCCCTTACCCTCTCCAAAAAAATTGAATCTATCTTTATATTTACTCTAAGCTTCTTGTTCGGGGCACTGCATATCATGAGTTTAGTTTTCTTGAGGTTTATGTCTAGCCCGTAATCTCTGCAGAATACCCCGAACTGGTTAACCAGATTCTGGATTCCCATGGGTGATTTGGACAGGAGGATAGTGTCATCTGCATAAAGTAAGCATGGAACTTTGGTCCCAGCCAGCTTTGGGGAGTCATTCATACAGTTTGCTAAATACTTAATACAGTTATTTATGTATAGAAGAAAAAGAGTTGGGGCCAGAACGCACCCCTGTCTGACTCCTCTCTCAATAGCCACTGATTCTGTTAGACCATCATTCTTGCCGCTCCTGATTTGAGCATAAGTATTCTCATGTAATCGGCTGATAAGTTTCAAAAGGCCGTGTGGGACACCCATATTGGCTAGTGTCAACCATAGCTGGTTTCTGGGGACCAAATTGAACGCAGCTCTAAGATCAATAAAAACTACAAAAAGATGGCCCCCTCCTATTTCCACAGTCTTCCATTTTATTGTTAGGAATCTTAGCACCTGATCTATGGTGCTAACTGCTGGCCTGAACCCTGCTTGCAAATCAGAAATGGCATTGGTTTCCAGAATCCATTCTTCTAGACGGGCCAAAATTTGCTTAGCAAAACGTTTTTGAAAATTGTCGATTAAGGAAATTGGGCGGTAGTTAGCAGGGTTAGAGGGGTTATCTTTCTTAAAGATGGGAACTATCTCTGCTCCCATCCAGGAGCTCGGGAAAGGTGCTCCTGCAGTTACCGCATTGGAAATGAGGTTCAAATATGGGGCCCATATATCTGGGTTTGTCTTGTATAAATCGCCTGGTATTTTATCAAGGCCAGGGGCCTTTCCCCATTTCAATGACGCAATCGCAGCTTTAGTTTCTGCCAGGGTAAATTCAATTTTGGATGTCTCAATGATCGTGATATGGGTCAATTCCCTGGAAGTAGCACCAGTGATCCCAGAGTATAATCGGGAGAAATGGTCTGTCCACTCTACAGGGAGTATTGAGGCACCAGGCGAACAATTGGGTTCCTCGCTGGCATCAGCCACCAATTTCCAAAATTTCGAGGTGTCATTTGATTTGGCAGACTCCAGGAGGGAAACCCATCTAGATTCATCCCATGTCCTACGGGCTCTACCTTGTTCCTGTTTATAATCTTTCCTAGCTTCCCTTATATGATCTGACTGACCTCCTCTTAAAGATCTCAACAGTTTGTGCTGTGCTTCCCTGCATGCGGCGTTGAACCACCTTGCGTTGCACTTCTTATTAACTTCTTTTACAGATTCTTTGGTAAAAAGATTTTTTAGAGAATTAAAAAATTGTGTGTGGGCTGCTATAAGCCCACCACTAACTTCTAAAGGCTGAGATATACGATCCATGTGATCAGCCAACTGCCTGTACGCAGATGTCAAGGTGTCTGTATCGGTGTTCAGGGATTCCCATCTAACATTTCGTCTATTATTAGTGAGTGCGAGCTGTTGTTCGTGGGTCTTGGAACAGGCGACTTCAAGTAGGGGTAATAGGTTTCTAAGGAATAAAATCAATGGTTCGTGGTCACTTTCCTCATGTTCTACAATGTTCATGTCAGCCATATAGCCCCACAGGCGGATATCAAGCAAAATATAGTCTATCTGGCTCTTCTGTGCCCCGTGCCTGAATGTGGGGTGAAGATTGGGGTCCGAGCGGGAACAACCATTACAGGCCCGCAGGCCATGTGCCAATGTGATATCCACAACCTGGTGTGTTAATCTATTTGTTTTTGGTCTTTTGCTTGATACCAATTGAGGGATTCCCCAGTAGGCATCTTCATTTTTGTATAATTCCTGGGCCAGCGAGTAAGGTTCAAAAGTGACATTAAAATCTCCAGCAATAAGGATAAAATGGGAGGGTGATTTACAAGAAAGAAAGCTGTCCAAAATAGTCAATGTGTCGGACTCATTTTTGCTGCCCAGGCTCCTGTTATATATATTGATTATTAGGAGTGGTTTCTCACTAAGAGATGGTATTGATAGGCCCATTAAATCTGGGCAGCCCAAGTCAATTGTTTCAATCCGACATTTAAAGGAACAGCTGAGCCATATAAGCAGGCCACCTGAGGGTCTCCCTGAATTCACCTTAGTTGCTGGGACCCAGTAACTTTGATAACCGATTCTATATTTGGGCTCCAATGCCCACGTTTCTTGGAAAAGACATATTTTGTGTTCGTCTATGAATTTGCCCCATTCAGGGTTGTTCATTTTATTCTCCAACCCTGCAATATTCCAACTAAGGATGGTATCTAGGCCATCCGTTTTGTCATGGGGTGTTTCGGCCACAGGGTTTTTTCTTGCAAGTGGGGTACCGTGGGGAAGTTTTATACCCTTTTCAATCGTATCTATACCAGTCATGATTGGGTTTTCAGCTGCAGTATTGCCCAGAATATTTCTTACCCCGTCTCGATCGGGGGGTGATGTGAGCAGTTCGAGTGTCTGTAATGGTGGTGGAAATCCAGGTTTACTGGAGTCTAATAAATCTATGGCTAAATTAATCTCGATCGCCTTGCTCTCCTTGTTTGCACCCCCAATACAGATTTCAGAATACTCAGAGAAATCTGGCTGAGCAGGTACGGAGATTAGTGTAGGGTCTCTAGCGTCTACAGTAGGGGTTTGTTCGACCTCCGGGTTGCCTTGCCCTATTTCGTGAGTTTCATTATTTCCGACTATAGGGTACTTTTTATCCCAAATGTTTGAACCTTGAGGCTGGAGTAAGCTGTATTCAGTGCTGGCGTTTAGTCAATCATTTTCAGAGAGCGAGAGCGAGAAAGGGCTACATCTCGGCTGTGGGTCAGGCTGCACCTGTACCCTAGTGGGATCTCTGAGTGACATTGTTACCCCCTTAGTAGTTGGTACAGCTTTGTGAGGGTAAAAAGCCTGGAGCCTACAAAGTGAGATTGCTCCCCCTAGAGGGTTAGAATGACACACATTCAAAGAAAGCTGTTGGACAAGGGAAGGCGCATCAAAATTAATAACAATGCAGTCCCCTGTACCGGGGTTTTTGAGTGGACCCACCCAACCCACCCTCCTCACCATTAATATTGAGGGTATCATATAGAAAGCAAATCTAGCATATCTATGTAGCCAGTGGATGACCTTATTTTTCAGTTCTATAAATGATTCGGGAATATTAGGTTTAAGCTTAGGAACATTCGTGATAACAAGCACATAAGGGCAAGCTTCCGGTGGTAGGTGTAAAGTTCTCATATTGGATCCTAGATCCCTATGCATCCGGTCTGCTGGAGGGTTGGTATAGTTCTTGTACAGTTTTGCGCCCATGTTTATGGAAGAAGCAATCTCATCAGTCCGCCTTGGGAAGAGGGGGTCACTCTTTGAGTGCCAGGTTTTAGGGAGATTGGCCAGTCTGACAATAGAAGCCTTCGCTGGTTGATGCGAAGAATCAGGGCAGAGTGATTGAGGATTGTGGACCGTGCTTGGTGATAGAGGAGGGCTGCTGGCACTGTTGATTGGAGGGCATGGTGGAAAATGTTGTTGAGAATATTGTAAATCCGATGAGGAAGAGGTGGTTGGCTGATTGAGTTTGATGAGAGCGTCAAGTTTCTCCTCAATAGCTGATAGGCGGGTTGTTATAGGGTATAATTTTTTGGAGAGCTCGTCTTTTATAAAATCTGTTATGAGAGCTATGTCCAAGCTGCCGTTGTTTGTAGCTTGGGCAAATGTGCAGTCCTTTGTCCGAGTAGGCACGGCATGATTGGGGGAGTTCAAAACACGGGCCCGTTTATTCTTTAAGTTCACCTCCCCACGTTTCCTTTTGCCCTTTGAGCTGTGCTTTGGGGAGGGTGCAGGCCTATCTGGCATAGTCTGTGAAGTTTCTAAAGAATATATGACTTTGTCCACTGGCTCTGCGACGGGCATTCGGGTAGTTTGGGTAGTTGGAGGTGGGGTTGCCGGGGCAGGGTGGAGAACTGGTGTGTAAAAAGGTTGTGGTGGGGTTTTCGATGGGGCATCCGTTGGTGGGGGAGCAGTCAATCGGCGCTCTACCAATTCAATTTCTTTTTCTAATGCCCCTACCGCTTTTTGGAGGAAGCCATCTAGAGTCTTGTTGTTATCGGCTTTTTCCAAGGGCATCCCTCCCTTCCGTCTACCCATCTTGTTTTGGTAAGACGCTTAGATCCAGCCCCAAGGTTTGACAGTCTATCTCCGTGGGTGCTGATCCTCACCTTTTCCCACCCTCTTTTTACTCTGCTGGGGCTTTATTAAAAAAAGCTGGGGCGCCAGGAGGGCCTGAAGTACTGCTCACCTATATTAGGAAGGTGTCTGGGTGGGTAAGGTATGTTCGTCCGCTGGTCACCGAACTCGGGAGTCAGAATAAAAAAGGTATGGCCCAGCCCGGCCTCCTCCGGTCACTGACGGGCGCAGGACGGGCCCGCCCTTGGCCCGGGCGCTGCCCGCGTGCATCCCGCGCTGCGGGAGCGCGAGGATAATTTTAAAGGGCTCCTGCCCGTGTAACTCCTCCTCTCCTCCTCCCGGCAGCACGCAGCGCTACCCGCGACGGCGGGAGCGCAAGGATAATTTTAAAGGGCTCCTGCCCGTGTAACTCCCCCTCTCCTCCTCCCGGCAGCACGCAGCGCTACCCGCGACGGCGGGAGCGCGAGGATAATTTTAAAGGGCTCCTGCCCGTGTAACTCCTCCTCTCCTCCTCCCGGCAGCACGCAGAGCTACCCCTCTGGGGTTAGTTGTTGTTAGTAATGTAGAATGTATGCTAGACTGTTGAGGTAGTCTGATGGTGTTATTGTATCAAATTGTTGTATTAGTGCCAAAATTATTTCGGTCATTATTTTGCTTTTTTTATTTGTGTGTGGATTCAGGCTACCTGACAGTGATTGAGCAAGTCTCATTTCTTGGAAACTTTGTTCCTTTTTCAAAATTTCCATGAAATGATACAGGTTTGGGTGGGGTTTACCTATTACTTTATTGAAGGTGTTGTGCCATCCTTCTATGGCATTATTAGTTTTTGCACCACCTTCTAAACAGGTTTGGCAGCAGTTCCACCATTCTATTGGAAATCTTGGCTTTCGTCTGCGACCAGATCCGTTTAGGTGTCCAATCCAGGTTTCTTCGAAGTAATTTAGTAAGGCTTCTAATTTTTCTTCATTTTGTGTATAATAGTTAGACTCTGTTATTGTGGTGTAATACTCATCTACTTTTGTAGGTGGTACAAAGCATAATGCTGTGAGTTTTTTTAATTCAAATTGTAGTATGCAATCTGAGAAATATTCTCTACTTAGAGATGATTTTTTTATTCTTCGCCAATATGCTTGTGAAAAGTGGAAGAAGCATCCTTGAATTTGGGTTTGTGGATATATTTTTAGTATTGTATTGATCATTGATAATTCGAAATCTAGTATTACTTTTCTAGGTGTTTTATTTACTGTTTTGTTTTTGATTGTTGATACAAATTCACTGTAAGTAGAGGAATGTTTATCAGTTAGTAATGCATACACTAGGGGGATTGTAGTGTTATTTTTTGTGGCATGTATGGTGTAAATTTGAGTGAATGGATGGGGTGTAGACTTAAAGGTTCCATCCATCATCCAAATTTCACTATTTTGTAGGTTTAGTAAGTTGGATGTTGTGCTGAATATTAGTATTCTTTTTTGAGGGTTTTCGTTGTCGTGGATGAGGAAATTTTCTTTGGAGAAGGTAATTGTTAGTTCTGAGGGGATGTTAATGTCTTCATAGGTTTGTGGTGTTATATGTTGGGGATTACTTGCCAGTTTTTCTCGTTGAAATATTCTCCTAAGGTTTGGTACAGAAGGCATGCTGCCTGAAATCTGTATTGGAATATTTTGTACTACCTCCCTTATAACCTGTCCGCAGGAGTCATTGGAGGTATGTGCAATGTTTTTTATTTTTTGTATGTTTTCTCTTATTTAAATTTCTATTGCAGAGGCAGAGTGGTTGTGATCTGTTGTTTTAACAACGGTGTTTTCTAGAGTTACAGCTCTGCCTCTACAATGTGAAGAGTAGAATTGTACACACCTCCAATGGCTCCTGAGGTTGACAACCTTGTCTCTGCAATAAAGATAACCTTCATACTTTAGTAGCTGGTTTCCGGTTCTTGAGGTTATGTAACTTGCTTCTCCTTGCGATGCCATTTGTGAAATATCTGTAAATAATATAAAAGAAACAGGTTAAAAGAAGTTTGCGGTTTTTATTATTAAATTTGTGGTGGATTTAGTTTACCACTTAGTAAGTTAATTAAAATATATAATGTAATCTATTTGTAATTATTTGGGGTTGGTGGTTGGGGGGGTGGGGTGTTTTTGGTTTTGGGGAGTGGGTGTGGGGTTAGGGGATTTTAGGTTTTGGGGTGGGGTTGGGGGTGTGGGGTGTTTTTGGTTTTGGGGAGTGGGTGTGGGGTAAGGGGATTTTAGGTTTTGGGGTGGGGTTGGGGGTGTGGGGCGTTTTTGGTTTTGGGGAGTGGTTGTGGGGTCAGGGGATTTTAGGTTTTTGGGTGGGGTTGGGGGGTGGGGCGTTTTTGGTTTTGGTTTTGGGGAGTGGGTGTGGGGTTAGGGGATTTTAGGTTTTAGGGTGGGGTTATGGGTGTGGGGCGTTTTTGGTTTTGGGGAGTGGGTGTGGGGTCAGGGGATTTTATGTTTTGGGGTGGGGCGTTTTTGGTTTGGGGAGTGGGTGTGGGGTCTGGGGATTTTAGGTTTTGGGATGGGGTTGGGGGTGTGGGGCGTTTTTGGTTTTGGGGAGTGGGTGTGGGGTCAGGGGATTTTAGGTTTTGGGATGGGGTTGGGGGTGTGGGGCTTTTTTGGTTTTGGGGAGTGGGTGTGGGGTAAGGGGATTTTAGGTTTTGGGATGTGGTTGGAGGTGTGGGGCGTTTTTGGTTTCGGGGAGTGGGTGTGGGGTCACGGGATTTTAGGTTTTAGGGTGGGGTTATGGGTGTGGGGCGTTTTTGGTTTTGGGGAGTGGGTGTGGGGTCAGGGGATTTTATGTTTTGGGGTTGGTGGTTGGGGGGTGGGGCGTTTTTGGTTTTGGGGAGTGGGTGTGGGGTCAGGGGATTTTAGGTTTTGAGATTGGGTTGGAGGTGTGGGGCATTTTTGGTTTTGGGGAGTGGGTGTGGGGTAAGGGGATTTTAGGTTTTGGGATGGGGTTGGGGGTGTGGGGCGTTTTTGGTTTTGGGGAGTGGGTGTGGGGTCAGGGGATTTTAGGTTTTTGGGTGGGGTTGGGGTGTGGGGCGTTTTTGGTTTTGGGGAGTGGGTGTGGGGTAAGGGGATTTTAGGTTTTGGGGTGAGGTTGGGGGTGTGCGGCGTTTTTGGTTTTGGGGCATGGGTGTGGGGTCAGGGGATTTTAGGTTTTAGGGTGGGGTTGTGGGTGTGGGGCGTTTTTAGTTTTGGGGAGGGGGTGGGGGCTAGGGGTTTGTTTTGTTTTATTTAACTAGAGAATTT
Organism: Pleurodeles waltl; assembly: GCF_031143425.1. NCBI lineage: Eukaryota > Metazoa > Chordata > Amphibia > Caudata > Salamandridae > Pleurodeles > Pleurodeles waltl. The sequence goes on from NC_090450.1 coordinate 392,032,429, forward strand.
GGTTGTATGTGATAATGAAAATATTATACTTACTTTGAGTTTTTTTCGTATTTTAGAAGTTTTTTTATTTTTATTGATTTCTTTCAATTTTTTAGCTTTTCTGGTGTTTTTTTGGGTTCTTCGAATCTGTAAGAAATAAGAAAAAGTGTATTATTTTAGTTTATTCTTTTGTTTTATTAATTATTTAGTTATTTTGATTGAGGAGTAATTTTTTTAGTAGGTTTCAAATTTGGTGAATAATATTTTGTTTTAGGTTAAATTTATTAGGTGATTTTTCTCTTTTTTTAAAAATAATTTGTACTTTTAATATTTTATATATATATTTTAATTCTATTTTGGTATTCATTATTTAACAATTTTTTTAATGCATTTGTTTATGGTTTAGTGAAATTGTTTTTAAATAATGGTAATGGTTTACCTTTGATGTTGAAGGTGTTCTTTTTTGGTTAGATTCTTGATATTTATGCCTGTAACAAAATAGTACGAAAGGTATGTTAATTATATATTATTTTAGCTGTGTTATAGGTTAGTAAATTTATTTACATTTATTTATTATGAATATTTTACCTTGTTATCTCAGTAGATGGCGGTATTGGATAAATTATATTTTGATTCTTTTCCGTAGTGATATGCTCGTCTTCTCTGTAAGTTGTTCGGTGTATTAATGGGTAGAAAATGGAGGTGGTTCGTATTTATATGTGTTTTTTTGTAACTATTGTTTTATTTGTAAATTGAATGTGTTTTGGATGTGTTTTTTTATTGCAAATTCCTTTGTGATGTTAGATTTATATAATTGTGGAGTGTATTTGTTTTGTAGTTTGCATTTTTTTTTAAGTTTGTATCGTTTTATGTGGGTTTTTTTTAGTGTTGTGTTTGTTTTATAATTATTTAAGTATTATTTATTTTATTTTAAAACGGTGTTTATATGTTTTGGATTTTTGTGATGTTTTGTGTTTTTGTATGTAGAAAATATATAGTTATTTTCATTTTCGTTTAATTTTTACGTAGTAATGTATTGGTTTTAATATTTTATTTATTAATCGTTATTGTTTAGTTGTGGTATTAATTATTAATATTGGAGTTCGTTTTAAATATATTCGGTGTTTAGGCGTGTTCGGTGTTGGATAGTATTTGGGTATTCGTTGTTTAGCTAGTCATTTGTTTGGGCAGTAGTAATTTTAGGATACGTTGTTTCAGTATTCGTTGTTTGGGTAGTAGTTTGTTTGGTTACTAGTTATTTGGGGAGTCGTTATTTAGGTAATTTATTATTTGGGTAGTCGTTGTTTAGGTAGTAGTTATTTGTGGAGTCGTTGTTTAGGTAGTCGTCGTTTACATAGTAGTCGTTTCATGGAAGATTTGTGATTTAGTGGTTTTCGTAGTCGTTAAATAGGTGTTCGTTGTTAAGGAATAATTTAGTTAATGTTTTTTCGTTGTTTAGGCTTCGTTGTAAAATAATTCGTTTTATAGGTTTTTTCGGTGTTGGGAAGTCGTTGTTTAAGTAGTAGTTGTTTAGGTAGTAGTGGTTTAGTGTCATATTCGTCAGGGGTGATGGTGGAGGAATGTGAGTCCAGTCTATTAGTCTCACAGGTGCATTGTCCAAAGGGGCATAGGAAGTGGAGCTGGGGCAGTTTAAGGATGGACAGGGTGACAAAGTGGGACAGAAGGATGACAATCAGGGTGGTCTCATTTTTTGGTGGGGGTCTTGGCATTGTTCTCTGTCTTTGTCCTGGATCTCAGGGACCATTTGCGGGGTGGTTCTCCATCTGCAGGGAGTGGGGTGCTGGTGTCATGGTCCTGTGGCGGTGCGTCTTGTCCACTAGCACCAGCAGAGGTGGTGGGCAGTTCATCATCCAGGCTAGTGTCAGGGGCCCCTTGTTGTGCCACAGTGTCCCTCCTGGTGTTGACGAGTTCCTTCAGCACCCCTACAATGGTGCCCAGGGTGGTATTGATGGATTTGAGTTCCTCCCTGAACCCCAAATACTGTTCCTCCTGCAGCCGCTGGGTCTCCTGAAACTTGGCCAGTACCATTGCCATCGTCTCCTAGGAATGGTGGGAGGCTCCCATGATGTTGGAGAGGGCCTCATGGAGAGTGGGTTCCCTGGGCCTGTCCTCCCCCGTCGCACAGCAGCCCTCCCAGTTCCCCTGTGTTCCTGTGCCTCTGTCCCCTGAACCGTGTGCACACTGCCACTGCCCCCAGGTCCCTGGTGTTGTTGGGGTGGTGGGTTAGCCCAGGTTCCCTGTAGTGGTGGACACACTGCTGCTTGACGTGTCCTGGGGACAGAGGTATGGGCCCGCTGGGTGGGTGCTGTGCTGGTGTTTCCAGAGGGGGGAGGCTCTGTTGTGGCTTGTGCCAGTGTGAGGGGAACCGACTGACCCGAGGTCCCAGATGGGACGGGCTGGTCATCTAGATCCAGTTGGACAGAGCTGCTGTCATCACTGTGGGCCTATTTTGTGGGTGGAGTGGACATGTCTGGAACCTCCTGTCCGGTGACGTTGGGTAGGGGTCCTGCAGGGGTGTAAAGCATGATTATTGCATCTGTGTGTGCCATGGTGTGCAATGGGTGGGTGACCCTGTACCCCAGTGCTTGCATTCTCTTATAGGATCTTGTGTGCTAAATGTTTAGGGGTGTGTGTGGGTATGTGCAGTGGCCATGCATTGGTGATGGGTGTCCATGCTCTGTTGTTGCATGCAGGGCTTGGTGTTGGGATGTGTGGTTTGTGATATGGGACATATGTGAGGAGTTGGAGTGATGGGGTGAGGGTGAGGGTGGGGGTATGTGATAGCATGCAGGTAGGGTGGGGGATGAAGTAGTGAAAGCTTTGCCTTACCAGAGTCCATTCCTCCAGCTACTCCTGTGAGGCCCTCAGGATGCAGTATAGCCAAGACCTGCTCCTCCCATGTTGTTAGTTCTGGTGGAGGAGGTGGGGGTCCGCCGTCAGTCCTCTGAACTGCAATCTGGTGTCTTGAGACCACGGAACGTACCTTCCCCCGTAGGTCGTTCCACCTCTTCCTGATGTCATCCTGTGTTCTTGGGTGCTGTCCCACTGCGTTGACCCTATCCACAATTCTGCGCCATAGCTCCATCTTCGTAGCTATGGTGGTGTGCTGCACCTGTGCTCCAAATAGCTGTGGCTCTACCCGGATGATTTCCTCCACCATGACCCTGAGCTCCTCCTCAGAAAACCTGGGGTGTCTTTGCGGTGCCATGGGGTGGTGTGGGTGATGTGTGGGGTGGTGTGTGTTGTGATGTGTGGGGTGATGTTTAGGGGTGTGTGGTGTTTTGTGCGTGGATGTTGTGTGAGTGATGGTGTTGATTGCCTGTGGATGCTAGTTTGTAGTGTCTCTTTCTGGCCTTCAGTCGCAATTGTGGTCGTAAGGGTTTGTGGGAAATGTGGGTGTGTGTTTTATATTGTATTGGGTGTGTGGGAGTGGTGTGTGTATGTGTATCAGGTGAGTGTATTTCGATTTGTCCAATGTGGTAGTGTTTTGTAAATGTGTGTGTCTTTTGAGCGCGGCGATGTGTACCGCCAATGGAATACCGCGCTTGAAAGACCGCCGCGTGGATTCGTGGGTTGTGATAGTGTGGGCGTATTCCTGTTGGGGTGACGGTGGAGGTTTTGTTATCACCAGTTTATCACTGACCTTTGGTGTGGTGGACTTGTGTGGGTGTCTAGATTTTGGCGGATTCCGAGCTGTGGGTCGTAATAGCTGCGGAGAAATTCCGCGGGCGCAGCGGTGTGTTGGCGGTGTTCTGCTCGGCTGAAAGCAGGAAAAAACGCCAATGTTGTAATGACACTCTTAATCTTCAACATCAGCACAAGCAACCAAGGTTGTGTGGCCAGAAATTTAAGTATTATTGTCCTGTGGTGAATGAATCGACGCATTGCATACCAGGCTGGGAAAAAATTGACGCACAGCCTCACTTGAGAGTAAGCACTCAACGCATCACTTACTTTTCTGACATATCACCTCTCCTGCGGCTTTATTTTTGATACATACTTGGTACTTTCTGCTAAAACAACGCATCCATTGATTCCTATGGATTAAGACTCTTTTAATTTTAAAAATGTATATCTTTTCTTGTGCATGTTGGATTTTCATCACTTTGGTCTTGTTTTATTCAGAAACAATATTGGCTATTTTTCTAAACTGGTGTGGAGTACTTTTTGGGTGTTTTCACTGTGTTACTGTGTATGTGTACAAATACTTTACACATTGCCTCTGAGATCAGCCTGACTGCTTGTGCCGAGCTACCAAAGGGGGTAACCATGGGTCATCTTAGGTGTGTGACTCCCTTGCCTTGACTAGAGTGAGGGTCCCTACTTGGACAGGGTGTAAGCTGACTGCCAGCCAGAGACTCCATTTCTAACACATATGACAACATGGGCTGCAACCTGGGCAAACCCCAGATGTCAAGCTCCATGATGGCTCAACTAATTTCCCCAGTGTTTGGTGTCAAACACTGTGCTTTTTAACCCTGAGCATGATTCTTGTGCCCAGGATTATCTAGCATGTACCTTGATGGCATCCTTAGAGGATACCCACCAAGTTGCCAGTTTTCTCTTGCCTTAACAGGCTCCCCTGAGCCATTTGCCACCATGACAAGAGTCTGCCATCCTAGTGGTTGTGCTAGCACTTCCCACAGGACAGAGACAGAGGACTTGGGCAGCTAGGAGGTCACAACTCCACCCCCCCCTGGGATGGCTAGTGTTTACAGTGATCAAGAAGGTGAGCCTCAAAGGCTTTTACCACCCTTGATATGTAGTCTCTTGTCCCCCACTCGAGGAAAAAGCTCTTCCCACCCTGTCCAGGCTGTCAGGTGGGAAAATTAGTTATTCAGGAGGCGCACACATCCAATCTGCTAGCCACACCTTTAAGGTGGGCTAAGAGATCTGTACGGCTGAGGAACGGTTCTGCCATGTTTATAAACCTTGGAATTAGAGGGTTCTGGGTAGAAAAGTGATGTACTCACACAGGAAGCTGTCACCTCAGGGGCGGACTAGCTGCAGGGACCAGGAGGCCATTGTCCACTTCCACCAGATCCTTAATGCCCCTAAACTAGGAATTAAGGGGCTCACCTGGCACCAGAACATCAGTTCTGACTTTGAATCAGAGAAGAGGTACAGACAACACGCAGTCACCAATAACAGGACTTTGGTTTCTGCTGCAGTGCAAAGAGAGAGCACTTAACTACCCTGAGGAGGCCATATACTGGAGCTATGTGTTTGACATGTGCCCATGGCAAAAGTTAATTGCTCTCAGCAAGAGGGACTCCAGTAGATGCCAGAAACTGAAGCAGACTCCGGTGAGTGGAACCAGTCATCTGCAATCTGCAGAAGGATTGTCAGGCTGTGTCACAAGAATTGCAAGTCATAAGGCCCCTCTTGAGTAAGCCCAAATCAGTGACTTGCACCCTGGGAGTTGTAGTGAGGGTCATACCAAGTTTCCAGCCAGTACACCACTTCTGTAGATCTCCAGCCATAGAATAGACATGTCTGTCGATAATTTTTGCCACTGCCAAAACCTTGTTGGTAACCAGCTCAGTAATAAACTGTCCCTAAACATCACCAACTCCAGGGCAACTCCCAGCAATAGTGAATGAGGTCAGCAACGACCCCACTGCTGGGGTCCTGCATCCTGAAGAAGGTGACTTCGACTAAGTGTCAACCATCTTTGGCACAACCCTCCATGACTGACAGCTTGTAAGGTCACCTCTGCACTCGGAGCTCTGGATGTGGTGGCAGATTGTTAGCTGTGGAATCCAGGTCCTGGGACCCCAAAGAACTCTACTCTCCGAGGGTAGAGTGTAACTCCATCTCCAAGTGTGTGTTTTTTTAGAGTGCTGCACCTTTGATTTACACCACTCAAAGTTCCCGGTCTTTTTTTAGGACAGCAAGGTTACCTCTTCACCTGCACTCCGTGGGCAAGGTAAAAAGGTACTGTCTATAGAAATGCGATCTAGGGTCCCCTCAGACCATAACTCCAGAAGGGTTCCATAGAACTCACCCCACGAGTGACCGATTGCACACTATGGCCCTCATTACAACCCTGGCAGTAAAACCCGCTTACCGCCTTGCTGACGGCCGTCGAGATACCGTGGCTGCGGCAGAAATCCTCTACAGATATTACGACCCACATCTCGTAATCAGCCACAATACAGACACCCACACAAGTCCGCCACACCAAAGGTCATTGATAAACTGGCGATAGCAAAACCTACACCATCACGCCAACAGAAGTACGCCCACACTATCATGACCCACAAATCAACGCGGAGGTCATTCAACCACAGTAATCCATTGGCGGTACACAGCACCGTGCTCAAAATATACACACATTTACAAAACACTACCACATTGGACAATTCAAAATACACACACCTGATACACATACACACACCACACCCACACACCCACAACACTATAAAACACCCACCCACATTACCCACAACCCTTTACAATGATTTTCTTGGAAGAAGCAGACAGAGAGAGAGAGAGAATAGCAAACACAACCCAGCATCCACAGGCACACAACACCATCAATTATACAACATCCACGCACATCATACAACACACACCAACACAACACATCACACACCACAACAAACAGCACCTCACACATCACCCACACCACATAATGGCACCTCAAAGACACCCCAGGTTTTCTGAGGAGGAGCTCAGGGTCATGGTGGAGGAAATCATCCGGGTAGAGCCACAGCTATTCGGATCACAGGTGCAGCAGACATCCATTGCAAGGAAGATGGAGCTATGGCGGAGAATTGTCGACAGTGTCAACGCAGTGGGACAGCATCCAAGAACACGGGATGATATCAGGAATAGGGGGAACGACCTATTGGGGAAGGTGCGTGTTCTGTGGTATCCAGACACCAGGTAGCAGTACAGAGGACTGGCGGTGGACCCCCACCTCCCCCCCCCACAACTAACAACATGGGAGGAACAAGTCTTGGCGATCATGCATCCTGAGGGCCTCGCAGGAGTAGCAGGAGGACTGGACTCTGGTAAGGCATATCTTTACTTTTATATCCCCCCACCTGCATGCTATCACAAACGCCTAGCCCAACCCTCACACCCATCATCCCAACACCCCACTGATAACCCACTATCACAATCCACACATCCCAAAACCTAGGCCTGCATGTTACACCAATGCATGGACCCCCATCACGAAAGCATGTCCAGTACAGATACTCACCCAGGCCCACAATTACCAATCACAGAAAGGCCAAAGACAATAAGCTAAGCACAGGAGTAGAGGGTAACTCACCCATTGGACAAGATGGCACACACAGATACAATAACTATGTATTTACCCCCCAACAGGACCCCTACCCAACGTCACGGGACAGGAGGTGCCAGACATACCCAGTCCCCCAACAGAAGAGGCCCACCGTGCCGACAGCAGCTCTGTACGCCTGGATCAAGATGATCAGCCCGGCCCATCTGGGGCCTCGGGACAGTCGGCTCCCCTGCCACTGTCACAAACCACCACTGTACCTCCCCCCTCAGGAAACACCACCACAGCACCCACCCAGCGGGCCCATCCCTCTGTCCCCAGGACACCTTTATCAGCAGTGTGTCCACCACGACAGGGACCCCAGGCAAACCCACCAACCCAAGACAATCAGGGACCTGGGGTCAGTGGCAGTGGGCACATGGTTCAGGGGACAGAGGCACAGGATAACAGGGAAGATGAGAGGACTGCTGTGCGACAGGGGGAGGACAGGCCCAGGGAGCCCACTCTCCATGAGGCACTCTCCAACATCATGGGAGCATACCACCATTCCCAGGAGATCATGGGCACATTACTGGCCACGTTTCAGGAGACCCAGCGGCTGCAGGAGGAACACTACCTGGGGATCAGGGAGGACTTGAAGTCCATTAACAACACCCTGGTCACCATTGAAGGGGTTCTGGCAGACATGGCCAACACCAAGAGGGACACAGTGGCCCACCAAAGGGCCCCTGACACTAGCCTGAAAGATGAACAGCCCTCCACCTCCGCCGACGCTAGTGGACAGGAGGTCCCGCCACAGGACCAACAGGCCACCAGCACCCCACCCCCTGCAGAAGGAGAACCAGCCCGCAAACGGTCCCTGAGATCCAGGAACAAGACAGAGAACATTGCCAAGACCCCCACCAGGAAATAACACTCTCCTGATTGTCACCCTTCTGTCCCACTATGTTAACCTGTCCACCTTGAAATGCCATTACACAACTTCCTATGCCCACTTGGACATTGCACCTGTGATACCAATAGACTGGACTCTACCATGGACATTCCTCCACCATCACCCCAGCCCACTGCACAGTCCCCTCCACTTATTAGCACAGAAATAAACACCCTTGAATCACAAATCAATCTGGAGTCAGTCTGTACTTTCACAAATGTGTAATTGCAACCTATCTGAAAAATAGCAATGTCAATGTTTATTTCCACATACCAATGTTCAACAGTTATTTGGCAGCAGTAAACATAGCAGAAAGCAGAAAGTGGTACACAGATCTGTAAAATGGAAAGTGAACTGTCATGGTCCATACACAGAGGTAAAAAGGCAGAATGATGCAATGTCCTACAGTAGTATGATATGAGAGGAGCAGTGCCAATCTCTTACCTGTGTCTCACTGGAAGTATTGCATGATGATGTTGTTTCGGTTGTCTATATCTTCTTCTTCTGCCTCCTCTTCTTCACTGTCCACAGGCTTCACATCTGCCACAAGACCAACATCAGGCCCATCCTCCTGCAGCAAAGGCACCTGGCGTCGCAAAGCCAGGTTGTGCAACATACATCATGCACCGATTATCTGGCACACCTTCTTCGGTGAGTAGTATAGGGAACCACCTGTCAGATGGAGGCATCGGAACTTGCCTTCAGGAGGCCGAACGTACGCACAATTATCCTCCTAGTTCGCCCATGTGCCTCATTGTAGTGTTCCTCTGCCCTTGTCCTGGAATTCCTCACTGGGGTCAGTCACCATGACAGGTTGGGGTAACCAGAGTCACCTGCAAATATCGAGGGACAACTGTTAGACATACACCAACCTTTAGGGACTCTCCCATACCCAGACACCTATGTAAACTGTGTTGGGACCTTGGGCTCACCTATTAGCCACACACGGTGCCTCTGGAGTTGCCCCATCACATAAGGGATGCTGCTATTTCTCCAAATGTAAGCGTCATGCACAGCGCCAGGATACTTGGCATTCTCATGAGAGATGTACAGGCCTGCCAAACACACCATCTGCACATTCATCGAATGGTAGCTTTTGCGGTTTCTGTACACCTGTTCATTCCTGCGCGGGGGGGGACAAATGCCACATGTGTACCATCAATGGCACCAATGATATTGGGGATATGTCCCAGGGCATAGAAGTCACCTTTCACTGTGGGCAAATCCTCCACCTGTGGGAATACAATGTAGCTGCACATGTATTTCAGCAGGGCAGTCAACACTCTGGACAACACGTTAGAGAACATTGGCTGTGACATCCCTGATACCATGGCCACTGTTGCTTGAAAGAACCCACTGGCCAGGAAATGGAGCACTGACAGGACCTGCACTAGAGGGGGGATTCCTGTGGGATGGCGGATAGCTGACATCAAGTCTGGCTCCAACTGGGAACACAGTTCATGGATTGTGGCTCGATCAAGTATGTAGGTGATAATGATGTGTCTTTCTCCCATTGTCGACAGGTCCACCAGGGGTCTGTATTACCGGAAGATGACGCCATCTCATCATCTGCCCCAGCTGACGTGCCCTATGGAGGAGAAGGGTGAGCAGAGGGTCATACACCACAGAGGTTGCACAAGGGTGTTTAGAACAATTGTGATGTAATCGGTGTTTTGCCCTGTATATCCGTATTCCTGCCCAAAAGTGCTGTGACGCAGTTAGGTGCCCTGCCATGTGGCCCCCTGAAATGGCGGCTGCCTGACCTGTAAGGAGGGACAAGGGGAAATGAGATAACTGCGCTGGCGTTGTGCATCGTTACGGTAGGCGGACGAAGACCGCGGCGCAATTCAACATTGGTTATCATTGGGCCCTATGGGTTCCAGGAGCCAATGACGACGTACACCGGCGGTGGCGGTACGCACCGCTGCAGACTTGACCACCATTTTCTATCTGTTCACTCACTTGATACCTGACCTTCAACAGGAGAGGACCTACACTGCAAGTGCTGCTGTGACCTGAGTCTGGAAGCAACAATGGCTACAGTGTCTGGGGAAAGGGCCCCTGCCTTCACCGTGGAGGAGTTGGACAACCTGTTGTCTGGGGTCCTTCCCCAGTACATGCTACTCTACGGTCCACCAGACAAACAGGTGAGTACACAGTGAGCATGATGGATGGGACATGAATGTATGAAGTGGCGTCAATGGAAGATACAGGTGGGGGGTGGGCAGAGGCCAGCATGTGAGGATGGTCAGTGTATGTGTTTTTGGGCCAGGGTGGGAGGTTGTGGCCAATGAGTAAGATGAACAGGATGGGGAGTAAAATCCATTCTTACTTTACTTTTCCTCTAGGTCAATGCCCACCAGAAGAAGGGTATTTGGCGTGCCATCGCCAAGGAAGTGCAGACCCTAGGGGTCTACCATAGATGGAGCACCCACTGCCGCAAAAGATGGGAGGACCTGCACCGTTGGACCAAGAAGACGGCAGAGGCCCACCTGGGGATGGCCTCCAAACGTGGAAGGGGTGCCCATCGCACCATGACCCCCCTAATGTACCGGATTCCGGCGGTGGCATATCCGGAGTTGGATGGGGGCTTGAGGGTAACACAGCAGCCACAAGGGGGTGAGTACAGTCTCATTCAGCTGACTCTGCACGCTTTATGAGGTTTCTGGGTGTGGGAAGTGGGCTGTGGGTTCCTATAGGCCAGGGCAAACATGCCAGGGTAGATCCATTGTTAGGCAGGCTCAGTGCCAATCCAACCCCAAAAGTGGTAGTGGCCCTCTACACCTAGTCAGGCTCCTGTGGGTTCCAGGTGTGCATCAAATGGGCCTAGGCACAGTCCCCCATGGGCAAGTGATTTTCCCCAGAACTATTAGTGCATGGCCGAGTGCATAGGGCTGCTCCCTGTGTGTTGTGTCCGCCAATGGTGGTGTTGTTGCAGGCATTGACCATGTGTCTCTTCTGTCTTTTCTCCCCTTTTTGTTTTGTCACCCTGTCTTTGTGTGCATTAGCATCATCTGGCGGAGGAGCATTGGCACCGGAGAAGGAGGGAGCTGCAACCCACATGGCCCAGGAGGGTGAATGTACGGAGTCTGAAGGCACCAGTGGGACGGAGGGCAAGGGGAGCTCCACGATGGGGACAGGAGGAGACACCAGTGACAACGACTCCTCCTCTGATGGGAGCTCCCCTGCAGTGGCGGGCACCTCTGTGCCCACCGCATCAACAGGTACAGCCGCCACCCCCCCTACCATCACCGCCCTCCCAGCAGCCCCTCATTGAGTTTCCCGTGCCCGCTCACCCAGGAGGGTGGGCATCTCCTTCGCCCCAGGCGCCTCAGGCCCTGCCCCAGTCAGCCCTGCTGCCCTCAGTGAGGAGGCTATTGACCTCCTGAGATTCCTCACTGTTGGGCAATCAACCATTTTGAATGCCATCCAGGGTGTCGAGAGGCATTTGCAGCAAACCAATGCATACCTGGAGGGCATTCATTCTGGCGTGGCGGCCCAACAGAGAGCATTTCAGGCTCTGGCCTCAGCAGTGATGGCAAGCATTGTCCCTGTGTCCAGCCTCCCCCCTCCAACTTCCACTACCCAGACCCAATCCCCTCTACCTCAGCCTATCCCAAGCACACCATCAGACCAGCATGCACACTCATCAACACACAAGAGTAGACATGGCAAACCTAAGCACCACACATCCCACAGGCACTCACACAAGCTCCATCCCCATGCAGACACACCAACATCCACTGCCTTCACTGTGTCCCCCTCCTCCATGTCCTCCTCCTCCCTCCCAGTCTCGTCTCCACTCACATCTACATGCAGTACATCCTCAGCCACTACCCCCATCACCAGCACGCCCATCACCACACACCGCTCACGTGCAATCACCACCCCCACTACCATGCACATGTCCCCTGTGTCCTCTCCCAGTGTGTCTGTGAGTCCTCCTCCCAAAGTACGCAAACGCCGGAACACACCCACTCAACAGTCATCCACCTCACAACTGCCTCCAGCCCATGCACCCTCACCCAAACTCAGCAGACGTACACCTCCTACAACCACTACCTCTTCCTCCACTCCCAAACCCCCTCCATATTCCCTTCCCAGTGTGTCTAAAAAACTTTTTGTCGCTAACATTGACCTCTTCCCTACACCTCCCCTCCCCGTCCTTCCCCTAGGGCCAGGATGTCCAGATCCCAGTCCAGCTCCTCAGCCACGAAATTCTCGAGCACTGTGGTCCCTGCAAGTCCAGTAACATCGCGGGCCGTACCCATCAGGGCTGCCAGTGTGACACATAGTGAGACCAAGGATCACCCTATTCTGCCATCTGGCAAGGTGAAGAAGGGGACAACATGCCATAGGGAAAAGCCGCACCAACCACCCAGCAAGGCCTCCTCCAAGACAAAAGAGGCCAGTGCCAACGTCCCAGCAGCGACTTCCAAGGCGGGGATGGGACACAAGGCTAAAGGGAAGTCAGCTCAGGGCAAGGAGCCACTGGGTGAGGGACTGGTGACACCCCTTCTGCAAGACAGAACAGCAACCTGTACGGCGGTGGCCACCGCCGCAACCACCGCCTCCTGCACGCCCACCTGCACGCCCACCTGCACACCCACTTGCACGTCTGCTGCCTCTGCTACAGTCCCCAGCATCATCCCCAGTGGGCAGACGTCCTGGTGTCTCCCTCCACAGGTGCTGACACATGCACCACCGCCAGCATCTCTGCCGCTGACACCGCCACCTGCCCCGCGAAGTGCTCAGACAGTGCCACCACAGCCGACATGAACATCATCCCCAGTGGGCAGTTGTCCGAGGCTGCAGGAGACGTCCTGGACCCTGCACAGAGTACATGAGGCACCACTACCAGCACTGGCAGTGCCAGCATTTGGCAGGTGAAGTCGCCACAGGGTGGAGTGTGTCTCTGCCTCCCTGGAGTATCATGCTATCTGTTACCAGGAAATCTCGTGGCTTTGACACCCAGGTGCTGGAATGGGAACTACCACACACCATGTGCAGCACTCTGGGCACAAAGCCTCCTCCAGAACCAGTGGAGAGATACATCCACTCACCCAGTCCTTGGCAGGATGAAGCGCTCTGAGCACAAAGCCCCATCCAGAACCAGTGGAGAACAGCATCCACTACCCCAGTCCTTAGCAGGATGAAGCACTCTGGGCACAAAGCCCCCTCCAGAACCAGTGGAGAACAGCATCCACTACCCCAGTCCTTGACAGGATGAAGCACTCCGGGCACCAAGCCCCCTCCAGGACCAGTGGAGAGATACATCCACTCACCCAGTCCTTGGCAGGATGAAGCACTCTGGGCACAAAGCCCCCTCCAGAACCAGTGGAGAGATACATCCACTGGAGAGACTTTGGCCTTGCACTCCCCAGGATCAATCAGTGGGCAAACCACCCACTTGAGAGACTTGTGAGACTGTGGCCTTGCACTCCCGAGGACCAATCAGTGGGCAAACCACCCACTTGAGAGACTTGTGAGACTGTGGCTTTGCACTCCCCAGGACCAATCAGTGGGCAAACCACCCACTTGAGAGACTTGTGAGACTGTGGCTTTGCACTTCCCTATGAGCAAACAGTAAGCAACCCACCCACCTGAGAGACTTGTGAGACTGTGGCTTTGCACTCCGCAGGAGCAAACAGTGGGCATGGAGCCCCCTTGTGGAGCAGTGGCGTCATCCCATCATCCGGCTGAGGTGCCCCCCTCCCCTTCCCCCTGAGGTGCGTGTTTGTTTTGACCTGATGCCCCTGCAGTGTCCTCTCCATTTTGAGGCAGGTATCATGTGTGGGCTTCGCCCATGCATTTTGGGACCACTGGTCACTGGACAATAAATGGAACACTATCTGGACTTGTGCAGTTGCTGTACATATTTGTACATAATAATCTGTTACAGACCTGTTTCCCTCTCTGGATTTTCGATAATAATACTTGTTACAATCATTTAATTGTGTCCTTGCGTTCTTCCAGAGGGTTACGGGATGTATATGTAATTTTGATGCATGTATTTGTGTGTATGGTGTTGTGGGTGGGGGTGTTGCGTGTTACATGTGTGTGTCACTCTCTTTTCCCCCCCCTCTCCTGTGTGCTAGGTGCACTACTCACCGTGGTCATAGTCACCGTCTTTGATGTTCCTGGTAGAAGAGGGGGTAAACCAACATTGGTAGCACCTGTAACTCGGGCTCCATGGCGTCCTGGTTCCTCGTTGGGTGTCAAGAGGTGAGTGGTTTCCCTTCCAAGTAATGTTTCTGCTATGCTTTTGATGGCGTTGGTACTGCCCTGGAAAAGCTGGCGGATTGGTGCCTTGTAATACAGTGGGCGGTACATTGTCTTCCGCCTGTCTGTTGGCGGTTACCGCCGTGGTGTTTGTTTCTACCGCCGTGGCGGTCGGAGTGTTAAAGTGGCTGTCTGTGTTGGCGGTTTCCGCCATGGTCGTAATTCCCTTTTTTTTACTGCAGGTCTGTTGGCAGTATTACCGCCAGGGTTGTAATGAGGGCCTATGTTTTCCCCCAGTGACTTCAATGGTATTCGCTTGACAACTAAAAGTGCATCTATTTTTAAATGCTGTAACAATCCACAGCTCCAGTTGCATGTAGGATACAAAGTTTGTTTTGGTGTCTAGATTAAAACAAAAATCTACTTTAATTTTTCAAACTTGTGTTTGATTTCTTGCAAGTTGTGTAAATTACTTATCGTCCATATTGGTGTTCTGAAATGCTTTACACATGTTCCTCTAAGTAGCCTGACTGCTCTTTGCCACTCTACCAGGACTGAGCTAAGGTTTACTGGTGTGAACCAGATGTCGACTTCGGGTAATGTGTTAGTATTTCATGGTAAGACCCCCCAGTCATACCAGATTAATACTGCCAGTTTGCTACATCTTTCCGCTCCAAGTGCAGAAACGTACAAGTTCCTCCTGGAGCCTCTTACACTGGACAGGCAAAAGCTGTGGATTGCTTACTTGTCAGATTGATGACACCTTTAACCTCTTAAGTGCGGGCGCCGGCCACTGGCCGACGCCCACACTACCTCCCTGGTGCGGGTCACGACCAGTGGCCAACACCAGGGAGAGGGTTAATAAAGCCTCGGGTGCGTTGCACCCGAGTATTTTTATTTATTTTTTGTTCCCTTGGAGACACGGAAGCTTTTCCATGTCGCCCCCAGCCCCCAACCCGCCCCTTTGTGACGTCCCTGACGTTACTATGTGGATTTCCCCATCGGAGCAGGAAGCGGCCTTGCACCACTAGACACCAGGGATTTCACTTGAGGGGGGTCGGCCCCCTCGGAAAATGGGACCCCCCCCCCCCCCCGGGGGCATATTTAAAAAAAAAAAGGTAGGTGCCCCTTGGGGGGGGGGGGGGGGGGCGCGATCGCCCCCCCCCCCCCAGAGGCAAAATGTTATTTAAAAAAATAAATAAATGGACAGGGGGTCGCCCGTGGGCAGGGCGACCTCCTGTGGGGGCAATATTTTTTTAGGTGTTGTAGGGTTTCCCTGGGGGCCATTTATATAGATATATCTATGTAGGTATATCTATGTACATGGATATATCTATAGATAGATCTATAGATATATATAGATATATGTATATATATATGTATACATATATATATAGACCTATCTATAGATATATCTATGTAGATAGGTATATATATAGAGATAGATCTATATATATATAGAGAGAGAGATAGATCTATATATATATATATATATATATATCACCTTTGTCAATATGTGTGTGGTTTCCCTGGGGACTGCGATCGGCCCCCAGGAAAACCAGACCCACATATAAAAGTGAGATATATATATATATATATATATATATACATATACATATATGCCACCAGTTGTCTTGCAGTTGCAGCTTGCGTCTTCAAAGCAATGCACATACTTCAATTGACGCTTGCTTTTCAACTGTAGCTTTTAGGCAGCAATAAAAAAGTCAATTAAGTATTGTGATTATGTTTCTGCTACAAAAGGGTCAGACTTGTCTAGTGGCAGTTTTAGTGCCATAAAGAAGAGCAGAAGGTTTATATGCCTACTGCAAAGAGCAAATCTGTATTTTATGTAAATAGCTGAGTACATTAATAAAGTCAGCCATTACCTGCGCTATAATACAAATGAAATGTATGTGCGGGGTGGAGGGCAGCTATGGAGAGATGAAGGGCACTTTTGCTGGGTGGTAATGAGGGAATCCGAGGAGGAGGGAGTGGGAGCACCAATAATGATTGTTGGACTGGGCGCAGGAGGTGCTAAAGACTGTGACGAATGGTATGTGACAAGGTGTTTTTTGAGTGTATTGAAAGAACGTGCTGATTGAGGGAAGAAGCGCAGGTAAGGTGGCCTCTACTATTGCACGTATCTCACACACACCATCGATTTTGTGACTGTCTACGTAGGCTAGTGTTTTAGAGCAACAGTTTAGCCAATAGCAGAGATGGCATCTTGATGGATGACTGCTGCCGTCACTCAGGTTATAGAGGACAGCTCTGACATAGGATCAGAGACTGAGACATCAGATACTGAGACAGCATCTGAGGGATAGGACAATGGCGCAGACTCTGGGAGTGATTTTTCAGTCGGAGGAGTCCCATTCGATAACTCCTCTTCCAGTAAATTATGAGGGAGGTGATGAGGACAGCCCTTCTGTCCCTTCGCAAGCAGTCTGTGCAACTGGGTAATAGTGGGTTAGCCCAACCCAGGGAGCAGGTGAATGCAGCGGCAAGCAGAGAGAGAGACTGCTCTCTTGGGAGCTCCCCAATTTAGTTCAGCCCCAAATTCCACCGCCCAAATCGTATTGTGGAGACCTCAAAATTATCTATCGCTAAACAAACTGGTTTTGTAAGGCAGGCACCTGTGTTTTTGGTCCTGGGTTTGGCGGCCATATAGAGAAACACACTAAACCCAAACACTTCTGGAAACTAGACATTCAGGGGAGTCCACAGAGGTGTGACTTGTGTGGATTCCCCAAAGTTTTCTTACCCAGAATACCCTGCAAAGCTGAAATGTTGAATAAAAACTATATTTTTCTCGCATTGCTGTCACACAAACTACAGGAATATGCTGGGATCCACAAAATTCCTACCACCCAGTGATTCCATACCTGTCCTGATAAAAATACTACCCCACTTGAGTGCCTACACCTAGTGCCTGCGTCAGGAATGGATCACCCCAGGGTCAACAGCTGCCTCATGTAAGGACCAACAATGACCGTTGTGTGATCTATTCCTATCGCGGGCACCAGGCCTACCCACACAAGTGAGGTACCATTTTTATCGGGAGACTTGGGGGAACGCTGGGTGGAAAGAAATTTGTGGCTCCTCTCAGATTCCAGAACTTTCTGTCACCGAAATGAGAGGAAAAAGTGTTTTTGGGCCAAATTGTGATGTTTGCAAAGGATTCTAGGTAACAGAACCTGGTCAGAGCCCCACAAGTCACCCCATCTTGGATTCCCCTGGGTTTCTAGTTTTCAAAAATGCTCTGGTTTGCTTGGTTTCTCTAGGTGCCGGCTGAGCTAGAGGCCAAACTCCACAGGTAGGCACTGTTTTCTAAGAAAAAATGTGATGTGTCCACGTTGTGTTTTGGGGCATTTCCTGTCGCGGACGCTAGGCCTACCCACACAAGGGAGGTATAATTTTTATCGGGAGACTTAGGGGAACGTTGGGTGGAAGGAAATTTGTGGCTCCTCTCAGATTCCAAAACTTTCTGTCACCGAAATGTGAGGAAAACTTGTTTTTTTAGCCACATTTTGAGGTTTGCAAAGGATTCTGGGTAACATAACCTGGTCAGAGCCCCACAAGTCACCCCATCTTGGATTCCCCTTGGTCTCTAGTTTTCATAAATGTACAGGTTTGGTAGGTTTCCCTAGGTGCCGGCTGAACTAGAGGCCGAAATCTACAGGTAGGCACTTTGCAAAAAACAACTCTGTTTTCTGTCAAAAAATTGGATGTGTCCACGTTGTGTTTTGGGGCATTTCCTGTCGCGGGCGCTAGGCCTACCCACACAAGTGAGGTATAATTTTTATCGGGAGACTTGGGGGAACGCTGGGTGGAAGGAAATTTGTGGCTCCTCTCAGATTCCAGAACTTTCTGTCACCGAAATGTGAGGAAAACTTGTTTTCTAGCCACATTTTGAGGTTTGCAAAGGATTCTGGGTAACAGAACCTGGTCAGAGCCCCACAAGTCACCCCATCTTGACTTCCTCTAGGTCTCTAGTTTTAAAAAATGCACAGGTTTGGTAGGTTTCCCTAGGTGCCGGCTGAGCTAGAGGCAAAAATCTACAGGTAGGCACTTTGCAAAAAACAGCTCTGTTTTCTGTCAAAAAATGGAATGTGTCCACGTTGTGTTTTGGGACATTTCCTGTCACGGGCGCTAGGCCTACCCACACAAGTGAGGTATTATTAAGTCGGGAGACTTGGGGGAACATAGAATAGCAAAACAAGTGTTATTGCCCCTTATCTTTCTCTACATTTTTTCCTTCCAAATATAAGAGAGTGTGTAAAAAAAGATGTCTATTTGAGAAATGCAATCACATGCTAGTATGGGCACCCCGGAAATCAGAGATGTGCAAATAACCACTGCTCCTCAAAACCTTATCTTGAGCCCATTTTGGAAATGCAAAGGTTTTCTTGATACCTACTTTTTACTCTTCATATTTCTGCAAATGAATTGCTGTATACCCAGTACAGAATGAAAACCAACTGCAGGGTGCAGCTCATTTATTGGCTCTGGGTACCTAGGGTTCTTGATGAACCTACAAGCCCTATATATCCTGCAACCAGAAGAGTCCAGCAAACGTAACGGTATATTGCTTTAAAAAATCTGACATTGCAGGAAAAAGTTATAGAGTAAAACATAAAGAAAAATGGCTGTTGTTTTCAGCTCAATTTCAATATTTTTGACTTCAGCTGTTATTTTCTGTAGGAAAACCTTGTAGGATCTACACAAATCACCCCTTGCTGAATTCAGAATTTTGTCTACTTTTCAGAAATGTTTAGCTTTCTGGGATCCAGCATTGGTTTCACACCCATTCCTGTCACTAACCGGAAGGAGGCTAAAAGCACCAAAAATAGTAAAAATGGGGTATGTCCCAGTAAAATGCCAAATTTGTGTTGAAAAATGTGGTTTTCTGATTCAAGTCTGCCCGTTCCTGAAAGGTGGGAAGATGGTGATTTTCGCACCAGAAACCCTTTGTTGATGCCATTTTCAGGGAAAAAAACACAAGCCTTCTTTGGCAGCCTTTTTTTTTCATTTTTTTGGGAAAATAGAAATTGTCACAGTATTTTGGCTAATTTCTTGGTCTCCTCCAGGGGAAACCACAAACTCTGGGTACCATCAGAATCCCTAGGATGTTGGAAAAAAAGGACACACATTTTGCGTGGGTAGCTTATGTGGACAAAAAGTTATGAAGGCCTAAGCGCGAACTACCCCAAATTGCCAAAAAAGGGCTCAGCACTGGGGGGGGGGGGAACGGCCCAGCAGCTAAGGGGTTAATGTATACATTACGTAGGCATCGGCACCTTACCCTCAACCCACAAAGTGTTTTCAGAAATTTGGATTTACATTTCAAATGGCTAATTTCTGAACTTGGATTGCAACTAATTTCCATCGAAATTTACCGTGTTGGAATGTGTTACTAATCTGGGCAAGCCAAGTATCTGGGGGATACGGTCTCAGGTTTCCAAAAGTTGAATCTGTGACCCTGTCAGCTGCAAGGTTCTGCAGGACGAACTGTTATTTTGAATGTATACAGAAATGCATTTGAGTTGAATTCTGTATGAGACTGCAGTTCTTATTGACAACTGGAAACATAGTTTATGAAGCCATACAGTTTTACTAATTTGGAGAATCAGATGTAGATTTATTGTAATTCAGAATACGCTTTTATATCACCCAACCCTCTCCAACACTAAGCCAGGAAAACAGCATAGCTTGAATGCCTTTAACAAGGCGCAAATAAGTGATGCTTCACTTTTTTTTATTTAATCACCCTAGAATCCACAGTTGTTATTAATTTACTTTTAATAATACAATAAATTAAAATTAATTCCTATGACCGTCCCGATAAATCTGTGCCAGTGATCTTTCCAGTTTGCAAATAGAACGTATCTTTAAAAACCCAGGGTGCTCTGTCGACAATCAAGCTAGCCATTCTTGTTTGATATTTAGAAGGGATATAAATACTACACTCCTAATACTTTACACAGCTAGGAAACGCAATCACAAGAGACTAGGAGGATAATGTGATCTGCAATGCTCATTAGTTTCTAGTTATTCATTCACAGATATGTCACACAAAGACGTGCAATAGACAGAGAGCGTCGGTGGTGTGGTGTCGAGCCTCTCGGAGGATGGAAATAGAGCATCTCACTGTGCAGAAGGCCTTTTCTTTCTCCTTTGATGAACATATTTCTGCCTGTCATCTGGGCTCGTGCATTTGACAGTCGCGCCGGGACCCTCGAGATTAATCAAACGGACTGCTGTTTGCGGTGAACCGACTTATGACAGGCTGTTTATTTGTGGGTGACATCCCGTCCAAACAACTTTGCGAAATAGTGGACGTATTGATTGGTAATGGGGGGCATTTCTTGGAATAGGTGACAAATAACATTGCGGAACAATCAGGTGGTGGTCACGCATCATAATGAATGAAAGAACGTATTTGATGCAGGTTAGGGCAACCAAAACTTTAAGGCCCAAAAGTGGGACATTTCGCAAAAAATAGGACTATCATTTTACTTCAACCTAGCGCACAGAATGACGGCGCTTATCAACACAAAATTACAGCAGAGGAACTAAGAACATAAATAGAAATGCAATTTTTAAGGCCATTATTATGTCTGTCAATAAAGTTGCTTTTCTTTTCAGGCTACCCCCTCTAAAAACCATGACATGAGCTAAATTTCCCGAGATCAGCTGGGACAGTTGGTGAACACCCGAGACTGTCCCGACAAATCCGGGATGTGTGGTCACCCTAAAGGAGGTGGAAAGGAAAGGTAGGTGGCACAATAATGACCTGCCTGTTTTTATTTAGTGAGTTTGAAACTCAATAACTTATCATTCGTGCAGTTTCACCCATCCTTGTACTCGTACATCCTTTCATCCACCCACTGACTCATCCAGGTATTCTTGTATTCATCTACCTACAAAAAAACACACTGTGAGAGGCTGGCCTAGCTTATAGTGGGTACCTAGTGGTACTTACACCTTGTGCCAGGTCCAGTTATCCCTTATTAGTAGATTAGAAGTGTTCTAGCAGCTTAGGCTGATAGAGGTAGCTATAGCAGAGCAGCTTAGGCTGAACTAGGAGACATGCAAAGCTCCTACTGTACCACTTATATCATATAGCACTATATCATAAGAAGCACAATACTCAGAGTTACTAAAAATAAAAGGTACTTTATTTTACTGACAATATGCCAAAAGTATCTCAGAGGATATACTCCCTTAGGAGGTAAGTAATATACACAAAATATACACACAAACCAAAATCAGGTAAGTAAACAGTTAGAAAAGTAGTGCAAACACTGTAGAACACAATAGAATGCAATAGGAGACAATAGGCCTAGGGGCAACACAAACCATATACTCCAAAAGTGGAATGCGAACCACAAATGGACCCCAGGCCTGTTGTAGTGTGTGTAGAGGGTCCCTGGGAGTGTGAGAAAACACTAAGGGTGTCCAAGATACCCCACCCCAAAACCCTGGAAAGTAGGAGTAAAGTTATCCTACTACCCCGGAAAGACCGTAAAGTCGAGATAGGGGATTCTGCAAGGACAACAACTGACTGCAAAGCACTGAAGACGGATTCCTGGACCTGAGGACCTGCAAAGGAAGGGGACCAAGTCCAAGAGTCATGCAAGTGTCCAGGGAGGGCAGGAGCCCACTAAATCCTGGAAGAAGGTGCAAAAGGGCTGCCTCAGAGTGGAAGAAGTCAAAGATTCTGCAACAACGGAAGGTGCCAGGAACTTCTCCTTTGGTCAGAAGATGTCCCACGGCGTGCTGGAGGATGCAGAGTTGTTTCCACACAGAAAGACTGCAAACAAGCCTTGTTAGCTGCAAGAATTGTGGTTGAGGATTTTGGGTGCTGCCAGGGCCCAGGAAGGACCAGGAGGTCACCCCTTGGAGGAGGAGACAGAGGGGGCGCTCAGCAACACACAGAGCTCACGAAAAAGCAGGCAGGACCTGCAGAAGCCCCTCAACAGGCACTCAGAAGATCTGAGGACGATGGTCCACTCAGAGCAACAAAGGAGGGTCCCACGACGCCGGAGTCCAACTCAGGGAGTTGGGCAATGCAGGTCGGAGTGCTGGGGACCTGGGCTAGGATGTGTGAGAAAGTAGCCTCTTTCTAGCCTTGTTACCCCCACTTTTGGCCTGTTTGTGAGTACATGTCAGGGTGTTTTCACTGTCTCACTGGGACCCTGCTAGCCAGGGCCCAGTGCTCATAGTGAAGACCCTCTTTTGTCAGTATGTTTGTTATGTGTCACTGGGACCCTGCTAGCCAGGACCCCAGTGCTCATAAGTTTGTGACCTATATGTGTTCCCTGTGTGATGCCTAACTGTCTCACTGAGGCTCTGCTAACCAGAACCTCAGTGGTTATGCTCTCTCTGCTTTCTAAGTTTGTAACTAACAGGCTAGTGACTACATTTACCGTTTCACATTGGCATACTGGTACACACATATAATTCCCTAGTATATGGTACTGAGGTACCCAGGGTATTGGGGTTCCAGGAGATCCCTATGGGCTGCAGCATTTCTTTTGCCACCCATAGGGAGCTCTGACAATTCTTACACAGGCCTGCCAGTGCAGCCTGAGTGAAATAACGTCCACGTTATTTCACAGCCATTTACCACTGCACTTAAGTAACTTATAAGTCACCTATATGTCTAACCTTCACCTGGTGACGGTTGGGTGCAAAGTTACTTAGTGTGTGGGCACCCTGGCACTAGCCAAGGTGCCCCCACATCCTTCAGGGCAAATTCCCCGGACTTTGTGAGTGCGGGGACACCATTACACGCGTGCACTGTACATAGGTCACTACCTATGTACAGCGTCACAATGGTAACTCTGAACATGGCCATGTAACATGTCTAAGATCATGGAATTGTCCCCCCAATGCCATTCTGGCATTGGGGGGACAATTCCATGATCCCCCGGGTCTCTAGTATACTACCCGGGTACTGCCAAACTGCCTTTCCGGGGTCTCCACTACAGCTGCTGCTGCTGCCAACCCCCTCAGACAGGTTTCTGCCCTCCTGGGGTCCAGCCAGCCCTGGCCCAGGAAGGCAGAACAAAGGATTTCCTCTGAGAGAGGGTGTAACACCCTCTCCCTTTGGAAATAAGTGTCAGGGCTAGGGAGGAGTAGCCTCCCCCAGCCTCTGGAAATGCTTTGATGGGCACAGATGGTGCCCATCTCTGCATAAGCCAGTCTACACCGGTTTACGGATCCCCCAGCCCTGCTCTGGCGCGAAACTGGACAAAGGAAAGGGGAGTGACCACTCCCCTGACCTGCACTTCCCATGGGAGGTGCCCAGAGGTCCTCCAGTGTGTCCCAGACCTCTGCCATCTTGGAAACAGAGGTGTTTGTGGCACACTGGACTGTTCTGAATGGCCAGTGCCAGCAGGTGACATCAGAGGCTCCTTCTGATGGGCTCTTACCTCCTTCCTTGGTAGCCAAAGCTCCTTTTCTGGCTATTTAGGGTCTCTGCTTTGGGGAATTCTTCAGATAACGAATGCAATAGCTTAGCAGAGTTCCTCTGCATCTCCCTCTTCACCTTCTACTAAAGGATCGACCGCTGACTGCTCCAGGACGCCTGCAAAACCACAACAAAGTAGCAAGACGACTCCCAGCAACATTGTAGCGCCTAATCCTGCTGGCTTTCTCGACTGTTTCCTGGTGGTGCATGCTCTGGGGGTAGCCTGCCTTCACCCTGCACCAGAAGCTCCAAAGAAATCTCCTGTGGGTCGACGGAATCTTCCCCCTGCTAACGGAGGCACCAAAAGACAACATCACTGGTCCTCTGGGTCCCCTCTCATCCTGACGAGAGTGGTCCCTGGAACACAGCAACTCTGTCAAAGTGACTCCCACAGTCCAGTGACTCTTCAGTCCAACTTTGGTGGAGGTAAGTTCTTGCCTCCCCACGCTAGACTGCAAAGCTGTGTACCTCGTGATTTGCAGCTGCTCCGGCTCCTGTGCACTCTTCCAGGATTTCCTTTGTGCACAGGCACGCCTGGGTCCCCAGCACTCCGTCCTGCAGTGCACAACCTTCCAAGTTGTTCTCCGGCATCGTAGGACTCCCTTTTGTGACTTCACGTGGACTCCAGTTCACTTTTCTTCTAAGTGCCTGTTGGGGTACTTCTGCGGGTGCTGCCTGCTTTTCTGAGGACTCACTGAGTTGCTGAGTGCCTCCTCTGTCTCCTCTTCCAAGTCGCAACATCCTGGTCCCTCCTGGGCCCCTGCAGCACCCAAAAATCTCTACTGCAGCCCTTACAGTTAGCAAGGCTTGTTTGTGGTCTTTCTGCGTGGGAACACCTCTGCAAGCTTCATCGCGACGTGGGACATCCATCTTCCAAAGGGAAGGTTCCTAGTCCTCTTCTTTCTTGCAGAATTCCAAGCTTCTTCCAACCGGCTGTAGCTTCCTTGCACCTTCAGCTGGCATTTCCTGGGCTCCTGCCCACTCTCAACACTTTCGCGACTATTGGACTTGGTCCCCTTGTCTTACAGGTACTCAGGTCCAGAAATCCGTTGTCAGTGTACTGCTGGTGTGTGTTCTTCCTGCAGAATCCCCCTATCACGACTTCTGTGCTCTCTGGGTGTAGTAGGTGCACTTTACTCCTATTTTTCAGGGTCTTGGGGTGGGGTATTTTTCTAACCCTCACTGTTTTCTTATAGTCCGAGCGACCCTCTACAAGCTCACATATGTCTGGGGTCCATTCGTGGTTCGCATTCCACTTTTGGAGTATATGGTTTGTGTTGCCCCTATACCTATGTGCTCCCATTGCAATCTATTGTAATTCTACACTGTTTGCATTACTTTTCTTGCTATTACTTACCTAACTTTGGTTTGTGTACATATAACTTGTGTATAGTACTTACCTTCTTACTGAGGGTACTCACTGAGATACTTTTGGCATATTGTCATAAAAATAAAGTACCTTTATTTTTAGTAACTCTGTGTTTTGTGTTTTCTTACGATATTGTGTATATGATATAAGTGGTATAGTAGGAGCTTTACATGTCTCCTAGTTCAGCCTAAGCTGCTTTGCCATAGCTATCTTCTATCAGTCTAAGCTGCTAGAAACACATCTTCTACACTAATAAGGGATAACTGGACCTGGCACAAGGTGTAAGTACCTCTGGTACCCACTACAAGCCAGGCCAGCCTCCTACATTGGTTGTGCAGCGATGGGATAAGTACTTGTAACTACTTACCACTTTGCCACTGTGTACTTTTCATAAGAGAATCATATACAAAACAGTTCAGTGGATGTACACTTAACCAAAATGTTTTGCTTTTCTTCTCTAAAACCTTTTACAAAGTTCTGAAAAGTTTCTTAAAACTTCTAAAAGTTTTCTAAAAGTTAGAAAGAGTTTTTTTTCTCTGTGCTTTCTAAAAGTTCTGAAACTTTTTCTTCCTTCTCACTATCTCTAAACCTTTTGCTATCATGTCTGCGGTAGATTCAGCTCTTAAAACTGTCAATACAACTTATGACAATTTGATTTACAAGAGCCTAAGGAGTCTCTGCTTAGATAGAGGTTTAGTTATATGGAAGAACCCTACAAAATAGTTTCTGTTTAACATGCTTATTGTAAATGATGAGTCCCAAGCAGGCCCATCAAATGAGAGGTTAGTAGAAGGTTCCCAGTCTGACTCAGAGGAACACCTTGAGGAAGGTGGGGAGGGTTCTGAACAGGGTCTGCCCCTTAGCAGGACACCGAGTAATGTTGGTAGTAAAGGAGGTTCCCATCACAGTAGGGCAGCCTTTATTCCTAGAGGCCAAGTTTCTAGGGTTCAGTCAGTTAGGGACAGATCCCCCACTGTAGTTTCCAACTTGTCTTCTGTGTCAAAGCATTCCCAACCCACCCACCGTGAGGATAACTTGTTAGAAAGGGAACTCAAAAAGTTGAGGGTTGAAGAGACCAGACTGAAGCTTAAACAGCAACAGCTGGCCTTAGATAGGGAATCCCTAGACATTGAGAAGGAGAGACAGAGGTTGGAGTTAGGACCCCATGGTGGCAGCAGCAGTATTCCTGATAGTAATCCTGTTAGAGAGCATGATTCCAGGAATCTGCACAAGATAGTCCCCCCTTACAAGGAGAGGGATGACATCAACAAGTGGTTTGCTTCACTTGAGAGGGCCTGTATGGTACAGTTGGTCCCTCAAAGGCAGTGGGCTGCTATTTTGTGGCTATCTTTCGATGGAAAGGGTAGGGATAGGCTCCTTACTGTTAGAGAAAGTGAAGCCAATAATTACAAAGTTTTGAAAGATGCACTCTTGTATGGATTTGGCTTAACCATTGAACAATACAGGATTAAGTTCAGAGACACCAGAAAAGAGTCTTCTCAAGACTGGACAGATTTTGTGGACTATTCAGTGAAGGCCTTGGAAGGGTGGTTATATGGCAGTAAGGTATCTGACTATGAAAGCCTGTACAATCTTATTCTGAGAGAGCATATTCTTAACAATTGTGTGTCTGAGTTGTTACAGGAGTACTTGATAGACTCAGATCTGACCGCTCCCCAAGAATTGGGAAAGAAGGCAGACAAGTGGGTCAGAACAAGGGTAAACAGAAAAGTTCATACAGGGTGTGACAAGGATGGCAAGAAGAAAGATAGTGAGAAATCTCAGCATAAGCATGGGGATGAGGGTAAAACCAAAGATCCTTCTTCAAATCCTAAACACTCATCGGGGGGATAAATCAAATTCTTCCTCTTCTTCACAACATACACACATTAAAAAGCCTTGGTGCTATGTGTGTAAACATAAAGGCCATTGGCAAGGCAATAAGTCCTGTCCAGGTAAACCTCCTGAGCCAACCACCACCAATACATCAAACTCTAGTGCCCCTAGCAGTAGTGGTAATAGTGGTGGGACTGCTGGCAACAGTCAAAGTGAGGGTGTAGTTGGGTTCACTTATGGGTCCATCATAGAAACTGGGGTAGTCAGTCCCAAGACAGTTTCTGTCACACCTAGTGGCATTGGCCTTGCCACACTGGCTGCTTGTCCCCTTACCATGGATAAGTACAGACAGACAGTTTCAATAAATGGTGTTGAGAACCAGGCCTACAGGGACACAGGTGTCAGTATCACTTTGGTGACTGAAAACCTAGTGGCTTCTGAACAACACATCGTTGGACAACAGTACAAGAGTATTGATGTCCATAACTCCACTCAGTTTCTTCCCTTAGCTATAGTTCAGCTTAGTTGGGGTGGAGTTACTGGCCCTAAGCAGGTGGTAGTATTACCACCTTACCTGTAGACTGTCTCTTAGGTAATGACCTAGAGACCTCAGGTTGGGCTGAGGTAGAGTTTCATACCCGTGCAGCCATGCTGGGTATGCCTGAGGAATTGCTTCCTCTAATTTCTACTGAAATGAAAAATCAAAGGAGAGGAAAAGGCCTGAAAACTCAGGATCCTTCTCCAACAACAGGTAAAAAGGGCATCACAGTATCCCCTACCCACCCTTCCATTCAGGATACCATTCCTGTGGTGGGAAAAACCTCTCCTGCGGTGGCACCTGTACCAAGGGAACCATCAGCTGGCACAGCTGAAGTCTCTGAGGTAAAAGTACCTCTCTGTGGGATAACTAATATTGGTGAGGAAAAAGGCACCATTTTAGTTAACATGGAGCATACCTCCAACCATCCTAGAGAAACTTTAGTGCAAAAACCCTGCACTGCCTCAAAACACTTAGGAAAGCAGCCCTGCCCTAGTGTGGAGCTCATGGGACAGCAGCCCTGCCCTGCTCCAACTCCAGAGAAACAGCATCCCTGTTCTCTCTTGCAGCCATAAGGGCAAAGTTTTTGCCCAGCTATGGCTTTACTGGGACAGCATCCCTGTCTGGCATTCTCATCACTTGAAATAGGTCCAGTGGACAATTCCCACTGCTCTAAACTAAAACTTACTGATAGAAACTCTGAGACTATGGTGGTCATTACAACCCTGGCGGTCGGTGTTAAAGCGGCGGTAAAACTGCCAACAGGCTGGCGGTAATAAAATTGGAATTACGACCGTGGCGGAAACCGCCAACAAAGACAGCCACTTTAACACTCCGACAGCCACGGCGGTACAGACAAACAGCTTGGTGGTCACCGCCAACAGACAGGCGGAAGACAAAGTACCGCCCACAGTAGCACAACCTACCAATCCGCCACCTTTTCTGGGGTGGATTCACCGCGGATAAAAACACAGTGGAAACAGGAATTTCGAGGGAAAACGCTCACCTCTACACACTCCACGAGGAACGACGACACCATGGACCCAGAACTCCAAATCCTACCTGCGATAGTCTTCCTGTTCCTGTACCAGTAGCACCAACGCCGGCGGCGGAGACCACGGAGAGTACTGCACCTACGACACAGGGGAGGCAAAAAACAGGGACACACACACGCAACACCCCCACCCTCACCCACTACAACACACACACTAATACATATCTATACATTATAGTAACACCCCCCAGCCCCCCCGGAAGAATGCAAACACAAAAGGAAATGAGTGTAACCATTGTAATATATTAAAATGCAGTACGCAGAATAGTAGTCCAGGTATTGCACCATTTATAGTCTGTGGACCACTGGGCCCAAAATGCATGGACGAGGCCCACACACGATACCAGATCAAAACAGAGAGAACACTGCAGGGGCATCAGATAGAAATACAACAGGCACCTCAGGGGGAAGGGAAGGGGGGCACCTCAGCCGGATGAGTGCACGACGCCAGATCCACGAGGGGGCTCCATGCACAATGATGTATCCTGGGGAGTGCAAAGCCACAGTCTCTCAAGTCCATACATTGGGTGGTTTGCCCACTGTTCAATCCTGGGGAGTGCAAAGCCACAGTCTCTCAAGTCCATACAGTGGGTGGTGTGCCCACTGTTCAATCCTGGGGAGTGCAAAGCCACAGTCTCTCAAGTCTCTACAGTGGGTGGTTTGTCCACTGTTCATTCCTGGGGAGTGCAAAGCCACAGTCTCTCAAGTCTCTACAGTGGGTGGTTTGCCCACTGTTCAATCCTGGGGTGTGCAAAGCCACAGTCTCTCAAGTCCATACAGTGGGTGGTGTGCCCACTGTTCAATCCTGGGGAGTGCAAAGCCACAGTCTCTCAAGTCTCTACAGTGGGTGGGTTGCCCACTGTTCAATCTTCGGGAGTGCAAAGCCACAGTCTCTCAAGTCTCTACAGTGGGTGGGTTGCCCACTGCTTCATCCTGGGGAGTGCAAAGCCACAGTCTCTCGGGTAGATGCCTTTCTCCACTCATTCTGGAGGGGGCCTTGTGCCCAGAGTGCTTCATCCTGCCAAGGACAGAGGTAGTGGATGTATCTCTCCACTGGTTCTGGAGGGGGCCTTGTGCCCAGAGTGCTTCATCCTGTGAAGGACAGACGGAGTGGATTCATGTCTCCACTGGTTCTGGAGGGGGACTGGTGCCCAGAGTGCTTCATCCTGTGAAGGACAGAGGTAGTGGATGCATGTCTCCACTTGTTCTGGAGGGGGACTGGTCCCCAGAGTGCTTCATCCTGTGAAGGACAGAGGTAGTGGATGCATGTCTCCACTTGTTCTGGAGGGGGACTGGTCCCCAGAGTGCTTCATCCTGTGAAGGACAGACAGAGTGGATGCATGTCTCCACTGGTTCTGGAGGGGGACTGGTGCCCAGAGTGCTTCATCCTGTGAAGGACAGACAGAGTGGATGCGTGTCTCCACTGGTTCTGGAGGGGGACTGGTGCCCAGAGTGCTTCATCCTGTGAAGGACAGAGGTAGTAGATGCATGTCTCCACTTGTTCTGGAGGGGGACTGGTGCCCAGAGTGCTTCATCCTGTGAAGGACAGAGGTAGTGGATGCATGTCTCCACCGGTTTTGGAGGGGGACTGGTGCCCAGAGTGCTTCATCCTGTGAAGGACAGATAGAGTGGATGCATGTCTCCACTCGTTCTGGAGGGGGACTGGTGCCCAGAGTGTATCACGCACACCGTGACGGTCCAAGTTGCGTCGGTGCCCCTGCCACTCATGGGCTAGCGGTGCTTGAGTTGGCGGTGCCCTGTTCATTGGTGCTTGAGTTGGCGGTGCCCTGGTCAGCAGTGCTTGAGTTGGCGGTGCCCTGTTCAGCGGTGCCTGAGTTGGCAGTCCTTCGTTGCCCAGCTGTGCTGGGGCTGGCAGGGCCCTCGTGGGCGGCTGGGCTGTGGCTGGTGGGGCCCTCCTGGGCAGCTGGGCTGTGGCTGGCGGGGCCCTCCTGGGCAGCTGGGCTGTGGCTGGCAGGGCTCTCCTGGGCAGCGAGGATGGTGCTGGCGGTTGCCTACTGTGCATCGAGGATGGGGCTGGCGGTGGCCTCCTGGGCAGCTGGGCTGTGGCTGGCGGGGCCCTCCTGGGCAGCGAGGATGGGGCTGGCGGTGGCCTCCTGTGCAGCGAGGATGGGGCTGGCGGTGGCCTCCTGGGCAGCGAGGATGGGGCTGGCGGGGCCCTCCTGGGAAGCGGGGATGATGTCGGTCTTCTCCGCCGTGCTGCTCCTCCCAGACTTGCCGGGTTTCTTGTGGCCCTTCCCCACCTTGGGAGGAGTCACAGCTGAGTTCACACTCCCACCGGGGAGTGGCTTGGGTGGCTGGGGTCTTCCCCCTCTCCCGCTGGGCACTGGCCATCTTCTGGTGCTTCACAGCGGGGGACTGGCTGTGCTGTGGTTCCGTGCCACACTGGCTGTCCTGGTGGCCGGTACACTCCACATACCTGTGACCACAGGCACCACTGGTCCCGGAGATGTTGTGGCTGAGGTGCAAGTTCGGGACCTATGAGTTGGACAGGGGGTGGGAAATAGGTCAAGGCTGGACAGGAAAAGTTGTTTGGACACACTGGGACGGGTAGCTGGAGGGGGTTTGGGAGTGGAGGAAGAGGTGGTGGTTATAGGAGGTGTACGTTTGGTGGCTTTGGGTGCAGGTGCATGCGCTGGAGGCTGTTGTGAGGTGGATGGCTGTTGGGTGGGTGTGTGCCTGCGTTTGTGTATCTTCGGAGGGGGCGTCACAGAAACACTGGGAGAGGACACAGGGGATGTGTGTATGGTAGTGGGGGTGGTGACTACTCTTGAGCGGGGTGTGCTGGTGGGTGTGCTTGTGCGGGATGTAGTGGCTGTAGAGGTCGTGCATGCAGGTGTGAGTGTAGACGAGACTGGGAGGGAGGAGGGAGAAGACGAGGAGGGGGACACAGTGGAGGCAGTGGATGTTGGTGTGTCTGTATGAGTGTGATGCTTGCGTGAGTGCCTGTGGGATGTGTGGTGCTTATGTTTGCCTGAGCTTCCCATGTGGTGTGAGGTGTGTGCAGGCTGGTGTGATGGTGTGCTTGGGATAGGCAGAGGTACAGGGGATTGGATCTGGGTGGAGGAAGTTGGAGGGGGGAGGCTAGACGCAGGGACAATGGCTGCCATCAGTGCTGAGGCCAGAGTTTGAAAGGCTTGGTGAAGGGCCGCCTGACCAGAATGAATGCCCTCCAGGAATGCATTGGTTTGTTGCAACTGCCTTTCTACACCCTGGATGGCATTCAAAATGGTAGACTGCCCAACAGTGAGAGACCTGAGGAGGTCAATGGCCTCCTCATTGAGGGCAGCAGGGGTGGCAGGGGCTGAGGTGCCTGGGGCGAAGGTGATACCCACCCTCCTGGGTGACCGGGCACGGGGCGAAGGCTGAGGGGCTGCTGGGAGGACGGTGCTGGTAGGGGGGTGGCGGCTGTACCTGTAGATGTGGGAGGCACAGATGTTGCCGCCACCACCACGCTGGTTTCAGCTCCTGTCCCCACCGTGGTGCTCCCCTCGCCCTCCGTCCCACTGGTGTATTCTGAGTCCGTAGTGTGGCCCTCCATGGCCATGTGGGATGCAGCTCCCTCATGCTCTCGTGCTACTGCTCCTCCGCCTGATGATGCTAATGCACACAAGAACAGGGAGACCACAAAAAAGAAGGGGGGGACAGAAGAAAGACATGTTGAGTGCATGGATTACCGCTACCGTTGGCGGACAAGACACAGAAGCCCCCTGCACTGTGTCGCGCTCTTGGGCTCTACAGTGCAATCCATGGGAAATGGCCTACAAGGCTATGGACGACATCTGCACACATAGATGACACAGGTGCATGAATAGCTGTACTTGCCACTCTACAGAGGTGGGGTGGGGGGCCACAGGGCCATGCCTTACGGAGGGGCCTAGCCTACGGAACTCGCCATGGCCTAGGGAAACCCACAGCCCTCCTCCCCCATCCAGCCACCTCCACTGCGCGCAAAGTCAGCTGAATGAGAGTGTACTCACCCCCTTGTGTCTGCTGTGATGCCCTCAAGCGCCCATCCAACTCCGGGTAGGCCACCGCCAGGATCCTGAACATCAGGGCGGTCATGGTTCGATGGGCACCCCTCCCACGTTGGGAGGCCATCCCCAGCTGAGCCTCCGCCGTCTTCTTGCTCCAGCGGCGAATGTCCTCCCATCTTTCCGGCAGTGGGTGCTCCGTCTGTGGTGGACCCCCAGGGTCCGGACGTCCTTGGCGATGGCACGCCAAATATCCTTCTTCTGGTGGGCGCTGACCTACATGAAATGTACAGGGAAAGAAGAGAAGTCATTACCAACTGCGCCGTCAAAGTGAGTGGCCCCCACCCCCACCCTTGCCATGTGGAACATGCACCCACCGTCTTTCATGCACGCAGAACTCTGCCCCCTTCCTTCTTACAACCAGCCCTCTCCACACAGGAATAGCCCACACAACATGCTCCCTGTGTACTTACCTGTTGGTCTGGAGGACAGTAGAGTAGCGTGTACTGGGGGAGGACCCCATCGACGAGCTTCTCCAACTCCTCCGATGTGAAGGCAGGGGCCCTTTCCCCAGACGCACAAGCCATTGTCTCTTCCAGACCGAGGTCCCAGCAGCACTTGCAGTGCAGGTCCTCTCCTGTCGAAGATCAGGTATCGAGTGATTATACAGATAGAAAATGGCGGTCACGTCCGTGGCGGTCACGTCCGTGGCGGTGCGTACCATCACCGCCGCGTTCATCGCCATTGGCTCCTGGGACCCATAGGGTCCAATGTTAACCAATGCAGCATTGCGTCGCGGTCTTCGACTGCCTACAGCGACGGTATACGACGCCAGCGCTGTTACCTCACATCCCATTGTCCCACTTTACAGGTCAGGAAGCTGCCATTTCAGGGGCCCACATGGCCTAATTACCAACTGCGTCACACATACCTAGGCCTAGTCTCAACACACATACTGGCCACATTTTGTGTATGATTGGTGTTCTGTGTAGACTGTGGGTACATACCTCTGAGTTGTTTGACTCTGTGCTCGCTGTTGTCCTTCATAGGCACCGTCCGCTGGGACATGTGAGGAGATGGCGGAATCCTCCGGTGTACCGACCACTGGTGGATCTGTAGACAATGGAGGGTAGAAATTTGATTATCACCGACAGGTTTGACCGTGCCACAATCCAGGAACTGTGTACACAGTTGAAGCCTGACCTGATGTCAGCAATCCGCCATCCCACAGGAATCCCCCCTCAAGTGCAGGTGCTATCAGTGCTCCATTTCCTTTCAAGTGGGTCTTTTCAAACAACTGTGGCCATGGCATCAGGGATGTCGCAGCTTATGTTTTCCAACGTATTGTCCAGAGTGTTGTCTGCCCTGCTGAAACACATGCGGAGCTACATCGTTTTCCCTCAGGTGGAGGATTTGCCTACAGTGAAAGGTGACTTCTATGCCCTTGGACATATCCCCAACATCATAGGTGCCATTGATGGGACCCATGTGGCTTTGGTTCCCCCCCACAGGAGTGAACAGGTGTACAGGAACCGGAAGAGTTATCATTCCATGAATGTACAGATGGTATGTTTGGAAGACCAGTACATCTCCCATGTGAATGCCATGTTCCCTGGCTCAGTGCATGACGCCTACATCCTGCGGAATAGCAGCATCCTTTATGTGATGGGTCAACTCCAGAGGCACCGTGTGTGGCTATTAGGTGACTCTGGTTACCCCAACCTGTCATGGCTACTGACCCCAGTGAGGAATCCCAGGACAAGGGCACAGGAATGCTACAATGAGTCCCATGGGCGAACTAGGAGGGTGATCGAGCGGACCTTCGACCTCCTGAAGGCCAGGTTCAGATGTCTGCATATGACAGGTGGATCCCTATTCTACTCACCAAAGAAGGTGTGCCAGATCATCTTGGCCTGCTGTCTACTTCACAATTTGGCTTTGCGACGACAGGTGCCTTTTCTGCAGGAGGATGGTCCAGATGGCGGTGTTGTGGCAGCTGTGGAGCCTGTGGACAGTGATGAGGAGAAGCAGAGGAAGAAGACATGCAGAACAGGGACTCAGTGATCCAGCAATATTTCCAGTGAAACACAGGTGAGAATACATTCCTGCCTACTACATGTACCTTTACACTTCTACCTCTATCCTGTCTGTCGTTTTCACCCAGTGTATGGTCACTGAGTTGTCACTTTCCCTTACGGTTTTACAGGTGTGGGTCCCAACGTGTGTCATCTGCTTAGATTCCTCATGGACTAGAGCTGTGTGACATAGGTATGTTGACATTACTATTTCAAGAACATTTTGTCACTGTAATTGCAAATACACTATTTCGAAATCACAGACAGACTCCAGATCTTTTGGTGCTTTAGGCGTGTTTATTTAAATTCAAAATATTGGAGGGGGAAGTTAAATGGTGAGGGGTGATGGCGGAGGAGTGTCCATGGCAGAGTCCAGTCTATTAGTCTCACAGGTGCAATGCCCATATGGGCATAGGAAGTGGAGCTGGGGCAGTTTAATTATGGACAGGGTGACAAAGTGGGACAGTGGGATGACAATCAGGTTGGTCTCATTTCTTGGCGGGGGTCTTGGCATCGTGCTCTGTCTTGTTCCTGGATCTCAGGGACCGTTTGCGGGGTGGTTCTCCATCTGCAGGGGGTGGGATGCTGGTGTGGTGGTCCTGTGGCGGTGCCTCCTGTCCACTAGTGCCGGCGGAGGTGGTGGGCAGTTCATTGTCCATGCTAGTGTCAGGGGCCCCTTGTAGTGCCACAGTGTCCCTCCTGGAGTTGAGAACTTCCTTCAGCACCCCTACAATGGTGCCCAGGGTGGAGCTGATGGTTCTGAGTTCCTCCCTGAACCCCAAATACTGTTCCTCAGGCATCCACTGGGTCTCCTGAAACTTGGCCAGTACCGTTGCCATCGTCTCCTGGTAGTGGTGGTAGGCTCTCATGATGGAGGAGAGGGCCTCGTGGAGAGTGGGTTCCCTTGGCCTGTCCGCCCCCTATCGCACAGCAGCCCTCCCAGTTCCCCTGTGTTCCTGGGCCTCCGTCCCCTGGACTGTGTGCCCCCTGCCACTGCCCCCAGGTCCCTGTTGTTGTTGGGGTGGTGGGTTATCCTGGGTTCCCTGTAGTGGTGGACACACAGCTGATTGACGTGTCCTGGAGGCGGAGGTATGGGCCCGCTGGGTGGGTGCTGTGCTGGTGTTTCCTGAGGGGGGAAGGTCTGTGGTGGCCTGTGCTTGTGTGAGGGGAACCAACTGTCCCGAGGCCCCCGATGGTCCGGGCTGGTCATCTAGATCGAGGTGGACAGAGGTGCTGTCAACACTGTGGGCCTCTTCTGTGGGTGGAGTGGACATGTCTGGATCCTCCTGTCTGTTGACGTTGGGTAGTGGTCCTGCAGGGGTGGAAAGGCATGATTATTGCATCTGTGTGTGTCATGGTGCGCAATGGGTGGGTGACCGTGTACCCCAGTGCTGGCATTCCTGTGTGTGAGCTTGTGTGATGATGGTTTAGGGAGGTGTATGGGTATGTGTAGTGGGCATACTTTAGTGATGGGTGTCCATGCGTTGTTGTTGCATGCAGAGCTTGGTGTTGGGATGTGTGGTTTGTGATATTGGTACATTTGTGAGGAGTTGGAGTGATAGGGGTGAGGGCGAGGGTGGGGGTATGTGATGGCATGCAGGTAGGGTGGGGGATGTAATAGTTAAGATTTGACTTACCAGAGTCCATTCCTCCACCGACTCCTGTGAGGCCCTCAGGATGTAGAATCGCCAAGACCTGCTCCTCCCATGTTGTTAGTTGTGGGTGGGGAGGTGGGGGTCCGCCGCCAGTCCGCTGAACCGCCTAGTGGTGTCTTGTGACCACGGAACGCACCTTTCCCCGTAGGTCGTTCCACCTCTTCCTGATGTCCTCCCGATTTCTTGGGTGTTGTCCCACTGCGTTGACCCTGTCCACTATTCTTCCCATAGCTCCATCTTCCTTGCAATTGAGGTGTGCTGCACCTGTGATCCAAATTGCTGTGGCTCTACCCGGACGATTTCCTCCACCATGACCCTGAGCTCCTCCTCCGAGAACCTGGGCTGTCTTTGCCGTGCCATGGGGTGGTGTAGGTGATGTGTGGGGTGGTACGTGTGGTGATAAGTGTGGTGATATGTAGTGGTGTGTTATGTGAGGTGCGTGGAAGTTGGGTGGGTGATGGTGTTGTGTGCCTGTGGAGGCTAGTTTGTTGATGGTGGTGTCTCTCTCTGGCCATCGGTCGTGATTTGTTGTCGTTGGGGTTTGTGGGTGATGTGGGTGTGTGTTTTATATTGTATTGGGTGTGTGGGAGTGGTGTGTGTATGTGTATCAGGTGTGTGTATTTCGAATTGTCCAATGTGGTGGTGTTTTGGAGATGTGTGTGTATTTTGAGCGCGGCGGTGTGTACCGCCAATGGAATACCGCGGTTGAAAGACCGCCGTGTGGATTTGTGTGTCGTGATATTGTGGGCGTTTTTCTGTTGGCGTGATGGTGGAGGTTTCATTTTCGCCAGTTTATCACTGACCTTTGGTGTGGCGGACTTGTGTGGGTGTCTGAATTTTGTCGGATTCTGAGATGTGGGTCATAATAGCGGTGGCGGAATTCCGCATCCGCGGTGGTGTGTTGGCATTCTTCTGCACGGCGGTAAGCGGCTTTTACCGCCAATGTTGTAATGACCCCCTATATCTTCACATTGTTGGCTAGCTAAAAAATTTCAAACAGGGTGGTTTACATCCCCACGGGAAGTAACCATATAGTGGATGATAAAGGGAGTAACCAGTCTATTGCAGAGCTACTCTCCACTTATCACCACGTAGACAATAAAGACTCAACTGGCCAAGGTTAGCCTTACTGTCCTTCGTTTAGGGGGGGGGGGGTTGTGTAGGAAAGTAGCCTCTTTATAGCCTTGTTACCCCCACTTTTGGCCTGTTTGTGAGTATATGTCAGGGTGTTTTCACTGTCTCACTGGGATCCTGCTAGCCAGGGCCCAGTGCTCATAGTGAATACCCTATGTTGTAAGTGTGTGTGTTATGTGGCACTGGGATCCTGCTAGCCAGGACCCTAGTGCTCATAAGTTTGTGCCCTGTATGTGTTTCCTGTGTGGTGCCTAACTGTCTCACTGAGGCTCTGTTATCAGAACATCAGTAGTTATGCTCTCTCTGCCTTCCATATTTGTCACTAACAGGCTAGTGACTAAATTTACCAATTCACATTGGCATACTTGTACACCCATATAATTCCCTTGTATATGGTACTAAGGTACCCAGGGTACTGGAGTTCCAGGAGATCCCTATGGGCTGCAGCATTTCTTTTGCCACCCATAGGGAGCTCTGACAATTCTTACACAGGCCTGCCAGTGCAGCCTGCGTGAAATAACGTCCACGTCATTTCACAGCCATTTACCACTGCACATAAGTAACTTATAAGTCACCTATATGTCTAACCTTCACCTGGTGACGGTTGGGTGCAACGTTACTTAGTGTGTGGGCACCTTGGCACTAGCCAAGGTGCCCCCACATCGTTCAGGGAAAATTCCCCGGACTTTGTGAGTGTGGGTCACCATTACACGCGTGCACTATACATAGGTCACTACCTGTGTATAGCGTCACAATGGTAACTCCGAAAATGGCCATGTAACATATCTAAGATCATGGAATTGTCACCCCAATGCCATTCTGGCATTGGGTAGACAATTCCATGATCCCCCGAGTCTCTAGCCCAGACCCGGGTACTGCCAAACTGCCTTTCCCGGGGTTTCACTGCAGCTGCTGCTGCTGCCAACCCCTCAGACAGGTTTCTGCCCTCCTGGGGTCCAGCCAGGCCTGGCCAAGGAAAGCAGAACAAAGGACTTCCTCAGAGAGAGGGTGTTACACCCTCTCCCTTTGAAAAAAAGGTGTCAGGTCTGGGGAGGAGTAACCTCCCCCAGCCTCTGGAAATGCTTTGATGGGCACAGATGGTGCCCATCTCTGCATAAGCCAGTCTACACCGGTTCAGGGATCCCCCAGCCCTGCTCTGGTGCGAAACTGGACAAAGGAAAGGGGAGTGACCAGTCCCCTGACCTGCACCTCCCAGGGGAGGTGCCCAGAGCTCCTCCAGCGTGCCCCAGACCTTTGCCATCTTGGATTCAGAGGTGTGCTGGCACACTGGACTGCTCTGAGTGGCCAGGGCCAGCAGGTGACGTCAGAGACTCCTTCTGATAGGCTCTTACCTCTGTTACTAGCCTAACCTCCTTCCTAGGTAGCAAAACCTCCTTTTCTGGCTATTTAGGGTCTCTGCTTTTGGGAATTCTTTAGATACCGAATGCAAGAGCTCACCAGAGTTCCTCTGCATCTCTCTCTTCACCTTCTGCCAAAGGATCGACCGCTGACTGCTCAGGACGCCTGCAAAAATGCAACAAAGTAGCAAAGACGACTACTGCAACCTTGTATTGCTTATCCTGCCGCCTTCTCGACCGTTTCCTGGTGGTGCATAGTCTGGGGGTAGCCTGCCTCCTTCTTGCACCAGGAGCTCTGAAGAAATCTCCCCTGGGACGACGGAATCCTCCCCCTGCAACCGCAGGCAACAAAAGACTGCATCACCGGTCCTCTGGGTCCCCTCTCAGCACGACGAGCGTGGCCCCTGGAACTCAGCAACTCTGTCCAAGTGACTCCCACAGTCCAGTGACTCTTCAGTCCAAGTTTGGTGGAGGTAAGTCCTTGCCTCTCCACGCTAGACTGCATTGCTGGGTACCGCGTGATTTGCAGCTGCTCCGGCTCCTGTGCACTCTTCCAGGATTTCCTTTGTGCACAGCCAAGCCTGGGTCCCCGACACTCTAGCCTCCAGTGCACAACCTTCTGAGTTGTCCTCCGGCGTCGTGGGACTCCCTTTTGTGACTTCGCGGGGACTCCAGTTCACTCCTCTTCCAAGTGCCTGTTCCGGTACTTTTGCGGGTGCTGCCTGCTTCTGTGAGGGCTCCCTGACTTGCTGGGTGCCCCCTCTGTCTCCTCATCCAAGTAGCGATTTCCTGGTTCCTCCTGGGCCACAGCAGCATCCAAAAACCCTAACCGCGACCCTTGAAGCTAGCAAGGCTTGTTTGCAGTCTTTCTGCATGGGAACACCTCTGCAAGCTTCTTCATGACGTGGGACATCCATCCTCCAAAGGAGAAGTTCCTAGTCCTCTTTGTTCTTGCAGAACACCAAGCTTCCTCCACCCGGTGGCAGCTTTCTTTGCACCCTCAGCTGGCATTTCCTGGGCATCTGCCCTCTCTCGACATTGTCGTGACTCTTGGACTTGGTCCCCTTGTTTCACAGGTACTCAGGTCCGGAAATACACTGTTGTTGCTTGCTGGTGTTGGTCTTCCTTGCAAAATCCTCCTATCACGACTTCTGTGTTCTCTGGGGGTTGTAAGTGCACTTTACACCTACTTTTCAGGGTCTTGGGGTGGGCTATTTTTCTAACCCTCACTGTTTTCTTACTGTCCCAGCGACCCTCTACAAGCTCACATAGGTTTGGGGTCCATTCGTGGTTCGCATTCCACTTTTGGAATATATGGTTTGTGTTGCCCCTATACCTATGTGCTCCTATTGCAATCTACTGTAATTTTACATTGCTTGCATTACTTCCTTTTGCTATTACTGCATATTTTTGGTATTGTGTACATATATCTTGTGTATATTTGGCATCCTCATACTGAGGGTACTCACTGAGATACTTTTGGCATATTGTCATAAAAATAAAGTACCTTTATTTTTAGTATATCTGTGTATTGTGTTTTCTTTTGATATTTTGCATATGACCACAGTGGTATAGTCGGAACTTTGCATGTCTCCTAGTTCAGCCTAAGCTGCTGTACTATAGCTACCTTCTATCAGCCTAAGCTGCTAGAAACACCTCTTCTACACTAATAAGGGATAACTGGACCTGGTACAGAGTGTAATTATCCCTTGGTGCCTACTACAAGCCAGGCCAGCCTCCTACATTGGTTGTGCAGCGGTGGGATAAGTACTTGCAATTACTTACCACTTTGTCATTGTGTACTTTTCATAAGAGAATAATATACAAAACAAGTTCAGTGTATGTACACCTAACCAAAAAGTTTTGCTTTTCTTCTCTTACACTATCTGCTAAGTGCTGAAAAGTACTCCTAAATTTTCTAAAAGTTTCAAAAAGTTGAAAAAGTTTTTTTTCCTGTTCTTTAAAAAGTCCTAAAACTTTTTCTCTCTTTTCTCTGTCCCTAAACCTTTTCCATCATGTCTGATGTAGGAACTCCTCTTAATTTGGTCAGCACAGCTTATGACCACCTTAACTTTAAGAGCCTAAAGAGTCTCTGCATTGATAGAGGTTTAGTGGTAGGAAAGAACCCCTCTGGAGAATTATTGTCTAACATGCTTGTTGAAAATGATAAGGCCTTAGCTGGCACTTCAATTGAGAAGTTAGGAGATAGCTCACACTCTGACTCAGGGGAGCCCCCAGTAAGAGTGTTAGAGGGTGTCCTTCCTAATCTGCCCCTTAGCAGACCACCTAGCAATGCTGGTAGTCATAGAAGCTCCCATCACAGTAGGGATGGTTTTGTTCCTGCAGGCCAGGTTGCTAGGGGGGGCAACTGTTAGGGACATTTCTCCCTCTGCTCATTCAAATCTTTCTTTTGTGTCAAAACATTCCCAACCCACCCACCCTGATGACAAGATGTTAGAAAGGGAACTCAATAAGTTGAGAGTGGAAGAGACCAGGCTGAAGCTTAAACAGCATCAGCTGGCTCTAGACAGGGAATCCCTAGACTTAGAAAAAGAGAGACAGAGGTTGGGGTTTGGACCCCAGGGTGGCAGCAGCAGTATTCCAGATAGCAATCCTGTTAGAGAACATGATTCTAGGAATCTGCATAAGATAGTTCCCCCTTACAAGGAGGGGGATGACATTAACAATTGGTTTGGTGCACTTGAGAGGGCCTGTATGATACAGGGGGTCCCTCAAAGGCAGTGGGCTGCTATCCTATGGCTATTTTTAAGTGGAAAAGGTAGGGATAGGTCCTTACTGTTAAGGAAAGTGATGCCAATAATTTTACAGTTTTGAAGAATGCACTCTTGAATGGATTTGGCTTAACCACTGAACAATACAGGATTAAGTTCAGAGAAACCAGAAAAGAGTCCTGACAAGACTGGGTAGACTTTGTAGACTATTCAGTGAAGGCCTTGGAGGGGTGGTTACATGGCAGTAAAGTTTCTGACTATGAAAACCTATACAATCTAATCTTGAGAGAGCATATTCTGAATAACTGTGTGTCTGATTTGTTACACCAATATCTAGTGGACTCAGATCTGACATCTCCCCAAGAATTGGGAAAGAAGGCAGACAAAAGGGTCAGAACAAGAGTGAACAGAAAAGTTCAGACAGGGGGTGACAAGGATGGCAAGAAGAAGGATGGTAAGTCTTCAGACAAGGGTGGGGACAAATCTAAAAATGAGTCTTCATCAGGCCCACAAAAACACTCTGGTGGGGGTGGTGGGTCCAAATCCTCTTCTAATCAAGTAAAGAAACCATGGTGCTATTTATGTAAAGGAAAAGGCCATTGGACAACTGATGCCAGTTGTCCAAAGAAAAGCACCAAGCCTCCCACTACCACAACCACTACTGCAACCTCTATTGCCTCTAGTAATAGCAGTGGTGGTGGGAGCAAACCTACTAATAGCCAATCCAAGGGAGTAGCTGGGCTCACTTTTGGTAATTTAGTTGGGGTTGGTCTTGTTAGGGAGACCACAGAGGCTGTGCTAGTCTCTGAAGGTGCCATTGATTTGGCCACCTTGGTTTCTTGTCCCCTTAATATGGATAAGTACAAGCAACTTCCCCTACTAAATGGTGTTGAGGTTCAGGCCTACAGGGACACCGGTACCAGTACCAAGTGACAGACGCTCATAACAACACTCTTACCCACCCCATGGCTGTTGTGAATCTCAACTGGGGTGGGGTTACTGGTCCAAAGAAAGTTGTGGTTGCCTCAGATTTACCTGTAGACTGTCTACTAGGGAATGATTTAGAGACATCAGCTTGGGCAGAAGTGGAGTTGGAGGCTCATGCAGCAATGCTGGGCATTCCTGGGCATATTTTTGCTTTGACAAGGGCTCAGGCCAAAAAGCAAAAAGAACAGGGTGACTTGGATCCTGGAACAATGGACCAAGTGCTCCCTAAAGCTAGGGTTAGT
The DNA here is from genome assembly GCF_031143425.1 of Pleurodeles waltl. Lineage (NCBI taxonomy): Eukaryota > Metazoa > Chordata > Amphibia > Caudata > Salamandridae > Pleurodeles > Pleurodeles waltl. The sequence goes on from NC_090450.1 coordinate 392,075,290, forward strand.
AAGGGTAAATCCCTACCCACTATCCCTCCCTCTCCAGATGATTCAACTTCTGAGGAAGAAGAATTCCCCCCCTGTGCAGAACCTTCACCAGAGGAGCTGGAAGCAGACACTGCTGAGCTTTTGGGTGGAGGGGGGCCTGCCAGGGAGGAGCTGAGTGTGGCACAGCAAACCTGTCCCACATTAGAGGGTCTAAGACAGCAAGCTGTCAAACAGCAAAATGGGGATGTCAGTGACTCACATAGAGTTTACTGGGAGGACAACCTCTTGTATAAAGAGGCAAGGGACCCAAAACCTGGAGCAGCCAGTGTAGGAGGCTGGACTGGCTTGTAGTGAGTACCAAGGGGTACTTGCACCTTGCACCAGGCCCAGTTATCCCTTATTAGTGTATAGGGTGTCTAGCAGCATAGGCTGATAGATAATGGTAGCTTAGCAGAGCAGCTTAGGCTGAACTAGGAGACGTGTGAAGCTACTACAGTACCACAAGTGTCACTTGCACAATATCATAAGAAAACACAATACACAGTTATACTAAAAATAAAGGTACTTTATTTTTATGACAATATGCCAAAGTATCTCAGAGTGTACCCTCAGTGAGAGGATAGGAAATATACACAAGATATATATACACAATAGCAAAAATATGCAGTATAGTCTTAGAAAACAGTGCAAACAATGTATAGTTACAATAGGATGCAATGGGGACACATAGGGATAGGGGCAACACAAACCATATACTCCAAAAGTGGAATGCGAACCACGAATGGACCCCAAACCTATGTGACCTTGTAGAGGGTCGCTGGGACTATTAGAAAATAGTGAGAGTTAGAAAAATAACCCTCCCCAAGACCCTGAAAAGTGAGTGCAAAGTGCACTAAAGTTCCCCCAAAGACAAAGAAGTCGTGATAGAGGAATAATGCAGGAAAGACACAAACCAACAGTGCAACAACAATGGATTTCCAATCTAGGGTACCTGTGGAACAAGGGGACCAAGTCCAAAAGTCACAAGTAAGTCGGAGATGGGCATATGCCCAGGAAATGCCAGCTGTGGGTGCAAAGAAGCTTCTACTGGACAGAAGAAGCTGAGGTTTCTGCAGGAACTAAAAAGGCTAGAGACTTCCCCTTTGGTGGACGGATCCCTCTCGCCGTGGAGAGTTGTGCAAAAGTATTTTCCCGCCAAAAGAACGCCAACAAGCCTTGCTAGCTGCAAATCATGCAGTTAGCGTTTTTGGATGCTGCTGTGGCCCAGGAAGGACCAGGATGTCGCAAATTGCGTCAGGAGAGAGAAGGGACATCGAGCAACACAAAGAGCCCTCTCAGCAGCAGGTAGCTCCCAGAGAAGTGCCAGAAACAGGCACTACAAGGATGCGTAAAACGGTGCTCACCCGAAGTTACACAAAGGAGTCCCACGTCGCCGGAGACCAACTTAGAAAGTCGTGCAATGCAGGTTAGAGTGCCGTGGACCCAGGCTTGGCTGTGTACAAAGGATTTCTGCCATAAGTACACAGGGGCCGGAGTAGCTGCAAAATCGCGGTTCCCAGCAATACAGTCTAGCGAGGTGAGGCAAGGACTTACCTCCACCAAACTTGGACTGAAGAGTCACTGGACTGTGGGAGTCACTTGGACAGAGTTGCTGGATTCGAGGGACCTCGCTCATCGTGCTGAGAGGAGACCCAAGGGACCGGTAATGCAGCTTTTTTGGTGCCTGCGGTTGCAGGGGGAAGATTCCGTCGACCCACTGGAGATTTCTTCGGAGCTTCTAGTGCAGAGAGGAGGCAGACCACCCCCACAGCATGCACCACCAGGAAAACAGTCGAGAAGGCGGCAGGATCAGCGTTACAGAGTTGCAGTAGTCGTCTTAGCTACTTTGTTGCAGTTTTGCAGGCTTCCAGCGCGGTCAGCAGTCGATTCCTTGGCAGAAGGTGAAGAGAGAGATGCAGAGGAACTCTGATGAGCTCTTGCATTCGTTATTTAAAGTTTCCCCAGAGACAGAGACCCTAAATAGCCAGAAAAGAGGGTTTGGCTACTTAGGAGAGAGGATAGGCTAGCAACACCTGAAGGAGCTTATCAGAAGGAGTCTCTGACGTCACCTGGTGGCACTGGCCACTCAGAGCAGTCCACTGTTCCAGCAGCACCTCTGTTTCCAAGATGGCAGAGGTCTGGAGCACACTGGAGGAGCTCTGGACACCTCCCAGGGGAGGTGCAGGTCAGGGGAGTGGTCACTCCCCTTTCCTTTGTCCAGTTTCGCGCCAGAGCAGGGCTAAGGGGTCCCCTGAACCGGTGTAGACTGGCTTATGCAGAATTGGGCACATCTGTGCCCAAGAAAGCATTTCCAGAGGCTGGGGAGGCTACTCCTCCCCTGCCTTCACACCATTTTCCAAAGGGAGAGGGTGTAACACCCTCTCTCAGAGGAAGTCCTTTGATCTGCCATCCTGGGACAAGCCTGGCTTGACCCCAGGAGGGAAGAAACCTGTCTGAGGGGTTGGCACCAGCAGCAGCTGCAGTGAAACCCCAGAAAAGGCAGTTTGGCAGTACCAGGGTCTGTGCTACAGACCACTGGGATCATGGGATTGTGCCAACTATGCCAGGATGGCATAGAGGGGGCAATTCCATGATCATAGACATGTTACATGGCCATATTCGGAGTTACCATTGTGAAGCTACATATAGGTAGTGACCTATATGTAGTGCACGCGTGTAATGGTGTCCCCGCACTCACAAAGTCTGGGTAATTGGCCCTGAACAATGTGGGGGCACCTTGGCTAGTGCCAGGGTGCCCTCACACTAAGTAACTTTGCACCTAACCTTTACCAGGTAAAGGTTAGACATATAGGTGACTTATAAGTTACTTAAGTGCAGTGTAAAATGGCTGTGAAATAACGTGGACGTTATTTCACTCAGGCTGCAGTGGCAGGCCTGTGTAAGAATTGTCAGAGCTCCCTATGGGTGGCAAAAGAAATGCTGCAGCCCATAGGGATCTCCTGGAACCCCAATACCCTGGGTACCTCAGTACCATATACTAGGGAATTATAAGGGTGTTCCAGTAAGCCAATGTAAATTGGTAAAATTGGTCACTAGCCTGTTAGTGACAATTTAGAAAGAAATGAGAGAGCATAACCACTGAGGTTCTGATTAGCAGAGCCTCAGTGAGACAGTTAGTCACTACACAGGTAACACATTCAGGCACACTTATGAGCACTGGGGCCCTGGTGAACAGGGTCCCAGTGACACATACAACTAAAACAACATATATACAGTGAAAAATGGGGGTAACATGCCAGGCAAGATGGTACTTTCCTACACCTGGTAGTAAGATTCAGGATGTGGAGAACACAATATGAAGATGCCAAGTTGGTGTTGCACAGTGTCTTTAATCATAGGCACAATTTGCCACAGGATTATGTCGTCTTTGAGATACAGCCAACACGTGTTTTGTCACTCAGGTGACTTCATCCAGGCTGCAAAAAAGTAATCAATGCAGACTGGTATGTAAAAGTACCCAAAGGTAAGTGGGCCTAATCTGTGTATACAAAAGATTAGTGCCAGTGTTTTATTACAGTTAAGTGATTGAACATGCGCATCCATGTGAGTGGAGAAAAGGCAGGCATGGCAACCAGAAATGGTAGATGGGAACCCTAGTTGGTTGTGTAACAAAAAGAGAAAAGTGAGAAGGAGAGAGAAGTAAATAAAGGAGAGAGGACACCTTGCCGTGAGCGCGTGATGGGTGTAACAATTTGTTTTATTTAGTGTAAAAATCCATAATTGGCGTGCACCACGCGTGATAGAGTGTTAGAGAGTAAGTATGGAAACCGAAAGATAGTATATTGAAGGAGTGCTCATAGGAGGACTCCTAGTAAGGACAGAGTAGACTTGTAAAGAGGGCAGAGAAAGGGAGCGTAAAGGAGGAGAGGGTTGAAATTGGAAACATACCTGGGCTGTCCGGCCAAGGGAATGGGTAATGGAGAAAACCGATGATAAGGTAAATGGGTCTTACGTAGTAGAAACAAATCTGGAAAAAAATTGCTGTCAAACCAATGAGTGATAGTGACTTGTCTATAACAAGTCAGAGTAATAAGAAAAAAAAATTTTGTAGCGTTGGATTGCAGGCAAGATAAATGAGAGTCACATTTAGATGTTACCTCGTGGTATGGGTAGTGTGTAGGAGGAAATAATTCGCAACAGTCGGTATGTGAAGATCCAGTGGTAGCAGGGTAAATTGGCGAGGCCCAGATAAGCCTTGGGTCGAGACCCTGCGTGAGTGAAAAAACCTAGAGTTAAGATGAAGTATTGAAGTAATCAGACGGACATTGACTTTGAAGAAGGCGTACAGGGAAACCCCAAAAATTAAGAGGGCAACCTGTTAAGTTATAAGCAGTGCGCGAGTAGGCAGGGAACAGTAGGTAGAGTAGCAGTAAGAATAAGACGGCAGTCCCAAACAGAATGCCTGGTCCAACCAATCTGGGGCACATTTAAACGTATTGGAAAAGTGAAAGCTAGCGTATCTGGCTATAAGTTAAATCAGCGTCATATACCCAAGATAGGTGTATGGTGAGAAAATTGAGCGAATTCACCTGGTCGTCAAAACGGCATGTCGGTATTTAGTTACCAACGAAAAAACGCCTTTACGCGTATGTTTCACTCGGTTCATAGGAAAAACGGGGGAAGGATATGAGTAAAGGAGATGTGAGAGTCTCATGGGTAAGCATATTAAATGAAAGCGAGTCCAGACACGTACCTGTTTGATTCTCGTGAAGCACCCGATAAGTCTGAAGGAGCGCGTCTAGGGTCCCAAGGCCCCGCGCTCCTTCTGTTAAATAGACCGCCCGCAGCAACATAGAGAAAGGACTGGTCTGTTTGAGGGGGCATCTGTGAGTGTACCGCGAGCGAGGGGAAAGGTAGCGGCCATCTTTGGATGGCAAAGAATTCCTAGTAAATGGGTGCAAATAGATGGAGATAAGGACAGGTGGTAGACAGAAGGGTGCAGTGAACCTGGAAGATACAGGTCATTGTGAAGTACATTTAAACCGATTGGAAATGTGAAAGCTAGTTCATGCTGGTGAGTCAGAGAAGTGAGATAAATAATCATGTTTCAATGTTAATACAGAGGCAGTGGTAAATCCCAAGAAAATGAATGTGTAAGTAAAACAGTATCTTGGATGCATGGTATGAAGCTTTTAGCTGGACTCAAACATAAAATAAAGTGATCAGCGTTCAGAAATGACACACAGTCCCTAAGTAACTCTACGAATTGGTCACTCAATAAGATTCAAATCGAGAGATGTGCAAAAGGGATCCGGTCCAGGCTAACAAATGATTATACAAAATTAACAGTAGTTGATATTGCAATCCCATACATGAACATATAGCAAAGAGATACAAACAAGTGCTGTTGTGATGGTCAAAGACTACCCAAGCATTGTCACAGTTTAGGTAAGAAAAAAATTTAATTCACGATCAGTGTTCAGTCCTTGTTCCACTGCGCGAAGTTTCAGAATCCATTTAGCCTCATATTTGCGAAGGTCTTGGGTTCTGTCACCCCATCTTGGTGAGCTCGAAACCTGAGCAATCCCATGGAACCTTATATTGATGAGATCTCTCTCACCGTGTAGGGTGTTGAAATGTACAGCAAGTGTTGTAGTTCCTGATGGCTCTCACGTGTTCCTGGATGCGTTCTTTGAGTGGGCGTATCGTGCTGCCGACGTAAATCATGCCACATACACATATGACACAATAGACTGTAAACCTTGTGTTGCAATTGATAAAGTCTCTAATGTGGTGAATGGTCTTGGTGTTGTAGGTGAAAGATGTTGTTTTGTTAAGAGCCAGTTGGCATGATATGCAGCAACCACACTTGAAAAAGCCTTTGGGTTTATCTGGAATCCAAGATGGGGGATGCGTCTGTGTGTGAGGGGCAAGAAAGCTGGGGCACAGAATGTTTCTAAGGGTGCGCCCCCTGCTGTGTGTCATGGTTGGTAAACTGTTGATGTAGTCTTTCAGACATGAGTCCAACAATAGCAAGTGCCAGTGTCTTTTGAGAATGCGAAGCACCGTTTTGCTGGCAGGACTGTATTGAGTGATGAAGGAGACAGGTCGTTTTTTGGATCCATTTTTAGGAGGCTTTTTGGAGTCCCTAATTAGTAGAGAGTGTTGATCTTTGGAGGATATGCGTTTGCTGGCCGTTAAGATGAGTTTCTCGGTATAGCCACGTGCTCGGAAGCGGTGTGTCAGATTGTTAAGTTCTTGTTCAAAGATGTCGGAATTGGTGCAATTACGTCGAACCCTAACCATTTCCCCGTAGGGAATGGCTCTGATTTGTGCCAGAGGATGAGCGCTCTGCGCATGAAGAATAGAATTGCAGGCTGTCAGTTTTCTGTACAGTCTAGAGGTGATCTTGTTATCAGTAATGTACAGAAGAAGATCTAAGAACTCAATTTGGGCACAGTCCACCTTGTGTGTGAATGTCAGATTGAATTTGTTTGTGTTGATGTGATGTATGAGTGTGTTAAGATCGGAAATGTTGCCTGTCCAAATTGCTAGGATATCATCAATGTACCTCCCCAGTACAGAATGTGTTGGGTGATGTGTGTTGGGCAATTGGACCATAGATGTATCTTTTCAAATTGACCCATGTAGAGATTTGCATAAGATGGAGAAAATGTAGCTCCCATTGCCACCCCCTGGCATTGCCGATACCAGTTCCCATTGTGTATGAACACGTTGTTTTCAAGTGCCAGACGCGTGAGATCGAGAAGCATGCACGTGTGTTCGTAGAGGGTGGCATCTCGAGAACTGAGGGTCACTGAGAGCATCTCTAGGCACATCTCAAGAGGAATCGAGATGTAAAGAGAGCTAACATCAAGGCTAACAAACATACAATCATTCGTCCATTCAATATCTTCAAGTTGACACAATAGATCCCTGGTGTCCTGAATGTATGAGGGAAAGTTACGTACCATGTTTTGAAGGAAAGAATCGATATATTCAGAGATGTGTTCTGTTGGAGAACCAATGCCCGAAATGATGGGTCTCCCTGGTGGAAAGCTACCTGCTTTGTGTACCTTGGGTAAAATGTAAGTACAAGGTGCCCGGGGCGCCACAACATACAAATATCTGTATTCCATACCAGAAAAAAGACAAAGATTTTTCCAATGAGTCAATTTGTTTTCAATTAAGGTGGTAATGCCAGGGAGAGGGTTGGACTGAATCGCAGTGTAAGCCTGTGTGTCTTCAAGTTGCCTATTGATTTCCAATAGGTAATCAGATCTGTTCAGGACAACGACGTTGCCCCCTTTGTCAGATTCTTTAATTACTAAGTTTGTGCACTTTGAAAGTCTCTGCAAGGCCAGAATTTCTTTCTGGTTGAGATTGTTGCTGAGTCTGTGTGTATGCGTCCTAGATTTATCCTCGAGATGGAATAGTTCAGTACTGACTGCTTTATAGAAAACATCAATGTAATTGTCAGGAGGTAATGTTGGGACAAAAGTAGATTTAGGTTTAAGCCCACTGTCAAGGTCTAAGTTAGATGGAATGTCAAGCTGGACTATTAATTCGTCCAGACAGGGGGGAGACGAAGAGGTATTGTCAAGTGAGAGAACTGTCTGGATGTCCTGCAGATCCTTAATGGATTTGTTGCAAGCCGGTGTTGGACTATGGGAATCCCTGCTGCTGTGAGTTCTGTTATGGAAAAACTTGTTGAGTTTAAGATTGCGTACAAATTTGAAAAGGTCTATGTGTATGTTGGTATAGTTAGGTATGGAAGTAGGACAGAAGCCCAAACCTTTTTTTCAAGACATTTATTTCATGAATAGACAAATCAGAACTGGATAGGTTAATGACCTGTACAGAGTCCTCTGTTGCAGTAAGTGAATCCTGATGCGGGGTACTAATCAAGTCCTTTGAGTTCTCGAGGTGGAGCGAGTTGTCATGCCCTCCCTTGTGTTTGTTGTTGTGTTTCCTCCCACCCCCTGCGGGTGGGTTTAGGTTTGAACCTGATCTGTTGAAATTCTGACGTACCCCCTTCCTGTAACGGCCTAGTTCCTCTAATAAATAATTCGATTGGTGAGGGACATTTGAAAGGGCTGTATTGCCAGAGGACCTTTCCATGGGTGTATCCACACAGTCACTAGAGAGGTTGGAAACATCGGATAAGCTGCCGGAAATTGATCCAGCCGGAGTGGCGTTCTTGGTTGGTTTGTTATTAGTGTCTTTGTTAACCTGATCAAATCTGCGTGCAAAGGTGTATATTCTCCCATTGCTGTAGTCGTTCTCATCCCTGATAAGTTTCTAATTTTCTTGTCCTTCACATATAGTTGATACCCATTTAGTATATCTCTCATAATGGCATAGTTCTTGTCAGTTGCTTCTGTGAGGTTGAGATTTTTGATCTCCTCCTCCAGAGAAGCAATATCAAGAAGTAATTTATTGCGTTTCCTGTCCGCATGCTTGATGAGTATATTTATCATGCTGAACGAGGTAGAGGAAATGAGATGTTCCCACTCCCCAAGTAGATGCGGGTCAAGATCTTCAAATGAGGGAAATATTATGACCTGTAGTCCTCTGGGAATTTGTGTAAGTTCTAAATACCGTTTGAGAGTTGTGATGTCCCACCAGCGTGCTAGTTCTTGTTTCCTTAATCTTTCTAGTTTAATGAGTTTGTGACTCAGTCTTTCTTTGGGTGGTGTGGGATTTGTTGTGTGTGTAGCTAGAGGTTTTTTGGAAAACAGTTCTGCAGCTAAGGTGTCCCGGTTGTCATCGAAGGAGGCCATGCCTAGGTACCTGGAAGGAAATGGATCAAAACAGCAAAGCATGTTTCACTTAGTGTTGGAGTTGCCGGAGTGCAGCTCACCACATTTGGACAGAGAAAGGCCAGAAGCAAAAAAACACAAGGGTAGTAGGGGTGAAAGATGCCGCACCTCCGTGAAGTAACAACTAGTATAATGGAAAAATGTCAATGAAGTGAGAAACCGGTGCCAGGTGGTCGGTGCCTTACTACCCTAGTAGGCACAAATATGTGTACAAAGTGTTTGGGACTGCCGTCTTATTCTCACTGCTACTCTACCTACTGTTCCCTGCCTACACGCACACTGCTTCTAACTTAACAGGTTGCCCTCTTAATTTTTGGGGTTTCCCTGTACGCCTTCTTCACAGTCAATGTCCATCTGATTACTTCAATACTTCATCTTAACTCTAGGTTTTTTTACTCATGCAGGGTCTCGACCCAAGGCTTATCTGGGCCTCGCTAATTTACCCTGCTACTACTGGATCTTCACATACCGACTGTTGCGAATTATTTCCTCCTACACACTACCCATACCACGAGGTAACATCTAAATGTGACTCTCATTTATCTTGCCTGCAATCCAACGCTACAAAAAAAAATAATTCTTATTACTCTGACTTGTTATAGACAAGTCACTATCACTCATTGGTTTGACACCAATTTTTTTCAGATTTGTTTCTACTACGTAAGACCCACTTACCTTATCATCGGTTTTCTCCATTACCCGTTCCCTTGGCCGGACGGCCCAGGTATGTTTCCAATTTCAACCCTTTCCTCCTTTACGCTCCCTTTCTCTGCCCTCTTTACATGTTCTACTCTGTCCTTACTAGGAGTCCTCCTATGAGCACTCCTTCAATATACTATCTTTCGGTTTCCATACTTACTCTCTAACACTCTTTCACGCGTGGTGCACGCCAATTATGGATTTTTACACTAAATAAAACAAATTGTTACACCCCATCACGCGCTCACGGCAAGGTGTCCTCTCTCCTTTATTTACTTCTCTCTCCTTCTCACTTTTCTCTTTTTGTTACACAACCAACTAGGGTTCCCATCTACCATTTCTGGTTGCCATGCCTGCCTTTTCTCCACTCACATGGATGTGCATGTTCAATCACTTATCTGTAGTAAAACACTGGCATTAGTCTTTTGTAGAAACAGATTAGGCCCACTTACCATTGGGTACTTTTACATACCAGTCTGCATTGATTACTGTTTTGCAGCCTTGATGAAGTCACCTGAGTGACGAAACATGTGTTGGCTGTATCTTGAAGACAACATAATCCTGTGGCAAATTGTGCCTACGATTAAAGACACTGTGCAACACCAACTTGGCATCTTCATATTGTGTTCTCCACATCCTGAATCTTACTACCAGGGATACTTTTCCTCAATACGAATCTGGACTGTACATTTATGTGGTCATATTGCGTTTGACAGCTCCTGCAGTGGCAAAGGCCCTCTTGGGAATCTTTTGCAGAGTGGGCTTCCCTAAGGAAGTGGTGTCAGACAGAGGTAACAACTTCATGTCTGCATACCTCAAAGCTATGTGGAAGGAGTGTGGTGTAACTTACAAGTTCACTACTCCTTATCATCTAAAGACAAATGGTCTGGTTGAGAGTTTTAATAAAACTCTCAAAGGTATGATTATGGGCCTCCCTGAAAAACTCAGAAGGATATGGGAAGTCCTGTTACCTTGCCTCCTTTTTGCTTACAGGGAGGTACCCCAAAAATGAGTGGGCTTTAGCCCCTTTGAGCTCCTCTTTGGGAATCCTGTAAGGGCCCCCCTTGCACTTGTGAAGAACGGTTGGGAACAACCTTTAAAAGCTCCAAAGCAAGACATTGTGGACTATGTACTTGGCCTAAGATCCAGAATGGCTGAGCACATGAAAACGGCCAGTAAAAACCTTCAGACCAGCCAAGCGCTCCAAAAGCAATGGCAAAAGAAGGCTGTCCTGGCCCAGTACCACCCAGGACAGAAGGTGTGGGTATTAGAGCCTTTGGCCCCAAGAGCACTCCAGGACAAATGGAGTGGACCCCATCTCATTGTTGAGAAGAAGGGTGAGATTACCTACTTGGTAGACTTGGGCACTGCCGGGAGTCCCCTTAGGGTGCTCCATGTCAATCGCCTAAAACACTACTATGATAGGGCTGACTTAACCCTGCTCATGCAACAGATGAGTGTAGGGAAGTACCATCTTGCCTGGCATCTTACCCCCATTTTTCACTGTATATATGTTGTTTTAGTTGTATGTGTCACTGGGACCCTGCCAGTCAGGGCCCCAGTGCTCATAAGTGTGCCTGAAAGTGTTACCTGTGTTATGACTAACTGTCTCACTGAGGCTCTGCTATCCAGAACCTCAGTGGTTATGCTCTCTCATTTCTTTCCAAACTGTCACTAACAGGCTAGTGACCAATTTCACCAATTCACATTGGCATACTGGAACCCCCTTATAATCCCCTAGTATATGGTACTGAGGTACCCAGGTATTGGGGTTCCAGGAGATCCCTATGGGCTGCAGCATTTCTTTTGCCACCCATAGGGAGCTCTGACAATTCTTACACAGGCCTGCCACTGCAGCCTGAGTGAAATAACATCCACGTTATTTCACAGCCATTTACCACTGCACTTAAGTAACTTATAAGTCACCTATATGTCTAACCTTTACCTGGTAAAGGTTAGGTGCAAAGTTACTTAGTGTGTGGGCACCCTGGCACTAGCCAAGGTGCCCCCACATTGTTCAGGGCAAATTCCCCGGACTTTGTGAGTGTGGGGACACCATTACACGCTTGCACTACACATAGGTCACTACATATGTGTAGCTTCACAATGGTAACTCCGAATATGGCCTTGTAACATGTCTATGATCATGGAATTGCCCCCTCTATGCCATCCTGGCATAGTTGGCACAATCCCATGATCCCACTGGTCTGTAGCACAGACCCTGGTACTACCAAACTGCCTTTTCAGGGGTTTCACTGCAGCTGCTGCTGCTGCCAACCCCTCAGACAGGTTTCTGCCCTCCTGGGGTCCAGCCAGGCTTGGCCCAGGATGGCAGAACAAAGGACTTCCTCAGAGAGAGGGTGTTACACCCTCTCCCTTTGGAAAAAGGTGTTAAGGCAGGGGAGGAGTAGCCTCCCCCAGCCTCTGGAAATGCTTTCATGGGCACAGATGGTGCCCATTTCTGCATAAGCCAGTCTACATCGGTTCAGGGACCCCTCAGCCCTGCTCTGGCGCGAAACTGGACAAAGGAAAGGGGAGTGACCACTCCCCTGACCTGCACCTCCCCTGGGAGGTGCCCAGAGCTCCTCCAGTGTGCTCCAGACCTCTGCCATCTTGGAAACAGAGGTGCTGCTGGCACACTGGACTGCTCTGAGTGGCCAGGGCCAGCAGGTGACGTCAGAGACTCCTTCTGATAGGCTCCTTCAGGTGTTGCTAGCCTATCCTCTCTCCTAAGTAGCCAAACCCTCTTTTCTGGCTATTTAGGGTCTCTGCTTTGGGGAATTCCTTAGATAACGAATGCAAGAGCTCATCAGAGTTCCTCTGCATCTCTCTCTTCACCTTCTGCCAAGGAATCGACTGCTGACCGCGCTGGAAGCCTGCAAAACTGCAACAAAGTAGCGAAGACGACTACTGCAACTCTGTAACGCTGATCCTGCCTCTTTCTCAACTGTTTTCCTGGTAGTGCATGCTGTGGGGGTAGTCTGCCTCCTGTCTGCACTAGAAGCTCCGAAGAAATCTCCTGTGGGTCGACGGAATCTTCCCCCTGCTACCGCAGGCACCAAAGAATTGCATCACCGGTCCCCTGGGTCTCCTCTCAGCATGACGAGCGAGGTCCCTTGAATCCAGCAACTCTGTCCAAGTGACTCCCACAGTCCAGTGACTCTTCAGTCCACGTTTGGTGGAGGTAAGTCCTTGTCTCCCCACTCCAGACTGCATTGCTGGGAACCGCGTCTTTTGCAGCTACTCCGGCCTCTGTGCACTTCCGGCGGAAATCCTTTGTGCACAGCCAAGCCTGGGTCCACGGCACTCTAACCTGCATTGCACAACTTTCTAAGTTGTCCTCCGGCGGCGTGGGACTCCTTTGTGCAACTTCGGGTGAGCACCATTTCACTCCTCTTCGTCGTGCCTGTTCCAGCTCTTTTGCGGGTGCTGCCTGCTTCTGAGAGGGCTCCTTGTCCTGCTGGGTGCCCCCTCTGTCCCCTGACGCAATTGGCGACATCCTGGTCCCTGCTGGGCCACAGCAGCATCCAAAAACCCTAACCGCATGATTTACAAGTAGCAAGGCATGTTGGCAGTCTTTCGGCAGGAAAAAAATTCTGCACGAATCTCCACGGCGTGGGGCATCCATCCTCCAAAGGGGAAGTTTCTAGCCCTTGTCGTTACTGCAGAATCCACAGCTTCTACTGTCCAGTAGCAGCTTCTTTGCACCCACAGCTGGCATTTCCTGGGCATCTGCCCATCTCCGACTTGCTTGTGACTTTTGGACTTGTTCCCCTTGTTCCACAGGTATCCTCGTTTGGAAATCCATCGTTGTTGCATTGCTAGTTTGTGTCTTTCCTGCAGAATTCCCCTATCACGACTTCTGTGCTCTTTGGGGAATTTAGTGCACTTTGTACTCACTTTTCAGGGTCTTGGGGTGGGCTATTTTTCTAACCCTCACTGTTTTCTTACAGTCCCAGCGACCCTCTACAAGGTCACATAGGTTTGGGGTCCATTCGTGGTTCGCATTCCACTTTTGGAGTATATGGTTTGTGTTGCCCTTATCCCTATGTGTCCCCATTGCATCCTATTGTAACTCTACATTGTTTGCACTGTTTTCTAAGACTATACTGCATATTTTTGGTATTGTGTACATATATCTTGTGTATATTTGCTATCCTCATACTGAGGGTACTCACTGAGATACTTTGGCATATTGTCATAAAAATAAAGTACCTTTATTTTTAGTATATCTGTGTATTGTGTTTTCTTATGATATTGTGCAAGTGACACTAGTGGTACTGTAGGAGCTTCACTCGTCTCCTAGTTCAGCCTAAGCTGCTCTGCTAAGCTACCATTATCTATCAGCCTAAGCTGCTAGACACCCTATACACTAATAAGGGATACCTGGGCCTGGTGCAAGGTGTAAGTACCCCTTGGTACTCACTACAAGCCAGTCCAGCCTCCTACAATGAGGGGCAGGAAGAGTGACCCTCTCCCTGATCTCCTCTCCACCACTGAAGCTGATGGCTTAGTGGAGGGAGTGGGGCTTGCAGATTGCCTTATTAATGAGCAGAAGGACAACTGTGTTAATCTCCTAGGCCACTTTTTTTCCCTCTTCTCACTGATACCAGGTATCACTACCTGGTGTGAGGACACAATCAATACTTGAGGCAGTTTACCTGTTAAAAGTAAGATTCTTAGACAGCCTGACCATGTCAGGGACTGCATAAAAGAAGAGGTACAGTAAATGTTAGACTTAGGAGTGGTTGAGCCTTCCGAAAGCCAATGGGCTAGCCCAGTGGTGCTTGTCCCAAAACCTCACAGTAAGGATGGTAAAAGAGAGATGAGGTTTTGTGTTGACTACAGAGGGCTCAATCAAGTAAAAAAACTGATGCTCACCCTATGCCCAGGGCAGATGAGCCAATAGATAGACTGGCTTCTGCCAAGTATCTAAGCACTTTTGATTTAACTGCAGGGTATTGGCAGAATAAATTATCAGAAGATGCTAAACCTAAAACTGCATTTTCCACCATTGGAGGGCACTGTCAGTTCACTATGATGCCCTTTGGTTTGAAGAATGCACCTGCCACTTTTCAGAGGTTGTTGAACACAGTCCTGCAAGGTTTGGAAGCTTTTAGTGCAGCATATCTAGATGATACAGGCGTCTTTAGCTCCACCTGGGATTAGCACCTGGTCCACCTATGGAAGGTTTTTGAGGCAGGACTCACTATCAAGGCTTCAAAGTGCCAGATTGGGCAGGGGAAAGTGGTTTATCTAGGCCACCTGGTAGGTGGGGAACAGATTGCACCACTGCAGGGGAAGATCCAGTCCATTATGGAATGGGCTCCCCCTACAACTCAAACCCAGGTGAGAGCCTTCTTAGGCCTCACATGGTACTATAGGAGGTACATTAAGAACTAGGGCTTCATTGCAGCTCCACTTAATGACCTCACTAGTAAGAAGATGCCTAAAAGGTATTGTGGACAGCTAGCTGTCAAAAGGCATTTGATGTGCTCAAACAGACCATGCGCTCTATAACTATCCTAAAAAGCCCTTGCTACTCCAAGAGGTTCATAGTCCAGACTGATGCTTCTGAATTGGGGGTTGGGGCAGTGCTATCACAGCTTAACACTGAGGGCCAGGATCAACCTTTTGCTTTTATCAGCAGGAGGTTGACCCCTAGAGAAAAGCGTTGGTCTGCCATAGAGAGGGAGGCCTTTGCTGTGGTCTGAGCACTGAAGAAGTTGAGACCATACCTGTTTGGTACTCACTTTATTGTTCAGACAGACCACAAGCCTCTATTATGGCTTAAACAAATGAAAGGTGAAAACCCTAAACTATTGAGGTGGTCAATCTCCCTAAAGGGAATGGACTATACAGTGGAACATAGACCTGGGAGTACCGACTCCAATGCAGATGGTCTCTCCAGATATTTCCACTTAGACAATAAAGACTCACCTGGGCAAGGTTAGCCTTATTCTCCCTCGTTTGGGGGGGGGGAGGGTTGTGTAGGAAAGTACCATCTTGCCTGGCATGTTACCCCCCATTTTTACTTGTGTGTCAATATGTTTTTGCCTCTCTTACTGGGATCCTGCTAGCCAGGACCCTAGTGCTCATAGTTTGTGGCCTGAATGTGTTCCCTGTGCGGTGCCTAACTGTGTCACTGAGGCTCTGCTAACCATTACCTCAGTGCTTATGCTCTCTCTGTCTTTAAAATTGTCACTGCAGGCTAGTGACCATTTTTACCAGTTCTGATTGGCAAACTGGAGTATATGGTACCTAGGTACCCATGGTATTGGGGTTCCAGAAGATCCCTATGGGCTGCAGCATTTCTTTTACCACCCATAGGGAGCTCAGACAATTCTTACACAGGAATGCCACTGCAGCCTGAGTGAAATAACGTCCACGTTATTCCACAGCCATTTTACACAGCACTTACATTTCTTATAAGTCACCTATATTACTAATTGCAATGTTACTAAGTGTGAGTGCACCCTGGCACTAGCCAAGGTGCCCCCACATTGTTCAGGGCCATTTCCCTGGACTTTGTGAGTGCCGGGACACCATTACACGCGTGCACTACAAATAGGTCAATGCCTATATGTAGCGAAACAATGGTAACTCCTAATATGGCCATGTAACATGTCTAAGATCATGGAACTGTCCCCCCATGCCAAATATGGTATTGGGGTGCCAATCTCATGCATCCCTGGGGCTCCAGCATGGATCCCGGGTACTGCCAAACTAGCTTTCCTCTGAGATTTCCTCTGAGAGAGGGTGTTACACCCTCTCCCTTTGGAAATAGATGTTAAGGGCCTGAGGGGAGTAGCCTCTCCTGGCCTCTGGGAATGCTTTGAAGGGCACAGATGGTGCCCTCCTTGCATAATCCAGTCTAAGCCGGTTCAGGGATCCCCAGTCCCTACTCTGGTGCAAAACTGGACAAAGGAAAGGGGAGTGACCACTCCCCTGTCCATAACCACCCCAGGGGTGGTGCCCAGAGCTCCTCCAGTGTGCCCCAGACCTCTGCCATCTTGAATTCAGAGGTGTGAGGGCAAAATGGAGGCCTCTGAGTGACCAGTGCCAGCAGGTGATGTCAGAGACCCCTCCTGATAGGTGCATACCTGACGAGGTGGCCAATCCTCCTCTGAGGGCTATTTAGGGACTCTACTGTGGGTTCCCTTCAGATAACGAATGCAAGAGCTCAAAAGAGTTCCTCTGCATCTCCCTCTTTGACTTCTGCCAAGGATCGACTGCTGACTTCTCCAGGACGCCTGCAAAACTGCAACAAAGTAGCAAGATGACTACCAGCAACATTGCAGTGCCTAATCCTGCCGGCTTTCCCGACTGTTTCCTGGTGGTGCATGTTCTGAGGGCTGTCTGCCTTCACCCTGCACTGGAAGCCAAGAAGAAATCTCCTGTGGGTCGACGGAATCTTCCCCCTGCTAACGCAGAGACCTAACTTCTGCGTCACCGGTCCTCTGTGTCTCCTCTTATCTTGACGAGCGTGGTTCCTAGAACACAGGAGCTGGATCCAAGTGACCCTGACAGTCCTGTGGTCCTTCTGTCCACATTTGGTGGAGATAAGTCCTTGCCTCCCCACGCCAGACAGTATGGCTGTGTACTGCGTGAACTGCAGTTGCTAGGGCTGCTGTGTACTTTTGCAAGGAATCCTTCATGTACAGCATAGCACAGGGCCCCAGCGCTCCGTCCTGCATTGCTCAACTCGCTGAGTTGACCACCGGCTTCGTGGGATTCTCCTTTGTAGTGTTGAGACGACCGCCGTGCTCAGAATTCTTGAACCCCTGTTCAATTGCTTCTGCGAGTGCTGCCTGCTTCTGCGTGGGCTCTCTGTGTTACTGAGCGCCCCCTCTGTCTTTTTCTCAAAGGAGCGACCTCCTACAGATGGTGCCCTCCTTGCATAAACTAGTCTACACTGGTTCAGGGACTCCTTCCCTGCTCTGGCGGGAAACTGGACAAAGAAAAGGAGAGTGACCACTCCCCTGTCCATCAACACCCCAGGGGTGGTGCTCAGAGCTCATCCAGTGTGTCCCAGACTTGCAAGGTGTGGGGGCACTCTGGAAGGCTCTGAGTGGCCAGTGCCAGTATATGACGTCAGCGAGCCCTCCTGATAGGTCCACACCTGATAAGGTAGCCAATCCCTTTCTCAGGGCTATTTAGGGTCTCTCCTGTGGGTTCTCTTCAGATTCTGCTTGCAAGCTTCCTTCATGAATCCTCTGTAACAACATCAGCATCCTCTGACCTCGGATCAACTGCAGCCTGCTCCAAGAAATGCTGTAACTGCAACAAAGTGTCTACAAGAGACACTTTTCTTCAGTAACCTCAGCTCCAAGTCAGCAACTGCAACAGTTTCCACGTTGTGCATTCTCTGGGGACTCCGTGTCTTCATCCTGCACCAGAAGGACCAAAGAAATCTCCAGTGGAGTGACGGAAATAGGTGTTAAAGGCTGGGGAGGGGTAGCCTCCCCAACCTCTGGAAATGCTTTGAAGGGCACAGATGGTGCCCTCCTTTGCATAAGCCAGTCTACACTGGTTTAAGGAATCCCCAGTCCCTGCTAAGGCGCGAAACTGGACAAAGGAAAAGGGAGTGACCAGTCCCCTGTCTATCACCACCCCAGGGGTGGTGCCCAGAGCTCCTCCAGTGTGTCTCAGACCTCTGCCATCTTGTTTCCAGTGGCACTTTGGAGGCCTCTGAGTGGCCAGTGCCAGAAGGTGACGTCAGAGACCCCTCTTGATAGGTGCATACCTGACTAGGTGGCCAATCCTCCTCTGAGGGCTATTTAAGGTCTCTCCAGTGGGCTTTTCCTCAGATTACGACTTGCAAGAATTCATGAGGGTTCCTCTGCACTTAGTTATTCGACTTCTGCCAAGGATCGACCGCTGACTGTTCCAGAACGCCTGCAAAACAAAGTAGCCAGAAGACTACCAGTGACATTGTTGCGCCTAATTCTGCCGGCTTTCCCGACTGTTTCCTGGTGGTGCATGCTCTGAGGGCTGGCTGCCTTGACCCTGCACTGGAAGCCAAAAAGAAATTTCCTGTGGGTGGACAGAATCTTCCCCCTGCTCCAGCAGGCACCAAACATCAGCTTCACCTGTGCTCTGGGTCCCCTCTCATCCTGATGAGCGTGGCCCCTGGAACACAGGTGGTGGACCTAAGCGACCAAGACTGTCCAGTGGTCCAACTGTTCAAATTTGGAGGAGGTAAGTCCTTGTCTCCCTTCCTCAGACAGCTAGTGCAAGGGTGCCCTCACACTTAGTAATTTTGCACATAACCTTCAGCAAGTGAAGGTTAGACATATAGATGACTTTTAAGTTACTTAAGTGCAGTGAAAATGGCTGTGAAATAATGTGTGCATTATTTCACTCAGGCTTCAATGGCAGTCCTGTGTAAAGGTTTGTCTGAGCTCCCTATGGGTGGCAAAAGAAATGCTGCAGTCCATATGGTTCTCCTGGAACCCCAATACCCTGTGTACCTAGGTATCATATACTAGGGAACTATAAGGGTGTTTCAGTATGGTGGTGGGGGCTCCAACTGAGTCCCTGCACCAGGCCCCCTGTCCTTCCTGCAGCTGGGGCTGCCTCCTTGCCCTTTCTTTCTGCAGCTGGGGCTGCCTCCTTGTCCCTCCGTCCTGTAGCTGGGGCTGACTCCTTGTCCTTCCATTCGGCAGCTGGTGCTGCCTCCTTGCCCTTCCATCCTGCAGCTGGGGCTGACTCCTTGCCTTTCCTCGGTGCACTTGGGGCTGGCACCCTGTCTGTCTGCCTGGCTGATGGCCGGGATCCTTTCCTACCTGGAGTACTTGGGGACACTACTGTGCCCGTGGACTGGGTGGCTGAGGTGCTTGCCTTGTTTTTGACCACCCTGGCCTGACATGAGGGGTGGGGGGTAGGGAAGAGGTCAATGGTGGAGAGGAAAAGCTTCTTTGGGACATTGGGGCGGGAAGAGGGAGATGGTTTGGGAGTGGAGGAAGAGGGAGTGGTGGTAGGAGGTGTCTGTCTGCTGTGTTTGGGTGCAGGTGCATGGGCTGGATGCTGTTGTGAGGTGGATGGCTGTTGGGTGTCTGAGTGCTTGCGTTTGTGTACTTTGGGAGGAGGGGGCACAGACACAGTGGGAGAGGACACAGGGGACGTGGGCATGGAAGTGGGGGTGGTGACTGCCAGTGAGGGGCTTGTGCTGGTAGGTGTGCTGGTGATGGTGGTAGTGGATGAGGATGTAGTGCATGCAGATGTGAGTGGAGATGAAACTGGAGGGAGGTGGGCGACGAGGAGGAAGGGGCCACAGTTGTGGTACTTTAAATTTCGGAACCACACTGGAGGCATGGCCCTATCATGCCGATTTTAGTATCAGAGAGCCGCAAATGGCAAATACGATATGTATTATCGCGTTTCATCAATGGAATGACCTTGTATATGATACTGCATATTGATCCCATTTTAGAACGATAGCCATTGATGATTGCCCTCACATAGGCCAATGTCTAATGCTGAAAACGAGTCTGAAGGACACGTACACCTTTGCTGACTCCTCTGTGACCTGGGCAAGCTGACTCCACTGCCTGAAGCCAAACCTGTTCGGCCAGTTTCTTTCCCAGTGGCCGAATGAGATTAGTATCAAGGCACAACACATCATAAACCTTTCATCACACACAAACCATGCCTAATCTTACACACACCTGTCTCTGTTTCTTTCTTTATGACTTGCTTTACAAGGAGGAGGTGCCCGTTTATATTGGGGGTTCGTCGATATCTGATGAAAGTACTAAGCCTTGCCGGGTAATTGATTGAGGGCTGGACAAACTGAAATATGGGCTTGTCATCATAAACCTGCTATTTGTTTGTAGTGAAATATGTGAATGGTCAACTGTAATCCTGTTAAAACCCCAAAGGCTACTCACATGTTGCCTCTCTAGCTTTTCTCATTTGTTTAGGAATGTGACTGGTACAGCCCCCTTGCATGCCTAGGGCATAATAAATGATATAAAAGGTCTGAGCTAAGACCATTTCTGGAGACTGCCTCTTTCAGTTGCTATAGGTCAGCTTCTGGGAGACGTAGTCTCACTCATTTGAGTTTAATAAAGATGTCTTTTCATATTTCAGCTTCTTTGCCAAGTTCTTTGTTATATTACCCTGAGAATGAAAATCTCTAGTACTTCAAATGGCGCAGCCAACGCGGGGGTCATCAGAGAAGTGACTTTCTGTGGGAGTGATCTTGTCAGGGGACTGAAATCTACTGAGGAGGACAGAACAGGATTCTACCAAGAAGGTACTCTGTGCCCAGGGATTCTGGAGATTCTTTGATTATGCAGCCCAGTATATTTCTGATCTTCCTGATTTTGATCCTCCACATGATGTCACCCCTGACTGAGAACCTTTTTGGCGTAAGTAAAAAAAAAAAAGACTGTTAGGTCATTTAGAACTTGGCAATTAGAATTTGGACAACTATTTGTTTGGTATAGCTTTGATAGGTTTGTATAGGTTTGTATACGCGAATTGCAATTTGTGTAGGCAGGTAATGAAGAGACTTTTTCTCCATCTGCTTTAGTTGAAGTATAAGTGGGTCGCTCCCAGTCCTTAGATCTTTGGTCCTTTGGTTCTTAGTTTTTGGTTCTTGGTTCTTAGTATTGGTCCTTAGTTTTATTTGAAGATTGCAATTTTCAAAAACCGAGGGTCTCGTACATTTGCGAGTGTATCGATAGAGATAGCCCCTTGAAGTTTGAAGCTCGGTTAGTGAGCGAAGATGCCTAATCGTAGCAAATTTGGTACTTGGTTTGGTTTTTGGTGGCAACAGGGATTCCCGATTGGAGGATTCATGTCTGATACCTCCGATTGGAACTCCAACTTATGAGTTCTATTTTAAACACGGCGTGGGCCCCATCACGTTTAATAAAGTATGGGTCCGCTATTCTTGGAAATAAATGTCTGTGAGGCTGTTTTTGCAGTTTTTTGGAACACTATTGAGAAAAGTTTTCTTTTCTCTTGTAAATATGACTTACAACTAGGATCTGCAAATGATTCTGTAAGTAAATTGCGACGGCGCTATTTATGAAAAATGGCTAAAGCGCACTGTATTGTGTGTCCTGAGTGTTTTCTGTTTATATCTGAAATGAGCTCAATGTGTGTTTGTGGGTCTTCTTGATGTTTTCAGTTTGTTAAGTAAAATGTTGGTTAATTAATATTAAGTAGAAACTTAGAAAAAATCCAGAAATGAACCATGTAATGTGCTAACATAGCTATATGTTGCTCTTTAATTTATAGAATGAGCAATTGTGCACATATACAAAACTGCAGTTAAATGCTTAATAAATTAGAAAACACATTCAATAGATATAAAAAGGGCCCCAAAAAAAAACGAAATTATCTATTTTTGCAAAAAAAAATAAAAAATTTACAGCATTTTTCTTAGATGCATTGTATTAGATGTTCACAGGCAAACTTTTCAGCTGCAGTATATTTGATAGGAATGTTCAATTCAGCCAGCACTTTCCCAGTTAAACACGGGTGGAATTTTGCATAACCTTCCTTTTAAATGAAAGTGGCGCAAAAATGTGACGCATTTCAAGTTAGGCTTATGCGCTTAGGCTTGTGAGTTAATGTATCCCAAATAATAGGCAAGGGATGCAGCTTGCTTTTATATGTGGAATTATCACAAAAAAAAGAATAATTGGTTTTTTTTTAAAAAGAAAATTATTAATTATGGAAAAAATATTTAAAAAAATAAGTGCCTTTCAAAATCGTTTTTTAATATTTATAAAGCTTAATACCTATACTATGACCTCCTAGCATTAAAATTTAATTTAAGTTATGTTGCACCGCTAAAATGACATTTGTATGTGCAATTTTCCCTTGGCGCAGGAGCAAACAAGCTCATTTCTATAAAGTATAAGTTAATATTTTCAATGGCTGACTCATGGATTGTGTAATAGACATTCTGGTAATGCATATTATGCAAGAAAATTGTAGGATATTGATTTTTTAATGCATAAAATATCAAAGTCGATTTTGGGCAAAAGCACTGTTTAAACTGCATTTTCTTTCATTCAGAGTACTTTTTAAAGTGTCTCAGGCTTCAGTAAATGCATACATTTAGGTTTGATATATATTTGCAGGTTGTGCCTTCTTATGATTCAATGAGTCAATGTGCCAGTACAAAGGCTTGTTTTAATATCAAGGTTGAAGGTTCTAACTTCAGCTGGGCCTACTGAGACGTTCATTCATTTGAGGTTGATGAAATATGTACCATTGCGTGGGATTGCAACAAGCATTTATTCTAACAACTGGTATGTGTGTTATTAAGGTTTGTGAATTATTCACAGTAAATGTAGTTTAATAATCTGGAAATAGAGCTAATTTTTTTTAGCGCCTAAAAAGGAAAAATTATTTTTTTAAATAGAGTGAATTATTGCAGGTTAGAAGGAAAATAGGAAGGCCTACTGTCTTTGACAGATTCAGAGTGGCAGAAGCTAGGAGAGCTACAGAGGCTGGCTCAAGTCACGCTGCTGAGATGCTATCTTTAGTTTTCCCATAAACAATGGAGGAGGCTGTCATGTTGACACTTGTGACCTTTTAAATTAGGGCCTTGTCTCTGTGAAATGCAGAATGACCCTGGCCTCTAAAAGTGGGATTTCTGATTACTCCAGAAGAACATCAATACAATTAAAGAACTTAATTACAAAGGGAAAATATAAAAAAAGGGGTTTCTTCGAAAGTCCCAACATCATGTTAAATGCTCTGCAGAACTGATACATTTGTGTCTCCACTCTAAAAAAAAAAAAATGATGCCTGCTAGTTGCTTTTATTTGACAGAAAACGAAGTGTTGCATTAAGTCTTAGACAGAAAATAAGATGCAGCCCTTTTCTAAAATTTTGAAGGCTACATGCCTTAATGAGAACGATTTGCCAATTAAGACTTATTTTTCACAGTGGAAATTGTAGGTGCCAAATTAATATGGAATGTCAGTGTAACAATTTTTACTTTTAGAAAGGTAAAACTAAGGTGGCTTGATGTTGTGAAGTAACTGACAAGAGGGTAACAGTTAAGTAATGGAAATTTATTTTCGTGTATTTGGTCCTATCATTAATTGTTCTTGCTGGTCCTGTATGTTAGAAGAGAAACAGTAAAGTTATATTTGACAGCAGATTTCCATTGCCTGGTGATCTACTGTCAAAAGGAGGGTAAGGATTTTAAACCTGACAAATTAAACAGGCCCAAATATTGGGTTTTGGGCTCCAGGTTTACAGAGCATAAAGTACATGACATGGTGTTGTGTGTCACCGCTTATTCACACATGCTATTGTTTTGTCTATGCTTTTTGTGCTTGATACACAGCAAGTATATCTGATGGCTTGACATTTTGTGCGTTTTTATTATTTTTTATTTGTTTTTTTTTGCATGTTTGTTGCTGCTTTTGATACTATTACAAGCTCCCCTGTGTTGTGAGGGGATGGTCATGACGATGCCCATCGCTACGCAACAGTTGGTTGAACTTGTTCTGGTTACTAAATTCCACAGATAATGATATTTCATGCTGTGAACATAAGAGACAACACTTCACCAGTGCATGTCTATTTGGCTATAATGGTAATGAAGGAAAATAAAAAGAGATATACAGGATCAAAGTGTGTCACCTGCAGTTAGTCACGTTACTGCCCCTTCCCTTAAAGGAACAGGCAACCCTACATTTATGTAGCCTTGATTGGACCTAAGGATGAAATTATAGATCTGTGACTCAAGGTGGCCTAATTTCTATATTACATTAGTTAATGATGTTCTGTTTCCTAAGTAGCATATGGCTTTTGTTCCTTAAAAGAAAACCAGGTTTTTATTTTTTCCTGAAGAAGGAACTGAAACATTAGCTAGGAGTACCGTATATGGTGTAGTCGCCAACGGTAGAGTTAAAATTTGTATAACTTTGGCCTTTGTGTATCACCCGTACTCTCGGTGTTGTGTCACATGCCTGACTATCACCCAAATAATTTTTTGTTCTTCCTATAGATTTTTTTCTTTTGTTACTTCCCCTGACCAATGTCGCATCATGCTTAGTTATTGAGATTTTAGCTATGTCCTAGCCCCATTTCTCTTTTTTGAATTCCTTTCACCAGTCAGCCCTTTTATTATTATTGATGTATTGTTCAGGTTCACATTTCCAGACTGCAGTGATGTACCAGGGACCCCCATGTTATGTATAATTCCCTTTGGTATGACCAGACTGGTTTTCAAGAATTTGCCTTAGGCCTGCTTCAATGTTTTCCAACCTGACTGTCAGGGTAGCGATAGACTGGTTAACTGACTCAATATTATAGTAAGACAAGTTTTCCATCTCAATAGGAGATATCTTATGTTTACCTTTTTGAACATGACGAATTTTCAATGTCTATTTTAATTTGGTTTTCGGTTCCCTTCTGTTCCTGCTACTTTAATTTTTGGCGGGATCAGATGTGTCCTAATCATGCAAATATCAGGACCCTCTAGTTCTTGTCTTTTTGTTTGCACATTTGACTATTAGCCTGTGTATTGCATAGTGCACCTGATGCACAGTTTTAAAGGAAGGTTTCTACATGTCCCTGATAATCGGTATCATGTGATTTCTTTATTGAGATGTTCTAAGATAAGGAGGAACACCTAGACTTAATCATTGAGGAAAATATGTATTTACCCCATTAGACAATGCCACTGTGTGAGGAAATCCATTCAGATAGAATTCTCATGGAGCTATAGATGGCAGAGAATAATGGAGAGAACCCAATTAAAGATGCTAGAGACCCTGTTTTGCCCTTCTGCCTTTGTCTTTGTATTTTATGCCCATGGTGTATGGCTACTCCTTTGAAGATTGCAGACCACCTGCTTGCAGTCCCCTTGTTAAAAACCATGAACTGTTTTTGTACTAAATTGAAGGAAACTAACAACTGTGGCACATTTCCTACGTCACTAGATTCTGCGGGTATCAAGTCATAATAACCTGCAGGACATTGATTTAAGCCTAATTCCCATCAGTGACAGCTACAGATGAAAGACGAACGTCTTGGCCCTACAGTCTCAGCACCCAGAAAGTAGCAAAGCTGGACAGCGATCGCCAGCGCATGGTATCGTACTTGCTCCATCAGACGGCGTTGGACATCACAAAACCAAAGTTTCAGTGTAAAAGAGCTAAAGAGAAGGATTCCTGTTGTTGATGGCAGAGCTATTTTGAGGTTTCATTTCTCTACCTGTCATGTGCTGGTAACCTCTGACAGTGTGCAATCCCTGTAGGAGGCTGGACTGGCTTGTAGTGAGTACCAAGGGGTACTTGCACCTTGCACCAGGCCCAGTTATCCCTTATTAGTGTATAGGGTGTCTAGCAGCTTAGGCTGATAGATAATGGTAGCTTAGCAGAGCAGCTTAGGCTGAACTAGGAGACGTGTGAAGCTACTACAGTACCACTTAGTGTCATATGCACAATATCATAAGAAAACACAATACACAGTTATACTAAAAATAAAGGTACTTTATTTTTATGACAATATGCCAAAGTATCTTAGAGTGTACCCTCAGTGAGAGGATAGGAAATATACACAAGATATATATACACAATAGCAAAAATATGCAGTATAGTCTTAGAAAACAGTGCAAACAATGTATAGTTACAATAGGATGCAATGGGGAAACATAGGGATAGGGGCAACACAAACCATATACTCCAAAAGTGGAATGCGAACCACGAATGGACCCCAAACCTATGTGACCTTGTAGAGGGTCGCTGGGACTATTAGAAAATAGTGAGAGTTAGAAAAATAACCCTCCCCAAGACCCTGAAAAGTGAGTGCAAAGTGCACTAAAGTTCCCCTAAGGACAAAGAAGTCGTGTTAGAGGAATAATGCAGGAAAGACACAAACCAGCAATGCAACAACTGTGGATTTCCAATCTAGGATACCTGTGGAACATGGGGACCAAGTCCAAAAGTCACAAGCAAGTCGGAGATGGGCAGATGCCCAGGAAATGCCAGCTGCGGGTGCAAAGAAGCTTCTACTGGACAGAAGAAGCTGAGGTTTCTGCAGGAACGAAAAGGGCTAGAGACTTCCCCTTTGGTGGACAAATCCCACTCGCTGTGGAGAGTCGTGCAGAAGTGTTTTCCTGCCGACAAAACGCCAACAAGCCTTGCTAGCTGCAAATCTTGCATTTAGCGTTTTTGGACGGTGATGTGGCCCTGGAGGGACCAGGAGGTCACAAAGTGGAGCAGCAGAGAGAGGGGACGTCGAGCAAGACAAAGAGCCCTCTCTGAAGCAGGTAGCACCCAGAGAAGTGCCAGAAACAGGCACTACGAGGATGTGTGAAACAGTGCTCGCCAAAGTTGCACAAAGGAGTCCCACGTCGCCGGAGACCAACTTAGAAAGTCGTGCAATGCAGGTTAGAGTGCCGTGGACCCAGGCTTGGCTGTGCACAAAGGATTTCCGCCGGAAGTGCACAGGGGCCGGAGTAGCTGCAAAAGTCACGGTTCCCAGCAATGCAGCCCAGCGAGATGAGGCAAGGACTTACCTCCACCAAACTTGGACTGAAGAGTCACTGGACTGTGGGGGTCACTTGGACAGAGTCGCTGGATTCGAGGGAACTCGCTCGTCGTGCTGAGAGGAGACCCAAGGGACCGGTAATGCAGCTTTTTGGTGCCTGCGGTTGCAGGGGGAAGATTCCGTCGACCCACGGGAGATTTCTTCGGAGCTTCTGGTGCAGAGAGGAGGCAGACTACCCCCACAGCATGCACAAGCAGGAAAACAGTCGAGAAGGCGGCAGGATCAGCGTTACAGAGTTGCAGTAGTCGTCTTTGCTACTATGTTGCAGGTTTGCAGGCTTCCAGCGCGGTCAGCAGTCGATTCCTTGGCAGAAGGTGAAGAGAGAGATGCAGAGGAACTCGGATGAGCTCTTGCATTCGTTATCTAAAGTTTCCCCAGAGACAGAGACCCTAAATAGCCAGAAAAGAGGGTTTGGCTACCTAGGAGAGAGGATAGGCTACTAACACCTGAAGGAGCCTATCAGAAGGAGTCTCTGACGTCCCCTGGTGGCACTGGCCACTCAGAGCAGTCCAGTGTGCCAGCAGCACCTCTGTTTCCAAGATGGCAGAGGTCTGGAGCACACTGGAGGAGCTCTGGACACCTCCCAGGGGAGGTGCAGGTCAGGGGAGTGGTCACTCCCCTTTCCTTTGTCCAGTTTCGCGCCAGAGCAGGGCTAAGGGGTCCCCTGAACCGGTGTAGACTGGCTTATGCAGAATTGGGCACATCTGTGCCCAACAAAGCATTTCCAGAGGCTGGGGGAGGCTACTCCTCCCCTGCCTTCACACCATTTTCCAAAGGGAGAGGGTGTCACACCCTCTCTCAGAGGAAGTTCTTTGTTCTGCCATCCTGGGCCAGGCCTGGCTGGACCCCAGGAGGGCAGATGCCTGTCTGAGGGGTTGGCAGCAGCTGCAGTGAAACCACAGGAAGGGCAGTTTGGCAGTACCAGGGTCTGTGCTACAGACCACTGGGATCATGGGATTGTGCCAACTATGCCAGGATGGCATAGAGGGGGCAATTCCATGATCATAGACATGTTACATGGCCATATTCGGAGTTACCATTGTGAAGCTACATATAGCTAGTGACCTATATGTAGTGCACGCGTGTAATGGTGTCCCCGCACTCACAAAGTTCAGGGAATTGGCTCTGAACAATGTGGGGGCACCTTGGCTAGTGCCAGGGTGCCCTCACACTAAGTAACTTTGCACCTAACCTTTACCAGGTAAAGGTTAGACATATAGGTGACTTATAAGTTACTTAAGTGCAGTATAAAATGGCTGTGAAATAACGTGGACGTTATTTCAGTCAGGCTGCAGTGGCAGGCCTGTGTAAGAATTGTCAGAGCTCCCTATGGGTGGCAAAAGAAATGCTGCAGCCCATAGGGATCTCCTGGAACCCCAATACCCTGGGTACCTCAGTACCATATACTAGGGAATTATAAGGGTGTTCCAGTAAGCCAATGTAAATTGGTAAAAATGGTCACTAGCCTGTTAGTGACAATTTGGAAAGAAATGAGAGAGCATAACCACTGAGGTTCTGATTAGCAGAGCCTCAGTGAGACAGTTAGTCACTACACAGGTAACACATTCAGGCACACTTATGAGCACTGGGGCCCTGGGTTACCAGGGTCCCAGTGACACATACAACTAAAACAACATATATACAGTGAAAAATGGGGGTAACATGCCAGGCAAGATGGTACTTTCCTACACAACCCCCCCCCAAACGAAGGACAATAAGACTAGCCATGACCTGATGAGTCTTCATTGTCTAAGTGGAAATATCTGGAGAGTCCATCTGCATAGGAGTGGCTACTCCCAGGTCTATGTTCCACTGTATAGTCCATTCCCTGTAGGGATATGGACCACCTCAACAATTTAGGATTTTCACCTTTCATTTGTTTTAGCCAAAGTAGAGGTTTGTGGTCTGTCTGAACAATGAATTGAGTGCCAAACAGGTATGGCCTCAACTTCTTCAGAGCCCAGACCACAGCAAAGGCCTCCCTCTCAATGGCAGACCAACGCTTTTCTCTAGGGGTCAACCTCCTACTAATAAAAGCAACAGGTTGATCCTGGCCCTCAGAATTAAGTTGTGATAGGACTGCCCCTACTCCTAATTCAGATGCATCAGTTTGGACATAGAATTTTTTAGAGTAACAAGGGCTTTTCAGGACAGGTGCAGAGCACATGGCCTGCTTCAGCTCCTCAAAAGCTTTCTGACAGTTTGCTGTCCATAATACCTTTTTAGGCATTTTCTTGGATGTGAGGTCATTAAGAGGGGCTGCAATGGAGCCATAGTTCTTAATGAACCTCCTGTAAAAGTGAGGCCTAGGAAGGCTCTCACCTGAGTCTGAGTGGTAGGGGGAACCCAATCAATAATTGTTTGGATTTTCCCCTGAAGTGGTGCAATCTGTTCCCCACCAACAAGGTGTCCCAGATAAACCACCTTACCCTGCCCTATCTGGCACTTTGAAGCCTTGATAGTGAGGCCTGCCTTTTGCAGGGCCTCCAAAACTTTCCATAGGTGGACCAGGTGATCATCCCAGCTGGAGCTAAAGACAGCTATATCGTCCAAATATGCTGCACTGAAAGCTTCCAGCCCTTGCAGGACTGTGTTCATCAACCTCTGAAAAGTGGCAGGTGCATTTTTCAAACCAAAAGGCATTACAGTAAACTGGTAATGTCCTCCAATGGTAGAAAATGCAGTCTTAGGTTTAGCATCTTCTGACAATTTGATCTGCCAATACCCTGCAGTCAAATCAAAAGTGCTAAGATACTTGGCAGATGCCAGTGTATCTATGAGCTCATCTGTCCTGGGTATAGGGTGAGCATCAGTTTTGGTTACCAAGTTGAGACCTCTATAGTCTACACAAAACCGCATTTCCTTCTTTCCATCTTTGGAATGGGGTTTTGGTACCAGTACCACAGGAGAAGCCCATGGACTGTCAGAGTGCTCAACCACTCCTAGTTCTAACATTTTCTGGACCTCTTGCTTTATGCAGTCCCTGACATGGTCAGGCTGCCTATTGATCTTACTTATGACAGGTAAACTGTCTCCAGTATCTATAGTGTGCTCACACCAAGAAGTGGTACCTGGCACAGTAGAGAAGAGTTCAGAGAATTGATCTAGGAGATTTATGCAATTATCTTTCTGCTCAGCAGTAAGACAATCAGCCAAAACTACACCTTCCACAAGAGCATCTTGTTCTGTGGAAGAGAAGAGATCAGGTAGAGGATCACTGTCTTCTTCCTGTCCCTCATCAGTTGCCATGAGCAGGGTGAGATCAGCCCTGTCATAGTAGGGTTTCAGGCGGTTGACATGGAGCACCCTAAGGGGACTCCTGGCAGTGCCTAAGTCAACTAAATAGGTGACTTCTCCCTTCTTTTCAACAATTGTGTGGGGACCACTCCATTTATCTTGGAGTGCTCTTGGGGCCACAGGCTCCAAGACCCACACTTTCTGCCCTGGTTGGTACTGAACCAAAACAGTCTTCTGATCATGCCATTGCTTCTGGAGCTCTTGGCTGGCCTGAAGGTTTTTACTGGCCTTTTTCATGTACTCAGCCATCCTTGATCTGAGGCCAAGTACATAATCCACAATATCCTGCTTAGGAGCTTTTAAAGGTTGTTCCCAACCCTCCTTTACAAGTGTGAGTGGACCCCTAACAGGGTGTCCAAAAAGAAGTTCAAAGGGGCTGAAGCCCACTCCTTTCTGGGGTACCTCACTGTAGGCCAAAAGGAGGCATGGTAGAAGGATATCCCATCTCCTGCGGAGTTTTTCAGGGAGACCCATAATCATGCCTTTGAGAGTTTTATTAAATCTCTTCACCAGTCCATTTGTTTGTGGATGATAGGGTGTTGTGAACTTGTACGTTACACCACACTCCTTCCACATGGCCTTTAAGTATGCAGACATGAAATTGCTTCCCCTGTCTGATACTACTTCCTTTGGGAAGCCCACCCTGGAAAATATTCCCAGGAGGGCCTTTGCCACTGCAGGTGCTGTAGTGGTCCTTAAAGGAATAGCTTCAGGATATCTTGTGGCATGGTCCACTACCACCAAGATAAACCTATTGCCTGAAGCAGTAGGAGGGTCAAGGGGGCCAACTATGTCAACCCCTACCCTTTCAAAGGGAACCCCAACCACAGGCAGTGGAATAAGGGGTGCCTTTGGGGTGCCACCTGTCTTGCCACTGGCTTGACAGGTTTCACAGGACTTACAAAATTCCTTTGTGTCCTCAGACATCCTAGGCCAATGAAACAATGGAACCAGTCTGTCCCAAGTTTTCATTTGACCCAGGTGCCCAGCTAGGGGAATGTCATGTGCCAGGGTTAGGAGGAACTTTCTGTACTCCTGAGGAATCACTAATCTCCTGGCAGCTCCAGGTTTAGGATCCCTATGCTCAGTGTACAAGAGGTTGTCCTCCCAGGAAACTCTGTGAGAGTCACTGACATCCCCATTAGCCTGTTTGACAGCTTGCTGTCTGAGACCCTCTAATGTGGGACAGGTTTGCTGTGCCACACTCAGCTTCTCTCTGGCAGGCCCCCCTTCACCCAAAAGCTCAGCAGTGTCTGCTTCCAGCTCCTCTGGTGTAGGTTCTGCACAGGTAGGGAATTCTTCTTCCTCAGAAGTAGAATCCACTGTAGAGGGAGGGATAGTAGGAAGTGGTTTGCTTCTACTAGCCCTAGCTTTAGGGAGCACTTGGTCCATTGTTCCAGGATCCAAGCTTCCCTGTCCTTTTTGCTTTTTGGCCTGAGCCCTTGTCAAAGCAAAAATATGCCCTGGGATGCCCAGCATTGCTGCATGGGCCTCCAACTCCACATCTGACCAAGCTGATGTCTCCAAATCATTCCCTAATAGACAGTCTACAGGTAAATCTGAAGCTACCACAACTTTCTTTGGACCAGTAACCCCCCCCAGTTGAGATTAACAACAGCCATGGGGTGGCTAAGTGTGTTGTTGTGAGCATCGGTTACTTGGTACTGGTGACCAAGTAGGTGTTGTTCAGGGTGGACCAGTTTCTCTATGACCATGGTCACACTGGCACCAGTGTCCCTGTAGGCCTGAACCTCAACACCATTTATTAGGGGTAGCTGCTTGTACTTATCCATATTAAGGGGACAAGCAACTAAGGTGGCTAAATCAATAGCCCCCTCAGAGACTAACACAGCCTCTGTGGCCTCCCTAACAAGGCCAACCCCAACTAAGTTACCAATAGTGAGCCCAGCTACTCCCTTGGATTGGCTATTAGTAGGTTTGCTCCCACCACCACTGCTATTAGTAGGGACACTAGGTGTAGCAGTAGGGGTTGTAGTGGTAGGAGGCTTGGTGCCTTTCTTTGGACAACTGGGATCTGTTGTCCAATGGCCTTTTATTTTACATAAATAGCACCATGGTTTCTTTTCCTTGTTCTGATTAAAAGAGGATTTGGGCCCACCACCCCCACCAGAGTGTTTTTGTGGGCCTGATGAAGACTCATTTTTAGATTTGTCCCCACCCTTGTCAGAAGACTTACCATCCTTCTTTTTGTTGCCATCTTTGTCACCCCCTGTATGAACTTTTCTGTTCACCCTTGTTCTGACCCATTTGTCTGCCTTCTTTCCCAATTCTTGGGGAGAGGTCAGATCAGAGTCCACCAAGTACTGGTGCAACAAATCAGACACACAATTATTAAGAATATGCTCTCTC
Source organism: Pleurodeles waltl (assembly GCF_031143425.1). Taxonomy (NCBI): domain Eukaryota; kingdom Metazoa; phylum Chordata; class Amphibia; order Caudata; family Salamandridae; genus Pleurodeles; species Pleurodeles waltl. The sequence goes on from NC_090450.1 coordinate 392,107,995, forward strand.
AGGATCAAGTTATACAGGCTGTCATAATCAGTAACTTTACTGCCATGTAACCACCCCTCCAAGGCCTTCACTGAATGGTCAATGAAATCAACCCAGTCTTGTGAAGACTCCTTTTTGGTCTCTCTGAACTTTATCCTGTATTGTTCAGTGGTTAAGCCATAACCATCCAGGAGTGCATTCTTAAGAACTTGGAAATTATTAGCATCATTTTCTTTCACAGTAAGGAGCCTATCCCTACCTTTTCCACTAAATGATAGCCATAGGATAGCAGCCCACTGCCTTTGAGGGACATCCTGTACAACACAGGCCCTCTCAAGTGCAGCAAACCACTTGTTAATGTCATCCCCCTCCTTGTAAGGGGGAACTATCTTGTGCAGATTCCTGGAATCATGCTCTTTTACAGGATGACTATGGGGAATACTGCTGCTGCCACCATGGGTTTCTAAACCCAGTTTCTGTCTCTCCTTCTCTACTTCTAAAGTCTGTCTATCCAAATCCAGCTGTTGCTTCTTGAGCTTCAGTCTGGTTTGTTCCACTCTCAATCTATTGAGCTCCCTTTCTAACAATCTGTCATCAGGGTGGGTGGGAGGGACATGCCTTGAAACAGAAGTATGGTGAGAATGGACAGAAGGAGACCTGTCCCTTACAGAAGCCACCCTAACAGCTTGGCTAACAGAAACATCACTACCAGTATGGTGAGAATAAATGCTTTTGCTATGATGTGAGACAACACTATTTATATGGTGTGGCTCATCATCATTACCAACTATGCTAGACTGTCTAGTAATGGGCAGGCTAGGAAGTTTCTTTCCTGAATCTTTTCCTGGGGGAGTCCCTGGATCAGATTGAGAACCATTAGCTACTTTTTCAACAGATGGGGCACTTATGGCCTTATCCTGTACTCTAAGCATGTTAATTAACACTTCTAAGGAAGGATTCTTCCCTACACTCAAACCTCTCTCTATGCAGAGACTCCTTGCTCCTTTCCAGCTAAGGTGATCATATGCAAGTTTGGACAGATCAACATTTTGGCCTGTGCCAGACATTTTTAGAGAGAGTTAAAGTGATAGTAAAGATAAAAAGTTTGTCAGAGCTTTTAGAAAGACAGAGAAAAAAACTTTTTAAACTTTTTAGAACTTTTTAGAAAGTTAGAAGTACTTTTCAGCACTTAGAAAAGAGTGAAAAGAGGAAATGCAAAACTTTTTGGCTATGTGTATATACACTGAGCTTGTTTTGTATATTTTTCTCTTATGAAAAGTACAATGACAAGAGTGGTAAGCAGTCTCAAAGCACTTATCCCACCGCTGCACAACCAATGTAGGAGGCTGGACTGGCTTGTAGTGAGTACCAAGGGGTACTTGCACCTTGCACCAGGCCCAGTTATCCCTTATTAGTGTATAGGGTGTCTAGCAGCTTAGGCTGATAGATAATGGTAGCTTAGCAGAGCAGCTTAGGCTGAACTAGGAGACGTGTGAAGCTACTACAGTACCACTTAGTGTCATATGCACAATATCATAAGAAAACACAATACACAGTTATACTAAAAATAAAGGTACTTTATTTTTATGACAATATGCCAAAGTATCTTAGAGTGTACCCTCAGTGAGAGGATAGGAAATATACACAAGATATATATACACAATAGCAAAAATATGCAGTATAGTCTTAGAAAACAGTGCAAACAATGTATAGTTACAATAGGATGCAATGGGGAAACATAGGGATAGGGGCAACACAAACCATATACTCCAAAAGTGGAATGCGAACCACGAATGGACCCCAAACCTATGTGACCTTGTAGAGGGTCGCTGGGACTATTAGAAAATAGTGAGAGTTAGAAAAATAACCCTCCCCAAGACCCTGAAAAGTGAGTGCAAAGTGCACTAAAGTTCCCCTAAGGACAAAGAAGTCGTGTTAGAGGAATAATGCAGGAAAGACACAAACCAGCAATGCAACAACTGTGGATTTCCAATCTAGGATACCTGTGGAACAAGGGGACCAAGTCCAAAAGTCACAAGCAAGTCGGAGATGGGCAGATGCCCAGGAAATGCCAGCTGCGGGTGCAAAGAAGCTTCTACTGGACAGAAGAAGCTGAGGTTTCTGCAGGAACGAAAAGGGCTAGAGACTTCCCCTTTGGTGGACGGATCCCTCTTGCCGTGGAGAGTCGTGTAGAAGTGTTTTCCCGCCGACAGAACGCCAACAAGCCTTGCTAGCTGCAAATCGTGCGGTTAGCGTTTTTGGACGCTGGTGTGGCCCTGGATGGACCAGGAGGTCGCAAATTGGACCAACAGAGAGAGGGGACGTCGAGCAAGAAAAGGAGCTCTCTCTGAAGCAGGTAGCACCCGGAGAAGTGCCAGAAACAGGCACTACGAGGATGCGTGAAACGGTGCTCTCCGAAGTTGCACAAAGGAGTCCCACGTCGCCGGAGACCAACTTAGAAAGTCGTGCAATGCAGGTTAGAGTGCTGTGGACCCAGTCTTGGCTGTGCACAAAGGATTTCTGCCGGAAGTGCACAGGTTCGGAGTAGCTGCAAAAGTCGCGGTTCCCAGCAATGCAGCCCAGCGAGGTGAGGCAAGGACTTACCTCCACCAAACTTGGACTGAAGAGTCACTGGACTGTGGGGGTCACTTGGACAGAGTCGCTGGATTCGAGGGACCTCGCTCGTCATGCTGAGAGGAGACCCAAGGGACTGGTAATGCAGCTTTTTGGTGCCTGCGGTTGCAGGGGGAAGATTCCGTCGACCCACGGGAGATTTCTTCGGAGCTTCTGGTGCAGAGAGGAGGCAGACTACCCCCACAGCATGCACAAGCAGGAAAACAGTCGAGAAGGCGGCAGGATCAGCGTTACAGAGTTGCAGTAGTCATCTTTGCTACTATGTTGCAGGTTTGCAGGCTTCCAGCGCGGTCAGCAGTCGATTCCTTGGCAGAAGGTGAAGAGAGAGATGCAGAGGAACTCGGATGAGCTCTTGCATTCGTTATCTAAAGTTTCCCCAGAGACAGAAACCCTAAATAGCCAGAAAAGAGGGTTTGGCTACCTAGGAGAGAGGATAGGCTACTAACACCTGAAGGAGCCTATCAGAAGGAGTCTCTGACGTCACCTGGTGGCACTGGCCACTCAGAGCAGTCCAGTGTGCCAGCAGCACCTCTGTTTCCAAGATGGCAGAGGTCTGGAGCACACTGGAGGAGCTCTGGACACCTCCCAGGGGAGGTGCAGGTCAGGGGAGTGGTCACTCCCCTTTCCTTTGTCCATTTTCGCGCCAGAGCAGGGCTAAGGGGTCCCCTGAACCGGTGTAGACTGGCTTATGCAGAATTGGGCACATCTGTGCCCAACAAAGCATTTCCAGAGGCTGGGGGAGGCTACTCCTCCCCTGCCTTCACACCATTTTCCAAAGGGAGAGGGTGTCACACCCTCTCTCAGAGGAAGTTCTTTGTTCTGCCATCCTGGGCCAGGCCTGGCTGGACCCCAGGAGGGCAGATGCCTGTCTGAGGGGTTGGCAGCAGCAGCAGCTGCAGTGAAACCCCAGGAAGGGCAGTTTGGCAGTACCAGGGTCTGTGCTACAGACCACTGGGATCATGGGATTGTGCCAACTATGCCAGGATGGCATAGAGGGGGCAATTCCATGATCATAGACATGTTACATGGCCATATTCGGAGTTACCATTGTGAAGCTACATATAGGTAGTGACCTATATGTAGTGCACGCGTGTAATGGTGTCCCCGCACTCACAAAGTTCAGGGAATTGGCTCTGAACAATGTGGGGGCACCTTGGCTAGTGCCAGGGTGCCCTCACACTAAGTAACTTTGCACCTAACCTTTACCAGGTAAAGGTTAGACATATAGGTGACTTATAAGTTACTTAAGTGCAGTATAAAATGGCTGTGAAATAACGTGGACGTTATTTCAGTCAGGCTGCAGTGGCAGGCCTGTGTAAGAATTGTCAGAGCTCCCTATGGGTGGCAAAAGAAATGCTGCAGCCCATAGGGATCTCCTGGAACCCCAATACCCTGGGTACCTCAGTACCATATACTAGGGAATTATAAGGGTGTTCCAGTAAGCCAATGTAAATTGGTAAAAATGGTCACTAGCCTGTTAGTGACAATTTGGAAAGAAATGAGAGAGCATAACCACTGAGGTTCTGATTAGCAGAGCCTCAGTGAGACAGTTAGTCACTACACAGGTAACACATTCAGGCACACTTATGAGCACTGGGGCCCTGGGTTACCAGGGTCCCAGTGACACATACAACTAAAACAACATATATACAGTGAAAAATGGGGGTAACATGCCAGGCAAGATGGTACTTTCCTACAATCCCTTGAGCCCCTTGGCCTGAGTTTTGGCCACACACACCCTTTTCTTTGCTCCAACGGAAGAAGGGCAGTGCACCGGAGATTTCAAGTTTGGAAAAAGGCACTATATTGTGGTGCCCATGAAAGAGCAGCTTGAGCGTCCTCTGACACTAAATAATGAGTGTTGGAGTCTGAAAGTGCTGCTGAGCTTGAGCTATTTCCCAATTAATGGTGCTTGGGTCTGCACGAGATGATTTGTGCCCTTGATCAATGAAGACCACATTGTTTGTAGTGTCTGCCACAGAGGAGAGACACTGGTGCATTGCTTTAAGACATTGAGACTTTCGAGTGAGCTGTGGGTGTTTGCCAGGAGGGCACTCCAACTAAGCAGTACTTTTCTCACGAAGAGGCCTGAATTGAGAGGCCCATGCGAAAGAAAACAACAAAAGAAAATTTGATGGACAATAGAAACCTGCCAGAGAGGCTTTTTGAACGGACTCTGGGCATAGTTGGTTTCACAAGAGGTTTCCGTGTGATTGTATAGACTAGGTGTTAGGAGACTGATTGTTTTGCTGGCATTGTTTTAAAGTACTATTCTGTTTAGTAAAAGCAGAATAAAGTCCATTTTCTGTGGAAAGAGTACCCCCTTTTCACCTTAGAGCATTGATGAGAGTCAATACTGTTCCACCTGAACATACAAAAATTACTGAAATGCAGAGGAGCCCTAAAAATGTTACTAGATAATTTTAGGATTTACTTTTTGGTTAGGGTTGTGACAAATTATTATTTCATTTGTAATAGTGGTCACTACTTTTTCCCGTTGTCTATATGTTCTTAATAACGTGTTTTCTAGTGTCTTTTAAACATGACGTTGTCATTTATGGGTGGGATTGTTTTTCTCTACTCAATTGACTTCTGCACCCACTTCCCAACCTATGTCTTTTCCTACTATTGTTTCTTTGCACTCTTTTCACCCTTTTCCTGAACATGAGCAGGTTAAAAGATCAGAATTCGTAAGCAATTCTTTTGTACAGCTTCTGCATCAACACTAGTTAGTAGTGAACATCACTAATTGTTGGGTGTGTGATCTTATGCCACCTACTGCAGATAGAGGTATTCCTTATTTTGTCCTGCCATATGTGGCCTTTTGTGCTACTTCATGTTCGAGGAGACCTGTCCAGAGAGAGTTACCAAGTACTAGAATTTTGCTCCAGCAACATCTCCATGGCTTAATGAATATAGACCCGGACTCAGATTAGTATGAGTATAGTTGTTGCCTATGTAAGGGCAAAAGGAGGGTCTGTGGTACTTTAAATTTCGGAACCACACTGGAGGCATGGCCCTATCATGCCGATTTTAGTATCAGAGAGCCGCAAATGACAAATACGATATGTACGAGTGTTTTTATCGCGTTTCATCAATGGAATGACCTTGTATATGATACTGCATATTGATCCCATTTTAGAACGATAGCCATTTATGATTGCCCTCACATAGGCCAATGTCTAATGCTGAAAACGAGTCTGAAGCACACGTACACCTTTGCTGACTCCTCTGTGACCTGGGCAAGCTGACTCCACTGCCTGAAGCCAAACCTGTTTGGCCAGTTTCTTTCCCAGTGGCCGAATGAGATTAGTATCAAGGCACAACACATCATAAACCTTTCATCACACACAAACCATGCCTAATCTTACACACACCTGTCTCTGTTTCTTTCTTTATGACTTGCTTTACAAGGAGGAGGTGCCCGTTTATATTGGGGGTCCGTCGATATCTGATGAAAGTACTAAGCCTTGCCGGGTTATTGATTGAGGGCTGGACAAACTGAAATATGGGCTTGTCATCATAAACCTGCTATTTGTTTGTAGTGAAATATGTGAATGGTCAACTGTAATCCTGTTAAAACCCCAAAGGCTACTCACATGTTGCCTCTCTAGCTTTTCTCATTTGTTTAGGAATGTGACTGGTACAGCCCCCTTGCATGCCTAGGGCATATTAAATGATATAAAAGGTCTGTGCTAAGACCATTTCTGGAGACTGCCTCTTTCAGTTGCTATAGGTCAGCTTCTGGGAGACGTAGTCTCACTCATTTGAGTTTAATAAAGATGTCTTTTCATATTTCAGCTTCTTTGCCAAGTTCTTTGTTATATTACCCTGAGAATGAAAATCTCTAGTACTTCACAGTGGAGGCAGTGGATGTTGGTACGTCTGCTTCTGGATGGTGTTTGTGTTCGTGCCTGTGGGAGGAAGTTTGGTGCTTGTGTTTGCCATGTCCAGTCTTGTGTGTTGACCTGCGTGCATGGTGGTTTCCTGTGTGCTTGGGATAGGTTGGGGTTGAGGGGAATGGGATTAGGTAGCGGAAGTTGGAGGGGGAGGCTGGAAACAGGGATAATGGCTGCCATCAGAGAGGAGGCTAGAGCCTGGATTGATTTATGTTGGGCCGCCATGCCAGTGTGAATATCCACCAGGAATGCATAGGTCTGTTGAATTTGGGCTGCCAGTCCCTGGATGGCATTCACAATGGTTGACTGCCCAAAAGAGATGGATAGCAGGAGGTCAATAGCCTCTTCATTCAGGGCAGCACGGCGAACTGGGGCAGGGCCTGAGGTGCCAGGGGCAAAGGAGATGCCCACCCTCCTGGGTGAGTGGGCACGGGAAACTCGTTGAGTGGCTGTAGGAGGCTGGACTGGCTTGTAGTGAGTACCAAGGGGTACTTGCACCTTGCACCAGGCCCAGTTATCCCTTATTAGTGTATAGGGTGTCTAGCAGCTTAGGCTGATAGATAATGGTAGCTTAGCAGAGCAGCTTAGGCTGAACTAGGAGACGTGTGAAGCAACTACAGTACCACAAGTGTCACTTGCACAATATCATAAGAAAACACAATACACAGTTATACTAAAAATAAAGGTACTTTATTTTTATGACAATATGCCAAAGTATCTTAGAGTGTACCCTCAGTGAGAGGATAGGAAATATACACAAGATATATGTACACAATACCAAAAATATGCAGTATAGTCTTAGAAAACAGTGCAAACAATGTATAGTTACAATAGGATGCAATGGGAACACATAGGGATAGGGGCAACACAAACCATATACTCCAAAAGTGGAATGCGAACCACGAATGGACCCCAAACCTATGTGACCTTGTAGAGGGTCGCTGGGACTATTAGAAAATAGTGAGAGTTAGAAAAATAACCCTCCCCAAGACCCTGAAAAGTGAGTGCAAAGTGCACTAAAGTTCCCCCAAAGGACAAAGAAGTCGTGATAGAGGAATAATGCAGGAAAGACACAAACCAACAATGCAACAATGATGGATTTCCAATCTAGGGTACCTGTGGAACAAGGGGACCAAGTCCAAAAGTCACAAGCAAGTCGGAGATGGGCATATGCCCAGGAAATGCCAGCTGTGGATGCAAAGAAGCTTCTACTGGACAGAAGAAGCTGAGGTTTCGGCAAGAACGAAAAGGGCTAAAGACTTCCCCTTTGGAGGACAAATCCCACTCGCCGTGGAGAGTCATGCAGAAGTGTTTTCCCGCCGAAAGAATGCCAACAAGCCTTGCTAGCTGCAAATCGTGTGGTAAGCGTTTTTGGTAGCTGCTATGGCCCAGGAGGGACCAGGATGTCGCACATTGCGTCAGGAGAGAGAGGGGACGTCCAGCAAGACAAGGAGCCCTCTCAGCAGCAGGTAGCACCCGGAGAAGTGCCAGAAACAGGCACTACAGGGATGTGTGAAACAGTGCTCACCCGAAGTTACACAAAGGAGTCCCACGTCGCCGGAGACCAACTTAGAAAGTCGTGCAATGCAGGTTAGAGTGCCGTGGACCCAGGCTTGGCTGTGCACAAAGGATTTCTGCCGGAAGTGCACAGGGGCTGGAGTAGCTGCAAAAGTCACGGTTCCCAGCAATGCAGTCTAGCGAGGTGAGGCAAGGACTTACCTCCACCAAACTTGGACTGAAGAGTCTCTGGACTGTGAGAGTCACTTGGACAGAGTTGCTGGATTCGAGGGACCTCGCTCGTCGTGCTGAGAGGAGACCCAAGGGACCGTTAATGCAGCTTTTTGGTGCCTGTGGTTGCAGGGGGAAGATTCTGTCGACCCACGGGAGATTTCTTCGGAGCTTCTAGTGCAGAGAGGAGGCAGACTACCCCCACAGCTTGCACCACCAGGAAAACAGTCGAGAAGGCGGCAGGATCAGCGTTACAGAGTTGCAGTAGTCGTCTTAGCTACTTTGTTGCAGTTTTGCAGGCTTCCAGCGCGGTCAGCAGTCGATTCCTTGGCAGAAGGTGAAGAGAGAGATGCAGAGGAACTCTGATGAGCTCTTGCATTCGTTATCTAAAGTTTCCCCAGAGACAGAGACCCTAAATAGCCAGAAAAGAGGGTTTGGCTACTTAGGAGAGAGGATAGGCTAGCAACACCTGAAGGAGCCTATCAGAAGGAGTCTCTGACGTCACCTGGTGGCACTGGCCACTCAGAGCAGTCCAGTGTGTCAGCAGCACCTCTGTTTCCAAGATGGCAGAGGTCTGGAGCACACTGGAGGAGCTCTGGACACCTCCCAGGGGAGGTGCAGGTCAGGGGAGTGGTCACTCCCCTTTCCTTTGTCCAGTTTCGTGCCAGAGCAGGGCTAAGGGGTCCCCTGAACCGGTGTAGACTGGCATATGCAGAATTGGGCACATCTGTGCCCAAGAAAGCATTTCCAGAGGCTGGGGAGGCTACTCCTCCCCTGCCTTCACACCATTTTCCAAAGGGAGAGGGTGTAACACCCTCTCTCAGAGGAAGTCCTTTGTTCTGCCATCCTGGGACAAGCCTGGCTTGACCCCAGGAGGGCAGAAACCTGTCTGAGGGGTTGGCAGCAGCAGCTGCAGTGAAACCCCAGGAAAGGCAGTTTGGCAGTACCAGGGTCTGTGCTACAGACCACTGGGATCATGGGATTGTGCCAACTATGCCAGGATGGCATAGAGGGGGCAATTCCATGATCATAGACATGTTACATGGCCATATTCGGAGTTACCATTGTGAAGCTACATATAGGTAGTGACCTATATGTAGTGCACGCGTGTAATGGTGTCCCCGCACTCACAAAGTCTGGGGAATTGGCCCTGAACAATGTGGGGGCACCTTGGCTAGTGCCAGGGTGCCCTCACACTAAGTAACTTTGCACCTAACCTTTACCAGGTAAAGGTTAGACATATAGGTGACTTATAAGTTACTTAAGTGCAGTGTAAAATGGCTGTGAAATAACGTGGACGTTATTTCACTCAGGCTGCAGTGGCAGGCCTGTGTAAGAATTGTCAGAGCTCCCTATGGGTGGCAAAAGAAATGCTGCAGCCCATAGGGATCTCCTGGAACCCCAATACCCTGGGTACCTCAGTACCATATACTAGGGAATTATAAGGGTGTTCCAGTAAGCCAATGTAAATTGGTGAAGTTGGTCACTAGCCTGTTAGTGACAATTTGGAAAGAAATGAGAGAGCATAACCACTGAGTTTCTGATTAGCAGAGCCTCAGTGAGACTGTTAGTCACTACACAGGTAACACATTCAGGCACACTTATGAGCACTGGGGCCCTGGGTGACAGGGTCCCAGTGACACATACAACTAAAACAACATATATACAGTGAAAAATGGGGGTAACATGCCAGGCAAGATGGTACTTTCCTACACAACCCCCCCCCACCAAACGAAGGACAATAAGACTAGCCATGACCTGATGAGTCTTCATTGTCTAAGTGGAAATATCTGGAGAGTCCATCTGCATTGGAGTGGCTACTCCCAGGTCTATGTTCCACTGTATAGTCCATTCCCTGTAGGGATATGGACCACCTCAATAATTTAGGATTTTCACCTTTCATTTGTTTTAGCCAAAGTAGAGGTTTGTGGTCTGTCTGAACAATGGAGTGAGTGCCAAACAGGTATGGCCTCAACTTCTTCAGAGCCCAGACCACAGCAAAGGCCTCCCTCTCTATGGCAGACCAACGCTTTTCTCTAGGGGTCAACCTCCTACTAATAAAAGCAACAGGTTGATCCTGGCCCTCAGAATTAAGTTGTGATAGGACTGCCCCTACTCCTAATTCACATGCATCAGTTTGGACATAGAATTTTTTAGAGTAACAAGGGCTTTTCAGGACAGGTGCAGAGCACATGGCCTGCTTCAGCTCCTCAAAAACTTTCTGACAGTTTGCTGTCCATAATACCTTTTTAGGCATTTTCTTGGATGTGAGGTCATTAAGAGGGGCTGCAATGGAGCCATGGTTCTTAATGAACCTCCTGTAATACCCAGTGAGGCCTAGGAAGGCTCTCACCTGAGTCTGAGTGGTAGGGGGAACCCAATCAATAATTGTTTGGATTTTCCCCTGAAGTGGTGCAATCTGTTTCCCACCAACAAGGTGTCCCAGATAAACCACCTTACCCTGCCCTATCTGGCACTTTGAAGCCTTGAGAGTGAGGCCTGCCTTCTGCAGGGCCTCCAAAACTTTCCATAGGTGGACCAGGTGATCATCCCAGCTGGAGCTAAAGACAGCTATATCGTCCAAATATGCTGCACTGAAAGCCTCCAGCCCTTGCAGGACTGTGTTCACCAACCTCTGAAAAGTGGCAGGTGCATTTTTCAATCCAAAAGGCATTACAGTGAACTGGTAATGTCCTCCAATGGTTGAAAATGCAGTTTTAGGTTTAGCATCTTCTGATAATTTGATCTGCCAATACCCTGCAGTCAAATCAAAAGTGCTTAGATACTTGGCAGATGCCAGTGTATCTCTGAGCTCATCTGCCCTGGGTATAGGGTGAGCATCAGTTTTGGTTACCAGGTTGAGACCTCTGTAGTCTACACAAAACCGCATTTCCTTCTTTCCATCCTTGGAATGAGGTTTTGGTACAAGTACCACAGGAGAAGCCCATGGACTTTCAGAGTGCTCAACCACTCCTAGTTCTAACATTTTCTGCACCTCTTGCTTTATGCAGTCCCTGACATGGTCAGGCTGCCTATAGATCTTACTTTTGACAGGTAAACTGTCTCCAGTATCTATAGTGTGCTCACACCAAGAAGTGGTACCTTGCACAGTAGAGAAGAGTTCAGAGTATTGATCTAGGAGATTTATGCAATGGTCTTTCTGCTCAGCAGTAAGACAATCAGCCAAAACTACACCTTCCACAAGAGCATCTTGTTCTGTGGAAGAGAAGAGATCAGGTAGAGGATCATTGTCTTCTTCCTGTCCCTCATCAGTTGCCATGAGCAGGGTGAGATCAGCCCTGTCATAGTAGGGTTTCAGGCGGTTTACATGGAGTACCCTAAGGGGACTCCTTGCAGTGCCTAAGTCAACTAAATAGGTGACTTCACCCTTTTTCTCAACAATTGTGTGTGGACCACTCCATTTATCTTGGAGTGCTCTTGGGGCCACAGGCTCCAAGACCCACACTTTCTGCCCTGGTTTGTACTGAACCAAAACAACCTTCTGATCATGCCATTGCTTCTGGAGCTCTTCGCTGGCCTGAAGGTTTTTACTGGCCTTTTTCATATACTCAGCCATCCTTGATCTGAGGCCAAGTACATAATCCACAATATCTTGCTTTGGAGCTTTTAAAGGTTGTTCCCAACCCTCCTTGACAAGTGTGAGTGGACCCCTAACAGGGTGACCAAAGAGGAGTTCAAAGGGGCTGAAGCCCACTCCTTTCTGGGGTACCTCCCTGTAGGCAAAAAGGAGGCATGGTAACAGGATATCCCATCTCCTGCGGAGTTTTTCTGGGAGACCCATAATCATGCCTTTGAGAGTTTTGTTAAATCTCTCCACCAGTTCATTTGTTTGTGGATGATAGGGTGTAGTGAATTTATAAGTTACACCACACTCCTTCCACATGGCCTTTAAGTATGCAGACATGAAATTGCTTCCCCTGTCTGATACTACTTCCTTTGGGAAGCCCACCCTGGAAAATATTCCCAGGAGGGCCTTTGCCACTGCAGGTGCTGTAGTGGTCCTTAAAGGAATTGCTTCAGGATATCTTGTGGCATGGTCCACTACCACCAAGATAAACCATTTGCCTGAAGCAGTAGGAGGGTCAAGGGGGCCAACTATGTCAACCCCTACCCTTTCAAAGGGAACCCAACCACAGGCAGTGGAATAAGGGGTGCCTTTGGAGTGCCACATGTCTTGCCACTGGCTTGACAGGTTTCACAGGACTTACAAAAATGTTTTGTGTCCTCAGACATTCTAGGCCAATAAAACAAGGGAACAAGTCTGTCCCAAGTTTTCATTTGTCCCAGATGCCCAGCTAGGGGAATGTCGTGGGTAAGAGTTAGGAGGAACTTTCTGTACTCCTGAGGAATCACTAATCTCCTGGCAGCTCCAGGTTTAGGATCCCTTGCCTCAGTGTACGAGAGGTTGTCCTCCCAGTAAACTCTGTGAGAGTCACTGACATCCCCATTAGCCTGTTTGACAGCTTGCTGTCTTAGACCCTCTAATGTGGGACAGGTTTGCTGTGCCACACTCAGCTCCTCCCTTGCAGGCCCCCCTTCACCCAAAAGCTCAGCAGTGTCTGCTTCAAGCTCCTCTGGTGTAGGTTCTGCACAGGGAGGGAATTCTTCTTCCTCTGAAGTTGAATCCACTGTAGAGGGAGGGATAGTAGGAAGTGATTTGCTTCTACTAGCCCTAGCTTTTGGGAGCACTTGGTCCATTGTTCCAGGATCCAAGCTTCCCTGTTCTTTTTGCTTTTTGGCCTGAGCCCTGCTTAAAGCAAAAATATGCCCTGGGATGCCCAGCATTGCTGCATGGGCCTCCAACTCCACATCTGACCAAGCTGATGTCTCCAAATAATTTCCTAGTAGACAGTCTACAGGTAAATCTGTGGCTACCACAACTTTCTTTGGACCTGTAACCCCCCCCAGTTGAGATTTACAACAGCCATGGGGTGGCTAAGTGTGTTGTTGTGAGCATCGGTTACTTGGTACTGGTGACCAAGTAGGTGTTGTTCAGGGTGGACCAGTTTCTCTATGACCATAGTCACACTGGCACCAGTGTCCCTGTAGGCCTGAACCTCAACACCATTTATTAGGGGTAGCTGCTTGTACTTATCCATATTAAGGGGACAAGCAATTAAGGTGGCTAAATCAATAGCCCCCTCAGAGACTAACACAGCCTCTGTGGTCTCCCTAACCAGACCAACCCCAACTAAGTTACCAAAAGTGAGCCCAGCTACTCCCTTGGATTGGCTATTAGTAGGTTTGCTCCCACCACCACTGCTATTAGTAGGGACACTAGGTGTAGCAGTAGGGGTTGTAGTGGTAGGAGGCTTGGTGCTTTTCTTTGGACAACTGGGATCTGTTGTCCAATGGCCTTTTACTTTACATAAATAGCACCATGGTTTCTTTTCTTTGTTTTGATTAAAAGAGGATTTGGGCCCACCACCCCCACCAGAGTGTTTTTGTGGGCCTGATGAAGACTCATTTTTAGATTTGTCCCCACCCTTGTCAGAAGACTTACCATCCTTCTTTTTGTTGCCATCTTTGTCACCCCCTGTATGAACTTTTCTGTTCACCCTTGTTCTGACCCATTTGTCTGCCTTCTTTCCCAATTCTTGGGGAGAGGTCAGATCAGAGTCCACCTAGTACTGGTGCAACAAATCAGACACACAATTATTAAGAATATGCTCTCTCAGGATCAAGTTATACAGGCTGTCATAATCAGTAACTTTACTGCCATGTAACCACCCCTCCAAGGCCTTCACTGAATGGTCAATGAAATCAACCCAGTCTTGTGAAGACTCCTTTTTGGTCTCTCTGAACTTTATCCTGTATTGTTCAGTGGTTAAGCCATAACCATCCAGGAGTGCATTCTTAAGAACTGTAAAATTATTGGCATCACTTTCTTTCACAGTAAGGAGCCTATCCCTACCTTTTCCACTAAATGATAGCCATAGGATAGCAGCCCACTGCCTTTGAGGGACATCCTGTACAACACAGGCCCTCTCAAGTGCAGCAAACCACTTATTAATGTCATCCCCCTCCTTATAAGGGGAAACTATCTTATGCAGATTCCTGGAATCATGCTCTTTTGCAGGATGACTATGGGGAATACTGCTGCTGCCACCATGGGTTTCAAAACCCAACTTCTGTCTTTCCTTCTCTAATTCTAAAGACTGTCTATCCAAATCCAGCTGTTGCTTTTTAAGCTTCAGTCTGGTTTGTTCCACCCTCAACTTATTGAGTTCCCTTTCTAACAATCTGTCATCAGGGTTGGTGGGAGGGACATTCCTAGATACAGAGGTATGATGGGAATGAACAGAAGGATACCTGTCCCTTACAGAGGTCACCCTAACAGCTTGGCTGACAGTGTAATGTGAGAGCACATCATCTGGATGATGTGACTCCACCTCAGTACCAACTATGCTAGACTGTCTTGTAATAGGCAGGCTAAGAAGTTTCTTTCCTGAACCTTTTCCTGGGGGAGTCCCTGGATCAGATTGGGAACCATTAGCTACTTTTTCAACAGATGGGGCACTTTTAGCCCTATCTTGTTCTCTAAGCATGTTAAGTAACAATTCCAAGGAAGTATTCTTCCCTACACTCAAACCTCTCTCTATGCAGAGACTCCTTGCTCCTTTCCAGCTAAGGTGATCATATGCAATCTTAGACAGGTCAACATTTTGGCCTGTGCCAGACATTTTTAGAGAGAGTTAAAGTGACAGAAAAAGAGAAAAAAGTTTTCAGAACTTTTTAGAAAGACAGAAAAAAACTTTTTAAACTTTCAAGAACTTTTTGAAAGTTTAGAAGTACTTTTCAGCACTTTTAGAAAAGAGTGAAAAGAGGAAATGCAAAACTTTTTAGCTATGTGTACACACACTGAACTTGTTTTGTATATTTTTCTCTTATGAAAAGTACAGTGACAAGAGTGGTAAGTAGTCTCAAAGCACTTATCCCACCGCCGCACAACCAATGTAGGAGGCTGGACTGGCTTGTAGTGGGTACCAAGGGGTACTTGCACCAGGCCCAGTTATCCCTTATTAGTGTATAGGGTGTCTAGCAGCTTAGGCTGATAGATAATGGTAGCTTAGCAGAGCAGCTTAGGCTGAACTAGGAGACGTGTGAAGCTACTACAGTACCACAAGTGTCACTTGCACAATATCATAAGAAAACACAATACACAGTTATACTAAAAATAAAGGTACTTTATTTTTATGACAATATGCCAAAGTATCTTAGAGTTTACCCTCAGTGAGAGGATAGGAAATATACACAAGATATATGTACACAATACCAAAAATATGCAGTATAGTCTTAGAAAACAGTGCAAACAATGTATAGTTACAATAGGATGCAATGGGAACACATAGGGATCGGGGCAACACAAACCATATACTCCAAAAGTGGAATGCGAACCACGAATGGACCCCAAACCTATGTGACCTTGTAGAGGGTCGCTGGGACTATTAGAAAATAGTGAGAGTTAGAAAAATAACCCTCCCCAAGACCCTGAAAAGTGAGTGCAAAGTGCACTAAAGTTCCCCCAAAGGACAAAGAAGTCGTGATAGAGGAATAATGCAGGAAAGACACAAACCAACAATGCAACAATGATGGATGTCCAATCTAGGGTACCTGTGGAACAAGGGGACCAAGTCCAAAAGTCACAAGCAAGTCGGAGATGGGCATATGCCCAGGAAATGCCAGCTGTGGATGCAAAGAAGCTTCTACTGGACAACAGAAGCTGAGGTTTCTGCAGGAACAAAAAGGGCTAGAGACTTCCCCTTTGGAGGACGGATCCCACTCGCCGTGGAGAGTCGTGCAGAAGTGTTTTTCTGCCGAAAGAATGCCAACAAGTCTTGCTAGCTGCAAATCGTGTGGTAAGCGTTTTTGGATACTGCTATGGCCCAGGAGGGACCAGGATGTCGCAAATTGCGTCAGGAGAGAGAGGGGGCGTCGAGCAAGACAAGGAGCCCTCTCAGCAGCAGGTAGCACCCAGAGAAGTGCCAGAAACAGGCACTACAGGGATGCGTGAAACAGTGCTCACCCGAAGTTACACAAAGGAGTCCCATGTCGCCAGAGACCAACTTAGAAAGTCGTGCAATGCAGGTTAGAGTGCCGTGGACCCAGGCTTGGCTGTGCACAAAGGATTTCCGCAGGAAGTGCACAGGGGCCGGAGTAGCTGCAAAAGTCGCGGTTCCCAGCAATGCAGTCTAGCGAGGTGAGGCAAGGACTTACCTCCACCAAACTTGGACTGAAGAGTCACTGGACTGTGGGAGTCACTTGGACAGAGTTGCTGGATTCGAGGGACCTCGCTCGTTGTGCTGAGAGGAGACCCAAGGGACCGGTAATGCAGCTTTTTGGTGCCTGCGGTTGCAGGGGGAAGATTCCGTCGACCCACGGGAGATTTCTTCGGAGCTTCTAGTGCAGAGAGGAGGCAGACTACCCCCACAGCATGCACCACCAGGAAAACAGTGGAGAAGGCGGCAGGATCAGCGTTACAGAGTTGCAGTAGTCGTCTTAGCTACTTTGTTGTAGTTTTGCAGGCTTCCAGCGCGGTCAGCAGTCGATTCCTTGGCAGAAGGTGAAGACAGAGATGCAGAGGAACTCTGATGAGCTCTTGCATTCGTTATCTAAAGTTTCCCCAGAGACAGAGACCCTAAATAGCCAGAAAAAAGGGTTTGGCTACTTAGGAGAATTGGCCCTGAACAATGTGGGGGCACCTTGGCTAGTGCCAGGGTGCCCTCACACTAAGTAACTTTGCACCTAACCTTTACCAGGTAAAGGTTAGACATATAGGTGACTTATAAGTTACTTAAGTGCAGTGTAAAATGGCTGTGAAATAACGTGGATGTTATTTCAGTCAGGCTGCAGTGGCAGGCCTGTGTAAGAATTGTCAGAGCTCCCTATGGGTGGCAAAAGAAATGCTGCAGCCCATAGGGATCTCCTGGAACCCCAATACCCTGGGTACCTCAGTACCATATACTAGGGAATTATAAGGGTGTTCCAGTAAGCCAATATAAATTGGTGAAATTGGTCACTAGCCTGTTAGTGACAATTTGGAAAGAAATGAGAGAGCATAACCACTGAGGTTCTGATTAGCAGAGCCTCAGTGAGACAGTTAGTCACTACACAGGTAACACATTCAGGCACACTTATGAGCACTGGGGCCCTGGGTTACAGGGTCCCAGTGACACATACAACTAAAACAACAGTGAAAAATGGGGGTAACATGCCAGACAAGATGGTACTTTCCCACAGTGGCTGCTGGGAGGGCGGTGCTGGTACGGGGGTGGCGGCTGTATCTGTAGCTGGGGTGGGCTCAGAAGTGTCTGCCAGCACCAGGGAGCTCCCATTGGAGGAGGTATCCATGTCTGAACCGTCCCCTCCTGCCTCCACCATGGTGCTCCCCTCGCCCTCCATCACAATGGTGCTCTCACCGTCGGTGGATTCGGCCTCCTGGGTCCTCTGGGGTGCAGCTCCCTCCGTCGCCGGTGACTCTGCTCCCCCACCAGATGATGCTAATGCACATAAGGACAGGGTGACAAAACAAAAAGGTGGGGGACACAAAGGATACACTTGGTCAATGGCCCCAACAACACCACTGTTGGCATACATGACACAGTCACACACAGGGAACAGCCCTATGCACTAGACAATGCTCTACCAGTCACATTGCTAGTCACCAGTCCATGGATAGGGTCACCTAACTCCAATTGCAGCATACCTGAGACCCACAGACCCCTGCCAAGTAGTGGATGCCTACTTGCTTGGTTGGAGTACTTTCACATCAGAACCCTGCCCAACATGGGACTGACCCTGCAATGCCAGGCCTGGCCTAGGGGCACCCACAGGGCCAACAACCCCCACCCGGATCCCACCCCCCCAGGCGCAAGTTGTATATTGGGGCAGTGTACTCACCCCCTTGTGGCTGCTCTGATACCCCTAAGCACCCATCCAACTCCGGATAGGCCACCACCAGTATGTGGGCCATCAGGGGGGTCAGGGTTCGATGGGCACCCCTTCCTCTTTGGGAGGCCATCCCCAGCTGGGCCTCTGTGGTCTTCCGTGCCCAGCGTCTCAGGTCCTCCCACTGTTTCCGACAGTGGGAGCTCCACCTGCCGTAGGCCCCAGGGTCCGCATGTCCTTGGTGATGGCATGCCATATACCCTTGTATATGCCCCTTCCCATCCCGATTGCACAGACATGGCCCACCAAACATGCTTCACCCTGCCCAGACCCCACCCACCACCCACCCCCTACATGAGGCCTTCACACACAGCACTCCGAGCATTCACGCACCATGCATCGTACTCACAGTCTACTCACCTGTTGGTCTGGAGGCCCATACAGCATTCGGTACTGGGGTAGGACCCCATCCACCAGTCTTTCCAACTCCGCTGAGGTGAAGGCAGGGGCTCTTTTCCCCAGTCACACGAGCCATGGTCAGTTCCAGACACATGTCACAGCAGCACATGCAGTGTAGGTCCTCCCCTGTTGAAGGTCAGGTAGCAAGGGAGTGAACAGATAGGAAATGGCGGCAACGTCTGCGGTGGTACATACCGTCACCGCCGGCGTACATCACCATTGGCCACTGAACCCCATAGGGCCCAATGTTAACCAATGAGGAGTTGCACAGCGGTTTTCTACCTCCTCCCGCAACGGCGCACAACGGCAGCGGAATTACCTCATTTCCACCTCTCCCTCCATACAGGACAGACGGATGCCATTTCAGGGAGGGGCAGGCCATGGATCCTAACTGCGTCACAGTACACAAATGCACCATTCGGACATCTCATACAAAATACGATTACAACCACATCATGCATTGAACTGTAGTGTTTGGAATTAAGAGTGTTTGGAATTAAACTATTTTATGCAATAGTTTGCAACCGCTGCGGATGAATAGGAGATAGAGACATCCCCTCTGTGTACAGACCCCTGGTGGACTTGGCAACTATGGAGGACAGGCACATTATCCTCACCTATAGACTTGACATGGCTACAATCATGGAGCTGTGTGACCAATTGGAGCCTGACCTAATCTCTGCTATCCATCACCCCACCGGGATCCCCCCTCTTGTGCAAGTGCTACCAGTGCTCCATTTCTTGGCAACTGGCTCCTTCCAAGTGAGAGTGGGCTTGGCAGCAGGAATGTCTTAGCTAATGTTCTCAATAGTGCTAACCAGAGTGTTGTCTGCCCTGATTAAACATATGTGAAGCTACATCGTTTTCCCCCAGGTGGAGGATTTGGCCAAAGTGAAAGCTGATTTCTATGCAATGGGACATATCCCCAACATTATTGGGGCTATTGATGGAACACATATTTCATTTGTCTCCCCTCCCTGGCAAAATGAACAGGTGTTCAGAAATCGAAAGAGCTTTCACTCCATGAATGTGCAGATGGTGTGCCTGGCGGACCAGTACATCTCCACGTGAAATGCAAAGTATCCTGGGTCTGTGCATGATGCCTCTATCCTGAGGAATAGCAGCATCCCAAATGTGATGGCTCAACTCCGGAGACACAGAGTGTGGCTAATAGGTGAGCCCTGGGTCCCACCCAGTATATGATGGTGTATGGGTATGGTGTAGGCCCTAAGGGTTAGTGTGCGGTGTAGGAGGCTGGCCTGTTTTGCAGTGGGTACCTTAGGTACTTCCACCTTATACCAGGTCCAGTTATCCCTTATTAGTGAAGTAGTAGTGCTCCAGCAGCTTAGGCTCATAGAGGTAGCTATAGCAGAGCAGTTTAGGCTGAACTAGGAGACATGCAAAGCTCATGCAATACTACTTATAGTTACACTGTACTTATACACAAGTAAAGACAATACTCAGTGTTACCAAAAATAAAGATAGTTTATTTGGGGAACACTGTACCAAAAATATCCTAGAGGCACTACTCCTTCTGGAGGTAAGTATTATACACAATATATACACTAGACACCAAAATTAGACAAATAATTAGTCATAGGATAATGCAGACAATAGGAAATGCTATAGAAAGCAATGGGAGAAAATAGGTCTGGGGCAACACAAACCATATACTAAGAAAATGGAATGCGAATCACAAATTCCCCCTAGACAAGTGTAGTGTGTGCAGAATCACTGGGAGAGTAAGAATACAGTACAGGCAAGTAAGAGCCCAGAAAAGCAGGAGTAAAGTACTGCAAGTTTCCTTATTACACACTACACCTCGTGATATGGATTATTACAGTAACCAACCAAGTCTGCAAACAACAGCTGCTGGATTCCTGGTCCTGAAGACCTGCAAAAGAAGGGGACCAAGTTCAGAAGTCGAAAGAAGTTCCAGGAAGGACAGGAGCCCCTGCCAATCTAGAAGAAGGCACAAAAGAAGAGTCCCCGGTTGGACGAAGACTGCAGGAATGCACCCTAGGAATATGCCAGCAGGTTCCTGCATGATGCAAAAGATGTCCCACAATGTGAAGATGGATGCAGACGTGATTTCATGTTGGAAATCGCCAACAAGCCTTGGGTAAGACAAATGTGGGTTTTACATCAAAATGGCGCTGGCTGGACCCAGGAGGGACCTGGGAGCCTCAACTCTCTGTGAGGAGGAAGAGGGGGCTCTCAGCACTTTAGAGAGCCCTCTGGATGCCAGACAGCACCCACGGGAGTCCCAGGACATGGGGACAAAGGAGGTGCAAAATGTGGTTGGTGCAGCACTACAAAGAAGGGTCCCATGCCACTGGAGGTCAACTCAGTGAATTGAGCATCGCAGCATACAGTGCTGAGGACCTGGGCGAGGCTATGCAAGAAGGAATTTTCCAGATTTGGAATTGGGGGACAATTCCATGATCTTAGACATGTTAGATGGCCATATTCAGAGTTATCATTGTGAAGCTACATATAGGTATTGACCTAAATGTAGTGCACATGTGTAATGGGGTCCACGCACTCACAAAATCCGGGGAAATGGCCCTGAACTATGTGGGGGCACCTTTGCTAGTGCAAGGGTGCCCTCACACTTAGAAACTTTGCACCTAACCTTCAGCAAGTGAATGTTAGACATAGAGGTGACTTATAAGTTGCTTAAGTGTAGTGAAAATGACTGTGAAATAGTGTGTGCACTATTTCACGCAGGCTGCAGTGGCAGTCCTGTGTAAGGGTTGTCTGAGCTCCCTATGTGTGACAAAAGAAATGCTGCAGCCCATAGGGATCTCCTGGAACCTCAATACCCTGGGTACCTAGGTACAATATACTAGGGACTTATAAGGGGTGGTCCAGTATGCCAATTGAAATTGATAAATGAAGTCACTGGCCTACAGTGATAAATTTAAAAGCAGAGAGAGCATAAGTACTGAGGTTCTGATTAGCAGAGCCTCAGTGACACAGTTAGGCACTACAAAGACATACACATTAGGCCATAAATTATGAGCACTGGGGTGGGGTCCTGACCAGCAGGATCCCAGTGAGGCAAGCAAACACACTGACATATAGGTTTTTATCTATGAGCACTGGGGTCTTGACTAGCAGGATCCCAGTGTCACAGTAAAAACACACTGACACACACTCACATACAGGCCAAAAGTGGGGGTCACCATGCTAGAAAGAGGCTACTTTCTCACATGGCGGACTTGTGTGTGTGGCTGTATCGTGACGGATTGGTATGTGTGTGTCATAATATGCTTGGCGGTTATAAGCGGCGGCGGCGTTATGTTAGCGGCAGTTGGCATGGCGGTAAGTGGCATTAACCGCCAATGTCATAATGAGGGACTAAGTATTCTATAGGGGCTTCCCCCAGGGTTGTTAAGACACTTATGAAAGTCTGAATTTCAAAAGTCTGAGGGGTCTCTGCTTGGAAAGAAGCTTAGGGATTGGGAAGAACTTTAATAAGGAACTTCTCTTGAATCTCCTCTTACAAGATGGCCAGGAGCATCCTAATGGTCAGGTACAATCAGAAGGGGAGGTAGAGGGAGATTCTACTCAGGTAGATTCAGGAGAGTGTCCTGAAGATCCAGGAGAGGGTCCTTCTACAGATCTTTCACTTAACAAACCTCTTAGTGTAGCTCGTAGTGGGAAGGGGTCACACACAGGTAGGGCACCCTTCACACCTAGAGGCC
Organism: Pleurodeles waltl; assembly: GCF_031143425.1. NCBI lineage: Eukaryota > Metazoa > Chordata > Amphibia > Caudata > Salamandridae > Pleurodeles > Pleurodeles waltl. The sequence continues at coordinate 392,130,313 of NC_090450.1, forward strand.
AGGTCACTAGAGTAACTCAAGTTAGGGAAAGGACAACCTCTGCTCATTCCCATGTCGCTTCTGTGTCGGAAGTGTCCCACACATCCAACCCTGAGGACCAGTTCCTAGATAGGGAACTCAAAAAGCTGAGGTTGGAGGAGGCCAGAGTGAGGCTGCAGCAGCAACAGTTGGCCTTAGATAGGGAATCCCTAGCTGTGAAATGAAAAGACAGGGGTTAGGGTTAATTCCCCATGGTGGCAGCAGCCGAAGTTTCAGAAGTTCCAGTGTTAGAGAAAACACATTTGATTCTAGAAACCTGCACAAGATTGGGGGGACAAGGAGGGGGATGACGTATACAAGTGGTTTGCTGCACTTGAGAGGGCCTGTAAAGTTCATAGGGTCACTCAGGTACAGTGGGCTGTTATCCTGTGGTTGTCTTTTTCTGGCAAGAGGAGAGATTGACTCCTTACTGTTAGAGAAGATGACTCAGACAATTACAATGTTCTGAAAACTGCATTTTAGGAAAGTACCACCTTGCCTGGCATGTTACCCCCATTTTTACTTTACTTGTGTGTCAGTTTGTTTTTGCCTGTCTCACTGGGATCCTGCTAGCCAGGACCCCAGTGCTCATAGTTTGTGGCCTAAATGTGCTCCCCGGGTGGTGCCTAACTGTGTCACTGAGACTCTGCTAACCAGAATCTCTGTGCTTATGCTCTCTCTGCTTTTAAAATTGTCACTGCAGGCTAGTGACCATTTTCACTACTTCTGATTGGCACACTGGAACACCCTTAAAATTCCCTAGTATATGGTACCTAGGTACCCAGGGTATTGGGGTTCAAGGAGATCCCTATGGGTTGCAGCATTTCTTTTGCCACCCATAGGGAGCTCAGACAATTCTTACACAGGACTGCCACTGCAGCCTGAGTGAAATAATGTCCACGTTATTTCACAGCCATTTTACATTGCACTTAAGTAACTTATAAGTCACCTATATGTCTAACCCTCACTTGGTGAAGGTTAGGTGCAAAGTTACTAAGTGTGGGGGCACCCTGGCACTAGCCAAGGTGCCCCCACATTGTTCAGGGCAATTTCCCTGGACTTTGTGAGTGCGGGGTCACCATTACACACGTGCACTACACTACATATAGGTCAATACCTATATGTAGCTTCACAATGGTAACTCCAAATATGGCCATGTAGCATGTCTAAGATCATGGAACTGTCCCCCCATACCGAATATGGTATTGGGGTATCAATCCCATGCATCCCCGGGGCTCCAGCATGGACCCTGGGTACTGCCAAACTAGCTCTCTGGGGTTTTCACTGCAGCTACCGTTGCTGCCAACCTACAAACAGGCTTCTGCCCTCCTGGGGTCTGGGAAGCCCAGACCCAGGAAAGCAGAACAAAGGATTTCCTCTAAGAGAGGGTGTTACACCCTCTCCCTTTGGAAATAGGTGTTAAGGGCTGGGGAGGAGTAGCCTCCCCCAGCCTCTGGAATTGCTTTGAAGGGCACAGATGGTGCCCTCCTTGCATAAGCCAGTCTAAACCTGTTCAGGGATCCCCCAGCCCCTGCTCTGATGTGAAACTGGATAAAGGAAATGGGAGTGACCACTACCCTGTCCATCACCACCCCAGGGGTGGTGCCCAGAGCTCCTCCAGTGTATCCCAGACCTCTGCCATCATGAATGCAGAGGTGTGAGGGCACAGTGGAGGCCTCTGACTGGGCAGTGACAGCAGGTGACGTCAGAGACCCCTCCTGATAGGTGCCTACCTGGTTAGGTGGCCAATCCTCCTCTGAGGGCTATTTAGGGTCCCTCCTGTGGGTTTCTCGTCAGATAACGAATGCAAAAGCTCACCAGAGTTCCTCTGCATCTCCCTCTTCGACTTCTGCCACGGATCGACCGCTGACTGCTCCAGGACGCCTGCAAAGCTGCAACAAAGTAGCAAGGCGACTAGCAGCAACATTGTAGCGCCTCATTCTGCCGGCTTTCTCAAATGTTTCCTGGTGGTGCATGCTCCGAGAGCTGTCTGCCTTGACCCTGCACTGGAACCCAAGAAGAAATCTCCCGTGGGTCAACGGAATCTTCCCCCTGGTAACGCAGGGGCCAAAGTTCTGCTTCACTGGTCCCCTGAGTCCCATCTCACCTTGACGAGCGTGGTCCCTGGAACACAGGAGCTGGATCCAAGAGACCCCGACAGCCCAGTGGTCCTTCTGTCCAAATTTGGTGGAAATAAGTCCTTGCCTCCCCACGCCAGACAGTAATCCTGTGTACTGCGTAATCTGCAGCTGATAGGGCTTCTGTGCACTTTTGCAAGGAATCATTCCTGCACAGCATAGCCCAGGTCCCCAGCACTCTGTCCTGCATTGCTGAACTCGCTGAATTGACCACTGGCTTCGTGGGACCCTCCCTTGTAGTGTTGAGTTGACCGCCGTGCTCAGATTTCTTGAATGCCTGTCCAAGTGCCTCAGTGGGTGCTGTCTGCTTCTGCATGGGCTCTCTGTGCTGCTGAGCGCCCCCTCTGTCTCCTCCTCCAAGGGGCGACCTCCTGGTCCTTCCTGCGCCCTGGCAGCACCCATTTTCTTCAACCATGACCTTGGCTGCTAGCAAGGCTTGTTTGCAGTCCTTCTGTGTGGAAACAACTCTGCAACCTCCAGCACGCTGTGGGACATCTTCTGTGCAAAGGAGAAGTTCCTGGCATCTTCCGTTGTTGCAGAAACTTCAGCTTCTTTCACCAGGAGGCAGCCCTTCTGCATCTTCATCGGGGGTTTAGTGGGCTCCCGTCCCCCCTTGACACTTTCGTGACTCTTGGACTTGGTCCCCTTCCTTTAGAGGTCATCAGGTCCAGGAATCCGTCTTCAGTGGTTTGCATTCAGTTGTTGCGTTTGCAGAATCTCCTATCACGACTTTAGTGTGTTTCTGGTGAAGTAGGGTAACTTTACTCCTACTTTTCAGGGTCGTGGGGTGGGGTATCTTGGACACCCTTAGTGTTTTCTTACACTCCCAGTGACCCTCTACACACTACACTAGGCCTGGGGTCCATTTGTGGTTCGCATTCCACTTTTAGAGTATATGGTTTGTGTTGCCCTAGTCCTATTGCATCCTATTGTATTCTACAGTGTTTGCACTACTTTTCTAACTGTTTACTTACCTGATTTTGGTTTGTGTGTATATGTTGTGTATTTTACTTACCTCCTAAGGGAGTATATCCTCTGAGATACTTTTGGCATATTGTCATAAAAATAAAGTACCTTTATTTTTAGTAACTCTGAGTATTGTGATTCTTATGATATAGTGCTATATGATATAAGTGGTATAGTAGGAGCTTTGCATGTCTCCTAGTTCAGTCTAAGCTGCTCTGCTATAGCTACCTCTATCAGCCTAAGCTGCTAGAACACTACTAATGTACTAATAAGGGATAACTAGACCTGACCTGGCACAAGGTGTAAGTACCATCAGGTACCCACTATAAGCCAGGCCAGCCTCCTACATGCATTCTTGGATGGATTTGGCTTAGCCACTGAACAATATAGGATTAAGTTCAGAGAAACCGGAAAAGAGTTTTCACAGGATTTGATAGACTTTGTGGACTGTTCAGTTAAGGCCTTAGGAGGTTGGTTATATGGCAGTAAGGTGTCTGATTATGAAAGCTTATACAATCTGATCTTGAGAGAGCATTTTCTTAACAATTGAGTGTCTGATTTGTTGCACCAATATCTTGTGGACTCAGATCTGACCTTGAGGAAATTCGATTTTTAATACGATCGTATCGACCCGCCATTTTGTGGCCCGCCGCCATTTTATGTTGCCTTCACTCAGGCAGCACAGCGAACGAAGTCCATTCTGCCTTTTCTGCTTATTCTGCAACATGGTGTTCAAAACAGTCTTCTGCCTCTATCTTTACAAGGCTGGTATTAAGGTCTGACCGAGTACACTAATCCCTGTCTGGTTTTCTAATCCTTGTTTCAACTATCTGTAGGCTCACACTATTCTCCGCCGATCTTATCTTATCGTCTGGCCTTCGCTGTCCTTTGCTAGTATTCTCTCATTTCACAACTGTCCTCCAAACGCACACAAACTTATCGCACCACATGCAACTTCGTTGTGGATCGGTTAATGAATTAGTTCAAGGGAGGGGTGACAAACACAGCTGGAGGGGAGGCAACCTTAAGTCACTTGATACTTTGTTTTCCAATTCCTTCTATTGGTGCTGTCTTGTTTTCCGACATTTCTATTGGCTCTGTTCTATCTTTACATTATTCTTACTGGCTCCTTTCTATGTGTTCTGGGAGTGTATGTAGTTAATAAATGTTTTTATACGGTATATAAGATTGTGCGCCACAAAGTAAAGTGGCAGTCTCCTGAGAACATACCTTGTGTACTTCTTGGACAACTGTACTAGCTGCAGCTAATAAAATCTGATCTTTTACGCCTGACAGAGTGTCCCGTGTCTCTGTTAGTTGAGGCAGGTGAATCCAAGGAGATTTCAGGCGTACCCTGCGCCGCCAGGCCCATAAGGTTCTGGTTCTTCAACTGGCGCCCAACGTGGGGCGGCTTCAGCGGTACCGGTTCTGCCTGAAGGTCGTGAGGAACCCCGCAAGAAAATTCTGGAGGAATCGCGAGCCACGTCAAGCGACCCCTGTATGTCGAAGTGGTCCGAAGGTCTTTTTCAGCGCGGTTACTCCTTCCTGACGGCTACTGACGACTGCTGCCCTGACTGCCGTCCTGCCTTGGCCCTTTCTTTGATGATGTATGGTAAAGCGAGACGATAGACGGGCCTCTGTTGGTGTAAGAAGACATCCTTAGTTAAGTATTTGGTGGGTCGCACCCACAAATTTTGGTCTTTGTTTTGTCCTTAGGTTCTTAGATTTGGCCATTGCAGTGGCCAAAGCCGAGGGGTAAGTGCATTTGTGCTGTGTAAACTGAAAGTTTTACCCCCTTGATGTTTGTGAACAGCCAGTAAAAATCGTGAGATGTCTGGTCTGACTAAGTTTGGAAAACTTTGTTGCTTTGGTTGTAATAGGGACTCCCAGCTTGAGGACTCCTGTCCGATTCCTTCGGTTGGAACTCCCACATATGAGCTCTATTCTAAACATGGTGTTGGTCCTATTGCCTTTAATAAGACATGGACCCGATATACAAAGAAAGATGGTGTTTTAAAATGGCCAGAAAATGGTAGTTTCGAAACTGATGTGCTAGATAATTTAGAAGCAACGTTATTTAAAAGAAAAGCCCGGCCGGCAATGTTTGACTCTTTTCGCCTTTGGCGTAAGGAAGCCAAACAGAGAGAAATTAAACAAGCGAAACGAGATAGGAAAACAAAGGGAATGACGATTATACAGGCTGCTCAGCAATTCAAAGATGATGAAATAGATAATGCAATGGAAATTTCAGACAGACAGCATCGAATGGCAATAGATAAATGCTATCCGACGTTGCCTATCTCTTCCCTTGATAAAAGAAAAGATTTTGAGGAAGATTCCTTAATGTCCCACTTATTGAAATTGCCTCCGCCCTATGTACAAGGTGCTAATGCACCCCCGATGTTACAGCCTGTTCAGCCGCCAGTTGTGCTTCCGCCTGCTCCAGCTTTTCCACATTTGCCTCCTCAAGTATTGCCTATGCCAGCTTTGCCTTTAACTCCTTTGCCTTCTGCTCCTTTGGCAATTCCTAATGCTCCTTTTGTTAATTCACCTAATACCTTGTCCCCTATCCTTATGTCAAATTCTCCATCTACGCGTAAGCGATTTACCGATACTGTCTCTGGTCTCTTATCACCTTTCTTTGAAGCTTTAAATGTGTCTCCAGCTTTTTCTCGAAGACAGTCTCGTAGTCAATTCCCAGACTCCGAAGAGCGAGAAAAATTGGACTCACTTGCTTGTAGATGGATCAAGAAGGGTCCCCAATATAGTACGTCTGATATTATGTCCACCTTTCTGCAATGGAATGCACCTACGCAGAGATATGTTTTTAAAGTTATGTGCGATACTCTCGCTAAAGAATGGGAGGATATGAATTTGGGTTCGGTCCCACAGGATTTGTTAGATGTTCAGGCTGACTTTGACAAAGGACTTATTGTGGGTCCTAAGGTTGAAAACGCTGTCAGAACACTTATTTCTTTCAGATCCTTATTGTTCTCACAGACTTTTCCTGATTCTGATCCTTCAGTTAGGACAGCACTGAAAAACTATCCCATGAGAGAGGTTTCTCCAATATGGAAGGAAGAAGTTGCAGCAGCAGGTGCTAATCCAGCTATTCCTGCGCATTTTCAGCGCATATGGATACATGTCCCCTGGAAAAGGTCTGAAGTTTTAGCACTTAAACAGTCACTACCAGATTCACGCAAAAATCCTGCTGGTTACTATAAAGAGTTGTCGCAAACAGTTGATGCATGTACTATGAATCTAGCAGATATTGACATGTTGATGGGAAATGTAGTTCCACAGACAATATGGGCTAAAATTCGTAGAGAGGATCACGCTCAAGAATTAGGCGGCGATTGGAACGCTATTATTGCCGCAGATAGAGGTCAAGTAGGTGGTGCAAAGCCCGACGCTTTGATCTCAGAACTCCCTGGTAGGATTATTACATTAATGAAAACAATGATGCCTGCTTTGAGAGTTAATTGGGATAAGCTAGCAGCATGTAAACAAAAGAAAGATGAAAGTGTTTCCGATTTCTTTACCCGATTTGAGGAGACATTCATTGATCACAGTGGTCAAGATATGGCTACAGAAGGGGGACAGCGATTATTTGTGGATAAGTTCGTATATAACTTGCTTCCTGAACTATCACACAAGCTAAAAGACTCCGAGAGTTCATGGGCAGTTTCTTCTTCCGCCCAGATATTGGCTACTGCACAATATTATGAAAATAGAGACAAAGAAGAAAGGGAAAAACAAGAGAAAAAGACGAAAGAATTAAAAACTAAAGTTCTCTTGCAACAGGCTTATCCTCCTCGTTATGTTCAGCCTCAGTTTCAACAGCCTCCGCAGTTTCAGAGGTTGTATCAAAAGCCTGAACCATTCATTCCAAGACCTTTGCTAGGTCCCAATCAATGTGCTTATTGTAGGGAGGAAGGTCATTTTAAGAACAGTTGTCCGGCATTGTTGCAGCGTAATGGAGCAACATCTGCTTCACGAGGTCGTGGTGGTTCTCAGTCAGCAAATAGAGGTAGAGGTCGAGGTGTGTTAACCCAAGGGCAGCGTTCTTTTGTTCCTCCAAATTCCGGAAATTACTTTGACCAGCAAAATGTTAGGTCTACACAGTATTACAGTGAGGATCAGTATATTGAAGGAGGGAATGAAAGTCTTCATTTTGAATAGGACAGCCATGGACAAAGTAAGGGGGTTACGTCAATTCCAGTGGATCAGAATGGACCTTATGTTAATGTCACTACAATGGGTGTTTCAGAGCCATTTCTTTTAGATACTGGTGCCATGAGAAGCTCTATCATTCATTCTAAACTCCCTGGCGCACCTTTGTCTGGCTTAACGAATGTATCTGTAGGATTTTCTGGCGCCCCTGTTCGCAATCCAGTTTCTTGCCCTTTGCCTGTTTCAATAGGCCCTTATGATTTAGAAGCTCCGCTTCTTCTGACGAATGGTTGTGGTGAAAATCTGTTGGGTTTAGATCTATTAAAAAGAATGCATGCTACAATATATTGTTCACCTTCTGGTGTATACCTCACTCTAGGACAGAAAATGACTAGTCCAATGTACTTATCAAAAGATCAATTCCCACCTGAATTGCTTTCTCTTCCCGAAACGCTTTGGGCTACGGGTCCGAATGACGTTGGTTGTCTTGAGATCCCACCTTATGTTGTTACTCTTAAGCCCAATGCTGAAATGCCACGTATTCCGCAATACAGAATCTCTACTGAAGGTGAGAAAGCACTTCTGGAAATTGTCCATGATTTGATTCAGAAGGGTGTGGTTGAGGAAACGAGAGGAAATACATGTAACAGTCCTGTTCTTCCGGTTCTTAAACGCACTGATCCTTCTCAGCCTCCTGTTTATCGTTTTGTAATTGATCTTCGGGAGGTAAACAAGATTGTCGTACCGCAGTTTCCTGTAGTCCCAGATATCACTGCTCTGTTGACGATGATACCTTCTACAGCGACTTGGTTTTCAGTTATCGATTTAAAGAATGCTTTCTTTAGTATTCCCATCGCCGAAGAGAGTAGAGATATTTTTGGTTTTTTCCTCGGAGGCCGAAGCTTCCGGTTTAAACGCGCACCTCAAGGTTATTGTGAAAGTCCCTCTGTTTACAGTCAAGCTCTAAAATGTCATCTTGATGCTTTTTCCTTACCGTCCGGTGCCGCTCTCATTCAGTACATGGATGACTTATTAGTTGCCGCTGATTCAGAGGAGATTTGCAAAAACGTGACCGTTGCACTGTTGCGTCATTTGTTTGATCTGAATCACAAGGTTTCTCCTTCTAAATTACAATATGTCTGTCTCGAGGTGACTTATTTGGGTCTTCTCTTGTCAAAGGAGGGACGACGATTGACCCCCGAACGAATTCAGGCAATTGCACAAATGTCAGTGCCATCCACACAAAGAGAGGTACGTGCCTTTTTGGGCATTACTTCTTATTGTAGACAGTGGATTCCGAGTTTCTCTTTATTGGCTAAACCGCTGTTGGCGCTAACTTTAAAAGATACGCCTCAGCCTCTTCCGTGGACTGACGAATGTCAGAAGAGTTTTACTGATTTGCGTATTGCTTTGTGTTCTGCTCCTGTATTGGGTACTCCTGATTACAGTAAGCCCTTTACGCTCTATGTCCACGAAAGAGAGGGTTGTGCATTGTCAGTCTTAACGCAGTGTTTTGGAGATCAACAGCGACCATGCGCATATTTCTCAGCTACGTTAGATCCAGTAGCTAAAGCATTGCCTATTTGTCTTAAGGCGACAGCGGCAGCAGCAATTTCTATTCGACAGTCTGCTGGAGTAGTGCTAGATAATACTCTCATTGTTATGGTGCCACATGCAGTGGATATTTTACTAAATAGGACAAAAACGCAGCATCTTACGAGTGCTCGGTTGTCCGGATATGAGCTGACGCTTTTGACTAGTCACATACACATCAAACGATGTAATACCATGAATCCAGCTACTTTGTTGCCTCTTCCAGAAGAGAGAGATGTCTCTGAACAGCATGATTGTTTTCTCCCTACTGAAGAAGAGACTAAGGGTAGAATTGACCTAAAAGACACGCCATTGGTGAATCCAGATGGAACACTATGGGTAGATGGTTCTTGTTTCAAGCTACCGAATGGAGATACAGCTTCAGCCTACGCTATTACTACTTTGCATACGATTGTGGAGACAGCACGCATTAGACATAATTCAGCTCAGGCAGCTGAATTGATAGCCTTAACTAGAGCGTGTGTGTTATCCAAAGGAAAAAGAGTAAACGTGTACACTGATAGCCAATACGCTTTTGGTGTAGCGTTTAACTTTGGGCGCTTATGGAAGGAAAGAGGATTCTTTACTTCCCATGGCACTAAGATACAACATGGTCAATTAGTGACTGAACTTCTTGAGTCACTTACAATGCCTACTCAGATAGCGATCGTGAAGTGTAGTGCACACAAAAAGATTGTGGACGATGTTGGTCGAGGAAATGCATTTGCAGATGAGGTAGCGAAAAAGACAGCCAGAGACAACACAAGTCGAATGTATGTTGTAGGTCCCGCAAACTGCGTAAGAGAAAAGGGAATGTGTGAAGATACAGTAGAGAGTGTGAAATCAATTCAAGGAGAGGCTACGGAGAATGAGTTGAGAAAGTGGAAGGAAAGTACAGGAATGTTAGATGAGATGGGATGTTGGGTTGAATTATCAGAACATCAACGTTGGCTGTTACCAGATGCTTATGTACTACCTGTAGTTACTATGGCACATGGTCCAGCTCACCTAAGTGCAAAAGGAATATGTAAACTTCTGGCTCCAGTGTGGCAAAATGAGGGGATCCCAAAGTGTGCAAATAATGTAGTAAAACATTGTATTGTTTGCTTGATGTACAATCCGGGAAAGGGAACCCCAACTCCAGCAGGTCATTTTGCTCCTCCAACATATCCATTTGAGGTGTTGCAGATCGATTATATTCACATGGAACGATGCAACAATCTCAAATATGGTCTGGTGGTAGTATGTGCTTTTTCTAGATGGGTAGAAGCCTACCCTCTGAAGGACAATACTGCTTTATCAACTGCCAAAATACTTTTGAAAGAATTCTTCCCTAGGTTTGGTTTGCCGCGCATTGTCTGGAGTGACAATGGGAGCGAATTTGTGGGTCAAGTCATGCAAAAAGTTTGTGCAGGTCTTGGCATAAAACAGAAGTTCCACGCGGCGAATCACCCACAGTCGGCTGGTTTAGTAGAATGCTACAATGGAACCTTGAAGCTTAAAATTGCTAAGGTGCAAGCTAGCACAGGACTTAATTGGCCTGATGCTTTACCATTGGCTCTTCTGTCCACCAGAACAGCAGTACACTCTCGTTTGGGGCTTAGCCCTTACGAAGTGATATTTGGTCGCCCAGCTAATGTATGGGGAGTTCCTCGCCCTAAGAAATACTCAGACTTGCCATACCCGATGTTGATTGACTACTTGCATGACCTTACAACTAAATTGCGTGTTCTTCATCAACAGGTTCAGAGTGCTCTACCAGAGGCTTCCACAGACCCAGGTCATTCCATCCGACCAGGTGATTGGGTCTGCACGAAAAATTTCCAGCGACAGAGAAATTTGGAGCCCAGATGGAGAGAGCCACGCCTGGTTCTTTTGACCACAAGAACAGCAGTTAAAGTCGAAGGAAAGAAAAACTGGGTGCATGCCGTGCACTGCAAGAAAGTGCCTTTGCCCTTGCCTTTCGATCAGTGGGTCCGTAGAGGCATCAGTGACTCTGAAAGTGAGAAAGTTCCGCAATTTGTACCATTCAGTGATGCGCGTCTAATTGGAACACTTTCTGAGAAAGAGGACGACGACATCCTTCAAGAAGCAATACCATCGCATCGACGCTTGAACACGACAAATCCAGGAGCATTGTTTCAAAACCAGACTGCCTCTGGACAGGAACGCTATAATTTGAGACCAAGACCAAAGAACCTGTAAATTTCTCTCCTATGTAGTACTCTATCCCGGTTGCAGGGTCACGGTAGGAGTCTTAGTTATGACCTGAGTAAGTGGCAATAGGCCTGCAGGACCTCACAGTGTCATAGGACGGTAGATAATCGTGACTACAGTGATTGAGGAAGATTGCCGTGAGCATCCACTTAGAAAGATGGAGGCTACATTAGATAAAAGAGAAAGTAAAAATGTAAAGAATAATTGTAAAGAAATATATAGTCGTTGTAGTATTGCTCTATGCGTCATTATATTGTCGTGTATTCTTTTGGCATCTGTAAACTGGATCATTATTACTCTGCAGCAAAAAGTTGTCTCTTCTCCTACCTCTACATCTTCTTCTACTATCTCTCCGCACCTATTTCACACTCTTCCCCAGCATGAACTCATCAGAAGAACTGAATACTTTAACAATTCCTTCGTCCAGTTGTTACATCAACATCAGTTAGTGATCAATACAACTGACTGTTGGGTGTGTGGACTCATACCACATACGGTAGAAAAAGGAATGCCATATTTAGTTCTTCCATTCTCCTATGAAGGTTCCGCTTGGGCTTATTTTGTCATTTTCAATAATGCATATCAAAGTAAAATTAAACAACCTGTCAGTTCACATAGTGTTGGTTCAGATTTCAGTCATAGTTTATTGATAAAGGGAATGGTAGCTATGGCTAAAATCATGGAAAAAAGTGAAGCTTCCATAGATGAAAGAAAAGCATATACCAATTGGAACATAACTAATTACATTTCCAGCCTCAATGATAAGATTGAGCAAGGAAAATCTCCTCCGATACGGGTCATACCCCAACAAGGAAATTTCTGTCTGCAAATAAATGGTAGAACTCCAAACACCGGACAAAGAGAAAGTTTATGTTCCCATACATATGTTTATTCAGCCCTGAATTCACTGCCGTTAGTACCATCTCAAGGTACATACTTCGTTTGCCACGATAGGGCTTATACATGGTTGCCAGCTGATTTCTCTGGTACTTGTTATATAGCCTTTCTTCTTCCCCCTACATACACCGCTCCTGCGAACCATCATAAAAATAGATATGGCAGAGGGATTGTGGATTCGAAAGACACAGCAGGACAAGAGGGAGGAGATTTCCTCAAAGGATTTCTTCCCTTCTGGGGTCCAATGGCCAACAGCAGAAATATAAGGCAATTGGTTCGTGTCGTAGAAACCACCATAGACATCACTGTAGGAGCTTTAAGTAACATTACAGCTGAACTACAGGCTGATCGTCTTATGACCTTGCAGAACCGTGTTGCCTTAGACTTTGTTCTTGCGGATCGTGGTGGAGTATGCAAATTGATCGGATCAAGTTGCTGTATTTTCATACCTAATGACGCTCCGACAGTATACCAAGCTATCTCTAAGTTACACATAATCTCTGAGTCGATTCATCAGGACGAAGGAGATTGGTCCTTTTCAGAGTGGTTTTGGGGATTACTGTCCAAATGGGGTTGGAAGGTATTGACATTCTTTGGAGTAATTTTAGCTTATATATTCTCTTGTTGTCTTTGTATGCACTGCGGTCCTGCCGTCTGCAACCTATGTGCTACTGCATGTATTCCCAAACCCAAGTCACAAAGAACAGAGAATATCAAAATGATGGTACAGCAACAGCTTGATGACCTCATGGCCATAGACATCGACTCAGATTAACATGAGTTTGTGTATCTTGCCTGAGTTCTGGCAAAAGGAGGGTCTGAGGAAATTCGATTTTTAATACGATCGTATCGACCCGCCATTTTGTGGCCCGCCGCCATTTTATGTTGCCTTCACTCAGGCAGCACAGCGAACGAAGTCCATTCTGCCTTTTCTGCTTATTCTGCAACATGGTGTTCAAAACAGTCTTCTGCCTCTATCTTTACAAGGCTGGTATTAAGGTCTGACCGAGTACACTAATCCCTGTCTGGTTTTCTAATCCTTGTTTCAACTATCTGTAGGCTCACACTATTCTCCGCCGATCTTATCTTATCGTCTGGCCTTCGCTGTCCTTTGCAAGTATTCTCTCATTTCACAACTGTCCTCCAAACGCACACAAACTTATCGCACCACATGCAACTTCGTTGTGGATCGGTTAATGAATTAGTTCAAGGGAGGGGTGACAAACACAGCTGAAGGGGAGGCAACCTTAAGTCACTTGATACTTTGTTTTCCAATTCCTTCTATTGGTGCTGTCTTGTTTTCCGACATTTCTATTGGCTCTGTTCTATCTTTACATTATTCTTACTGGCTCCTTTCTATGTGTTCTGGGAGTGTATGTAGTTAATAAATGTTTTTATACGGTATATAAGATTGTGCGCCACAAAGTAAAGTGGCAGTCTCCTGAGAACATACCTTGTGTACTTCTTGGACAACTGTACTAGCTGCAGCTAATAAAATCTGATCTTTTACGCCTGACAGAGTGTCCCGTGTCTCTGTTAGTTGAGGCAGGTGAATCCAAGGAGATTTCAGGCGTACCCTGCGCCGCCAGGCCCATAAGGTTCTGGTTCTTCAACCTCTCCCCAAGAATTGGGAAAGAAGGCTTGTAGGAGGCTGGACTGGCTTGTAGTGAGTACCAAGGGGTACTTGCACCTTGCACCAGGCCCAGTTATCCCTTATTAGTGTATAGGGTGTCTAGCAGCTTAGGCTGATAGATAATGGTAGCTTAGCAGAGCAGCTTAGGCTGAACTAGGAGACGTGTGAAGCTACCACAGTACCACTTAGTGTCATATGCACAATATCATAAGAAAACACAATACACAGTTATACTAAAAATAAAGGTACTTTATTTTTATGACAATATGCCAAAGTATCTTAGAGTGTACCCTCAGTGAGAGGATAGGAAATATACACAAGATATATATACACAATAGCAAAAATATGCAGTATAGTCTTAGAAAACAGTGCAAACAATGTATAGTTACAATAGGATGCAATGGGGAAACATAGGGATAGGGGCAACACAAACCATATACTCCAAAAGTGGAATGCGAACCACGAATGGACCCCAAACCTATGTGACCTTGTAGAGGGTCGCTGGGACTATTAGAAAATAGTGAGAGTTAGAAAAATAACCCTCCCCAAGACCCTGAAAAGTGAGTGCAAAGTGCACTAAAGTTCCCCTAAGGACAAAAATAGTCGTGTTAGAGGAATAATGCAGGAAAGACACAAACCAGCAATGCAACAACTGTGGATTTCCAATCTAGGGTACCTGTGGAACAAGGGGACCAAGTCCAAAAGTCACAAGCAAGTCGGAGATGGGCAGATGCCCAGGAAATGCCAGCTGCGGGTGCAAAGAAGCTTTGACTGGACAGAAGAAGCTGAGGTTTCTGCAGGAACGAAAAGGGCTAGAGACTTCCCCTTTGGTGGATGGATCCCCCTCGCCTTGGAGAGTCGTGCAGAAGTGTTTTCCCGCTGGAAGAACGCCAACAAGCCTTGCTAGTCGCAAATTGTGCGTTTGGTGCTTTTGGACGCTGCTGGGGCCCAGGAGGGACCAGGAGGTCGCAAATTGAACCTGAAGAGAGAGGGGACGTCGAGCAAGACAAACAGCCCTCACTGAAGCAGGTAGCACCCGGAGAAGTGCCAGAAACAGGCACAACAAGGATGCGTGAAATGGTGCTTGCCGGAGTTGCACAAAGGAGTCCCACGTCGCCGGAGACCAACTTAGAAAGTCGTGCAATGCAGGTTAGAGTGCCGTGGACCCAGGCTTGGCTGTGCACAAAGGATTTCCGCCGGAAGTGCACAGGGGCCGGAGTAGCTGCAAAGTCGCGGTTCCCAGCAATGCAGCCCAGCGAGGTGAGGCAAGGACTTACCTCCACCAAACTTGGGCTGAAGAGTCACTGGACTGTGGGGGTCACTTGGACAGAGTCGCTGGATTCGAGGGACCTCGCTTGTCGTGCTGAGAGGAGACCCAAGGGACCGGTAATGCAGCTTTTTGGTGCCTGCGGTTGCAGGGGGAAGATTCCGTCGACCCACGGGAGATTTCTTCGGAGCTTCTGGTGCAGAGAGGAGGCAGACTACCCCCACAGCATGCACAAGCAGGAAAACAGTCGAGAAGGCGGCAGGATCAGCGTTACAGAGTTGCAGTAGTCGTCTTTGCTACTATGTTGCAGGTTTGCAGGCTTCCAGCGCGGTCAGCGGTCGATTCCTTATCAGAAGGTGAAGAGAGAGATGCAGAGGAACTCGGCTGAGCTCATGCATTCGTTATCTAAAGTTTCCCCAGAGACAGAGACCCTAAATAGCCAGAAAAGAGGGTTTGGCTACCTAGGAGAGAGGATAGGCTACTAACACCTGAAGGAGCCTATCAGCAGGAGTCTCTGACGTCACCTGGTGGCACTGGCCACTCAGAGCAGTCCAGTGTGCCAGCAGCACCTCTGTTTCCAAGATGGCAGAGGTCTGGAGCACACTGGAGGAGCTCTGGACACCTCCCAGGGGAGGTGCAGGTCAGGGGAGTGGTCACTCCCCTTTCCTTTGTCCAGTTTCGCGCCAGAGCAGGGGCTAAGGGGTCCCTGAACCGGTGTAGACTGGCTTATGCAGAATTGGGCACCTCTGTGCCCAACAAAGCATTTCCAGAGGCTGGGGGAGGCTACTCCTCCCCTGCCTTCACACCATTTTCCAAAGGGAGAGGGTGTCACACCCTCTCTCAGAGGAAGTTCTTTGTTCTGCCATCCTGGGCCAGGCCTGGCTGGACCCCAGGAGGGCAGCTGCCTGTCTGAGGGGTTGGCAGCAGCAGCAGCTGCAGTGAAACCCCAGGAAGGGCAGTTTGGCAGTACCAGGGTCTGTGCTACAGACCACTGGGATCATGGGATTGTGCCAATTATGCCAGGATGGCATAGAGGGGGCAATTCCATGATCATAGACATGTTACATGGCCATATTCGGAGTTACCATGGTGAAGCTACATATAGGTAGTGACCTATATGTAGTGCACGCGTGTAATGGTGTCCCCGCACTCACAAAGTTCAGGGAATTGGCTCTGAACAATGTGGGGGCACCTTGGCTAGTGCCAGGGTGCCCTCACACTAAGTAACTTTGCACCTAACCTTTACCAGGTAAAGGTTAGACATATAGGTGACTTATAAGTTACTTAAGTGCAGTGTAAAATGGCTGTGAAATAACGTGGACGTTATTTCACTCAGGCTGCAGTGGCAGGCCTGTGTAAGAATTGTCAGAGCTCCCTATGGGTGGCAAAAGAAATGCTGCAGCCCATACGAATCTCCTGGAACCCCAATACCCTGGGTACCTCAGTACCATATACTAGGGAATTATAAGGGTGTTCCAGTAAGCCAATGTAAATTGGTAAAAATGGTCACTAGCCTGTTAGTGACAATTTGGAAAGAAATGAGAGAGCATAACCACTGAGGTTCTGATTAGCAGAGCCTCAGTGAGACAGTTAGTCACTACACAGGTAACACATTCAGGCACACTTATGAGCACTGGGGCCCTGGGTTACCAGGGTCCCAGTGACACATACAACTAAAACAACATATATACAGTGAAAAATGGGGGTAACATGCCAGGCAAGATGGTACTTTCCTACACAACCCTCCCCCAAACGAAGGACAATAAGACTAGCCATGACCTGATGAGTCTTCATTGTCTAAGTGGAAATATCTGGAGAGTCCATCTGCATTGGAGTGGCTACTCCCAGGTCTATGTTCCACTGTATAGTCCATTCCCTGTATGAACTTTTCTGTTCACTCTTGTTCTGACCCATTTGTCTGCCTTCTTTCCCAATTCTTGGGGAGAGGTCAGATCAGAGTCCACCAAGTACTGGTGCAACAAATCAGACACGCAATTATTAAGAATATGCTCTCTCAGGATCAAGTTATACAGGCTGTCATAATCAGTAACTTTACTGCCATGTAACCACCCCTCCAAGGCCTTCACTGAATGGTCAATAAAATCAACCCAATCTTGTGAAGACTCCTTTCTGGTCTCTCTGAACTTTATCCTGTACTGTTCAGTGGTTAAGCCATAACCATCCAGGAGTGCATTCTTAAGAACTGTAAAGTTATTGGCATCATTTTCTTTCACAGTAAGGAGCCTATCCCTACCTTTTCCACTAAATGATAGCCATAGGATAGCAGCCCACTGCCTTTGAGGGACATCCTGTACAACACAGGCCCTCTCAAGTGCAGCAAACCACTTGTTAATGTCATCCCCCTCCTTATAAGGGGGAACTATCTTGTGCAGATTCCTGGAATCATGCTCTTTTGCAGGATGACTATGGGGAATACTGCTGCTGCCACCATGGGTATCTAAACCCAACTTCTGTCTTTCCTTCTCTAATTCAAAAGACTGTCTATCCAAATCCAGCTGTTGCTTTTTAAGCTTCAGTCTGGTTTGTTCCACCCTCAACTTATTGAGTTCCCTCTCTAACATTCTGTCATCAGGGTTGGTGGGAGGGACATTTCTAGAAACAGAGCTATGATGGGAATGAACAGAAGGAGACCTGTCCCTTACAAAAGCCAACTTAACAGCTTGGTTTACAGAAACATTACTACCAGTATGGTGAGAATAAATGCTTTTGCTATGATGTGAGACAACACTATTTATTTGGTGTGGCTCATCATCATTACCATCTATGCTAGATTGTCTAGTAATGGGCAGGCTAGGAAGTTTCTTTCCTGAATCTTTTCCTGGG
Organism: Pleurodeles waltl; assembly: GCF_031143425.1. NCBI lineage: Eukaryota > Metazoa > Chordata > Amphibia > Caudata > Salamandridae > Pleurodeles > Pleurodeles waltl. Next base: position 392,148,059 of record NC_090450.1, read on the forward strand.
GGAGTCCCTGAATCAGATTGGGAACTATTAGGTACTTTTTCAACAGATGGGGCACCTATGGCCTTATCCTGTTCTCTAAGCATGTTAAGTAACAGTTCCAAGGAAGGATTCTTCCCTACACTCAAACCTCTCTCTATACAGAGACTCCTTGCTCTTTTCCAGCTAAGGTTGTCATATGCAAGTTTGGACAGATCAACACTTTGGCCTGTGCCAGACATTTTTTAGAGAGAGTTAAAGTGATAGAAAAAGAGAAAAAAGTTTTCAGAACTTTTTGGAAAGACAGAAAAAAACTTTTTAAACTTTTAAGAACTTTTTGAAAGTTTAGGAGTACTTTTCAGCACTTAGAAAAGAGTGAAAGGAGGAAATGCAAAACTTTTTGGCTATGTGTATATACACTGACCTTGTTTTGTATATTTTTCTCTTATGAAAAGTACAATGACAAGAGTGGTAAGTAGTCTCAAGCACTTATCCCACCACTGCACAACCAATGTAGGAGGCTGGACTGGCTTGTAGTGAGTACCAAGGGGTACTTGCACCTTGCACCAGGCCCAGTTATCCCTTATTAGTGTATAGGGTGTCTAGCAGCTTAGGCTGATAGATAATGGTAGCTTAGCAGAGCAGCTTAGGCTGAACTAGGAGACGTGTGAAGCTACCACAGTACCACTTAGTGTCATATGCACAATATCATAAGAAAACACAATACACAGTTATACTAAAAATAAAGGTACTTTATTTTTATGACAATATGCCAAAGTATCTTAGAGTGTACCCTCAGTGAGAGGATAGGAAATATACACAAGATATATATACACAAAAGCAAAAATATGCAGTATAGTCTTAGAAAACAGTGCAAACAATGTATAGTTACAATAGGATGCAATGGGGAAACATAGGGATAGGGGCAACACAAACCATATACTCCAAAAGGGGAATGCGAACCACGAATGGACCCCAAACCTATGTGACCTTGTAGAGGGTCGCTGGGACTATTAGAAAATAGTGAGAGTTAGAAAAATAACCCTCCCCAAGACCCTGAAAAGTGAGTGCAAAGTGCACTAAAGTTCCCCTAAGGACAAAAATAGTTGTGTTAGAGGAATAATGCAGGAAAGACACAAACCAGCAATGCAACAACTGTGGATTTCCAATCTAGGGTACCTGTGGAACAAGGGGACCAAGTCCAAAAGTCACAAGCAAGTCGGAGATGGGCAGATGCCCAGGAAATGCCAGCTGCGGGTGCAAAGAAGCTTCGACTGGACAGAAGAAGCTGAGGTTTCTGCAGGAACGAAAAGGGCTAGAGACTTCCCCTTTGGTGGACGTATCCCTCTCGCCTTGGAGAGTCGTGCAGAAGTGTTTTCCCGCCGGAAGAACGCCAACAAGCCTTGCTAGGCGCAAATCGTGCGTTTAGCGCTTTTGGATGCTGCTGGGGCCCAGGAGGAACCAGGAGGTCGCAAATTGGACCTGAAGAGAGAAGGGACGTCGAGCAAGAGAAAGAGCCCTCACTGAAGCAGGTAGCACCCAGAGAAGTGCCAGAAACAGGCACAACGAGGATGCGTGAAACGGTGCTCGCCGGAGTTGCACAAAGGAGTCCCACGTCGCCGGAGACCAACTTAGAAAGTCGTGCAATGCAGGTTAGAGTGCCGTGGACCCAGGCTTGGCTGTGCACAAAGGATTTCCGCCGGAAGTGCACAGGGGCCGGAGTAGCTGTAAAGTCGCGGTTCTCAGTAATGCAGCCCAGCGAGGTGAGGCAAGGACTTACCTCCACCAAACTTGGGCTGAAGAGTCACTGGACTGTGGGGGTCACTTGGACAGAGTCGCTGGATTCGAGGGACCTCGCTCGTCGTGCTGAGAGGAGACCCAAGGGACCGGTAATGCAGCTTTTTGGTGCCTGCGGTTGCAGGGGGAAGATTCCGTCGACCCACGGGAGATTTCTTCGGAGCTTCTGGTGCAGAGAGGAGGCAGACTACCCCCACAGCATGCACAAGCAGGAAAACAGTCGAGAAGGCGGCAGGATCAGCGTTACAGAGTTGCAGTAGTCGTCTTTGCTACTATGTTGCAGGTTTGCAGGCTTCCAGCGCGGTCAGCGGTCGATTCCTTATCAGAAGGTGAAGAGAGAGATGCAGAGGAACTCGGCTGAGCTCATGCATTCGTTATCTAAAGTTTCCCCAGAGACAGAGACCCTAAATAGCCAGAAAAGAGGGTTTGGCTACCTAGGAGAGAGGATAGGCTACTAACACCTGAAGGAGCCTATCAGCAGGAGTCTCTGACGTCACCTGGTGGCACTGGCCACTCAGAGCAGTCCAGTGTGCCAGCAGCACCTCTGTTTCCAAGATGGCAGAGGTCTGGAGCACACTGGAGGAGCTCTGGACACCTCCCAGGGGAGGTGCAGGTCAGGGGAGTGGTCACTCCCCTTTCCTTTGTCCAGTTTCGCGCCAGAGCAGGGGCTAAGGGGTCCCTGAACCGGTGTAGACTGGCTTATGCAGAATTGGGCACCTCTGTGCCCAACAAAGCATTTCCAGAGGCTGGGGGAGGCTACTCCTCCCCTGCCTTCACACCATTTTCCAAAGGGAGACGGTTTCACACCCTCTCTCAGAGGAAGTTCTTTGTTCTGCCATCCTGGGCCAGGCCTGGCTGGACCCCAGGAGGGCAGCTGCCGGTCTGAGGGGTTGGCAGCAGCAGCAGCTGCAGTGAAACCCCAGGAAGGGCAGTTTGGCAGTACCAGGGTCTGTGCTACAGACCACTGGGATCATGGGATTGTGCCAACTATGCCAGGATGGCATAGAGGGGGCAATTCCATGATCATAGACATGTTACATGGCCATATTCGGAGTTACCATGGTGAAGCTACATATAGGTAGTGACCTATATGTAGTGCACGCGTGTAATGGTGTCCCCGCACTCACAAAGTTCAGGGAATTGGCTCTGAACAATGTGGGGGCACCTTGGCTAGTGCCAGGGTGCCCTCACACTAAGTAACTTTGCACCTAACCTTTACCGGGTAAAGGTTAGACATATAGGTGACTTATAAGTTACTTAAGTGCAGTGTAAAATGGCTGTGAAATAACGTGGACGTTATTTCACTCAGGCTGCAGTGGCAGGCCTGTGTAAGAATTGTCAGAGCTCCCTATGGGTGGCAAAAGAAATGCTGCAGCCCATAGGGATCTCCTGGAACCCCAATACCCTGGGTACCTCAGTACCATATACTAGGGAATTATAAGGGTGTTCCAGTAAGCCAATGTAAATTGGTAAAAATGGTCACTAGCCTGTTAGTGACAATTTGGAAAGAAATGAGAGAGCATAACCACTGAGGTTCTGATTAGCAGAGCCTCAGTGAGACAGTTAGTCACTACACAGGTAACACATTCAGGCACACTGATGAGCACTGGGGCCCTGGGTTACCAGGGTCCCAGTGACACATACAACTAAAACAACATATATACAGTGAAAAATGGGGGTAACATGCCAGGCAAGATGGTACTTTCCTACAAGGCTGTCAAATGGGTCAGAACAAGGGTGAGCAGACAAGTTCATACAGGGGGTGACAAGGACAGCAAGAAGAAGGATGGTAAGTCACATGACAAGGGTCGGGACAAAGATAAAAAGTCATCAGAGTCTTCATTAGGCCCACAAAAATCCTCTGGGGGTGGTGGGTCCAAATCCACTTCTAATCAGCAGAAAAAGCCTTGGTGTTATTTATGTAAGCACAAAGGCCATTAAGCAAGTAACCCCACTTGTTCCAAGAGAAACACCAATCCTCCCACCACCACAACCCCCACTGCTTCCACTAGTGCCCCTAGTAATAGCAGTGGTTATGGGAAAAACTCTACAAATAGCCAAACAAAGGGTGTAGCTGGGTTCACTTTTGGTAATATAGTGGGAGTTGGTCTAGTTAGGGAGACCACTTATGCTGTTTTAGTCTTTGATGGTGGCATTGACCTTGCCACCCTAATTGCTTTTCCCCTTAATATTAATAGGTACAAGCAACTACCCCCTAATAAATGGAGTTCAGGTTGAGGCCTACAGGGGCACAGGTGCCAGTTTCACTATGGTGATGGAGAAACTGGTTGCCCCTGAGCAACACCTACTTGGTCATCAGTACCAAGTTACTGACGCCCATAACAACACTGTTAGCCACTCCATGGCTCTTGTGAATCTCACCTGGGGGAGGGTTACTGGACCTAAAAAAGTTGTGATACCCACTGACTCACCTGTAGAGTTTCTTTTGGGCAATGATTTGGAGACTTCAGCTTGGGCTGAAGTGGAGTTGGAGGCCCATGCAGCCATGCTGGGCATTCCAGCGATATATTTGCTCTTACCAGGGCTCAGGTCAAGAAGCAAAGAGGGCAGGGAAACTTGGATCCTATAACAATGGACCAAGTGCTCCCAAAAACCAGGGGTAGAAAGGGCAAACCTTGTCCACTATCCCTCCCTCTCCAGAAGATTCTCCTTTTGATGAGGAGGAGTCAACTCCTTGTGCAGAACCTACACCAGAAGAGCTTCAAGCTGACCCAGCTGAGCTCTTAAGTGCAGGGGGGCCTGCCAGGGAGGAATTGAGTGTGGCACAGCAGACCTGTCCCACACTAGAGGGCCTAAAACAGCAAGCTGTCAAACAGCAAAATGGGGATATCAGTGACTCACACAGAGTTCACTGGGAGAACAATCTCCTTTATACTGAGGCAAGCAACCCTAAACCTGGTGCTACCAGGAGACTGTTCATTCCCTTGCAGAATAGGGAATTCATCCTAACTCTGGCACATGATATTCCCGTGGCTGGACATCTGGATCAAAGCAAAACCTGGAACAGACTTGTACCTCACTTTCACTGTCCTCATATGTCAGAGGACACAACAGAGTTTTGTCGCTCTTGTGTTACTTCCCAAGCCAGTGGCAAGACTGGTGGCACCCCAAAGACCCCCTTGATCTCACTGCCAGTGGTTGGGGTGCCCTTTGGAAGGGTAGGAGTTGACATTATTGTCCCCCTTGTCCCTCCAACAGCTTCTGGAAATAGGTTGATTTTAGTGGTTGTCGACCATGCCACTAGATATCCAGAAACAATACCTCTTAGGAGCACCACAGCTCCTGTAGTGGCCAAAGCCTTCCTGGGAATCTTTTCCAGGGTGGGTTTTCCAAAAGAGGTGGTGTCAGACCGAGGTAGTAACTTCATGTCTTCATACCTGAAAGAAATATGGAAAGAGTGTGGTGTGACGTACAAATTCACCACACCTTACTATCCCCCCACACAAATGGGTTGGTTGAGAGGTTTAACAAAACTCTCATAGGTATGATTATGGGTCTCTCTGAAAAACTCAGAAGGAGATGGGATGTCCTGTTACCATGCTTCTGTTTTGCCTACAGGGAGGTACTCCAGAAAGAATTGGGCAACATCCCCTTTGATCTCCTCTTTAGTCACCCTGTTAGGGGTCCATTAGGGGTCCATTAGCTCTTGTGTAAGATGGGTGGGAGTAGTCGTTGATGCCCCCTAAACAAGATGTAGTGAATTATGTGCTTGGCCAAGATCAAGAATGTCTGGGTACATGACAAAGGCCACTAGAATCCTTCAAGCAAGCCAAGAGTTACAGAAACAATTGCATGACCAGAAGGCTGTCCTGACAGTGTACCAACCAGGACAGAAGGTTCGGGTACTGGAGCCTGTGGCACCCAGAGCACTCCAAGACAAATGGAGTGGACCACACATCATAGTCGAAAATAAGGATGAGGTCACTTACTTAGTTGACCTAGGCACTCCTAGAAGTCCTGTTAGAGTACTTCATTTGAACCGCCTGAAGCCCTACTATGATAGGGCTGACCTAACCCTGCTCATGGCCACTGATGAGGGACAGGAAGATGAGAGTGACCCTCTCCCTGATCTCTTTTCCAACACTGCAACTGATGGCTCAGTGGAAGGAGTTATCCTTGCAGAATGCTTTACTGAGCACCATAAGCAGGACTGCAGGAACCTCTTAGGTCAATTTTCTGAGCTCTTTTCTCTGACACCTGGTCAGACTACTTGGTGTGAGCACACCATTGATATTGGAGACAGTTTACCTGTGTGAAAAAATATCCTCTTTCTAGCATGGTGACCCCCCTTTTGACCTGTTAGTGAGTGTGTGTCAGTGTGTTTTTAATGTGTCACCGGGATCCTGCTAGCCAGGACCCCAGTGTTCATAGTGAAAACCTTATATGTCAGTGTGTTTTGCCTCTCTCACTGGGATCCTGCTGGTCAGGACCCCAGTGCTCATAGTATGTGGCCTAATGTGTGTGTTGTCAGTAGTGCTTAACTGTGTCACTGAGGCTCTGCTAACCAGAACCTCAGTGCTTATGCTCTCTTTGCTTTTAAATTTGTCACTATAGGCTAGTGACTTCATTTGCCAATTTCAATTGGCACACTGGACCCCCCTCCTTATAAGTCCATAGTATATGGTACCTGGGTACCCAGGGCATTGGAGTTCCAGGAGATCCTTATGGGCTGCAGCATTTCTTTTGCCACCCATAAGGAGCTCAGACAAACCCTTTCACATAACTGCTACTGCAGTCTGCGTGAAACAGTGCACACATTATTTCACAGCCATTTATACTGTCCTTAAGTAACTTATAAGTCACCTACATGTCTAACCTTCATTTAATAAAGGCTTGGTGCAAAGTTACTAAGTGTGAGGGCACCCTTGCACTAGCAAAGGTGTCCCCACATAGTTCAGGGCCGATTCCCGCGACTTCGTGAGTGCGGGATGCCATTACACGCTTGCACTGCATATAGGTCAATACCTATATGTAGCTTCACAATGGTAACCCTGAATATGGTCATGTAAGATGTCTAAGATCATGGAATTGTCCCCCATTCCAAATCTGGTATTTGGGAGCCAATTCTGCGCATTCTAGGGTCTCCACCATGGGCCCCCAGTACTGCCAAACCAGCTCTCTGAGGCTTGCACTGCTGCTACAGCTGCTACCACCTCACAGACAGGGTTATGCCCTCCTGGGGTCTGAGCAGCCCAGTCTCAGGAAGACAGAAGAAGGAATTTTCTTTGGGAGCAGGGTGTTACACCCTCTCCCTTTGGAAATAGGTGTAACAGGCTGGGAAGGAGTAACCTCCCCCAGCCTCTGGAAATGCTTTAAAGGGCACAGATGGTGCCCTCCTTGCATAAGCCAGTCTACACCGGTTCAGGGACCCCAGTCCCTGCTCTGGTGCGAAACTGGACAAAGAAAAGGGGGGTGAACACTCCCCTGTCCATCACCACCCCAGGGATGGTGCCAAGAGCTCCTCCAGTGTGTCCCAGACTTCAGCCATCTTGTTTTCCAAGGTGTGGGAACACTCTGGAGGCCTCTGAGTGGCCAGTGCCAGCAGGTGATGCCAGAGACCCCTCCTGGTAGGTCCATACCTGATAAGGTAGCCAATCCCCCTCTCAGGGCTATTTAGGGTCGCTCCTGTGGGTTTCTCTTCAGATTCTAATTGCAAGTTTACAGCAGGAATCCTCTGCAATTACTACTTCATCCTCTGACATCAGATCAACAGCGGACTGCTCCAGGAACCACTGCAACAGCAACAAAATATCCAGAAGGGCTAGTGTTCCTCTGCAACTTCAGCTCCAGCCCGCAACTGCAACAGTTTCTATGGCGTGCACGCTCTGGGGACTCCCTGTCTTCACCCTGTACCAGAAGGAACAAAGAAATCTCCAGTGGAGTGACAGAGTCACTTCCCTGCTCACGCTGGCACCTTCTAAGTCGACGACCAGTTCTTTTGGACTCCTATCCTGGCGACGAGCGTGCTCCTTGGAACACAGGTGGTGGACCCCTTCGACACAGACTGTCCTGAGATCCTGCTCTCCCAATTTGGAGGAGGTAAGAGCTTACCTTCACAAGTATGACAGTACCCCTGTGCTCTGCGTCTTCTTCACCTCCTGAGGCCTCTGTGCACTATTTGCAATATGTGCACAGCCTGGCCCAGGTCCCCAGCACTCTATCAAGTGCAACACAACTCGCTGAGTTGACCTCCGGCGGTGTGGGGCCTTCCTTTGTAGTGCTGCACCAACTGCATTTTGCACCTCCTTTGTCCCCGTGTCCTGGGACTCCCGTGGGTGCTGTCTGGTCAACTGAGGGCTCTCTGAAGTGCTGAGATCCCCCTCTTCCTCCACACTCAGAGTTGAGGCCCACAGGTCCAATTGGGTCCAGACAGCACCACTTGACCAAAACGCATCTTTGGCGGAACCAAGGCTTGTTGGACAAATCCAGCACCAAAACTTGCCTGCATCCAACATCTTTTCATGGGACCTCCATTGCACCATGCAGGAACCCACTGACATATTCCTTGGGTGCATTTCTGCAGTCTTCGTCCAGCCAGGGACTATTCTTTTGCACCCTCTTCTAGGTTGGCAGGGACTCCACTCCTTCCCTGAACTTCTTCTGACTTCTGGACTTGGTCGCCTTCCTTTGCAGGTCTTCAGGTCCAGGAATCCACAATTTGTTATTTGCAGTCTTGCTTGGTTCTTGCAATAACTCTAATAACAACTTTTAGTTTGTACTAAGGAAACTTGCAGTATTTTTCTCCTACTTTCCCGGGCTCTGGGGTGGGGTAATTTACTTACCTTTCCTGTATTCTTACTCTCCCAGCGATTCTCTACACACTACACTTGCCTAGGGGGGAATGTGTGATTCGCATTCCACTTTCTTAGTATACGATTTGTGTTGCTCCTAAACCTATTTTCTCCCATTGCATTCTATAGCATTTCCTATTGTTTGCACTATCTTATGTCTAATTACTTACCTTATTTTGGTGTATATATTGTCTATAATACTTACCTCCAGAAGGAGTATTGCCTCTAAGATATTTCTGGCCTTGTGTCACCCAAATAAACTACCTTTATTTTTTGTAACACTGAGTATTGTCTTTACTTGTGTATAAGTACTGTATATACACAATGAGCCTCATTATGAGCACAGCAGTCTGGCGGAAATTACCGCCACCGGCATAGAGGTCTGGACCACCATATAAACAACAAAGGAAGACCGCCACAGCCTGCCCTTCACAACCACCAGGCTTCCAATGCCAGGCAGCCTGACGATGGTGGATTTCTCTAACCGAAAGGGCGAGAGAACTCTTGTTCCTCCAGCCTTTCCCTGGCGGTTTCCCCTGCCAGGGAAAGGTTGGCGGAAGGGGTGCTCCGGGGTCCCCCTGGGGGCCCCTGCACTGCCCATGCACTTGGCATGGGCAGTGCAGGGACCCCCGTGCACAGCCCCGTTGCGCAGGTCACTGCCCGATTAACGGGCTGTGATCTGCGTGACTGGTGCTGCTGCACCCGCCGCACTGCAGCATTGACAGCGGCTCCATGTGGAGCCGTCGCCAGTGTCCTGGCCCATCATTGCGCTGGGCCGGCAGGCTTAAACACTGTTTGCGCCAGCCCGCTTGCCCAGTGAAATGCTTTTTATACGGCCGGCGGGGTCTCAAGGGGGCTGGCAGTCTATGTTTAGACTGCCAGCATGAACATGGCGGGAAATCCCACCGTGTTCATAAAGAACCCCTATATGTGGTATTACAGGAGCTTTGCATTTCTCCTAGTTCAGCCTAAGCTGCTCTGCTATAGCTACTTCTATCAGCCAAAGCTGCTAGAACACTATTACATTTCACTAATAAGGGATAACTGGACCTGGTATAAGGTATAAGTACCCAAGGTCCCCCCAATACAAACCAGGCCAGCCTCCTCCTTGCCACATGGCAAGGGTAGGGATGGGGGCCAATCACTTTGACGGTGCAGTTGGTAATAAGTTTCTCTTCCCCCTGTACAACTCATGTAGGTCAGCGCCCACCAGAAAAAATATATTTGGTGTGCCATCGCCAAGGACGTCCGGACCCTGGGGGTCCACCACAGACGGAGCACCCACTGCTGGAAAAGATGGGAGGACGTTCACCGCTGGAGCAAGAAGACGGCGGAGGCTCAGCTGGGGATGGCTTCCAAACGTGGGAGGGGTTCCCGTCGCACCATGACCCCCCTGATGTTCAGGATCCTGGCGGTGGCATACCCGGAGTTGGATGGGGGCTTGAGGGCATCACAGCAGCCACAAGGGTGTGAGTACACTCTCATTCAGCTGATTTAGCGCGCAGTGGAGGGGTCTGGGTGGGGGAGGTGGGCTTTGGGTTTCCCTTGGCCAGGGCGAGTTCCGTAGGCAAGGTCCCTCCGTAAGGCAGCCCATGTGGCACCCCACCGTACCTTTGTAGAGTGCCAACTGCACCTAGTCATGCCCCTGTGTCATCCATGTGTGCAGATGTCATCCATAGCCTAGTAGGCCATTTCCCAGGAATTTAACATAGGAGCCCAAGAGCACAGCGTAGTGCAGGGGGCTTCTGTGTCTGTCGTGTCCGCCAACTCTAGCAGTAATGCATGCACTCAACATGTCTTTTTTCTGTTGTCCCCCTCTTTTTGTGGTCTCCCTGCTCTTGAGTGCATTAGCATCAGCAGGCGGAGGAGCAGTGGCACCGGAGCATGAGGGGGCTGCATCCCACATGGCCATGGAGGGCCACACTACGGAATCGGACTTCACCAGTGGGATGAAGGGCGAGGGGAGCTCCACGGCGGGGACAGCAGCTGAGACCAGTGACACAGACTCGTCCTCTGAAGGGAGCTCCCTTGTGGTGGCGGCAACATCTGTGCCACCCCCATCTATAGGTACAGCCACCACCCCTCCTTCCAGCACCGCCCTCCCAGCAACCCCTCAGCCTTTGCCCCGTGCTCGGTCACCCGCGAGGGTGGGCATCACCTTCGCCCCAGGCACCTCTGGCCCTGCCCCAGTCACCCCTGCTGCCCTCATTGAGGAGGCCATTGACCTCCTCAGGTCCCTCACTGTTGGGCAGTCTATCATTTTGAATGCCATCCAGGGTGTAGAAAGGCAGTTGCAACAAACCAATGCATTCCTGGACCTCAGACTCTGGCCTCAGCACTGATGGCAGCCATTGTCCCTGTCTATAGCCTCCCCCCTCCAACTTCCTCCACCCAGACCCAATCCCCTGTACCCCAGCTTATCCCAAGCACACCTCTAGACCAGCATGCACACACATCAACACACAAGGGAAGCTCAGGCAAACATAAGCACCCCACATCCCACAAGCACTCACGCAAGCATCACACACATGCAGACACACCAACATCCACTGCCTCCACTGTGTCCCCCTCGTCTCCCTCCTCCCTCCCAGTCTCGTCTACACTCACACTTGCATGCACTACCTCTACAGCCACTACTGCCATCACCAGCACACCCACCCCCACACCCCGCTCACCACCCCCACTACCATTCACACGTCCCCTGTGTCCTCTCCCAGTGTGTCTGTGACGCCCCCCACAAGATATACAAACGCAGGCACACACCCACCCAACAGCCATCCACCTCACGACAGCCTCCAGCGCATGCACCTTCACCCAAAGTCAGCAAACGAACACCTCCTACAACCACAACCTCTTCCTCCACTCCCAAACCCCCTCCAGCTACCCATCCCAGTGTCTCCCAAAAACTTTTCCTGTCCATCCTTGACCTTTTTCTCACACCTCCCCCTCCCTGTCCGTCTCCTAGGTCCCGAACTAGCACCTCAGCCAAAACATCTCCGGGACCAGTGGTGCCTGTTGTCACGGGAATCCGGAGTGCACCGGCCACCAGGGCAGCCAGTGTGGCATGGAGCCACAGCACAGACAGTCCCCACCTGTCAAGCATCAGAAGTTGGCCAGTGCCCTGCGGGAGAGGGGGAAGACTCGAGCCACCAAAGCCGCTCCCAGGGGTACAGGTGGGAGTGTGGAGTCAGCTGCAACACCTTCCAAGGTGGGGAAGGGGCACAAGAAAGTCAGCAAGTCTGGGAAGAGCAGCACGGTGGAGAAGATCACTGAGACCTGGATCAACGCCTCATCGGCCCCCGACATTGCCATAGCCATCCCCGACGGCTACAAGATCGCCAGGAAAGACCGCACCAACCAAGTCGGAGGAGGAATCGCTATCATATACAAGAGCTCCATCAACGTCACTACCTCCACCGATGACACTCCCCTCGCCGCCGAACACATGCACTTCCAGATCCACACCGACCCCAGGACCACCCTCAGAGGAACTCTCGTCCACAGGCCCCCTGGACCACGCGCCCTTTTCAGCGAATCCATCACAGACTTCATCTCCCCGCACGCCCTAGCCTCGCCAGACTACATCCTCCTCGGAGACCTGAACTTCCACCTGGAGCAGAACAACGACACCAACACCACCACCCTGCTCGCCAACCTCGCCAACCTCGGCCTCAAGCAACTGGTGAACACCCACATCACTGGACACACGCTCGACCCCATCTTCTCTGCCAGCAACCATGTATCCTTCAGCCACTCCTCCAAAATACACTGGACCGACCACAGATGTGTCCACTTCACCTTCAGACGCAAGACTCTCCACCTTCGCACACAACCTATCTCACGCAGACCTTGGAACAAAATCTCCACAGAATAGCTACTCCCCACTCTCAACCACAACCAACCTTCCACCACCTGCGACGCCAACAACGCAGCCCTCAGCCTCACACAGTGGATCACCAACTGCGTGGACAACCTCGCCTCCCTCAGAAGCCTCCCAAGACAGACCAACACCAGGAAACCTCAATGGTTCACAGACGCCCTCAAAGAATCCAAGAAAACCTGCCGTACCCTCGAGAAAACCTGGCGCAAAGATCACACCGCAGAAAACATGTCAGCCATCAAAACCGCCATCTGCGAACACCACCAGTTGATCCGCACCACCAAAAGAGCATCCTTCAAAGAGAGACTGGACAAGAACACCCACAACAGCAAAGAACTCTTCAACATCGTCAAAGAGCTCTACAATCCCAACGCCAGCTCCAACTCCATCACGCCCTCACAAGAACTCTGCAACTCCCTCGCTACCTTCTTCCATCGAAAGATCACCGACCTACACAACAGCTTCGGACCACAGATCCTGCCGACCACCACAGAACCCACTGCCCCAGCCGTCACCCTCAACACCTGGACACCCATCAGCGCTGAAGAGACCAAAACTACCATGAACACCATCCACTCTGGTGCCCCCTCGGGCCCTTGCCCACATTACATCTTTAACAAAGCCGACGCCAGCATCGCCCCCTATCTCCAGACCATCATCAACAGCTCGTTTGCATCTGCCACCTTCCCCGAGGGCTGGAAACACGCGGAAGTCAACGCTCTCCTGAAGAAACCCACGGCGGACCCCAGCGACCTGAAGAATTTCCGGCCCCTCTCGCTCCTCCCCTTCCCGGCCAAAGTCATCGAGAAGGCAGTCAACAAACAACTGACTAACTTCCTCGAAGACAACAACCTGCTGGACCCCTCCCAATCCGGATTTCGGGCCAACCACAGCACGGGAACCGCCCTCATCGCAGTCACCGACGACATCCGAACCCTGCTGGACAACGGAGAAACAGCCGCCCTCATCCTCCTCGACCTCTCGGCTGCCTTCGACACCGTCTGCCACCGCACCCTAATAGCCCACCTCTGCTCCACCGGTATCCAAGGACAGGCCCTGGACTGTATTGCCTCTTTTCTCTCTGACCACTCCCAAAGAGTCTACCTCCAGCCTTTCCGCTCGGATCCCACCGAGATCATCTGCGGCATCCCACAAGGCTCCTCGCTCAGCCCTGCTCTCTTCAATGTCTACATGAGCCCCCTCGCCGACATCGCATGCAAACACAACATCAACATCATCTCCTACGCCGACGACACCCAGCTGATACTCTCCCTCACCAAAGACCCAGCCACCGCCAAAACCAACCTGCAGGAGGGAATGAAAGACATTGCAGAATGGATGAAACTCAGCCGCTTGAAGCTGAACTCAGACAAGACGGAAGTCCTCATCCTCGGAAACTCCCCGTCCGCCTGGGATGACTCCTGGTGGCCCATGGCCCTGGGCACTGCACCTACCCCCTCAGACCACGCATGCAACCTCGGATTCATCCTGGACCCCCTTCTCACCATGACCAAGCAAGTCAACGCCGACTCGTCCTCTTGCTTCCTCACACTCCGCATGCTCCGAAAGATCTTCCGCTGGATCCCCGCAGACACCAGAAAAACTGTGACCCACGCCCTCGTCACAAGCCGCCTGGACTACGGAAACACCCTATACGCAGGAATCACCGCAAAACTTCAGAAACGTCTTCAGCGAATACAAAACGCCTCTGCACGCCTCATCCTCAACGTACCCCGCCACAGCCACATCTCTGCCCACCTGAGACACCTACACTGGCTACCCATCAACAAAAGGATCACCTTCAGGCTCCTCACCCACGCACACAAAGCCCTCCACAACAAGGGCCCCGAATACCTCAACCGTCGCCTCACCTTCTACACGCCCACCTGTCAACTTCGATCCACCAGCCTCGCTCTTGCCGCCGTCCCTCGCATCCGCCGAACCACTGCAGGTGGAAAATCCTCCTCCTACCTGGCAGCCAAGACGTGGAATTCCCTCCCCGCCCACCTCAGGACCACCCAGGACCACCTCGCCTTCCGGAGGCAACTCAAGACCTGGCTCTTCGAGCAGCAGTGACCCCCCCCCCAGCGCCTTGAGACCCTCACGGGTGAGTAGCGCGCTGTATAAATATGATTGATTGATTGAAGACCGCCATCATCCCCACTGCCCAGGAGGCCACTGCAACCAGCCCTGCTGCCCAGGAGGCCATCGCCAGCACCAGCTTAGCTGCCCAGCAGGCCACCACCAGCACCAGCCCTGCAGCCCAGGAGGCCACCGCCAGCCCTGCAGCCCAGGAGGCCAGCACCAGCCCTGCTGCCCAGGAGGCCACCGCCAGCACCAGCCCTGCTACCCAGGAGGCCACAGCCGTCATCCCCGCTGGGACAGAGAGGACCGCCAGCACAAGCCCCGCTGGGCTAGAGAGGACCGCCAGCACAAGCCACGCTGGGACAGAGAGGACCGCCAGCACAAGCTCCGCTGGGCCATGAAGGACCACCAGCAGCTGAGTCACTGCAAAGGAGCTTGCCTCTCCAAGCACCGCTGAACAGGGCACCGCCGTCTCAAGCACCGCTGAACAGGGCACCGCCGTCTCAAGCACCTCTGAACAGGGCACCGCCGTTTCAGGCACCGCTGAACAGGGCACCGCCATCTCAGGCACCGCTGAACAGGGCACCGCCGTCTCAAGCACCGCTGGCCCATAAGCGCCAAGGGCACTGACACTACTGAGTCCGTCGCGGGCAGAATGAAGCACTCTGGGCACCATGCCCCCTCCAGAACCAGTGGAGAGATCCATCAACTACCTCTGTCCTTAGCAGTACGAATCACTCTGGGCACCATGCCCCCTCCAGAACCAGTGGAGACATCCATCCACTACTTCTATCCTTAGCAGGATGAAGCACTCTGGGCACCATACCCCCTCCAGAACCAGGGGAGGCTGTTATCCACTTGAGAGACTGTGGCTTTGCACTCCCCAGGATGGAACAGTGGACAACCCACCCACTGTAGAGACTTGAGAGTCTGTGGCTTTGCACTCCCCAGGATAAAGCAGTGGGCAACCCACCCACTGTAGAGACTTGAGAGACTGTGGCTTTGCACTCTCCAGGATAAAGCAGTGGGCACCCCACCCACTGTAGAGACTTGAGAGACTGTGGCTTTGCACTCCCCAGGATATGGCAGTGGGCAACCCACCCACTGGAAAGATTTGAGAGACTGTGGCTTTGCACTCCCCAGAATATGGCAGTGGGCAACCCACCCACTGGAAAGACTTCAGAGACTGTGGCTTTGCACTCCCCAGGATATGGCAATGGGCAGACCACCCACTTGTGAGACTTGAGAGACTGTGGCTTTGCACTCCCCAGGATGCAACAGTGGGCATTTGGCCCTCTCATGGATTTGGTGTTGTGCACTCAAGCGGCTGAGGTGCCCCCCCTTTCCCTCCCCCTGAGGTGCCGGTTTTCTTGCTCTCTGATGCCCCAACAGTGTTTTCTCCGTCATGGTCGTTGATCTTGTGTGGGCCTCGCACATACCGTGTGGGCCCAGTGTTCCTAGGACTTAATTGGAGCAGTACCTGGACTACTATGCTTGGTGTATATTTTGTTAATGGTGTATATATATATATTTTTTTTTTTGCCTACTTGATTTTAATATATTACAATGGTTACACTCATTTTCTATTGTCTTTGCATTCTTCCGGGGGGGGCTGGGGGGTGTAACTGTGATGTATCAATATGTATTAGTGTGTGTGTTGTCGTGGGTGAAGGTGGCGGTGGGGGTGTTTCGTGTTGCGTGTCCCTGTTTTTTTCTCTCCCGCCTCCCCAGTGTCGTAGGTGCAGCACTCACCGTGGTCTCGACGCCGGCGTTCGTGCTCCTGGTAGATGAGCAGGAAGACTATCGCAGGGAGAATTTGGAGTTCTGGGTCGATGGTGTCCTAGTTCCTCTTGGGGTGTGTAGAGGTGAGCGTTTTCCTTTCGGAATCCTGTTTCCGCCGTGTTTTTATCCGTGGTGAATCCGCCCCGGAAAAGGTGGCGGATTGGTAGGTTGTGATACTGTGGGCGATACATTGACTTCCGCCTGTCTGTTGGCGGTGACGCCAAGATGTTTGTCTGTACTGCTGTGGCAATCGGAGTGTTAAAGTGGCTGTCTTTGTTGGCAGTTTCCGCCACGGTCGTAATTGCAAACTTTTTACCGCCGGCCTGTTGGCGGTCTTACCGCCGCTTTAACACCGACCGCCAGGGTTGTATTGACCACCTATGTGCACTGCACCTGTCTTAAAAACCCCAAACTGCTCCAAAAAGTTTATAGTTCAGACTGATGCTTCAGATGTAGGGGTTGGGTGCAGAAAGCTGGCCTGGTTTGTAGTGGGTACCTAAGGTACTTACTCATTATACCAGGTCTAGTTATCCCTTATTAGTGAAATGTAGGCAGTGTCTAGCAGCTTAGGCTGTCTAGGGGTAGCTGTAGCAGAGCAGCCAAGGCTGAACTAGGAGACATGCAGAGCTCTTGCAATACCAGTATACTCACACAATAAAAAACAATACTCAGTGCTACCAAAAATAAAGGTACTTTATTTTAGTGAGACAAGCTAAAAAATAACTTAGAAGCAATACTCCTTCTGGAGGTGAGCATTTTTACACACAATATACACTAGTAATCAAAATCAGGTAAGTAAACAGTCATAGAATAGTGCAAACAGTGAAAAACACAATAGATTGCAATGGGCCTGGGGGCAACACAAACCATACATTAAAATAGTGGAATGCGAAGGTCGGATTCCCCCCTAGGCAAGAGTAGTGTGCAGAGGGGCGCTGGGAGTGTAAGAAAACACCAAAGGCAAGGAAAGCACCCCATCCCAGAGCCCATGAAAGCAGGAGTGGAGTACAGCAGGTTTCCTCAGAACACACTACAAGTCGTGATGAAGAATTATGCAAAAAACAAGCAAGACTGCAATCAACCAACTATGGATTCCTGGACCTGAAGACCTGTGGACAGAAGGGGCCAAGTACCAAAGTTGATGAAGAGTGCAGGAAGAACAGGAGCCCCTGCCCACCTGGAAGAAGGTGCAAAATTGGATTCTCTAGCTGGAAGAAAAGTACAGAAATGCACCAAAGAAGGTAGCTGCGAGTTCCTGTAGGAAAGTACCATCTTGCCTGGCATGTTACCCCCATTTTTCACTGTATATATGTTGTTTTAGTTGTATGTGTCACTGGGACCCTGTTCACCAGGGCCCCAGTGCTCATAAGTGTGCCTGAATGTGTTACCTGTGTAGTGACTAACTGTCTCACTGAGGCTCTGCTAACCAGAACCTCAGTGGTTATGCTCTCTCATTTCTTTCTAAATTGTCACTAACAGGCTAGTGACCAATTTTACCAATTTACATTGGCTTACTGGAACACCCTTATAATTCCCTAGTATATGGTACTGAGGTACCCAGGGTATTGGGGTTCCAGGAGATCCCTATGGGCTGCAGCATTTCTTTTGCCACCCATAGGGAGCTCTGACAATTCTTACACAGGCCTGCCACTGCAGCCTGAGTGAAATAACGTCCACGTTATTTCACAGCCATTTTACACTGCACTTAAGTAACTTATAAGTCACCTATATGTCTAACCTTTACCTGGTAAAGGTTAGGTGCAAAGTTACTTAGTGTGAGGGCACCCTGGCACTAGCCAAGGTTCAGAGCCAATTCCCTGAACTTTGTGAGTGCGGGGACACCATTACACGCGTGCACTACATATGGGTCACTACCTATATGTAGCTTCACAATGGTAACTCCGAATATGGCCATGTAACATGTCTATGATCATGGAATTGCCCCCTCTATGCCATCCTGGCATAGTTGGCACAATCCCATGATCCCAGTGGTCTGTAGCACAGACACTGGTGCTGCCAACCTGCCTTTCCTGGGGTTTCACTGCAGCTGCTGCTGCTGCCAACCCCTCAGACAGGTTTCTGCCCTCCGGGGGTCAAGCCAGGCTTGTCCCAGGATGGCAGAACAAAGGACTTCCTCTGAGAGAGGGTGTTACACCCTCTCCCTTTGGAAAATGGTGTGAAGGCAGGGGAGGAGTAGCCTCCCCCAGCCTCTGGAAATGCTTTCTTGGGCACAGATGTGCCCAATTCTGCATAAGCCAGTCTACACCGGTTCAGGGGACCCCTTAGCCCTGCTCTGGTGCGAAACTGGACAAAGGAAAGGGGAGTGACCACTCCCCTGACCTGCACCTCCCCTGGGAGGTGTCCAGAGCTCCTCCAGTGTGCTCCAGACCTCTGCCATCTTGGAAACAGAGGTGCTGCTGGCACACTGGACTGCTCTGAGTGGCCAGTGCCACCAGGTGACGTCAGAGACTCCTTGTGATAGGCTCCTTCAGGTGTTGCTAGCCTATCCTCTCTCCTAAGTAGCCAAACCCTCTTTTCTGGCTATTTCGGGTCTCTGTCTATGGGGAAACTTTAGATAACGAATGCAAGAGCTCATCCGAGTTCCTCTGCATCTCTCTCTTCACCTTCTGCCAAGGAATCGACTGCTGACCGCGCTGGAAGCCTGCAAACCTGCAACAAAGTAGCTAAGACGACTACTGCAACTCTGTAACGCTGATCCTGCCGCCTTCTCGACTGTTTTCCTGGTGGTGTATGCTGTGGGGGTAGTCTGCCTCCTCTCTGCACTAGAAGCTCCGAAGAAATCTCCCGTGGGTCGACGGAATCTTCCCCCTGCAACCGCAGGCACCAAAAAGCTGCATTACCTGTCCCTTGGGTCTCCTCTCAGCATGACGAGCGAGGTCCCTCGAATCCAGCAACTCTGTCCAAGTGACTCCCACAGTCCAGTGACTCTTCAGTCCAAGTTTGGTGGAGGTAAGTCCTTGCCTCACCTCGCTAGACTGCATTGCTGGGAACCGCGACTTTTGCAGCTACTCCGGCCTCCGTGCACTTCCGGCGGAAATCCTTTGTGCACAGTGCAGCCTGGGTCCACGGCACTCTAACCTGCATTGCACGACCTCCTAAGTTGTTCTCCGGCGACGTGGGACTCCTTTGTGTAACTTCGGGTGAGCACTGTTTCACGCATCCTTGTAGTGCCTCTTTCTGGCACTTCTCCGGGTGCTACCTGCTGCTGAGAGGGCTCCTTGTCTTGCTCTACGCCTCCTCTCTCTCCTGGTCCAATTTGCGACCTCCTGGTCCCTCCAGGGCCACAGCAGCATCCAAAAACGCTAACTGCACAATTTGCAGCTAGCAAGGCTTGTTGGTGTTCTTTCGGCAGGAAAACACTTCTGCACGACTTTCCTCGGCGAGCGGGATCCGTCCTCCAAAGGGGAAGTCTCTAGCCCTTTTCGTTCCTGCAGAAACCTCAGCTTCTTCTGTCCAGTAGAAGCTTCTTTGCACCCACAGCTGGCATTTCCTGGGCATATGCCCATCTCCGACTTGCTTGTGACTTTTGGACTTGGTCCCCTTGTTCCACACGTACCCTAGATTGGAAATCCACAGTTGTTGCATTGTTGGTTTGTGTCTTTCCTGCATTATTCCTCTAACACGACTTCTTTGTCCTTAGGGGAACTTTAGTGCACTTTGCACTCACTTTTCAGGGTCTTGGGGAGGGCTAATTTTCTAACTCTCACTATTTTCTAATAGTCCCAGCGACCCTCTACAAGGTCACATAGGTTTGGGGTCCATTCGTGGTTCGCATTCCACTTTTGGAGTATATGGTTTGTGTTGCCCCTATCCCTATGTTTCCCCATTGCATCCTATTGTAACTATACATTGTTTGCACTGTTTTCTAAGGCTATACTGCATATTTTTGCTATTGTGTATATATATCTTGTGTATATTTCCTATCCTCTCACTGAGGGTACACTCTAAGATACTTTGGCATATTGTCATAAAAATAAAGTACCTTTATTTTTAGTATAACTGTGTATTGTGTTTTCTTATGATATTGTGCAAGTGACACTTGTGGTACTGTAGTAGCTTCACACGTCTCCTAGTTCAGCCTAAGCTGCTCTGCTAAGCTACCATTATCTATCAGCCTAAGCTGCTAGACACCCTATACACTAATAAGGGATAACTGGGCCTGGTGCAAGATGCAAGTACCCCTTGGTACTCACTACAAGCCAGTCCAGCCTCCTACAGTTCCTGCTTGCTGCAAGAGATGTCCTACGTCGAATTGTTGAATGCAGGATGTTTGCGTCACTGGATTCTGCCAACATGCCTTGGTTCTCTCAAGAATGCGTTTTGCATCAAAGAGGTGCTGCCCGGACCCAGGAGGGACCTGGGGGTCTCAACTCGGACTGAGGAGACAGAGGGGCTTCTCTGCACTTCAGAGAGCCCTCATAAGACCAGGCAGCACCCACTTGTGTCCCAGGACATGGGGACAAAGGAGTTGCAAAGTGAGGTCATCACAGCACTCACCAGAAGGATCCCACGCTGCCGGAGAACAACTTCAGAGAGCTGTGCGTCACAGGGTAGAGTGCTGGGAATCTGGGCTAGGCTGTGCATGAAGAACTTTTGGAAGAAGTGCACAGAAGCCCAAGGAGCTGCAGAGGACATGATGCACATGGTTCCTGTTTGGCACGGGGAGGCACGTCCTTCCCTCCCTACATTTGAACAGCTGGACCTTTGGACTATTAGAATCACTTCGGTCCACCACCTGTGTTCCAAGGTTCGTGATCGTTGACAGGAGAGGAGTCCCAGAGTACCGGTAGTCATTGCAGAGAGGTGCCTGCTGAAGCAGGGAAGTGACTGTGAGAAAGTATCCTCTTTCTAGCCTTGTTACCCCCACTTTTGGCCTGTTTGTGAGTGTATGTCAGGGTGTTTTCACTGTTTCACTGGGATCCTGCCAGCCAGGACCCAGTGCTCATAGAGAAAACCCTATGTCTTCAGTATGTTTGTTATGTGTCACTGGGACCCTGCTAGTCAGGACCCCAGTGCTCATAAGGTTGTGACCTATAGGTATGTGTTCCCTGTGTGGTGCCTAACTGTCTCACTGAAGCTCTGCTAACCAGAACCTCAGTGGTTATGCTCTCTCTGTACAAATTGTCACTAACAGGCTAGTGACCAATTTCACCAATTCATATTGGCATACTGGAACACCCTTATAATTCCGTAGTATATGGTACTGAGGTACCCAGGGTATTGGGGTTCCAGGAGATCCCTATGGGCTGCAGAATTTCTTTTGCCACCCATAGGGAGCTCTGACAATTCTTACACAGGCCTGCCACTGCAGCCTGAGTGAAATAACGTCCACGTTATTTCACAGCCATTTACCACTGCACTTAAGTAACTTATAAGTCACCTATATGTCTAACCTTTACCTGGTAAAGGTTGGGTGCTAAGTTACTTAGTGTGTGGGCACCCTGGCACTAGCCAAGGTGCTCCCACATTGTTCAGGGCAAATTCCCCGGACCTTGTGAGTGCGGGGACACCATTACACGCGTGCACTACACATAGGTCACTACCTATGTGTAGCATCACAATGGTAACTCCGAACATGGCCATGTAACATGTCTAAGATCATGGAATTGCCCCCCCCAATGCCATCCTGGTATTGGGGAGACAATCCCATGATTCCCCGGGTCTCTAGCACAGACCCGGGTACTGCCAAACTGCCTTTTCAGGGGTTTCACTGCAGCTGCTGCTGCTGCCAACCCCTCAGACAGGTTTCTGCCCTCCTGGGGTCCAGCCAGGCTTGGCCCAGGAAGGCAGAACAAAGGACTTACTCAGAGAGAGGGTGTTACACCCTCTCCCTTTGGAAAAAGGTGTTAAGGCAGGGGAGGAGTAGCCTCCCCCAGCCTCTGGAAATGCTTTCATGGGCACAGATGGTGGCCATTTCTGCATAAGCCAGTCTACACCTGTTCAGCCCTGCTCTGGCGCGAAACTGGACAAAGGAATGGGGAGTGACCACTCCCCTGACCTGCACCTCCCCTGGGAGGTGCCCAGAGCTCCTCCAGTGTGCTCCAGACCTCTGCCATCTTGGAAACAGAGGTGCTGCTGGCACACTGGACTGCTCTGAGTGGCCAGTGCCAGCAGGTGATGTCAGAGACTCCTTCTGATAGGCTCCTTCAGGTGTTGCTAGCCTATCCTCACTCCTAGGTAGCCAAACCCTCTTTTCTGGCTAGTTAGGGTCTCTGTCTCTGGGGAAACTTCAGATAACGAATGCAAGAGCTCATCCGAGTTCCTCTGCATCTCTCTCTTCACCTTCTGCCAAGGAATCGACTGCTGACAGCGCTGGAAGCCTGCAAAACTGCAACAAAGTACAAAGACGACTACTGCGACACTGTAACGCTGATCCTGCCGCCTTCTCGACTGTTTTCCTGGTGGTGCATGCTGTGGGGGTAGTCTGCCTCCTCTCTGCACTAGAAGCTCCGAAGAAATCTCCCGTGGGTCGATGGAATCTTCCCCCTGAAACCGCAGGCACCAAAGAACTGCATCACTGGTCCTCTGGGTCTCCTCTCAGCACGACGAGCGAGGTCCCTTGAACTCAGCAACTCTGTCCAAGTGACTCCCACAGTCCAGTGACTCTTCAGTCCAAGTTTGGTGGAGGTAAGTCCTTGCCTCCCCACGCCAGACTGCATTGCTGGGAACCGCGTGTTTTGCAGCTACTCCGGCTCCTGTGCACTTTTCCAGGATTTACTTTGTGCTCAGCCAAGCCTGGGTCCACGGCACTCTAACCTGCATTGCACGACCTCCTGAGTTGTCCTCCGGCGGCGTGGGACTCTCTTGTGCAACTTCGGGTGAGCACCGTTTCACTCCACTTCGTAGTGCCTCTCCTTGTTTTGCTGGGCGCCCCCTCTGTCCCCTCACGCAGTTGGTGACATCCTGGTCCCTCCTGGGCCACAGCAGCATCCAAAAACCGTAACCACGAGCTTTGCAGCTAGCAAGGCTTGTTTGCTGTCTTTCTGTGGGAAAACACTTCTGCACGACTCTTCACGATGTGGGACATCCGTCCTCCAAAGGGGAAGTTTCTAGCCCTTGTCGTTCTTGCAGAATCCTCAGCTTCTACCATCCGGTGGCAGCTTCTTTGCACCCACAGCCGGCATTTCCTGGGCATCTGCCCACTCCCGACTTGATCGTGACTTTTGGACTTGGTCCCCTTGTTCCACAGGTACTCTTGTCTAGAAATCCATTGTTGTTGCATTGCTGGTTTTGGTCTTTCCTGCAGAATTCCCCTATCACGAATTCTGTGCTCTTTGGGGAACTTAGGTGCACTTTGCACCCACTTTTCACGGTCTTGGGGTGGGCTATTTTTCTAACCCTCACTGTTATCTTACAGTCCCAGCGACCATCTACAAGGTCACATAGGTTTGGGGTCCATTCGTGGTTCGCCTTCCACTTCTAGAGTATATGGTTTGTGTTGCCCCGATCCCTATGTGCCCCCATTGCATTCTATTGTGACTATACATTGTTTGCACTGTTTTCTATTGCTATTACTGCATATTTTGGTATTGTGTACATATATCTTGTGTATATTTGCTATCCTCATACTGAGGGTACTCACTGAGATACTTTGGCATATTGTCATAAAAATAAAGTACCTTTATTTTTAGTATATCTGTGTATTGTGTTTTCTTATGATATTGTGCAAGTGACACTAGTGGTACTGTAGGAGCTTCACTCGTCTCCTAGTTCAGGCTAAGCTGCTCTGCTAAGCAACCATTTTCTATCAGCCTAAGCTGCTAACACCCCTATACACTAATAAGGGATACCTGGGCCTGGTGCAAGGTGTAGGTACCCCTTGGTACTCACTACAAGCCAGTTCAGCCTCCTACATTGGTTGTGCAGCGGTGGTATAAGTACTTTGCAACTACTTACCACTTTTGTCATTGTACTTTTCATAAGAGAAACATATACAAAACAAGTTCAGTGTATGTACACCTAACCAAAAAGTTTTGCTTTTCTTCTCTCACTTCTTTACTAAGTGCTGAAAAGTACCTCTAAACTTTCTAAAAAGTTCTTAAAAAGTTTTAAAAGTTTTTTTCTGTCTTTCAAAAAGTTCTGAAAAACTTTTTTCTCACTTTTTCTATCCCTTAAACACTGTCTAAATTGTCTGGTACAGGCCAAACTCTTGATCTGTCCAACATAGCTTATGACAACCTTAGCTGGAAGGAAGCAAGGAGTCTCTGTATAGATAGAGGTTTAGGGGTAGGGAAGAATCCCTCAAGACAACTGTTGGTTAATATGCTCATTGAACAAGATAAGACCTTAGGTGGCACTTCTGGTGAGAAATTAGCTGATGGTTCCCACTCTGATTCTGGGGCACCCCTAGCAAAAGATGTGGGAGGGAAGCTTTCCAACCTGCCCCCTAGCAAGCCACCTAGCATAGCTGGTACTGATGTGAATTCACATCACAGTAATAGTGTTGTTTCTCATCACAGTCATAGTGTTGTTTCTCATCACAGTAAAAGTGTTACTTCTGTAGGCCAGAATGTTAGAGTGTCATCTGTTAGGGCCAGGTCTCCTTCTGTTCATTCTCAGCATACTTCTGTTTCAAGACATGCCTCACCCACCCACCCTGATGCCAGAATGTTAGAAAGGGAGCTCAATAGATTGAGAGTGGAACAATCCAGGCTGAAGCTCAAGAAGCAACATCTGGATTTAGATAGGCAGTCCTTAGAGATAGAAAGAGAAAGACAGAAACTGGGTTTTGAAACCCATGGTGGCAGCAGCAGTATTCCCAATAGTCATCCTGCAAAAGAGCATGATTCTAGGAATCTGCACAAGATAGTTCCCCCTTATAAAGAGGGGGATGACATTAACAAGTGGTTTGCTGCACTTGAGAGGGCCTATGTTGTACAGGATGTCCCTCAAAGGCAGTGGGCTGCTATCCTATGGCTATCTTTCAGTGGAAATGGTAGGGATAGGCTCCTTACTGTAAAGGACAGTGATGCCAATCATTTTACAGTTCTTAAGAATGCACTCCTAGATGGTTATGGCTTAACCACTGAACAGTACAGGATGAAGTTCAGAGAAACCAAAAAGGAGTCTTCACAAGACTGGGTAGACTTTGTTGACCACTCAGTGAAGGCCTTTGAGGGGTGGTTACATGGCAGTAAAGTTACTGATTATGAAAGCCTCTATAACTTAATCCTGAGAGAGCAAATACTTAATAATTGTGTGTCTGATTTGTTGCACCAGTATCTAGTGGATTCAGATCTGACCTCTCCCCAAGAATTGGGAAAGAAGGCAGACAAATGGGTCAGAACAAGAGCGAACAGAAAAGTTCATACAGGTGGTGACAAGGAGGGCAAGAAGAAAGATGGTGAAAAATCTCAAGATAAGCATGGGGATAAGGGTAAAACCAAAGATCCCACTTCAAATCTTAAACACTCTTCAGGGGGTGGGGATAAAACAAATTCTTCCTCTTCTTCTCAACCTACACAATTTAAAAAGCCTTGGTGCTTTGTGTGTAAAAACAGAGGCCATAGGCCAGGGGATAAGTCCTGTCCAGGTAAACCCCCTGAGCCAACCACCACTAAAACATCAAGCTCTAGTGCCCCTAGCAGTAGTGGTACTAGAGGTGGGACTGCTGGCAACAGTCAAGTTAAGGGTGTAGTTGGGTTCACTTATGGGTCCATAATATAAACTGGGGTAGTCAGTCCCAAGACAGTTTCTGTCACACCTAGTGGCATTGGCCTTGCCACACTGGCTGCTTGTACCCTTACAATGGATAAGTACAGGCAAACAGTTTCAATAAATGGTGTTGAGGCCTTGGCCTACAGGGACACAGGTGCCAGTATCACTTTGGTGACTGAAAACCTAGTGCATCCTGAACAACACATCATTGGACAACAGTATAATAATATTGATGTCCATAACTCCACTAAGTTTCTTCCCTTAGCTATAATTCAGTTTAGTTGGGGTGGAGTTACTGGCCCTAAACAGATGGTAGTATCACCTAGCTTACCTGTAGACTGTCTCTTAGGTAATGACCTAGAGGCCTCAGGTTGGGCTGAGGTAGAGTTTTATGCCCATGCAGCCATGCTGGGCATCCCAGAGGAATTGTTCCCTCTCATTTCTACAGAAATAAAAAAGCAAAGGAGAGAAGGCCTGAAAACTCAGGATCCCTCTCCAACAACAGGTAAAAAGGGTATCACAGTATCCCCTAACCACCCTGCCATTCAGGATACCATTCCTGTGGTGGGATAAACCTCTCCTGGGGTGGCACCTGTTCCAAGGGATTCATCAGCTGGCAAAGCTGTACTCCCTGAGGTGGAAGTACCTCTCTGTGGGATAACTCATATTGGTGAGAAAAAGAGCACCATTTTAGTTAACATGGAGCATCCCTCCAACCCTCCCAGAGAAACTTTAGTGAAGAAACCCTGCACTGCCTCACAACACTTAGGACAGCGTCCCTGCCCTAGTGTGGAGATCATAGGACAGCATCCCTGCCCTGCTCCAACTCAAGAGAAACAGCATCAATGTTCTCTCTTCCAGCCATATGGACAAAGTTTTTGCCCAGCTGTAGGAGGCTGGACTGGCTTGTAGTGAGTACCAAGGGGTACTTGCACCTTGCACCAGGCCCAGTTATCCCTTATTAGTGTATAGGGTGTCTAGCAGCTTAGGCTGATAGATAATGGTAGCTTAGCAGAGCAGCTTGGGCTGAACTAGGAGACGTGTGAAGCTACTACAGTACCACTTAGTGTCATGTGCACAATATCATAAGAAAACACAATACACAGTTATACTAAAAATAAAGGTACTTTATTTTTATGACAATATGCCAAAGTATCTTAGAGTGTACCCTCAGTGAGAGGATAGGAAATATACACAAGATATATATACACAATAGCAAAAATATGCAGTATAGTCTTAGAAAACAGTGCAAACAATGTATAGTTACAATAGGATGCAATGGGGAAACATAGGGATAGGGGCAACACAAACCATATACTCCAAAAGTGGAATGCGAACCACGAATGGACCCCAAACCTATGTGACCTTGTAGAGGGTCGCTGGGACTATTAGAAAATAGTGAGAGTTAGAAAAATAACCCTCCCCAAGACCCTGAAAAGTGAGTGCAAAGTGCACTAAAGTTCCCCTAAGGACAAAGAAGTCGTGTTAGAGGAATAATGCAGGAAAGACACAAACCAACAATGCAACAACTGTGGATTTCCAATCTAGGGTACCTGTGGAACAAGGGGACCAAGTCCAAAAGTCACAAGCAAGTCGGAGATGGGCAGATGCCCAGGAAATGCCAGCTGCGGGTGCAAAGGAAGCTTCTAATGAACAGAAGAAGCTGCGGTTTCTGCAGGAACGAAAAGGACTAGAGACTTCCCCTTTGGTGAACCGATCCCTCTCGCCGTGGAGAGTCGAGCACATGTATTTTCCCGCCGAAAGGACGCCAACAAGCCTTGCTAGCTGCAAATTGTGCGGTTGGCGTTTTTGGACGCTGCTGAGGCCCAGGAGGGACCAGGAGGTCGCAAATTGGACCAGCAGAGAAAGGGGACGTCGAGCGAGACAAGGAGCCCTCTTTGAAGCCGGTAGCACCCGGAGAAGTGCCAGAAACAGGCACTACAAGGATGCGTGAAACGGTGCTCGCCGAAGTTGCACAAAGGAGTCCCACGTCGCCAGAGACCAACTTAGAAAGTCGTGCAATGCAGGTTAGAGTGCCGTGGACCCAGGCTTGGCTGTGCACAAAGGATTTCTGCCGGAAGTGCACAGGGGCCGGAGTAGCTGCAAAAGTCGCGGTTCCCAGCAATGCAGCCCAGCGAGGTGAGGCAAGGACTTACCTCCACCAAGCTTGGACTGAAGAGTCACTGGACTGTGGGGGTCACTTGGACAGAGTCGAGGGATTCGAGGGACCTCGCTCGTCGTGCTGAGAGGAGACCCAAGGGACCGGTAATGCAGCTTTTTGGTGCCTGCGGTTGCAGGGGGAAGATTCCGTCGACCCACGGGAGATTTCTTCGGAGCTTCTAGTGCAGAGAGGAGGCAGACTACCCCCACAGCATGCACAAGCAGGAAAACAGTCGAGAAGGCGGCAGGATCAGCGTTACAGAGTTGCAGTAGTCGTCTTTGCTACTATGTTGCAGGTTTGCAGGCTTCCAGCGCGGTCAGCAGTCGATTCCTTGGCAGAAGGTGAAGAGAGAGATGCAGAGGAACTCGGCTGAGCTCTTGCATTCGTTATCTAAAGTTTCCCCAGAGACAGAGACCTTAAATAGCCAGAAAAGAGGGTTTGGCTACTTAGGAGAGAGGATAGGCTACTAACACCTGAAGGAGCCTATCAGAAGGAGTCTCTGACGTCACCTGGTGGCACTGGCCACTCAGAGCAGTCCAGTGTGCCAGCAGCACCTCTGTTTCCAAGATGGCAGAGGTCTGGAGCACACTGGAGGAGCTCTGGACACCTCCCAGGGGAGGTGCAGGTCAGGGGAGTGGTCACTCCCCTTTCCTTTGTCCAGTTTCGCGCCAGAGCAGGGCTAAGGGGTCCCCTGAACCGGTGTAGACTGGCTTATGCAGAATTGGGCACCTCTGTGCCCAACAAAGCATTTCCAGAGGCTGGGGGAGGCCACTCCTCCCCTGCCTTCACACCATTTTCCAAAGGGAGAGGGTGTCACACCCTCTCTCAGAGGAAGTTCTTTGTTCTGCCATCCTGGGCCAGGCCTGGCTGGACCCCAGGAGGGCAGATGCCTGTCTGAGGGGTTGGCAGCAGCAGCAGCTGCAGTGAAACCCCAGGAAGGGCAGTTTGGCAGTACTAGGGTCTGTGCTACAGACCACTGGGATCATGGGATTGTGCCAACTATGCCAGGATGGTATAGAGGGGGCAATTCCATGATCATAGACATGTTACATGGCCATATTCGGAGTTACCATTGTGAAGCTACATATAGGTAGTGACCTATATGTAGTGCACGCGTGTAATGGTGTCCCCGCACTCACAAAGTTCAGGGAATTGGCTCTGAACAATGTGGGGGCACCTTGGCTAGTGCCAGGGTGCCCTCACACTAAGTAACTTTGCACCTAACCTTTACCAGGTAAAGGTTAGACATATAGGTGACTTATAAGTTACTTAAGTGCAGTGTAAAATGGCTGTGAAATAACGTGGACGTTATTTCACTCAGGCTGCAGTGGCAGGCCTGTGTAAGAATTGTCAGAGCTCCCTATGGGTGGCAAAAGAAATGCTGCAGCCCATAGGGATCTCCTGGAACCCCAATACCCTGGGTACCTCAGTACCATATACTAGGGAATTATAAGGGTGTTCCAGTAAGCCAATGTAAATTGGTAAAAATGGTCACTAGCCTGTTAGTGACAATTTGGAAAGAAATGAGAGAGCATAACCACTGAGGTTCTGATTAGCAGAGCCTCAGTGAGACAGTTAGTCACTACACAGGTAACACATTCAGGCACACTTATGAGCACTGGGGCCCTGGGTTACCAGGGTCCCAGTGACACATACAACTAAAACAACATATATACAGTGAAAAATGGGGGTAACATGCCAGGCAAGATGGTACTTTCCTACACAACCCCCCCCAAACGAAGGACAATAAGACTAGCCATGACCTGATGAGTCTTCATTGTCTAAGTGGAAATATCTGGAGAGTCCATCTGCATTGGAGTGGCTACTCCCAGGTCTATGTTCCACTGTATAGTCCATTCCCTGTAGGGATATGGACCACCTCAACAATTTAGGATTTTCACCTTTCATTTGTTTTAGCCAAAGTAGAGGTTTGTGGTCTGTCTGAACAATGAAGTGAGTGCCAAACAGGTATGGCCTCAACTTCTTCAGAGCCCAGACCACAGCAAAGGCCTCCCTCTCTATGGCAGACCAACGCTTTTCTCTAGGGGTCAACCTCCTACTAATAAAAGCAACAGGTTGATCCTGGCCCTCAGAATTAAGTTGTGATAGGACTGCCCCTACTCCTAATTCAGATGCATCAGTTTGGACATAGAATTTTTTAGAGTAACAAGGGCTTTTCAGGACAGGTGCAGAGCACATGGCCTGCTTCAGCTCCTCAAAAGCTTTCTGACAGTTTGCTGTCCATAATACCTTTTTAGGCATTTTCTTGGAAGTGAGGTCATTAAGAGGGGCTGCAATGGAGCCATAGTTCTTAATGAACCTCCTGTAATACCCAGTGAGGCCTAGGAAGGCTCTCACCTGAGTCTGTGTGGTAGGGGGAATCCAATCAATAATTGTTTGGATTTTCCCCTGTAGTGGTGCAATCTGTTCCCCACCAACAAGGTGTCCCAGATAAACCACCTTGCCCTGCCCTATCTGGCACTTTGAAGCCTTGATAGTGAGGCCTGCCTTTTGCAGGGCCTCCAAAACTTTCCAGAGGTGGACCAGGTGATCATCCCAGCTGGAGCTAAAGACAGCTATATCGTCCAAATATGCTGCACTGAAAGCTTCCAGCCCTTGCAGGACTGTGTTCACCAACCTCTGAAAAGTGGCAGGTGCATTTTTCAAACCAAAAGGCATTACAGTAAACTGGTAATGTCCTCCAATGGTAGAAAATGCAGTCTTAGGTTTAGCATCTTCTGATAATTTGATCTGCCAATACCCTGCAGTCAAATCAAAAGTGCTTAGATACTTGGCAGATGCCAGTGTATCTATGAGCTCATCTGCCCTGGGTATAGGGTGAGCATCAGTTTTGGTTACCAAGTTGAGACCTCTGTAGTCTACACAAAACCGCATTTCCTTCTTTCCATCTTTGGAATGGGGTTTTGGTACCAGTACCACAGGAGAAGCCCATGGACTGTCAGAGTGCTCAACCACTCCTAGTTCTAACATTTTCTGGACCTCTTGCTTTATGCAGTCCCTGACATGGTCAGGCTGCCTATAGATCTTACTTTTGACAGGTAAACTGTCTCCAGTATCTATAGTGTGCTCACACCAAGAAGTGGTACCTGGCACAGTAGAGAAGAGTTCAGAGAATTGATATAGGAGATTTATGCAATTGTCTTTCTGCTCAGCAGTAAGACAATCAGCCAAAACTACACCTTCCACAAGAGCATCTTGTTCTGTGGAAGAGAAGAGATCAGGTAGAGGATCACTGTCTTCTTCCTGTCCCTCATCAGTTGCCATGAGCAGGGTGAGATCAGCCCTGTCATAGTAGGGTTTAAGGCGGTTGACATGGAGCACCCTAAGGGGACTCCTGGCAGTGCCTAAGTCAACTAAATAGGTGACTTCTCCCTTCTTTTCAACAATTGTGTGGGGACCACTCCATTTATCTTGGAGTGCTCTTGGGGCCACAGGCTCCAAGACCCACACTTTCTGCCCTGGTTGGTACTGAACCAAAACAGCCTTCTGATCATGCCATTGCTTCTGGAGCTCTTGGCTGGCCTGAAGGTTTTTACTGGCCTTTTTCATGTACTCAGCCATCCTTGATCTGAGGCCAAGTACTTAATCCACAATATCCTGCTTAGGAGCTTTTAAAGGTTGTTCCCAACCCTCCTTTACAAGTGTGAGTGGACCCCTAACAGGGTGTCCAAAAAGAAGTTCAAAGGGGCTGAAGCCCACTCCTTTCTGGGGTACCTCCCTGTAGGCAAAAAGGAGGCATGGTAGAAGGATATCCCACCTCCTGCGGAGTTTTTCAGGGAGACCCATAATCATGCCTTTGAGAGTTTTATTAAATCTCTCCACCAGTCCATTTGTTTGTGGATGATAGGGTGTTGTGAACTTGTACGTTACACCACACTCCTTCCACATGGCCTTTAAGTATGCAGACATGAAATTGCTTCCTCTGTCTGATACTACTTCCTTTGGGAAGCCCACCCTGGAAAATATTCCCAGGAGGGCCTTTGCCACTGCAGGTGCTGTAGTGGTCCTTAAAGGAATAGCTTCAGGATATCTTGTGGCATGGTCCACTACCACCAAGATAAATCTATTGCCTGAAGCAGTAGGAGGGTCAAGGGGGCCAACTATGTCAACCCCTACCCTTTCAAAGGGAACACCAACCACAGGCAGTGGAATAAGGGGTGCCTTTGGGGTGCCACCTGTCTTGCCACTGGCTTGACAGGTTTCACAGGACTTACACAATTCCTTTGTGTCCTCTGACATCCTAGGCCAATGAAACAATGGAACCAGTCTGTCCCAAGTTTTCATTTGACCCAGGTGCCCAGCTAGGGGAATGTCATGTGCCAGGGTTAGGAGGAACTTTCTGTACTCCTGAGGAATCACTAATCTCCTGGCAGCTCCAGGTTTAGGATCCCTATGCTCAGTGTACAAGAGGTTGTCCTCCCAGTAAACTCTGTGAGAGTCACTGACATCCCCATTAGCCTGTTTTACAGCTTGCTGTCTGAGACCCTCTAATGTGGGACAGGTTTGCTGTGCCACACTCAGCTCCTCTCTGGCAGGCCCCCCTTCACCCAAAAGCTCAGCAGTGTCTGCTTCCAGCTCCTCTGGTGTAGGTTCTGCACAGGGAGGGAATTCTTCCTCAGAAGTAGAATCCACTGTAGAGGGAGGGATAGTAGGAAGTGGTTTGCTTCTACTAGCCCTAGCTTTAGGGAGCACTTGGTCCATTGTTCCAGGATCCAAGCTTCCCTGTCCTTTTTGCTTTTTGGCCTGAGCCCTTGTCAAAGCAAAAATATGCCCTGGGATGCCCACCATTGCTGCATGAGCCTCCAACTCCACATCTGACCAAGCTGATGTCTCCAAATCATTCCCTAATAGACAGTCTACAGGTAAATCTGAAGCTACCACAACTTTCTTTGGACCAGTTACCCCCCCCAGTTGAGATTTACAACAGCCATGGGGTGGCTAAGTGTGTTGTTGTGAGCATCGGTTACTTGGTACTGGTGACTAAGTAGGTGTTGTTCAGGGTGGACCAGTTTCTCTATGACCATAGTCACACTGGCACCAGTGTCCCTGTAGGCCTGAACCTCAACACCATTTATTAGGGGTAGCTGCTTGTACTTATCCATATTAAGGGGACAAGCAACTAAGGTGGCTAAATCAATAGCCCCCTCAGAGACTAACACAGCCTCTGTGGCCTCCCTAACAAGGCCAACCCCAATTAAGTTACCAATAGTGAGCCCAGCTACTCCCTTGGTTTGGCTATTAGTAGGTTTGCTCCCACCACCACTGCTATTAGTAGGGACACTAGGTGTAGCAGTAGGGGTTGTAGTGGTAGGAGGCTTGGTGCCTTTCTTTGGACAACTGGGATCTGTTGTCCAATGGCCTTTTATTTTACATAAATAGCACCATGGTTTCTTTTCCTTGTTCTGATTAAAAGAGGATTTGGGCCCACCACCCCCACCAGAGTGTTTTTGTGGGCCTGATGAAGACTCATTTTTAGATTTGTCCCCACCCTTGTCAGAAGACTTACCATCCTTCTTTTTGTTGCCATCTTTGTCACCCCCTGTATGAACTTTTCTGTTCACCCTTGTTCTGACCCATTTGTCTGCCTTCTTTCCAAATTCTTGGGGAGAGGTCAGATCAGAGTCCACCAAGTACTGGTGCAACAAATCAGACACACAATTATTAAGAATATGCTCTCTCAGGATCAAGTTATACAGGCTGTCATAATCAGTAACTTTACTGCCATGTAACCACCCCTCCAAGGCCTTCACTGAATGGTCAATGAAATCAACCCAGTCTTGTGAAGACTCCTTTTTGGTCTCTCTGAACTTTATCCTGTATTGTTCAGTGGTTAAGCCATAACCATCCAGGAGTGCATTCTTAAGAACTTGGAAATTATTAGCATCATTTTCTTTCACAGTAAGGAGCCTATCCCTACCTTTTCCACTAAATGATAGCCATAGAATAGCAGCCCACTGCCTTTGAGGGACATCCTGTACAACACAGGCCCTCTCAAGTGCAGCAAACCACTTGTTAATGTCATCCCCCTCCTTGTAAGGGGGAACTATCTTGTGCAGATTCCTGGAATCATGCTCTTTTGCAGGATGACTATGGGGAATACTGCTGCTGCCACCATGGGTTTCTAAACCCAGTTTCTGTCTCTCCTTCTCTACTTCTAAAGTCTGTCTATCCAAATCCAGCTGTTGCTTCTTGAGCTTCAGTCTGGTTTGTTCCACTCTCAATCTATTGAGCTCCCTTTCTAACAATCTGTCGTCAGGGTGGGTGGGAGGGACATGCTTTGAAACAGAAGTATGGTGAGAATGGACAGAAGGAGACCTGTCCCTTACAGAAGCCACCCTAACAGCTTGGCTAACAGAAACATCACTACCAGTATGGTGAGAATAAATGCTTTTGCTATGATGTGAGACAACACTATTTATATGGTGTGGCTCATCATCATTACCAACTATGCTAGACTGTCTAGTAATGGGCAGGCTAGGAACTTTCTTTCCTGAATCTTTTCCTGGGGGAGTCCCTGGATCAGATTGAGAACCATTAGCTACTTTTTAAACAGATGGGGCACTTATGGCCTTATCTTGTACTCTAAGCATGTTAATTAACAGTTCTAAGGAGGGATTCTTCCCTACACTCAAACCTCTCTCTATGCAGAGACTCCTTGCTCCTTTCCAGCTAAGGTGATCATATGCAAGTTTGGACAGATCAACATTTTGGCCTGTGCCAGACATTTTTAGAGAGAGTTAAAGTGATAGAAAAAGATAAAAAGTTTGTCAGAGCTTTTAGAAAGACAGAGAAAAAAACTTTTTAAACTTTAAAGAACTTTTTAGAAAGTTAGAAGTACTTTTCAGCACTTAGAAAAGAGTGAAAAGAGGAAATGCAAAACTTTTTGGCTATGTGTATATACACTGACCTTGTTTTGTATATTTTTTTCTTATGAAAAGTACAATGACAAGAGTGGTAAGTAGTCTCAAAGCACTTATCCCACCGCTGCACAACCAATGTAGGAGGCTGGACTGGCTTGTAGTGAGTACCAAGGGGTACTTGCACCTTGCACCAGGCCCAGTTATCCCTTATTAGTGTATAGGGTGTCTAGCAGCTTAGGCTGATAGATAATGGTAGCTTAGCAGAGCAGCTTGGGCTGAACTAGGAGACGTGTGAAGCTACTACAGTACCACTTAGTGTCATGTGCACAATATCATAAGAAAACACAATACACAGTTATACTAAAAATAAAGGTACTTTATTTTTATGACAATATGCCAAAGTATCTTAGAGTGTACCCTCAGTGAGAGGATAGGAAATATACACAAGATATATATACACAATAGCAAAAATATGCAGTATAGTCTTAGAAAACAGTGCAAACAATGTATAGTTACAATAGGATGCAATGGGGAAACGTAGGGATAGGGGCAACACAAACCATATACTCCAAAAGTGGAATGCGAACCACGAATGGACCCCAAACCTATGTGACCTTGTAGAGGGTCGCTGGGACTATTAGAAAATAGTGAGTGTTACCTGTGTAGTGACTAACTGTCTCACTGAGGCTCTGCTAATCAGAACCTCAGTGGTTATGCTCTCTCATTTCTTTCCAAATTGTCACTAACAGGCTAGTGACCAATTTCACCAATTCATATTGGCATACTGGAACACCCTTATAATTCCCTAGTATATGGTACTGAGGTACCCAGGGTATTGGGGTTCCAGGAGATCCCTATGGGCTGCAGCATTTCTTTTGCCACCCATAGGGAGCTCTGACCATTCTTACACAGGCCTGCCACTGCAGCCTGAGTGAAATAACGTCCACGTTATTTCACAGCCATTTACCACTGCACTTAAGTAACTTATAAGTCACCTATACGTCTAACCTTTACCTGGTAAAGGTTGGGTGCTAAGTTACTTAGTGTGTGGGCACCCTGGCACTAGCCAAGGTGCTCCCACATTGTTCAGGGTAAATTCCCCGGACTTTGTGAGTGCGGGGACACCATTACACGTGTGTACTACACATAGGTCACTACCTATGTGTAGCTTCACAATGGTAACTCCGAACATGGCCATGTAACATGTCTAAGATCATGTGATTGCCCCCCCAATGCCATCCTGGTATTGGGGAGACACTCCCATGATTCCCCGGGTCTCTAGCACAGACCTGGGTACTGCCAAACTGCCTTTTCAGGGGTTTCACTGCAGCTGCTGCTGCTGCCAACCCCTCAGACAGGTTTCTGCCCTCCTGGGGTCCAGCCAGGCTTGGCCCAGGAAGGCAGAACAAAGGACTTCCTCAGAGAGAGGGTGTTACACCCTCTACCTTTGGAAAAAGGTGTTAAGGCAGGGGAGGAGTAGCCTCCCTCAGCCTCTGGAAATGCTTTCATGGGCACAGATGGTGCCCATTTCTGCAAAAGCCAGTCTACACCGGTTCAGGGACCCCTCAGCCCTGCTCTGGCGTGAAACTGGACAAAGGAAAGGGGAGTGACCACTCCCCTCACCTGCACCTCCCCTGGGAGGTGCCCAGAGCTCCTCCAGCGTGCTCCAGACCTCTGCCATCTTGGAAACAGAGGTTTTGCTGGCACACTGGACTGCTCTTAGTGGCCAGTGCCAGCAGGTGACGTCAGAGACTCCTTCTGATATTCTCCTTCAGGTGTTGCTAGCCTATCCTCTCTCCTAAGTAGCCAAACCCTCTTTTCTGGCTATTTAGGGTCTCTGCTTTTGAGAATTCCTTAGATAACGAATGCAAGAGCTCATCAGAGTTCCTCTGCATCTCTCTCTTCACCTTCTGCCACGGAATCGACCGCTGACTGCGCTGGAAGCCTGCAAAACTGCAACAAAGTAGCAAAGACGACTACTGCAACACTGTAACACTGATCCAGCCGCCTTCTCGACTGTTTTCCTGGTGGTGCATGCTGTGGGGGTAAAAAAAAAAAAAAAAAAAAAATTAATGGAGTTCGTTTTTTGAAGATACTACATCTACCATGATGCAATGGGGCAGATTAATTGCTGGGATGACAGGCAGGTGCGCTCCTAACTGTTTGTGACTTTAAAGGCTCCCTTGAGCTACTGGGCTGACGAGCTCTGGAGCAGGCACCAGCATGCCAGGGAAGAGGTACTGAAACCGGGGGATTTATGGCAGCATTCCCAGCACCCCGCAAATATGTTCTCTGCTGAAGAAGGGACTAACCCAGAAACACATGTGTCCAGAGATGCACAGTAAAGGCTGTACCTACTTAAAGGTGAAATATTTAAAAAAAAAAAAAATGGAGTTCGTTTTTTGAAGATACTACATCTACCATGATGCAATGGGGCAGATTAATTGCTGGGATGTCAGGCAGGTGCGCTCCTAACTGTTTGTGACTTTAAAGGCTCCCTTGAGCTACTGGGCTGACGAGCTCTGGAGCAGGCACCAGCATGCCAGGGAAGAGGTACTGAAACCGGGGGATTTATGGCAGCATTCCCAGCACCCCGCAAATATGTTCTCTGCTGAAGAAGGGACTAACCCAGAAACACATGTGTCCAGAGATGCACAGTAAAGGCTGTACCTACTTAAAGGTGAAATATTTAAAAATTAATGGAGTTCGTTTTTTGAAGATACTACATCTACCATGATGCAATGGGGCAGATTAATTGCTGGGATGTCAGGCAGGTGCGCTCCTAACTGTTTGTGACTTTAAAGGCTCCCTTGAGCTACTGGGCTGACGAGCTCTGGAGCAGGCACCAGCATGCCAGGGAAGAGGTACTGAAACCGGGGGATTTATGGCAGCATTCCCAGCACCCCGCAAATATGTTCTCTGCTGAAGAAGGGACTAACCCAGAAACACATGTGTCCAGAGATGCACAGTAAAGGCTGTACCTACTTAAAGGTGAAATATTTAAAAATTAATGGAGTTCGTTTTTTGAAGATACTACATCTACCATGATGCAATGGGGCAGATTAATTGCTGGGATGTCAGGCAGGTGCGCTCCTAACTGTTTGTGACTTTAAAGGCTCCCTTGAGCTACTGGGCTGACGAGCTCTGGAGCAGGCACCAGCATGCCAGGGAAGAGGTACTGAAACCGGGGGATTTATGGCAGCATTCCCAGCACCCCGCAAATATGTTCTCTGCTGAAGAAGGGACTAACCCAGAAACACATGTGTCCAGAGATGCACAGTAAAGGCTGTACCTACTTAAAGGTGAAATATTTAAAAATTAATGGAGTTCGTTTTTTGAAGATACTACATCTACCATGATGCAATGGGGCAGATTAATTGCTGGGATGTCAGGCAGGTGCGCTCCTAACTGTTTGTGACTTTAAAGGCTCCCTTGAGCTACTGGGCTGACGAGCTCTGGAGCAGGCACCAGCATGCCAGGGAAGAGGTACTGAAACCGGGGGATTTATGGCAGCATTCCCAGCACCCCGCAAATATGTTCTCTGCTGAAGAAGGGACTAACCCAGAAACACATGTGTCCAGAGATGCACAGTAAAGGCTGTACCTACTTAAAGGTGAAATATTTAAAAATTAATGGAGTTCGTTTTTTGAAGATACTACATCTACCATGATGCAATGGGGCAGATTAATTGCTGGGATGTCAGGCAGGTGCGCTCCTAACTGTTTGTGACTTTAAAGGCTCCCTTGAGCTACTGGGCTGACGAGCTCTGGAGCAGGCACCAGCATGCCAGGGAAGAGGTACTGAAACCAGGGGATTTATGGCAGCATTCCCAGCACCCCGCAAATATGTTCTCTGCTGAAGAAGGGACTAACCCAGAAACACATGTGTCCAGAGATGCACAGTAAAGGCTGTACCTACTTAAAGGTGAAATATTTAAAAATTAATGGAGTTCGTTTTTTGAAGATACTACATCTACCATGATGCAATGGGGCAGATTAATTGCTGGGATGTCAGGCAGGTGCGCTCCTAACTGTTTGTGACTTTAAAGGCTCCCTTGAGCTACTGGGCTGACGAGCTCTGGAGCAGGCACCAGCATGCCAGGGAAGAGGTACTGAAACCGGGGGATTTATGGCAGCATTCCCAGCACCCCGCAAATATGTTCTCTGCTGAAGAAGGGACTAACCCAGAAACACATGTGTCCAGAGATGCACAGTAAAGGCTGTACCTACTTAAAGGTGAAATATTTAAAAATTAATGGAGTTCGTTTTTTGAAGATACTACATCTACCATGATGCAATGGGGCAGATTAATTGCTGGGATGTCAGGCAGGTGCGCTCCTAACTGTTTGTGACTTTAAAGGCTCCCTTGAGCTACTGGGCTGACGAGCTCTGGAGCAGGCACCAGCATGCCAGGGAAGAGGTACTGAAACCGGGGGATTTATGGCAGCATTCCCAGCACCCCGCAAATATGTTCTCTGCTGAAGAAGGGACTAACCCAGAAACACATGTGTCCAGAGATGCACAGTAAAGGCTTTACCTACTTAAAGGTGAAATATTTAAAAATTAATGGAGTTCGTTTTTTGAAGATACTACATCTACCATGATGCAATGGGGCAGATTAATTGCTGGGATGTCAGGCAGGTGCGCTCCTAACTGTTTGTGACTTTAAAGGCTCCCTTGAGCTACTGGGCTGACGAGCTCTGGAGCAGGCACCAGCATGCCAGGGAAGAGGTACTGAAACCGGGGGATTTATGGCAGCATTCCCAGCACCCCGCAAATATGTTCTCTGCTGAAGAAGGGACTAACCCAGAAACACATGTGTCCAGAGATGCACAGTAAAGGCTGTACCTACTTAAAGGTGAAATATTTAAAAA
The DNA here is from genome assembly GCF_031143425.1 of Pleurodeles waltl. Lineage (NCBI taxonomy): Eukaryota > Metazoa > Chordata > Amphibia > Caudata > Salamandridae > Pleurodeles > Pleurodeles waltl. The sequence goes on from NC_090450.1 coordinate 392,187,984, forward strand.
TTAATGGAGTTCGTTTTTTGAAGATACTACATCTACCATGATGCAATGGGGCAGATTAATTGCTGGGATGTCAGGCAGGTGCGCTCCTAACTGTTCATGCTGTGGGGGTAGTCTGTCTCCTCTCTGCACTAGAAGCTCCAAAGAAATCTCCCGTGGGTCGACGGAATCTTCCCCCTGCAACCGCAGGCACCAAAGAACTGCATCACCGGTCCTCTGGGTCTCCTCTCAGCACGACGAGCGAGGTCCCTTGAACTCAGAAACTCTGTCCAAGTGACTCCCACAGTCCAGTGACTCTTCAGTCCAAGTTTGGTGGAGGTAAGTCCTTGCCTCCCCACGCCAGACTGCATTGCTGGGAACCGCGTGTTTGGCAGCTACTCCGGCTCCTGTGCACTTTTCCAGGATTTCCTTTGTGCACAGCCAAGCCTGGGTCCACAGCACTATAATCTGTGGGTGCTGCCTGCTTCTGAGAGGGCTCCTTGTCTTGCTGGGTGCCCCCTCTGTCCCCTCACGCAATTGGTGACATCCTGGTCCCTCCTGGGCCACAGCAGCATCCAAAAACCCTAACTGCGAGCTTTGCAGCTAGCAAGGCTTGTTTGCGGTCTTTCTGCGGGAAAACACTTCTGCACAACTCTTCACGACGTGGGACATCCATCCTCCAAAGGGGAAGTTTCTAGCCCTTGTCGTTCTTGCAGAATCCTCAGCTTCTACCATCCGGTGGCAGCTTCTTTGCACCCACAGCTGGCATTTCCTGGGCATCTGCCCACTCCCGACTTGATCGTGACTTTTGGACTTGGTCCTCTTGTTCCACAGGTACTCTCGTCTGGAAATCCATTGTTGTTGCATTGCTGGTGTTGGTCTTTCCTGCAGAATTCCCCTATCACGACTTCTGTGCTGTAGGAAAGTACCATCTTGCCTGGCATGTTACCCCCATTTTTCACTGTATATATGTTTTAGTTGTATGTGTCACTGGGACCCTGGTAACCCAGGGCCCCAGTGCTCATAAGTGTGCCTGAATGTGTTACCTGTGTAGTGACTAACTGTCTTACTGAGGCTCTGCTAATCAGAACCTCAGTGGTTATGCTCTCTCATTTCTTTCCAAATTGTCACTAACAGGCTAGTGACCATTTTTACCAATTTACATTGGCTTACTGGAACACCCTTATAATTCCCTAGTATATGGTACTGAGGTACCCAGGGTATTGGGATTCCAGGAGATCCCTATGGGCTGCAGCATTTCTTTTGCCACCCATAGGGAGCTCTGACAATTCTTACACAGGCCTGCCACTGCAGCCTGAGTGAAATAACGTCCACGTTATTTCACAGCCATTTTACACTGCACTTAAGTAACTTATAAGTCACCTATATGTATAACCTTTACCTGGTAAAGGTTAGGTGCAAAGTTACTTAGTGTGAGGGCACCCTGGCACTAGCCAAGGTGCCCCCACATTGTTCAGAGCCAATTCCCTGAACTTTGTGAGTGCGGGGACACCATTACACGCGTGCACTACATTTAGGTCACTACCTATATGTAGCTTCACAATGGTAACTCCGAATATGGCCATGTAACAGGTCTATGATCATGGAATTGCCCCCTCTATGCCATCCTGGCATAGTTGGCACAATCCCATGATCCCAGTGGTCTGTAGCACAGACCCTGGTACTGCCAAACTGCCCTTCCTGGGGTTTCACTGCAGCTGCTGCTGCTGCCAACCCCTCAGACAGGCATCTGCCCTCCTGGGGTCCAGCCAGGATGGCAGAACAAAGAACTTCCTCTGAGAGAGGGTGTGACACCCTCTCCCTTTGGAAAATGGTGTGAAGGCAGGGGAGGAGTAGCCTCCCCCAGCCTCTGGAAATGCTTTCTTGGGCACAGATGTACCCAATTCTGCATAAGCCAGTCTACACCGGTTCAGGGACCCCTTAGCCCCTGCTCTGGCGCGAAACTGGACAAAGGAAAGGGGAGTGACCACTCCCCTGACCTGCACCTCCCCTGGGAGGTGTCCAGAGCTCCTCCAGTGTGCTCCAGACCTCTGCCATCTTGGAAACAGAGGTGCTGCTGGCACACTGGACTGCTCTGAGTGGCCAGTGCCACCAGGTGACGTCAGAGACTCCTTGTGATAGGCTCCTTCAGGTGTTGCTAGCCTATCCTCTCTCCTAGGTAGCCAAACCCTCTTTTCTGGCTATTTAGGGTCTCTGTCTCTGGGGAAACTTTAGATAACGAATGCATGAGCTCAGCCGAGTTCCTCTGCATCTCTCTCTTCACCTTCTGATAAGGAATCGACTGCTGACCGCGCTGGAAGCCTGCAAACCTGCAACATAGTAGCAAAGACGACTACTGCAACTCTGTAACGCTGATCCTGCCGCCTTCTCGACTGTTTTCCTGCTTGTGCATGCTGTGGGGGTAGCCTGCCTCCTCTCTGCACCAGAAGCTCCGAAGAAATCTCCCGTGGGTCGACGGAATCTTCCCCCTGCAACCGCAGGCACCAAAAAGCTGCATTACCGGTTCCTTGGGTCTCCTCTCAGCACGACGAGCGAGGTCCCTCGAATCCAGCGACTCTGTCCAAGTGACCCCCACAGTCCAGTGACTCTTCAGTCCAAGTTTGGTGGAGGTAAGTCCTTGCCTCACCCCGCTGGGCTGCATTGCTGGGAACCGCGACTTTGCAGCTACTCCGGCCCCTGTGCACTTCCGGCGGAAATCCTTTGTGCACAGCCAAGCCTGGGTCCACGGCACTCTAACCTGCATTGCACGACTTTCTAAGTTGGTCTCCGGCGACGTGGGACTCCTTTGTGCAACTTCGGCGAGCACCGTTTCACGCATCCTAGTAGTGCCTGTTTCTGGCACTTCTCCGGGTGCTACCTGCTTCAGTGAGGGCTCTTTATCTTGCTCGACGTCCCCTCTCTCTTCAGGTCCAATTTACGACCTCCTGGGCCCCAGCAGCGTCCAAAAACGCCAAACGCACGATTTGCAGCTAGCAAGGCTTGTTGGTGTTCTTTCGGCGGGAAAACACTTCTGCACGACTGTCCACTGCGAGAGGGATCCGTCCACCAAAGAGGAAGTCTCTAGCCCTTTTCGTTCTTGCAGAAACCTCAGCTTCTTCTGTCCAGTCGAAGCTTCTTTGCACCCGCAGCTGGCATTTCCTGGGCATCTGCCCATCTCCGACTTGCTTGTGACTTTTTGGACTTGGTCCCCTTGTTCCACAGGTACCCTAGATTGGAAATCCACAGTTGTTGCATTGCTGGTTTGTGTCTTTCCTGCATTATTCCTCTAACACGACTACTTTGTCCTTAGGGGAACTTTAGTGCACTTTGCACTCACTTTTCAGGGTCTTGGGGAGGGTTATTTTTCTAACTCTCACTATTTTCTAATAGTCCCAGCGACCCTCTACAAGGTCACATAGGTTTGGGGTCCATTCGTGGTTCGCATTCCACTTTTGGAGTATATGGTTTGTGTTGCCCCTATCCCTATGTTTCCCCATTGCATCCTATTGTAACTATACATTGTTTGCACTGTTTTCTAAGACTATACTGCATATTTTTGCTATTGTGTATATATATCTTGTGTATATTTCCTATCCTCTCACTGAGGGTACACTCTAAGATACTTTGGCATATTGTCATAAAAATAAAGTACCTTTATTTTTAGTATAACTGTGTATTGTGTTTTCTTATGATATTGTGCATATGACACTAAGTGGTACTGTAGTAGCTTCACACGTCTCCTAGTTCAGCCTAAGCTGCTCTGCTAAGCTACCATTATCTATCAGCCTAAGCTGCTAGACACCCTATACACTAATAAGGGATAACTGGGCCTGGTGCAAGGTGCAAGTACCCCTTGGTACTCACTACAAGCCAGTCCAGCCTCCTACATTGGTTGTGCAGTGGTGGGATAAGTGCTTGAGACTACTTACCACTCTTGTCATTGTACTTTTCATAAGAGAAAAATATACAAAACAAGGTCAGTGTATATACACATAGCCAAAAAGTTTTGCATGTCCTCTTTTCACTCTTTTCTAAGTGCTGAAAAGTACTTCTAAACTTTCAAAAAGTTCTTCAAAGTTTAAAAAGTTTTTTTCTGTCTTTCCAAAAATTTCTGAAAACTTTTTTCTCTTTTTCTATCACTTTAACTCTCTCTAAAAATGTCTGGCACAGGCCAAAATGTTGATCTGTCCAAACTTGCATATGACAACCTTAGCTGGAAAAGAGCAAGGAGTCTCTGTATAGAGAGAGGTTTGAGTGTAGGGAAGAATCCTTCCTTGGAACTGTTACTTAACATGCTTAGAGAACAGGATAAGGCCATAGGTGCCTCATCTGTTGAAAAAGTACCTAATAGTTCTCAATCTGATTCAGGGACTCCCCCAGGAAAAGATTCAGGAAAGAAACTTCCTAGCCTGCCCATTACTAGACAATCTAGCATAGATGGTAATGATGATGAGCCACACCATATAAATAGTGTTGTCTCACATCATAGCAAAAGCATTTATTCTCACCATACTGGTAGTAATGTTTCTGTAAACCAAGCTGTTAGGGTGGCTTCTGTAAGGGACAGGTCTCCTTCTGTTCATTCCCATCATAGCTCTGTTTCTAGAAATGTCCCTCCCACCAACCCTGATGACAGAATGTTAGAGAGGGAACTCAATAAGTTGAGGGTGGAACAAACCAGACTGAAGCTTAAAAAGCAACAGCTGGATTTGGATAGACAGTCTTTTGAATTAGAGAAGGAAAGACAGAAGTTGGGTTTAGATATCCATGGTGGCAGCAGCAGTATTCCCCATAGTCATCCTGCAAAAGAGCATGATTCCAGGAATCTGCACAAGATAGTTCCCCCTTATAAGGAGGGGGATGACATTAACAAGTGGTTTGCTGCACTTGAGAGGGCCTGTGTTGTACAGGATGTCCCTCAAAGGCAGTGGGCTGCTATCCTGTGGCTATCATTTAGTGGAAAAGGTAGGGATAGGCTCCTTACTGTGAAAGAAAATGATGCTAATAATTTCCAAGTTCTTAAGAATGCACTCCTGGATGGTTATGGCTTAACCACTGAACAGTACAGGATAAAGTTCAGAGAGACCAAAAAGGAGTCTTCACAAGACTGGGTTGATTTCATTGACCATTCAGTGAAGGCCTTGGAGGGGTGTTTACATGGCAGTAAAGTTACTGATTATGACAGCCTGTATAACTTGATCCTGAGAGAGCATATTCTTAATAATTGTGTGTCTGATTTGTTGCACCAGTACTTGGTGGACTCTGATCTGACCTCTCCCCAAGAATTGGGAAAGAAGGCAGACAAATGGGTCAGAACAAGAGTGAACAGAAAAGTTCATACAGGGGGTGACAAAGATGGCAACAAAAATAAGGATGGTAAGTCTTCAGACAAGGGTGGGGACAAATCTAAAAATTAGTCTTCATCAGGCCCACAAAAACACTCTGGTGGGGGTGGTGGGTCCAAATCCTCCTTTAATCAGAACAAGGAAAATAAACCATGGTGCTATTTATGTAAAATAAAAGGCCATTGGACAACAGATCCCAGTTGTCCAAAGAAAGGCACCACTGCTCCTACCACTACAACCCCTACTGCTACACCTAGTGTCCCTACTAATAGCAGTGGTGGTGGGAGCAAACCTACTAATAGCCAATCCAAGGGAGTAGCTGGGCTCACTTTTGGTAACTTAGTTGGGGTTGGTCTGATTAGGGAGACCACAGAGGCTACTTTAGTCTCTGAAGGGGCTATTGATTTAGCCACTTTGGTTGCTTGCCCCCATAACTTGGAGAAGTACAAGCAACTAACCCTAATAAATGGTGTTGAGGTCCAGGCCTACAGGGACACAGGTGCCAGTGTCACAATGGTGATTGAGAAACTGGTGCACCCTGAACAACACATACTTGGACACCAGTACCAAGTAACCGATGCTCACAACATAACACAAAGCCACCCCATGGCTGTTGTAAATCTCAACTGGGGGGGGGTAACTGGTCCAAAGAAAGTTGTGGTAGCTTCAGATTTACCTGTAGACTGTCTATTAGGGAATGATTTGGAGACATCAGCTTGGTCAGATGTGGAGTTGGAGGCCCATGCAGCAATGCTGGGCATCCCAGGGCATATTTTTTTTGCTTTGACAAGGGCTCAGGCCAAAAAGCAAAAAGGACAGGGAAGCTTGGATCCTGGAACAATGGACCAAGTGCTCTCTAAACCTAGGGCTAGTAGAAGCAAACCACTTCCTACTATCCCTCCCTCTACAGTGGATTCAACTTCAGAGGAAGAAGAATTCCCTCCCTGTGCAGAACCTACATCAGAGGAGCTGGAAGCAGACACTGCTGAGCTTTTGGGTGAAGGGGGGCCTGCCAGAGAGGAGCTGAGTGTGGCACAGCAAACCTGTCCCACATTAGAGGGTCTCAGACAGCAAGCTTTCAAACAGGCTAATGGGGATGTCAGTGACTCTCACAGAGTTTACTGGGAGGACAACCTCTTGTACACTGAGCATAGGGATCCTAAACCTGGAGCTGCCAGGAGATTAGTGATTCCTCAGGAGTACAGAAAGTTCCTCCTAACACTGGCACATGACATTCCCCTAGCTGGGCACCTGGGTCAAATGAAAACTTGGGACAGATTGGTTCCATTGTTTCATTGGCCTAGGATGTCTGAGGACACAAAGGAATTTTGTAAGTCCTGTGAAACCTGTCAAGCCAGTGGCAAGACAGGTGGCACCCCAAAGGCACCCCTTATCCCACTGCCTGTGGTTGGGGTTCCCTTTGAAAGGGTAGGGGTTGACATAGTTGGCCCCCTTGACCCTCCTACTGCTTCAGGCAATAGGTTTATCTTGGTGGTAGTGGACCATGCCACAAGATATCCTGAAGCAATTCCTTTAAGGACCACTACAGCTCCTGCAGTGGCAAAGGCCCTCCTGGGAATATTTTCCAGGGTGGGCTTCCCAAAGGAAGTAGTATCAGACAGAGGAAGCAATTTCATGTCTGCATACTTAAAGGCCATGTGGAAGGAGTGTGGTGTAACGTACAAGTTCACAACACCCTATCATCCACAAACAAATGGACTGGTGGAGAGATTTAATAAAACTCTCAAAGGCATGATTATGGGTCTCCCTGAAAAACTCCGCAGGAGATGGGATATCCTTCTACCATGCCTCCTTTGTGCCTACAGGGAGGTACCCCAGAAAGGAGTGGGCTTCAGCCCCTTTGAACTTCTTTTTGGACACCCTGTTAGTGGTCCACTCACACTTGTAAAGGAGGGTTGGGAACAACCTTTAAAAGCTCCTAAGCAGGATATTGTGGATTATGTACTTGGCCTCAGATCAAGGATGGCTGAGTACATGAAAAAGGCCAGTAAAAACCTTCAGGCCAGCCAAGAGCTCCAGAAGCAATGGCATGATCAGAAGGCTGTTTTGGTTCAGTACCAACCAGGGCAGAAAGTGTGGGTCTTGGAGCCTGTGGCCCCAAGAGCACTCCAAGATAAATGGAGTGGACCCCACACAATTGTTGAAAAGAAGGGTGAAGTCACCTACTTGGTTGACTTAGGCACTGCCAGGAGTCCCCTTAGGGTGCTCCATGTCAACCGCCTGAAACCCTACTATGACAGGGCTGATCTCACCCTGCTCATGGCAACTGATGAGGGACAGGAAGAAGACAGTGATCCTCTACCTGATCTCTTCTCTTCCACAGAACAAGATGCTCTTGTGGAAGGTGTAGTTTTGGCAGATTGTCTTACTGCTGAGCAGAAAGACCATTGCATAAATCTCCTAGGACAATTTTCAGAACTCTTCTCTACTGTGCCAGGCACCACTTCTTGGTGTGAGCACACTATAGATACTGGAGACAGTTTACCTGTCAAAAGGAAGATCTATAGGCAGCCTGACCATGTCAGGGACTGCATAAAGCAAGAAGTTCAGAAAATGTTGGAACTAGGAGTGGTTGAGCACTCTGACAGTCCATGGGCTTCTCCTGTGGTACTGGTACCAAAACCCAATTCTAAAGATGGAAAGAAGGAAATGCGGTTTTGTGTAGACTATAGAGGTCTCAACTTGGTAACCAAAACTGATGCTCACCCTATACCCAGGGCAGATGAGCTTATAGATACACTGGCATCTGCCAAGTATCTAAGCACTTTTGATTTGACTGCAGGGTATTGGCAGATCAAATTATCAGAAGATGCTAAACCTAAGACTGCATTTTCTACCATTGGAGGACATTACCAGTTTACTGTAATGCCTTTTGGTTTGAAAAATGCACCTGCCACTTTTCAGAGGTTGGTGAACACAGTCCTGCAAGGGCTGGAAGCTTTCAGTGCAGCATATTTGGACGATATAGCTGTCTTTAGCTCCAGCTGGGATGATCACCTGGTCCACCTATGGAAAGTTTTGGAGGCCCTGCAAAAGGCAGGCCTCACTATCAAGGCTTCAAAGTGCCAGATAGGGCAGGGTAAGGTGGTTTATCTGGGACACCTTGTTGGTGGGGAACAGATTGCACCACTTCAGGGGAAAATCCAAACAATTATTGATTGGGTTCCCCCTACCACTCAGACTCAGGTGAGAGCCTTCCTAGGCCTCACTGGGTATTACAGGAGGTTCATTAAGAACTATGGCTCCATTGCAGCCCCTCTTAATGACCTCACATCCAAGAAAATGCCTAAAAAGGTATTATGGACAGCAAACTGTCAGAAAGCTTTTGAGGAGCTGAAGCAGGCCATGTGCTCTGCACCTGTCCTGAAAAGCCCTTGTTACTCTAAAAAATTCTATGTCCAAACTGATGCATCTGAATTAGGAGTAGGGGCAGTCCGATCACAACTTAATTCTGAGGGCCAGGATCAACCTGTTGCTTTTATTAGTAGAAGGTTGACCCCTAGAGAAAAGCGTTGGTCTGCCATTGAGAGGGAGGCCTTTGCTGTGGTCTGGGCTCTGAAGAAGTTGAGGCCATACCTGTTTGACACTCACTTCATTGTTCAGACAGACCACAAACCTCTACTTTGGCTAAAACAAATGAAAGGTGAAAATCCTAAATTGTTGAGGTGGTCCATATCCCTACAGGGAATGGACTATACAGTGGAACATAGACCTGGGAGTAGCCACTCCAATGCAGATGGACTCTCCAGATATTTCCACTTAGACAATGAAGACTCATCAGGTCATGGCTAGTCTTATTGTCCTTCGTTTGGGGGGGGGTTGTGTAGGAAAGTACCATCTTGCCTGGCATGTTACCCCCCTTTTTCACTGTATATATGTTGTTTTAGTTGTATGTGTCACTGGGACCCTGGTAACCCAGGGCCCCAATGCTCATAAGTGTGCCTGAATGTGTTACCTGTGTAGTGACTAACTGTCTCACTGAGGCTCTGCTAATCAGAACCTCAGTGGTTATGCTCTCTCATTTCTTTCCAAATTGTCACTAACAGGCTAGTGACCATTTTTACCAATTTACATTGGCTTACTGGAACACCCTTATAATTCCCTAGTATATGGTACTGAGGTACCCAGGGTATTGGGGTTCCAGGAGATCCCTATGGGCTGCAGCATTTCTTTTGCCACCCATAGGGAGCTCTGACAATTCCTACACAGGCCTGCCACTGCAGCCTGAGTGAAATAACGTCCACGTTATTTCACAGCCATTTTACACAGCACTTAAGTAACTTATAAGTCACCTATATGTCTAACCTTTACCTGGTAAAGGTTAGGTGCAAAGTTACTTAGTGTGAGGGCACCCTGGCACTAGCCAAGGTGCCCCCACATTGTTCAGAGCCAATTCCCTGAACTTTGTGAGTGCGGGGACACCATTACACGCGTGCACTACATATAGGTCACTACCTATATGTAGCTTCACAATGGTAACTCCGAATTTGGCCATGTAACATGTCTATGATCATGGAATTGCCCCCTCTATGCCATCCTGGCATAGTTGGCACAATCCCATGATCCCAGTGGTCTGTAGCACAGACCCTGGTACTGCCAAACTGCCCTTCCTGGGGTTTCACTGCAGCTGCTGCTGCTGCCAACCCCTCAGACAGGCATCTGCCCTCCTGGGGTCCAGCCAGGCCTGGCCCAGGATGGCAGAACAAAGAACTTCCTCTGAGAGAGGGTGTGACACCCTCTCCCTTTGGAAAATGGTGTGAAGGCAGGGGAGGAGTAGCCTCCCCCAGCCTCTGGAAATGCTTTCTTGGGCACAGATGTGCCCAATTCTGCATAAGCCAGTCTACACCGGTTCAGGGACCCCTTAGCCCCTGCTCTGGCGCGAAACTGGACAAAGGAAAGGGGAGTGACCACTCCCCTGACCTGCACCTCCCTTGGGAGGTGTCCAGAGCTCCTCCAGTGTGCTCCAGACCTCTGCCATCTTGGAAACAGAGGTGCTGCTGGCACACTGGACTGCTCTGAGTGGCTGTAGGAAAGTACCATCTTGCCTGGCATGTTACCCCCATTTTTCACTGTATATATGTTGTTTTAGTTGTATGTGTCACTGGGACCCTGGTAACCCAGGGCCCCAGTGCTCATAAGTGTGCCTGTATGTGTTACCTGTGTAGTGACTAACTGTCTCACTGAGGCTCTGCTAATCAGAACCTCAGTGGTTATGCTCTCTCATTTCTTTCCAAATTGTCACTGACAGGCTAGTGACCATTTTTACCAATTTACATTGGCTTACTGGAACACCCTTATAATCCCCTAGTATATGGTACTGAGGTACCCAGGGTATTGGGGTTCCAGGAGATCCCTATGGGCTGCAGCATTTCTTTTGCCACCCATAGGGAGCTCTGACAATTATTACACAGGCCTGCCACTGCAGCCTGAGTGAAATAACGTCCACGTTATTTCACAGCCATTTTACACTGCACTTAAGTAACTTATAAGTCACCTATATGTCTAACCTTTACCTGGTAAAGGTTAGGTGCAAAGTTACTTAGTGTGAGGGCACCCTGGCACTAGCCAAGGTGCCCCCACATTGTTCAGAGCCAATTCACTGAACTTTGTGAGTGCGGGGACACCATTACACGCGTGCACTACATATAGGTCACTACCTATATGTAGCTTCACCATGGTAACTCCGAATATGGCCATGTAACATGTCTATGATCATGGAATTGCCCCCTCTATGCCATCCTGGCATTGTTGGTACAATTCCATGATCCCAGTGGTCTGTAGCACAGACCCTGGTACTGCCAAACTGCCCTTCCTGGGGTTTCTCTGCAGCTGCTGCTGCTGCCAACCCCTCAGACAGGCATCTGCCCTCCTGGGGTCCAGCCAGGCCTGGCCCAGGATGGCAGAACAAAGAACTTCCTCTGAGAGAGGGTGTAACACCCTCTCCCTTTGGAAAATGGTGTGAAGGCAGGGGAGGAGTAGCCTCCCCCAGCCTCTGGAAATGCTTTGTTGGGCACAGAGGTGCCCAATTCTGCATAAGCCAGTCTACACCGGTTCAGGGACCCCTTAGCCCCTGCTCTGGCGCGAAACTGGACAAAGGAAAGGGGAGTGACCACTCCCCTGACCTGCACCTCCCCTGGGAGGTGTCCAGAGCTCCTCCAGTGTGCTCCAGACCTCTGCCATCTTGGAAACAGAGGTGCTGCTGGCACACTGGACTGCTCTGAGTGGCCAGTGCCACCAGGTGACGTCAGAGACTCCTGCTGATAGGCTCCTTCAGGTGTTAGTAGCCTTTCCTCTCTCCTAGGTAGCCAAACCCTCTTTTCTGGCTATTTAGGGTCTCTGTCTCTGGGGAAACTTTAGATAACGAATGCATGAGCTCAGCCGAGTTCCTCTGCATCTCCCTCTTCACCTTCTGATAAGGAATCGACCGCTGACCGCGCTGGAAGCCTGCAAACCTGCAACATAGTAGCAAAGACGACTACTGCAACTCTGTAACGCTGATCCTGCCGCCTTCTCGACTGTTTTCCTGCTTGTGCATGCTGTGGGGGTAGTCTGCCTCCTCTCTGCACCAGAAGCTCCGAAGAAATCTCCCGTGGGTCGACGGAATCTTCCCCCTGCAACCGCAGGCACCAAAAAGCTGCATTTCCGGTCCCTTGGGTCTCCTCTCAGCCCGACGAGCGAGGTCCCTCGAATCCAGCGACACCGTCCAAGTGACCCCCACAGTCCAGTGACTCTTCAGCCCAAGTTTGGTGGAGGTAAGTCCTTGCCTCACCTCGCTGGGCTGCATTGCTGGGAACCGCGACTTTGCAAGCTTCTCCGGCCCCTGTGCACTTCCGGCGGAAATCCTTCGTGCACAGCCAAGCCTGGGTCCACGGCACTCTAACCTGCATTGCACGACTTTCTAAGTTGGTCTCCGGCGACGTGGGACTCCTTTGTGCAACTTCGGCGAGCACCGTTTCACGCATCCTCGTAGTGCCTGTTTCTGGCACTTCTCCGGGTGCTACCTGCTTCAGTGAGGGCTCTTTGTCTTGCTCGACGTCCCCTCTCTCTGCAGGTCCAATTTGCGACCTTCTGGTCCCTCCTGGGCCCCAGCAGCGTCCAAAAACGCCAAACGCACGATTTGCGTGTAGCAAGGCTTGTTGGCGTCCATCCGGCGGGAAAACACTTCTGCACGACTCTCCAAGGCGTGGGGGATCCATCCTCCAAAGGGGAAGTCTCTAGCCCTTGTCGTTCCTGCAGTATTCACAGTTCTTCAGCCTAGTAAGAGCTTCTTTGCACCAACCGCTGGCATTTCTTGGGCATCTGCCCATCTCCGAGCTGCTTGTGACTTTTGGACTGGGTCCCCTTGTTCCACAGGTACCTTCAGACAGGAATCCATCGTTGTTGCATTGCTGATTTGTGTTTTCCTTGCATTCTCCCTCTAACACGACTATTTTGTCCTTAGGGGAACTTTGGTGCACTTTGCACTCACTTTTCAGGGTCTTGGGGAGGGTTATTTTTCTAACTCTCACTATTTTCTAATAGTCCCAGCGACCCTCTACAAGGTCACATAGGTTTGGGGTCCATTCGTGGTTCACATTCCACTTTTGGAGTATATGGTTTGTGTTGCCCCTATCCCTATGTTTCCCCATTGCATCCTATTGTAACTATACATTGTTTGCACTGTTTTCTAAGACTATACTGCATATTTTTGCTATTGTGTATATATATCTTGTGTATATTTCCTATCCTCTCACTGAGGGTACACTCTAAGATACTTTGGCATATTGTCATAAAAATAAAGTACCTTTATTTTTAGTATAACTGTGTATTGTGTTTTCTTATGATATTGTGCATATGACACTAAGTGGTACTGTAGTAGCTTCACACGTCTCCTAGTTCAGCCTGAGCTGCTTTGCTAAGCTACCATTATCTATCAGCCTAAGCTGCTAGACACCCTATACACTAATAAGGGATAACTGGGCCTGGTGCAAGGTGCAAGTACCCCTTGGTACTCACTACAAGCCAGTCCAGCCTCCTACATTGGTTGTGCAGTGGTGGGATAAGTGCTTGAGACTACTTACCACTCTTGTCATTGTACTTTTCATAAGAGAAAAATATACAAAACAAGGTCAGTGTATATACACATAGCCAAAAAGTTTTTGCATTTCCTCTTTTCACTCTTTTCTAAGTGCTGAAAAGTACTTCTAAACTTTCAAAAAGTTCTTAAAAGTTTAAAAAGTTTTTTTCTGTCTTTCCAAAAAGTTCTGAAAACTTTTTTCTCTTTGTCTATCACTTTAACTCTCTCTAAAAAATGTCTGGCACAGGCCAAAAAGTTGAACTGTCCAAACTTGCATATGATCACCTTAGCTGGAAAGGAGCAAGGAGTCTCTGCATAGAGAGAGGTTTGAGTGTAGGGAAGAATCCTTCTTTAGAACTGTTAATTAATATGCTTAGAGTACAAGATAAGGCCATAAGTGCCCAATCTGTAGAAAAAGTAGCTAATGGTTCTCAATCTGATCCAGGGACTCCCCCAGGAAAAGGTTCAGGAAAGAAACTTCTCAGCCTGCCCATTACTAGACAGTCTAGCATAGTTGGTACAGAGGTTGAATCACATCATACTGATGATGTGCTCTCACATTATACTGGTAGCCAAGCTGTTAGGGTGCCCTCTGTAAGGGACAGGTCTCCTTCTGTTCATTCCCATCATACCTCTGTATCTAGAAATGTCCCTCCCACCCACCCTGATGACAGATTGTTAGAAAGGGAGCTCAATAGATTGAGAGTGGAGCAAACCAGACTGAAGCTCAAGAAGCAACAGCTGGATTTGGATAGACAGTCTTTAGAAATAGAGAGGGAAAGACAGAAGATGGGTTTAGATACCCATGGTGGCAGCAGCAGTATTCCCCATAGTCATCCTGCAAAAGAGCATGATTCCAGGAATCTGCATAAGATAGTTCCCCCTTACAAGGAGGGGGATGACATTAACAAGTGGTTTGCTGCACTTGAGAGGGCCTGTGCTGTACAGGATGTCCCTCAAAGGCAGTGGGCTGCTATCCTATGGCTATCATTTACAGGAAAAGGTAGGGATAGGCTCCTTACTGTAAAAGAAAATGATGCTAACAATTTCCAAGTTCTTAAGAATGCACTCCTGGATGGTTATGGCTTAACCACTGAACAGTACAGGATCAAGTTCAGAGATACCAAAAAGGAGTCTTCACAAGACTGGGTTGATTTCATTGACCAGGCAGTGAAGGCCTTGGAGGGGTGGTTACATGGCAGTAAAGTTACTGATTATGACAGCCTGTATAACTTAATCCTGAGAGAGCATATTCTTAATAATTGTGTGTCTGATTTGTTACACCAGTACTTGGTGGACTCTGATCTGACCTCTCCCCAAGAATTGGGAAAGAAGGCAGACAAATGGGTCAGAACAAGAGTGAACAGAAAAGTTCATACAGGGGGTGACAAAGATGGCAACAAAAAGAAGGATGGTAAGTCTTCTGACAAGGGTGGGGACAAATCTAAAAATGAGTCTTCATCAGGCCCACAAAAACACTCTGGTGGGGGTGGTGGGCCCAAACCGTCCTCTAATCAGAACAAGGAAAGGAAACCATGGTGCTATTTATGTAAGATAAAAGGCCATTGGACAACAGATCCCAGTTGTCCAAAGAAAGGCACCACAGCTCCTACCACTACAACCCCTACTGCTACACCTAGTGTCCCTACTAATAGCAGTGGTGGTGGGAGCAAACCTACTAATAGCCAATCCAAGGGAGTAGCTGGGCTCACTTTTGGTAATTTAGTTGGGGTTGGTCTGATTAGGGAGACCACAGAGGCTACTTTAGTCTCTGAAGGGGCTATTGACTTAGCCACTTTGGTTGCTTGCCCCCATAACTTGGAGAAGTACAAGCAACTAACCCTAATAAATGGTGTTGAGGTCCAGGCCTACAGGGACACAGGTGCCAGTGTCACAATGGTGATTGAGAAACTGGTGCACCCTGAACAACACATACTTGGACACCAGTACCAAGTAACCGATGCTCACAACATAACACAAAGCCACCCCATGGCTGTTGTAAATCTCAACTGGGGGGGGGTATCTGGTCCAAAGAAAGTTGTGGTAGCTTCAGATTTACCTGTAGACTGTCTATTAGGGAACGATTTGGAGACATCAGCTTGGTCAGATGTGGAGTTGGAGGCCCATGCAGCAATGCTGGGCATCCCAGGGCATATTTTTGCTTTGACAAGGGCTCAGGCCAAAAAGCAAAAAGGACAGGGAAGCTTGGATCCTGGAACAATGGACCAAGTGCTCCCTAAAGCTAGGGCTAGTAGAAGCAAACCACTTCCTACTATCCCTCCCTCTACAGTGGATTCTACTTCTGAGGAAGAAGAATTCCCTCCCTGTGCAGAACCTACACCAGAGGAGCTGGAAGCAGACACTGCTGAGCTTTTGGGTGAAGGGGGGCCTGCCAGAGAGGAGCTGAGTGTGGCACAGCAAACCTGTCCCACATTAGAGGGTCTCAGACAGCAAGCTGTCAAACAGGCTAATGGGGATGTCAGTGACTCACACAGAGTTTACTGGGAGGACAACCTCTTGTACACTGAGCAAAGGGATCCTAAACCTGGAGCTGCCAGGAGATTAGTGATTCCTCAGGAGTACAGAAAGTTCCTCCTAACACTGGCACATGACATTCCCTTAGCTGGGCACCTGGGTCAAATGAAAACTTGGGACAGATTGGTACCACTGTTTCATTGGCCTAGGATGTCTGAGGACACAAAAGAATTTTGTAAGTCCTGTGAAACCTGTCAAGCCAGTGGCAAGACAGGTGGCACTCCAAAGGCACCCCTTATCCCACTGCCTGTGGTTGGGGTTCCCTTTGAAAGGGTAGGGGTTGACATAGTTGGCCCCTTGACCCTCCTACTGCTTCAGGCAATAGGTTTATCTTAGTGGTAGTGGACCATGCCACAAGGTATCCTGAAGCAATTCCTTTAAGGACCACTACAGCTCCTGCAGTGGCAAAGGCCCTCCTGGGAATATTTTCCAGGGTGGGCTTCCCAAAGGAAGTAGTATCAGACAGAGGAAGCAATTTCATGTCTGCATACTTAAAGGCCATGTGGAAGGAGTGTGGTGTAACTTACAAGTTCACAACACCCTATCATCCACAAACAAATGGACTGGTGGAGAGATTTAATAAAACTCTCAAAGGCATGATTATGGGACTCCCTGAAAAACTCCGCAGGAGATGGGATATCCTTCTACCATGCCTCCTTTTTGCCTACAGGGAGGTACCCCAGAAAGGAGTGGGCTTCAGCCCCTTTGAACTTCTTTTTGGACACCCTGTTAGGGGTCCACTCACACTTGTAAAGGAGGGTTGGGAACAACCTGTAAAAGCTCCTAAGCAGGATATTGGGGATTATGTACTTGGCCTCAGATCAAGGATGGCTGAGTACATGAAAAAGGCCAGTAAAAACCTTCAGGCCAGCCAAGAGCTCCAGAAGCAATGGCATGATCAGAAGGCTGTTTTGGTTCAGTACCAACCAGGGCAGAAAGTGTGGGTCTTGGAGCCTGTGGCCCCAAGAGCACTCCAAGATAAATGGAGTGGTCCACACACAATTGTTGAAAAGAAGGGTGAAGTCACCTACTTGGTTGACTTAGGCACTGCCAGGAGTCCCCTTAGGGTGCTCCATGTCAACCGCCTGAAACCCTACTATGACAGGGCTGATCTCACCCTGCTCATGGCAACAGATGAGGGACAGGAAGAAGACAGTGATCCTCTACCTGATCTCTTCTCTTCCACAGAACAAGATGCTCTTGTGGAAGGGGTAGTTTTGGCTGATTGTCTTACTGCTGAGCAGAAAGATAATTGCATAAATCTCCTAGGACAATTTTCAGAACTCTTCTCCATTGTGCCAGGCACCACTTCTTGGTGTGAGCACACTATAGATACTGGAGACAGTTTACCTGTCAAAAGTAAGATCTATAGGCAGCCTGACCATGTCAGGGACTGCATAAAGCAAGAAGTTCAGAAGATGTTGGAACTAGGAGTGGTTGAGCACTCTGACAGTCCATGGGCTTCTCCTGTGGTACTGGTACCAAAACCAAATTCTAAAGATGGAAAGAAGGAAATGAGGTTTTGTGTAGACTATAGAGGTCTCAACTTGGTAACCAAAACAGATGCTCACCCTATACCCAGGGCAGATGAGCTAATAGATACACTGGCATCTGCCAAGTATCTAAGCACTTTTGATTTGACTGCAGGGTATTGGCAGATCAAAATGTCAGAAGATGCTAAACCTAAGACTGCATTTTCTACCATTGGAGGACATTACCAGTTTACTGTAATGCCTTTTGGTTTGAAAAATGCACCTGCCACTTTTCAGAGGTTGGTGAACACAGTCCTGCAAGGGCTGGAAGCTTTCAGTGCAGCATATTTGGATGATATAGCTGTCTTTAGCTCCAGCTGGGATGATCACCTGGTCCACCTTTGGAAAGTTTTGGAGGCCCTGCAAAAGGCAGGCCTCACTATCAAGGCTTCAAAGTGCCAGATAGGGCAGGGTAAGGTGGTTTATCTGGGACACCTTGTTGGTGGGGAACAGATTGCACCACTTCAGGGGAAAATCCAAACTATTATTGATTGGATTCCCCCTACCACTCAGACTCAGGTGAGAGCCTTCCTAGGCCTCACTGGGTATTACAGGAGGTTCATTAAGAACTATGGCTCCATTGCAGCCCCTCTTAATGACCTCACATCCAAGAAAATGCCTAAAAAGGTATTATGGACAGCAAACTGTCAGAAAGCTTTTGAGGAGCTGAAGCAGGCCATGTGCTCTGCACCTGTCCTGAAAAGCCCTTGTTACTCTAAAAAATTCTATGTCCAGACTGATGCATCTGAATTAGGAGTAGGGGCAGTCCTATCACAACTTAATTCTGAGGGCCAGGATCAACCTGTTGCTTTTATTAGTAGAAGGTTGACCCCTAGAGAAAAGCGTTGGTCTGCCATTGAGAGGGAGGCCTTTGCTGTGGTCTGGGCTCTGAAGAAGTTGAGGCCATACCTGTTTGGCACTCACTTCATTGTTCAGACAGACCACAAACCTCTACTTTGGCTAAAACAAATGAAAGGTGAAAATCCTAAATTGTTGAGGTGGTCCATATCCCTACAGGGAATGGACTATACAGTGGAACATAGACCTGGGAGTAGCCACTCCAATGCAGATGGACTCTCCAGATATTTCCACTTAGACAATGAAGACTCATCAGGTAATGGCTAGTCTTATTGTCCTTCGTTTGGGGGGGGGTTGTGTAGGAAAGTACCATCTTGCCTGGCATGTTACCCCCATTTTTCACTGTATATATGTTGTTTTAGTTGTATGTGTCACTGGGACCCTGGTAACCCAGGGCCCCAGTGCTCATAAGTGTGCCTGTATGTGTTACCTGTGTAGTGACTAACTGTCTCACTGAGGCTCTGCTAATCAGAACCTCAGTGGTTATGCTCTCTCATTTCTTTCCAAATTGTCACTGACAGGCTAGTGACCATTTTTACCAATTTACATTGGCTTACTGGAACACCCTTATAATCCCCTAGTATATGGTACTGAGGTACCCAGGGTATTGGGGTTCCAGGAGATCCCTATGGGCTGCAGCATTTCTTTTGCCACCCATAGGGAGCTCTGACAATTATTACACAGGCCTGCCACTGCAGCCTGAGTGAAATAACGTCCACGTTATTTCACAGCCATTTTACACTGCACTTAAGTAACTTATAAGTCACCTATATGTCTAACCTTTACCTGGTAAAGGTTAGGTGCAAAGTTACTTAGTGTGAGGGCACCCTGGCACTAGCCAAGGTGCCCCCACATTGTTCAGAGCCAATTCACTGAACTTTGTGAGTGCGGGGACACCATTACACGCGTGCACTACATATAGGTCACTACCTATATGTAGCTTCACCATGGTAACTCCGAATATGGCCATGTAACATGTCTATGATCATGGAATTGCCCCCTCTATGCCATCCTGGCATTGTTGGTACAATTCCATGATCCCAGTGGTCTGTAGCACAGACCCTGGTACTGCCAAACTGCCCTTCCTGGGGTTTCTCTGCAGCTGCTGCTGCTGCCAACCCCTCAGACAGGCATCTGCCCTCCTGGGGTCCAGCCAGGCCTGGCCCAGGATGGCAGAACAAAGAACTTCCTCTGAGAGAGGGTGTAACACCCTCTCCCTTTGGAAAATGGTGTGAAGGCAGGGGAGGAGTAGCCTCCCCCAGCCTCTGGAAATGCTTTGTTGGGCACAGAGGTGCCCAATTCTGCATAAGCCAGTCTACACCGGTTCAGGGACCCCTTAGCCCCTGCTCTGGCGCGAAACTGGACAAAGGAAAGGGGAGTGACCACTCCCCTGACCTGCACCTCCCCTGGGAGGTGTCCAGAGCTCCTCCAGTGTGCTCCAGACCTCTGCCATCTTGGAAACAGAGGTGCTGCTGGCACACTGGACTGCTCTGAGTGGCCAGTGCCACCAGGTGACGTCAGAGACTCCTGCTGATAGGCTCCTTCAGGTGTTAGTAGCCTTTCCTCTCTCCTAGGTAGCCAAACCCTCTTTTCTGGCTATTTAGGGTCTCTGTCTCTGGGGAAACTTTAGATAACGAATGCATGAGCTCAGCCGAGTTCCTCTGCATCTCCCTCTTCACCTTCTGATAAGGAATCGACCGCTGACCGCGCTGGAAGCCTGCAAACCTGCAACATAGTAGCAAAGACGACTACTGCAACTCTGTAACGCTGATCCTGCCGCCTTCTCGACTGTTTTCCTGCTTGTGCATGCTGTGGGGGTAGTCTGCCTCCTCTCTGCACCAGAAGCTCCGAAGAAATCTCCCGTGGGTCGACGGAATCTTCCCCCTGCAACCGCAGGCACCAAAAAGCTGCATTTCCGGTCCCTTGGGTCTCCTCTCAGCCCGACGAGCGAGGTCCCTCGAATCCAGCGACACCGTCCAAGTGACCCCCACAGTCCAGTGACTCTTCAGCCCAAGTTTGGTGGAGGTAAGTCCTTGCCTCACCTCGCTGGGCTGCATTGCTGGGAACCGCGACTTTGCAAGCTTCTCCGGCCCCTGTGCACTTCCGGCGGAAATCCTTCGTGCACAGCCAAGCCTGGGTCCACGGCACTCTAACCTGCATTGCACGACTTTCTAAGTTGGTCTCCGGCGACGTGGGACTCCTTTGTGCAACTTCGGCGAGCACCGTTTCACGCATCCTCGTAGTGCCTGTTTCTGGCACTTCTCCGGGTGCTACCTGCTTCAGTGAGGGCTCTTTGTCTTGCTCGACGTCCCCTCTCTCTGCAGGTCCAATTTGCGACCTTCTGGTCCCTCCTGGGCCCCAGCAGCGTCCAAAAACGCCAAACGCACGATTTGCGTGTAGCAAGGCTTGTTGGCGTCCATCCGGCGGGAAAACACTTCTGCACGACTCTCCAAGGCGTGGGGGATCCATCCTCCAAAGGGGAAGTCTCTAGCCCTTGTCGTTCCTGCAGTATTCACAGTTCTTCAGCCTAGTAAGAGCTTCTTTGCACCAACCGCTGGCATTTCTTGGGCATCTGCCCATCTCCGAGCTGCTTGTGACTTTTGGACTGGGTCCCCTTGTTCCACAGGTACCTTCAGACAGGAATCCATCGTTGTTGCATTGCTGATTTGTGTTTTCCTTGCATTCTCCCTCTAACACGACTATTTTGTCCTTAGGGGAACTTTGGTGCACTTTGCACTCACTTTTCAGGGTCTTGGGGAGGGTTATTTTTCTAACTCTCACTATTTTCTAATAGTCCCAGCGACCCTCTACAAGGTCACATAGGTTTGGGGTCCATTCGTGGTTCACATTCCACTTTTGGAGTATATGGTTTGTGTTGCCCCTATCCCTATGTTTCCCCATTGCATCCTATTGTAACTATACATTGTTTGCACTGTTTTCTAAGACTATACTGCATATTTTTGCTATTGTGTATATATATCTTGTGTATATTTCCTATCCTCTCACTGAGGGTACACTCTAAGATACTTTGGCATATTGTCATAAAAATAAAGTACCTTTATTTTTAGTATAACTGTGTATTGTGTTTTCTTATGATATTGTGCATATGACACTAAGTGGTACTGTAGTAGCTTCACACGTCTCCTAGTTCAGCCTGAGCTGCTTTGCTAAGCTACCATTATCTATCAGCCTAAGCTGCTAGACACCCTATACACTAATAAGGGATAACTGGGCCTGGTGCAAGGTGCAAGTACCCCTTGGTACTCACTACAAGCCAGTCCAGCCTCCTACAGTGGCCAGTGCCACCAGGTGACGTCAGAGACTCCTTGTGATAGGCTCATTCAGGTGTTGCTAGCCTATCCTCTCTCCTAGGTAGCCAAACCCTCTTTTCTGGCTATTTAGGGTCTCTGTCTCTGGGGAAACTTTAGATAACGAATGCATGAGCTCAGCCGAGTTCCTCTGCATCTCTCTCTTCACCTTCTGATAAGGAATCGACTGCTGACCGCGCTGGAAGCCTGCAAACCTGCAACATAGTAGCAAAGACGACTACTGCAACTCTGTAACGCTGATCCTGCCGCCTTCTCGACTGTTTTCCTGCTTGTGCATGCTGTGGGGGTAGCCTGCCTCCTCTCTGCACCAGAAGCTCCGAAGAAATCTCCAGTGGGTCGACGGAATCTTCCCCCTGCAACCGCAGGCACCAAAAAGCTGCATTACCAGTCCCTTGGGTCTCCTCTCAGCACGACGAGCGAGGTCCCTCGAATCCAGCGACTCTGTCCAAGTGACCCCCACAGTCCAGTGACTCTTCAGTCCAAGTTTGGTGGAGGTAAGTCCTTGCCTCACCCCGCTGGGCTGCATTGCTGGGAACCGCGACTTTGCAGCTACTCCGGCCCCTGTGCACTTCCGGCGGAAATCCTTTGTGCACAGCCAAGCCTGGGTCCACGGCACTCTAACCTGCATTGCACGACTTTCTAAGTTGGTCTCCGGCGACTCCTTTGTGCAACTTCGGCGAGCACCGTTTCACGCATCCTCGTAGTGCCTGTTTCTGGCACTTCTCCGGGTGCTACCTGCTTCAGTGAGGGCTCTTTTACTTGCTCGACGTCCCCTCTCTCTTCAGGTCCAATTTGCGACCTCCTGGTCCTTCCTGGGCCCCAGCAGCGTCCAAAAACGCCAAACGCACGATTTGCAGCTAGCAAGGCTTGTTGGCGTTCTTTCGGCGGGAAAACACTTCTGCACGACTTTCCATGGCGAAAGGGATCCGTCCACCAAAGGGGAAGTCTCTAGCCCTTTTTGTTCCTGCAGAAACCTCAGCTTCTTCTGTCCAGTCGAAGCTTCTTTGCACCCGCAGCTGGCATTTCCTGGGCATCTGCCCATCTCCGACTTGCTTGTGACTTTTTGGACTTGGTCCCCTTGTTCCACAGGTACCCTAGATTGGAAATCCACAGTTGTTGCATTGCTGGTTTGTGTCTTTCCTGCATTATTCCTCTAACACGACTACTTTGTCCTTAGGGGAACTTTAGTGCACTTTGCACTCACTCTTCAGGGTCTTGGGGAGGGTTATTTTTCTAACTCTCACTATTTTCTAATAGTCCCAGCGACCCTCTACAAGGTCACATAGGTTTGGGGTCCATTCGTGGTTCGCATTCCACTTTTGGAGTATATGGTTTGTGTTGCCCCTATCCCTATGTTTCCCCAATGCATCCTATTGTAACTATACATTGTTTGCACTGTTTTCTAAGACTATACTGCATATTTTTGCTATTGTGTATATATATCTTGTGTATATTTCCTATCCTCTCACTGAGGGTACACTCTAAGATACTTTGGCATATTGTCATAAAAATAAAGTACCTTTATTTTTAGTATAACTGTGTATTGTGTTTTCTTATGATATTGTGCATATGACACTAAGTGGTACTGTAGTAGCTTCACACGTCTCCTAGTTCAGCCTAAGCTGCTCTGCTAAGCTACCATTATCTATCAGCCTAAGCTGCTAGACACCCTATACACTAATCAGGGATAACTGGGCCTGGAGCAAGGTGCAAGTACCCCTTGGTATTCACTACAAGCCAGTCCAGCCTCCTACATGTGCTCTTTGGGGAACTTAGGTGCACTTTGCACCCACTTTTCAGGGTCTTGGGGTGGGCTATTTTTCTAACCCTCACTGTTTTCTTACAGTCCCAGCGACCCTCTACAAGGTCACATAGGTTTGGGGTCCATTCGTGGTTCGCATTCCACTTGTAGAGTATATGGTTTGTGTTGCCACTATCCCTATGTGCCCCCATTGCATTCTATTGTGACTATACATTGTTTGCACTGTTTTCTATTGCTATTACTGCATATTTTGGTATTGTGTACATATCTGGTGTATATTTGCTATCCTCATACTGAGGGTACTCACTGAGATACTTTGGCATATTGTCATAAAAATAAAGGCCCGTATTTATACTTTGACGCTAAACTGCGCTAACGCAGTTTAGCGTCAAAAAAATTAGCGCCGGCTAACGCCATTCTGAAGCGCCATGCGGGCGCCGTATTTATAGAATGGCGTTAGCCGGCGTTAGCCGACCGGCGCTGCCTGGTGTGCGTGGGAAAAAAACCACGTACACCAGGCAGCGCCGGCGTAGGGGAAAATGGCGTATGGGCGTCTCAAAATGGGGCAAGTCAGGTTGAGTCAAAAAAATCGCCTCAACCCGATTTGCGCCATTTTTTTACGACGCCCATCCCCCATTAACATGACTCCTGTCTTAGCAAAGACAGGAGTCATGCCCCCTTGCCCAATGGCCATGCCCAGGGGACTTATGTCCCCTGGGCATGGTCATTGGGCATAGTGGCATGTAGGGGGGCACAAATCAGGCCCCCCTATGCCACAAAAAAAAGTAAAAAAAATACTTACCACAACTTACCTTTTCTTTCCTGGGATGGGTCCCTCCATCCTTGGGTGTCCTCCTGGGGTGGGCAAGGGTGGCAGGGGGTGTCCCTGGGGGCAGGGGTGGGCACCTCTGGGCTCATTCTGAGCCCACAGGTCCCTTAACGCCTGCCCTGACCCAGGCGTTAAAAAGAGGCGCAAATGCGGGGTTTTTTGCCCCGCCCTCTCCCGGGCCTCATTTTTGCCCGGGAGTATAAATACCATGCACATGCCTGGGAGTAATTTTTTAAGACGGGAACGCCTACCTTGCATCTCATTAACGCAAGGAAGGTGTTCACGCCAAAAAATGACGCTAACTCCATGAACTTTGGCGCTAGACGTGTCTAACGCCAAAGTATAAATATGGAGTTAGTTTTGCGTCGAATTTGCGTCGAAAAAAACGACGCAAATTCAGCGCAAACGGAGTATAAATATGCCCCAAAGTACCTTTATTTTTAGTTTATCTGTGTATTGTGTTTTGTTATGATATTGTGCAAGTGACACTAGTGGTACTGTAGGGGCTTCACTCGTCTCCTAGTTCAGCCTAAGCTGCTCTGCTAAGCTACCATTTTCTATCAGCCTAAGCTGCTAGACACCCCTATACACTAATAAGGGATACCTGGGCCTGGTGCAAGGTGTAAGTACCCTTTGGTACTCACTACAAGTCAGTCCAGCCTCCTACAGTGACTCCGTCATTCCACTGGAAATTCCTTCCGTTCTTCTGGTGCGGGGTGAAGACATGCAGTCCTCAGAGCGTGCACACCTTGGAAACTGTTGCAGTTGTTGACTGGAGCTGAAGTTGCAGGTCACAGTAGCCTTCCTGGATACTTTGTTGCAGTTACAGCAGTTTCTGGAGCAGTCTGCAGTTGATCCAATGGTCAGAAGCTGAAGCAGAGGATGCAGAGGAGTCCTGGTGGAGTCTTGCATGCCGAATCTGAGGTAAAACGCAGAGGAGAGACCCTAATTAGCTCTGAGTTTGGGATTGATTGTGTGTTTTCCCTTTCTTACTGGGATCCTGCTAGCCAGTGTCACGTAGGCTCTCATTATTCTAATAAGACTACTGGATTTTGAGCAGCAGAATCATCCGCGGTGTGGGAGACTGAGTCTAACCCACTGCCGGTGACACCTGTCGCTCTAATCCGGGTTTTGCTCTGGCTAACTAGCAGTTCCTCATCTCTACCAAAGGATAGTGATGATTGGGCAGCCGAGCGCATGACATACTAGGCTTCTCAGGGAAGTTGTGGTCACTCAGGTCACATCCGGTTCTCTCATTTACAACTCAGTCTCATACTTAAATGACAAACAGAGGCTGTATATATTTCAATAATGAGTTTAATAAAACAACTGCATCTTAGATAGCAAAGTGTGAGCTGCAATAACCAGGAAGACACAACATGACAGTATTAAAATTGTGATGAGAAGAATGAAGCATAAAAACAACGCTATCATATTGTCACTATGATCGATGGACTATTTCCTATCTAAGTTATAATTTGAGCACAACATGTTAAGCTCTAGCTCTGCCTTTCAGGTTCCCCTGGGAAGACATCAACCCTCATACCTGACCAAAGGCCTGTGGTCTGCGTTAGCATCTGTAGCGAAGCATTCAGCAATCAGCTTACAGTTGTGGTTCCCTGGCTGGAATCTCCCTCTAATGTTTAAGGGATAAGGAAGTGTTTATATAATAACACAGCTGATGTTCTGAGAAAATGTCCCTACGTAAGGATGTGTATTTTCTATGAATGTTGGAGACTAAACTTCTACCATGTTCACCGGCAATGTACCGAACTGCAGCCTTGAATAAAGCACAGAGTGATCAAGGATGTCTTGTTGGAGTACAGAGTGCTGGCCTAGGCAAAAGCAGTTAGATAGATGAAAATATAACAAGACCATAAAAAAGGGTATTGTAATAATAATAATGCAAAGCTGAATAAAATATATCTAGGTTAAAGTGCACAGCGGCCTTGTGTGTTAAAATAACATGCATGGAGCTATAACTAAAATGGCTACACAACACCCTCCTCTTGTCAGTTGAAAGTAGTTCAAAGCCAAAGCAAAAATGTTATTGCTAAAAAGCTCAACCTAAGATATATATAAAAGCAAAGTCAATTCAGACAAGTCAAAGAGACACACAAGCATCCTACGTGACAATTTAAAACATGATCATGTGGCATATAACTGAATTTGAAGGGCATGTCAATTTTGGAAAAGTTCCAATCCAGGTACGAGTCATGGAGAATAGGAGATCTTCCACTTCGGCCGATGTTAAAATCAAAAATTCCTCGCCAAGAAGGATCAAGGAGCAGGTGTGTTCCGTAGCCCCAGTGTCAACCAAGGCGGCATCCCGTGGTGTGCCCATTGATGAGTTGTGAACAACTTCCTCCAGGAAGGGTAACTCATAAGTAGCTTCACGCAGCAAACGCAACCTCAATGCGCATGTCCGGCAATGCACACTCAGTGAGAACATCAACAGATCAGCGTCTACTGCAGGCAAGCGCTGCTGTGAAAGACAGATTTCCAGTGCATGTTTGAAAGAGCAGCAGAGGCACCGAAACACGGGCTGCACACAATGCAAAACCGGTCTGAATGGCAAAGACCAGCCATACTCCAATTGCTCCAGGAGTATTGCTCCAAAATACTGCATCATACGTTCATGACACAGCTGCTCTGATGGAAGCGCCGTCATTTCTCCTCGTTGTGGTGGGACAGCCATTGCTCATAAACAACAGCAACAGCAAGCTGCCAGCTAATAAAGCCAAAGTTACCGGAAATCAGCCAGAAATGCTAGAGAAAATTGAGTGGAAAGCTGAAGGTATCAAACCGAATACGGAGGAGAGTTTGTATTTAACAGGGACTGTATTTCTGTCGATGACCTTGCCACTTGAAGTGCGTAGGTCTCGCATGCAGATGTAAGGGCCACATGCTTTTGAAACAGTAAAGCCTTGAGTCTGCTTAACTTGTCAATATTCACGTTTGAAGTAGCAATGTGAGGCCAAATAACAGCTACCTCCTTAATTTTAGTGGGGGGAAAGAGTACGTTCCCGTTGCACGTAATGACCTTAGAGACCGAAACAACGTAAACTATTCCGGCCCGCATGCCACAACAGTCTTCACTACTGAGGAGGACGTAGCTGCCGTTTGAAAGCACCTGAAACGCAGGTCTAATCAAGGGGACTGGAACTCCCTTCAGATAACAAGCCAAGTTTGCAGCAGGTGCGTTAAACGCCCCATGCAAGGACAGCTGTTTACAAACCATTGAGTGGCTGACTGAAGTCTTGCATTCACTACCGCTAAGAAAGACTTCTTTCATGCCACTGAAGCATTTGTACGACAAGGGAAGCTCCCACACCTCTTGGATGTAACTATCTCCCAGCTTTTCATAGCTGCATACCGGAATGTATTTTAAACAGGAGGTGAATTGAAGTGTTCAAATAGGCAGATTAATAACCCCATGTATTAACCACTCAGCAGATTGTATTTCGGCCACAGTAAAAGGAAACATTTCTAATGTCTTGGTGTTCAGCATGAGATAAGTCGCTTCCTTCCTAGCCATTAGTTGTTGTTGTTGTCTGTAGGAAGGTAGCCTCTTTCTAGCCTTGTTACCCCCACTTTTGGCCTGTTTATGAGTATATGTCAGATTGTTTTTACTGGCTCACTGGGACCCTGCTAGCCAGGGCCCACTGCTCATAGTGGAAACCCTATGTTGTCAGTGTGTTTGATATGTGTCACTGGGATCCTGCTAGCCAGGACCCCAGTGCTCATAGGTTTGTGGCCTATATGTGTTCCCTGTGTGGTGCCTAACTGTATCACTGAGGCTCTGCTAACCAGAACCTCAGTGTTTATGCTCTCTCTTTGCTTTAAAAATGTCACTGCAGGCTAGTGACTAATTTTACCAATTCTCATTGGCACACTGGAACACACTTATAATTCCCTTGTATGTGGTACCTATGTACCCAGGGTATTGGGGTTCCAGGAGATCCCTATGGGCTGCAGCATTTCTTTTGCCACCCATAGTGAGCTCAGACAATTCTTACACAGGACTGCCACTGCAGCCTGATTTAAATAACGTCCACGTTTAAAACCTTTAAAAGCTCCTAAACAGGACATTGTGGGCTGTGTACTTGGCCTAAGATCACAAATGGCTGAGTACATGAAAAAGGCCAGTAAAAACCTTCAGGCCAGCCAGGAGCTGCAAAAGCAATGGCATGACCAGAAGGCTGTCTGACTCAGTACCACCCAGGACAGAAGGTGTGGGTATTGGAGCCTGTGGCCCAAAGAGCACTCCAGGACAAATGGAGTGGACCCCTTCTCATTGTTGAGAAAAAAGGTTATTTTGCCTACTTGGTTGACCTTGGCACTGCCAGGAGTCCCCTTAGGGTGCTCCATGTCAACCGCCTGAAACCCTACTGTGACAGGGTTGATCTCACCCTGCTCATGGCAACTGATGAGGGGCAGGAAGAAGAGAGTGACCCTCTCCCTGATCTCTTCTCCGCCACTGAAGCTAATGGCTTAGTGGAGGGAGTAGTACTGGCAGATTGTCTTACTGCTCAGCAACTGTTAACTGTGTAAATCTTTTAAGTCAGTTTTCTGAACTTTTGTCACTGATACCAGGTACCACTACTTGGTGTGAGCACACAATCAACACTGGAGACAGTTTACCTGTCAAAAGTAAGATTTATAGGTAGCCTGACCATGTCAGGGACTGCATTAAACAAGAGGTTCAGAAAATGTTAGACTTAGGAGTGATTGAGCCTTCAGAAAGCCCATGGATGGTAAAAGAGAGATGAGGTTTTGTGTTGACTATAGAGGGCTCAACCAAGTAACCAAGACAGTTGCTCACCCTATACCCAGGGCAGATGAGCTGATTGGTACACTGGCTTCTGCCAAGTATCTGAGCACTTTTGACTTAACTGCAGGGTATTGGCAGATTAAGGTATCCGAAGATGCAAAACCTAAAACTGTATTCTCAACCATTGGAAGGCACTATCAGTTGACTGTGATGCCCTTTGGTCTGAAGAATGCACCTGCCATATTTCAAAGGTTGGTGAACACAGTCCTGCAAGGGTTGGAAGCTTTTAGTGCAGCATATCTGGATGATATAGCTGTCTTTAGCTCCACCTGGGATGATCACCTGGTCCACCGGTGGAAAGTTTTAGAGGCCCTGCAAAAGGCAGGGCTCACTATCAAGGCCTCAAAGTGCCAGATACGGCAGGGGAAAGTGGTTTATCCAGACCATTAAGGAATGGGCTCCCCCTGCAACTCAAACCCAGGTGAGAGCCGTTTTAAGCCACACAGGGTACTACAGGAGGTTTATTGAGAATTATGGCTCCATTGCAGCTCCTCTTAATGACCGCACTAGTAAAATGATGCCTAAAAATTTATTGTGGCCAGGTAGCTGTCAAAAAGCTTATGATGAGCTCAAACAGGCCATGTGCTCTGCACCTGTCCTAAAAAACCCTTGCTACTCCAAAAAGTTCATAGTCCAGACTGACGCTTCTGAATTGGGGGTTGGGGCAGTGCTATCACAGCTTAATACAGAGGACCAGCAACATTGACATCGTGGGACCCTCCTTTGTAACTCTGCATGGACTCCAGTTCACAAATCTTCCAAGTGCCTGTTTAGGTACTTCTGCGGGTGCTGCCTGCTTCTGTGAGGGCTCTCTGAGTTGCTGAGCACCCCCTCTGTCTCCTCCTCCAAGGGTCGACATCCTGGTCCTTTCTGGTCCTCAGCAGCACCCAAAAACCTCTACTGTGACCCTTGCAGCTAGCAAGGCTTGTTTGCGGTATTTCTGTATGGGAACACTTTTGCAACCTTCATCGTGACGTGAGACATCTTCCATCCAAAGGAGAAGTTCCTAGTCCTCTTCGTTCTTGCGGAAATCCAAGCTTCTTCCATCTGGAGGCAGCTTCCTTGCACCTTCATCCGGGGTTTCCTGGGCTCCTGCCCCCCCTGGACACTGTCGCGACTATTGGACTTGGTCCCCTTGCTTTTCAGGTCCTCAGGAATCCATTTTCAGTGCACTGCTGGTGTTTGTTGTTCTTGCAGAATCCCCCTGTCACGGCTATTGTGCTCTTTTGGGGTAGTAGGTGTACTTTACTCCTACTTTTCAGGGTCTTGGGGTGGGGTATCTTGGACACCCTGACTGTTTTCCTACAGTCCCAGTGACCCTCTACAAGCTCCCATAGGTCTGGGGTCCATTCGTGATTCGCATTCCACTTTTGGAGTATATGGTTTTTGTTGCTCCTAGACCTATGTCTGCCTATTGCAATCTATTGTAATTCTACACTGCTTGCATTTCTTTTCTGATTCTTACTTACCTGTTTTGGGTTTCTGTACATATAACTTTTATATATTACTTACCTTCTTACTGAGGGTTCTCACTGAGATTCTTCTGACCAAAGGAGAAGTTACTGGCACCCTCCGTTGTTGTAGAATCTTCGGCTTCTTCCACCCAGAGGCAGCCCTTTTACACCTTCATCCGGGGTTTAATGGGCTCCTGCCCCACCGGACACTTGCGTGACTCTTGGACTTGGTCCCCTTCCTTTACAGGTCCTCAGGTCCAGGAATCCGTCTTCAGTGTTTTGCAGTCAGTTGTTGTCCTTTCCGAATCCCCTATCTCGACTTTACTGTCTTTCAGGGGTAGTAGGGTAACTTTACTCCTACGTTTTGGGGTCTTGGGGTGGGGTATCTTGGACACCCTTAGTGTTTTCTTACACTCCCAGCGACCCTCTACACACTACACTAGGCCTGGGGTCCATTCGTGGTTTGCATTCCACTTTAGGAGTATATGGTCTGTGTTGCCCCTAGGCCTATTTTTCCCTATTGCATTCTAGTGTGTTCTACAGTGTTTGCACTACTTTTCTAACTGTTACCTACCTGATTTTGGTTTGTGTGTGTATATCTTGTGTATATTACTTACCTCCTAAGGGAGTATATCCTCTGAGATACTTTTGGCATATTGTCACTAAAATAAAGTACCTTTATTTTTAGTAACTCTGAGTATTGTGTTTTCTTAAGATATAGTGCTAAGTGACACAAGTGGTATAGTAGGAGCTTTGCATGTCTCCTAGTTCAGCCTAAGCTGTTCTGCTATAGCTACCTCTATCAGCCTAAGCTGCTAGAACACCTCTATTCTACTAATAGGGGATAACTGGACCTGGCACAAGGTGTAAGTACCACAATTTACCCACTATAAGTGAGGCCAGCCTCCTACAGCGTGTCCTGAGGAAACTTGCTGTACTTTACTCCTGCTTTCCTGGGCTCTACTTACCTCTGGTGTTTTCCTACACTCCCAGCGCCCCTCTACACACTACACTTGCGTAGTGGGGAATTCGACATTCACCTTCCACTATTTTAGTATATGGTTTGTGTTGTTCCTAGGCCCATTGCAATCTATTGTATTTTCTACTGATTGCACTATTCTATGACTATTTACTTAACCTGATTTTGGTTACTAGTGTAAATATTGTGTAGAATACTTAACTCCAGAGGGAGTATTGCCCCTAAGATATTTTAGGCCTTTTGTCACTATAGTGGTATTGCAGGAGCTTTGCAGGTCTCGTAGTTCAGCCTTGGCTGCTCTGCTACAGCTACACCTAGACAGCCTATGCTGCGAGAACACTGCCTACATTTCACTGATAAGAGATAACTGGACCAGTTATAAGGTGTAAGTACCTTAGGTACCAACTACAAACCAGGCCAGCCTCCTACAGCTAATGTCACGGACACTCCAGAGGAGCTCTGGGCACCACCCCTGGGGTGGTGATGGACAGTGGAGTGGTCACTCCCCTTTAATTTGTCCAGTTTCACTCCAGAGCAGGGACTGGGGTTACCGGAACCGTTGTAGACTGGATTTTGCAAGGAGGGCACCGTTTTTGTCCCTCAAAGCATTTCCAGAGGCTCTGGGAGGATACGCCTCCCATGCCTGTAACACCTATTTCCAATGGGAGAGGGTGTACTACTCTCTCCTAAAGGAAATGCAGTGTTCTGCCTTCCTGGGATTGAGCTGCTCAATCCCCAGGAGGTCAGAAACCCATCTGTGAGGTGGCAGCAGCTGAAGCAGCAGAGCAAGCCTCAGAGATCTGGTTTGGCAGTACTGGGGGTCCATGGTGGAGCCCCCAGGGTGCATGGAATTGGCCCCCCAATACCAGATTTGGATTCAGAGTTAACTTTCACAATCTTAGGCACCTCACATGACCATATTCGGAGTTACCATTGTGATGCTACATATATGCGTTGACATATATGTAGTGCATGATTATAATGGTGTCCCCGCACTCATGAAGTCCGGGAATTTGGGCCTTCACAATGTGGGGGCACCTTTGCTAGTGCAAAGGTGCTCTCACACACAGTAACTTTGCACCTAGCCTTCAGTAAATGAAGGTTAGACATATAGGTGATTTATACATTACCTGGTGCAGTGAAAGATGGCTGTGAAATAGTATGTGCACTGTTTCACTCAGGCTGCAGTGGCAGTCCTGATGAAAAGTTTGTATGAGCTCTTTATGGGTGGCAAAAGAAATGCTGCAGCTCGTAAGGATCTCCTGGAACCCCAATGCCCTGGGTACCTGGGCACCATTTACTAGGGACTTATAAGGGGGGCCCAGTGTGCCAATTAGGATTGGTATATGGAGTCACCAAACTATAATGACAAATTTGGTAAACAGAGAGAGCATATGCACTGGAGTTCTGGTTAGCTGAACTCCAGTGACATAGTCAAGCATACTGATAACATATATATGCCACAAACTATGAGCACTGGGGTCCTGGCTAGCAGGATCCCAGTGAGATAGTAAAAACACACTGACAAACACTGACACACAGGCCAAAAATGGGGTATCCAGGCTAGAAAGAGGCTACTTTCTCACAGTGGGGTAGTTTTTATCACAACTGAATACAGAGGACCAGGATCAACGTATTGCTTTTATCAGCAGAAGGTTGACCCCTAGAGAAAAGCATTGGTCAGCCATAGAGAGGGAGGCCTTTGCTGTGTTCTGGGCCTTGAATAAGTTTAGACCATACCTCTTTGGGGCTCACTTCATAGTTCAGACAGACCACAAACCTCTCTTATGGCTAAAGCAAATGAAAGGAGAAAAGCCTAAATTGTTGAGGTGGTCCATTTCCCCATAGGGGATGGACTTTACAGTGGGACATAGAGCTGGGAGTAACCACTCCAATGCAGATGAACTCTGTAGATATTTCCACTTAGACAATGAAGGGTAATCTGGGAAAGGTCAGCTTTATTGTCTCTCGTTTGGGGGTGGGGGTTGGGTAGGAAAGTTCCCTCTTTTTGCCATGGTTACCCCTGTTTCATGCCTGATGTCAGTGTACTTGACTGTGTTCACTGGGTTCCTCCTAATCAGGACCCTAGTGATTATGCTCTCTCTCCTCTAAGTGTTGCCACTGCATACTGGTAACCCTGTATTTCACCCCAAATTGGCACACTGGTGCTCCATATAAGTCCCTAGTATGTGATACCTAGGTACCCAGGGCATTTGAGTTCCAGGGGATCTCTATGGGCTGCAGCATTTCTTTTGCCACCCATAGGGAGCCCATGCAAAGGCATCTGCAGGACTGCAATTTGCAGCCAGCGTGAAAAGCTGCATGCACCCTATCACTGCCATTTACACTGCAGCAGGTCACTTATAAGTCACCCCTATAGCAGGCCCTTCAGCCCTGAGGGCAGGATGCAGAGTACCTGTGAGTGAGGGAACCCCTGCACTAGCAGAGGTGTCTCCGCAACACCCAGGACCATTTTCCCAGACTTCCTGAGAATGGAGACACCATTTTACACGTGTACTGGACATAAGTCACTACCTATGTCAAACTACATAAGGGTAACTCCGAAA
Organism: Pleurodeles waltl; assembly: GCF_031143425.1. Classification (NCBI taxonomy): domain Eukaryota; kingdom Metazoa; phylum Chordata; class Amphibia; order Caudata; family Salamandridae; genus Pleurodeles; species Pleurodeles waltl. The sequence continues at coordinate 392,222,061 of NC_090450.1, forward strand.
ATAGTTCTGTTTGGTATCAAACATGTTGGAATCATACCCCAATGCTTTTGCAAGCATTGGTTGTATGATTCCAAGCACTCTGGGGGCTCCTTAGAGGACCCCCCAATATTGCCATTACAGCCTTCTGAAGTTTTCGTGGCAACCCTCTAGGAAAGTACCATCTTTCTTGACATGTTACCCCCAATTTTACATGTATGTCAGTATGTTATTTCCTGTCTCACTGGGATCCTGCTAGCCAGGACCCCAGTGCTCATAGTTTGTGGCCTAAATGAGTATGCCTGTGTAGTGCCTAATTGTGCCTAACCCCAGTCTCTGCTCTGGTGTGAAACTGGACAAAGGAAAGGGGAGTGATCACTCCCCTGTCCATCACCACCCCAGGGGGGGTGCCCAGAGCTCCCCCAGTGTGTTTCAGACCTCTGCCATCTTGTTTTCAGAGGTGTGGGGACACTCTGGAGGCCTCTGAGTGCGCAGTGTCAACAGGTGACATCAGAGACCCCTTCTGCTAGGTGCATACCTGGGTAGGTAGCCAATCCTTCTCTGAGGGCTATTTAGGGTCTCTCCTGTGGGCTGCTCTTCAGATTACGAATTGCAAAAATCCACCAGGACTCCTCTGCACTTCTCTCTTCGACTTTTGCCAAGGATCGACCGCTGACTGCTCCAGGACGCCTGCAAAACTGTAACAAAGCAGCCAGAAGACTACCAGTGACATTGTAGCGCCTAATGCTGCCGGCCTTCTTGACTGTTTCCTTGTGGTTCATGCTATGGGGGCTGCCTGCCTTTACCCTGCATTGGAAGCCATGAAGAAATCTCCCGTGGGTTGATGGAGTCTTCCCCCTGCATCAGCAGGCACCAAACTACAGCTTCACCAGTACTCTGGGTCCCCTCTCACCCTGATGAGCGTGGCCCCCTGGAACACACGTGGTGGACCCAAGTGACCCCGACTGTCCAGAGGTTCAACTGTCTGAATTTGGAGGAGGTAAGTCCTTGCCTCCCCTCCCCAGACAGTAATCATGTGCACCATATGATCTGCAGCTTCAAGGGCTTCTGTGCACATTTCCAAGAAATCCTGCATGCACAGCCGAGCCCGGGCCCCAGCACTACGTCCTGCAATGTTCAGATCCCTGAGTGGACATCCGGTGCCGTGGGACCTCTCTTTGTAGTGTTGAAAGGACCGCCATGTTCAGTCTTCTTTAACCCATGTTCAAGGACACCTGCGGGTGCTTCCCTCCTTCCTGTGGGCTCTCTACATTGCTGAGCACCCCCTGTGTCTCCCCTCCTGAGTGGCTACATCCTGGTCCTTCTTGGGCCTGGGCAGCACCATTTTCCTCCAACCGCGACTTTTGCAGGTAGCAAGGCTTGTTAGTGGTATTTTGCTGAGGAAACCACCCTGCATCCACCAGCACGCAATGGGATATCTTCTGCACAAAGCAGAACCTCCTACCTCCTTTTGTTGGTACAAAACCACCATCCTTTTCCAACCAGAGGCATCTTCATCCGGGGTTTAGTGGGCTCCTGTCCCCCCTGGACACTTTAGCGACTCTTAGACTTGGTCCCCTTCCTTGGCAGGTCTTCAGGTCCAGGAATCCGTCTTCAGTGCTTTGCAGTCTGATGTGGTTCTTGCAAAATCCTTTATCACGACTTAAGTGTGTTTTTGGGGAAATAGTAGTATGGAGCTGGCTCTGAAGAAATCTCCTGTGGGTCGACGGAATCTTCCCTCTGCAACCGCAGGCAACAAAAGACTGCATCACCGGTCCTCTGGGTCCCCACTCAGCCCGACAAGCGTGGTCCCTGGAACTCAGCAACTCTGTTCCAGTGACTCTTCAGTCCAAGTTTGGAGGAGGTAAGTCCTTGCCTCCCCACGCTAGACTGCATTGCTTGGTACCGTGTGATTTGCAGCTGCTCCGGCTCCTGTGCACTCTTCCAGGATTTCCTTTGTGCACAGCCAAGCCTGGGTCTCCGACACTCTAACCTGCAGTGCACAACCTTCTGAGTTGTCCTTCGGCGTCGTGGGACTCCCTTTTCTGACTTCGGGTGGACTCTGGTTCACTCCTCTTCTAAGTGCCTGATCCGGTACTTCTGCGGGTGCTGCCTTCTTCTGTGAGGGCCCCCTGACTTGCTGGGCGCCCCCTCTGTCTCCTCATCCAAGTGGCGACATCCTGGTCCCTCCTGGGCCACAGCAGCATCCAAAAACCCTAACGCGACCCTTGCAGCTAGCAAGGCTTGTTTGTGGTCTTTCTGCATGGGAACACCTCTGCAAGCTTCTTCACGACATGGGACATCCATCCTTCAAAGGGGAAGTTCCTAGTCCTCTTCCTTCTTGCAGAAACCAAAGCTTCTTCCATCTTGTGGCAGCTTCTTTGCACCCTCCGCTGGCATTTCCTGGGCATCTGCCCACTCTCGACATTGTCGCGACTCTTGGACTTGGTCCCCTTGTTTCACAGGTACTCAGGTCTGGAAATCCACTGTTGTTGCTTTGCTGGTGTTGGTCTTCCTTGCAGAAACCCCCTATCACGACTTCTGTGCTCTCTGGGGGTTATAGGTGCACTTTACACCTACTTTTCAGGGTCTTGGGGTGGGCTATTTTTCTAACACTCACTGTTTTCTTACAGTCCCAACGAACCTCTACAAGCTCACATAGGTTTGCGGTCCATTCGTGGTTCGCATTCCACTTTTGGAGTATATGGTTTGTGTTGCCCCTATACCTATGTGCTCCTATTGAAATCTACTGTAACTTTACATTGCTTGCATTACTTCCTTTTGCTATTACTGCATATTTTTGGTATTGTGTACATATATCTTGTGTATATTTGTCATCCTCATACTGAGGGTACTCACTGAGATACTTTTGGCATATTGTCATAAAAATAAAGTACCTTTATTTTTAGTATATCTGTGTATTGTGTTTTCTTATGATATTGTGCATATGACACCAGTGGTATAATAGGAGCTTTGCATGTCTCATAGTTCAGCCTAAGCTGCTCTGCTATAGCTACCTTCTATCAGCCTAAGCTGCTAGAAACACTTCTTCTACACTAATAAGGGATAACTGGACCTGGTACAGAGTGTAAGAAGGCAGGCCTCACTATCAAGGCTTCAAAGTGCCAGATAGGGCAGGGGAAAGTGGTTTATCTGGGACACTTGGTAGGTGGAGAACAGATTGCCCCACTTCAGGGGAAAATCCAGACAATCATGGATTGGGTTCCCCCTACAACTCAGACCCAGGTGAGAGCCTTCTTAGGCCTCACTGGGAATTACAGGAGGTTCATTAAGAACTATGGCTCCATTGCAGCCCCACTTAATGACCTCACTTCCAAGAAGATGCCTAAAAAGGTATTGTGGACAGCTAGCTGTCAGAAAGCTTTTGAGGAGCTGAAACAGGCCATGTGCACTGCACCTGTCCTAAAAAGCCCATGTGACTCCAAGAAATTCATTGTTCAAACTGATGCATCTGAATTAGGGGTAGGGGCAGTCTTGTCACAACTCAATTCTGAGGGCCAGGATCAACCTGTTGCTTTTATCAGCAGGAGGTTGAACCCTGGAGAAAAGCGTTGGTCTGCCATAGAGAGGGAGGCCTTTGCTGTGGTCTGGGCACTGAAGAAGTTGAGGCCATACCTGTTTGGCACTCACTTCATTGTTCAGACAGACCACAAACCTCTACTTTGGCTAAAACAAATGAAAGGTGAAAACCCTAAATTGTAGAGGTGGTCCATATCTCTACAGGGAATGGACTATACAGTGGAACATAGACCTGGGAGTACCCACTCCAATGCAGATGGACTCTCCAGATATTTCCACTTAGACAATGAAGACTCATCAGGTCATGGCTAGTCTTATTGTCCTTCGTTTGGGGGGGGGGGTTGTGTAGTAAAGTACCATCTTGCCTGGCATGTTACCACCATATTTCACTGTATATATGTTGTTTTAGTTGTGTCACTGGGACCCTGCCAGCCAGGGCCCCAGTGCTCATAGGTGTCCAGTCCTTTGTCCAGTTTCGCGCCAGAGCAGGGCTGGGGGATCCCTGAACCGGTGTAGACTGGCTTATGCAGAGATGGGCATCATCTGTGCCCATCAAAGCATTTCCAGAGGCTGGGGGAGGCTACTCCTCCCCAGCCCTTAACACCTATTTCCAAAGGGAGAGGGTGTAACACCCTCTTTCAGAGGAAATCCTTTGTTCTGCCTTCCTGGGCCAGGGCTGCCTGGACCCCAGGAGGGCAGAATCCTGTCTGAGGGGTTGGCAGCAGCAGCAGCTGCAGTGGAAACCCCGGAAAGGCAGTTCGGCAGCACCCGGGTTCTGTGCTAGAGACCCGGGGGATCATGGAGTTGTCCAAGGACGACACAAAGCGATAGGGTTGGTTGGTTTCAGGTGTACTTTATTGGTTTTTAGGAATAAGTAGGGTGTCATATGTGAGTCTGTCTTGTGCTGTTTCCTTTTTCTCCTGTTTCCTTTTTCCTGGCTGTTCACCTCTTCCTTGGTTTTCTCTCTTGCAGGCCTCCCAGGAAGCACATGTGAAGACAAGAAGAAGAGAAGAATCAGTAAGTTTCTTGTGGCTCTTTTCTCTCCCTACCCTGTTTTTTTCTTTCTTCTATGTTGTTTCGTAGGTGCTTTTCTCTCTGTTTCTCTAATTGTTTTATCGTTGTTTTTTCCCTTTTCTCTCACTGGTACCTCTTTTTTTTGTTCCAGCGTTGTGTATTGCTATCTCCCCTGCTTATCCCCTAGAAGCACTTTGTATTGCAGAGTCTTTTCCTTGCTTCTTCTACTCCACTGTCTTTTCTCTATATTTCTTTTTTACCTCTATGTTTTTGTAAGTTGTGTATGTCTCCTTTTTTCCTTACTTCTTTTCTAGGCTTCTGCCTGTTTTTCTCTCTGGCTCCTTTACTTTAGTGAGGAACTACCTCACTTCTGTTTTACCGTCTTTGGCTACTGCGGGGTGTTTTTATCTCTTTTGGTTTTCTCTATCCCTTCTATTCTCTTTGTGGAGGATTTTTCCTGTTTGTCTTTTCCCCTTCTACTCCCGTCCTCCCACTCCCCCTTGGTCTTTGTTCCTTTGTTTTCTCGCCCTCCCACTCCCCCTTTGGTTCTCGTTCCCTTCTCCTCCACCCAATTACCCTTGCTCCTCTTTTGGTTCCCAGCATGCACCTGAGGGTGCCACGCTTCTCCTGAAGCGTGGCCAGTAGGTCCATGTTATGCCTCCTGGGACGCCGAGATGTTTGTTCGGTAGTCCAACTCCTCTTCTCCTTCTGGTTTTCTTCTGTGGTCGCCGTTCTGTCATCCAGCGCTGCTGCTCACTCCTCCGTTGCGTGCCATTCTCCTCACGGATGCCGAAATTGTAGCCCGTTCTGGGTCCGCCTTCATTGCCGGAAGGGTTTCCTGATTCGCTACTTCATCCTGAGGAACCGGAGCACTGGTGGCAGCGCCAGCACAAGTCGGGTTCGTGAACGGGCCATATTGCGCTGGCCCGTCACATACACTCCCCCAAGCGAGTGGCTGATAGAGACGCTCCGAATCCGGATATTGCGATTAAAAGTCAGTGTTTGTCATGAGGGAGCCGGGGAATGCCGTATCTGGAAGAAAAAGGCTGGATTGAGAGGAACCATCTGAGTATACGAGCATTGGTGTCCTTGTTTTGGGTAAGCCAGGATAGAGGAGCATGGTCAGTCACTAAAGTAAATGTTCTTCCCGCTAAATAATATTGTAGGGACTCCACCTCCCACTTGATAGCCAAACATTCCTTTTCTAATGTGGGCTAGTGGTGTTCCCGCAGTAGGAGTTTGTGACTTATGTACACGACAGGGTGTAGGGTCCCATCGTCTTGTTCTTGGGAAAGGACGGCCCCAAGTCCCACGTCTGAGGCTTCGGTTTGTACCACAAATGGTTTGTTAATGTCAGGAAAACACAGCACTGGTCCGGATGTCAAGGCTCTTTTTAGCAATTCAAAACTTTGTCTTTCCACAGCAGAGAGAGGGGGTAAAGTATTTGGATGGTTTTTTCGCAATAGGTCTGTAATAGGCCCGGCTATGGTGGAAAATTGTGGTATGAAGCGACGATAATATCCTACCAGTCCCAGAAAAGCTCGTACATCTTTCTTTGTGCGGGGAAGCGATATCTGGGTGATTGCCTGTAGTTTTTCTACCTGAGGTCTAACTTGTCCCTCTCCTAGTATATATCCCAAATACTTAATCCTTGTGTGTCCCAATTTACATTTCTCTGGGTTAGCTGTAAAGTTGGCTTCCCTCAGGGGCTGTAGGATGTTTTCTATGTGCTCTAGATGATCTTTCCATGTCATGCTGTAAACTACAATATCATCGAGATATGCTGCTGCATACTTGTGGTAGGGTCTAAGTATCCTATCTATGAGTCTTTGAAATGTGGCTGGGGCTCCATGGAGACCAAATGGAAGGACTGTGAATTGATAAAGACTGGAGGGAGTAGCAAATGCGATCTTTTCCTTATCTTCTGGTCGTAACAGTATTTGCCAGTACCCTTTTGTTAAATTCAGGGTTGACATATAGCGGGCTTGACCCAACCTATCAAGGAGTTTGTCTATGCGGGGAATGGGGTATGCGTCAAACTGTGATAGTGCGTTGACGCATCTGTAGTCAGCACAAAATCGGGTACTGCCATTGGGTTTTGGTACTAATACCACTGGAGAACACCATGGGCTGGTAGATGGTTCGATGATGCCTGCTTCTAGCATGGCCTCTACTTCTTGCTCTATGATTCGCTTTTTCTCCTCAGGGATTCGATAGGGCCGTTGTCGCGCTATGGTGACAGTATTGGTACGAATGGCATGTTGTATTAAAGGGGTTCGTCCTGGGGTTTTTGAGAACACGTCTCGGTTATTTCTGACCAGGTTGTTGAGTTGAGTAAGGTACGGTTCTGTAAGCGTGGGGTTTATTTGTGGGGTAGGATCCTCCTGTAGTGGCCCGACTGGAAGGGGAGGGAGAGGAATTTCTTCTTCTGCCTCTTTTGTGATATAATAGGCGGGGTGCTCCTCTGCGGGTTCATACCATTTTAATCATTTTTAACAGATTAATATGGTATATTTGTTCCCGTTCGGTACCTTGGGGTATGGCGAGTCTATATGTGGTAGGATTGATTTGCTCCAGTACCTCATATGGACCTTGCCATCGGGCTAGTAATTTATTTTCACAACTGGGTAACAGAACCAACTCTTTGTCCCAGACCTTCAGACACCGGTATGCACTTTTAGCGTCGTATAACTTTTTTTGTTTGTCTTGGGCCGCTCTTAATGCGGTATGGGCCTCTTCCCATACCGTATGAAGGTTTTCCCTCAATTCTCTAGTATACGTTAAAATGTCCTTAACCTCTTCTTCGGATTCTTCCCATTGCTCATCTAACATTTCTAAGAGTGTACGGGGCTGCCTTCCGAAGAACAACTCAAAAGGGCTATGTCCTGTAGATGCCTGGACATGTGTGCGGATGGCATAGAGAACCAGGGGAAGCTTCTTTTCCCAATCCTTTCCTGCGTCTGAAATACTTTTACGAAGTAGTGTTTTAATAGTCTTATTATATCGTTCCACTAATCCATCTGTTTGGGGATGATAAACAGAGGTTCTTATTTGTTTAACCCCTAGAGAACGACATACCTCTGCCATAAGCCTTGACATAAATGGAGTTCCCTGATCGGTGAGGATCTCCTTGGGAAACCCAACTCGAGAAAAAAAATCGATCATAGCCTGGGCCAGGGTTTTTGTATGCATACTGGGGATAGGTATGGCTTTGGGATACCGGGTTGCGTAGTCGACTAACGCAAGGATGTATTGGCATCCTTTTACCGAAGGAGTTAGGGGTCCTTCAATGTCCAACCCGACTCTAGTGAAAGGAGTCCCTCTATTAGGAAGAGGTTGGGGAGGAGCTGGCCGATAAGGGGAGGGATTCATAAGTTGACATGTTGGGCATTCAGAACAATGTTTCCTAATGTCTCCGAACACCCCAGGCCAATAAAACCGCCGTAATACCACTTCCTCCGTTTTCTCTCTCCCATATGCCCTTCCACATTATCCCCATGGGCTAGGTGTAGGACCTGCTGCCTACGCAAACGGAGTACTACTAGCTGTGATGCTCTTCCCCTAGTGTTGGAGGTGCTTCTATACAATAAATCGTTTTTTATCATGAATTTGGGACCTACCACTTGTTCGTCCGGCTGTACGGCTTGGTGCCAGGCATTTTTTAGGGTGGGATCTTCATGTTGGGCTTGTCTAAAATCCCCCATGGTTGTGAAGACCGTGGTCGTAGGGGGTTGGGGTATAGGTCCCTAGGGTCACGGAAGTGTTGATGTTCCCATCGTTGTTCTCTCTTCTGTTTTCTGCTGAGTGTGATCCGCGGTTTTCTGGATTCCTCTTCGCTTGCTCCAAAGGGTGCCTCTTCCCACCATGCTTTATGTACATGTTCTTGACTTGCCTTTTCAAGAAGAGAGGTAAAGTCCACATAGTCCGTGCCTAGGATAAGATCCTCGCCCAGATTTGGAATCACCCCTACAGTGATTGTCTCGTCATCTCCTCTCCAATTCAGACGGACCATAGCAACTGGATATTGCCGTTGGTCTCTGTGAACACACGCTATCAGTACCTGACTCTGCGGGGTCCTTTGCTCGGGTAAGACCAAATTCTGTCGGATCACACTTTGGCTGCACTCGGAATCCACTAGAGCTGTCCTTTCTACATCCTTCAGAAGGACCGTTAGAGTATACGTAGGTCTCTTACCTCCTGACCCTAGTACTTGACCTTTCATCAGTCCTATTTCCATCGGCTCCTCTGGGTCTTTTTTTAACTGGCAGTTACATGCAATATGCCCCCACTCAGAACAATGATAACATTGGGGCCCTTTGGTTGGGAAACTCGGAGCCGCGGAGGCAGTAGGGAGAGTCCGATTAGAGATATGCGCCGTCGAAGGCCGAGGGGTTACCAATTTTGCTAGCCCTGGTCGTGCGGGACCAGGAGGAGGGTGTCTGCCGGAGACACTACGAAAATCAGGGGCTCGATGATAGGCACAGGCCAGGTCTACAGCAGTTTGGTTAGTTAACCCCAGGTGTTGTCTAACCCAATTCCGTGTGCTTGGTGGGAGGGCGTCCAGATACTGTTTGAGTACAATTGTATTGAACATCTCCTCTCTCGTGGTTCCCGTGGGATGTAACCATTTCCCTCCTGCATGGTGTACCCGGTAATACAATCTGCGGGGGTTCTCTTGATGTTGCCACTTCGTCTGTCGAAACTTCATTCCATAACTCTCACTATCTAATCCTATGCGTTCCAGAATAGCCTTTTTCACCTCTGTATAGGAAAGAGTTCCTCCGGGGTTTATCAGCTGGTAGGCGGCCTCTAACTGTCCAGTGAGAAATGGGGCTATATATTGTCCCCATTTATCTTCAGGCCAGATAGCAGTACTGGCTACCCTCTCAAAATTAGTAAAAAAGGAATCTGGATCCTCTTGCTCCTGATATTTTTGAAGCACGCTGCTAGGTACATTAGGATGTACTTTAGTGTGGGCAATGGTATCGGTCAGTTTGCCCAGGGCCGTCTCATGGACCAACTGGTTGTTGGCCATTATGGTGGCTTGACTTTTCATAGCGGTTTGCAAGGCCTCCCGCTCCTCCTTAGCCTCCTTGAGTTGTTTTTCCCAGAATAATTGTGGGTGGTGTTGCCCTTTGGCCAGCTGGGCTATCATGTCCGCCAAGGTGGGTTTCTCCTCGATGCCGTCAATGGTCTTCCTTCAGATCCCACTTCTGACACCACTTGTGACCGGACGGGTTCAAGGACGACACGAAGAGATAGGGTTGGTTGGTTTCAGGTGTACTTTATTGGTTTTTAGGACTAAGTAGTGCATCATATGTGAGTCTTTCTTGTGCTGTTTCCTTTTTCTCCTGTTTCCTTTTTCCAGGCTGTTCAATTCTTCCATGGTTTTCTCTCTTGCAGGCCTCCCAGGAAGCACATGTGAAGACAAGAACAAGAGAAGAATCGGTAAGTTTCTTGTGGCTCTTTTCTCTCCCTACCCTGGTTTTTTCTTTCTTCTATGTTGTTTCGTAGGTGCTTTTCTCTCTGTTTCTCTAATTGTTTTATCTTTGTTTTTTCCCTTTTCTCTCACTGGTACCTCTTTTTTTTTCCCAGCGTTCTGTATTGCTATCACCCCTGCTTATTCCCTAGAAGCACTTTGTATTGAAGAGTCTTTTTCGTGCTTGTTTTACTCCACTGTCTTTTCTCTATATTTCTTTTGTACCTCTCTGTTTTTGTAAGTTGTGTATGTCTCCTATTTTCCTTACTTCTTTTCTAGGCTTCTGCCTGTTTTTCTCTCTGGCTCCTTTACTTTAGTGAGGAACAACCTAACTTGTGTTTTACCGTCTTTGGCTACTGCGGGGTGTTTTTATCTCTTTTGGTTTTCTCTACCCCTTCTTTTCTCTTTGTGGAGGATTTTTCCTGTTTGTCTTTTCCCCTTCTACTCCCGTCCTCCCACTCCCCCTTGGTCTTTGTTCCTTTCTTTTCTCGCCCTCCCACTCCCCCTTTGGTTCTCGTTCCCTTCTCCTCCACCCAATTACCCTTGCGCCCCTTTTGGTTCCCGGCACGCACCTGAGGGTGCCACGCTTCTCCTGAAGCGTGGCCGGTAGGTCTGTGTTACGCCTCCTGGGATGCAGAGAGGTTCGCTCGGTAGTCCAACTCCTCTTCTCCTTCTGGTTTTCTTCTGTGGTCGCAGTTCTGTCCTCCAGCGCTGCTGCTCACTTCTCCGTTGCGTGCCGTTCTCCACTCGGACGCCGAAATTGTAGAGCGTTCTGGTCCTGCCTTCATTGCCGGAAGGGATTCCGGATTCGCTGCCTCATCCTGAGGAACCGGAGCACTGGTGGCAGCGCCAGTACAATTCGGGTTCGTGAACGGGCCATATCGCGCCGGCCAGTCACATACCATATACAAGGGAATTATATGGGTGTACCAGTGTGCCAATGAGAGTTGGTAAATTTAGTCACTAGCCTGCAGTGACAAATTTAGAAAGCAGAGAGAGCATAAACACTGAGGTTCTGGTTAGCAGAGCCTCAGTGATACAGTTAGGCACCACACAGGGAACACATACAGGGCACATACTATGAGCACTGGGGTCCTGCCTAGCAGGATCCCAGTGACACAGGGGCTAAAACATACATACATTCAGTGAAAATGGGGGTAACATGCCAGGCAAGATGGTACTTTCCTACACAATCCACCTCCATTCCTGGGGAAGTACCTTCCTACTAATGAAGGCTACAGGCTGATCTAGGCCCTCTTCGTTTAGCTGTGCTAGAACTGTCCCCACACCATGCTCTGAAGCATAAGTCTGCACAACAAATTCCTTGGAGAAATTGGATGCCTTCAGCACAGGTGCCGTGCACATGGTTGCCTTCAGGGCATCAAAAGCGGCCTGGCAAGCCTCAGTCCAGATCATGTCCTTGGGCTGCTTTTTGGAGGTCAACTATGTCAAGGGGGCACAAATGGTGCCATACCCCTTGTCAAACCTCCTGTAATAACCAGTGAGACCTAAATAGGCTGTCACCTCTGTCTGGGTCTTGGGGGGCTCCCAAGCCGGAAAAGTGTCTATTTTTGGTTGCAAGGATTCCACCTGGCCGCTCCCTAGCTGGTGTTGGAGGTAAACCAAAGATAACTGCCCTAATTGGCATTTACTGGCCTCAATAGTGAGGGCCTTCAACACTTCACATAGGCGTTGCAGTTTTTCCTCCCAGATGGAGCTGAACACTGAGATGTCATCCAGGTAGGCTGCGCTGAAATCCTCCAGCCCAGCCACCACCTGATTGACCAACATCTGAAAGGTGGAATGGGCATTTTTCATCTCAAAGGGCATAACCTTGAACTGGTAGTGCCCCTGTGGGGTAGAAAATGCTGACCTCTCCTTTGAACCATCGGTTAAGGCAATCTGCTAGTACCCAGACGTTAAGTCAAGCATGCTGAGGAACTTGTCAGCTCCTAGCCGATCTATGAGCTCATCAGCTCTGGGTATGGGGTACCCTTCAGTCTTAGTGACGGTGTTGAGGCCACAGTATTCCATGCACAACCTCAGTTCTGGGGTGGCACCGGGGTTAGTAGCCTTTGGGAGTAAGACCACTGGGCTGGCCCAAGGACTGTTGGAGAATTCAATTACCCCTAACGCTAACATCTTGGAAACTTCATCCCTGATTCTGGCTTTGACCTTGTCAGTCACCCTGTAAATCTTGTGTTTCACAGGTGGAATGTACCCAGTGTCCACATCATGGGTACACAGATGAGTGACCCCTAGGGTCAAAGAAAACAAGGAGGCACACTGTCCCAGCAACTGGTGACTGATCCTTTGTTTCTTTGGGGTCAGTACTGGGAGAGGATCACATCCTCCACAGACCCATCTTTCTCCTGGGCAGATATGAGGTCAGTAAAATACCCACTCTCCTCCTCCACCCCATCATTTGTTGCCAGGAGCATAGTCAGTTCAGACCTCTCAAAGTGAGGTTTGAGGTGGCTCACATGTAGGACCCCCAAAGGGTTCCTTGAGTCTAGAAGTCCACCAGGTATGTGACATCATTCTTGCGCGTCACCACATCAAAAGGCCAAGTCCACTTGTCCTGGAGAGCAGGAGGCTCCACTGGGGCCATTACCCACACTTTCTGGCCAGGCTGAAAATCGTCCAGAGTGGCATTCTGGTCTTACCACCATTTCATGTCATCCTGGATGGCTTCTAACTTCGCCTGAGCAAGTTTTCTAAAGCAAGCAGTCTGGTTTCTAAAGGCCAGTACCTAGATAACCACGTCCTGAGGGGGAGCTTACTGGAAGTTTTCTCCAAGCCCTCCTTTAACAGACTCAGAGGTCCCCTTACATGGTAGCCATGCAGTAGCTCAAAGGGGCTAATACCAAGTTTCTTCTGTGGTACTTCTCCGTAAGAAAAGAAAATGCATGGCACCAGAACGTTCCACTTACGCCTCAGGGGTTCTGACAGATCTATACTCATGCCTCTCAGGGTGCTGTTCAACCTTTCAATCAATCCATTTCCTTGGGGGCGGTAAGGAGTGGTGAACTTGTAGGTTACCCCATGCTCCTTCCACAGAGGCTTCACATAGGTAAATATGAAGTTGATACCCCTGTCAGATAGCACCTACTTGGGGAACACCATGGGGATAAAAATCCCCATCAATGCCCGGCCACAGGGACTATTACAGACCTCAGTGGGATGGCTTCTGGGTCCCGGGTAGCATGGTCCACCAAGACCAGGATAAACTTGTTGTCCATGGCGGTCTTGGGATCCAGATGCCCCACAATGTCAATGCCTACCTGCTTGAAAGGGATGCTCACAACAGGAAATAGTTGAAGGGGGGCTTTGCACTTCACCCCATTCTTGCCACTTGCCTGACAAGTTTGGCAAGACCTGCATTGTGCGTCAGAGTGCCTGCGCATTTGGGGCCAGTAAAGGTGGGTGACAAGCCTCTCAAAGTTCTTGTCCTGTTCCAAATTTCCTGCTAAAGTCACATCATGAGCGAGACCCGGTAGGAAGGCTCTGAAGCGCTGGGGTATCACCAACACACGTGCTGCCCCAGGCTCAGCAACCTTCGACTCACTATACAGGAGTTCATCCTTCCAATAGATCCAGTGTGATCCAGACTCCTTGCCAGATGCCTAGTCTACAGCCTGTCACTGCAGACCCTCAAGAATAAGGCATGACTTCTGTGCTACACAGAATTCTTCCCTGGTGGGACCCCCTTCCTGCTGCCAATGTGCCAATGGGTCAGCTCGTGTTCCTTCCCCAATTCAGCCACTTGTTCCCCTGTAGGCCCGTGGGCATCCCCCTCAGGTTCAGCCTCCTCCCGGACTGTGGGAACTTCTTGGGTGGGTTTCCCACACCCCTTGCCCTTCCTCTTACTGGGAGTACCCACTCTTTCAGGCTTCAGGGTCTCCTGATCACCCTGACAGGCTGCCATAGACTGGGTGGTCACACTGTCTTTCTCAAGGGTGACCGGCGTTCCACCTCACTCCAAGGGGAATGCTCCAGATAACTGACCAGCAGACAATCAAGAGGCATGTTTGGACTCACAGCTACCCTCAAGGAACCTGAGAACCCCCACCTTATACACATGCTTTAAGTTGTCTACCACAACTACTTGGTGAAGTCCATGGGAGACTACTTGCTCTTCAGTCACCAGGTGACACCTCACAGTCGTCACACTGACTCCTGTGTCTCTTGGAGCTTCCACCCTCTGTCCCCTGATGGTCACCCACTGCCTGTACATTTTAGTGTTCTCAGGCACAAGGATCCTATTGACTATCTCACTGTCTCCTAGTGAGACAAGAGTCATCTCAACTGGCCCCTACCCTTCTCCTGGAACCAACTCCCCCCCAAGTGCTACACTGGCCAAACCCTTTGACTGAGCACCAATGGATGCCACTGTCCACTTGGTACATTTGGGGTCTGTAGGAGGCTGGACTGGCTTGTAGTGAGTACCAAGGGGTACTTGCACCAGGCCCAGTTATCCCTTATTAGTGTATAGGGTGTCTAGCAGCTTAGGCTGATAGATAATGGTAGCTTAGCAAAGCAGCTTAGGCTGAACTAGGTGACGTGTGAAGCTACTACAGTACCACTTAGTGTCATATGCACAATATCATAAGAAAACACAATACACAGTTATACTAAAAATAAAGGTACTTTATTTTTATGACAATATGCCAAAGTATCTTAGAGTGTACCCTCAGTGAGAGGATAGGAAATATACACAAGATATATATACACAATAGCAAAAATATGCAGTATAGTCTTAGAAAACAGTGCAAACAATGTATAGTTACAATAGGATGCAATGGGGAAACATAGGGATAGGGGCAACACAAACCATATACTCCAAAAGTGGAATGCGAACCACGAATGGACCCCAAACCTATGTGACCTTGTAGAGGGTCACTGGGACTATTAGAAAATAGTGAGAGTTAGGAAAATAACCCTCCCCAAGACCCTGAAAAGTGAGTGCAAAGTGCACTAAAGTTCCCCTAAGGACAAAGTAGTTGTGTTAGAGGAATAATGCAGGAAAGACACAAACCAGCAATGCAACAACTGTGGATTTCCAATCTAGGGTACCTGTGGAATAAGGGGACCAAGTCCAAAAGTCACAAGCAAGTCGGAGATGGGCAGATGCCCAGGAAATGCCAGCTGCGGGTGCAAAGAAGCTTCTACTGGACAGAAGAAGCTGAGGTTTCTGCAGGAACGAAAAGGGCTAGAGACTTCCCCTTTGGTGGACGAATCCCACTCGCCGTGGAGAGTCGTGCAGAAGTGTTTTCCCGCCAAAAGAACGCTAACAAGCCTTGCTAGCTGCAAATCGTGCGTTTGGCATTTTTGGACGCTGCTGGGGCCCAGGAGGGACCAGGAGGTCGCAAATTGGACCTGAAGAGAGAGGGGACGTCGAGCAA
Organism: Pleurodeles waltl; assembly: GCF_031143425.1. Taxonomy (NCBI): domain Eukaryota; kingdom Metazoa; phylum Chordata; class Amphibia; order Caudata; family Salamandridae; genus Pleurodeles; species Pleurodeles waltl. Next base: position 392,237,475 of record NC_090450.1, read on the forward strand.
GACAAAGAGCCCTCACTGAAGCAGGTAGCACCCGGAGAAGTGCCAGAAACAGGCACTATGAGGATGCGTGAAATGGTGCTCGCCGAAGTTGCACAAAGGAGTCCCACGTCGCCGGAGACCAACTTAGAAAGTCGTGCAATGCAGGTTAGAGTGCCGTGGACCGAGGCTTGGCTGTGCACAAAGGATTTCCGCCGGAAGTGCACAGGGGCCGGAGTAGCTGCAAAGTCGCGGTTCCCAGCAATGCAGCCCAGCGAGGTGAGGCAAGGACTTACCTCCACCAAACTTGGACTGAAGAGTCACTGGACTGTGGGGGTCACTTGGACAGAGTCGCTGGATTCGAGGGACCTCGCTCGTCGTGCTGGGAGGAGACCCAAGGGACAGGTAATGCAGCTTTTTGGTGCCTGCGGTTGCAGGGGGAAGATTCCGTCGACCCACGGGAGATTTCTTCAGAGCTTCTGGTGCAGAGAGGAGGCAGACTACCCCCACAGCATGCACAAGCAGGAAAACAGTCGAGAAGGCGGCAGGATCAGTGTTACAGAGTTGCAGTAGTCGTCTTTGCTACTATGTTGCAGGTTTGCAGGCTTCCAGCGCGGTCAGCAGTCGATTCCTTATCAGAAGGTGAAGAGAGAGATGCAGAGGAACTCGGAGGAGCTCTTGCATTAGTTATCTAAAGTTTCCCCAGAGACAGAGACCCTAAATAGCCAGAAAAGAGGGTTTGGCTACCTAGGAGAGAGGATAGGCTACTAACACCTGAAGGAGCCTATCAGCAGGAGTCTCTGACGTCACCTGGTGGCACTGGCCACTCAGAGCAGTCCAGTGTGCCAGCAGCACCTCTGTTTCCAAGATGGCAGAGGTCTGGAGCACACTGGAGGAGCTCTGGACACCTCCCAGGGGAGGTGCAGGTCAGGGGAGTGGTCACTCCCCTTTCCTTTGTCCAGTTTCGCGCCAGAGCAGGGGCTAAGGGGTCCCTGAACCGGTGTAGACTGGCTTATGCAGAATTGGGCACATCTGTGCCCAAGAAAGCATTTCCAGAGGCTGGGGGAGGCTACTCCTCCCCTGCCTTCACACCATTTTCCAAAGGGAGAGGGTGTCACACCCTCTCTCAGAGGAAGTCCTTTGTTCTGCCATCCTGGGCCAGGCCTGGCTGGACCCCAGGAGGGCAGATGCCTGTCTGAGGGGTTGGCAGCAGCTGCAGTGAAACCCCAGGAAGGGCAGTTTGGCAGTACCAGGGTCTGTGCTACAGACCACTGGGATCATGGGATTGTGCCAACTATGCCAGGATGGCATAGAGGGGGCAATTCCATGATCATAGACATGTTACATGGCCATATTCGGAGTTACCATTGTGAAGCTACATATAGGTAGTGACCTATATGTAGTGCACGCGTGTAATGGTGTCCCCGCACTCACAAAGTTCAGGGAATTGGCTCTGAACAATGTGGGGGCACCTTGGCTAGTGCCAGGGTGCCCTCACACTAAGTAACTTTGCACCTAACCTTTACCAGGTAAAGGTTAGACATATAGGTGACTTATAAGTTACTTAAGTGCAGTGTAAAATGGCTGTGAAATAACGTGGACTTTATTTCACTCAGGCTGCAGTGGCAGGCCTGTGTAAGGATTGTCAGAGCTCCCTATGGGTGGCAAAAGAAATGCTGCAGCCCATAGGGATCTCCTGGAACCCCAATACCCTGGGTACCTCAGTACCATATACTAGGGAATTATAAGGGTGTTCCAGTAAGCCAATGTAAATTGGTAAAAATGGTCACTAGCCTGTTAGTGACAATTTGGAAAGAAATGAGAGAGCATAACCACTGAGGTTCTGATTAGCAGAGCCTCAGTGAGACAGTTAGTCACTACACAGGTAACACATTCAGGCACACTTATGAGCACTGGGGCCCTGGGTTACCAGGGTCCCAGTGACACATACAACTAAAACAACATATATACAGTGAAAAATGGGGGTAACATGCCAGGCAAGATGGTACTTTCCTACACAACCCCCCCCCCCAAACGAAGGACAATAAGACTAGCCATGACCTGATGAGTCTTCATTGTCTAAGTGGAAATATCTGGAGAGTCCATCTGCATTGGAGTGGCTACTCCCAGGTCTATGTTCCACTGTATAGTCCATTCCCTGTAGGGATATGGACCACCTCAACAATTTAGGACTTTCACCTTTCATTTGTTTTAGCCAAAGTAGAGGTTTGTTGTCTGTCTGAACAATGAAGTGAGTGCCAAACAGGTATGGCCTCAACTTCTTCAGAGCCCAGACCACAGCAAAGGCCTCCCTCTCAATGGCAGACCAACGCTTTTCTCTAGGGGTCAACCTCCTACTAATAAAAGCAACAGGTTGATCCTGGCCCTCAGAATTAAGTTGTGATAGGACTGCCCCTACTCCTAATTCAGATGCATCAGTTTGGACATAGAATTTTTTAGAGTAACAAGGGCTTTTCAGGACAGGTGCAGAGCACATGGCCTGCTTCAGCTCCTCAAAAGCTTTCTGACAGTTTGCTGTCCATAATACCTTTTTAGGCATTTTCTTGGATGTGAGGTCATTAAGAGGGGCTGCAATGGAGCCATAGTTCTTAATGAACCTCCTGTAATACCCAGTGAGGCCTAGGAAGGCTCTCACCTGAGTCTGAGTGGTAGGGGGAACCCAATCAATAATTGTTTGGATTTCCCCCTGAAGTGGTGCAATCTGTTCCCCACCAACAAGGTGTCCCAGATAAACCACCTTACCCTGCCCTATCTGGCACTTTGAAGCCTTGATAGTGAGGCCTGCCTTTTGCAGGGCCTCCAAAACTTTCCATAGGTGGACCAGGTGATCATCCCAGCTGGAGCTAAAGACAGCTATATCGTCCAAATATGCTGCACTGAAAGCTTCCAGCCCTTGCAGGACTGTGTTCACCAACCTTTGAAAAGTGGCAGGTGCATTTTTCAAACCAAAAGGCATTACAGTAAACTGGTAATGTCCTCCAATGGTAGAAAATGCAGTCTTAGGTTTAGCATCTTCTGATAATTTGATCTGCCAATACCCTGCAGTCAAATCAAAAGTGCTTAGATACTTGGCAGATGCCAGTGTATCTATAAGCTCATCTGCCCTGGGTATAGGGTGAGCATCAGTTTTGGTTACCAAGTTGAGACCTCTATAGTCTACACAAAACCGCATTTCCTTCTTTCCATCTTTAGAATTGGGTTTTGGTACCAGTACCACAGGAGAAGCCCATGGACTGTCAGAGTGCTCAACCACTCCTAGTTCCAACATTTTCTGAACTTCTTGCTTTCTGCAGTCCCTGACATGGTCAGGCTGCCTATAGATCTTACTTTTGACAGGTAAACTGTCTCCAGTATCTATAGTGTGCTCACACCAAGAAGTGGTACCTGGCACAGTAGAGAAGAGTTCAGAGAATTGATCTAGGAGATTTATGCAATTATTCTCTGCTCAGCAGTAAGACAATCAGCCAAAACTACACCTTCCACAAGAGCATCTTGTTCTGTGGAAGAGAAGAGATCAGGTAGAGGATCAATGTCTTCTTCCTGTCCCTCATCAGTTGCCATGAGCAGGGTGAGATCAGCCCTGTCATAGTAGGGTTTCAGGCGGTTGACATGGAGCACCCTAAGGGGACTCCTGGCAGTGCCTAAGTCAACTAAATAGGTGACTTCTCCCTTCTTTTCAACAATTGTGTGGGGACCACTCCATTTATCTTGGAGTGCTCTTGGGGCCACAGGCTCCAAGACCCACACTTTCTGCCCTGGTTGGTACTGAACCAAAACAGCCTTCTGATCATGCCATTGCTTCTGGAGCTCTTGGCTGGCCTGAAGGTTTTTACTGGCCTTTTTCATGTACTCAGCCATCCTTGATCTGAGGCCAAGTACATAGTCCACAATATCCTGCTTAGGAGCTTTTGAAGGTTGTTCCCAACCCTCCTTTACAAGTGTGAGTGGACCCCTAACAGGGTGTCCAAAAAGAAGTTCAAAGGGGCTGAAGCCCACTCCTTTCTGGGGTACCTCCCTGTAGGCAAAAAGGAGGCATGGTAGAAGGATATCCCATCTCCTGCGGAGTTTTTCAGGGAGACCCATAATCATGCCTTTGAGAGTTTTATTAAATCTCTCCACCAGTCCATTTGTTTGTGGATGATAGGGTGTTGTGAACTTGTACGTTACACCACACTCCTTCCACATGGCCTTTAAGTATGCAGACATGAAATTGCTTCCTCTGTCTGATACTACTTCCTTTGGGAAGCCCACCCTGGAAAATATTCCCAGGAGGGCCTTTGCCACTGCAGGAGCTGTAGTGGTCCTTAAAGGAATAGCTTCAGGATATCTTGTGGCATGGTCCACTACCACCAAGATAAACCTATTGCCTGAAGCAGTAGGAGGGTCAAGGGGGCCAACTATGTCAACCCCTACCCTTTCAAAGGGAACCCCAACCACAGGCAGTGGGATAAGGGGTGCCTTTGGAGTGCCACCTGTCTTGCCACTGGCTTGACAGGTTTCACAGGACTTACAAAATTCTTTTGTGTCCTCAGACATCCTAGGCCAATGAAACAGTGGTACCAATCTGTCCCAAGTTTTCATTTGACCCAGGTGCCCAGCTAAGGGAATGTCATGTGCCAGTGTTAGGAGGAACTTTCTGTACTCCTGAGGAATCACTAATCTCCTGGCAGCTCCAGGTTTAGGATCCCTATGCTCAGTGTACAAGAGGTTGTCCTCCCAGTAAACTCTGTGAGAGTCACTGACATCCCCATTAGCCTGTTTGACAGCTTGCTGTCTGAGACCCTCTAATGTGGGACAGGTTTGCTGTGCCACACTCAGCTCCTCTCTGGCAGGCCCCCCTTCACCCAAAAGCTCAGCAGTGTCTGCTTCCAGCTCCTCTGGTGTAGGTTCTGCACAGGGAGGGAATTCTTCTTCCTCAGAAGTAGAATCCACCGTAGAGGGAGGGATAGTAGGAAGTGGTTTGCTTCTACTAGCCCTAGCTTTAGGGAGCACTTGGTCCATTGTTCCAGGATCCAAGCTTCCCTGTCCTTTTTGCTTTTTGGCCTGAGCCCTTGTCAAAGCAAAAATATGCCCTGGGATGCCCAGCATTGCTGCATGGGCCTCCAACTCCACATCTGACCAAGCTGATGTCTCCAAATCATTCCCTAATAGACAGTCTACAGGTAAATCTGAAGCTACCACAACTTTCTTTGGACCAGTTACCCCCCCCCAGTTGAGATTTACAACAGCCATGGGGTGGCTTTGTGTTATGTTGTGAGCATCGGTTACTTGGTACTGGTGTCCAAGTATGTGTTGTTCAGGGTGCACCAGTTTCTCAATCACCATTGTGACACTGGCACCTGTGTCCCTGTAGGCCTGGACCTCAACACCATTTATTAGGGTCAGTTGCTTGTACTTCTCCAAGTTATGGGGGCAAGCAACCAAAGTGGCTAAATCAATAGCCCCTTCAGAGACTAAAGTAGCCTCTGTGGTCTCCCTAATCAGACCAACCCCAACTAAGTTACCAAAAGTGAGCCCAGCTACTCCCTTGGATTGGCTATTAGTAGGTTTGCTCCCACCACCACTGCTATTAGTAGGGACACTAGGTGTAGCAGTAGGGGTTGTAGTGGTAGGAGCAGTGGTGCCTTTCTTTGGACAACTGGGATCTGTTGTCCAATGGCCTTTTATTTTACATAAATAGCACCATGGTTTCTTTTCCTTGTTCTGATTAAAAGAGGATTTGGGCCCACCACCCCCACCAGAGTGTTTTTGTGGGCCTGATGAAGACTCATTTTTAGATTTGTCCCCACCCTTGTCAGAAGACTTACCATCCTTCTTTTTGTTGCCATCTTTGTCACCCCCTGTATGAACTTTTCTGTTCACTCTTGTTCTCACCCATTTGTCTGCCTTCTTTCCCAATTCTTGGGGAGAGGTCAGATCAGAGTCCACCAAGTACTGGTGCAACAAATCAGACACACAATTATTAAGAATATGCTCTCTCAGGATCAAGTTATACAGGCTGTCATAATCAGTAACTTTACTGCCATGTAACCACCCCTCCAAGGCCTTCACTGAATGGTCAATGAAATCAACCCAGTCTTGTGAAGACTCCTTTTTGGTCTCTCTGAACTTTATCCTGTACTGTTCAGTGGTTAAGCCATAACCATCCAGGAGTGCATTCTTAAGAACTTGGAAATTATTAGCATCATTTTCTTTCACAGTAAGGAGCCTATCCCTACCTTTTCCACTAAATGATAGCCATAGGATAGCAGCCCACTGCCTTTGAGGGACATCCTGTACAACACAGGCCCTCTCAAGTGCAGCAAACCACTTGTTAATGTCATCCCCCTCCTTATAAGGGGGAACTATCTTGTGCAGATTCCTGGAATCATGCTCTTTTGCAGGATGACTATGGGGAATACTGCTGGTATCTAAACCCAACTTCTGTCTTTCCTTCTCTAATTCAAAAGACTGTCTATCCAAATCCAGCTGTTGCTTTTTAAGCTTCAGTCTGGTTTGTTCCACCCTCAACTTATTGAGTTCCCTCTCTAACATTCTGTCATCAGGGTTGGTGGGAGGGACATTCCTAGAAACAGAGCTATGATGGGAATGAACAGAAGGAGACCTGTCCCTTACAGAAGCCACCTAACAGCTTGGTTAACAGAAACATTACTACCAGTATGGTGAGAATAAATGCTTTTGCTATGATGTGAGACAACACTATTTGTATGGTGTGGCTCATCATCATTACCAACTATGCTAGACTGTCTAGTAATGGGCAGGCTAGGAAGTTTCTTTCCTGAATCTTTTCCTGGGGGAGTCCCTGAATCAGATTGAGAACTATTAGGTACTTTTTCAACAGATGAGGCACCTATGGCCTTATCCTGTTCTCTAAGCATGTTAAGTAACAGTTCCAAGGAAGGATTCTTCCCTACACTCAAACCTCTCTGTATACAGAGACTCCTTGCTCTTTTCCAGCTAAGGTTGTCATATGCAAGTTTGGACAGATCAACATTTTGGCCTGTGCCAGACATTTTTTAGAGAGAGTTAAAGTGATAGAAAAAGAGAAAAAAGTTTTCAGAACTTTTTGGAAAGACAGAAAAAAAACTTTTTTAACTTTTAAGAACTTTTTGAAAGTTTAGAAGTACTTTTCAGCACTTAGAAAAGAGTGAAAAGAGGAAATGCAAAACTTTTTGGCTATGTGTATATACACTGACCTTGTTTTGTATATTTTTCTCTTATGAAAAGTACAATGACAAGAGTGGTAAGTAGTCTCAAGCACTTATCCCACCACTGCACAACCAATGTAGGAGGCTGGACTGGCTTGTAGTGAGTACCAAGGGGTACTTGCACCTTGCACCAGGCCCAGTTATCCCTTATTAGTGTATAGGGTGTCTAGCAGCTTAGGCTGATAGATAATGGTAGCTTAGCAGAGCAGCTTAGGCTGAACTAGGAGACGTGTGAAGCTACTACAGTACCACTTAGTGTCATATGCACAATATCATAAGAAAACACAATACACAGTTATACTAAAAATAAAGGTACTTTATTTTTATGACAATATGCCAAAGTATCTTAGAGTGTACCCTCAGTGAGAGGATAGGAAATATACACAAGATATATATACACAATAGCAAAAATATGCAGTATAGTCTTAGAAAACAGTGCAAACAATGTATAGTTACAATAGGATGCAATGGGGAAACATAGGGATAGGGGCAACACAAACCATATACTCCAAAAGTGGAATGCGAACCACGAATGGACCCCAAACCTATGTGACCTTGTAGAGGGTCGCTGGGACTATTAGAAAATAGTGAGAGTTAGGAAAATAACCCTCCCCAAGACCCTGAAAAGTGAGTGCAAAGTGCACTAAAGTTCCCCTAAGGACAAAGTAGTTGTGTTAGAGGAATAATGCAGGAAAGACACAAACCAGCAATGCAACAACTGTGGATTTCCAATCTAGGGTACCTGTGGAACAAGGGGACCAAGTCCAAAAGTCACAAGCAAGTCGGAGATGGGCAGATGCCCAGGAAATGCCAGCTGCGGGTGCAAAGAAGCTTCTACTGGACAGAAGAAGCTGAGGTTTCTGCAGGAACAAAAAGAGCTAGAGACTTTCCCTTTGGTGGACGGATCCCTCTTGCCGCGGTGAGTTGTGCAGAAGTGTTTTCCCACCGAAAGAGCGCCAACAAGCCTTGCTAGCTGCAAATCGTGCGGTTGGTGTTTTTGGACGCTGCTGGGGCCCAGGAGGGACCAGGAGGTCGCAAATTGGACCTGAAGAGAGAGGGGACGTCGAGCAAGACAAAGAGCCCTCACTAAAGCAGGTAGCGCCCGGAGAAGTGCCAGAAACAGGCACTACAAGGATGCGTTAAACAGTGCTCGCCGAAGTTGCACAAAGGAGTCCCACGTCGCCGGAGACCAACTTAGAAAGTCGTGCAATGCAGGTTAGAGTGCCGTGGACCCAGGCTTGGCTGTGCACAAAGGATTTCCGCCGGAAGTGCACAGGGGCCGGAGTAGCTGCAAAAGTCGCGGTTCCCAGCAATGCAGCCCAGCGAGGTGAGGCAAGGACTTACCTCCACCAAACTTGGACTGAAGAGTCACTGGACTGTGGGGGTCACTTGGACAGAGTCGCTGGATTCGAGGGACCTCGCTCGTCGTGCTGAGAGGAGACCCAAGGGACCGGTAATGCAGCTTTTTGGTGCCTGCGGTTGCAGGGGGAAGATTCCGTCGACCCACGGGAGATTTCTTCGGAGCTTCTGGTGCAGAGAGGAGGCAGACTACCCCCACAGCATGCACAAGCAGGAAAACAGTCGAGAAGGCGGCAGGATCAGCGTTACAGAGTTGCAGTAGTCGTCTTTGCTACTATGTTGCAGGTTTGCAGGCTTCCAGCGCGGTCAGCAGTCGATTCCTTATCAGAAGGTGAAGAGAGAGATGCAGAGGAACTCGGAGGAGCTCTTGCATTCGTTATCTAAAGTTTCCCCAGAGACAGAGACCCTAAATAGCCAGAAAAGAGGGTTTGGCTACCTAGGAGAGAGGATAGGCTACTAACACCTGAAGGAGCCTATCAGCAGGAGTCTCTGACGTCACCTGGTGGCACTGGCCACTCAGAGCAGTCCAGTGTGCCAGCAGCACCTCTGTTTCCAAGATGGCAGAGGTCTGGAGCACACTGGAGGAGCTCTGGACACCTCCCAGGGGAGGTGCAGGTCAGGGGAGTGGTCACTCCCCTTTCCTTTGTCCAGTTTCGCGCCAGAGCAGGGGCTAAGGGGTCCCTGAACCGGTGTAGACTGGCTTATGCAGAATTGGGCACATCTGTGCCCAAGAAAGCATTTCCAGAGGCTGGGGGAGGCTACTCCTCCCCTGCCTTCACACCATTTTCCAAAGGGAGAGGGTGTCACACCCTCTCTCAGAAGAAGTTCTTTGTTCTGCCATCCTGGGCCAGGCCTGGCTGGACCCCAGGAGGGCAGATGCCTGTCTGAGGGGTTGGCAGCAGCAGCAGCTGCAGTGAAACCCCAGGAAGGGCAGTTTGGCAGTACCAGGGTCTGTGCTACAGACCACTGGGATCATGGGATTGTGCCAACTATGCCAGGATGGCATAGAGGGGGCAATTCCATGATCATAGACATGTTACATGGCCATATTCGGAGTTACCATTGTGAAGCTACATATAGGTAGTGACCTATATGTAGTGCACGCGTGTAATGGTGTCCCCGCACTCACAAAGTTCAGGGAATTGGCTCTGAACAATGTGGGGGCACCTTGGCTAGTGCCAGGGTGCCCTCACACTAAGTAACTTTGCACCTAACCTTTACCAGGTAAAGGTTAGACATATAGGTGACTTATAAGTTACTTAAGTACAGTGTAAAATGGCTGTGAAATAACGTGGACGTTATTTCACTCAGGCTGCAGTGGCAGGCCTGTGTAAGGATTGTCAGAGCTCCCTATGGGTGGCAAAAGAAATGCTGCAGCCCATAGGGATCTCCTGGAACCCCAATACCCTGGGTACCTCAGTACCATATACTAGGGAATTATAAGGGTGTTCCAGTAAGCCAATGTAAATTGGTAAAAATGGTCACTAGCCTGTTAGTGACAATTTGGAAAGAAATGAGAGAACATAACCACTGAGGTTCTGATTAGCAGAGCCTCAGTGAGACAGTTAGTCACTACACAGGTAACACATTCAGGCACACTTATGAGCACTGGGGCCCTGGGTTACCAGGGTCCCAGTGACACATACAACTAAAACAACATATATACAGTGAAAAATGGGGGTAACATGCCAGGCAAGATGGTACTTTCCTACAGGGTCCCCCTCACGTGACTCACCTGATCAGATGCAAAACACTTGCATTGACCCTTCTCTGCAGGTTTCCCTGTAGGGAACCATAGTTTCTTCTCACCTGGGGGCTGGGAATCCTTACCCTTGGAATTAGGTGACAGTCCTTTACAGAACTCCTCCTGTTTACCCTTATCCACCACTTCTTCTGCTGGGGACCCTGCCCACCCTTGGGGGAGTCTCCTCATTACATCTTTTGGATCCTGGTGCTCTCCCACCATTCCGCTTCTTGGGCAAGATTTCTGGGGTCAGTCAGCTTGCTGTCAATTAGGTGCTGGCGCAGCTCTGAAAAACAAAGACTATTCAAGTGCCCCCATGCAATCAAATTGTGCAGCCCCTCATAAGTTGTTATCTTACTGCCCTTCACCCAATCATCCAGTGACCTGCAGAATGGATCTAACCATTCCAATCAAGTTTGGGATTCCTTTTTCTTATAGGATCTAAACTGTTCTTTGTACTGCTCAGGGATGAGACCATACCTAGTAAGTAGGACTTCCTTCATCACAGAATAGGTGAGCCCCTGAGGATCCCAGAAGGATGTCAGGGTGTTCCTCCCCTCTACCTCAAAGTGCTTCCACAGACAAGCCCCCCAGTGTACCTCAGGGACCATGTTCATATGGAGAGCTGACTCTTACCCCTTGAACCACAGGTAAATGTCATCCTCGCTTTTGGATTCCTTCACTAAATCCTTTGGGATGTGTACCCTCTTTTCAGGCTGCACTGTGATATTTCTGCCACCATCTCTGCCAGACTGGTTCCTTTGGTCCAGCTCTCTCAAACTTAACTCATGAGCCAAAAGCATATTTTTCTCTTCCATGGCTAATCTTTTCTCTTCCATTTCCAGTTTAAGCTTCTCTAACTCAAATTGGTGCACTCTCTCTGCATGTTTGCCCTGCAGCTACTCTGGGGTCAGACCTTTGGAAGAAACGCTACTGCCTGCCCTGGAGGCCCCATGAAGGAAAGTAGCCTCTTTCTAGCCTGGTTACCCCCACTTTTGGACTGTTTGTGACTGTGTGTCAGTGTGCTTTTACTGTGTCACTGGGATCCTGCTAGCCAGGACCACAGTGCTCATAGATAAAAACTTATATGTCAGTGTGTTTTGCCTGTCTCACTGGGATCCTGCTAGCCAGGACCCCAGTGCTCATAGTTTGTGGCCTAATGTGTATGCCTGTGTAGTGCCTAGCTGTGTCAGTGAAGCTTTGCTAATCAGAACCTCAGTGCTTATGCTCCCTCTACCTTTAAATTTGTCACTGTAGGCCAGTGACTTCATTTACCAATTTCAATTGGCACACTGGACCCCCCTTATAAGTCCCTAGTATATGGTGCCTAGGCACCCAGGGTATTGGGGTCCCAGGAGATCCATATGGGCTGCAGCATTTCTTTTGCCACCCATAGGGAGCTCAGACAAACCCTTACACAGGACTGCCATTTCAGCCTGCGTGAAATAGTGCACACACTATTTCACAGCCATTTTCACTGCACTTAAGTAACTTATATGTCACCTATATGTCTAACCTTCACTTGCTGAAGGTTAGGTGCAAAGTTTCTAAGTGTGAGGGCACCCTTGCACTAGCAAAGGTGCCCCCACATAGTTCAGGGCCATTTCCCCGGACTTTGTGAGTGCAGGGACACCATTACATGCTTGCACTACATATAGGTCAATATGTAGCTTCACAATGGTAACTAAGAATATGGCCATGTAACCTGTCTAAGATCGTGAAATTGTCCCCCATTCCAAATCTGGTATTGGGGAGCCAATTCCATGCATCCTGTGGGCTCCACCATGGATCCCCAGTGCTGCCAAACCAGCTCTCTGAGGCTTGCAATGCAGCTACAGCTGCTGCCACCTCACAGACAGTGTTCTGCCCTCCTGGGGCCTGAGCAGCCCAGTCCCAGGAAGGCAGATCAAAGCATTTCTTCTGAGAGCAGGGTGTTACACCCTCTCCTTTTGGAAATAGGTATACAGGCTGGGGAGGGGTAGCCTCCCCCAGCCTCTGGAAATGCTTTGAAGGGCACAGATGGTGCCCTCCTTGCATAAACCAGTGTACACCGGGTCAGGGACCCCTTGCACCCTGCTCTGGCGGGAAACTGGACAAAGGAAAGGGGAGTGACCATTCCCCTGTCCATCACCACCCCAGGGGTGGTGCCCAGAGCTACTCCAGTGTGTCCCAGACTTCAGCCATCTTGCTTTGCAAAGTGTGGGGGCACTCTGGAGGGCTCTGAGTGGCCAGTGCCAGCAGGTGACGTCAGAGATCCACCTTGATAGGTCCATACCTGATAAGGTAGCCAATCCCCCTCTCAGGGCTACTTAGGGTTTCTCCTGTGGGTTCACTTCAGATTCTGCTTGCAAGTTTCCTTCAGGAATCCTTTGCAACAACGTCAGACTCTTCTGACCTCGGAACAACCGCAGCCTACTCCAAGAAACGCTGTAACTGCAACAAAGGCCCATATTTATACTCCCTTTGCGCCAGATTAGCGTCATTTATTTTGATGCAAATTCGGTGCGAAGCTAACACTATTTTTATACTTTGACACCAGACCCATCTAACATCAAAATATTGCACTGTGCATCATTTTCTGGATGCGTGAAACTGCCTTGCGTCAATGAGATGCAAGGTAGGCGTTCCCATCTAAAAAATGACTTAAACACCCGTGCGTCATATTTATCCAACTGCGCAAAAATGGTGCACAACTGGGAGGTGGTGCCGGAAAATGATGTAAATCCCGATTTGTGCCAAAATTTAACGCCTGGGTCAAGGACGGTGTTAAAATGGGGCAAACATACAAGTACTTAAGGAAAACTCACAGAAGCAATATCAGAGCTCAAAAAGGAAGACATAGAGGTGCTATTCATCCAGCATGCACGAAGACGCAAAGCACATGAGCAACAGCAGCAGCTACCACCACACCAACAGGGACTCCAAAGGCAACACAGAAGGCAGGAGAGGATATTCAGGACGAGGACAACCCTTCAGGGCCTCAGGGAACATGACATCATCCAGAGGTACAGACTAAACTGGCAAACTATCCAGCAGCTGCTGCGCCACATTGAGCTACAGTTGGCACCCAGCTTGCAGACACCCCACATCATTCCTCCACAGATCAAGCTGCTAGCTGCCCTACACATGTTGGCAAGTGGCTCTTTTCAAACCACTGGTGCCCTGGTTGCTGGGATCTCACAGCCCTCATTCTCTGCCTTCCTTCCCAAGGTACTTGATGCCATCATCTCTCTCACACCCGCCACATCAGCTTCCCCAACACACAGCAGAAACAGCAGGAGACGAAACAGGGGTTCTATCAAATCAATGGCTTCCCGCACATGCATGGTGCCATTGACTGCACACATGTACGGATTGTGCCACCTGCTGCAACGGAGCACCTATACCGCAACAGGAAGCACACACACACCATCAATGTGCAGGCCATTGTGGATCACCGTGGATTGATCACCATCATCGTGGCAAAGTATCCTGGGAGTGTACATGATTCATTCATCTTCTGCCACAGCACCATCAATCAGCACTTCCAGGATAGACGACATGGCAATGGACTACTTGTTGGTAAATACAGAAACCTCGGAATTTACACACAGCACAGCAACCCTGTAGGACACATACACCACTACATTGACACGTGGCCAGGAAGACACTGAGGTTGTGACACTGGTAGTCATGTTTGATATCCTGACCCAATGGGAAACACACTTATGGATAAATGACAGATGCAAATAACAACAGATGCCACTCCAGAGCCACACGGGACCAATTTAAAACCACACAGTGGCAATAACATGGCCTTAACTGGCAGTACAACTTTGAAGATGAACCTTCCAACATCACATCAATAACACTCAATCACACAACCTTCCAACCAATCCGTACTGTGTAAGGGGTGTGTAATGTGTTTTGCTGCAGGACAAACAACATGAGACACATAGCAGGATGATGCTGGCTCCAATGAAGGTGACATGGAATGATTGAGGCAGTACCAACATCGCACATCACTCCTGGGGTGACATTGCCCGCCAGCAATAAGGAAGTTGATTGTACTATGAAAATATGCGGATGTGACACTAATGCAAAGTGCTTACTGCTACAAATACGGATTGAGACAATTCCACATATACATAACAGATGTACAGGCACATGGACCTTCTGACACTAAAACCTTCATCCCCGCAACCACGTTAGCCAGCTTACCTGGAGCAAATTCAGTGGTGTAGGTACATGTTTGCACATGAGCCAACTCGGTGAGGGCACAAAAATAGAATTGCATAGAACTTGTCACACATGGGATAATTGTGCATTGTCAATTGTGAACACTTCAGTGCTGCCAAATTATGGAGATGTGTTGTGCATTGTCACCCAGTCAAATCATAGGGCCTCACTGTTGCACTGGACATGCAATTACATATGTCAAATTGGTTGGGATGTTCAGCCCCTTATAGGGCAACCGTGTTACCACCACAGTGGAATCGATTGTGTGTGTGAAGGCACCCTAACACTTCTTGCACATTACATAATGCATGTGAGATACACACTGAACAGCAAGTCTCGAAATATGCCACTGATAGCAGGTCAATCAGCCAAACACCAGTTTTGATAATTAAACAACCCAATGCAGAAAGAACATCACATAAGCCTAGATTCCCACACAATACCACAAACACTGAAGAGTCACAGACGACACAAGAGAACAACTGCCATGCAAAGTGATAATCAAGGTGCAACCAACAACCAAATATTTACCCTCATTTTCTCTTTCAGCTGATCAGGGTTACAGGATCCAGCCGTGGACTATGACCGCATTTGCCAACCAAAGCACAGCAGCAGAGCGTGCCTATAATAAGGCACATCGTAGGACACGCACTATAGTTGAGAGGACTTTTGGCATACTGAAGTCCAGATTCGGGTGCCTGGACATCACCGGAGGCAGTCTCCTATATTCACCTGAAATGGTCTGCAAGATCATTTTGACCTGTGCCATCCTGCACAACATTTGTGTAAGGAGGAACATTTCGCTCCATGAACCAGACCCACAAATGCCTAAAGAGGAGGAAGAGGAGGATGCTGTCCATGAAAATGAGGGGGAACATCCAAACACAGCTGCAGGATTGCGTCGCAGACAACACATTGTACTAAACTTCTTCTAACTAGAGTCACCATCACCAGTTTGTTATCATATGTCATTAGACACATAACTTCATCACTCAATCATGCTCTGGGTAATTTTTTATGCATCACATAATCCTAGGAATCATAGTCAGAGTTTAGCCTCATGGAGCATTGCAGAAATACAGATTATTAGCCTGAAAAGCCACATCACATTTGATGGGTATGAATGTACAGCCAACATCACACACAGTGTAAATGACATATCTCCTGTCTATTTCATATGTGAAGGGCAATATCAGAGGACCACAGCTATGAGACATATCTATGTTGCCAACATGTTCCATTGCAGCAAATGACACACAACTAAGACACCATCAATCATAAGGTAAAAAAGTATCTCATACATGATGCAGTGGATGTGCTATTGCATTGGTAACAGGAATGTATGACCAGACACTTGACAGCAATAAGTGTGACATCAGCTATCTCTGCAAGGAACATTGTGACAAGAAGTCCATCTAAGCTGAAAATGGATAGCACGAGTGCCCCAGGTATGACAGGCATTGCTCACAAGACATGCCCATCCCAGGTAATAGGTCCTGCCACTGCCATTTTTTAAGTCTCTCCCCGCCCTTCTCTAGAGGGCCCTGTAAATGAACTATCTGTACCCTGAGAATCTTCCTCTACACACACACCCAGACTTCCATTCTGACTCCTGTGTGCTTCCCTCTTCAGTATGGCATGCAATAGTCATAGTTCATGAATCTGCATGGACTTCAGGTCAACTAATGCACTGCCTGGTAGGCGGTAAGAACTGTAATCAGCTGTCCATTGCTTCCCATGTGAAAGTTCCACTTGGCACTTTGAACTTGATACTCAACTCCAGGACTTGTGAGAGACTGAAGCTGCACACACCAGTGAGCACAGCCATGCAGACTAGCCATTTGACTCTGCCCTGCCCTTGATGCTGCCTGGAACTGCTTAGAAGCTGCCCTATTCAGAATTACCTTATTGTGCATTGGCGTACAAATCACCTGTGTACCAGAGCCCTTGGGGGATTGTGTAACGTTGCAGACCACAGCACAAACTGTTCTTAGTTCCCACAGTGTTGTTCCAGCTTTTCCCAGTCAGAGTCTGCTCACTGTGTGTTTGCCGTGTTCATGTTTGTTCCTGACAGAGCCTTCATCCTGTTAGCCTGACTGATTCCTGTCTTTGCGTTAAACATAGAGGTTCCCTGTGGCTAGATTTGTCTCATAGTTGCTTTCCATGCCCTCTCTTTCCTCCTGGGGTATTGTGTCTGGTAGGTCTATGATGAATCATCAAATAGATAGTATAGTTTCATCATTTTACTCATCGTATTCAGTTCTGGGACATGTATTAAAATTGCCTAATCCAGCCCCCATCCCTTGTCTGGTTATGCATGTATTCATTATTGCCAAACAGTGACAGTTTGTTATGGCAGTATGCATGGATTTGGTACGGTGCCTCCAACACAACAAACAAGGCTTGCCAATGTGTATATGAGGACAAAACATGTCTGTGCCCTGACGGTCCATACACAGATTCACTCCTGCTGCCACCTTTTGATGGTGCTTGCGTGGTGACTAGCTGTGATATTAATTAGCACAGAGGCACTGATGTTCCCTGTGGCAGTGGACATTTTCAAACCCACCCTGTGTACACATGTTGTGATGAAAGCTGCCTGTTTCCTATTACTCATCCATAAAGTTTTTAAGCACACCAAGGTTTCCCTGTCGTCAGCCTTATTAAAGTGCGGCAGTGCCATAGCTGGACTATCCCTATGTGTGTGTCGTTAGTTGATCTTTGGCTTTAGGTCAAATGTGCTTTGAAGGATCCTCTGTTAATTCAGTCAATGGCTCCACAGGCTCATGACTAGACCTGCACGGAACTGTGACAACATGGAGGTGTGAGAAGGTAGCCTCTTTCTAGCCTTGTTACCCCCACTTTTGGCCTGTTTGTGAGTGTATGTCAGGGTGTTTGTCACTGTTTTCACTGTCTCACTGGGATCCTGATAGCCAGGCCTCAGTGCTCATAGTGAAAACACTATGTTTTCAGTATGGTTGTTATGTGTCACTGGGATCCTGCTGGTCAGGACCCCAGTGCTCATAGGTTTGTGGCCTATATGTATGTGTCACTGGGACCCTGTAACACAGGGCCCCAGTGCTCATAGGTGTGCATGTATATGTTCCCTGTGTGGTGCCTAACTGTCTCACTGAGGCTCTGCTAACCAGAACCTCAGTGGTTATGCTCTCTCATTACTTTCAAATTGTCACTAACAGGCTAGTGACCATTTTTACCAATTTACATTGGCTTACTGGAACACCCTTATAATTCCCTAGTATATGGTACTGAGGTACCCAGGGTATTGGGGTTCCAGGAGATCCCTATGGGCTGCAGCAATTCTTTTGCCACCCATAGGGAGCTCTGACAATCCTTACACAGGCCTGCCACTGCAGCCTGAGTGAAATAACGTCCACGTTATTTCACAGCCATTTTACACTGCACTTAAGTAACTTATAAGTCACCTATATGTCTAACCTTTACCTGGTAAAGGTTAGGTGCAAAGTTACTTAGTGTGAGGACACCCTGGCACTAGCCAAGGTGCCCCCACATTGTTCAGAGTCAATTCCCTGAACTTTGTGAGTGCGGGGACACCATTACACGCGTGCACTACATATAGGTCACTACCTATATGTAGCTTCACAATGGTAACTCCGAATATGGCCATGTAACATGTCTATGATCATGGAATTGCCCCCTCTATGCCATCCTGGCATAGTTGGCACAATCCCATGATCCCAGTGGTCTGTAGCACAGACCCTGGTACTGCCAAACTGCCCTTCCTGGGGTTTCACTGCAGCTGCTGCTGCTGCCAACCCCTCAGACAGGCATCTGCCCTCCTGGGGTCCAGCCAGGCCTGGCCCAGGATGGCAGAACAAAGAACTTCTTCTGAGAGAGGGTGTGACACCCTCTCCCTTTGGAAAATGGTGTGAAGGCAGGGGAGGAGTAGCCTCCCCCAGCCTCTGGAAATGCTTTCTTGGGCACAGATGTGCCCAATTCTGCATAAGCCAGTCTACACCGGTTCAGGGACCCCTTAGCCCCTGCTCTGGCGCGAAACTGGACAAAGGAAAGGGGAGTGACCACTCCCCTGACCTGCACCTCCCCTGGGAGGTGTCCAGAGCTCCTCCAGTGTGCTCCAGACCTCTGCCATCTTGGAAACAGAGGTGCTGCTGGCACACTGGACTGCTCTGAGTGGCCAGTGCCACCAGGTGACGTCAGAGACTCCTGCTGATAGGCTCCTTCAGGTGTTAGTAGCCTATCCTCTCTCCTAGGTAGCCAAACCCTCTTTTCTGGCTATTTAGGGTCTCTGTCTCTGGGGAAACTTTAGATAACGAATGCAAGAGCTCCTCCGAGTTCCTCTGCATCTCTCTCTTCACCTTCTGATAAGGAATCGACTGCTGACCGCGCTGGAAGCCTGCAAACCTGCAACATAGTAGCAAAGACGACTACTGCAACTCTGTAACGCTGATCCTGCCGCCTTCTCGACTGTTTTCCTGCTTGTGCATGCTGTGGGGGTAGTCTGCCTCCTCTCTGCACCAGAAGCTCCGAAGAAATCTCCCGTGGGTCGACGGAATCTTCCCCCTGCAACCGCAGGCACCAAAAAGCTGCATTACCGGTCCCTTGGGTCTCCTCTCAGCACGACGAGCGAGGTCCCTCGAATCCAGCGACTCTGTCCAAGTGACCCCCACAGTCCAGTGACTCTTCAGTCCAAGTTTGGTGGAGGTAAGTCCTTGCCTCACCTCGCTGGGCTGCATTGCTGGGAACCGCGACTTTTGCAGCTACTCCGGCCCCTGTGCACTTCCGGCGGAAATCCTTTGTGCACAGCCAAGCCTGGGTCCACGGCACTCTAACCTGCATTGCACGACTTTCTAAGTTGGTCTCCGGCGACGTGGGACTCCTTTGTGCAACTTCGGCGAGCACTGTTTAACGCATCCTTGTAGTGCCTGTTTCTGGCACTTCTCCGGGTGCTACCTGCTTTAGTGAGGGCTCTTTGTCTTGCACGACGTCCCCTCTCTCTTCAGGTCCAATTTGCGACCTCCTGGTCCCTCCTGGGCCCCAGCAGCGTCCAAAAACACCAACCGCACGATTTGCAGCTAGCAAGGCTTGTTGGCGCTCTTTCGGTGGGAAAACACTTCTGCACGACTCTCCGCGGCAAGAGGGATCCGTCCACCAAAGGGGAAGTCTCTAGCTCTTTTTGTTCCTGCAGAAACCTCAGCTTCTTCTGTCCAGTAGAAGCTTCTTTGCACCCGCAGCTGGCATTTCCTGGGCATCTGCCCATCTCCGACTTGCTTGTGACTTTTGGACTTGGTCCCCTTGTTCCACAGGTACCCTAGATTGGAAATCCACAGTTGTTGCATTGCTGGTTTGTGTCTTTCCTGCATTATTCCTCTAACACAACTACTTTGTCCTTAGGGGAACTTTAGTGCACTTTGCACTCACTTTTCAGGGTCTTGGGGAGGGTTATTTTCCTAACTCTCACTATTTTCTAATAGTCCCAGCGACCCTCTACAAGGTCACATAGGTTTGGGGTCCATTCGTGGTTCGCATTCCACTTTTGGAGTAAATGGTTTGTGTTGCCCCTATCCCTATGTTTCCCCATTGCATCCTATTGTAACTATACATTGTTTGCACTGTTTTCTAAGACTATACTGCATATTTTTGCTATTGTGTATATATATCTTGTGTATATTTCCTATCCTCTCACTGAGGGTACACTCTAAGATACTTTGGCATATTGTCATAAAAATAAAGTACCTTTATTTTTAGTATAACTGTGTATTGTGTTTTCTTATGATATTGTGCAAGTGACACTTGTGGTACTGTAGTAGCTTCACACGTCTCCTAGTTCAGCCTAAGCTGCTCTGCTAAGCTACCATTATCTATCAGCCTAAGCTGCTAGACACCCTATACACTAATAAGGGATAACTGGGCCTGGTGCAAGGTGCAAGTACCCCTTGGTACTCACTACAAGCCAGTCCAGCCTCCTACATTGGTTGTGCAGCGGTGGGATAAGTGCTTTGAGACTACTTACCACTCTTGTCATTGTACTTTTCATAAGAGAAAAATATACAAAACAAGGTCAGTGTATATACACATAGCCAAAAAGTTTTGCATTTCCTCTTTTCACTCTATTCTAAGTGCTGAAAAGTACTTCTAAACTTTCAAAAAGTTCTTAAAAGTTTAAAAAGTTTTTTTTCTGTCTTTCTAAAAAGTTCTGAAAACTTTTTTCTCTTTTTCTATCACTTTAACTCTCTCTAAAAATGTCTGGCACAGGCCAAAATGTTGATCTGTCCAAACTTGCATATGATCACCTTAGCTGGAAAGGAGCAAGGAGTCTCTGCATAGAGAGAGGTTTGAGTGTAGGGAAGAATCCTTCCTTGGAACTGTTACTTAACATGCTTAGAGAACAAGATAAAGCTATAGGTGCCCCATCTGTTGAAAAAGTACCTAATAGTTCCCAATCTGATTCAGGGACTCCCCCAGGAAAAGATTCAGGAAAGAAACTTCCTAGCCTGCCCATTACTAGACAGTCTAGCATAGTTGGTAATGATGATGAGCCACACCATACAAATAGTGTTGTCTCACATCATAGCAAAAGCATTTATTCTCACCATACTGGTAGTAATGTTTCTGTTAGCCAAGCTGTTAGGGTGGCTTCTGTAAGGGACATGTCTCCTTCTGTTCATTCCCATCATACCTATGTATCTAGGAATGTCCCTCCCACCAACCCTGATGACAGAATGTTAGAGAGGGAACTCAATAAGTTGAGGGTGGAACAAACCAGACTGAAGCTTAAAAAGCAACAGCTGGATTTCGATAGACAGTCTTTTGAACTAGAGAAGGAAAGACAGAAGTTGGGTTTAGAAACCCATGGTGGCAGCAGCAGTATTCCCCATAGTCATCCTGCAAAAGAGCATGATTCCAGGAATCTGCACAAGATAGTTCCCCCTTATAAGGAGGGGGATGACATTAACAAGTGGTTTGCTGCACTTGAGAGGGCCTGTGTTGTACAGGATGTCCCTCAAAGGCAGTGGGCTGCTATCCTATGGCTATCATTTAGTGGAAAAGGTAGGGATAGGCTCCTTACTGTGAAAGAAAATGATGCTAATAATTTCCAAGTTCTTAAGAATGCACTCCGGGATGGTTATGGCTTAACCATTGAACAGTACAGGATAAAGTTCATAGAGACCAAAAAGGAGTCTTCACAAGACTGGGTTGATTTCATTGACCATTCAGTGAAGGCCTTGGAGGGGTGGTTACATGGCAGTAAAGTTACTGATTATGACAGCCTGTATAACTTGATCCTGAGAGAGCATATTCTTAATAATTGTGTGTCTGATTTGTTGCACCAGTACTTGGTGGACTCTGATCTGACCTCTCCCCAAGAATTGGGAAAGAAGGCAGACAAATGGGTCAGAACAAGGGTGAACAGAAAAGTTCATACAGGGGGTGACAAAGATGGCAACAAAAAGAAGGATGGTAAGTCTTCTGACAAGGGTGGGGACAAAACTAAAAATGAGTCTTCATCAGGCCCACAAAAACACTCTGGTGGGGGTGGTGGGCCCAAATCCTCTTTTAATCAGAACAAGGAAAAGAAACCATGGTGCTATTTATGTAAAATAAAAGGCCATTGGACAACAGATCCCAGTTGTCCAAAGACAGGCACCAATGCTCCTACCACTACAACCCCTACTGCTACCCCTAGTGTCCCTACTAATAGCAGTGGTGGTGGGAGCAAACCTACTAATAGCCAATCCAAGGGAGTAGCTGGGCTCACTATTGGTAACTTAGTTGGGGTTGGCCTTGTTAGGGAGGCCACAAAGGCTGTGTTAGTCTCTGAGGGGGCTATTGATTTAGCCACCTTAGTTGCTTGTCCCCTTAATATGGATAAGTACAAGCAGCTACCCCTAATAAATGGTGTTGAGGTTCAGGCCTACAGGGACACTGGGGCCAGTGTGACTATGGTCATAGAGAAACTGGTCCACCCTGAACAAAACCTACTTGGTCACCAGTACCAAGTAACCGATGCTCACAACAACACACTTAGCCACCCCATGGCTGTTGTTAATCTCAACTGGGGGGGGGTTACTGGTCCAAAGAAAGTTGTGGTAGCTTCAGATTTACCTGTAGACTGTCTATTAGGGAATGAATTGGAGACATCAGCTTGGTCAGATGTGGAGTTGGAGGCCCATGCAGCAATGCTGGGCATCCCAGGGCATATTTTTGCTTTCACAAGGGCTCAGGCCAAAAAGCAAAAAGGACAGGGAAGCTTGGATCCTGGAACAATGGACCAAGTGCTCCCTAAAGCTAGGGCTAGTAGAAGCAAACCACTTCCTACTATCCCTCCCTCTACAGTGGATTCAACTTCTGAGGAAGAAGAATTCCCTCCCTGTGCAGAACCTACACCAGAGGAGCTGGAAGCAGACACTGCTGAGCTTTTGGGTGAAGGGGGGCCTGCCAGAGAGGAGCTGAGTGTGGCACAGCAAACCTGTCCCACATTAGAGGGTCTCAGACAGCAAGCTGTCAAACAGGCTAATGGGGATGTCAGTGACTCTCACAGAGTTTACTGGGAGGACAACCTCTTGTACACTGAGCATAGGGATCCTAAACCTGGAGCTGCCAGGAGATTAGTGATTCCTCAGGAGTACAGAAAGTTCCTCTTAACACTGGCACATGACATTCCCTTAGCTGGGCACCTAGGACAAATGAAAACTTGGGACAGGCTTGTTCCCCTGTTTCATTGGCCTAGGATGTCTGAGGACACAAAGGAATTTTGTAAGTCCTGTGAAACCTGGCAAGCCAGTGGCAAGACAGGTGGCACCCCAAAGGCACCCCTTATCCCACTGCCTGTGGTTGGGGTTCCCTTTGAAAGGGTAGGGGTTGACATAGTTGGCCCCCTTGACCCTCCTACTGCTTCAGGCAATAGGTTTATCTTGGTGGTAGTGGACCATGCCACAAGATATCCTGAAGCTATTCCTTTAAGGACCACTACAGCACCTGCAGTGGCAAAGGCCCTCCTGGGAATATTTTCCAGGGTGGGCTTCCCAAAGGAAGTGGTATCAGACAGAGGAAGCAATTTCATGTCTGCATACTTAAAGGCCATGTGGAAGGAGTGTGGTGTAACGTACAAGTTCACAACACCCTATCATCCACAAACAAATGGACTGGTGGAGAGATTTAATAAAACTCTCAAAGGCATGATTATGGGTCTCCCTGAAAAACTCCGCAGGAGATGGGATATCCTTCTACCATGCCTCCTTTTTGCCTACAGGGAGGTACCCCAGAAAGGAGTGGGCTTCAGCCCCTTTGAACTTCTTTTTGGACACCCCGTTAGTGGTCCACTCACACTTGTAAAGGAGGGTTGGGAACAACCTTTAAAAGCTCCTAAGCAGGATATTGTGGATTATGTACTTGGCCTCAGATCAAGGATGGCTGAGTACATGAAAAAGGCCAGTAAAAACCTTCAGGCCAGCCAGGAGCTCCAGAAGCAATGGCATGATCAGAAGGCTGTTTTGGTTCAGTACCAACCAGGGCAGAAAGTGTGGGTCTTGGAGCCTGTGGCCCCAAGAGCACTCCAAGATAAATGGAGTGGACCCCACACAATTGTTGAAAAGAAGGGTGAAGTCACCTACTTGGTTGACTTAGGCACTGCCAGGAGTCCCCTTAGGGTGCTCCATGTCAACCGCCTGAAACCCTACTATGACAGGGCTGATCTCACCCTGCTCATGGCAACTGATGAGGGACAGGAAGAAGACAGTGATCCTCTACCTGATCTCTTCTCTTCCACAGAACAAGATGCTCTTGTGGAAGGTGTAGTTTTGGCTGATTGTCTTACTGCTGAGCAGAAAGATAATTGCATAAATCTCCTAGATCAATTCTCTGAACTCTTCTCTACTGTGCCAGGTACCACTTCTTGGTGTGAGCACACTATAGATACTGGAGACAGTTTACCTGTCAAAAGTAAGATCTATAGGCAGCCTGACCATGTCAGGGACTGCATAAAGCAAGAAGTTCAGAAAATGTTGGAACTAGGAGTGGTTGAGCACTCTGACAGTCCATGGGCTTCTCCTGTGGTACTGGTACCAAAACCCAATTCTAAAGATGGAAAGAAGGAAATGCGGTTTTGTGTAGACTATAGAGGTCTCAACTTGGTAAACAAAACTGATGCTCACCCTATACCCAGGGCAGATGAGCTTATAGATACACTGGCATCTGCCAAGTATCTAAGCACTTTTGATTTGACTGCAGGGTATTGGCAGATCAAATTATCAGAAAATGCTAAACCTAAGACTGCATTTTCTACCATTGGAGGACATTACCAGTTTACTGTAATGCCTTTTGGTTTGAAAAATGCACCTGCCACTTTTCAGAGGTTGGTGAACACAGTCCTGCAAGGGCTGGAAGCTTTCAGTGCAGCATATTTGGACGATATAGCTGTCTTTAGCTCCAGCTGGGATGATCACCTGGTCCACCTATGGAAAGTTTTGGAGGCCCTGCAAAAGGCAGGCCTCACTATCAAGGCTTCAAAGTGCCAGATAGGGCAGGGTAAGGTGGTTTATCTGGGACACCTTGTTGGTGGGGAACAGATTGCACCACTTCAGGGGGAAATCCAAACAATTATTGATTGGGTTCCCCCTACCACTCAGACTCAGGTGAGAGCCTTCCTAGGCCTCACTGGGTATTACAGGAGGTTCATTAAGAACTATGGCTCCATTGCAGCCCCTCTTAATGACCTCACATCAAAGAAAATGCCTAAAAAGGTATTATGGACAGCAAACTGTCAGAAAGCTTTTGAGGAGCTGAAGCAGGCCATGTGCTCTGCACCTGTCCTGAAAAGCCCTTGTTACTCTAAAAAATTCTATGTCCAGACTGATGCATCTGAATTAGGAGTAGGGGCAGTCCTATCACAACTTAATTCTGAGGGCCAGGATCAACCTGTTGCTTTTATTAGTAGAAGGTTACCCCTAGAGAAAAGCGTTGGTCTGCCATTGAGAGGGAGGCCTTTGCTGTGGTCTGGGCTCTGAAGAAGTTGAGGCCATACCTGTTTGGCACTCACTTCATTGTTCAGACAGACCACAAACCTCTACTTTGGCTAAAACAAATGAAAGGTGAAAATCCTAAATTGTTGAGGTGGTCCATATCCCTACAGGGAATGGACTATACAGTGGAACATAGACCTGGGAGTAGCCACTCCAATGCAGATGGACTCTCCAGATATTTCCACTTAGACAATGAAGACTCATCAGGTAATGGCTAGTCTTATTGTCCTTCGTTTGGGGGGGGGTTGAGTAGGAAAGTACCATCTTGCCTGGCATGTTACCCCCATTTTTCACTGTATATATGTTGTTTTAGTTGTATGTGTCACTGGGACCCTGTTCACCAGGGCCCCAGTGCTCATAAGTGTGCCTGAATGTGTTACCTGTGTAGTGACTAACTGTCTCACTGAGGCTCTGCTAATCAGAACCTCAGTGGTTATGCGCTCTCATTTCTTTCCAAATTGTCACTAACAGGCTAGTGACCATTTTTACCAATTTACATTGGCTTACTGGAACACCCTTATAATTCCCTAGTATATGGTACTGAGGTACCCAGGGTATTGGGGTTCCAGGAGATCCCTATGGGCTGCAGCATTTCTTTTGCCACCCATAGGGAGCTCTGACAATTCTTACACAGGCCTGCCACTGCAGCCTGAGTGAAATAACGTCCACGTTATTTCACAGCCATTTTACACTGCACTTAAGTAACTTATAAGTCACCTATATGTCTAACCTTTACCTGGTAAAGGTTAGGTGCAAAGTTACTTAGTGTGTGGGCACCCTGGCACTAGCCAAGGTGCCCCCACATTGTTCAGAGCCAATTCCCTGAACTTTGTGAGTGCGGGGACACCATTACACGCGTGCACTACATATAGGTCACTACCTATATGTAGCTTCACAATGGTAACTCCGAATATGGCCATGTAACATGTCTATGATCATGGAATTGCCCCCTCTATGCCATCCTGGCATAGTTGGCACAATCCCATAATCCCAGTGGTCTGTAGCACAGACCCTGGTACTGCCAAACTGCCCTTCCTGGGGTTTCACTGCAGCTGCTGCTGCTGCCAACCCCTCAGACAGGCATCTGCCCTCCTGGGGTCCAGCCAGGCCTGGCCCAGGATGGCAGAACAAAGAACTTCCTCTGAGAGAGGGTGTGACACCCTCTCCCTTTGGAAAATGGTGTGAAGGCAGGGGAGGAGTAGCCTCCCCCAGCCTCTGGAAATGCTTTCTTGGGCACAGATGTGCCCAATTCTGCATAAGCCAGTCTACACCGGTTCAGGGACCCCTTAGCCCCTGCTCTGGTGCGAAACTGGACAAAGGAAAGGGGAGTGACCACTCCCCTGACCTGCACCTCCCCTGGGAGGTGTCCAGAGCTCCTCCAGTGTGCTCCAGACCTCTGCCATCTTGGAAACAGAGGTGCTGCTGGCACACTGGACTGCTCTGAGTGGCCAGTGCCACCAGGTGACGTCAGAGACTCCTTGTGATAGGCTCCTTCAGGTGTTGCTAGCCTATCCTCTCTCCTAGGTAGCCAAACCCTCTTTTCTGGCTATTTAGGGTCTCTGTCTCTGGGGAAACTTTAGATAACGAATGCAAGAGCTCATCCGAGTTCCTCTGCATCTCCCTCTTCACCTTCTGATAAGGAATCGACTGCTGACCGCGCTGGAAGCCTGCAAACCTGCAACATAGTTGCAAAGACGACTACTGCAACTCTGTAACGCTGATCCTGCCGCCTTCTCGACTGTTTTCCTGCTTGTGCATGCTGTGGGGGTAGCCTGCCTCCTCTCTGCACCAGAAGCTCCGAAGAAATCTCCCGTGGGTCGACGGAATCTTCCCCCTGCAACCGCAGGCACCAAAAAGCCGCATTACCGGTCCCTTGGGTCTCCTCTCAGCACGACGAGCGAGGTCCCTCGAATCCAGCGACTCTGTCCAACTGACCCCCACAGTCCAGTGACTCTTCAGTCCAAGTTTGGTGGAGGTAAGTCCTTGCCTCACCTCGCTGGGCTGCATTACTGGGAACCGCGACTTTGCAGCTACTCCGGCCCCTTTGCACTTCCGGCGGAAATCCTTTGTGCACAGCCAAGCCTGGGTCCACGGTACTCTAACCTGCATTGCACGACTTTCTAAGTTGGTCTCCGGCGACGTGGGACTCCTTTGTGCAACTTCGGCAAGCACCGTTTCACGCATCCTCGTAGTGCCTGTTTCTGGCACTTCTCCGGGTGCTACCTGCTTCAGTGAGGGTTCTTTGTCTTGCTCGACGTCTCCTCTCTCTTCAGGTCCAATTTGCGACCTCCTGGTCCCTCCTGGGCCCCAGCAGCGTCCAAAAAACGCCAAACGCACGATTTGCAGCTAGCAAGGCTTGTTGGCGTTCTTTCGGCGGGAAAACACTTCTGCACGACTCTCCGCAGAGAGAGGGATCCGTCCTCCAAAGGGGAAGTCTCTAGCCCTTTTCGTTCCTGCAGAAACCTCAGCTTCTTCTGTCCTGTCGAAGCTTCTTTGCACCCGCAGCTGGCATTTCCTGGGCATCTGCCCATCTCCGACTTGCTTGTGACTTTTGGACTTGGTCCCCTTGTTCCACAGGTACCCTAGATTGGAAATCCACAGTTGTTGCATTGCTGGTTTGTGTCTTTCCTGCATTATTCCTCTAACACGACTACTTTGTCCTTAGGGCAACTTTAGTGCACTTTGCACTCACTTTTCAGGGTCTTGGGGAGGGTTATTTTTCTAACTCTCACTATTTTCTAATAGTCCCAGCGACCCTCTACAAGGTCACATAGGTTTGGGGTCCATTCGTGGTTCGCATTCCACTTTTGGAGTATATGGTTTGTGTTGCCCCTATCCCTATGTTTGCCCATTGCATCC
The DNA here is from genome assembly GCF_031143425.1 of Pleurodeles waltl. Classification (NCBI taxonomy): domain Eukaryota; kingdom Metazoa; phylum Chordata; class Amphibia; order Caudata; family Salamandridae; genus Pleurodeles; species Pleurodeles waltl. Next base: position 392,265,878 of record NC_090450.1, read on the forward strand.
TATTGTAACTATACATTGTTTGCACTGTTTTCTAAGACTATACTGCATGTTTTTGCTATTGTGTATATATATCTTGTGTATATTTCCTATCCTCTCACTGAGGGTACACTCTAAGATACTGTAGGAGGCTGGACTGGCTTGTAGTGAGTACCAAGGGGTACTTGCACCTTGCACCAGGCCCAGTTATCCCTTATTAGTGTATAGGGTGTCTAGCAGCTTAGGCTGATAGATAATGGTAGCTTAGCAGAGCAGCTCAGGCTGAACTAGGAGACGTGTGAAGCTACTACAGTACCACTTAGTGTCATATGCACAATATCATAAGAAAACACAATACACAGTTATACTAAAAATAAAGGTACTTTATTTTTATGACAATATGCCAAAGTATCTTAGAGTGTACCCTCAGTGAGAGGATAGGAAATATACACAAGATATATATACACAATAGCAAAAATATGCAGTATAGTCTTAGAAAACAGTGCAAACAATGTATAGTTACAATAGGATGCAACGGGGAAACATAGGGATAGGGGCAACACAAACCATATACTCCAAAAGTGGAATGCGACCCACGAATGGACCCCAAACCTATGTGACCTTGTAGAGGGTCGCTGGGACTATTAGAAAATAGTGAGAGTTAGAAAAATAACCCTCCCCAAGACCCTGAAAAGTGAGTGCAAAGTGCACTAAAGTTCCCCTAAGGACAAATTAGTCGTGTTAGAGGAATAATGCAGGAAAGACACAAACCAGCAATGCAACAACTGTGGATTTCCAATCTAGGGTACCTGTGGAACAAGGGGACCAAGTCCAAAAGTCACAAGCAAGTCGGAGATGGGCAGATGCCCAGGAAATGCCAGCTGCGGGTGCAAAAAAGCTTCGACTGGACAGAAGAAGCTGAGGTTTCTGCAGGAACGAAAAGGGCTAGAGACTTCCCCTTCAGTGGACGGATCCCACTCGCCTTGGAGAGTCGTGCAGAAGTGTTTTCCCGCCGGAAGGATGCCAACAAGCCTTGCTACACGCAAATCGTTCGTTTGGCGTTTTTGGACGCTGCTGGAGCCCAGGAGGGACCAGAAGGTCGCAAAATGGACCTGAAGAGAGAGGGGACGTGGAGCAAGACAAAGAGCCCTCACTGAAGCAGGTAGCACCCAGAGAAGTGCCAGAACCAGGCACTAAGAGGATGCGTGAATTGGTGCTCGCCGAAGTTGCACAAAGGAGTCCCACGTCGCCGGAGACCAACTTAGAAAGTCGTGCAATGCAGGTTAGAGTGCCGTGGACCCAGGCTTGGCTGTGCACAAAGGATTTCCGCCGGAAGTGCACAGGGGCCGGAGTAGCTGCAAAGTCGCGGTTCCCAGCAATGCAGCCCAGCAAGGTGAGGCAAGGACTTACCTCCACCAAACTTGGACTGAAGAGTCACTGGACTGTGGGGGTCACTTGGACAGAGTCGCTGGATTCGAGGGACCTCGCTCGTCGTGCTGAGAGGAGACCCAAGGAACCGGTAATGCAGCTTTTTGGTGCCTGCGGTTGCAGGGGGAAGATTCCGTCGACCCACGGGAGATTTCTTCAGAGCCTCTGGTGCAGAGAGGAGGCAGGCTACCCCCACAGCATGCACAAGCAGGAAAACAGTCGAGAAGGCGGCTTGATCAGCGTTACAGAGTTGCAGTAGTCGTCTTTGCTACTATGTTGCAGGTTTGCAGGCTTCCAGCGCGGTCAGCGGTCGTTTCCTTATCAGAAGGTGAAGAGGGAGATGCAGAGGAACTCGGATGAGCTCTTGCATTCGTTATCTGAAGTTTCCCCAGAGACAGAGACCCTAAATAGCCAGAAAAGAGTGTTTGGCTACCTAGGAGAGAGGAAAGGCTACTAATACCTGAAGGAGCCTATCAGCAGGAGTCTCTGACGTCACCTGGTGGCACTGGCCACTCAGAGCAGTCCAGTGTGCCAGCAGCACCTCTGTTTCCAAGATGGCAGAGGTCTGGAGCACAGTGGAGGAGCTCTGGACACCTCCCAGGGGAGGTGCAGGTCAGGGGAGTGGTCACTCCCCTTTCCTTTGTCCAGTTTCGCGCCAGAGCAGGGGCTAAGGGGTCCCTGAACCGGTGTAGACTGGCTTATGCAGAATTGGGCACATCTGTGCCCAACAAAGCATTTCCAGAGGCTGGGGGAGGCTACTCCTCCCCTGCCTTCACACCATTTTCCAAAGTGAGAGGGTGTCACACCCTCTCTCAGAGGAAGTTCTTTGTTCTGCCATCCTGGGCCAGGCCTGGCTGGACCCCAGGAGGGCAGATGCCTGTCTGAGGGCTTGGCAGCAGCAGCAGCTGCAGTGAAACCCCAGGAAGGGCAGTCTGGCAGTACCAGGGTCTGTGCTACAGACCACTGGGATCATGGAATTGTACCAACAATGCCAGGATGGCATAGAGGGGGCAATTCCATGATCATAGACATGTTACATGGCCATATTCGGAGTTACCATAGTGAAGCTACATATAGGTAGTGACCTATATGTAGTGCACGTGTGTAATGGTGTCCCCGCACTCACAAAGTTCAGTGAATTGGCTCTGAACAATGTGGGGGCACCTTGGCTAGTGCCAGGGTGCCCTCACACTAAGTAACTTTGCACCTAACCTTTACCAGGTAAAGGTTAGACATATAGGTGACTTATAAGTTACTTAAGTGCAGTGTAAAATGGCTGTGAAATAACGTGGACGTTATTTCACTCAGGCTGCAGTGGCAGGCCTGTGTAAGAATTGTCAGAGCTCCCTATCGGTGACAAAAGAAATGCTGCAGCCCATAGGGATCTCCTGGAACCCCAATACCCTGGGTACCTCAGTACCATATACTAGGGAATTATAAGGGTGTTCCAGTAAGCCAATGTAAATTGGTAAAAAATGGTCACTAGCCTGTCAGTGACAATTTGGAAAGAAATGAGAGAGCATAACCACTGAGGTTCTGATTAGCAGAGCCTCAGTGAGACAGTTAGTCACTACACAGGTAACACATTCAGGCACACTTATGAGCACTGGGGCCCTGGGTTACCAGGGTCCCAGTGACACATACAACTAAAACAACATATATACAGTGAAAAATGGGGGTAACATGCCAGGCAAGATGGTACTTTCCTACACAACCCCCCCCCCCAAACGAAGGACAATAAGACTAGCCATTACCTGATGAGTCTTCATTGTCTAAGTGGAAATATCTGGAGAGTCCATCTGCATTGGAGTGGCTACTCCCAGGTCTATGTTCCACTGTATAGTCCATTCCCTGTAGGGATATGGACCACCTCAACAATTTAGGATTTTCACCTTTCATTTGTTTTAGCCAAAGTAGAGGTTTGTGGTCTGTCTGAACAATGAAGTGAGTGCCAAACAGGTATGGCCTCAACTTCTTCAGAGCCCAGACCACAGCAAAGGCCTCCCTCTCAATGGCAGACCAACGCTTTTCTCTAGGGGTCAACCTCCTACTAATAAAAGCAACAGGTTGATCCTGGCCCTCAGAATTAAGTTGTGATAGGACTGCCCCTACTCCTAATTCAGATGCATCAGTTTGGACATAGAATTTTTTAGAGTAACAAGGGCTTTTCAGGACAGGTGCAGAGCACATGGCCTGCTTCAGCTCCTCAAAAGCTTTCTGACAGCTTGCTGTCCATAATACCTTTTTAGGCATTTTCTTGGATGTGAGGTCATTAAGAGGGGCTGCAATGGAGCCATAGTTCTTAATGAACCTCCTGTAATACCCAGTGAGGCCTAGGAAGGCTCTCACCTGAGTCTGAGTGGTAGGGGGAACCCAATCAATAATAGTTTGGATTTTCCCCTGAAGTGGTGCAATCTGTTCCCCACCAACAAGGTGTCCCAGATAAACCACCTTACCCTGCCCTATCTGGCACTTTGAAGCCTTGATAGTGAGGCCTGCCTTTTGCAGAGCCTCCAAAACTTTCCATAGGTGGACCAGGTGATCATCCCAGCTGGATCTAAAGACAGCTATATCGTCCAAATATGCTGCACTGAAAGCTTCCAGCCCTTGCAGGACTGTGTTCACCAACCTCTGAAAAGTGGCAGGTGCATTTTTCAAACCAAAAGGCATTACAGTAAACTGGTAATGTCCTCCAATGGTAGAAAATGCAGTCTTAGGTTTAGCATCTTCTGACAATTTGATCTGCCAATACCCTGCAGTCAAATCAAAAGTGCTTAGATACTTGGCAGATGCCAGTGTATCTATGAGCTCATCTGCCCTGGGTATAGGGTGAGCATCAGTTTTGGTTACCAAGTTGAGACCTCTATAGTCTACACAAAACCTCATTTCCTTCTTTCCATCTTTAGAATTGGGTTTTGGTACCAGTACCACAGGAGAAGCCCATGGACTGTCAGAGTGCTCAACCACTCCTAGTTCCAACATTTTCTGAACTTCTTGCTTTATGCAGTCCCTGACATGGTCAGGCTGCCTATAGATCTTACTTTTGACAGGTAAACTGTCTCCAGTATCTATAGTGTGCTCACACCAAGAAGTGGTGCCTGGCACAGTAGAGAAGAGTTCTGAAAATTGTCCTAGGAGATTTATGCAATTATCTTTCTGCTCAGCAGTAAGACAATCAGCCAAAACTACACCTTCCACAAGAGCATCTTGTTCTGTGGAAGAGAAGAGATCAGGTAGAGGATCACTGTCTTCTTCCTGTCCCTCATCAGTTGCCATGAGCAGGGTGAGATCAGCCGTGTCATAGTAGGGTTTCAGGCGGTTGACATGGAGCACCCTAAGGGGACTCCTGGCAGTGCCTAAGTCAACCAAGTAGGTGACTTCACCCTTCTTTTCAACAATTGTGTGGGGTCCACTCCATTTATCTTGGAGTGCTCTTGGGGCCACAGGCTCCAAGACCCACACTTTCTGCCCTGGTTGGTACTGAACCAAAACAGCCTTCTGATCATTCCATTGCTTCTGGAGCTCTTGGCTGGCCTGAAGGTTTTTACTGGCCTTTTTCATGTACTCAGCCATCCTTGATCTGAGGCCAAGTACATAGTCCACAATATCCTGCTTAGGAGCTTTTAAAGGTTGTTCCCAACCCTCCTTTACAAGTGTGAGTGGACCCCTAACAGGGTGTCCAAAAAGAAGTTCAAAGGGGCTGAAGCCCACTCCTTTCTGGGGTACCTCCCTGTAGGCAAAAAGGAGGCATGATATCCCATCTCCTGCGGAGTTTTTCAGGGAGACCCATAATCATGCCTTTGAGAGTTTTATTAAATCTCTCCACCAGTCCATTTGTTTGTGGATGATAGGGTGTTGTGAACTTGTAAGTTACACCACACTCCTTCCACATGGCCTTTAAGTATGCAGACATGAAATTGCTTCCCCTGTCTGATACTACTTCCTTTGGGAAGCCCACCCTGGAAAATATTCCCAGGAGGGCCTTTGCCACTGCAGGTGCTGTAGTGGTCCTTAAAGGAATAGCTTCAGTATATCTTGTGGCATGGTCCACTACCACTAAGATAAACCTATTGCCTGAAGCAGTAGGAGGGTCAAGGGGGCCAACTATGTCAACCCCTACCCTTTCAAAGGGAACCCCAACCACAGGCAGTGGGATAAGGGGTGCCTTTGGAGTGCCACCTGTCTTGCCACTGGCTTGACAGGTTTCACAGGACTTACAAAATTCCTTTGTGTCCTCTGACATCCTAGGCCAATGAAACAATGGAACCAATCTGTCCCAAGTTTTCATTTGACCCAGGTGTCCAGCTAGGGGAATGTCATGTGCCAGTGTTAGGAGGAACTTTCTGTACTCCTGAGGAATCACTAATCTCCTGGCAGCTCCAGGTTTAGGATCCCTATGCTCAGTGTACAAGAGGTTGTCCTCCCAGTAAACTCTGTGAGAGTCACTGACATCCCCATTAGCCTGTTTGACAGCTTGCTGTCTGAGACCCTCTAATGTGGGACAGGTTTGCTGTGCCACACTCAGCTCCTCTTTGGCAGGCCCCCCTTCACCCAAAAGCTCAGCAGTGTCTGCTTCCAGCTCCTCTGGTGTAGGTTCTGCACAGGGAGGGAATTCTTCTTCCTCAGAAGTTGAATCCACTGTAGAGGGAGGGATAGTAGGAAGTGGTTTGCTTCTACTAGCCCTAGCTTTAGGGAGCACTTGGTCCATTGTTCCAGGATCCAAGCTTCCCTGTCCTTTTTGCTTTTTGGCCTGAGCCCTTGTCAAAGCAAAAATATGCCCTGGGATGCCCAGCATTGCTGCATGGGCCTCCAACTCCACATCTGACCAAGCTGATGTCTCCAAATCATTCCCTAATAGACAGTCTACAGGTAAATCTGAAGCTACCACAACTTTCTTTGGACCAGTTACCCCCCCCCAGTTGAGATTTACAACAGCCATGGGGTGGCTTTGTGTTATGTTGTGAGCATCGGTTACTTGGTACTGGTGTCCAAGTATGTGTTGTTCAGGGTGCACCAGTTTCTCAATCACCATTGTGACACTGGCACCTGTGTCCCTGTAGGCCTGGACCTCAACACCATTTATTAGGGTTAGTTGCTTGTACTTCTCCAAGTTATGGGGGCAAGCAACCAAAGTGGCTAAATCACTAGCCCCTTCAGAGACTAAAGTAGCCTCTGTGGTCTCCCTAATCAGACCAACCCCAACTAAATTACCAAAGGTGAGCCCAGCTACTCCCTTGGATTGGCTATTAGTAGGTTTGCTCCCACCACCACTGCTATTAGTAGGGACACTTGGTGTAGCAGTAGGGGTTGTAGTGGTAGGAGCTGTGGTGCCTTTCTTTGGACAACTGGGATCTGTTGTCCAATGGCCTTTTATTTTACATAAATAGCACCATGGTTTCTTTTCCTTGTTCTGATTAAAGGAGGATTTGGACCCACCACCCCCACCAGAGTGTTTTTGTGGGCCTGATGAAGACTCATTTTTAGATTTGTCCCCACCTTTGTCAGAAGACTTACCATCCTTCTTTTTGTTGCCATCTTTGTCACCCCCTGTATGAACTTTTCTGTTCACTCTTGTTCTGACCCATTTGTCTGCCTTCTTTCCCAATTCTTGGGGAGAGGTCAGATCAGAGTCCACCAAGTACTGGTGCAACAAATCAGACACACAATTATTAAGAATATTCTCTCTCAGGATTAAGTTATACAGGCTGTCATAATCAGTAACTTTACTGCCATGTAACCACCCCTCCAAGGCCTTCACTGCCTGGTCAATGAAATCAACCCAGTCTTGTGAAGACTCCTTTTTGGTCTCTCTGAACTTTATCCTGTACTGTTCAGTGGTTAAGCCATAACCATCCAGGAGTGCATTCTTAAGAACTTGGAAATTATTGGCATCATTTTCTTTCACAGTAAGGAGCCTATCCCTACCTTTTCCACTAAATGATAGCCATAGGATAGCAGCCCACTGCCTTTGAGGGACCTCCTGTACAACACAGGCCCTCTCAAGTGCAGCAAACCACTTGTTAATGTCATCCCCCTCCTTATAAGGGGGAACTATCTTGTGCAGATTCCTGGAATCATGCTCTTTTGCAGGATGACTATGGGGAATACTGCTGCTGCCACCATCGGTATCTAAACCCAACTTCTGTCTTTCCTTCTCTAATTCAAAAGACTGTCTATCCAAATCCAGCTGTTGCTTTTTAAGCTTCAGTCTGGTTTGTTCCACCCTCAACTTATTGAGTTCCCTCTCTAACATTCTGTCATCAGGGTTGGTGGGAGGGACATTTCTAGAAACAGAGCTATGATGGGAATGAACAGAAGGAGACCTGTCCCTTACAGAAGCCAACTTAACAGCTTGGTTTACAGAAACATTACTATCAGTATGGTGAGAATAAATGCTTTTGCTATGATGTGAGACAACACTATTTCTATGGTGTGGCTCATCATCATTACCATCTATGCTAGATTGTCTAGTAATGGGCAGGCTAGGAAGTTTCTTTTCTGAATCTTTTCCTGGGGGAGTCCCTGAATCTGATTGGGAACTATTAGGTACTTTTTAAACAGATGGGGCATCTATGGCCTTATCCTGTTCTCTAAGCATGTTAATTAATAGTTCTAAGGCAGGATTCTTCCCTACACTCAAACCTCTCTCTATACAGAGACTCCTTGCTCTTTTCCAGCTAAGGTTGTCATATGCAAGTTTGGACAGATCAACACTTTGGCCTGTGCCAGACATTTTTTAGAGAGAGTTAAAGTGATAGAGAAAGAGACAAAAGTTTTCAGAACTTTTTGGAAAGACAGAAAAAAACTTTTTAAACTTTTAAGAACTTTTTTGAAAGTTTAGAAGTACTTTTCAGCACTTAGAAAAGAGTGAAAAGAGGAAATGCAAAACTTTTTGGCTATGTGTATATACACTGACCTTGTTTTGTATATTTTTCTCTTATGAAAAGTACAATGACAAGAGTGGTAAGTAGTCTCAAGCACTTATCCCACCACTGCACAACCAATGTAGGAGGCTGGACTGGCTTGTAGTGAGTACCAAGGGGTACTTGCACCTTGCACCAGGCCCAGTTATCCCTTATTAGTGTATAGGGTGTCTAGCAGCTTAGGCTGATAGATAATGGTAGCTTAGCAGAGCAGCTCAGGCTGAACTAGGAGACGTGTGAAGCTACTACAGTACCACTTAGTGTCATATGCACAATATCATAAGAAAACACAATACACAGTTATACTAAAAATAAAGGTACTTTATTTTTATGACAATATGCCAAAGTATCTTAGAGTGTACCCTCAGTGAGAGGATAGGAAATATACACAAGATATATATACACAATAGCAAAAATATGCAGTATAGTCTTAGAAAACAGTGCAAACAATGTATAGTTACAATAGGATGCAATGGAGAAACATAGGGATAGGGGCAACACAAACCATATACTCCAAAAGTGGAATGCGAACCACGAATGGACCCCAAACCTATGTGACCTTGTAGAGGGTCGCTGGGACTATTAGAAAATAGTGAGAGTTAGAAAAATAACCCTCCCCAAGACCCTGAAAAGTGAGTGCAAAGTGCACTAAAGTTCCCCTAAGGACAAATTAGTCGTGTTAGAGGAATAATGCAGGAAAGACACAAACCAGCAATGCTACAACTGTGGATTTCCAATCTAGGGTACCGGTGGAACAAGGGGACCAAGTCCAAAAGTCACAAGCAAGTCGGAGATGGGTAGATGCCCAGGAAATGCCAGCTGCGGGTGCAAAGAAGCTTCGACTGGACAGAAGAAGCTGAGGTTTCTGCAGGAACAAAAAGGGCTAGAGACTTTCCCTTCGGTGGACGGATCCCTCTCGCCTTGGAGAGTTGTGCAGAAGTGTTTTCCTGCCAGAAGGACGCCAACAAGCCGTGCTACACGCAAATCGTGCGTTTGGCGTTTTTGTACGCTGCTGGAGCCCAGGAGGGACCAGGAGGTCGCAAAATGGACCTGAAGAGAGAGGCTACGTCGAGCAAGACAAAGAGCCCTCACTGAAGCAGGTAGCACCCAGAGAAGTGCCAGAACCAGGCACTACGAGGATGCGTGAAACGGTGCTCGCCGAAGTTGCACAAAGGAGTCCCACGTCGCCGGAGACCAACTTAGAAAGTCGTGCAATGCAGGTTAGAGTGCCGTGGACCGAGGCTTGGCTGTGCACAAAGGCTTTCTGCCGGAACTGCACAGGGGCCGGAGTAGCTGCAAAGTCGCGGTTCCCAGCAATGCAGCCCAGCGAGGTGAGGCAAGGACTTACCTCCGTCAAACTTGGACTGAAGAGTCACTGGACTGTGGGGGTCACTTGGACAGAGTCGCTGGATTCGAGGGACCTCGCTCGTCGTGCTGAGAGGAGACCCAAGGGACCGGTAATGCAGCTTTTTGGTGCCTGCGGTTGCAGGGGGAAGATTCCGTCGACCCAAGGGAGATTTCTTCGGAGCTTCTGGTGCAGAGAGGAGGCAGGCTACCCCCACAGCATGCACAAGCAGGAAAACAGTCGAGAAGGTGGCAGGATCAGCGTTACAGAGTTGCAGTAGTCGTCTTTGCTACTATGTTGCAGGTTTGCAGGCTTCCAGCGCGGTCAGCGGTCGTTTCCTTATCAGAAGGTGAAGAGGGAGATGCAGAGGA